>NC_091090.1:46532500-47770000 GCF_032405125.1 Capricornis sumatraensis
ACTTAGATGTATATCTAAGCAAAGAGCTTTTTGCCTGGTTTGTACATCCTGTTTAGAGTGAATTCTTCTAAACGCAATTACTGGGCATGGAATTTTAAAAAAAACTACTCTTAAAACACACTGCTGTGTTGCTGTGGTACCATGTCACACTTCCACGTGGAGGAGGGTGGCCCCGTGCCTGCTTCCTCCTAAAGACTCGGAAAGTCAGCCCCTTTGTTGAAGGTGTGTCAGCCTGCTGTGTAAACTCCTAAAAGTTTAGATACCTGACCAAGTTTATTCCAGAGACTTAGAGAGACGGACACGACTGAGTGACTTCACTTTCACTTTTCATTTTCATGCATTGGAGAAGGAAATGGCAACCCACTCCAGTGTTCTTGCCTGGAAAATCCCAGGGACCGGGGAGGCTGGTAGGCTGCCTTCTATGGGGTCACACAGAGTCGGACACAACTGAAGCGACTTAGCAGCAGCAGCAGCAGCAGCGAGAGCGCGCAGCTCTTTAATTCCATTTCTATGTGATACAAATCAGTGGCATGCGCTTTTCTGGTGGCCCAGTGGTTAAGAAGCTGCCTGCCAGTACAGGGAATGCGGGTTTGGTCCCTGGGTTGGGAAGATCCCCTGGAGAAGGAAATGCAACCCACTCCAGTACTCTTGCCTGGGAAGTCCCATGGACCGAGGTGTCTAGCAGGCTACAGTCCATGGGGTCACAAAGAGTGGGCTCCATTGAGTGACTGAGCACAGCCACATTGCAACGAGAAAACACACACACCCTTGCTCTCACGGAGCTGGGATGTGGAGCCCCGGAGGCCCTGCCCGCTCCGGGAAGTTGAGGTCCGATCTTACCCCCTCGGCCTCCCCACCAGGCCTTGCAGCGTGTTCCCTGCGGCTTGGCTGTCACCCTTCAGACGCAGGGCTGTGTGGACAGATGGAAGGGTCTTTATTCGGAAACAGGTCTATGAACCCAGAGGACCCAACTGGCCTTGGATTCTCCAGTGAAAAATGGTCTTTTCTTCATCCAGACCTAGTTTTTTTTTTAAGGTGTGGGTTCAGTTCCATGCAGGCCAACAAGCCTTCTGCATGCCCGTTGTCACTGGAGACAAGACAGCAGACAGACCAACTCCTGCCCACCTGGAGCTGAGAGCTGCCAGGGGGGAGGAGGAGCCCCGAAGGGGTGATTGCAGCCCCTCAGCTGGCATGGGCGCCTTGTCTGAGAGTGGCTCGGGGAGGGGTCGGTGATGGGGCCCCTCGGGCCCTCTGACTCTCGAGTGGAGATCTGCAGGAAGCCAGACTGGCAGCTGCCTGGGTACGTTCACAGGTTGGATGCCGCAGGTGGGGCACAGTGAACACAGAGGGGTGGGAGCCAGTTTCAGATGCTCCATGACAGGGGAGCCCAGGGGGCACCAAGGGAGTGAGCGGGGGGAGAGGCAGAGGAGGAGGGTGGGCTCTGGGGGAGGGAGGCACCGTGGACGCCCGGGAAGCACGGCGAGCACTCAGATTCTGCGTTAGCCGCGCTGCAACGCCGCTGGAGGGTCAGTAGCAGGATGGTGACATGACCTGGTGCCCTGCTTCGTGCCCTGGGCTAGCAGAGGGCAGGGGTGGAAGCAAGGAGAGTGACAGCTCCCGGGGGGCAGAGGATGGTGGCAGAGTGGGACGTGAGGAGTGGTCCCCGCAGCACACCGAGGAGCGAGTTCAGACGTCTCTTGCCTTCACGCCATCCCTCGGAGTAGATCTCCGGAAGCTTTCCCTCCCCGCCCCGGGGAAGAGCAGGGACTTCTAAAACCGTCTGTTCCCTCTTTGGAATCATCATCTTAACACCTCAGCCACATCCATCGCCTTTTGGAAGGACATCTTTCTCTCAAGTTGTCACGAATCTTTCTTTCCAAGTTCTTTCTTCAACAGGAAATGCAGGAGAAGCCCAATGCGGCAGGCCAGGCTTGAGTCTGAACCATCTGTCTGTTTCCCCCCACGCCAAGCCTTCTGCTGGATGGGAACTTAAGAAAACACCCCACAAAACAAGGAACCACCTGCCAGAGCTCCATAACTATACAGTCTGGCCAGGAAACACACAACAGACAATCGTTGGGACGCATTTTGAATGCCCCGTGAGCTTCAGCACCTGTTGGGCTTCCTCCTAGGGCTCTGCATTATTGATGAGCTTAGTAGAAAGGGCTGAGAAACAGTTCCCAGTATTCAGGAAGATGTCGTAGAACAGGGCTCAGGAGACCTTGCTGTTCTTTCCAGCTCTGCCAGATGTGTGCCTTTCGAGCATCATCCTTGCTGGGTCTGCTCCTTCATCTTGAATAGGAGCCCTGGACAGCTGGGTTTCTAAAATACCTTTCGGCTTTAACATCTTTTGATTCCAAGGAAGCGTTGAATAAGAAACAAGAAGAGGTGGTGACTGATGAACCCAGTACTGTGAGCTTTAGGAGAGAGAGTCCTTCCAGTGGTGGTATGGGTTTGAATTTAGGCAAACTTCTCTGTGCTACTTTTTAGGGCATCCGCATTAATGATTTTCAAGATGTCAGGGGCTGCCTGACTTGGCTTATTCTGTTAAAGGAAGGATGAGCAAACTGAGCACAAGGGTTAAAAAAAAAAAATTTCTTCTGTGCTAGGGGAATCATTCACATGGCTGCATATTCCACAGAAAGACCTAATTTGATCAGCTTTGTGTCAGTCAGACTCTGTGTCTGGGTTGGACTTCTGCATCTCAGAAGAGAAATTAATGAGACAGGGACAATTATCCACCCAAGAAGTGACAGTTTCCTGCAGTTCCAGCCTTTTTTTTTTTTTTTCTGTCCATTTTCCTATTTTCTTATTTATAGTCTTGCCTGTCTCCTGCAGTGGCTTTGGTGTAGATTTTAGAGTAGGTGAGTGGCTGGCTTCTAAAAATGACAGCCTAAGTCCAGGTCTGTGGCTGCAGCCAGATCAGGAAGCCTGATTGATGCCTCTCTCTCTCCTTGCCTACAAGTCAGACCATCCTCCCAGGCTCGAGAGGATGGGGTACCCAAGGCATTTGTAGGAAGTCCCTTTCTCTTCTCCCCTTTTTTTCATTTCCTCATTGTGCCTGCTGCTTACTGTTGTAAAATTCACCTGTACATTGACAAGTGTGGTCCACCTCTTCCTGAAAGCATCCTTACTAAAATGAGTGTGTGTGCTCTCCACTGAGGGTAGATTATACTCTTTCAACTTAATCATCTCCCAGCAGGCTCCCAAACCAGACACATGTTATTGTTTCAACAGTGATGTGGCGACGGATGGCATTATTCAAGCTGTGCTGGAAAGAACTCCATGTCTCAGGACTTCTTTACCTGCTGCATTTATGAGAAGCTGTCCCTGGGCTGACAGCTTTGTTGCTGTTTTGAGCTGACCTTGTCCTGGGTCTTTGTCTGACGGGCTGCTTGACGCCATAAGGACCCTTCCAGGCTGAGTAACGCCGTCTGTGCTGGTGGCATCGCTGCATTGGTAACAGCACTGGTACTTGGTGCCTCCAGGTTTGTCTCCTGGCTTTGTTCGTGGTTGTTGTTGTTGATGAGTCATTAAATCATGTCCAACTCTTTGCAACCCCACAAACTGCAGCATGCCAGGCTCCTCTGTCCTTCACTATCTCCAAAAGTTTGCTCAAATTCACATCCGTTGAGTCGGTGATGCTATCTAACCATCTCATCCTCTGCTGCCCCCCTTCTTCTTTTGCCTTCAATCTTTGCCAGCATCAGGGCTTTTTCCAATGAATTGGCTCTTTTCATGAGGTGGCCAAAGTATTGGAGATTCAGCATCAGTCCTTTCAATGAATGTACAGGGGTTGATTTCCTTTAGAAATGATTGGTTTGATCTCCTTGCAGTCCAAGGGACTCTCAAGAGTCTTCTCTAGCACTACAGTTCAAAAGCATCAATTCTTTGGTGCTCAGCCTTCTTTGTGGTCCAACTCTCACATCCATACATGACTCCTGGAAAAACAATAGCATTGACTACGTGGACCTTGGTCAGACTTGCCTTTGGAGCTGCCTTAAATCAGTTGGACTACTGGGCAGTTGTCAGGTTGTTTTGGAAACTATTTCTAGTCTCAGCCATTGGCAGTAGGAATACCCAGCATGGAGTCCTAGAGTATGCTGGAGTGCAGGGTAACCCAGCACATGCTTCATTTTGAACACATTGTCCTTCAGAGTGTCACGTTTACAGTTGGTGCTTTATAAACAAGCTGGCTAATTGAGTTAATCGTGTCCTTTGGTTAAATGACAATTGTGGAGATGATAAACGATCGTGTAAGTAGTTAGAGAACTACTGCAGCAGCCGTGTATGAGCTGGTTCTTCCCTGGACCCCATTCATCCTACCAGCAAAGCCTAACCACTCTTGACTCTCATGTACATCTCCAGCCTGTCCACCTTTCTGTCCCCTAGTACCCATCATTGCCGTATTGCTTAGATAATGCACATAAAACTCTTACTGCAAAGCCTGGCACATGTGGAGTACTCAATAATGGATAGATAGAAATGTTTGCTGTGAATAATTGAAGAAAGTATAGTACAGCTATTAAAACCTTTCAGAGCCTTCCCATCACCCTTAGGATCAGAATCAAACCTCCTTCTGCGACCGACAGCTCTATCCGCTGCCCGCTCTCCCCCTTCACTTAGGGACACTTGCCTCTGTGATGACTTACCGGCCAGACTGACTTACCGTCATTTTTTGGACCCGCCACACTTTCACACAACCCAGGACCATCCTGTGTGCTGTCTCTCCTCTCTCACTTTTTCTCATCCTTAAGATTTTAGCTTAAATGTCACTTCAGCGAGGGCTTCCCTGGTCTCGCTATTGACAGTACGTCCCCTTTCATTATTCTCTGTCACAAACTGCATTTGATTACTTCCCAGACCTTCCATGACCTGAAATGTTATCCCCTTCTGTTCACTTGTTTCTCAACTGACTCCTCAATGAGACCCTAAGTTCCAGGAGGAAGGACAGGCACATGCCTGGCACATGGTTGATGCTAGAAACACAGGGTCAGTGTTTTTGAATGAATGAATGAATAGAAAACTGAACATTGATCCTAATAAATGATGCTAATGATGGGGTAGACGAGTGGCCTTCATGTGCCAAACACCAAACCGCGTGCTTCGCGTTCATCATCTCGTTTAGCCCTTTCCATGGTCCAAAACAGATCTTCGCCTCCTGAGGAAGTGAGCCATCAAATCAGTCAACTTGCCCAGGTATTGAAACCAAACCCCACAGGTTCTGACTGTTACTTAAAGCCACATCCTCCCCACTCCACTGTGGTCCCAGACATGGACAGATGCCCCACCTCGAGAGAAGATGAGGATGGGAAGATATCCCAGGTCTGCAGGGCTGGACCACCCCTGGTGGCCTCCAGGTGCTGAGAGCTTTGTGTTGTGTTCTGAACTTGGGTGGCCAAGACAAGGTGGGTAGAGGGGGTGGACTGACTCTACCAGGCTGCCTTTATGCCCATAGAGAGAACACCCCCCCGTGGAGGGGATGTCAGGGATGAAGGTTCTCAGTGGGTGGAAGGGCAGGGCAGACAGGCTGCAAAGAAAGGTCACGTTTCCCGTAAGCAGGCATGTGCTAGAGCGATCTCGTAAGGGGACACGTGTATTCAGATTCTGGGAAGAGTGGAAGAGGGGCAGGGGATCAACTCTTAAGAGGACATGAGAAGGGAGGGTGTCTGGGTCCAGCCCCTGAGGCATGTTTTAAGTGTCCTTCCCAAGAAGGGCCACAGCACTAGGGAGCGACCTGAATCCAGGCTGTGAAGAGCGAGTCCTCATAGTAGACAGGTGGGCTCCTTCCCTGCCGCTGGGTGCCCTGGGACATCATCCCGGTGCCCTTTCCCTTCAAGGCTGAGTCTGTTCCCTGCCTGGACACTGCAGCCGCTGGTCACCCGTGGGCACAGCAGGTGGCCTTCTGCTTCTAACCACGTGAGCTGGGATGACAATGGCCAACACTGGGTTACGCCCTTTTCTGGCTAACACCATATTCATGGCATTCTAGGGCCTCTCCCTCCCTTGCCTTTTTTTTAAAAAAAGAAATGTAGTTAATTTATGATATTACGTTGGTTTCAGGTGTACAGCAAAGTGATTCAGTTATACATATATATTTATTCTTCTCCATTGTAGGTTATTATAACAGACTGAATATAGTTCCCTGTGCTATTCAGTAGGTCCTTGTTTATTTGATACCTAGTGGTGTGTATCTGTTAATCCCAAGCTCCCAGGTTATCCCTCCCGACTCCCTTCCCCTCTGGTAACCCTGGTTTATCTTCTTGACTTGGTTTTCTATGTCTGTGAGTCTGTTTGTGTTACGTAAATAACCTTCCTCCCTTGTCTTGTTTAAAATTAAAATTCCTTGCTCTTACTGAATCTGTCTCCCGCCTCAGACTGAATATCCTGATTGCTGGCATCAGCTGAGTGACACCCTGTACAAGTCCAGGCCCGTGGTCTTGACAGCTGATGTGTATCAGGCACTTCCTGTGTGCCAGGCCCTCTCCACGACCACCAGTGACATGGATGCTGTTTATCTGTCTCCACAGACAGCTGAGGTTGGGGAGGCCCCCGGGGATCCTGTGAGAAGGGCCTGAGGTCATGCATGTGGCAAGTGGCGATGTCAGAGTTTGCTCTCAGGCTGGCTCTCCCCAACCCCGTGCTGGGAAGGGTGTCGGGCCAGAGACAGCCGTGACCACGCTGGGCTGCCAGACGCCCCTCCCACCCCGTTTCAGAGCAGCGGCTCGGCTGGTCGGCCTGTCCAGTCTCTGCTGGCTAGCTGTGTTTAGCTGGGTGGATGTGCGGCGGGGCTGGCTGACTCGGGCGCTCTCCAAATTCTTAAGCACTGATGCCGGTGTCACGCGATCTGGGCCTCCTTCCTGTGTGACCGCACTGCCATCTCCAGTCATTCCCAAATATGCACATGCCTTCTTCCTGTCCACAGGGCAAGATGCTAATGAACAGGGTCATGCTTTGTCTTTCTCTGCTGGTCTCCCCAGAGCCCCTGGCTTATTAGGGTGTGCTTAGAAATGGTTCAATGCCAGTTAGCCTGACCCAGGGACAGAGAAGACTCCTCTTAGGTGGAAGGCTTCTACAGGTAGACAAAAGCTGCATCAGACTGGTATTAACAAGTCCAGTGATATTAACAAGTATTGGGACTGGTATTAACAAGTCCTTCTCTGTCGGTAGAACAAATGTGGTTTGCTTTGGCAACTGTTAAGCAGAGGAAAACATCACCTGTAGACCCCAGAACCTGATTTCTGGGATGTTTTAGGGGCTGATCCATCTCATGCCTTTTCTTTTTTAATTAAAAAAAAAAAACAAAAAACTTATTTGGCCGCACTGGGTCTTAGTTGTGGCACGCGAGATCTCATTTCCTGACCAGGGATGGAACCTGGGCCCCTGCATTGGGAGCGTGGAGTCTTAGCCACTGGACCACCAGGAAAGTCCCTCTTACACCTTTCCTACTGGCCTCTTTGTAGTGAGCATCTCTGTGCTGCTTAATTCCCAAAGGCACTTCTGTTCTCAGTAATCTGTTCGAAAGACAGAGCCAAACTGAACTCTGAGATTGAACCTGGTTTGCTCAGTGCAGTCTTGGGGGCTGATCTGCCAGGTTGTTTGTTTGCTTCTGCAGTGGGTTGGTTCACCCAGGTGCTTGTTTGAGGGGAGCGCAGGCTGTCGGACGGGCTGGGCGATGGGAGCCGGTGTGGCCTTGGTGGGAGCGGACAGTTGCATGCTTCAGGGCGGTGTTTTCCTTCCCACCCCCAGTTTGGCCAAAGAATGCTCAGACATTCTTTTCAGGTTGCCTCACCCTTGGCTTACTTTGGATAACGAGAGTAAAGAGCTGAATTCCAGCCATGTGGGAGCTCCCAGCGCTTCTGGACTCAATGCCGCCATGGGTACCTTCCATTAAAAATGATTCTGATCGTTTGTCTTGGACCAGACCTCTTCTTTTGATTATCCTTGGCTGACGAATGCATGGTTGTTACTCTTCATTGTCCTGGCCGATTCCGGCCAGACTCCTGTACCTTGGTGGAAGGAGAGAGTGGAGACCACTGACAGCTAAACAGTCCCCAGCAAGCGGTGACCTACACCCCCTGCCGCCTGTCCCTGGGAAGATTTGTGAGCTTGAAAGTTCACCTCTGGTTCCCTTCTCCAGCTGCCTGAGGGAGTGTAAAAGGGTCAGGGCACCATGGGCAAATGCCCCACCAAACCATGTGGCTGGAAACCTATGAGAGAGAGAGCGTGCCAGGAGACAGCAGAACGTAGTCTCGGGGGCAGACTTTGGGGGGACGTGATGGCCAAGGCTGACGGGATGGCAGAGCCTGGGTGGGGGCATCGGCCTGGGTGCGCTCGGGGCTCTAGTACAACGCCTGCCCAGTTCAGATTTCCCTGGGCTTCTTGTGCATACTGAGGCTGCCACTGAGGCTGCCTAGAGGACTGAACGGTGCTGAGCAAACAGAGCGTGCTTGTCGTCATAGCAACTGTGTCACATCTCTCAGATGCTCCACTCTCCGAGGCAGACAGGATCCCAAGGGCTTCTCAGATGCAGGTTTGGTGGTGGCCTTGCTCAGAGGAGCCCCCTTCACCTCTTCACTGCTGCAACTTTCATGCTTCAAAGACAGGAGGCAGAGGTATTCAGATGTTGCGGGACTCTGGACTGTGTGAGCCCAGAAGAGGCGGTAAGATGAGGGGAGTGGAAGGCAGACACGTTCTCATTGGTTGTGCATCCAAAGGCTGATTCTCTCACCCAAGGCCTGGCACCACTGGTATAAGACTAACAAGAGGTGGGGAGGGGGCGAATGTTAAAAATACTTTATATCTGATATCACCAATCAGATGCAATGCTGGCTCTGCTTCCACATGGATTCACACTGGCTGAACATCAGTTCTGCTAAAATAACAGTCAACCTTTGTGTGTCTTAGTTTGCCAGGGTTGCCGTGACAGAGTACCGTAGATGGAGTTGCTTCAGCAACATTTACTTCCTCACGGCCTGGAGGCTATAAATCTGAGATCAAGGTGTTGGCACTTTGGTTTCTTCTGAGGCCTCTGCTCTTGGCTTGTAGACAGCCACCATCTCCCCGTGTCTTCACGTGGACTTCCTTCTTTACACGCCTGTGCCCTAATCACTCCATCTTTTAAGGACACCAGTCATACTGGGTTAGGGCCCACCCTCGTGACTAATTACCTCTTGAAAGACCCTGTCTCCAAGTGCAGTCACATTCTGGGGTCCTGGGAGTGAGGACGTCCGCATCTGAATTTCCAGGGACACAGTTTGGCGCCTAACACACATTATGGGCTCAGTGATATTAGTGGTATTAGTGGTCCTTTTGGCCCTTCCTGGGTCCTGGCACTGTGCTCGGCACTCCTTGAGGACCTTCTCCTCTAATCCCTGCAATAGCTCTAAGGTAGCTATGAGTATTCGTCCCATTTTACAGAGGAGGAAACAAGGGCACGAAGAACTTGAGAACGCGGCAGAGCCAGAACTGGGCATCCTGGTTCTAAAGTCCGTGTGCTGAGCATTTCTGTGCAGCCTCGGAAACAAAGGCTTAGCCCAGCTCTCTGACCAGAGGCTGTCGGGGGGAACTCTCACTTTAATTTGTTGGGAGAAGAAAACACCGAGATGCTCTTTCACCCGCAAGCATGGTTCCTCCTGCAGGCTGGGAGGACAAGCCTTTATCCGTGGGGCCATCTGCCGACCTTTCTGTATGGCAGGAGGTCAGAGGAGAGCTGGCAGTCTGTGCATCCTCACCCTGTGGAGGACGAGGCGGGCCGATGGCCAGAGGAGGGCCCGGAGCTGTTTTCACAGCTGACTTCTCTGGTCCTAGGCGTCCCGTTGCCTGGAACCTTCCATATGTTGCTCCTTGCTCTTTCTGGCACGGCTGGAAGGGAAGGGCAGTGGCTGAGAGGGCTACACGTGAGCTTGGCTGCTGGGAGGGTCCTAGCTATGCCTGCTGAGAGCTTGAGGCCTTACTGTGCCAGAGGGTACGAGGTCCTGGTTGCTTTGAAAGCATTTCCGCTGTTGCCTTCAAGTCAAGGTGCTTTGAAGAAAGATGAGCGCTTAGTTGCCCAGACAGAGGGTGAGGGGTGGGATTGGGGGGGGTAGGTAAGGTTTATAGTTCTCAGTGTCAGGGAAGCCAGACATGTCTTTTCTTCCCAACCTTCTCTTCCTCCTTCGCTCTTTCTCTCCTTTTTCATCCAGACTGGTCAGACCTCTGCTGGTCTCTCCCGGGAGCCTCCTGACATGAATCCTGAGCTTTCTCACTGCTCCCCACTTTCCTCCTGCCAGCATCCTCGGTGACCAGCACCCTCCTCTCCATATTCCTTGTTACTGTCAGAATTTACCAGCACTGTGTACATGCTCCCTTCTTCAGAGGTCAGCTAATCCACCCAAATGCAGGGTGAACCACTGTGGGTATTAGAGCCTAGCCCTGGGCAACTGAAGCCAGAGCACGCCTCCCTTATCTCGACTGAAGGGATATCTCCAGAATGTCAGGGAAAAGAGTTCAGACCTCTTAGGCCCTGGGATTTTATTTCTCTGAGTTATCTGCCTTTTAAAAGAAGCTCCTGATGGCTCAGTGGGTAAAGAATCCGCCTGCAATGCAGGAGACACAGTTTCGATCCCTGGGTCAGGAAGATCCCCTGGAGGAGGAAATGGCAACTCACTCCAGCATTGTTGCATAGAGAATCCCTTGGCTAGAGGATCCTGGCAGACTGTAGTCCAAAAGGTCACAAAGAGTCGGACATGACTGAGTGACTAACCACACACCTGCCTTTCTGATGTCATTTGCCTCAGTTGGCCTTGGACGCCCATCCTGCCTTCAGAATCCTGCCAGTCTCAAAACATGAATCTTTTCAGGAACTCAGCAGGTTCTGTTTCATTTCAGTTTCTTTCTTATCTGTCGAGTTCCAGTACTGGAATCCTTTTTACTAAAGCTGCTGTATGGTAAACTCTACTCTTAAGCTATTTCTTACCTATAAATCTACCCCTCTTCCTACATAAAAACACCACTGGATAGCAGTCATGTAACTTAGTGATGGGTGTTTGATGGGACTCAGAGTTTCATTTTCTTCTTTGGGTTTTTCTCGGTTGTTGACAAAAACAAATTAATAAATATGTGTCATTGCACCAAAAGCCTTAGAAAAGCCCCTGACGCTGGGAAAGATTGAAGGCAAAAGCCAATAAAGTCATCCCCAGATAAGTGAACATTTCAGTAAGCAAATGTCTCAGCCCAACCAAGGCGGACACTGAAGACGCTGAAGGTGAAGAGCCCGAGGTCTGTGCCGGCCTCACACTGTCTGCCATTGATGACATCTCTCGTTTGCTTGTGGCAGGATTTCATTCCGACCCACTGTCCTACTTCCCTTCATTTCCTGAGTTACTCTTCTGAGCTCCTTCTCGTGGCTGCCTTCTCTTTCCTCCCTGCCAGGTTCACGTGGGCAGATTCTCACAGGCAAATATAAACCTTTACTGGAAGAAAAAGTATCAATAGACAAAATACCTTCTCGTCACAATTAACAGTGGTTTTTCTTCTTTTTTTTTTTTTTTTCTGTAAGCAAAATGTGCCCCTTATCAAACTTCTGCTTCAAACCAGAGGGAGAAACTAGAGGAAGCTGGCCTCACTGCCCGAGATAAGGTCCTTGCTGTATTGTGAGGAAAATGTAATTAGGTACAAGCAGATGATGGGCCCTGCCTGCCTCCAGCCTGAGGAGGAAAGGCAGTTAACCTCCGCCTGCCTAACTGGGGCCCAAGGTCATGTTCAATTGTGTTCTGACCGGGCAGCTATTTCCCCAGCTGGAGAGCGAAACTGTCAGTTCAGAAACATTCTCTACCTGGAGACAAACGCTCCTGGGGGGCGCTTGGCGGCTCTCCCTTCTGTGGCGTCGGGTCGCGAAGGGCACGCTTCTCACATACCTTCGCTGGATTACAGTTTATCTGGGAGCAAAGCCAAGCGCTCCATCCTTTGGGAGCTGACCCAAGAAGAGAGCTTCTGTGAACTTCTGCTCTCTGGTTGGGCAATCTTGGAGAGTCAGTTGGGAGGGTGTGAGGAGGGAGGGAGTCGAGTCAGAGTCACCCTATCTATTTCATCACCAGCCACGTTAGACAAAGGGTTTGTGTCTACAGTTCTCTCCTGGTGGAGCTCAGTGACTCAGGAAAAGCCGTCTGACTAAATCCTGTTGCAATAGCTTATCCTCTGAACCCCATTGGTTTCATCATAATTTTCCTCCAAATTAATGTCCTCCCAGTTTTCCTTTTGCTACATAGAGCCTCCTGGCTACACTGAAGGTATTTATTCAAAACCCAACCTCTGCTTTGAGAAGGTTTTGATGCTAAGATAAGCCATCTGAACTTGGCCATCTTGGACAGTATTCTTGGCCATTGCAACAGGGAGTTGCAAAGACACTCCAAAGAGAGGGGACAAACGGCTTTGTTTTTAATATGATCCTTTAATCAAGTGTTTAAATCAGTCTGGCCAAGAAGTGCTGCTCTGTGTCCAGCCTGGAGTAAGCAGCGTATAGAGGGAGGTGGAGACAAAAGTAAGTGAGGGAAAAAGATGTATCTCCGCATCCCAGGAGCCTGTAATCTTGTCAGGGATGTGGGATTCTTCAGCAGTAAGAGAGGTAGGAAGAGCCAGAGGCTGGCTTCTCAGAATGAGAGCCAAATAGTGGCTGTATGAGGGTTCTCTGAAGAATCAGAACTGATTGAAGATAGATTTATATCTGTGTCTATATCCATCTATATCTCATAGTATGGTGGAATTAGACAACGCCTTGTCTGTTTCCACATTGACCATTGACAGGATCACTTATTACACACCACTTTTATCTCCAGCTTCTGGAGATAAAACCCTGTCTCAGCCCATGGGTCTCAGCAAATATTATAGGTGTAGCACAGACTCCTGGTTATCCCTCTCCTCCCCCAAGTCAGTTCTCTCCTTCTTCTCTAGTCACAGAACCATAAACTTTCAGCCGGACCCATGGTTGCCAAGAGTTAAGAAAGAGATAGCTCCTAGGAGATTAGGATACACGATTACAGAGGCCGAGTCCCAAAGCTGCAGTCAGTAAGCTGGAAACCTGGCAGAGGCAATGATGTAGTTCCAGTCCAAGTCCAGTGTAAGTTTTAATCTGAAAGCCAACAGGCTTGAGACTCAAGAAACACTGACATTCGAGTCCAAAGGCCGGGAAAACTGAGGTCTCAGTTCAGAGAGTCAGGCAGGAGGAGATCCCTCTTACCCAGCATTCAGACTGAGGACTTCAGTTCATTAGATGAGGCCCACGCACATTAGGGAGGACAGTCTACTTTGCCCAGTCCAGTTTAGAGGTTAATCTCATCCGGAAACACCCTCCCAGATACCTCAGAATAAAGTTTGACCTTATGTCTGGGTGCCCTGTAGCCCAGTCAAGTTGACACATAAAATAACCATTGCAGTGTGTTCTCTGTTTTAGGGATATTGTCCTTTCTTCTCTTCAACAAATCTAAGCATGTAATTTTAGCTGCTGTTGCTGCTAACTCATTTCAGTCATGCCCAACTCTGCGCAACCCCATAGATGGCAGCCCACCAGGCTCCCCTGTGCCTGGGATTCTCCAGGCAAGAGTACTGGAGTGGGGTGCCGTTGCGTTCTCTGGTAACTTTAGCTACCATAACCCAGTTTTCCAAAATAACGGTTTGTTCTTACACAGCAGCCCCTCTGAAAGAGGTCTGATGTTCCATGCTGTCTAGGATCCAGGAGCCTCTGTCTTGTTGCACCATCATCCTGGGGAGTTGTCTTTGGCTTCGAGGCCCAAGATGGCCTCTCCTCTGTCAGTATTCACACAGGAAGGGGAGAGGTGGAGAATTGCGCCATGGGAAATTTACACTTTGCTTCTACTCATATCCTATTGGCTGGAACTTAGTCACATGGCCAAGTTCCAATTTACTGCAAGGGATACTGGGAAACAGTTTTTATTCTTGGCAACAGAGGAGTCTGGCAGGCTACAGTCCATGGGGTCACAAAGAGTTGGACACGACTAAGCAGTGCACACAGGCTTTGCTGAGACACGTGCTTGGGGCTGGAGATAGAGGGGTGAGTGAGATACAGTCCTGCCAGTGGTCAGTGGGGAGATAGAGCATGTTGTGTAATAAGTCCAACCACAGGGGTAGACCCAGGCAACCCAGCTAGAACATGGCAGTCGAAGAATGCTTCCTGGTGAGCCGCTGCATGTCGTTTTAAAGGGCAATTGTGTTAGGCCCGATGGGTTGAGAGTTCATTTTCTTAAACCCCAATTTCAGATGGATGTGTATTTTTCCCTTCTTTGCCAGTCAGAAGTCTGAATTCAGAAGGGGAGGTTCAGATCTTGGCATGTCTTGTCAAATAAGGGGGTCAGAAATATTCCTGGAAGTATGAATCAAAAAGAAGTAGGGTTCCTTCCTTTTTCCATCTGTGTCTGTCTCCTTGCTGCCTCCGCCGACCCCCTGCATGGGTTTAGTCTGGGATGAGGGAGTTCTGCAGTCCCAGCAGGAATGCGGGGGTCCTCTCTGTGCATGGGGGACTTCTGCTGGCTTTGTGCAAGAGGCCCTGTAAAGGGTTTCAAGGTGGGGGCTGGGGTAGGAGTGGTGGGAGTGAGAATTCTTACATAACGTGGTAAACAAACAGCAAGTGGACGTTTTGTTTTCCATTAGCCAGGGAGGCGTTTTGTTTCCACTAGAAATGGGAGCAGACGTGAAAGCAATTAGTGTTAGTGGCTTTACCGTGATGTCCCTGGAGCCAGCAAAATCCTGGGGCCAGATGTCTGTATTTTCCTGATTCTTTGTTCAGAGAACATTCGTGAGTTATTTCCGCCCCTGCCCAGCCCACCTCCTGCCAAAAAGACCCAAAATATCACAGTTGGGAGAACATAATATTCCTTGAAGAGCAGAGGCAGAAGGCCTGTTTTGGAAGCTAGAGAAGGTACCTCAGAAGCTGGGGAGGGGAGGTCAGGATCGGTAGGAAGATCCTCACCCCCAGCCTGTTCAGGCACTGCTGAGTGGGGCCCCAGACTGGAAGCAGAGATGAATAATGGGGGTGGTGATCGCTCAGCCTCACCTACTCTTTGCTTTTCTTTCGACCCTGTCCTGTTCCATCCCCGACATGCATGGAGTTGTTGTTTATTTAGTCGCTAAGTCATGTGTGACTCTTCAGCGACCCCATGGACTGTAGCCCACCAGGCTCCTCTGTCCATGGGATTTCCCAGGCAAGAATACTGGAGTGGGTTACCATTTCCCTTCTCCAGGGGATCTTCCCAACCCAGAGATTGAACCCTGAATTGGCAGGTGGATTTTTTTTACCACTGGGTCACCTGGGAAGCCCATGCATGGAGTAGGGAGGATGGAAGTAGAAACCATAGCAGAAAAGAAAGCTCTGAATATCATCTCTTCTCCTGTGCACTGGAATCATACGATCTCAGGTTCACTCCATCTCAGACTTCAACATGACCCTTGCCACCACCGTGACCACCAAAGCCCTCGAATCTGCCACTTAAATAGTTTCTAATGTTGATGTTCTTTTCCTGTATAACCCCACTTCTTCTTTTAAGGTCTCACAGTGCATGGTTTGTCATTGGTTTTTTGTATCTGTGCCATCCAGTTCGCAAGCCACTGACCATGTGTGGCTGCTGAGCACTTGAAATGAAGCCATTCCAATGAAGATGTACTATAAGTGTAAAATATGCACCAGATTTCAGGCACTTCATTTGGAAGAAGAATATAAAACTTGTTTCTTTTTAGCTTTTTTCATGAGACTATTAGAAAATTTAAAATTCCACAAGTGGCTTGCGCTTGTAACTTGTGTGATACTTCCATTGGGACAGGGCTGGTCTGTGTTATCTTTTAAAATATTTTAGAAACATATTTTTTAAGTTATTGAAAGTATTAAAAAGAACTTTAAAGTCTTCCAAAACTTTAAAAGTCTTAAAAAAAAAAAAAGAGGCTCTCCAGACATTTGTAAGAAGAAAGCTGGACAGTCAACAAAAATTTCTCTGCATTTGAGATAGAGCATAGAAACTTAATCACCCTGAAGGACCAGACAGTGATGTAAACAAGTGAGATATGCAATAAAGGAGGGCTTCCCAGTGGCGCAGTGGTAAAGAATCTCCCTGCCAGTGCAGAGACGCAAGAGATATGGGTTCGATCCCTGGGTTGGGAAGATCCCCTGGAGAAGGAAACGGCAACCCACTCCAGTATTCTTGCCTGGGAAATCCCATGGACAGAGGGGCCTGGTGGGCTACAGTCCATGGGGTTGCAAAGAGTCAGACCCAGCTGAACGTGCACACACACATACATTAAGGAATGGTGGGGCTTGTGGTTCACTGGGATGAGGTACCTGATGTGAAAGCATCCAGATTCGGACATGTTAAGTGCTGGTCGCTCCATAGGCAATGTCTTCAGGTAGAATTTGGCTCAGAGGACTCCAGGATGCTATTTTTGGGCCCTTTGAAACAAACTGTTTTACACGACAGATTCCATCAGAATTATCCATTGTGGAGAATTCAAACCAAGTTTTGTACATTGGAATTTCTTTTTTAAATCTTGAAGTGGCCTTTTACATTTTGCACCCAAGTCCACACATACGCTAGGTAGCTTACGTGTTCTTGTTCCAAGAACATGGCTGACAGTGAACTCACATGGCCTGAGTTCATGTTTTGGGAGATGCCAGGGTTGCCTCATATAGTTTTTTTTTAACATTCCCCATGAGGCTGATTGTATCTTCATTTTCAGTGAAATTCAGCCAAATTAAGCTATCTACTTGGCCATAACAAGGAAGTGGCAGAACCGAGGTTTAAGTCCATGGAGTTTGGATGCCACGGTCATATCCTGCTAACACAAGGGTGAGTTTTAGCTTGTATACTTAGGGCTTTGATTCATTTTGAGTTAATTTTTGCATGAGGTAAATGTCCAACTTCATTCTTTCGCATAAGTATATCTAGTTTCAACATCACTTGTTGAAAAGACTGTTCTTTCCCCATTGAATGGTTTTGGCATCACTGTTGAAAACCAGTTAACCATAAATGTGAGGGTTTCTTTCTGAATTCTCAATTCCATTTCGTTGATCTGTTTGACTGTCCTCATGACAGTACCACACCATCATCATTACTGTAGTCTTAAGTTTAAAATCAGTGTATGTCTTCCAACTTTTTTTTTTTTCTTTTAAGATTGTTTTTGCTCTTCTGGGTGTATTTTCATATGAGTTTTAGGGTCAGCTTATAAATTTTTTAAAAAAGAGGGAGATTTTTGATACAAATTGTGTTGAATCTATAGATCAGTTTGGATCTACAGTATTGCATCTCAGTAATATTAGGTCTTCTGATCCATGAACATAGGATATCTTTCTAATTACACAGGTAATTTCTAATTTCTTTCAGTGGTTTTTTTTTTTTTTTTTGAGTTTTCAGAGTACAAGGTTTGCATTTCTTAAATGTATTTCTGAGTATTTTATCCTTTTTAATGCTGTTATTAAGACTTGTTTTCCTAATACAATATTCAGATCACTCATTTTTCTGTAAAATTTTAACTATTTAAGTAACATCCAAAGTACTGATGTGACATTCTACCTATAAATACCTAAGTTAGCATCTGTTAGTTCCCTCCTTCCCTCACTTTCCAGTTAGCCACCAGGCCACTATTGGACCAATAATAATTAAGAATTGCTTGCTCTCATTTACTACACAACCCAGATTGACATTTCTTTGATTCTCTCTAGAACGTTTCCTCATGGCTGGCCTTTTCAAATGAGGATTCAAACAAGTCCTCCTCTTAAACGTGGCAATCGTATCTTTCAAGTCTCCATCTTTCTCGAATGGCTCCCCTTTTCTCTTTTTCTGGAACTGAGGATTTAAGTCTATCTAATTCAGGCACAGTGAGTCTCTGACCTTATACAAAGCTAATATCTACAGTCAGATTGTTGTTGTTCAGTCACTTAGTTGTGTCTGACTCTTCGTGACCCCACGGGCTGTAGCCCACCAGGCTCCTCAGTCCCTGGGAATTTCCTGGGCAAGAATACTGGAGTGGGTTACCGTTTCCTTCTCTGGGGAATCTTCTCCCCACAGGGATCAAACCTGCTTCTCCTGCACTGGCAGGTGGATTCTTTTCCACTGAGCCACCAGGGAACCCTAACATCTACAGTCAAATAATCCTCATTAAATAGAACCAGAACCCTCCTGCTTCATTGCAGATAAAGAAATTTGAAACAGAATTATTTCCTCTGGCAGTAGGTCCATGGGTCTGCACAAGTGTGTGATGTTGTTGTTGGCTCTCCAAGCACCTGTTGAGAAATAATCCCTACTGAAGATACTGGACACACCGCCATTGTTTCCTATCCCTCCCCCCATACTTGAGCAACAAAGCCTGATTGTTCTAGGGGGTGATACAGAAGGCTGTCGCTCATCTCACTTTACTTACTAGGATGGAGAGTTAGAGTTCCCCTTCCCTGGGAAAGAGTTTCTTACTCAGGGCCTCTTGTGTTCCCACTTCTCCTCCCTGGCCTCCAGTTACCAAATGTGGTTTTCTCTCTGTTCTTCCAAGTTTCTTCCCTTTTCTCATCATTTAAAATATTGGTCTAGAAGGGATTTCCCTGGTGGTCCAGTGGTTTAGAATCTGTCTTCTAATGCAGGGAAGGTAGGTTCAATCCCTGGTCAGGGAACTAAGATCTCGCGAGCTCCGTGGCGTGGCCAAAAAGTAAAAATTAAAATATTGATCTGGGAGTAAGACACAAGTCTGCATTTAGGGTCAAAGCAGGGCTCACAAGTGGAAAAATCCCTTAAGAGTATGGTATGTGGCTAAAAAAAAATCCTGCTTTTGTGTTTTTCCATTGGCAGCACTCCATTCTGACCAAATGTGTGTGCTTTTAATCACTGTATGTTGGTGGATTACTCCTGACTCATACCATTCCTGTGGGGGAGCCATTAAAATATTTCCCCATCCAAAGCAGTCAGGCACCAGTCCATCAGCACAGAAGCTACCTTGGAGCTTGGCTGTGGAGCTGCCAAGCCTTCCACTTGCTGGACCTTCGGAAGGTGGGAAAGAGTCCTACAGATGGGGAGATACTCAGAAATCTCAAGGCAGAGGCTAAATTTGCATGACTGTGTGCTCAGTCATGTCTGACTCTTTGAGACCCCATGGACTGAAGCCCGCTAGGCTCCTCTGTCCAGGGAATTATCCAGGCAAGAATACTGGCGTGGGTTGCTTGGGGATCTTTCTGACCCAGAGATCAAATCCTTGTCTCCTGTGTCTCTTGCATTGGTAGGTGGATTCTTTACCACCATACTACTTGGGAAGCCAACTGATAAATACATGTTTTAATTTTTTTCTACCTCTAATTGGCTGAGTACTGGCAAAATATTGGCCCCGGCATTGTGGCCACTTCTATGTCCTAGCTTGTGCTATGTCTATTCTAGAGCCTCCACTTTTTATCAAGTCTTCACACTCTCTGCGGTAGATTAGGAGACCAGAGGTCTTTCCTCTGCATGAAAATCTGCATTCTCACAGTTTCATAGATGATAATGCCTTTCGGGTGAAACTCAGCTTCTTAATGATTACTTGACTTACTGTGTAGAGGATTTTAGAAGAAAGAGAAATGATGCCTTGGCCTACCCAACAGGGAAAATGCTGAAGACATCACACACACACATCCTTCTCTTTCTTTGTCCCTCTCTGTTTCTCTCTTTACTTAATGGATGTATGCTTTACATACAATAAAATGCATTCATCTTAAGTGTGTAGTTTGAGTTTTAATAAATGTATGTGCCTATGTAACACCACCCCAGTCTCAGAATATAGAATATTTCCATCACTCCAAAAAGCTTCAAGTGACCTTGGAGTCCATATTCCGCCCTCCCAGCCCCAGCCTGGTACCCACTGCTGTGCTTTCTGTCATGACAGCTTACTTTGCCGATTGAACAGGCTCAGATAAAGAGTCCTAGAGTGTGGACCCTTTTCCATCTAGCTTCTTCCACTCAGCCTAGTGTGTCTGACATTTCTCCATCTTTCTCCATGTCTCGGGAGCTCATTTGTGTTTTTTTTTTTTTTTTGCTGAGTTGATTCCGTTTTATGGGTGTACCACAATTTCTTTATCCATTCAGCCACTAGATGGACATTGAGTCGTTTCCAGTTTGGGGCTTTTGTAAATAAAATTGCTATGAATGTTCATGTTCAGGTCTTTTGTGTTGCTGCTGCTGCTGCTAAGTTGCTTCAGTCATGTCCAACTCTGTGCGACCCCGTAGACAGCAGCCCACCATGGTTTTATTTCTCTTTGGTACATTCCTGGGGGTGGAGTTGCTGGACTTTAGGACTGATGTATGTTTTACATTCTTAAAAATCTGCCTGCTTTCCAAAGTGCCTGTGCAGCCCTTTTCTTTCAAATGCCTGGCATTATTACTCACTGGCTCATGCTTTGCGCTAGAAGAAATAAAGAGAATGAGCAGAGTCGACTAATGTCTGCAGCTTTTTTGTCAATGGAGATTTTTTAAAAAGATTCTGAGCCCCTGAATGCCCCTTGATGGTTCTTGTTCTGGGGCGCTGGTCTGAACTCTGGCTCATCTGAACCCTGGCTGGCAGGAAAGTGAGAAATTTCCATTAACTGAGAAGCTGAGGAGGGCTAATGTTTTATATAGATATATGTGTGTATGTATGTTTATATATATGTATATATAAACACATACATATGTATATTATATGTAATACATAATACTACATATTATATGTGTTATATATACTGTATATATTATATAATGCATATTATATATACTATGTATTATAGGTACAATAAATATTATATCACATAATTTATAACAATACAGTAGCTAGCGTGATACAGCTAGTGGCTGCCTATGCCAGGAGTCAAACACAGCTGTGAAGACTCTAGTGCTGGCAGGTTTTCCTAAACCCAGCTTCTCGGGCTTTCTCTGAAATGTTTAAGAAAAGGGAATGCATCCTTAAGGAGACAGAGGGAGTATTTGGGGACGTGATTTCTAGGAAGACATTTCTTCTTCTAAAAATTAATACAAACTGTGTATTTGTTTCCACATGTCTGTGTTTATTTTAATATAAGATATACTTAATATACAAATGTTCATACCCCACCTCCCCCGACAAATGGTCCAGTCAGAGCGCTCCAGGGAGAGGCCCACGGGCCAGTGTGTCCTGGCACGTCCCCCGCATCTTCTCGCGATGGGTCCTGCTCAGGCTGAGTTGTGCTTTGGCCAAATGTGTTTCCTGTTCCCCACCTGTTCTCCTGGTCTGCCTTGTGGCTTCTGACGTGGTGGATGGAGGTGAACGTTTGCCCTGCCAGGTGCTGTCAAGGCCTGCAGTCTCTCCTGGGCCCCCTCTGGGTTTTATGATCTGTTCTGCCTCCCAGCCTGCGGGCTATGGCAGGGGCTGCCCCGAGATGATGGAGGGCCTGGGAAGTGAGGAAGTGAAAGCAGGCAGTGGCAGGGTGGGTGAATTTCTCACAACGGGCTGGCTATCCTCCAGTGGAGAGCAGAGAGGCCTGAAGCCGGACACCCCTCTTTCCCTTCGAGGCCCGCTTCTGCAGGGCCCACAGTCCCCAGTCACTGCTGGGTTCTCCTCTGGAGAATTCTTCTGGTCAGTGCCCCGAGCTGCTGGTATGATGGTTGCAGGTGCCCTCGTCCTTGTGTCAGCGCTTTTCTCAGCGGGCCTCTCTGAGCCCTGAAGGTGGGGTCTCCCAGTGCATCACTGCCCATCCAGAGCGTTTCCCCTCCTTCTGGGAGGTAACTGTCCTTCCTCTGACGTGAAACATCAGGTGTGTGCTTCCTATGGCTGCTGTAACAGAGTCCCAGGGACTCAATACGGGATTACTCTCAGAAGTGAGACATCTGAATTCAAAGTGCTGACAGGGCTGCGTTCCTGCTAGAAGCTGCGGGGAGAATCCTTTTATCCAGCTTCTAAATGCTGCCTTGGTCGTATTCCTTGTTAATGACTTTCTCACATCCCTCCGACCTCTTGATTCTGTGACATGTCTCCTACCACGCATTCTGATCTCTTTCCTCCTACAGATAAGGACCCTATGATGACATCAGGCCCACCTGGATAATCCAAGCTAGTCTCCCATCTCTAGATTCTTCCCTTTGTCCTGCCTGTCAAGTCCCTTTTGCCATCCTATAAGGGAACGTTCCTAGATGCTGGGGATTCAGATGTTGATCTTCAACCTATCACAAGAGACACAGCATCTTTGGTACTAACTCCTGGGAAAGGCTACGTGTGCTGTAGGAGACTGCTTCTGGTATACCCTGCAGACTCTCAGTGTGGCATGCACTTTGAGAGGAGCATTTGAAAGCAGGTGGCCACTCAGACTGGAGTTGACATCCTGACCTGTGACCTCTCTCAGGTGAAATAGACTGTCTCTGAGCCTCCACTTCCTCATCTGTAAAATGGAGGCAGTCACCTAACTTTGCAGGGAAAAGTAAAGATAAACACCTTTACTGTGGCCAGCAAACAGTAGGTGCTCAATAAAAGATGCCTAAATTCATCTGGAGCATTTCTAGTGAACTGCCTAGAACAGGGACCGATACTGCTCCTCAGCTTGGTTTGCATGTTAAGGAGTTTCATAGGTATGTCCATCTGTGGTTGTGAAAAACGTACTAAACATATAAATGCTGTTCCCCAGGCTCCCGAATTCTAAATCCACTTCTGCACGTTTGAAGCGGGCAGGCGATGGTGACACTCTAGGATGACCTTCCTGCATTCCCCTCTGCCCGCCCTTACTCACCCTAGGGTCAGCTGCTGGCACATTTAGTCCCAGAGTCAGATTTTTCTAGAATAAATGAACCCCAAGCTCGGCCTGGAATTGTCCCACCACGCCCCCTCCACCCCCCACCTCCCCACCCCCGTACCCAGATGCCAGGGATAACGGAAGCCAGAGAGGGCCCGCCTCAGGGAAGGTCCCCGGCTTCCCCTGCTTGTGACTGTGGACTTGCTCAGCTGGGAGTGGCGCTGGCTGGTATTTACACCCAGAAGTTTCTTTTTGGGGGGAGCACAGCCTAGGGATCTCAGGATGGCTCCCCCCGTGGTGGTGGCTTCTGGGTGCTTTGTCGCTCATTCATGAGTGAAGACTGGTAGCCAGGCACTTTCCACGACTATCTTTATTTGCTCCTCGGGGTATTACTGCCTGCATTTTACTGATGAGGAAGCTAAACTCCTGGGAGGCTGACACTCTTATCTGAGTTTGCACAGCCACTAAAGGGCAGGCCTGGCGTCTACCCAATGCCTAAGCCTGTCAAGCCTGTAACACCGCTTGCAATCTGAATTTCTGGATAACTCCTGAATCTCTTCTATTACAGGGAAGGAAAAACAAAATTCCTCTATCAGAGGCCAGGCCATGATATGTGTTTTATCAAGTGATTTATAGGCTCCTTATCACATGCCCCGTGCCTCTTGGCAGAGGGCCATGGCCAAGGCCACGGCTGGATGTGCCAACTGCTGGGTGAATCCCAGTCGAATCTCTCCTGACCCTCCTTCTGGAGCTTAGGCCCCCAACTCCATCCAAAGGATATTGAAAGGCTTATTTTTTTTCCTTTTCAAACAAAAATTGTAATTTTATCTAGTCCTCTTAAAATTTGTGATGCACTTAAAATTCAGAGAGAACAAAAGCCAACACCCTGAGAAGCTGCCCTCCCATTTCCTGCCCACAGGCCCCCAGGTCAGGGTTCCCTTCCAGAGATATTTTACATAAATACAAGCAAATATATATAGTTATCTATGTCTTTCTATACAGATGATATTATACCAGGCTTATTTTTCTGCATCTTGTCCTTTTTGTATAACTTTCCATATCCTGCATGAAGAGCTATCTCATTTTTATGTGAAATACAAAATTTACATAAAAATTGTGAAAAAGATCATGTTTAATGATAAACTAAGTCTTTTAAAAATAGGTTACATGTTTATCAGTTAGCCAGCTAGCAAAATACCTATGTATTATTCCTTTAAGAAACTGGCCAAGGAAATTTACGTACTATTTTGTAGAGTCCAAATTAATTGAATAAGTAATGATGCCCACAACATGAAAAGGTTGTTTTGAATCAATTTTTTTAAAAAAAATTTGAAATTCAAGCAGCACAACTTGGTGCTTATTATTAAAAAGAAATGCTTTGATAAGTGTTAGTGTCATTAGATTCCAGAGAAACAAGAGAGGGAGAAGATGGTGTTTTAGGGGAGCCTCATTCTCCACCTGGATGGAGAGCTGTGATGCAGCTGTGTTCCCGCAGGGCTGCACAGGACTGGTCCATGGGGGCCTTTCCACAAGGATGCTGAGCCAGGGAGTATGGGCACAGAAAGCCCATGTGGCTTCTTTTCTTGCCTGAAAAGCTCTCTGACTTCTTTGTTCCTATTGGTGGCTCAGACGGTAAGAATCTACTTGCAATGCGGGAGACCTGGGTTCAATCCCTGGGTGGGGAAGATCCCCTGGAGAAGGAAATGGCAACCCACTCCAGTATTCTGGCCTGGAGAATCCCATGGACAGAGGATCCTGGCAGGCTACAGTCTACGGGATCACAAAGAGTCAGACACGACTGAGTGACTAACATACTCACCACTATATCTACTCACTCCCTCCCCAGTATGAAATGAGTCAATTATCTGAGAGAACCTGGGGCAAAGTGCACTGACCAATGTACACGCAAACATTAATGGCTCATAGAAGTACTGAATCAGAGAAAACTTCTGCTGATGGAGAGGGTGATTGCAACTTCTCCGTATTATTGTGTGCAGCGCCTGGGTAACAGGGTGCTTAATGTTTTAAAAACCATCAAAACAGAACCACATGGCAGTACTCGGGATGAGGGGTGGTGACTGGCACATTGAACCTCTGCTAGGACAGTGGGTAGTGAGATCTAGGCTGGAGGTGAGGATGGAACACAGGATGAAACTGTTTCGTGTTCTTAACAAGCACTTCTTGCCCCTAGAATCCTTTTTTCTTGCTCAGCTCGGACATGAGGCTGAAGCCTCATCCCTTACTTTGCGGATGAGGAAATGCACAGGGGCTGGGCTGGGGTCTGAGAACAGGATCCACACGAAGTCTCCACCCCCCCGTCCCCCGCCTCGTACCCACAGACACTGACTACTCACCCCTGAGAGCAAGGTGTGTGTGGAAGGGGACGCTGCCTGTGAAAGCCATCGGGCAGAGCAGCAGAAGGTATTCGTTGAGAAGGGCTTTCTGGGGCTGGCACACTAGTGGGGGAGTGTGTGATAGCCCCCAAGAGTGGCTTCTGCCAGGTGAATGATGCTTCTACTGGTTCTGGGTGGCAGGGGACAGCCCCGTGTCCCCCAAGGAGTATAAGGCTCCTCTGCAGTCTGGCCGGGGCCACTGTAAGTCAGGTCTCCAGACAGTGGCCCTGGAACTGCTGATTCTCGGGTGTGTGTCCAGCACAAACACAATGCAAGTTTGTTTGTCTGAGCTTAAAAATGGGAATTGGGGTGAGATGGAGGCTCCCTGGGACATCAATGTAATGACCTTTTTGGGCCTGGGAATAAAAGGAGGACAGAGGTCCATAAACACAAAGCTCTTGTTTGAAAAAATTAAAGGATAATTGCTCAAACTCACTCCCCTAAGGTAACTGATAAGAGCAGTCTTATAAACTGCTGTTTGATGGAAATGCGGCATGAAAAAATCTAAAGGAGACGTCAGCTGCATAGATGGGGCAGACATGACTAAGGGGGGAATAGTTCATGACTTTATTCTTGCATATTATTGTTTATTGTTATATTTGTTATTTATTATCATTCTGCTCTGTGAGTGCTTTAACTTCACAGAGACCATTCTTCAGGCTTTAAGCCTTTGAAGAGGATGAGTGGCTCTTGTTTTAGACCCAGTTCTTTCCCTGCCTCTCACCTATATGACTACTTAATACAATTCTTCCCTCTCTTCTCTCACCCACTCACCCCCAGCAGAAATTGACCTGCTTTCAAAAGTCTCTCAACTATTCAATGAGCTAACAGGACAGTTCACAAGTTCTACTCAGAAGCCCCTTGATGACTATTTAACCTTAATACACCTAAAGGAAAGAAAAACCCTGTTATTTCCTTTTCCAGCCTGGCAGGAATGCATGATTGGAGACTTCTCTGAGCCCCATCCCGCTATCTTCCTGTCTCTAGCGCCAAGCAGGAGTTAGCCACTTTCCTTGTTGCAGAGTGATCGGTCTTAACAGAAGGTCCCCACCATCACCACTTGCCAGTTTTGTTGTTGTTGTTCAGTCGATAAGTTGTGTCCGGCTCTTTGTGACCCTATGGACTGCAGCACGCCAGGCTTCCCTGTTCTTCACTATTTCCTGGTGTTTGCTCAAACTCATGTCCATTGAGTCAGTGATGCCATCCAGCCATCTTCATTCTCTGTCTCCCCCTTCTTCTTCTGCCCTCAGTCTTTCCCAGCATCAGGGTCTTTTCCAGTGAGTCAACTCTTTGCATCAGGTGGCCAAAGTATCGGAGCTTCAGCTTCAACATATGTCCTCTAATGAATATTCAGGGTTGATTTCCTTTAGGATTGACTGGTCTGATCGCCTAGCAGTCCAAGTTTTAAAGACCATTTAAAGATAGTTCCATGTGCTCCAAGGGGTGATGTCATCCACAGTTAGTTAGGACCAGAGTCCTGTGGGAGTGCATGCCTGGGTGAGTCCTCTGCTGCCAGGCCTCTCTGGAGATGCTGGCGTGGGCCTGAGATGATAATGTCAGCCTCACCGTGGGCCCACGCCTCCTCTGCTCTACCCCCACCCCCACCCGTGAAGTGGCTGCAGCTGTTGCTAAGCAACCAGTTTATCTGCGCTGTCCTGGTCAGCAGATACAGAAGCAACTCCTGCTAGAGAGTTCCAGCTGGGAGACACCCAGGCGCTGGAACGTGAACTCTGCTAATAATGCCCACCACCTCTGACCCTCCCCTCTGTGCTGAGAGCCCCTCCTTCCTGGAGGTGTGAGTTTGCCTTTGGAGACTGGAAAAAAAAATCTAGATCATTGATGTGCTAATAAATTCAGCTTAATCTCAGAAGTTTAAAGTGATATATACCTAAAGTTTATATCTTCACGTGTCTTCAAAACCCTTAAGAGGCAATTGATTGTATTACCCTGCATCAGAGAGTTCAGAAAATTGTGTGTATTCTCTAAGATCAAGAAGGTGCCATGCACGACTCTGCCCGCCCCAGCTGGTGGGACCAGCTTGAAGTATCCGTAGCCCCCATTTCACTCATGTTTCGCTGGACCTCTGGATCTTTAAGGGCTTCTTCAGGTCAGGTCCAGATTCTTCAGAGTCAAAGTTTTATGAGGATCAGATGCTAAAAAGTATCTACAGGAAGCCACTTCTATGCCAGGGAGAAACCAAAGTATTACTAAGATGGCTTCCGCCTTTAAAGAACTCTTTTTTTTCCTTTTTCAAACTTTAAACTTCTTATTTTGTATTGGGGTCTAGGCGATTAATAATGCAGTGGTAGTTTCAGGTGAAGAGCAGAGGGACTCAGCCATACATACGCATGTATCCATTCTCCCCCAAAACCCCCACTCCCATCCAGGCTGCCACATAATACTGACCAGAGTTCCATGTGCTATCCAGTAGGTCCTTACTGGTTTTCCATTTTGGATATAGCAGAGAACTTCTAATCATGAGTTGAGGAGGGGCTCTACAGAATGCTCTAGAACAAAAGTTCCCCAACATTCTCCATTCATGGTGCCCTTAATGTCTCAGTAATTTTTTCATGGTGCTCCCAGATCTGGCAATTCCATTTAGTAACTCCAAATAATAAGACAGATTTGTCACAGATGCTTGAAAAAATAGCACCTAAATTGAAGGAATAAAAATATTTGCACTTCATTCTTAAATGATCAGAATCAGTTACACTGGGATACGAATGCATCAGGTACCACACAGCTTCTCAAACCACAGAATCAGCTAGAACACTACACCCTCGTTTCCCATCCTGCCTTGAGTTTTGCCTGATATTTTTGATTGATTGTTCAGCTTTTATCACTGCAACTGCTGAAAGCCAAGCTTCACAGAGATGGGATGCCATCGAAAGGCAGATAGTGTAATTCAGGATTGAAACTGTGAACCTTCCGAGGAGTAGCTCCCGCAGCGTCCAACAGATGTCAAGTACCGTTATTGTGTTTTCCTCAAAAATTAAAAATACACTGCCGTTCCCCAGCAAGTTTGGTCTGGGACCCCTGGATACCTTGGGTGAAACTAGTCGTGGAAACTACAAGAACAGGCAGAGCCTGGGCACCTCCTCCCATTGCTTCCTCAGGAAAGCCTTCAATAAGTGTTCGTGGGTTAAATGAATAATTACATGACAATCCATGCTGACAACTGGATTCCTTTGCAGTCACATTTTACTGCCTGTGAAGTTGGCTTTAGAATTATAATGTACTTTTTTCCTTTTTTTTTCAGTTTATGAATTTTTAATGTGTTTATTTTAATTGAAGGATCATTGCTTTCCAATATTGTGCTGGTTTCTGCCATGCATCAACATGAATCAGCCATACATATACATACGTCCCCTGCCTCTTGAAACCCCCTCCTGCTTCCCACCCCATCCCACCCTCTAGGTTGTCAGAGAGCCCAGTTTGAGCTCCCCGAGTCCTGCAGTCAGTTCCCGCTACTCTCTCCATTTGTCCCATCCTCCCCTCCCCACCCCGACCCACTTGCCCCAGGCCCACAAGTCTGCTTTCTGTGTCTGCATCTCCTCTGCTGCCCTGAGAACAGGTTCATCAGTACCATCTTTCTAAATTCCATGTATATGTGCTAATATACGATATTTGTTGTTCACCTTCTGACTTAGTTCACTCTGTATGTTAGGCTCTAGGTTCATCCACCTCATTAGCACTGACTCAACTGCGTTCCTTTTTATGGCTGAGTAATATTCCATTGTATGTATGTACCACAGCTGCTTTATCCATTCATCTGTTGATGGACATCTAAGTTGCTTCCATGTCCTAGCTATTGTAAATAGTGCTGCAATGAACATTGGGGTGCACGTGTCTTTTTCTATTATACAGGGTATATACCCTATAAGTAATGGGATTGTTGGGTCATATGGTAGTTTTATTCCTAGTTTTTAAGGAATCTGCATACTGTCTTCCACAGTGGCTATATCAATTTACATTCCCACCAACAGTGCAAGAGGGTTCCCTTTTCTCTGCATCTTCTCCCAGCATTTATTGTTTGTAGATTTTTTGGTGATGGCCATTCTGAGAGGTGCGAGGTGATATCTCGTGCAATGTACTTTTTCAAGATGAGTCACAGGCACGTGGAGGGAACCAGAATATGGTTTGAATCCTGGCTTTGCCACTTACTGGGGTGTGAATTTGGGCATCGATTCTTGAGGGTTTGGCTTTGCGGTTTGTGACACGGTGATGACAGCGACTCTCCAGGGTGTTGGGAGGAATTGACGAGCGCGGCTGCACCTCACCAGGTGCTTTGTACCTCGGAATCCTTTCAATCAGTGTAGTTGTTTCTATAATCCTTCTTCCTGGAATGGACAAGCAGACTTCAGTGTGATCAAGCGTGACAAGCTTTTCTCAGGAGAGGTGTGTGAGAGTTGACTTGGAGGAGGGAAGGGAACAACCCACAGCTGTCTGCTCTCTAGGGGTCTTAATGACACCCTGCCCCACTGTGGAACAGAGCGAACCAAGCCTGGGTCTGTCCCTGTTCTCTGTCTGCATCTGGCACATCTTTAGGGCTTCTGCTGTGTCTTAGCATCTGGGCTTCCCCCCGCAGTCCGGTGCAAGTCTGCTGAGTGGCCAGGTGTTTAGGACCCCCAGGCCAGCCTTATTCCAGCGCTGTGCCCTGCAGAGCCCTCTCTGGGGGTCAGTAAGAATCCCTTCCACTCAGGAGCATCCTCAGGATGTATGGAGAGCCTTCAGAGCCTTTATCACCCGTCTGCCTGTATCCCTGCCTCCTTCAGAGTCTCCCAGTGTTACGTGGAAGAGAGTATTAAGACTTGACTCAGCCCACTCTTTCTTCTGTAAAATGGGCTTCCCTGGTGGCTCAGAGGTTAAAGCATCTGCCTGCAAGGCAGGAGACCCGGGTTCAATCCCTGGGTCGGGAAGATCCCCTGGAGAAGGAAATGGCAACCCACTCCAGTATTCTTGCCTGGAGAATCCCATGGACGGAGGAGCCTGGTAGGTTACGGTCCATGGGGTTGCAAAGAGTCGGACACGACTGAGCAACTTCACTTTCACTATCCGCCTGACATCACCAGGCAGCCCACGAAACTTCTAGCTTCTCAGGCTTCCAACTAGCATTGCTCAGGCAGACACAGACCCAGATGCACCCAGTTTTCTGGAAGTTGTTGCCAACTAGGTTTTTGCCTTTAAAAGAGTCTGCATTGTTTACAAGTTGTTGCCAAAACAAAACAACGAGACCTCCAAAGCTCTAAGACTCACCCTAGCCAGCACCTGGGCCTTTCAGCCATGGTTGGCTAAACCTGCTGAAACCTTCATGGGCTCAGTTGCAGGGGGTTGTTGACTGGTCCAGAGATGAGAAATTGAACACTGTCTCTTTTGGAGAAAAGGCTGGGGCAGGGAGGATGTGGCTGGCATCTGGGTTGCTCCAGGGTGGCCTGAATCTCTGGGCCCAATTAAGAGTGTTGTAAACTTCCCCCTGCCACCCTCACCCTCTCCAAGTCTTGCCCATTTCTAAGTTTCTGAGCTCTGCGGACAAGACCCTCATCCTAGTGATGATGGGAGCACAGATGTGTGCAAACATCAGCGGCAACCAAGGGTGAGGGGCGGTTCTCAGGAAAGAAGGGTTCTGATCCTCAGCCTAGATCACTGGCTGAGCTTCAGTTATTTACAGGAGCAGCTGCTAAGGTGCTTAGCTGAATGTCTCACACTGGCTTTGCCTTTCCGTTTCCCTGTCCTTGCCTCCCTGGGTCTCACACAGAGCCAGTAATGCCAGGGATGTGCCCAATGTCAAGTGAATCAGCACCCCAGCCGGTGCCTGTCGGCTCTGCCCTTTGTTTTCATTCATGAGAGCGCCCAGCATCCAGCCCTGGGATTCCAGGCAGAGAACAATGCCGCAGATTTGGTTTTTCAGGGGACACTTTTCTACTGCATCTCAGCAGTACCTTCATTCTTGAATTAGATTTATTTCTTTCTACAGACTTTCCTAAGTACTGTTCATTTCATGTTCTCATCAGTCCTCTCAAACTGGAAGGGCCAGATGCTTGTTGTTCAGTCACCAAGTCGTGTCTGACTCTTTATGACCCCATGGACTGCAGCACGCCAGGCCTCCCCGTCCCTCACCATCTCCTGAAGTTTGCCCAAGTTCATGACCATTGCATTGGTGGCGCCGTCCAACCATCTCATCATCTGTCACCCTCTTCTCCTGCCTTCAACGGGGCCAGATATCAGCCCCATTTCAAGATGGTTTGCACATGGCATCAGGGGCAAAGCCAGACTTAGGACCCATTTTGACTTCAAGTCTTGGCACCTTACCCACCCCCTTGGCTGCCCTGTACTTATCTCCCTGCCCACCCCATCTCTTTTGAATTTTTGTTGCTCTCAGAGCTGACATGGGCAGCTTTTATCTGGATGCGTTACTAAATTCAGCTGACATTTATGAGCACTTTTCATCTGTCAGGATAGTACCTATATGTCGTTTCACCCTCAAGGCAGCCTTGTGAAGAAGGCGTTATTATTCCAATTTCATAATAAGGGAACCGAGCTCCCTCAGTGTCAGATGGCTTGGGTCACACTGTTCCAAATGCCAGAATCCGAACTTCAGTCTGGATCCCCCGACCCCCATTCCTCGCTCCAATAAATCACATGGGATCTTGGGCTGCTTTATTTATAGACTCTCAGTGCCTCCTCTGCACTGAAATCAATCTCAGAAAGAAGTCCAGAAAGCTTGTAAACCTGTTGTACTAGGGAAGCATGTTAACTGCCAACCACAGAAACTGCCTGGCTGATTTTATCAGAATGGAATTTTATCAGAATTAATGCATCACAGAAATGTTCAGGAGCTCGAGGAAACAGCCTTGGAAAACAAGAAGAACAAAGACAGACTATGGCAGCTGGAATCAGGCCAGATGAGACAGAGGAACCCCCGAATGTGAAGGGACCTGGTTGCTTGCATTGATGCTGGTCCTGGGCTGCAGGGGCCATCCTTGGTGTCACTGTCACTGCTTTGGAAGTTGAGGTTGCTACCCCTCCTGCTGGCCTGGACTCTCCACACTTCAGCTTCTTTGGGTACCAGGCCCAGGTAGTATCCCTGGCTGGCCAAACCCAAGTGTGCTTGTGCTTTAGCTGCAAAGGCTGCTGGGAAACAACCCCCGGCTTGGCTTCCATAATGGGAAGATGCTCTGCTTCCTGCCGAGATGCCCAAAGCGGGAAATTCCCACGTGGAGCAGGCTGATGCGGGTGCATGACAGCCCCTGAACGTCACAAATCTGTACCACTCCGCCCTAAACGCACACAAACACCCTAGTTCATTCTAGGTTGCTTCTCTGTGTCTAATCCTCACTACCCTCCCCACCCCTTGTCACAGACTTGGTCTAAGACCTGGAGAGTGCTTTGGGAAGTGGTTTGTTAATGATTATGCTGACCTGCTAGTACTCAGCCCTGGCTCTGGATTGCCTTCTGGCTGTGGGAGGGGTTTCTTTGTCTGGTCCCATCAGCAGAAACAGGAGCTCTTGAATTAAAGATGGTCCCACAGCTGACTTATTCCCTCTGCTTTTGGCCAAGGGGTGAGATCCATTGTTTCAGGGTATTGGGCTGCTTTCCTTTCCTGGGAAGCTTTCTGGCTATGTTTATTGTTTATTTCTGGAGGTGTTTATTTCTCCAAGGATCTGTGTTCCTGGACTTCACGGCAGGGCGGGAGTGTAGCCCCACGGTGGTTTGGCTGCTGCCTCTGTGTTCCTCAGGGCTGAAGTGTGTGGCAAGCCCCATTGCTGCCCAGTACCCTTCTGCCAAGATGTCAGGTGCCTGCGTGCAGAAGGCTGGGGCCCTTGAGGGCTGCCTTTGTTCAGTGTGGGAACCCAGTCACCACGTGGCCTGTTCCCTCCTCCTCTCTCCTGATTTCCTTCAGTTGCTCTGCGAGTTCACTGCTGTCAACTGAAAAAGAAAAATGTCCCACTCGAGAGTCGTGAGTTAAGCTTTATTTGGGGCAAAATGAGGACTGCAGCCTGGGAGGCAGCATCTCAGATAGCTCCGAGAGTGCTCCAAAGTGGCAGTGGGGGAAAGTCAATATATAAGGTTTTGGAGAAGGGGGAGAGTTCAATACCATGAAGCACTCATTTTACAAAAGGGTTTCTGTTAGTCATGAGGATCTGATGTCACCATGAAGGGATTTAGCGCTTCTCTAGATGTGAGGAGATGCAAGGATTGAGATCATACATCCAACTATCTAAAGACCTGTCCTATCAGATTCCCTGGAGCACAGAGTGCCTCACTCCACCCTGAACTCCCTCAGGACTTGTTGAAGGTCAACAGCTTTGGCAGCTGTTCAATCTCCGCAGAGGCAGATGGCAAATGCCTTTGTTGTTCAGTCATTGGCAATGCTCTTGGTAAGTGCCAGTTTGTAGCTGACACTGCCCAGGTGTGTCTACCTGTCCAGGACGACAGTGGCTGTGGTCCTCCCAGGCAGAGCTGCCAGCCCTCCCCCTCCAAGCAGTCACTGGCTTCTGCCATCCCCCCATTGCCTTCCCTGATGGCTTCTCAGCTCTGTGCTGGGCTGTAGCTGGGCCCAGAGGGCTTGGGCTTCTTTTCTCAACCCACCTGGTGCTCTGAGGTTCAGTCCTTTAAAGCTGCTCCCACCCTCCCATCGGTAGCAATTCCCGACATGGAAAATAAAAGACAGAGAGCCTTGGGATCACAGAACTGAATTTGCAGGCAGACCTGCCACCTGTCTATGGTCTTGGGCGATCCCTCTTAGCTTCTGTCCTCTATTCTGGACAAATGGGGATAATGATGCCCGTGTGATGCTTAACTGAGCTGACGGGAAGCCTGAGCACCTGGTGGGTTCATAACTGTTTCAGCTCTCCTTCCCTTCCTTGTGCTTTTTCCAGCCCCACAGAGGCCACGTCTGCCACCTTCCTGGCACTGTTCCTGTTACCGCTGTCTACAGGGAGCCCTGAATTGAGGACACAATCTCCGTGGTAATGAGGAGACTAATAATAGATTGTAAAAAGCCTAGAGTAGCTCACCGAGTCCTATTTGATGGAGTAAAAACTACTGCAAGAGCATAAAAGCAAAGGGAGGTCTGGAAGGAATGTTGGCACGTGTCTGAAGCCCTTTGCTTGGAAAATACTTGAGAATCTTTCTCTACTTGGGTCTTTCTCGGGCTTGCAGGCAAATTAAGGAACTGGGATGGAGTCATTTGAGTATGACATTCGCCCTGATCCGGGTGGACCTAATCTCATCACAGGAGTCCTTTAAGGACAGAGTTCCCTCTCGCTGGTGGCTGAAGGGGAAGCCAGAGAGATTCCAAGCGTGGGAAGAATTGGCTTCCACGTGATACTGTTACTGGCCTGACAATGGTGCCTCTAGAGGCTGCAAGGAAAGCAGCAGTGACCTCAGGCTTGCAGCCCCAAGGAACTGAATTTGGGAGACAGTCTGAGCTGGGAAGCCTGTTCTTTCCAGGAGCAGCCTTGTGAAACCCTAAGCAGAGGCCCAGCTGCGCCCGCCTGGACTTCTGATCTAGAAAACTGAAAGACAGCAAATAGGAGCTGCATTCAGCTGCCACCTGTGTGGTCGTTTTTCGGGCAGCAGTAGAAAGCTAATATAGCCCAGCTATAGGTATTGGTAGGGACTGTGGTCTATTGCACGTGAACAACCACTGTTCAGCTCCAACTGCTTATTGGTGTGCAGGAGACTCGGGGGGAAGAAATCCAGTGTTTCTGGATCTTTCTATCTTTAAAACAGTGTGAAGTATACTGTTTTTTTAAAGTGAAAAAACATCTGCTGGGTGAATATACCTCTGATCCCTTCACTAAAGCATAACTCCTCTTAGATGGAAAGCGTTCGCTACTTTTTTTTCTTTGAGAAGTTGCCTAGTTTCAAGTCTTGTCTTCCATTCATATTACATATACAGTGAGGGCAGTATTTCTCTGAAGAGTGTTGACTTGCTGTCGACAATTAGGGACGGAGGTTTTGTCGGGGGCTCGGGGGAGGTGGCTTTGGGAGCTAACAGGCATGTCCCATGGTTTTGGGTGTGTGGAGAGAACTCCCACTATAATTAGGAAGAGGAAGTACAGATTCCTTTATTTCTCTGCAGCTGTCCTGATCACCATTCTTTAGGGAGGGAGGTAGGAATTAGAATGATGGTGAATCTGGTCATCTCACCCAACCTGATCACTTATATTTTCTTTGAAGTACCTTGGTCTCTTTACATGAATCGGGTGGCCCAGTAGTTGAGCCCTCTGCCCTTTGCCCGCCACTAACTGCAGAATGGGACTGCTTCTATGGTGAAAGTGAGGCTTAGGTAACTGGCTGTGTTCCCTGGATCCAGAAGGTGCCTCTGACTCCTGGCTTGTCCACATGTGTGGTGGTGGTGGTGGTACAGGCCACCCCCCAAGATAATAACCACTGACGTGCGGTACGTGTCATTTGGCTCTTTGGGACCAACACAGCAGGACCTACGGTCCTGGCTGTTTCCCTTTGTCCCCAAGTCCTGACCATTGCAGCCACTGCATCCAGCCCCAGACCTCTGTCCCCCCAGGGACCCTCTTACCACCTCCCTGCCTCCCTCACATGGGTGTCTGCACGTGCCACCTCTAGGCAGGGAGGTTGGGAAACTTGCCTCTAGCCTAGAAGGTCTCAGGCTCCCGCCTACCTACCTGCTGTTTCTAAACCTCTCCTCTTGGTCCCCTTGGGCTAGAAGTGGTGAGCTTTTCTTTTCTCCTCTGGGGATGTCCAGGCTGAAAGGAGCTAGAAGGAGCTGGCTAGAAACTTCCTGAGGTTATCTCCTCAACCTGTATTAGCCAGAGTGTTGGTGTACACGTGCGTGCTCAGTCCCTTGATCATGTCTGACTCTTTATGACCCCGTGGACTGTAGCCCACCAGGATCCTCTGTTCATGGGATTTTCCAGGCAAGAATACTGGAGTGCATTGCCATTTCCTTCTCCAAGGGATCTTCCCAACCTAGGGACTGAACCCCCATCTCCAGAGTCTCCTGCATTCGCAGGTGGATTTTTTTACCACTGCACCACCTGGGAAGAGATGTGTGCAACTGACCAATGAAAGTGAAAGTCGCTCAGTCATGTGTGACCCTTTGCGACCCCATGGACTATACAGTCCATGGAATTCTCCAGGCCAGAATACTGGAGTGGATAGCTGTTCCCTTCTCCAGGGGATCTTCCCGACCCAGGAGTCAAACAGGGGCCTTCTGCATTGCAGGCAGATTCTTCACCAGCTGAGCTACCAGGGACTAATAAGGAAACCCCAAATTAGAAGTGTGTCAGGAGCGCTCTCCCTGTTGTGGGTATTATAGGAGCTATAATTAGAATATACCATTGTATGTGAAACCATCTGAGAAAATCTAACCCCTGACAGGGGTTCCTGTGCAAGAGGAAGACTGACGACAAGCCAGAGTAGTGGGGGAAAAGTCCGTAAGAGGTTGGTGGCATGTGGGCTGGGCTGCAAGGGCAGGTTATATACAGAACAGCACTTAAACATCTAATTCAGTTCAGTATCAAGTCCCATCCTTATTAACCCCCACTGACCTCCTTTCCTTAGCTTCCCCCAACTCTTTCAGAGCCCACTGACAGCATCCTTGACAAAAGGAGCTGAAGACACACAACCCTGACCCCTTTCCCTCTCAGGTGTGAAATTAGAAGTTGCTGTGGGAGACTCGTCATCCGGCTGGGCATTGGGCGTCCTCGGCAGCCCTACCACCGTTTCCCAGTTTCTGGTGCTCACCGTGGCCAGTTGCACCACCTCCTGGGAGCCCCCTCTGTGGTGCCCTGGGCATTGCCCCTCTGTGACAGGCACGTGGGGCCAGCTGGCCAGGATGGAACACATGTCTGGGATCAGATCCTAGCTGTCCTTACCACTGAGTTGCGGTGCCGCAGGCAAGTAGCTTCCGCTTGCAGAAGCTCGGTTTCTGCGTCCGTGAGGTGGGGACAGTGTTCGTTTCTGCCTCATGGGGTTGTGTCCATGAAAAAAAGGGAAGGGTGTGTAAAATACACAGCCTCTGCTGGCACAGAGCCAGTGTTCTGTGAAAGGTGGTGGCTGCTATTTTAAATTCTGTCGGGAGTATTGAGAACGTGTCAGATTAGGGCTGTGAGTTGGGAAGTCGTTTGTCAGGAACTGTCATGGGGATTGAAGACGAAAGATTTAACCTCTCCAAGGGGGTTCTGCTCCCAGTTTATACAGAGGACGGCCTAGAGGGCAGAGTGGGGTTTAGATAGGTCATTTCTGCTGATGTGCATTCTCAGCGAAAAGAAAACGTGTGTGTGTGTGTGTGTGGTGTGTGTGTGGGTGTGTGTCTGTGTGTGTCTGTGTGTCTGTGTGTGTTGGGGAAGGAGATATGGCCGTAGGATGGGAATAAGGAAGGAAGGGACTGAGCTGGACTAAGTGGAGTGTCGCAGTCAGAGGGTGAACCTGACCAAAGGCCCCGTGTCTCTGGGTACAGGAAGGTAGGATTTCAAGTAGCCCTGTCTGTTCAAATACCTAGTTCTGTTGAAACCAGAGATTTATCTTGGTCTTTAAAAACTTTTTTCGTCACTCTAAACGTTAGCTCTGCTTGATTTCCTTTGAATTAGAGACCCTTTTAAGACTCCACTGACCCTCTTATTCAGAAAATTTAATCTCAGGATACACACAATTTTTTGTAAGTAGTCCAATTTTTGTGGTTTCTCAGACCCAGGTTAAACATACTTTAACAGTGCAAATCTTGTTTAATTCAAATTGCATCTCAAAAGAATTTTTTTAAAAAAACACTGTTATTTTAGACCATTTTCTAAATGAGACCTGAAGCTGCTGAACAAACAGGTGAACTCTTACATATGCTTCAGAACCCTGCCCAAATGTCACCTCTCCAGCAGAGCTTTGTGTCATATCCAAGTCAGTTGGGCAGCCCCTCCTTCTGCTGTCACTGTCCATCCCTCTATTAGACCCTATAATCTATTAGATCCCATAATCACTCATTTCCTGGTTGGTTTCTTCTACTAAACTGTGAGCTCCTTTTCATCTTTTTCACTCTTTTTCTGTGTGTGCCTAACACAGAAATATTGAAGGAATGGAATGTAAAGGAAGAGAATGAGTTCCCCACTGGAAATGCAGGGAAAGTCCTCTCTTATCTTGTGTAAAGGGGAGAGAGAACTAGGAAGCCGTATCCTATGGGACTTCTTGTGGGGGCTCTGCCAGCCTGTAGGACCAGCATCCACTCTGGCTTTCAGAAGATTAGGGGCTGTCAACAGAAGTGGAATCACCAGGAAGAACTGGTGGGAAAGGAGCACTGGCCTCAAAGATGAGATAAGATAAGGGAGTGTGTGATTGGAAATGTGCTGGGAGAGAGGGATGTTTTGAAGTTCCAGGCTGATTGTGCTAAAGAAGGGCTCCAAGTGGCCGGATGGCAGCGATTCTCTGGGCATCCTGGGATAACCTACCCGATCCAGGGCAAGAGAGCACAGCTGCTCTGTGGATAGAAGAAAGCATGTGTCTTTCCCCAGAAGTGTCAATGGGGAACCCCTTACCCTACTCCTGGGGGCAGTTTCCCTGGGATGGAGTATCAGCTCCCATAAAAACTCTGGTCTCTGGAAAGAGAGACAGGTGAGTTCTCAGCCATAGTGTGGAGACCCTGGGCTTGGAGGGCGTGATGGCGCAGCTGCCCGAATTCTACTTTAGGGTCCTTTGGTTGGAAACTCCTTCCCTGTGGCACTGAGTCTTCCCAGGGTGTGGATGTTTAGGATCGGTTACGCAGCACACATGGGGGCTTCCCAGGTGGCACTAGTGGTAAAGAATCCACCTTTGGATTCCATGCAAGGCAGGGGACTCAGGAGACTTGGGTTCGGTCCCTGATTCTGGAAGATCCCTTGGAGGAAGGCACAGCAACCCACTCCAGTATTCTTGTCTGGAGAATCCATGGATAGGGGAGACTGGCTGGTTATAGTCCATAGGGTTGCAAAGAGTCGGCATGACTGAAGCGACTTAGCACACACGCACACACTCAGAAGAAAAACTCTGTCTCCCCACGAAGGACTTCAGGATGGCGGTAAAACACCCTCAGTGATTTCATGTAAAAGCTCCTAACAAAGAGCAGTCGTACTGCCTTGCACATGGTACCTTCACCTTCCAGAAATTTACCATCATCTCATTTTCTCCTCAGCTTTAGCTCCGTGACTTGGGTGAGAAGGCATTAATCTTACCACCTTAAGCACTGGGAGCTCTTGCTTTATTTGCTGACAAGGGGACCTTGAACTTGATAAAGTAAGTTGGTTCCAATCCAAAGGCTTCCAAAAGACCCAACTTAAGTTCTTTGTCATCATGCAAAGGGGCAGATGGTCTTCGTGGAGGTGGGTTAGGAAGACTTCCCCACAACATCCGGGCCAGTTGCTGCGTATCTTCCGCCACCCACCAGAGTCACGTTGTACCCCCTGACAAATGCAGCAAGGTTCTTAGACAGCTGCTTTTGGTGTCGCCACAGGGCCCTGTGTGGAGCGGGCTGAGCATGGGGCCCTGGTGTTGCCGGAGGGAACAGCAGGGTGACCTCCGACTGCCACGGTCACGAGTGTCAAGAAAGCTCCCGCTGTTCCTCTACATCACTTTGAGCACAAATGTTGTTCAGTCGTGTCCGACTCTCTGCGACCTCATGGACTGCAGCACACCGGGCTTCCCTGTCCTTCACATCTCCTGGAGCTTGCTCAAACTCATGTCCATCGAGTCAGTGATGCCATCCAACCATCTCATCCTCTCCCATCCCCTTCTCTTCCCTTTAATCTTGGCCAGCATCAAGGCCTTTTCCAATGAGTTGGCTCTTCTCATCAGGTGGCCAAAATATTGGAGCTTCAGCTTCAGCATCAGTCTTTCCAGTGAGTATTCAGGGTTGAAACTCTTCCGCTGCTCAGCAAATGTCTGGGCTTTGGCCAAGTACACAGTGGTTTTCCCTGGGCACTCGGGATTGCCCCCAGTCCATTTCACGCCGCCTGTTGATTCGGAGTGGAATCGGGTCCATGTGTCTCAAGTCCCTTTGTTTGATTCTCTGGTGCATGATTTTTTTTTTTTTTATGTTTGTTTTTGTTGTGGTAAAGCTCAATATAAAACATTTTAACCATATTTAACTGTACAGTTCAGTGGTGCTAAGTACATTCACATTATTGCGCAACTCTCCTCATTATTCTCTCTCAAGTTTTCCACTTTCCTAAACCGAAACTCTGTCTCCAGTAAACACGGAGTCTTCGTTCCCTCTCCCCACCCCCGGGCCTCTGTCTGCTGCGTGATGTTTTCTAAGATTGTTTGAGGCCCTAAAGTTTTGGATGTTTTGCTTTAGAAGGACACATCTCGCCACCAGACAATAGGAACCCCAAACCTAAAGGAAGTGTGTGTGTGGTGCTCTGAGAGACGTGTGGATGCAGGGCTGTGGGGTTTACAAAGCGGAGCCCAGGCGGGTGATCTTCCCCTGTTAGGAGTCAGCCACGGCTGCCTTGGTGGCGGGCAGCCTTTGAGGGCAGGCAGCCCTATGCCTCTTCCTGACCTCCTCAGTTCCTGTCTCCCTGGGAGAATCTACTTACTTTCACAGCAAAGGAAGGTCAGAGCCTCGGGCTTAGGGAGGTGCCTCTACTTATTGTTTCCTTTCTAACACAAAATGGGGAAGGCTTTTCTCTCAAGAGCCCACCCCAGCACTTTCCCTGGGAGTGGCAAGAAAGGAGAGGTGCTAAGTCATGAAAATCAGGAAGGCACCAGGGACCTACGGTATTTCCGGAGAACCAGACCCAAAGCCCAGGCTGACAAAGGTGATTTGGAGGGCAGGGACCTGTCTGCTTTCTTTGGGAAAAACCCCTACACACAGTCAGTGGCATCTGACACACCAGACTGTGGGCCCTGCCACCCCTCTGCATAGATAACAAGGCTCCCTTCACATGGCACATGATTCTGGGGGTGAGAGGAACGCTCTGCGCCACATGGATGCACACGCAGTACACACACACACGTGCGTACACACACGTGTACACACATGTGTGCGCACACACACACACAAAGTATCTGATGACTGCAAGTCCACGGTTAGAGTGGTATTCCTTCAGCCTATGTCCTCGATTCTTGTTAAACTGCTAAGGACATTGGAGTTTCAGGTTCTGGGCATTTTGGAAGGGCAGACTTTGATGGGGAAGAAAAGAAGGCCAAGAAAACCTAAGGACTTTGAGGGCAGGGTCCAAGAAGTAGGGTTGAGGAAAGATTGTGTAAAAGAGAGAAAATAAACTGTGCTTTAAAGATATGTGAGGGGTCTGCTAGCTCTGAGTTAGGGGTTCCCTTGAAGTTGGAAGCAATATCTTATTTTTTTAACAATACATTAATCCAGAAAAGAGGGGATATATGTATACGTATAGCTGATGCACTTTGTACAATAGAAACTAACAATACTGTAAAGCAACTATAGTCCAATAAAAAGAACCCAGTACGTTATAAGGGTTTCCGTAGGGCTTCCTGGGTAGCTTAGCTGGTGAAGAATCCGCCTGCAATGCAGCTTCAATCCCTGGGTCAGGAAGATTCCCTGGAGAAGGGACTAGGCTACCCACTCCAGTATTCTTGGGCTTCTCTGGTGGCTCAGATGGTAAAGAATCCACCTGCAATGCAGGAGATCTGGGTTCAGTCCCTGGGTCGGAAAGATCCCCTGGAGGAGAGCGTGGTAACCCACTCCAATGTTCTTGCCTGGAGAATCCCATGGGCAAAAGAGCCTGGTGGGCTACAGTCCATGGGGTCGCAAAGAGTTAGAGACGGCTAAGTGACTAAGCATAGCACAGGAGTTATCTTATAACTTACGGTGGAGATACCTATCCTGCAGAACCCTAGGGGGCCATCCATGAGCTAGGGATATGGGTACAGTTTTGTGAATTGATCTTATTGAGAGAGTACATAGCCATCACCAGAATCATGAAGTCTTGGGAAAATGGATGGGAAGACCTGGCAGTGGAGCCTGAGCCTCAGCAGCATCACAGGTTCAGGGTTGGTGGGGCTTCTCCCAGCTCCCTGGGTACAACGAGGGCAGGTCCGAGAGCTCTGGGACCTTGGCTTTGAAGGGCCCTTCTGCCATCACATGAAGTCTTTATGACTCCTTTGTCCCTAAAAAAAACCCCAAAAATACAAACTTAGAAAATGGTAGTGAAGAAAATAAAGATCAGTCTTGATTGTATTAATTAATTAACCACTGTAAACATTTTGATGTATTCTTTTTTTTCTTGTCCTTTTAAGAGAGAGTTGAGATCATAGTATGTCTATGAATAGAGCCCTTTCACTTAACATGACCTCATAATCATTTTGCTTGTCACTAAAAGTCTTTATGAGCATCACTTTCAATGGTTGCACAATCTTCCATTATGCAGCTGTATTACAGCCTACTTATACATTCTTCTATCGTTGGGCACTTGCATGGTTGTTAGCTTTTCACTTTAATAAATAATACAGTGAGAGGCATCTTTGGGCAAGAAGCTGTGATCGCATTTTAGAAGATTTCTTTACAACAGATTCCTAGAAGTCTCTTCTGATTTTTGAAGATACAGCATTGTGTGTCAAGACGTTGCCAAGACCCATCTGTAAAGTGTGGACATTGAGAAGAACAGTAGGCAGAGACATGGGGCCAGACAGCAACGCTCACTGGTTTCCAGCACACACATGCATGCCGCTAAAGTGCTGTGGGCATCGTGGAGACCTAAGAAATTAGAATGCCCAACCTTGTTCCTTGAGGAAGCTGCTGTCTCTTGTGGGACCACAATATACTTAAACAGTGCAAAGGAAGAGATGCCTATATCTCAGAATCTTGGGAAACCCATGCATGCATTTTTCTGGAAAGGGAGTCAATAGCTTTCATCAGTATCTTTTCATCTACAAAGCTTCAAAGAATTACCCATGAGTTGATTGCTTCGGGTATGTGGAGGGGAGTGGATTATTTTTCTCAATTTGTGTTTTCTTTTACTATTTTATCTTATAGTTCTTATAGTAGAAAAATCAGGTAAACTTCTTTTTTCATGTGTCATTAATATGACCAGTAGCTGAGAAGATGGCCATCAGGGATCCTGGTTTTGAAGACCATGAGGTAGGGTATAGGAGCGGCCACAGCCTGTACCCAGCAGGTGTGAGGCAGATTTGGGCAACATTGTGTCACCTGTACCTGTGGTGGCCTACTAATCTGTTTACATAGAAATCTGCTCCCGCCAGCAGGAGTCCAGTGCCGATAGGATCATATTATCAGAACACGATGTCACACAAGTGCACAGGACTTTTGGTAACACAACCCAGTGTTTCCTTATCCCTCTGCTGGAGCCTCAGTCTTCACCTGGTTGCTCAGAGTTCAAGAAGCTTCTTGCTGCTCATTCACAGTCATCAGGAAAGCCAGCCCAACTCTGCTAATGTAGAGGAGGCCAAGAGATGGGGTTGGTGTGTGGGCTCCATGCCTTTCACTTGGGGCCAGAATTTGATGTACACTTGGAAACTGACAGCCACCGATTGTATTTATTTTCTCCAATCTGTGCTGGGCACTTCCATTGCTCCACTTGCTCTTCCAGTGGGAAAATGAGAGCCCCATGTGCCTATAGCCTTGCCCAGGCATTTCCACTGGACAGACATGCACAGTCATAGGTCTTCCACAGGACCCTCTTAGCTCAGATGGAGGGCAGTGTTCATGGATTTTGTCAAGTCAGATTCCTGTGGTCAAGACAACTGGGATGGGTGTGGGTCTCATTGCGCCATCTCCCTTGTGGCCTGTCCCTTGTCTGTGGCTGGCGTGCTCCATAGTGGGGGTCTAGGTGCAGAACATGACTGCACAGCAGAGACCTCATAGGAGGCAAGGTGCCTTGTTTCAGAAGCTCCCCAATCTGGCTTGCTAACAAATCTGTATAATTTTTTAAATTATTACTTTATTTTTTTAAGTCCCTGATGACTGTTTCTCCAGGTTCAGCTGAATTTTTCTTCCCTGACCTTTGACTTTCTCTTGGAGTAAATTCTCTTCTCCCTTCACTCTCCTAGCCTTTGATCCTTTGTCTTCTCTTGATCCAGAACAGCTTAGTTTCCTAAAGGGCATCATCTCCCTGGAACTCACATACCCAGTATAGTCATGGTGCATGCGTGCTAAGTCACTATAAGCATAATTCTTAGTCTCAACTCCATTGCCAGAGGTGCCAACACCCCCAGTCTCCCTGCAACCAGACAAGATGAGGGCTGAGTCACCACCACCCATGTCTCAGATAGAAGGAATATCCGCTCTTCCCATAAGGAACTGGAAAACATTAAACAAACACATCTGTGACGGCTGCCAGCCCTAACCCATAATGCAAAATAAATAAGAAAACACACAAAACATAATCCTTTGTTGGTGGTTGTAGGAGAGACAGGTAAAAACTTAGACTTTTGAAGTATGCTATTAAGAAATTTTTCCTCATACTTTATCAGACTCACATTGGCCATGATTTCATCTTTATTCCAGTTCTGTCCAGATAAAGATACTATTTGCTACACATATTTTTAATAAAAATTATATTTTACAAATAAAAATATATAACACATTTCACATATAAATTTTGACAAAATATATTTTATATGTAAAACCCATATTGTGTACTTTAATAGAACATTTTATATTTAAATATTTTAATTTTACAAATAAAACTATATATGAAATGTTACAGATTAATATAAATAAAATATTAAGTGAAACACCTGGTATTGGCAAATATTTAAAAATATTTGTAAAGTATAGGCTAGTTAAATGTATGAAAATAAATCTTAATATTTAAATCACTGTGACAGTTTAATACTAAAGTAATTTGACTTTAATATTTAAAGTAATGCTGAAATATATAGCATGTTATTTTTATATAAATAAAAGGTATGAGAAGATGTTTTAAAATTGTAATAAGAGTAGTTAGTCATACAGGGAGGTCAACCCCAGTGCTCTCTGTCAACCTAGGGGGGTGGGATGGGGTGGGAGGTGGGGGGGAGGTTCAAGAAGGAGGGGGCATATATATACGTATGGCTGATTCATGTTGATGTTTGGCAGAAACCAACACAACTGTTGTAAAGCAATTCTCCGCCAATTAAAAATAATAAAAATTTAAAAGATAAATAAAACTTTTAAAAAGGATAATAGTAGCTCAGCTGGTAAAGAATCTGCCTGCAATGCAGGAGACCCCAGTTGGATTCCTGGGAGGGGAAGATCCCCTAGAGAAGGGATAGGCTACCCACTTCAGTGTTCTTGGGCTTCCCTGGTGGCCCAGACGGTAAAGAATCCGCCTGCAGTGCGGGAGACCTGGGCCCGATCCCTGGGTCAGGAAGATTCCCTTGGAGGAGAGCATGGCAACCCACTCCAGTATATTTGCCTGGAGAATGCCATGGACTGAGGAGCCTGGCAGGCTACAGTCCATGGGGTCGCAAAGAGTCAGACACGACTGAGCGACTAAGTGCGCGCGTGTACACACACACAGACACACACAGACCCAGGCAAGAGTACTGGAGTGGGTTGCCATTGCCTTCTCCAGACACACAATAGCAACTACCAAAAAAGAGTAGTCCCATTTGCTTCCTGGTTCATGAGCGGGGACCAGGGGGCCACAGCGCCCCTGTCTGCCGCTCGGCGCCAGCGTCCTGATGTGCTGTTTGTGCTCCGCCCACAGGCATCGGCAAGAACGTCATCTGCGACCGCGCGGCCACACCGCTAGACGCCTTCCGCATGATGTCGGCCGCCCACTACTACCCGAAGCTCATGAGCGTCATGGGCAACGTGCTGCGCTTCCTGCCGGCCTTCGTGCGCATGAAGCAGCTCATCGAGGAGGGCTATGTGGGCGAGCTGCTGGTGTGCGAGGTGCAGGTGCACGGCGGCAGCCTGCTGGGCAAGAAGTACAACTGGAGCTGCGACGATCTGATGGGCGGCGGCGGGCTGCACTCGGTGGGCACCTACATCATCGACCTGCTGACCTTCCTCACCGGCCAGAAGGCCGTCAAGGCCCACGGGCTGCTCAAGACCTTCGTGAAGCAGACCGACCACATCAAGGGCATCCGTCAGATCACCAGCGACGACTTCTGCACCTTCCAGATGGTGCTGGAGGGCGGGGTGTGCTGTGCCGTCACCCTCAACTTCAACGTGCCCGGCGAGTTCAAGCAGGACGTGACCGTGGTGGGCTCGGCCGGGCGCCTCCTGGCCGTGGGCACGGACCTGTACGGCCAGCGCAACAGCGCCCCGGAGCAGGAGCTGCTGGTGCAGGACGCCACGCCGGTCAGCAACTCCCTGCTGCCCGAGAAGGCCTTCAGCGACATCCCCTCGCCCTACCTGCGCGGCACCATCAGGATGATGCAGGCGGTGCGCCAGGCCTTCCAGGACCAGGACGATCGGCGCACGTGGGACGGCCGGCCGCTCACCATGGCTGCCACCTTCGACGACTGCCTGTACGCCCTGTGCGTGGTGGACACCATCAAGCGGTCCAGCCAGACGGGCGAGTGGCAGAACATCGCGGTGATGACCGAGGAGCCCGAGCTGAGCCCCGCCTACCTGATCAGCGAGGCCATGCGCCGCAGCAGGATGTCCCTGTACTGCTAGCCCGGACTGGGGGGACCCGGACTGGGGACCCGGCGTGACCCAGGCCTCCAGCCAGAGGATGGGGGTGGGGGACACTGGGGGGCGGGGTGGGGGGAAGGGAGAGGTGGCCTCGAGGAGTCTGGGGGCCGGGAAGCGGAAAGGGGCAGTGTGTGGGAATGGGGTCTGGGAGGCCGAGCCCCTACCCGGATGAGGGGCCCCAATCAAGAATGAGTTGGGAGGCTGCTTCTCCCTGCCCTTCAACTGTGAGCAGCCAGGAGGGATGGCTGGCCTCTGCACTACATCCACCGCGCCCCCAGCTCCCCCCCACCCCTAACCCCGTCTTGGCCTCCTTTGCAAGCCAGATGCCCCTTTGCAGTCAGGGCCCCTGAATCCAACAGGCGAGCTCAGCGGGCAGGAGAAGGTGCAGCGTTTGGTGGCCACACCAGCCCCTTGGTCTGGGGAGAGGCAGGATCAGTGGCTAAAGAGAAAGTTCAGATTCCAGGAAGCCACTTACAGGGTCTGCGGGGAGATAAAGTACTTGTAGCAAAGTATACAGCTTTCTTGAAGGTTGGGCCCCCCGAAGCTGAAGGGAGGAGGTGTCTTCCTAATTAATTTATTGCCCTTTTCCTGGCCTGAGGCCAGGTCAAGGAGTGCCAAGGAGGGCCAGCCGAGAATCGTGCCCCCTGGAGCCAAAAGGTGAGGGCAAGGGCCCCGAAATAGACAAGGCAGAGAAGAAAATTTCCCTTTGGATGTGTCAGGATTAAAAGCCCACAAGGAGCCACCTTGTAACTATTTCCAGTGCAGTATAGACATGGTCCTTTCAGAGGACCGAGGAGACAGCCAGATGGACCCAGGACCACAAGCTCCTGGGCTGTTGTCCAGGCCCCGGGGCAGCTGTGAGCCCCAGGTTTGCAGGGACAAGTCCTCAGCAGAAGGGAAAGTGAGCCAGCCCTGCGCCCATCTCTCCTGGCAAGCTGGGGAAGGGCTCCTAGGAGAGTCCCCCACTTTGTGGATTTTAAAAGGGACACCTTCAGGTTCACACAGATATAATCGTCTTCCCTTTGGGGGAGAAAAATGTCAAGGCTCTTTTCCTTAGTTTGGACCTTTGTTCTTATGCATCAAAAAAGTGAAAACTTTTGACTAGGTATTAAAACAAAAGGACAGCAAGGAACATTATCTTCAGTATTTCTAAATGGGGTTTTAGAACCCTCTGAGGTGTATAGTTTGCTTAGGCTTGAGAAAGCTAATATAGGAAAAAACATCTTCTCCCTCCCCTGGCCTCCTATCCCTCTTATCTTAACGCCCTCTGCTTATTGAGCTTTTACTGGAGATGGCAAACTGCAGGCTTGGAGCAGGCGGTGCCAGAGGGAACGGCCAGAGACAGACAGACAGACACACACGTTTATAAATGCTCTCTACCAGCTTGTCACTAAAATCCCTCTTGGGAATTCAGACCTGGTCTTGAAAGAAAGCTGAAGTCAAATACATTTTGAAAATGAGGCCTTATCCTATTGTTTCCTTTTCTTAATTCTTCACCACACATGGGATGTTTGTTGAGGTTGGCTGTTGAGAGGGTTACTTGTAAGTCTGCGGAGTCTGTTCACAGTCACAGAAACCCAGCTGTTGTCTTTGGCACACAAGTAACATTTGGAGTCTTTTCAGATGGCCCGCAGTGGAACTGGAAGGGAATTTAAGGGGCTGAGAGTGCACCCCAGGCTCTGAGCAGGCAAAGTCTCAAAACGAACTAACTGTCCGATCAGTTGCTCCTCCATCCTTGTACGCTGTGCATCCCAGGCTGACCCTGGGTGCGGCGGTGCCATGTCCAAACACCCCTGGAATGTTGGTATTTTCTAGCACAGAGGAGTAGGAATCATCTTCCTAGAAAGAATTTCCCTGCTTCCCGGGCCTTCCTGCCATGTGGGAAGGTTAGTCGGCTACAACTCTCCATCATATCATTTGTTCCTTCTCCATTGACAGAATCAGCATGCCAGCTTTTGTAGCTAACAGCTCAAAACTAGAAGTTTGGTAGTATGGAAGCCTTCCAGTGAGAGTTTGAGTGGAAGGCCATGCCATGGACTTTTGGGGTTCAGATTCTCCTAAATTTCTCTCTGGATAAATAGCTTTTATAGAAACTGAGTGGAAAGAATTTTTTTTTTTCTAGTGAGCCCAAAGGGTTGGGATCGAGGATAAAAAGAAAGGAAACTAGTGACCCTATGGGTCTCGTTTTTCTAAGTCATTTATAATCTAAGTAGGGCTGTTCCTGGGGGTTCAATTTTGTTTCTGTACTTTAAATACTTGAAAGTTCTTTTCCCCACAAAGATCTCTGAGTTCTGTGATGAATATTTAGTGTCTAAAGCAAAAATTCTCATTTGAGGCTGGGGTATATGGAAGAATATATATTCTTAAAAAGCAGCATGAAAAATAGTACATGTACTCAAATTTTATCCACTGAAATGCATGTGATAGGTAGATGCAGGAACAGGTAGAAGAAAAGGCCTAAATGGTTCATTTTGTTAATAGAAAAGCTACAGTACATGGCTTCGTTAGTGCTCCTTTGGCCCCAGACCTGTCACTTGCAAAGACTTTGTTAGGAGCCACAATATAAAGTTGAAATCTCCAGCTCTCAACAACATTCTCTAGGACTTTGCCCCAGCCCGGCACCTCTAGTAGTACCCGCAGGGGACTGGGTGGGTACCCTTGGCTGGATTGGAGCTTAGATGAAGCTTCTGGAGTCATCCAGCCCCCTTTCTCTCTGCCTTGTTGAATGTGTTTCAAGGGTCCAGCATAATGGAGGCTCCATCTCAGGGTCATCATAGTTGGTCCCCACTTGCCTGGTTTGTCCCCATCATTGTTCTGGGGGGCCTCTGATGTTTGGCTCATGCCACTGGTGGCCTCAAAAGATGTTCCAGATTCTGAGAGAGGGAGTGTAAGGGGTGCTCACCTGGTGCCCACAAGTGTTTGGGAATGCCCTGTGCTTATTTGGAAGATTTGGATTCTCTGAGTTTTCTCTTGGAGAGTTGGTGACCCCTGTCAGCTCCCCCTATGACTCCTCCTCACCCCCCTGGGAGAGGTGTGGCAGGGGACCTCAGGGCCTCCTCAGCCCACCTTGGGCCTCTAAGGGTAGTCTTGGTCGACTCCAGCTGAAGCGGAAGTTCTCCCAAGCCCTTTTTCCCTCTGCAGAGAGCCATCTCAGTCCTCTCTGTGTGCTCACATTTCCTGATCATCTGCTGTGTTTAAGGTATTTTAAGTGTGGTGGTTTAGTTGCTCAGTCGTATCTAACTTTTGCAACCCCATAGACTGTAGCCCACCAGGCTCCTCTGTCTGTGGGATTTTCCAAGCAAGAATACCGGAGTGGGTTGCCATTCCTTTCTCCAGGGGATCTTCCGGCTCAGGGATTGAACCGGGGTCGCCTGCATTGCAGGTGGATTCTTTGCCAACTGAGCTAAGTACGTTCTCTTACTTAATCCATAAAACCACCCTATAGTATTGGGTATTGATAGTCCCATTTTATACATGAGAAAATTGAGGCTGAGAGGATGAGTTACCTGCCCCAGGGTCACAAAGCTATGAAGTACAAGAGCGGGGGTCACCTGAATCCAAAAACCTTCCTTCTCTTCCAAACCTCATGGCCTCCCACAAAGGAAGGTGTGCACCTCTGCAGTTCTTTGCTGGGCAAGAAAGCACTCCTTGTTGAACCCTGTCGGGGACTGTGGGGCCACAGTGATTCAACACTGTGCCCTGCATGGGGCTCCCTTCTGTGGCTGTCAACACCTCCCCGTGGAGCTGGGCATCACATTTGCTATTGTGCCAGAAGTTTCCTTGTAGAGCTGCAAATAGAAGAGTTGATTTTTCTTCCTCTTCCAAACTGGAAATATCACTCAGCTTCTTTTAAAATCAACTTCCTAAGTTGATTCTGATGGCAGGCGATGCAGCCAACCGCAGAGCTGGGGACTTTTAAGAAGTTGTTGGCTGATTATTACAGGGTTGTGCTCTCGCTGATCCTAATAACATAGGAAAATGTCTCTTCTCAGGGAGCGGGGCGTTGACAGTGGATCTGACTTGGATGTTAGCTGTGCATGGCATTTGTGCCTTTAGACTCTCTTAGTTCTTGATCTTGTCCCATAGCCGCAGCTGTTGAATTGGACCTGTGGTCAAAGATGAGGTTTCTAATTGCTTCACTTTTATCCTGGTGGGTATGGTGGAATGGGGGAAATTCAGCATTGGTAGGGGTACCCTGGGGAGAAAGTAACTCCAGCTGCAACTGAAGGGACTTCAGAACCAATATATTCAATAGTTCCTTTTGAATCTCCAAGAGGTTGTTGTTGTTGATATTCAATTGCTAAGGCATGTCCAACTCTTTGCAACCCCATGGACTGCAGCACACCAGGCATCCTGTCCTTAGCTATCTCCCTGAGTTTGCTCAAACTCATGTCTGTCGAGTCGATGATGCCATCCAATCATTTTGTCCTCAGGTCACCCCCTTCTCCTTCTGCCCTCATTCTTTCCCAGCATCAGGGTCTTATCCAATGAGTCAGCTCTTGGCATTAGGGGCCATAGTGTTGGAGCTTCAGCACCAGTCCTTCCAATGAATATGAGGGGTAGATTTCCTTTGGGATCGATTGGTTGATCTTCTTGCTGTCCAAGGGACTCCCAAGAATCTTCTCTAGCACCCCAAGAGGCTAAAGTGAAAGTGCAGTCGCTCAGTCGTGTCTGACTCTTTGCGACCCCATGCACAGTAGCCTGCACCAGGCTCCTCCACCCATGGGATTTTCTAGGCAAGAGTACGGGAGTGGGTTGCCATTTCCTTCTCCAGGCTAAGTAATGTAAAAATAAAAGAACTGAATATGCCATTTCTCGGCCAGGACTGAAACCCCAGTTTTCTGACTTAGAGCCCCATCCTGCCTTCCTCAGCATCTCAGAGTTCTCAGATGGGGAGAGGGAGGCCCACAGGAGTGACACGACATGCCCGAGGTCCCAGGGCTAGTTGGTAGAAGAGTTGCACTGAGAACTGGGGCCTGCAGCTGACTGTATTCCCTGAGCTCTTATGCTGAATTCACTTAAAAAAAAATTATGTCTCAAATGTAGTCAGAAGACTAGCTGTTTAGAATTTCCCATTGTGACTGTAATGTGAACAATGGTCTATAATTTGTATTGTGTCTGGCGAGGATGGGGAACATACATTCAGATGCTCACCACTGAGATTCCCTGAGGCCATTTCTCCTAGGCCCCGCCCCGTGGGTCCAGATCTAGGGCTTGACCAGCTTAGGACTCCTGTTCTACCACCGTCTCTCTGTTTTCAGGCTTCCAAAGCCTGCGGGTCATGGGGCAGAGGCCACGACCCTGGAGAGTTTCTTTTCTTTTTTAAATCAGAGCCCCGCATTTCAGTTCCCTTTGGGGACAGCGAGACAGGTAATGAGACAATGCTTGTCTGCAGCCCCCAGGCGCCCGCCCAGCCTGCCACAGCCCCGGCAGAGTATCACGCAGGGCAGCGCCCCAGGTTTGAGGGGACAACCCTGAACTGGCCTTTAGGACTTCTCCCAGGAGGTGTGCAAACCTTCAGTGCTGCTCTCAGAGGCGATGGGCTCAGTGGTGTCGTCAGAGTTTGGAGGTGAAGTCAGTAAGCACCGCGGACCTGAGTGACCACACCAGTTTCAGCAGCAGAAGGCGGTGGCCTACTGACTTTTTCTCTGCTACATCGCGGTTCCTATTTGCTGGAGCCCTTGAGAGGGCCACCCGAGCGTCTGGCTCTCAGTCAGGCTCCTAGAGCACTGCACTACTGAATGCTCTTGAATCCGTCGCCCTCGTGTGTGCACGGCAATAGTGAGTAGAGGGATGACAAGACCATGTCACAGGTAGGGGCTCTGTGCTTGGCGTGGCAGCCAAGCTTGCTGGGGTGGTGTGAGCAGAGCTCCCAGAGCAACCCTGGTGTCTGCGGTCTTTCCCCGTCTGGGTCTCTGCTGGCCCCTGCAGCCATCACAAGGGCTATTTTGCTGTTGGCGGAGCCCTGAGGTTTCTCCCCATAAACCCGATGACTGCTTGGTAATTCTTGTCCGCGGCTGGGAAACAAAACCCAAGCTGGCGACCTACCCTGTTCCTTTGCTGCCCTTTTCTCTGTCCGGCGTCCAGCCGTGTTTAGTATTCTGGCCCTGTGCCTTGCCCAGGGGAGGCAGAAGTTTCTAGTGATTATGGCTTTCTGTTTGTTGCCTGGTGCTTTTACTGTGTTTTATTTTTTAACCAAAATTGCATCTGTTTGGTTGTCAGTGTTGAGTATGTATTTATTGTGTTTTACAAACATGAGTATATATATGTATGTATATGTATAAAAAACTTATCTATGAAAAGTCAAGGCATGTAAACTAGATATTTTAAAGAGCTATTTATCAAGGGGAAAAGATGTGTGTTATAAAGTAAACAGAGTCTATATTTTATATATAATGTAGATAGCAAAACATAGCTTATAAATTATAGAAGGTTTGGGTTTTCTTTTTTTTATTATTAAAGCAAAAAAAAAAAAAAAAGACAATGAATGTAACTGTTCTTAGTGTTTTACAAGCTCAACTGCTGTGGGTGGTGGCCTTCCCTCCTGGGCCCTCGGGATGAACAGTCTGTGCTCCGGGCCTGATGCCCGTGTTATGTCTGTGATGCTCTGGGGGCCACGGCTTACCATCACCCCGCCAGCTGGCATGTGCCACTTCAAATGTGGCTTCCTGCTGTCCTCCCCAATTGACGTTGGTGGGATAAAGGAATGGAAGTAGCAAATAAAGATTGAAGAGAAGATGTAACTCCAGCTGCTTTACTGTTTATTAGACGCGGGTCCTCTAGCTGATGACCTAGGTACCTGGTCGAATTGTGCGAAGAATGGGGGTGGGAATGATGATGGTGCATCTGGGTTGTGGGTGTGTGTCTAGTCGGGGAAGGGGGATCTGTTCTGGTGTCAGCACCCATGAGACTGAACAGTGGAATCCACTCTGCTTTTTTGATGGTAGATGTATTGGAAGTTAGAACTGAAGGCACTTTGGAACATCTGGCTCAAATCCTGATTCTAATTTTGAAAACGTGGACATGGAAGGGAAATAACCTGCCTAAGGCCACTCAGAGTGTGTGTGTGTGTGTGTGTGTGTGGTGTGTGTGAAAGCTCAAACCAGGCAAACAAGATGACAACAGAGACCTTAGACTGGAGAGCAAATTTTAGGATTCTCTGGTTTACCAAGATCTTAACCTAACACCTCCCACCAAGCTCTATAAGACATATTCAAACAGGCTCCGTTGACTCTTTACAAGAGCATCTTTGCTTTGTTCTTGGCAGCATTTAAGGGCCACCATCGTGGACTGAGGTCAGCCGAATCTGAGATTTGTGTGGATGAGGTCTCTTGTGGCTAGGCTGGCCTTCCCACCCTCTACTGTCTTAGAGAACACACAGGTAATTCTTCTGGTCCATGCTTTCCCTTCACGTAAAAACAAGAAATAGGAAGAAATAGACAGAAGCTGAGATCTCATTGTTCTTTTCTTCATGAGCAGGTAGTGATGTTAATACATTCAGAACACAGCCCATCCATTAAGATAAAAAGGTGCAGCGAATGCCTCTGTTCACATGGATCCTGACGATACATGTGTAACATCTCATACCTTGGACAGTGCAGTAAGTCTGAGATCGGTTCTGAAGAAGGCAGTGAGAGGGACTTCTTTATCAAAGCTGCTAGTGCCATGTGCCCAGCTGTAAACTATTGTGCTGTGGGGTCCAGTTCTCTGAGTTTCTTCTAGCCACGTGGCCTGGGAACCAGCCCCTGGTGAAAGACTCCATGCTCCTGAGCATTTATGTACATTTTCAATCCAAGAGCAAGTTGTTCCTTCACATGTTTGGAATTTCTTTGTGATGCTGGTTTCTCTCAATTTAAGCTTATTTCTTGTTACAGAAATGGGATTATGCTGTGTCCTACTGAACCACAGGATGTGATCACAGTGCTTTCATAGTCTCTGGACTGTGGTTTAAAAAGAATAGTTGTAATTACATTGCAAGTCATTCAGGTTGTAGTTGATGGATCAAACAAAGAGAACTCTGTGTCCCCCTGTGCCTGCCAGTCTCCCCTCCTCCCGCTGCCCCACCACACACTCACACACACACTCGCACACACCAACACACACACAGAACCATTTTCTGTTTTGATCTCCTGCTTCTTTAATCTTGTGTATTTTTAGTGCCTGTTGTGACAAGTTTGTGTGATACAACCTGAAACACAGGATGACTGCTACAATTGTTATGAGAATACGCATCTACAAAGTATGCAGAAGTTTGTATAGAAATGAACAAATAACAATTCCACCTCACTCTAAGTTGTATGCTCCCATTTTATCTTCCCGTGTGCATGCTAAGTCACTTCAGTTATGTCCAACTCTGTGCAACCCTATGGACTATAGCCCTCCCGGATCCTCTGTCCATGGGGATTCTCTAGGCAAGAATACTGGAGTGGGTTGCCATGCCCTCCTCCAGAGGATCCTTCTGACCCAGGGATCGAACCCACGTCTCTTACGTCTCCTGCATTGGCAGGCGTGTTCTTTACCAGTAGCACCACCTGGGAAGCCCTTTATCAACCCACACTTAACCTTAATCTTGCCTAAGTAAAAAAGATCCCTCTGCCTAGATAGATATTCCTAGCCAGTGCCTACATGCACTGGTCAGTAGCAGTGCCCGCTACTGGAAGGTTGGCCAGGAGGTGCAGAGAATAGAAATGGAACCAGACACCCCCTCATAGAGTTTGAGCCATGTTACAACCACTTAAGACAGCGTGACAGCTTACTTGAACCAAAACTTTGACAAAGAAGCTGATGCGAAACATTCAGAACTCTTTGCCTTGTTCATTCAAGGTCAGGGTTCCTTTCGAATCCTGTCTCTGAGTCTCCAGCTGCTGGTGAATTGCTGAGAGGTGACTTGCACTAGAACAGCCTTTGCAGGTTTGCTCTGGTCCAGGCACAGCCCTGCAGGAGGAACTCACATCTAAGCTGGTGGTTGGACTTCCTCCAGAAACACCCTAATGCAGGGAGCACCCTTCTCACCTAAAGTTGCACAGATTGTGATCACCTGGGGTCCAACCAGACTCTCCCTTTTAGCCACAAGGGAGGATGAAGGACTAACTTTAGGAGTGACTTCTTGGGCAGTTACAGATTCATTACTTTCTTGATTGATGGTGTGCACATGGATGGGGCTCAATCCCAGAATTACCGTCTGGGGTGTACACGTTCGGAAGTCCCATTGTCTCTGACCCATTCATCAGAGCCTTGGAAGAAGAACGCCCTGGGGAGGAGGAACCCTAAGAGGGCCGTGAGCAGCTGCAGTGGATGTGGAGATGATGTCTACAAGCCCACGAGGCCCCAGGGAGTCCCCAGTCTGGCAATTTGCCCCCCAAAGTTACTACCTCCCTTTTAGAGTGCACTGAGAGGTCTAAATCAGGCAGAAGCCAGACCAAAGCTGTTTGAAGCTTCCTGGGGAGTCACTCCAGACTCTTCAAAACCAGAGACCAGGCAGGCATAATAGCTGGCAAAACTACAGGCAGGGAAGCCAGGCCAGAGGCCCTGCCATCTTTCCAGACCTTCTGAGGCAGCTTGTCGGGGATGCGGTGGCTAACAGGAGAGCCTGGAGTACCGGCCCCCTTATGGTGCTGAACTCAGGGATCTGCCTTGGCACTCAAGTTCTGCCGTGAAGCAGAAGGAAACCAGCCTGGGACAAGCAGGTCTGCGTAGGCTGTGAGATGCTAACAAGCCTGGATCACTGAGGAAGCAAGTGGGTGGGGAGGTATGGGGAAAAAAGAGAAGGAACTGGGGTTATGGGATTGGCTGGGCAACAGGGGGAGTACAGGGCAGAAGCAAGAGTGGATATTGATGCCAAGGGTGAAAAGAGAGGAGGAGGGAAGAACTGGAGACAGATCAGAGGCATGCATTTGAGATATGGAAAGTTCTGGAGATAAGTAAAGGGTACACGAGATATCTGAAACGCGGTTGCTCTGTGGCTGACAGGCCTGATCTGTGCTCTGAGAACAGCTTGGATGAGGAGGAAGACAGCGGATGAGAAAGCACGAGGGCGGAATTCTTACAGAACTTGGCAGCGTCCGGCTGACTCACTTCTGGAGCTGTGCACGGCGATCCAACCGTCAGCATTTGCTGGAACAATTTCCATACCAGCCTCCGTGTTAAGTGAGCACCAGACCCCAAGTGCACCCTGCACCCCTCCTCCACTCATGTTGCTTTCCCTGTTTGCAGTCCCCATGCCCCCCGCCGCCTCAAACCTGAAGTTTTCAAGGATTCACCAACTACCATTTCACCCTGTCCTTTGATACATTCAGGAATCTTCCAGATAGTTTTTTCTTTTTCTTTTTTTTGAACACACAGAATCTCTCATCCCTCTTCAGCTTTCAGAGTCCCTGCCCACCAGACCATCACTACAGCCCGCTTTCTCCTCTCCCGCTGGAGCTTTTCTGATGACAGTCTCCCGAGGGAGCAGACTTGCTCCAGGAGGACTGACAGTTGTCAGCTGCACCCAGCCCTGACCTATGCTGTCTTGAGCCCCACCTCAGTCCTCGGATCTATCCCGGGTCTCGTCATGTGGACGGGGACATCCAGGCAAAGGCTGATTCCTCTCCCTCCTCCGGCTGTGTCTCAGCCCTTCCCAGCCTGCTCTCATTCCCCAGCTGGACTCCCTCCCTGTCCCCTGAGCTCTCCCTTCATCCTTCAGGTGGGCCAGAGTCTTTGAACTTGGATAGAAAGAAAAAAAAAAAAAACCCAAACGAAATCAGCAAAATGCATCTTCATCTCCACTAACTCTAACTGAAACTTGGCATCTTCTTCAACTGTGGCATCAAATTCCAGTCGGAGGAGCAGTGCCTGTGACTTTACCCACACCTAGAATCACATTTATTTTCAGATCTCATCATTGGATTTTGCAGATATCTTGAGACACCATGTATCCTCGTCACTTCTCTAAAATTATGGAAATCATTAGACTGTCACCAGATCTTACTTATTAATAATACTTCAATAAAAAGCTCATACCTTGGCCTAGCACAGGTTTTAAAAATTGGGGGGATAACTATAACGTAATTTGTTACTTTGTAGCCATAGGTACCTTATTTTATACATTCAAAAGCATTATTCCGGCGGTTAAACACATTATCCCAAAAAGGGATCCATCGGCTTCACCAGATTGCCAAAGATACGTGAGACACGGAAACGTTGAGAACCCCTGAGTGTGGCAGAAATAGCCTTGGCATGGCCCTTATTCTCAACTATAAAATCTTTCTATTGAATATGATTTAAATAATACACAATGAATTGAAAAGAGATGCTCTGAAATCTGAAGACCCCTTCTGGGTGTCTAAACTCTTGTCTTTAGGAAGTTCTTGCTTCAAAGCCCTGTTTCCCAGACAAAGCAGAGCATCAGAACCAGAAGGGTTCCCTGCACCAAAAACCACCTGAACTCGTCTGAGGGCAGAAGAGATTTTTAAAAATGTGAATGATACAGGCATCTATTAAACAGCCCACTCTGTTCAAGGAGGTATTTTACAATGAAAGTTCAAATCCGTTCCATCCCAGGCCCTCATTCCACTTTTTAGAGGTAACCCCCATTCACGGGGCTCCCCCAGCGGCTCAGTGGTAAAGAACCTGCCTGCCAGTGCAGGAGACATGGGTTTGATCCCTGGGTCGGGAAGATCCCCTGGAGAAGGAAATGGCAACCCACGCCAGTAATCTTGCCTGGAGAATCCCATGGACAGAGGAGCCTGGCGGGCTGCAGTCCACAGGTTTGCAGAAGAGTTAGTCACGACTTAGCAACTAAACAACAACCTACTCACAATTTATACCTTTCGCTGGAATTATCCCAATACATACACCAATATGTGTGCTGTACACACGGTGGCATCTTGTTCTTTTTTTAATGTATTTTTGACCTCTTTCCACAGTAGCCTGTATCATTGACCTCATTCTTTTTCATGGTTTTGTCGAAAAAATCTACATGAAAAATTCTAACTAAAAAATTTTAAGGCTCTGAAGACAGATGGTGGTGGTTACATAATCATGCGAATTTCTGAGAACCACTGACCCACCCACTTAAAGATGGTAAATTCTGTGTTTTGTCGAGGCTTCCCTGGTGGCTCAGTGGTAAAGTGTCCACCTGCCAATGCAAGGGACACCGGTTTGATCCCTGGGTCAGGAAGGTCGTGTGGAGGAGGAAATGGCTACCCGCTTCAGTATTCTTGCCTAAAAAAATCTCATGGAGAGAGGAGCCTGGGGTCCATGGGGTCACAAAGAGTCAGGCATGCCTGAGTGACTGGGCACGGCACATATATTTAACCACAATATATATAAAAAAGTTAAGCTCCGCAGGTAACGGAGCCATAGCCCCCAAATTCCTCTCCCACCTCCCCTCAGGTCAGCTAGCTCGACATCTTGGAAACGCCTCCTCTTTTTTGCTTCTTTGCTGCCATCCAGAGTCCCCTTGTCCCTATTTCTTTTCGGAAGCAAAAGCTCCCTTTTCCACAGGTGCCTGTTACCAGAGTGAAAGTGGATGAAAGTTTCTCTCCTAATCTTGTCAGAAGTCAGCAGACAGCTGGCATGGCCACGGACAGTCCAGGCTCTGGTGGGGACCGAATCCTTTTCAGCTCTGGAATGCCTTTCATCCTCCGTGTTGAAAGCTTTGCGGAAATGAGGCCAGGGCTTGTGAAACAATTCAAGCCTGGTCGCAAACCAGCCCCAGAGTCTATGCTAACGCTTCCTCGTATTTTTTTCCAGTGGTGTTTTGACATCCTTCACCCAGCTAAAGGGTTCAGAAAAAGCCTTTTCACGAGGAGCCTATGCAGATAAATTCAGTTCAGTACAGTCACTCAGTCGTGTCAGACTATTTGCGATCCCATGGACTGCAGCACTCCAGGCTTCTCTGTCCTTCACCAACCCCCAGAGCTTGTTCAAACTCATGTCCATCGAGTCAGTGATGCCATCCAACCAACTCATCCTCTGTCGTCCCCTTCTCCTCCTGCCTTCAATCTTTCCCAGCAACAGGGTCTTTTCCAATGAGCCGGTTCTTCGCATCAGGTGGCCAAAGTATCGGAGTTTCGGCTTTAGCATCAGTCCTTCCAATGAATATTCAGGACTGATAGCCTTTAGGATGGACTGGTTGGATCTCCTTGCAGTCCAAGGGACTCTCAAGAGTCTTCTCCAACACCACAGTTCAAAAGCATCAATTCTTCAGTGCTCAGCTCTCTTTATAGTCCAACTCTCACATCCATACAAAACTACTGCAAAAACCATAGCCTTGATTAGATGGACCTTTGTTGGCAAAGTAACGTCTCTGCTTTTTAATATGCTGTCTAGGTTGGTTATAGCTTTTCTTCCAAGGAGCAAGAGTCTTTTAATTTCATGGCTGCAGTCACCATCTGCAGTGATTTTGGAGCCCCCCCAAACAGTCTCTCATTGTTTCCCCATCTATTTGCCATGAAGGGATGGGACTGGATGCCATGATCTTAGTTTTACACGCCCTGAAATTCAGCACCACGTGGGGGATCTGTAGGGTTTAAGGTACTCCCATTGATTCGTGGACGCTGGAGCAGTTCAGATCAGAGGGAACAAGAGCTGGCCCGGAGCACAGCCTCACGGACCTGTCACCCCAGGCAGGTTCTCCCAGAGGCTCCGTCCATTGATGTGACATCAAGTCCGTGGGAAGTGTTGCCTTGGCTACAGATGGACTCAGGGTACCAAGGTGCACAACTTATTTTAGTCACCTGGAGGAGTTACTGAGGCACTGAATGCTTGTCTCTCCCTGTGAAGGGATCACTTAAACTCCCGTTTTTATTGTAAAAGCCTCCATGCCTCCTTCCCACATTCAGGTGGCCTGGCTCTGGGAGTTTGACCCAGCCTCATCAGTAGGTCCTGCTGTGAGGTGACTCTAGTAAAGAGGAGGGTTTTCCCACTGCTCTGTCCCTCCCTGGAGGGCTTGACTGAGTCGCTGCAGACACCAGCATTTCAACATTTTGGAGAAGGAGGCTTTGGTTTGGTGAGGCTTGGCCCCGAACTTGTAACTTCATTGGAGATGCTTTGCAATTTTCGACTCCCTACGTCATTACTAACACCTGCTTCTCTGGAAGGTCTCATGGGGCATCACTCCACCTGACCACCCCACAACGCCCCCAGCGCTGCCTGTCCACCCCTTCATGAACTCTGTGCCCCGTCTATCAGACTTTTACCAGCTCACACGTCCTTTCTATGAGCCACTGTGGCCTCTCCTGGTCTGGGCATAGATCGTCTTCACGACAGAGAATCCATGGAGCCGCAGAGGTCTGGCTGGAAGGCTGGCCCCGTCCGTGGCGTTTTCATTTCACCGCTGCCTTTCCTCTGAGATCAGACGGTTCTCAGACCTCATTCTGTGACTGAGGGCCTGGCCATTACCCTATAAGGTGAAGTAAAGGAGTCAGGGCAAGCCCCACGGAGGTCAAAAGTCATCCTCCTGGCAAGCTGGGGTTTTTGAGATAAAGCCCTTGCTCCCAGTTGCTGGCTTGCCTGGGTGCCTGATAATAGACCATTTCGAGCCATTTTAGAACTATCTCCTGAAAATTAACTAGTTCTAGGATGAGTTTCAAGAGACTTGATTTGCAGCTAAGGAAAGAAATATAATCGGCATTCGATTTGTATGTTCTGGGTTGTTAGTTGGCAGCATTTTTCTGCAGGACTCCTGAGAGATGATACCAACTACGATGGGAGCTCTATGATCATTTTTGCTGGGATTTTAGATCAGGACCACCCTGTCCCAGTCCTACGCTCCCTGAGCCCACTCTAGGGGGTACAACAACTCGCTCAGGCTGGGGAGTTTGCAAAGTTACCTGTAGAGCAGTGGTTCTCAAAGTGTGTTCCCTGACTCAGCAGCATCACAGGGTGGGAGGGGAGCTTGTTAAAAACACAACTCGGTCCCATCCCAAACCCTAGAAACACTGGGCCTGAGCCCAGCAAGCCCTCTAGGCCAGTGTGGGGCATGCTCACTGCATCGCTGCCCTTGGTGACTCTTTGTTTTCCATTATCCCCATTAAGAATCTTGGTTCCAGACAATGGGTCTCAGCCCTGGCTGCATCTTAGAATCACCCCCTCCCTCGCCCAACACATCACCCCGAGGTTCTGATTTAACTCACCTGCCGGAGGACTCAATCACAGCTCTTTGAGTGATTCTAATGCCCAGCTGGGTCTTAAGAACCATTCCTGCTGTTCTCCTTGTAGATTTCAGCAGCCTTGTGGGTGACCACCTGTTTATTCCCCACGCCCTCCTCCCAGCACAGAAGGAATTCATTCCTCGTAATTCATCGTGATCACTCATCAGCCAAAGAGACAACAGGAGGTAAGACAGAGCATTGCCAGAAGGGGACGCTTGGATTTCTCAGCCCTGCTCCACCCTACTTGCTGCTGGACTTCAGTAAAGTTAAATCCTTTCATCTTTCTAGGGCTCCGTTCCCTCATCTCTCAAACGAGATTCAAAATTCCTTCCTTTCTTCAAGTCAGAGAGCTAGTTGATAGTCTATTAAAGTCTTTCCCATCTGCCCCCACCCCCCAAATTATCTTAGATTCTAAGAGCTTTTAAAAGGTTGGAACTGCTCTTCAGCATAGAATTGCTAATATTAATGTTTTGATTTTACTTCCTCCAGAATGAACCAACTCCAGACTGTGAGCTGTTCAATTTTGTATTTTTGTAGTATTTACAAATATGAGTCAAGCCTAAAAGGACCTGTTACTCAGACAAACAGATGCCAAAAAGGAAGCACTATGGTGATTTGCATTCTTTCTTTGCCCTGTAGTGCTCCAGTGGGCACTCAGAAGTCCATCTTGGAGGGCAGCCCGCTTGCAGGTTCAGCCCAGTGCCCCCACGTTCATGGACCTCTGATTCTTTTCACTTCTCCTTAGCTGCTCACCTTTCCTCCCAACTCCTTCTCCCAATCCCCACTTTTTTTTTCCTGACTCTGCACAAATAGTACAACAACCAGCCTGCGATGACTTTTCACGGGGCTCATCCACCCCACCATGCTGATGTAAAGACTCCTGTAAAAAAGAAAAACCAACAGAGTGAGCCAGGATGGAGAGAGTGTTTCCTGAGTCAGTTGCTTATTTATTTATTTATTTTGGTATGCTCACTTTCTTCTTCCCAGAAAACAAGGCAAGTGTTTTTCTCTCTCTCCCTCTCACCCTCTGTCCCTAACAGTGAGTGATGAGATTAGGTGGCTGAGGGAAGATGGGGAAATGGTTGCCAGGTGATACCAGTATATCAGCAGTACTAGGTAAACAGTGGCAGAGCTGCACAAAACGGCCCTGGAGGAAGCCATCTGTGAGGGGGTGTCTGGTGCTGCTGCCTGCCAGGCGCTGGCACTGGCTATCATCTGCTGCAGGAGCCGAGCTCTGTAGATGGCACGTACAGTACAACTTACCGTTCAGAAATGCTCACCAAAATCAGCAGAAGAAACCCTTTTGTGGTGGTGGTGTTGATGCAGCGTCCTGCCAGGGCTCTCTGCTAAGAACACTGAGTATCACGCCAGAGAGCAAAATAAAAATGTTTACAGGGTTCAGCTCCATTATCACAGAGCAGACACTGAAAAGTGGATTTGGAGGGGAGAGGAGCTTCTCTGACATCTCCAGACTTGTGATCAATCATCTACGTGACATTGCCACTTGGATGTCTGAGAGACGTCTCAGAATCACTAGGTCCAAAATTGACCAGTGTTCAGATTCTCCCCCCAAGTCTCTACCTGCCCTCTTCCCCTTTCTTGCAGGTGCTCAGGCTCAAACCTCCAAGTCATTGCTGACTCTCACTTCTTGAAAATCTTATGACATGGATGGATGTCTCTCTCTGCAAGTCCGGGCAGGTACTCCCGAGTCAAGGCAGAGCTGAGCATTTTCCCCCTTGATCTCCTTAAAGAAGGAAGATATCTGCCAGTGAACAAAGGACATTGTGTTTTCTCCCTCTTTCCCTCTAACACATTCCATGGCGCCATTTATTTAAAAGCGTTATGTCTCCCTTAACAAGCTCTTGTTTGTCTCTGTTTTCGTTTTCCTCTGAGAAATGCCGCTTCTCCTAGAACTCTTCTCCCCCACATTCCTAGATAGCAACTTTTTGATGCTGAAGCTTGAAAGAGGCCAAGGGCTGTTCTTTCACCTGAAAACCAAGTATTTTTCATGCTATGTGACTAGGGATAAATCAGTGTGAAACCTGGTTATTTCATGGATGTCTGGATCTTCTGCTGTTTCAAATGTATGTGGGAAAGATGCTTCAGCAACACCTAAGGGCAGGTGTTGAACAAAAAGATTCCACGCGCCATCCGTTTCTTTATAATTTTGGGTTTTTCCTGGGTCATTATCAGAAATGGGGAGGATCCTGTTCCTCATTATGAAGACTTAATAATAAAAGTCTTATTAAGCTTTTTCCTCCCCCCTTCTCTCCGTCTTCATTATTCTCCTCCCTCCTCCACTTCTACCTCCTCCTTCTTCATTATATTTTAATCACGACCATCAGGGGAGCTGTTGGAGCATTTACCGGAATAACTCCTCCATGTTCCATGTTTTAATCCTTGCGCTGTGTGTTCATTTCCCCTGGTAAAAGGAACAGATCTAAAATCCTACAGACTTTTATGCCTGTGTTATGAACTCCACTGCTCTCACGCAGTCTTGTGGCAAAGAACCAGTTTTTTTTTTTTTTTAATTCCTATCTGTTGTGGACTTACGTCTTCTCAAATGCAATAAATATGGGTTACTATAAAATGAAATATGAAATATAAAATAAAAATGAAATTTAAAAGACATACAAATACAAGCCTTCAATTTTTATTATTAGATTCAACAGGCGTAAAACGACTCTCTCAAACTAGTGTCAGTGTCTGAGGGTATGCTCTGAATTGCTGTACTTACTGGGTTGCAGACCATCACACACAGTCTGCAGACCAGCACTAGTCAGAGGACCACCCTTAAAGTAACTCTGGTCCAGCAATCTTGTTACTACCTTACAGGATTTTAATAAGAAAGATCAAAAATACCTGCAAGTTCCTCACCTTACCCTAAATCTAAACAGCAGACAAAAACTATGCACCAAAGAGCCAACACACACACACACACACACACACACACACACACACACACACACACACACACACACACACCAGTACTACTTCAGAGAGGTTAACACAATGTAGGTTAAGTGTGAGAATTCTAGAGCCAGATAGCAACCATTTACGAGTTGCATCCACTTGAATTTATTTCCTATAAGATATGGAAGGTAATAATAACACCAATTGCTTCCTTTTTTAAAGATACTAGTTATTGGACATAGGATGCATACAGCTCTCAGAACATGAGGCACCCAATGCATTTAGCTATGATTCTTTTTACTTGAAGGAGTAAAGAGGTCTTTTGTTGCCTTGTTCAACCTTTACATCGACACGAAGATAGATCTGCGGTCTGCCTGACAAGAGGGGATCCATCTTGCCTTCCCCAACCCCTGGAAAGCTAGACTTTGGTGGAAACCCAGCAGAACCCCAACAGCTGCTTAGGCATGAAGTTCCCCTCAGCTCAGAAACAAGTATCCCAACCGCCTGCTCTTGCTGCCCTCTGCTGTTTCTACTGAGAATTGCACCGAGCAGAGTTTTCACTGCAGAAGACTGGCAACACCTCACCCTGAGTCGGGGGGGAGTTGTCCTTCTGTACCTTGTGCAGGACTTGATTGAATGTCCTAGAGTTTGCGCTTCATGGTGCCTTTAACCTCATAGCTTTGCATTTTCATATGGCATGCAACCCACTCCAGTATTCTTGCCTGGAGAATCCCATGGGCAGAGGAGCCTGGTGGGCTATAGTCCTTAGGATTTCAAAGAGCTGGACAGGACTGAAGCGACTTAGTGCGCACACATAGAGTCTATAACTGCTTCTGGACTTTTCCTCAAATGAAGACTTGTGTTGCCTCAAGCTCTGCCGATTTGCAAGCAACTGTGGCCAGTTGGCCAACCTGCTCCTGGCTGACTCCCTCATTTTGCTTCTTCATGCCCCCGTATGCAGGTTCACTCTCGAGCCCCAGGCTAGCTGTGGCCTCTCCGATCCTCTCAGCTGCTCTGCACCTCCAGAGAGAGGCCCTCCTGCCTCCACGTCTCCCCCTCCAGGTCTCTGACGCCCATGGTTACCAAGTCTTTCTCATCTGGCCACACTTGGTCCCAGCTCTTGGACCTTCTCCATCTGACCCTTCCTGCCCTCAAGCCGTATCTCTTATGACACCCACACAGCTACCTCAGGTGTTGAGTCCTGCCCCCAAGGCCACCTCTGAAGCTGACTTCTGAAGCTGACCCTTTGTACCCGTTGCCCTGATCATTACAAACTTCCTGACCCCCAATTAGGCAAAGATACCCACTCCCGCAAACATTCTATAGCGCCCCAACCAATCAATCATCTAATGCCAAACTTCCAGCAGGAATTTTCTGTCTTGAGGCTTTAAAACTTGGCTATTAACCCATGAAAACTGTCGACCCTCCTTGGTCTGTCAGGAGATCGGCTCACTGTGCTCACCGTGCCCACGTTATTTCTGCTCTTTGTTCTTAATAAACTCACTCTCTTCTGAAATGGTCTATATCTGGAAATTCTTTTCCGACCTGCGTTGGGACTGCCTCAACGTTAGGCCAGCTCCCATTCTCCACAGACACACTGTCATTTCCTTTGTGGTTAGTGGGTACTGTTTGTTTTGTCAAAAATACCCTCATTTCTACAAAAATACTACTCAGCTCAAATGTCCTTCCCTCCATGGTGTCTTCACCTACCACTGCAGGCAACAGCACTCAAGTGCTACGGCCTTTCTTCCATGCTGCTCAGGCTGCCTTATCAAATGCATTGATGCTTGGGTAAATTTCTTCTTAAACTATTTTTCTAACAAAACTTTTTGTGGAAATTTGGAGACTTAATCAAGAAAGTGATAAGATTAAAAATAATTTGGGGCCCTTTGCCTCCAACCAAGACATGGAACAAGAAGGACAGGTTTATCTCCCAGCCACGATCTTTTCTGACCACAGTAGTATGAAACTAGAAATCAATAACAAGAGGAAAACAGAAAAAAAAAAAAAGCACAGTTATATGGAAATTAAGCAACACACTCCTTAATAATCAATGAGTCGAAAGTGAAAGTGAAAGTGAAGTCGCTCAGTCGTGTCCGACTCTTTGTGACCCCATGGACTGTAGCCCACCAGGCTCCTCTGTCCATGGGATTCTCCAGGCCAGAATACTGGAATGGGTTGCCATTTCCTTCTCCAGGGGATCTTCCCGACCCAGGGATCGAACCCAAGTCTCCCACATTGCAGGCAGATACTTTAACCTCTGAGCCACCAGGGAAGTCGAAGAAAAACTCTAAAGGGAAATCAAGGAATATCTTGAAACACATGAAGATGAAAACAGCATACCAAAACCTATGAGATTCAGCAAAAGTAGTTCTAATAAAGAAGTTTACACTGATGAAGATCTACGCTGAGAAAAAGAAAGATCTTAAATAAACAACCTAGTTTTACACCTAGTTCAGTTCAGTTCAGTTCAGTCGCTCAGTCGTGTCCGACTCTTTGTGACCCCATGAATCGCAGCACGCCAGGCCTCCCTGTTCATCACCAACTCCCGGAGTTCACTCAGACTCGCGTCTATCTAGTTGGTGATGCCATCCAGCCATCTCATCCTCTGTCGTCCCCTTCTCCTCCTGCCCCCAATCCCCCCCAGCATCAGAGTCTTTTCCAGTGAGTCAACTCTTCACATGAGGTGGCCAAAGTACTGGAGTTTCAGCTTTAGCATCATTCCTTCCAAAGGAATCCCAGGGCTGATCTCCTTCAGAATGGACTGGTTGGATCTCCTTGCAGTCCAAGGGACTCTCAAGAGTCTTCTCCAACACCACAGTTCAAAAGCATCAATTCTTCGGCGCTCAGCCTTGGACTAGCAAAAAAAAAAACACCACACACACCAAAAAACCAGAACAAATCCAAGGTTAACAGAAGAAAGGAAATAATAGAGATAAGAATAGAAATTAGTGAAATAGAGACCAGAAAGACAGTAGAAAAGATCAATAAAACTAAGATCTATGTTTTTTTAAAGATAAAACTGCCAAAACTTTAGCTAGACTAACAGTAAAAGAGAGAAGACACAAATATTATAAAATTGGAAATGAAAGAGAATATTATGAACAATTATATGGCAACAAATTGGACAGCATAGAAGAAATGAGTTCCTAGAAATATACAACCTACCAACCTATGAAGCATAAAGAAAAAGAAAATCTGACTTTATGTGCCGTCTTGACACAAAAGGGCCAAAGATTCATGCAAAATATAAAAGAGGGCAAAGGCCAAATAATCACCAGTGGTTAATGGATTCATTATTTGTTAAATAAAACCATAGCAATATCTGACTTCTTACCAGTGGTTTCCATATACCAGGAAGTCTATAATCACATCTATGTAATAATATGCTACGTTTTGACAGGTAAAGTAATATCCCCGCCCTCTAACAAAACAGTTCCGTATACAGTTATATATCCCAAAAAAAGGGTCATGAAACCACACCACCAGAGCCAAATGATGCAAGAATAAGGTAGGCAAAAAAAGAACAAACAAACAAACAAAAATAAGTAGGCTTGTGTGTGTTAGTCACTCAGGCATGTCCGACTCTTTGCAGCCCCATGGACTGTAGCCACCAGGCTCCTCTGTCCATGGAATTCTCCAGGCAAGAATGCTGGGGTGCGTTGCCATTTCCTACCCCAAGGGATCTTCCTGACCCAGGGATTGAACTCGGGTTTCCAGCATTGGCAGGTGGATTCTTTACTGTCTTAGAGCCGCCAGTGTGGGAAAAGCAGACTTCATTAGAGGAACGTTTTACGAGTAGAAAATGGCGCAGCATGCGCAATTCTGTTCCACAGTTTAGGTGAGGCTTAGAGGGCGGACAGGCACCGTGGCCAAGACTGCAGTCAAGCAAGGAGGGTGGGTGTGGGGAGCTGTGCCCTTAATTTTTCACATACTTATAGTGATGGGGTTGGGGTGAAGCACAGATCTGCTCTGACACTAAGGGGAGCTCCCTGGTCAGAAAGGGCAGGCTCCGGGCCCTTTAGCTGGTATCTGCCTATGTGATTAGCTAACACAAAACTGCTGAACAAATTCTCCATCCAGTAGCCAAAATGAAGGCGAAAATGAGCCTCCAGAACCATCCAGATTTGTCCCTCTTCAGATGTTTTGGAGATGTGATTTGATATGTCAATTACCTGAATTCATATGTTCCCCAATCATGCTTTAATGGACTTTTTTTTTACTATGTTAATTTTGGTTACTGCTCGAAATGAAGACAGTTGTCTTAGATCTATGACCTCACTGGGTCTCCATTGCCTTAGCTCTTAAAAAAAGAGGGGCAGGTGGTTGAGGTTGACGGTAACTGCTAATTACTGCCCTACCACAGGTGAATTTAAAATGATGCAATGCCGTTCCTGAACACTTTCTGCTGCTTCTGTACCCTGAAGTCTTAACTCTCAGGCCCATCATATTGAATGGAACGGGCTGACCTCCAAGTCCCTTTTGATCTTGAAACTGGATTGTTCTGTGCAATTATTTTCATCTTCTTAGTAAGAATAATTAACCACCAGAGGGCAGTCACGTTACAAGGCAGTAAAGGGTGAGGCTGGCAAGGGATCCATTCAAACGAAGTGCACCTGTGACTTTTAAAATTCTTCCAATCCCACAAAATCTTACTGCATTGCTTGTGAAGATTAAGATCAGTGCAGCAGAAGAAAGGAAGAGTGGAGGTGAGTGTGGGGAGCTTGAGATTCTGGTAGTGGGTTTGCCATTTGGGGGTAGGGTGGTTGGCATGGGACTTTGGAGGGGACGTTTGATCAAAATTGAGGTGAGGGAACAGGCTGCTGTGGCTCTCTGGGGACACAGCATTTGCCCAAGGAAGAATGAATGCGAGAATGTCCTAACACAGTAGGGTCCCCAGTATTCAATAGGGTAAGAGGAGGCAGATGCAGAGAGGACTGGTCTTTGCTCTGAGCCAAATGGGGACTAGCACAGGATACTGAGCAGAGGAGGGTTGTTTTTAAAGGGTCACTCTGGCTCCCGGGTAAGCATAGCCTCCAAGGGACTTAGTTCCTATGTATGTGTGCGTGGTCAGTTGTTCAGTCATGTCTGACTGAGGCCCCATGGACTGTAGCCCGCCAGGCTCCTGTGTCCACGAAATTTTCCAAGCAATTAGACTGGAGTGGGTTGCCATTTCCTATTCTAGGGGATCTTCCCAACCCAGGGAATGAACCGGCGTCTCCTGCAGCTCCTGCCTCAGCAGGCGGATTCTTTACCACTAGCGCCACCTGGGAAACGCATACATTCCACTTAACAGCAAACAGCGCAGCAAATAGACCATTCAAGGCTACCAGGTTCTGTTACCATTTAACTAATAGCAGGTGATTCCCAGGCACCGTGCCAAGCATCTCACACACCTCATTTCAGCCTTTCAATGCCTCTATGATGTCATCACCACTGTCGGCTCTATTTTAAAGGTAAGAAAAAGAAGATTGTAAAAGTTAGTGGCAGGTCCAAGGTTCAGATGAAGTACATGGAATTCTTAAAAGCTAAGACTTGAAGGAGCAAAGCTCCTTCTACTTGTTAACGTGAAGAAGCACTGCCTAAGCAAGGGTTAGGACCCCAGGGCTGAAGAACTGGTGATGGTGGAGGGTGGAATATCAATGTGTGCATTCAATCATTACACACTTCTTTAAAGTTCTGTGTAGCCCTTACACTACAAGCTGGGTGACCCCCTAACTGGACTGACTTTTGTGCTGATGATTTCTAAGATGCCCTCTAGATCTTCTAATCTAATCTTTTATCTAATCTTCCCTCCTAGCTGTCAGTAAAGAATCTTCCTGCAATGCAGGAGACTTGGGTTTGATTCCTGGGTCAGGAAGATTCCCTGGAGAAGGGAATGGCAACCCACTCCAGTGTTCTTGCCTAGAGAATCCCATGGACAGAGGAGCCTGGCGGGCTACAGTCCATGGGGATGCAAAGAGTCAGGCATGACTTAGCGACCTCTAGAGCTTGGCCCCTGTGTGCTCTGCTGTGTACATATTTAGGCTCTGAGGGAAGCAGCTCCCTTCATGGGACTGACTTCTCTTTAGCAGTAGTGAAGTTGCTCAGTCGTGTCCGACTCTTTGCAACCCCATGGACTATATATAGCCTACCAGGCTCCTCAGTCCATGGAATCTTCCAGGCAATAGTACTGGAGTGGGTTGCCATTTCCTTCTCCAGGGGATCTTCCCAACCCAGGGATCGAACCCAGGTCTCCTGCACTGCAGGCAGATGCTTTACTGTCTGAGCCACCAGGGAAGCCTGACTTCTCTTTAGTTGGACTGAAATCACGGGTCAAATCTGTTTCACCTGTCTTCACGTTTCAAGGTCGTTTTAAGGCCTGTGCATCCTCTGAGCATCACATGGCCCAAATGATGACCTACTGGGGCAGGGCTGGCACGTGGTACTTCGTGCATGCTCAAGACTGCCAGTGAGCGGCTGTTAGAGGTTCCGCTCTGCCAACCGTCAGCATTGCGGTGGTCCCTGGGGCAGCAGTCACCCTGAGTCTCAGTCCACAGGACAAGGTCCCCTGTTTAGGGGTCCTAAGGAGTCTGAGGGCTGGCTGGGTGCTGGGTACCTGGCTCCCTTAGAGATGACGGCTGGGCAGGGCCTGGGGACCTTGTCATGGGGGCACCATCAGCTGAAAGCTGCCCCTTTAGCTAGGCCTGGGGACTGGCAGGAGAACCCAGACTGGGTGCTAGACAAATGTTCCCAGGCGGGGTACACAACCACGCAGGGACCCCCTCCTCTTAGCCAGGACGTGGACTTCAGACTGCGAAAGTGGAGCCTTGGGACCTTGAACAAGTAAAATGCAGGGTAATGATGCTGCTTTACTCACGGGTCTTGTTACCTTTAAGAGTGTTATACCTTTAGATAAAAAGCTGTAGGACAGGATAACTTTTGTTACCTGCCTGACAGAGGTTTACAGAAACATCAAGACCTGACCGGCACGGACAACTGCAGGAACTAAGGACCCCACACCAAGAAGCTCTCCACGAGCTTCATCCCTCCCTCACTTTCCCTCTAAAAGCGCTTTTTAAGGTATGAGCCACCTGTCTCTTTGCATGGCCCTGCAATAAACCTTTCTCTGCTTCAAACACTAAGATTTCTGTATTGTCTGGCCTCACTGTGTACTGTTCGGCACACTGACTTGTGTTGTAATAATAAGACGTTTGCCAGAGTTGTTTTGTAGGAACTTGGAGTCAGCTGTGTCTACTTTGAGCTGAGCTGGTTAAGACTGGATGGGACCACCGACCCTTCAACTGGGCTTGTGTGAGTGTCTGCCCTTTTGAACGTGCAAAGGCCTATAGCTTAATTACACCTGGGCAGAATGACCACCCCACACCTTTTCCCAATCACCTTTCCCTAGGGTCCCCGCCTCAGTCCACCTTGACTCTTTATTTTTTAGCCCCAGGCATCCTAAGCCTCTTGCCTTCAGGGAAGGAGTCTGACACTGGTGGTCCGTCTCCCAGCTGCACACCTAGGTGTCTCAGTGTTTGGCTTGATGAGTATTGAGCAAAACAAACCTGGCTCGGTAACAGTTCCTCTCAAACCCAAAGAGTTGAAAAACCCACTCAGCAGGTGCTGCTTACAGGGGTGTCCCGGAAATCAGTGCTGGACTGTGACAAGGTAAGCAGAGAACGTGTTTATGAACTTTAATAGCTATGTTAAAGAGTAATTTTGTCTGTGGAGTCTAAAACGTTGGCGTTAGTTGACCTTGTTTATTAAACTTCATTTTTCATATAATTCATTTTTATAGTGTTTTATCTTAGAGGCAGAATATACAGACTGTGGTCCACCATATATAAAAACAGAAAGTGAAAGTGAAGTCGCTCAGTCTTGTCCGACTCTTTGCGACCCCATGGACTGTAGCTCACCAGGCTTCTCGGTCCATGGGATTCTCCAGCCAAGAATACTGGAGTGGGTTACCGTTTCCTTCTCCAGAAGGAAACCAGCCCCTTAACTACAACAAACCTAGGAAGTCAGCCTGACTGGTAGCTTTCGTTACAACCCAGGAAGCTTAACAATAACTACTGTTAACAACTGACCTGGGCTTGATTAATAACTTACAGCTTCCCTAACCTGTATCCTTGATTTCAATTTAGTACTAACTAGGGAAAGCCAGGTACGGCTAACGGGGGATCACACAGGAGGCCCGGCTTCTCATCTACTTGCAGCTCCCCTGTGCCTACAGCCTCCGACGAGAGCACACCTGGAGCCTTCCCCTTTTCCCATTATCAGCCTTTCCCCTCCTGCCTTTGTTTCTACCAAGAGAGAAACGGCAGTGGGGACTCTCTTGTGTAGCAAATTCTCAGGAAGCTGCTTTGCACGTCTCATTTGGTGAGTCATTTTATTTCCAGATACAGAGAAGGTGGTGACAACAGGCAGGGGTCTGCCGCTGCAGACAGATTAAGGAGCACCCTCCTGGGGTTCTGCGATCATCTCCAGAGCAGGGTTGGAAAGAAGCATCCCCGGCACGCACCGACCGGTACAGCGGGAGAAAGGCAGACGCCAAATTCTCCGGACCAGAAATGAGTCGGGGGAGCAGGGGCGTGCCGTAGCGGGCGAGGGGCTTGAGTTATTAGTCGGACTTGCCCCTACTCTTTCCCGGGTCTGGGGTGCAGTCTACAGCCCTAAGGTGTAGGAGGAGCGACGGCCGTGCTTTCGGCGCATGCGCGCTCTCGGCACTGCCCTCTGACGCCAAGGTAACGTCACGTCCGGAGCGGCGGCGGCGTTCTCGGCGCACGCGCACTCTCGTCACCGCCCCTGACGTCAAAGTGACGTCACTCCCGGCGGCGGCGGCGGCGGCGTCTCTCAGGCGCGGAAGTTCCTGACGTCTCCCTCCGCCCGGCTGCCGGCCCCCTCAGGTCGCTGCTTACCTGCCGGCCAGTCAGCGTGTCCGGCTTGGGTTGCGCGGCCTCCCCGGACCTCTTAAGTCTCAACTCGGATGTGTTTTTCTACTCCTAGAGGTGAAGCATGTTAGGGAGAGTGGGACCCGCGGTCTTGGCCTAGGGTGTGTTTCTTTCATCTCCTGTCAGGTGGGCGCCCCTGGGCGGGAAGGAAACTTAAAAATTATGCCTTCCCGGAGGACGCGTTTGCTGTTGCGTTGCAGTCGGAGGATGGGGGTCCTTAGATGGCAGACACCGAATCGCCTGGCAGCTGTTTGGATGCTGCTTTTAAATAAATCCCACCTTGTGTAGCGTTTTAATGCTTTGGAATTCAGCTCTTAAAAAACATTTATTTGATCTTAAATGCTCAGAGCCATTTAGACTTATTCAATTTGCGCTCACCCCAAGTTGCGTCAGCCGTGTCCGATTCTGTGCGACCCTGTGGCCTGTCGCCTGCCAGGGGATTCCCCAGGCAAGAACACGAGTGGGTTGCTGTTTCCTTCTGCAGGGGAGCTTCCCGACCCAGGGATCGAACTTTCATCTCTTATATCTGCATTGGCAGGCGGGTTGTTTTGTTTTGTTTTGTTTAATAACCACTAGTGCCTCCTGGGAAGCCCAATTTAAACGAATTCTATTTTTTTACTGTGCCCCAGGCGACTCAGTGGGTATCTTGTCAGTAAGGAAGAACTTGACTGTCTAGCAATTCAACGCTCCCCTGGCCACATCTAAAAGTTTCTAAAACCTGAGGATTATAGTCTTTGCACCAGTGCTTTAAGCACTTGGGTCGTGCAGTGCTACACGTTTTGGAAACTGTGTTACATCCACTTTGTTCTTAAAACACACACCTAATTTATTAGACCATTTCTTGATGACTTCAATCTACTGAAGGTTATTGTGGAAGAACCTGGAGACTCCTGGACTTTTTGAGTTCTAATGTCAGATTTTAAGTTATTTTGTCTCCAACTGTGTGGAATTGCTTGTCAACCAGGCTGCATTCCTGCCCCTCTTCTGGTTTATAATTTAATGCTTAATCTGTTGTGGGTTTTTAATTTTGGCAATTACATTTGATAGAATGGTGTTTAAAGGAAAAGTGAGTGAGGAACTTAGGTTTTTCGGGTTTTTTTCCTCTTTTTATAACTTAGTTTCTTGTTTCACAAAACACCCATTTTAGAAAACATGGCTAAGCCAAAGAAAATTAAAATCATCTGGAATCCTGCTGCCTAAAGATAACCACTGTTAACATTTCAGAATAGTTTGGTTTTTTAAAATACATACTATTTTTAAAACAAAACCAATTGTATATATTTGGTAGTACACTTTGTGTGACATTTTGTCTGTTTTCCTATTTCACTTTTTTCTTTGAACATGTTTAATGGCTGCAGAATATACCATTGTGCTAGGTTCTCTAGGTAGGAATGCTAGGGCATGAACCTTGTGCCATCTGTTTGAGCAGCTCTGGGGACTTCTGTTTCATATCTTGGTTTTGGGCCAAGGTGCATAGGTGAGGTAGTATTAGGGTTATGTAAACAGGAAGGTTTAATATTGAGTCCTATGCAAGGGCAGACCATTTGTCATAGTGTATAAGATTCATGGAAGAGTTAGAGAAAATCATGGAATTTTTCTCAATTCTTATTTTTTGTTTCTAGGCTCACTTTTTTCCACTCCCTATTCTGTCTCTCCAAGAATGAAACATGACTGAGGACTCCCAGAGAAACTTTCGTTCAGTATATTATGAAAAAGTGGGGTTTCGTGGAGTTGAAGAGAAGAAATCATTAGAAATTCTCCTAAAAGATGACCGTCTAGGTGAGTTTTATAAGTTAAACCTATTGGTTCTCAGTCATCCCACATGTTCTGAAGTATTAACTTATAAGATGGCCAAGGACTTGAGTCCCTCACCTTTTGTCAGCTTTCCCGGTGGCTTGTATGGTAGTCCAGTGTTTAAGATTTTGCCTTCCAGTGCACCGGTTGTGGGTTTGATCTGTGGTTGGGGGCGGGGGTGGGGGTTAGGATTCCATGTGCCTTGTGGCCAAAAAACCAAAATGTTAAAAAAAAAAAAAAAGGAAGCAATATTGTACCAAATTTAAGAAAAACTTAAAAAGTTAAAAAAATTTCCAAAGGTATGTTGCCTGCTGTATATGTATTATATATGTATATTTATTTTAGTGATAGAATGATAGGAGAATGGTATATTTTGGGAGGAGCTAAGGACTTTTCAAGTTTATACTTCACTGAGTCAGAGTCAGACCTTTTTGAAAGGCCTCTTAAGTTAGTAATATTTTTTCTCTTATTAGACCCGTATATTTTCTTAATTTTTAGAGGTGTCATCCTAGCTTCTGGGTAAATTTGTAGCAACTCTTGCTGTAATTTTCTTTTATGGAAATACTGAGACTGCATAATGGATTAACATTTTTATTTCTTCTAAGCCAATCATAATAAGGTCTTTAATGTGTCTAATAAAGTAGGATAAACTGAACCATAGTTAAAAATAGTAGTTTAAATGCACAGAGTGTTTTTTAAAGTTTCAAAAACATTTCCCACCTGATCTTTGATCCTCACTATTCAGTCTGTGCTTTTTACGTATTACAGTTCTCACTTGACAAGTAGGGGAATTGAGGTCCAAGATGTGGTTGAATGTGGTTTATTGGTGAGTATGGGAGTTTGCAGGCTGACTGTGCTCCTTGCCAGCGATGTTAACTCAGTCCAGTCACTTAATCTCCTCTGAGCTTCAGTTTCTGCATCTTTAAAACAACAACTGCCCAACAAGCTTGCAGTGTGAGTAAATGAAGTAAGTTCTATAAATAGTAAATACCACTGATGTTATGGTGAATGTAGTAATAAATATGCAAAGTACATCTCCGCCGCTGTGAAACACTGATTGTTTTTGAATAGCTAGTTGGAACACCTGGGCTGGAAATCAGTCTAGTGTTGCCTTTTCTGGATTTGCTCACTGTGCAGCAACCTTCCTCTGAAGAGATGTCTTACTCTAATTTCAGTGTTAAAAGGTGAAATACGTTTTTACATATCATGATCAGCATGAAAAGCATCTATTTTTTTTTTTTTCTTCCTCCAGATATCGAGAAACTTTGTACTTTCAGTCAGAGGTTCCCTCTCCCATCCATGTACCGTGCGTTGGTCTGGAAGGTGTTACTCGGTATGATTCCCAAGAGTTGGGAACTTTTATCTTCAAAAATGTTGAATTGATGGGGTCATTGATACCTTATCAGTCAGAAAAAGGATTTTTTTTAGGACGTTCACTGGGTGCTAACCTCAGAGCCTGAATCCCCACTCACTTTGGAAACTCTGGAAGAATGTGACTTCAGCACAGAGCCCTGAGTGTCTCTCTCAGAGCATCAGGGCAGCAGTTCCCAGCCTTTTTGGCACCAGGGACTGGTTTCGTGGGAGACAGTTTTTTTCCACAGACTGGGGTAGGGAGGCTGGCTTCTTGATGATTCAGGTACATTACTTTAATTGTGCACTTTATTTCTAATCAGATGCTGCTGCTGATCTGACAGGAGGTATGGGTCCACGGCCTGGAGGTTGGGGACCCTTGATTTAGGGGCGTTAGAAGAGACAGTGAGGCACTTGTTTCCCTGAAACAAGTTACGGGAAGAGCATTGAGCTGGGAGAATGGAGAACTGGTCTGAGCTTTATTGTCAACTGGGTCACCTTGAAGACCCCACTAGCCCTTTCTCGCTCTTTTTTTTTTTTTTTTTTGCGTCTATAAATGAGAATATTGAGTTAATTAACTCCTAGGGTTGAGCTCTTGATTTGTTATTCTGTGACTCCCAGCTGCAGAGGTATAACTTCCTAATGAGTGCTATCAGAGTCAAAAAAGGAAGTGTTTGCTTTGAGAGTGTTTACTTTGTTGAAGCACAAATAACTTCCAGTGAAGATGCCTGAGAGAGAAGGAAAAATGACCTTGCTTGGTTTCTTGTGAAAGAAAAAGTATATTAGATGCCTGAAGTGATTGGCAGCATCCCTTCTGAGTGAAGGATCTTTTTTTTTCCCTGTTATCTCTGAGCCTGTTAACACCAAAAATACCTATCCATTACCACCCTCCTTTTCTTTCTTCCAAAAAAAAAAAAAAATCCTGGAATTCCCTTGTGAGGCTAGTGTTAGTATTCCAGTTTTACCAATGGGGGAAAAAGACAGGCTAAATAATTTTCCTGAGGGCTTGTAGCCTGTAAATGGCAGAGCTCAGGTTTGTAGAAGCCTTTTGAAGTTAGGCTGGATTATAGACCTAGTTTTCTTTCCACAATGTACTGTATTTTCAGGACTTGAAAAACCCTTAGAACCAAGTCTGGTTATGTAATGAGGCGGTGAGGGAATGCATGCCATGCTGGAGGCCACTGACTGCACAGTGCCTTTTCTGTTGTGTGTCTTCTCCATCTTTGTGCACTTACATTTCTAGTAGGTCACTGTGCAGTTACAATATAGAGAATTTGTAAAAAAAGATCTGCTTTTCCCAGAGCATTTCTTAAATCTTAGTGTTTCCAGTATCCAGCGAAATAAATGCCTTCTGCCTTTTAGGTGGCAGTGCCTGTAGTGTTTATTTCTGCTGGGAAATAGTGCATCTTAATAACTGATAATGCCTGTGGATTTGTGTGAGATGGACAGTAATACTTTGCAACTGAGCACAAGGCCTGTCGGGCTGCTCATCAACTCTTTTTTCCTGGCTTGGTTTATTAGGTTCAATTCAGTTCAGTCGCTCACTTGTGTCCGACTCTTTGCAACCCCATGGACTGCAGCACGCCAGGCCTCCCTGTCCATCACCAACTCCCAGAGTTTACTTGAACTCATGTCCATGAGTCAGTGATGCCATCCAACCATCTCATCCTCTGTTGTCCCCTTCTTCTCCTGCCCTCAATCTTTCCCAGCATCAGAGTCTTTTCCAGTGAGTCAGCTCTTCGAATCAGATGGCCAAAATATTGGAGTTTCAGCTTCAACATCAGTCCTTCCAGTGAACACTCAGGACTGATGATCTTTAGGATGGACTGGTTGGATCTCCTTGCAGTCCAAGGGATTCTCAAGAGGTTAAGTCTTCCTTCTTTAGTTATGGTGCAGGGATTTAGTTGCCTTGTGGCTTGTGGGATCTTAGTTCACCGACCAGGGATCAAACCCACATTCCCTGCATTGGAAAGCGATTCTTAACCACTGGACCACCAGGGATGTCCCATCTTCCCTGTTCTTGAGGTGAATGCACTGGAGATTTAGAGCTGCCATGCTGTGTTGGAGTTCTGGTTCTAACATTAAACTGGCACGAAGCTCATCCAAGTTGTGTTTCCCAGAATGTTCTTTAGAATACAGGATCTGTGGTTGTTTGCACCAAAGAGAGCTCCATGATCAAATATACTAGCTAATACTTACACGAGCTTAGTATGTGCTATGTACTGTGAGTGTTTTATGTATATTAATTTGTTTATTCATCATGACAACCGTGTGACATGGGTGTTACTCTTCCCATTCTTCGGGTGGAAAAACTGAGGCACAGGAAGAGCAAGTAAGTTACTGAGGTTCACCCAGCCAGTTCACTGTAGATTCAAACCTGGGAACTTTGACTCCGGAGCTTGTGCTGCAAAATAGTTTCTTTAGGTTTAGTGAAGCCAGAATAAATAAAGATGTTTTTCTTTAGAGCAAAACTTAAAAGCCTTAAATTCATTGTTACCGCTTCACAAATCTGTTCAACTCTGGTACCCTTTTTATCACACAGACCTCAAGGGCTCATATTCTGTGCAGAACATTTGGGGAAATGTATAACCATTCCATTTCCCACCTCTGGCAGAGGAGGAAACAAGTGCCAGGAGAGACATCTGAGAGTCCGGGTGTTCTAGTTGACTGAAGGCCCTTCCACTGCTCTTTCCTGCATGTTTTCTCCATGCCTTTGTTTGTTTTTGCCCCAAAGTCTAAATATATTAATGACTATAGAATGGCATTGAAATGTAAGGTCATTTCATCAGTGAAAATTGGAGGTTTTTGTTCTCGTAAAGGTAGGGTACTTTGTGACCAAGTTTTAGTTGTTGGCAAAGGAAAGGATTTGTCCAGTTGGTGGTGGTTCAGAGATGAAGGGGGCTTGTTGTCAGCCAGGGCTGCCTTGAAACGCCACAGACCGAGTGGCTTAAACAACAGTTTACATTCTCACAGTTGTGGGGGCTGGGAAGTCCAAGACCAAGGTGCTGGCTGATTTTGTTCCTGGTGAAGCGTCACCTCCTGGCTTGCACGTGGCCATCTTCTTGCTATGTCTTTGCATGGCAGAGAGAGAGAGCTCAGTTCAGTTGCTCAGTCGTGTCCAACTCTTTGCAACCCTGTGGACTGCAGCACGCCAGGCCTCCCTGTCCATCACCAACTCCCGGAGCTTGCTCAAACGCATGTCCATCGAGTCGGGGGATGCCATCCAACCATCTCATCCTCTGTCATCCCCTTCTCCTCCTGCCTTCAGTCTTTCCCAGCATCAAGGTCTTTTCCAGTGAGTCAGTTTTTCACATCAGGTGGCCAAAGTACTGGAGTTTCAGTTTCAGCATCAGTTCTTCCAATGAATATTCAGGACTGATTTCCTTTAGGATTGACGGGTTTCATCTCCTTGCAGTCCGAGGGACTCTCAAAAGTCTTCTCCAATATCACAGTTCAAAAGCATCAATTGTTCAGTGCTCAGCTTTCTTTATAGTCCAACTCTCACATCCATACATGATCACTGGAAAAACCATAGCTTTGACTAGATGGACCTTGTTGGCAGAGTAATGTCTCTGCTTTTAGACAGAGAGCATGCTAATTCCTATGTTCTTCATTTTCCTGTAAGGACACCAGCCCTATTGTATTAGGGCCTCACCTTGTGATCTCATTTAACCTTAATCATGTCCTAAAGGCCCTGCCTCCAAATACGATCCCATTGGGGATGAACTGTGAGGGGGACAATTAGCAGACAAGCACAGAAACTGGAGATCGGCTTCTAGGAGCTGAGGATGGCCCCAGGATGACAACCGTAAACTTGAATTAAATCATACTAGTTACAGTAATGATTTATCTTGAATTTATGTGGCATATTTTTTCAAAGGCTTTATGATGTCATTTCATGCAAAGATGGGCACAATAAAAGACAGAAATGGTATGGACCTAACAGAAGCAAAAGATATAAGAAGAAGTGGCAAGGATACACATAAGAACTATCCAAAAAAGATGTTCATGACCCAGATAACCACAATGGTGTGATCACTCACCTAGAGCCAGACATCCTCAGATGCAAAGTCAAGTGGGCCTTAGGAACCATCACTACAAACAAAGCTAATGGAGGTGATGGAATTCCAGTTGAGCTATTTCAAATCATAAAAGATGATGCTGTGAAAGTACTGCACTTAATATGCCATCAAATTTGGAAAACTCAGCGGTGGCCACAGGACTGGAAAAGGTCAGTTTTCATTCCAATCCCAAAGAAAGGTAATGCCAAAGAATGTTTAAACTACCACACAATGGCACTCATCTCACACACTGGCAAAGTAATGCTCAAAATTCTCCAAGCCAGGCTTCAACAGCATGTGAGCCGAGAACTTCCAGATGTTCCAGCTGGATTTAGAAAAGGCAGAGAAACCCAGAGATCAAATTGCCAACATCCCTGGATCATTGAAAAAGCAAGAGAGTTCCAGAAAAACATCTACTTTTGCTTTATTGACTATGCCAAAGCCTTTGACTGTGTGGATCACAACAAACTATGGACAATTCTTAAAGAGATGGGAATACTAGACCACCTTACCTGCCTCCTGAGAAATCTGTATGTAGATCAAGAAGGAACAGTTAGAACTGGACATGGGACAACAGACTGGTTCCAAATCGGGAAAGGAGTATGTCAAGGCTGTGTACTGTCACCCTGCTTATTTAACTTATATGCAGAGTACATCATGAGAAATACTGGGCTGGATGAAGCACAAGCTGGAATCAAGATGGCTGGGAGAAATATCAAGAACCTCAGATATGCAGATGACACAACCCTTATGGCAGAAAGCAAAGAAGAACTAAAGAGCCTCTTGAGAGTGAAAGAGATGAGTGAAAACGTTGGCTTAAAACTCAACATTCAGAAAACCAAGATTATGGCATCTGGTCCTATCACTTCATGGCAAATAGATGGGGAAACGATGGAAACAGTGAGACTTTATTTTTGGAGGCTCCAAAATCACTGCAGATGGTGACTGCAGCCGTGAAATTAAAAGACGCTTGCTCCTTGGAAGAAAAGTTATGACCAAGATAGACAATATATTAAAAAGCAGGGACATTACTTTGTCAACAAAGGTCAGTCTAGTCAAGGCTATGGTTTTTCCAGTAGTCATGTATGGATGTGAGAGTTGGACTATAAAGCTGAGTGCTGAAGAATTGATGCTTTTGAACTGTGGTGTTGGAGAAGACTCTGAGAGTCCCTTGGACTGCAAAAAGATCAAACCAGTCAATCCTAAAGAAAAATCAGTCCTGAATATTCATTGGAAGGACTGATGCTGAAACTGAAACTCCAATATTTTGGCCACCTGATGGCAAAGAACTGACTGACTGGAGAAGACCCTGTGGCTGGGAAAGATTGAAGGCAGGAGGAGAATGGGATGACAGAGGATGAGATGATTGGATAGCAGCACCAACTTGATGGACGTGCGTTTGAGTAAGCTCTGGGAGTTGGTGATGGATTGGGAAGCCTGGCATTCTGCAGTCTATGGGGTTGCATAGAGTCAGACTCAACTGAGCGACTGAACTGAATTGGTAATGTCATTTTATTTCTCACTGATATCAGTGATGCAGTTGCCATCCAGTTATTGATTGTATTGATATTTAAAATTTATAGTGTAAATTTCTAAAACAATGTGTATAGTAACTAAATACTTGTGATTTCTACTCTAATTGTGGTAGGCAGCATCTCATAGGGTTCTTTCATACAGGAGGGGTTCAGATTGGTGCCTCTGTATTTTACTATCTTTATTCCCTGTCCCCCACCCCGGGGCTCTATAGGAATCTTGCCTCCACACCATGAGTCCCATGCCCAGGTGATGATGTATCGCAAGGAGCAGTACTCTGATGTCCTTCACGCCTTGGAAGTCATCCGCTTCATCAGTGATGCCACCCCTCAGGTTGAAGTCTATCTCTACATGCACCGGTTGGAGTCTGGGAAGTTGCCTCGAAGTCCCTCGTTTCCACTGGTCAGTGGTGCTTTTGTTGGACCCTTGGCTCGACTCCTGACTGCTCCGTTGGCCAGCCTTTGATCACGTCATGTTTTGCCTTTGAACCTTTCAGTGGCTCTTCTTTGTAGAATGAAAGCATAGCCCTGTACAATCTGACCCAGTCTCCCTAATTTTTTAAAATTTTATTTTGAAGAAGTAATTTCAAAGTTACAGAAAAGTTGCAAGATTACTACCAAGAATTCCCATTTAACCTTTATCACAGTTCCCTAGTCATTAACATTTTACCACACTTGCTTTTGTCATTTTTCCTATATGTGTAGACCTGTTTTTCCCCCAAAGTATTTGAGAATAAGGTGTAAATGTAGCATCCCATTATTTCAGATTCTTGCAGTAAATGCTTGCTAAAGATGAGAACACTTCCCTTGGTGACCATAGTTCTGTCATCAACACCAAGAAGTTGACATTGATACAGTACTAACATCTCATCTTCACTCCATTTCCACTTGACCAGTTGTCCCAATAATGCCCTTTATCATAGACAATAAATTGGTTCAGAACTTATCAAACTTTCAGCCACTAGTTTTACCATTTGTTGATGATTTTTTAAAAAATTTCCTTATGTTTGAACTCTTCAATTTAAAATCATTTTAGATGTAGAGAAAACTTACATAAAGAGTAGTGTTCCCATTTACCTTCACCTAGCATCCTCCATGGAGAAGGCAATGGCACCCCACTCCAGTGTTCTTGCCTGGAGAATCCCAGGGATGGGGGAGCCTGGAGGGCTGCCGTCTGTGGGGTCGCATAGAGTCGGACACGACTGAAGCAGCAACAGCGTCCTCAAATGTTAGGTCTCAGTTGTACTCTGGTTATTTATCAAAACCAGAAACATTCATACAATGCCATGAGCTAATAATCTGTAGCTGTTTTGGAAATTTTGCTGACTGTAGCACCAGTGTCCTTTTCCTGGTCCACGATCCAATCGGGGATCTTGCATTACACTTACTTTTAGTTGCCTATAGTCTGGATCAGTCCCTCAGTCTTTGTCTGTCTTTCATGACCTTGACAGTTTGGAAGAGTACTGGCCAGTAGTGTTTCTCATTTATTTCCTCATGATTGAAGTCTAGTTGTGAATTTTTGGATACTTAACTGCTTTTGCTGCTTTGATCACTTGGTTAAGGCTATGTCTGGGAGGCTTCTCCTGCATGGTTGCTTTTTTTCTCTTTGTAATTAATAAGTAACTTGTCGGGGAGGTACTTTGAGGCTGTGTAAATATCAATCCTTAAATAGTTTTCACTCTGCTGATTGCCAAATGGTGACCTTCTGACTCCTTCATTCCTTCTGCGTTTATTAGATGGCTTTTTGATAAGGAAGAGTTTTCCCTTCTCTTTTATCAGTATGAATTTATAGATTTCTCTTTTATTCAGTATGAATTTATAGATTTCTCTTTTATTCAGTGGCCTATAAGTCATTACTGCCACTATTTTGATTTTAAAGTTGTCCCAGATTGGCCTAGTGGGAGCCGCGACAGGCTGACTTCTGTGTCGTCTGGACAAGTTTCCGTCATTTTGAGCCCTTCCTTACTTTCTGGAGCAAAAAGATACTCCAGGTTCATCTTATACTATTCCCCAAACCTGGAATAATCATCCTTTTTTCTTTTTATTTTAATTTTTAAAAATTGTCATTAGAAACCAAGAACAGGGGGCTAGATGTGCTCTTTGTCCTTGGTGTGTCATTGCTTGTAGGCTCCTTCAGGAGACAGAGCTGGGAAATATACACACACATATGCTTATCACTGTATTAAAAACCGTTAATGCTAATTAATGCTAGTTAATTAATGTTAATGCTAATACTGCCAGTAATCACAAGTTCATTCTAGCTCTCACCCTTTCTATACTTGCAGCTTCCTTCTCTGGCAGTTACAATGAAGCTAATGGAAACCTCTTATTTGTATTTATTTCTTTGCTCCTTCCTCTGTCTGTAACCAACATAGCCACATCTTTGGCCCCAGCTTGCAGGCACCAGAGGCCTTGTGGTCATTGACTGCCACTTGGCCTCAGCTTCACAGGCTCCAGCCTGCTTTATAGGCTTGATCTTTGACAGACTGCTCGCTCTAGTTACTAGGATTGCTTATTGTTTATAAAGGGAAGAGAAGGGGGAAGTGGAGGAGGGCAGGCAAAGTAATGACTACAGCTCTTGGGTTTTGGCTGCAATTCACATAGGCATTTTAACTTTTGGCTAAAACAGAGTAAACTGTTATGAATAGGGATTTGTCTGCAAACTATGCTATTCTATATTTTTTTCATGGTGGAGGTAGATTTCAACCTGCTAACAGCAGTGTGAAGCTTTGACTTGTTCTCTCTCTCTCTTTAAAAACATTTGTTTTTATTTATTTGGCTATGCTGAGTCTTGGTTGCGGCATGTAGGATCTAGTTCCCCGACCAGGGATCGAACCCGGGGCCCTTGCATTGGAAGCAAGGAGTCTTAGCCACTGGACCACCAGGGAAGTCCCTTTTTCTTTAACTTTTTGAGGTTGCTGTGGGTCCCATGGACAGATCTTATGTTGTTCACTTTGATAAAGTTTATCAAGAGAGAACATCCCAGGAAATACATGGAACCCTTGAACGTCTTTAAATCTTATTTCTCATTGACAAGATACAGTTAGTTGATGGTACTACACAAGTTCCTGAACTATGTATGAAGTTAGGTTAGATTATCCATTAGCTCAAGGTCTAAATGTTTCCAGTGGCCTTGGGCAGACATGCTGTCCCAAGTGTTCATTTTAGGCGTGTGTCTCCTTGGCCTCCAAACCCCAGTCAGCTGTATTTTTCTTATCTTTTAATAAGACTGTGTAGCAGTGCTGTACCCACGGCTGGGAACATAGAAGCTGACTTCAGCTGAAGGGCGCTGGTCCTCGTAGCTGCATCTCAGAGTAGCTGGGAGCAGCATTGAGCTGCTGGATTCAGGACCACGAGCCCAGGGCCAGGCGGGAGTCCACGAAAGGAGCCTTTCTGCTGCTCTTGACATGTTGTGGAAAGTTAATAAGTGGAAAGGAGGCCTAAAATCCATTTTTTCTATTAAAATAGGAAGTTTGATTTAACTTGTGACTTCTTAGAGGAGTAGAAAGAAACTTTTTCTTTTCAATGTTAAAATCCTTTAGCTGTTAAATCCTAGATGAAAACGTGAAGCTTTTAGTATAAGGTGCAGTGATTGAAAACAGATTTTTCAAGTGGATTCCAGTTTTTATGAGACTTCTTTTGAAATTTACTTGGTTTACTTTCATGTTCTGAGTGTTGACACAAGGTTTGAGAAATGCCATTCTTCTGATTCCTAAAATTCTGATTCTAGGGGCAGTTTTAGCTTTATAAGTGCTTAAAGAGAGAGCAGAAATTTAAAGATGTGTATGAATACTTTGAAATAAAATGCTTACTAGTCCTTTTGTGGTCATTTTTGCAAATTACCATAGTGACAATAACTGTCTCTATTATTTGTGCTGTTTTATCACATCTGTTTGAAAGGAATTCTCTTCCAGCACTGAGAATACTTTTGGGTGGAGAGTCGTCCTTTGCTTCAGGTTTATGTTGACTCTTTGGGCTTAGTGTTAGAAGCTAGGAAATCCTTGAATGTTCAGCCTGAAGCCTGAGTGTTGAGAAGCCACACTGCCTCAGATTCCCTGGTTACTCTTCATCTCCCGTCGGTTGTGTTTTTAGTGATGGACTGGGTGCTTTTGGTCCCACTTGGACTTATTTTGGCTCCTTCAGAATTTAGGGAGTAAGGCTTCATTTTTATTAAAGAATCCTCTATTTTTCTCTTTTGCCTCCTTCTTGAGAGTTATTATTAATTTTTCAGGAGCCAGAAGATGAAGTATTTCTTGCCATCGCGAAGGCCATGGAAGAGATGGTGGAAGATAGCGTCGACTGTTACTGGATCACGCGATGCTTTGTGAACCAGCTGAATAGCAAGTACCGGGACACTCTGCCCCAGCTGGTGAGGGGTGACATTGTGGCTGTTGTGGGCTGGGGCTGAGCAGTGGTGGTGGGGGTCCTCAGGAAATGCCTTTACCTCCTGGTGGCGCTACAGCTACGAGCGGGCCCTCTGGTGGGGGTCAATAGTAAAAAGCCAGGAAGTGAATATCTCCAGCTTGCTGGGCCAGGCGGTCTCTGTGTGCCTGCTGCAGTCACACAGCTTTCCAGGCAGCACAGTGGTAAAGAATCCACCTGCTGACGCAAGAGACTTGGGTTTGATCTCTGGCTTGGGAAGATCCCCTGGAGAAAGAGGTGGTCAACCCACTTCAGCAGTTTTCCCTGTAAAATCCCATGGACAGAGAAGCCTGGAGGGCTACAGTCCATGGGGTCACAGAGTCAGACACGACTGAGCGACCGAGTGTATACACACACACACCCTGGTCACAGAAAATAGTAATGCATAAATGCATGGCCACAGCTGGATTTGGCCACTGCAGGCTGTGGCTTGCCCACCCCGGCTCTATTAGTATTCTCTATCTGATCTAGAATTTTCGCTTAGTACTAAGGTTTAAGTTCGGCTGTATGTAATGGGAAGCCCAAACAGTAGACGCTTTCCTGTCTTCTTTCATGTAAGCAGAAGTCCAGGGGCAAGGCAGCCCAAGGCTGGGACATCCCCCGTGGTATGGGCAGGGACCCGGGTCCCCGTCCTCCTGCTCCAGCGCTTCTAGGGGTGACAGTCCTCTCGTGATCACGTGATGGTGCTGGAGAGACAGCCCTGACATCCGTGCTCTGGACAGGAAGGGAAGGTAGAGAAGTGCCAAGCCTGGCCAGCCTGCCCCCCTCTTCAGACTTCGTTTTGCATGACCGTTAGTGAGGAGGGTGTCCCCAGGTTGCCCCGGTCTGCAGGGGAGCCTGGGGAATGTGGTTGGTTGGTTTTGAGCCGGGCACGCTGTAGTCTCACATTGGAACAGGGACTCCGTTCCTGAGGAAGGAGAGGGGAGTGGACGTGAGCTGGGCAGCCGGTGGTCTGCCGCGCTGACTGGGGAATCGAGACAACCAGCACTTGGGTCATCCTCGTATCAGGGGTCCTTTGCCATTCTCTCTCCTCAGCTTTTCCCCCCATTTCTCTCATTTTATGAAAACGAGTCTTTTTTCTTAAGTCATTGAACTGTCTCATTTGGAAACTCTGCTGAAAGCAGTAACCACGGTACAGAGTGCAGGGTCAGGTGCAGGGCGCAGGCTGGCCACGCCCTGGGGAGCCCCGCTCTAGCCCTGCGGCGGGCCAGACACTGCAGCCCTCAGCTTCCCCGAGCCCTGAACAGGAGTGTTTTTTATGTGTTTCCATTAGGTAAAGTTCGATTCTTAGAATTTTAAAACTTCACTTAATCTCAATAAAGCATGGCGTTGGAGCATATGTGAATGGAATGTTAGCTGCCTGATTCAGTCAGGAGGTCCAAACTTGTACCATGGTTTCATCAGCCTTTCTCAATATTGGAGTGAATGCAATCACATATTGATGGATTGTTTAAAAAATTCATTATTTTTAAGAACACAAGTAACAGATACATTCTGGGAGGATGAAATAATCCAAATGAATTCACCGTTGCTGTCGACCTGCCCCCATGCTTCCCCGTCCCCCCCTTTCTAGGGTGTAAGCATTGTCACCAGCTTGGTGTGTCTTCATCTAGACTATTTTTTAAAAATATGTGCTAGGTCTTCATTGCTGTGCCTAGACTTTCTCTAGTTGTGGCGAGCAGAGGCTCCTCTCTAGTTGTGGTGCTGGGACGTCTCATCCTGGTGGCTTCTCTTGTTGTGGAGCACGGGCTTCCGTGCTTGTGGCACTTGGGCCCTAAAGCACTGGCTCAGCGGTTTTGTCCCGGGCTCAGTTGCTCTGTGGCATGTGGAATCTTCGAGGACCAGGGATTGAACCTGTGTCCCCTGCATTGGTGAGTGGATTCTTAGCCACTGAACCATCCAGAAGTCCCTTGTCTAAATCATTTTATGTGCATTAGAGTGGATGGGGGTGTGAGTGCATACCCATGGCCATGTGTGTGTGTGTATATATATCTTATACATATTTTTACATATATAATTTTTTAATGTATTTTACTGTTCATACGGCCCTATGATTCTTTTTAAAACTTCATGTGTTGAAGTTTTTCCATGTCACTACACATGGGTGGTTTTCAACCCCGACTTCCTGTTAGTACCACCTGAGAGTTCTTAACAATGACCAGAGCAGTGAAATCAGAGTCTCCCAGGGTGGGGCCTCAGAATTCTAACTTTTTAAAACTCAGTGATTCTGAAATGAGGCTAGGGTTGAGAGTCATTCATTTAGAACCACTGAAAAAATTCTCATGGGGTGGCAGAGTTGGACACAACTGAGTGACTGAACTGAACTGAAAAAGTTCTCATAGTCTTTCTTGTTAAGAATTTGCCCTAATTTAGTGTAATGGCTCCATGATGACAGCACTCTCCGTGTACATGACATGTTCCCGTGTGTGTGTGTGTGTGTGTATATGTTTCTCTAGGGTGGATTACCTATACATTAAATGCTCTAACGCAACAGACGTATTTAAATGTGTTCGCTACCAGGTTACTCACCCAGAGGTTGGACCAATTTTGCTTCCCCCACCAGTTTGAGATTTCCTGTTTTCCACCCCATTGCCAATAATTGATAGTATCAATCTCTTAAAATTTTGCTGACCTGATACTGAAATGGTAGCCCGTTTTAATTTCCGTTGCCTTAATTTTGAGGGAAGCTAAGCAGCTTTGGAGGTATGTTTCTTGGTCATATTTGTCTACCTTTCTATTTTGTTTGCATCTTTCCTTTTTGGGTAAGAATTATTGCTATATGCTGCATGTTTATATAAGTTAAATATTTTCACTGAAAATATTTCTTGCTGTAGTATAAAGATATGAAGGTGATACTATTGGTTTTGTCAGTATTTTTTTTTTCTTTTGTATCTTCCTTAGAAAGGCCTTTCTAATGCCAAGGTTTTTTTTTTAGAAAGCTTCTAGCTTTTAAAAAATTTTTGAACATTTTAAATTTTAGTCCTTTAGCTGGTGAGGGGCTGAATCTTTGTGACTGGTATGAGATGCAGACATGACTGTTCCTTTTGTGGTGAACTGTAACGTAACTTCAGCCAGCAAGCGCCCCACTGCCCTCTCCCCCCTCCCTGCTCTGGTTAAGCTCTAACAGCTTTGCACAGTGATGTTAATCAGTTCAGTTGCTCAGTCCTGTCTGACTCTTTGCGACCCCATGAACTGCAGCACTCCAGGCTTCCCTGTCCTTCACCATGTCCCAGAGTTTGCTTAAACTCATGTCCATTGAGTCGGTGATGCCATCCAACCATCTCATCCTCTGTCGCCCCCTTCTCCTCCTGCCCTCAGTCTTTCCCAGCATCAGGGTCTTTTCTAGTGAGTTGACTCTTCACATCAGGTGACCAAAGTATTGGACATTCTAATGAATATTCAGGGTCGATTTTCTTCAGGATTGACTGGTTTGATCTCCTTGCAGTCCACGGGACTCTTCAAGAGTCTTCCCCAACACCACTGTTCTGTATCACTCTCTAAAAACTTATTGATATGTCATAGGTCAATAACGTTTGCATAAGAAAAGACGTACTGATGATACCTCCAATCAATAACATGTAAAGAAAAGAATTTTAGAACCAGCAAGATATTCAGTGTCCTTATGTCCCCTAAACCTTAATTTCATCATCATAAAAAATGATTTTTCACAAGTACATTATTGTGTCTAGGACATAGTTTTTAATAGTTGCAAAAGTTCTCTTTAAAAGTTCAGAATGTATTAATAATAAGCTACATTTCCTTTGTGTTACTATTTCATGTAGCCATCAAGTGACTTAAAACTTTTAATATTTTAAAAAAATTTATTTATTTGGCTGTGCAGGGTCTTTAGTTGTGGGGTTATGGGGTCTTTTAGAGCCTTTTAGGAGATATTTTCATACCATTTTTTTTCCCCTACCCTTATTTAGGTGGTTATATGCTTTTTCTCCTTAGGTTGTTAATGTTATTGCATTGTTTCTATACATAAATTTTCTTTCATTTCTTTTTTGAAAAATTACTTGGCTGTGCCAGGCATTAGTTGCAGCGTGTGTGATTCTAGTTCCCTGACCAGGGATTGAACCCTGGCCCCCTGCATTGGAAGTGCAGGCTTAGCTGCTGGGCCATCATGGAAGTCCCAACTTAATACTTAAAGTCAGGTTTTTAAAAAAATTCTTTAGTTAAACCTTGTTAAATTTAGCTTGAAATTGTTGTTGTTGTTATTGTTGTCCAGCTCTTGTTAGAGTTTCTGTAATCTTGTCTGTCATCTTTTCAGATTTTTGTGGTTTTTACCAAGTTTGTTATCGCAAAGCATATGTTTCATAATCCTAGGGAAATGTGCATGTGATGCACAGTGATAGACTTTTGACATCCAAAGAATATTTCTGGCGATGACGCCTTTATGTTGTAGTGTTCTGATTTATAGGAGAGGAGAGCTTTCCTCTCCATCAAGCTTTCCTCTCCAAGACCTTTTGGGAGGTCTTTTTGATGAGGCCCCTGATTGCCAACGAAAGTGGAGGCCAGCCTCAGTGGTGTGATGTGGGAAGCCTCTGTTAATCTCTCTTCAGATCAGACTGTCTTTAAGCCATCTCAGTCTTGACTGTGTTCAGTCATTAAAGGGTTTTTTTTTTTCCTCGCCAATGACACAATTTTTAAAAGCTGTCCTAAAGAGAGGGTTTTTTTGTTTTTTGTTTTCTTCCTCTTAAACACTATAAGCAGCCTCTTTCTAAGTTTAGTATAAATTCCTCGGTTAAATCTCTTTTGTCAGATTTTGCCTTTTGTTGAGGTGTGCTTTCTTTTCTTTTTTTGTAAAGATTTATTCATTTATGGCTGCACTGGATCTTGTTCCTGCATGCAGGCCCTCACTAGCTGCAGTAAGCGGGGGCTACTCTTCGCTGCGGTGTGCAGGCTTCTCATTGTGGTGGCTTCTCTGGTTGCAGAGCACGAGCTCTAGGTGCGTGGGCTTCAGTAGTTGCAGCATGCCGGCTCAGTTGGCGTGGTGCACGGGCTTAGTTGCCCCGCGGCACGTGGAATCTTCCCAGACCAGGGATCGAACCGTGTCCCCCGCATTAGCAAGTGAACTCTTTACCATTGAGCAACCAGGGAAGGCCACTTTGTTTTCTTAAAGTAAGAATTGAAGGTCATGGAAATATTGGAAATAACCTAAATGTTTTACAGGAAAGTATAAAATCGGCTGCTTCCCAGGTGACGCTAGTGGTAAAGAACCCGCCTGCCAATAGGTGAGAAACGTGAGTTCAGTCCCTGAATGGGGAAGACCCCCTGGAGGGGGGCATGGCAGCCCACTCCAGTGTTCTTGCCCGGAAAATCCCATGGACAGAGGAGCCTGGTGGGCTACAGTCCATGGGGTCACAAAGAGTCGGACACGACTGAAGCAACTTAGCATACACACAAAAATAAAATTATCACATCTACCATTTGCTGTGTCCTCAAAATGTCAGTGTAAATGTCATCTTCCACTAAAAGAAAAAAGCACACGTGGATATGTATTTATGTTCACGCTGTCAGATTTAGCACTCGCATCTGACACACATTTCTCTTCACCCTGCTTTTTTTCTTTAACCTGATTATGCCATGAGCAGTATATAGAGACATTCCTTATTCTGTTCGTGGCTGCATACCACTCCATTCTAGATTATTCAGCCCTTCTTTAGTGTTGGCTGTTTGAGCTGTTTCCAGTCTTTTGTTGTTACACCGTGTTACAGGTGAATAGCTTTATGCATGTATCCTTTAGTATATCTGGGGGGTAGACTCTGTGGAAATGAATTGACTAGATCACATGTTACTAAGTAACACGTTACTTAGGTTTTTTCAGATTCCCCTCTGTAGCACTCATACCACCCTTTTGCATCCTCGTGACCAACAGATGCGGACGCCTGTTTCCCTGTAGCCCCGCTGGTGTTCTTGCCAGCCTGATAGGTGAGAAGAGATGCCTCAGGATAGTGTGAGGTTGCGTTTGTTTTGTTCTAGCCAGCTTGAGCATCTTTTTGTATGGGTTAGAGCCATTTGCATTTTCTCTTGTAGAGTTTTTGGCTTTTTTCTCTTTTAGAAGTTCCTGTATGTAGGGCTTTTGACCCTTTAAGCGGGATCAGATATTACTCTGTGGCCCTTTTTGCTCAGCCAAGTCGTGTCCCTGCTCATCGTGGGCCAGCCAATCATCAGCTCTCCTGGGAAACTGGTTCTGGGTTAAGATTTCCACCTGGATGTGCCCAGCGTCTCCTGCTCATTCCCATGGTAGCTTTATTGCAGCGTGTTGTAGTCAGCCCTTTGCAGGTCTGTCCCAACCAGCTTGGAAGCTCCTTGGAGGCAGGGATGCTGCCTGTACCTTTCACTCCCTTTGCTCTATGGAGCACAGTGTCCGGCTGCAGTGGATATTGTAAGGGTCATGAATTGCCTCTTTGGTGGAAGTAGAGGTGCAGATGTTAGGGTGGCTGAAAAGTTTGGGTTTTTCCGTAAGCCTGAACGAGCTTTTGGCCAACCCAATATTTAGTTAAAAACTAACAAAATATTTGCGTTTGCGTGGGTGATACATTGATCTGGTTCTGTCCTTCTGGATGGAGAGTGCAGGCTTGAGGGTTTGACCTGTAGGGTCTATGCTTTGCCAGAGGACCCTGTGAGTACAGCAGTCCTGTCTGGGAGCCAGCTCTGGTAGCTCCCAGTCTTCCAGGGTTGGCTGCTATGGAACCTTCCGTGGGAGAGGCCTCCAAATGGGACCCTGGAGCTTTGTTCCCCTGTGTTCCTCCTGTCTGCCTGGAGTTCTCATGCACACCTTGCTGGGGACAGCGCTCCTCCTCCGGATGCGCCTGTTGTCTGACCCTCCCTGCCAAGTGCAGTGTGCTCCACAGGGTCAGCCAGGGTTGTGACTGGTGACTGCTGGGTCCTGTTCATCTCCTCTCGCCCTAGTTCCCTCTCTGTACCTAGTCCCGCCATGTGTCTTTGGTCTTAGCCTGCTTCTTTCTGTGAACCTATAATCCCCTGCCCTGGAGTAGCCAGCACATGGACCTTTCTTGGCCCTCCAGATCAACTGAATTTTGCTCTGGACTTTTGTCTTAGGTTGTTGAATCTGCTTAGCACAATTAGGACTAACCAGCATGACTTAACTGTTCCTTAGCTGGAGACTGCCCCAGAAAAACCACTCCATCCTGGACAGTTGGTTACTCTGGTTAGTTAGTGCTGATCTGGGAGACTGCGGCATTACCAGTGGCTTGAATGAGTCTGAAGCTTTGTTTCCTAGCACTTCTTGCTTTCAGCACGTATACTTTTTTTGTCACAGCCTATAAGGTATGGTAACATTAAGTCACAGGAAGTGAGTAATCTCTTCCTCTTCGATCATTAGCCAAAGGCTTTTGAACAATACTTGAATCTGGAAGATAGCCGACTGCTGAGTCACCTGAAGGCCTGCTGTGCAGTGTGCACACTTCCCTACGAGCTGTGGTTCAAGAAGTGCTTTGCCGGGTGCTTGCCCGAGTCCAGCTTACAGAGGCAAGTGTTTCTTTCAAATATGACTGAAAGCACAGAGTCAGAAAAATCCCGTTTTTGTTGTTGTTGTTGTTTTTAACGTGATCATCTCAGAAGATAAATTTGCTTTAGAACCAGGCAGTCATTTGATGCTAACTTCTCCAGCAGCTGACATAGCAACTGGTGATTTTGCGTATTATGTATACAATTAGAAGTATTAGAAATATTGAGTATTAAATATAAAAAATGTTAGGATATATGGTTAGAGAAATTGAAGGGCCTCAATGTGTTAGATGCTGTTGAATATTCACATCTGAAGTAGTCTCCAGGAGTATATATGGATGTGGACTTTTCCAGAAATGGAGCAGATCCTAGAGAAAGATGTTTATTTCTTAGACCCCTTATGACATCATTAAACTAGCTGAAGGTTAGACAGTAGACTCAGACTCCGCTCTTCCATCAATTTCAGGTGTGTTATGGGTATTTTGGAGTCCCGTCTTGCTCCCTCCAGGACTTAACACTTGAGGAAAAAGGCAAGACACAAAGAATATTACAGGACAGTGCTTAGTTAGCATATTGAGAATGATATTGACTATAAGAGCTATTGGAGTTATCAGAACAATGCTTTTAGAGTATATTTAATTTAGAGTATATTTAATAGCTAGCTCCTTAATTAAGGAATTTACTGGAAAATGAAATTGAATTTCATATTTCATTTCCCCTTTTGTTCTTGTTCCCTAGTATGTAATGGTTATCTTAGCATTACAGAATGTTAAACTTGAAGCTTTGGTTTTTAGTAACTTCCTGCCCTAAAATGTCAATTTTGAGATATTAATTGGAGGATGTCTTCCTGGAGGACAGTGTCCTCATTAGCTCTTCTCTGAAGCTTATGTAGTCAGCCATCTGTCTCCACAGTTGCGCATCTCTGGAGTTAGCCGATCCCAGATCCTGGGCTGTGTTTACACTTGTGGCTGGTCGAATCCTTGGTTGTGGAATCTGTGGATGCAGGGGGCTGACTGCACCACCTCACTTTATATAAGGGACTTGAGCCTCCACGGATCTTGGTATGCACAGCAAGTGAGCCCATGAACCACTTCCCTGGGGATAGTGAGGGATAATGGTACATAAAAGAAAATGTAATTTGATTTAATTTTGAAACTTGAGCTGTTTAGGTGTAAACATCAGCTTCAGACTTGTAATTTGATTACATCTTTCTTTCATAGGATTTGGGATAAAGTTGTAAGTGGATCCTGTAAGATACTAGTTTTTGTAGCTGTGGAAATTCTTTTAACCTTTAAAATTAAAGTAATGGCGCTGAACAGTGCAGAGAAGATAACAAAGTTTCTGGAAAACGTAAGTGTGCTTTGCTTCACTTGAACTTTGACTCTAGAAAGGAATTCAGTTTACCAAGCCAGATTTTTCTATGGCATTAAATTATTTCAGGGACAGTATAATATATTTTTGCATTATAAGAAATGATTTTTCCGTGGTATAAGTTTCAGCTTGGTCTGTGGATTATAGCCCACATCCTTTGTTTGGGGGTCACTGGTCTCAGCAGCAGGTCTGTCTCCATGAGTGTGTGTACCTGGGACCAGAGTGACCACTAGCAGGCTGTCAGGAAACAAGGAGGTGAGATCTGTCGCTTTAGGACGAGCAATCCCTGTTAGTGGAAAAGGAATGTTCTCGGGGATTTTGCTCTTAAGCCCTTTCATTTCTGTTCCTGTGTCTGGTGGAGTCCCAGTTGAATTTGTTAATGTGCTGAAGTGTAAACTTGAGCATGTTGAAAAAGGTCTGAATGAATCTGTTTTTCCCTATCTTTGTATCTTAGAATACCCTTAACCAGGCAAGAAGAGGTCAAAATAGAGAGAGACTCAGGCTTGACTGAATTTCACTGGACCCCCAAATCTATTTTAATCAGTCAGTGTTAACAGTTGAACAGTGGCCCAGTAGATAAGTGCTTAGTGAATGTGTGTTGGATCAAAGAGCCCTCTTCGTTGTAATAAATAGTGGCACACACTGCCAGGGCCCCTGCTAAATACTTTTTTGTGAATTACCTCCTGTAACCCTGTAAAGAGCCCTGTGAAGTGGGGCTATCATTTGCCTCATCCCAGATATGGGGATCTGAACCCAGGGAGTGTAGGTAGCCTGCCCAGGGCTCCACAGGGAGTGGGCAGGGCAGGATTCGAACCCAGGTGGGTGACATCACACCCCTCAGTGTGGCCTCGGGGGGCACGTGACACGCATCTGGCAGCAGCCGCCCATGCAATCACTTTCTGAAAAGCAGCGAAAACTCCAGTGGACATGAGTTTTATGCCACAGTGAATGAGAGAGAGAGGATGAAGTCAGAATCATGCCTTTCAGAGTCTGGTCTGCTTGTTCACAGATCCCCCAGGACAGCTCGGACGCTATCGTGAGCAAGGCCATCGACTTATGGCACAAACACTGCGGGACCCCAGTCCACTCTGCCTGAACATTCCCGACGTTGTGGACAGCAGCCAGGCCTGCTCAGCGCCTTTATTTTTTCCCCCTTGGGACGTGACCTACTGAACTGATAATAGGGTTCTTGCTTTGGTGCTCGAAGTGTAATTGTTTTTCCAGTAAAATTGCTTAAGATAATGTCACTGTGGAGTCACTGTGTTGTGGAATGGCATCTTCTGGTTATATAGAAATACAGGGTTCAACTCTGAATAGCATTTAGGAAAACGTTTATGGAGGTGTAGTCTATTTACAATGTTGTGTTAATTTCTGCTGTATAACAAAGTGATTCAGTTGTATATACGTATATATTCTTTCTCGTAATCTTTTCCTTTATGACTTAGCACACGATTTTAAAGATAGTGGTATGCAATAGGACCTTCTTGTTCTGAATAGTACTTCCAAAGGGTTGTTGAAATAGCTCTCAGCTTGTAAAGCAGTTGAGTCAGGGTGGGTGGGTGATTCAGTGAGCTGTGTGTAACCAGGCCTGCCCTGCTGCGCTTTAATTAGCACCATGCTAGTTACTTTCTAAGGTCCGTTTCTGGAACAAAGAACAACTTCCTTTTATTGATGACTTTTGTTGATGCAGTACCTGTTGAAATCTAAGCTGACTTTCTAAATCTTTTGAAATCTAAATCCACTTTCTGATACTTTTGCTAGATTGGTTTAAATAAAGGCCTTATGTTTTTTTCCCTCTTTGTGCTAGTTGGGATGAAATATTACTGAACATAAATGTGTCTACATATACCTGCTGAGAGAGGGCTTGTTGATGCTTTGCTGGAACCATGCTTTTTCTTGATGGGTCATTAGATGTAGGGTGGGTGTCAGAGGACTCTGCCACTCCCTGCAGGCACAGTGGAAAGGGCAGGTTCCGGTATATAGCTGGGTGGGCATCAGCGAGGACTCTGCCACCCCCGCAGGCACGGTGGAATAGAGCAGGCTCCGGTTAATAGCTTAACGCCTCCCCCACAGCCATGGTGTCCCCTGATGGTAACTTGATGGTTGGACAGTTGCAGGCTTTGAGACGGGGCCCTTTGTCTGAGACTGACTCATTCAGCTGCCAGACCTGCAGGAGCCCGAGTGGTGAGTTGGGTCCTCCACCCCCACAAGGAGGAGGAGATGAAACTATGGAGCCGTCACTCTGAGAGTTGAGTCCTTGCCTGACGTGTTCAGAGTTGTTCAAACCGAGTGGCGCTTGTGACAGTAACATATTCAAGAATATTGAATTTCTTTTTTCTTTTGAACTTTTTATTTTGTGTTGGGGTATAGCCAGTTAATATTATGTTGTGACCGTTTCAGGTGAACAGCAAAGGGCCTCAGCCATACATGCACGTGGGTCCACTCCCCGCAGCCTCTGTCCCCTCCAGGCTGCCATGTAACGCTGAGCAGAGTCCCCTGTGCTCTCCTCTAGGTCCTTGCTGTTCATCCACTTCTCATATAGCAGTGTGTACGTGTCCATCCCAAATGCCATACCTATCCCTTCCTCCATCCTTACTCCCCTGGCAACCATAAGTTCGTTTCATAAGTCTGTGAGTCTTAAGAGTATTTAATTTTTTAAAAACACTCATAAGAAAACTTCCTGAAGCAAACTTTGCTTACAGCTAATACTTTACATTTATCCAGCGATCGCCTCTGCCCCTGAAGAACTTTGACTCCAGCAGGGGACGTGAGCAAAAGTGCATGAGGAGTTCCCGCCGTCGTCGTCTGCTGGCTAGTGAGTGAACGTGGGGCTTGAGTGAAATCCATGGAAAAGTCATAGACATTTCACTTCCGTCTCATTCATGAGCCCCGTACCATTACAAACCATATAAGTTTGTACAACTTTTCGGTAGAATAAAGATTATAAATAAAGTCGAGTGATGTCACTGAGTCCCAGCTCCAGAAAGGAGGAGGAGCGTCCTCCCCACAGGAGGGTGGTCGAGGTAAGTTCTCCTGCCTCCTCTCACCGCAGCGCTGGGAGAAGGGGGCGCAGGCCCCGCAGAGCAGGGGGCGCGGTGGGGAAGGGGGGTGCCTGGGGCTCCGGGGGAGGAGGGGGCTCCAGGGGCTGGGGTTCCTCTGAAAATTCTGGTGAGAGTCTCAACAAGTGGAAAGGGAAGACAACGGCCCTACTGCTAAGGGGTCAAAATTAAATGCTCTGCAGGTATATTCTGTCCAACCCTGTTTGGTAAAGCCTTGCCTGCTATATAGGGTGTCATTTTGGGCTGTAGGGTTTGGTTTGTTTTTTGAATCAATCGGATTATCAAGAGTTTTCCTTATTAGAAACGGCTCCCTCTGGAAACAGCAGGGTTTAAGGCCGACTAGGGGGACACAGAGTCGGTGAGGATCCAATTTCCTTTTAATATCAGAATTTTATATTACTGAAAGCTCAGTATTTTGAAAATGTTTCTGTCCACCACGTCCTGTGAGAAGCACAGCCCCCAATGAAAACACCCGTTGAAAATATCCCTCTGTTCCCTTTTTTCAAGACGTTTTGTCGAGATCGTGCAGAAACCTGGGGTTTGGGTTGTGACTAATATATGAAGTTTTCCCCCTGCCTTGGAAAACCGGGATTTAACGTTATTACACTGAGTTCCTACTTGGTCCCTCCTACAGTGTTGCCTGAACACCTGGAGGTGTCCTCCAGGTCTGAGGAGGGGGTACCGCTGGAGTGGGCGTGTGTGGCTTTTGCCTGATGACAAGGGGAACTGACAGATGGTACCTACGCGGGCTTGCGTGTGTGTGTCTGAGACCACTTCGGGAAATGAGGTCAGGGTTCATGAGAATAAAGGGCTTTTTTTTGTTGTTAACGGAAAGTTTGCCTGCAAACTCTTGTAAACCCTTGACTCACATGGTGTGTGGAAGGAGCTCTGAGGCCTGCGTTCTTTTTCGCTCCGGGTGTGAGACGCTGGCCTGGTCTTGAGTTGCTGAGTGTCCGCCCTTGACTCTGACTGGCCCGGTCATGTGGTCAGCAGGTCCCCCTGGGACTGTGGTTCGGTTTCCCCGCACAGAAAGTGTGGGACGTGGAAGGACGTCTGTGCAGGTGGGAGGGTAATGACAGAGCCTACGTGCCCGGGACTAGGTACCAAGTGACAGCCTCTGCGGGTGGGTGGGCACCATGAGGTCTGGGCAGGAGCGGGGAGGGGTGGAGGGTGTGGACGGCCCACCAGAGGTCCCAGAGAAGTAATTTTTGTCATCAGCTGGGTGCTCTAGAACTAGAAGGGCCAAAAGCCACTTTTTTCTGCCTTGACGGGGAAGAGGGCATTTTTGCAGAGGGACCTGGTGGCCTTGCCTCTGGTGGATGGAACAAAGCCCTGTTTCTGCTTTAGAACCGGTGCCAAGTGAGACTGCCTGTGGCTACTGGCGGGAGGCCAGGTGGAGGGGGTGAGGAGGGCAGAGGGGAGGAACTGTCCTGGAGGCCTGCAGGCCAGGGTGGGGCCGCTTTTCCTCCTTCCTCAGCAGACTCTCCCTTTCCTCTCTGGTCTGCCAGCCTTTCCTTCTGGAGGTTGTAGAGTGAGTGGACAGTTCATCACTAGGCGAGGTGACAATTCCTCACTCCTGGGAGCTGGCCTTATTGCAGGGCCACCACCTGGGGTGGGGGTAGAAAATATGTTTGTGAGGACATGGAAAAAATCCTTCCAGAAGCTTGTCCTGACCAAAGAGAACTCCCAGTAGAATATCAGTGTTCAGACCTCAAAATCACCCCTACAACATAGGGATCACTTGGGAGTTTACCAGGATCTTATACACACATGCTCGGGCCTGCTGGAGCTCACGCTGACCTCTCATTTGGACTCTCTTTGGTCATCTCTCCCATCACCCTTCTTTCCCTGGAGTGTTAACAAGGAGCAGCCGGATGTTGCTGGAAATGTTAGCACCTCTGCCTTAAACCTGCTGCCCTCTGGATTTAATGGCATGAGGCTTGTGAGGGCGGCAGCGAGGAGGAGAGCTTTGGGTGGTTTGCTTCCCACTGTCAGAAGACAGCATCCTCACCTTCCATCTCTTCCCCCTTGCTTTCTGTCTGATTCACTGGTTCTGTTTATTCTCATTCGGTCGTGAAGTCCATTTGAGCACCCTCCCAATTATGGCCCAAATACGAGCACCTTCCCAATTAGAGGCCCAGCTTAATTATTGAGGAAGCCGTATCTGCTCCACTGGAGCTCGTAAGCCCACAGGGAAGACAAATTTGGAACAATACATGTTTTGTCTTCTCCGTCTTGAGGCCCTCTCACTCCTGAGCTGCTGCACAGGGTGGAGGTGGCCTGGGTTCGCCCAGAAGGTCCCGAGGAAAGTTACTCTGCGATGCATGGATTTTCATTCCCTCCTCTTATCTGTAGAAGAGGTAACGAAGGAGCCTTGGCAGGGAGGGTGTTGGGGAGGCTCTGAACCTCTGCCAACTCGTCAGTTCTGTGACTGAAGGAGACCACGCAGTCTGTGTCTTGTTTCCCCATCACCAGGCAGGAGAGCACTAGAATGGCTGTAGTCCTCACCTTGCTTGTGAGCATCAGATGAGTTTAGTGTGAAAGCACTTCAAGAAGCACAGAGCTTTTTGACATTTTGACAACGTGGCTCAGGTTCCGCTTCCGTCTGCGTTGGCTCTGTGCTTCCAGGCCTGTCTCCGCTCTGCCCGCTCTGAAAAGCGCCCCCTCGTCCGTGTCCTGGCTGCAGGTGTCTTTTCCTGCCTCTGAGCTTCTGTAGTCTTTCACGCGTGGTTGTTCAGAAATCCTGGGTTAGGTCTTGAACTTGGATTCTCCTCCATGTGGTTTCTCTCTAAAAAGCCGGCTTCTTGCTTTCAAAAGGGCTGCGTCCCCTTTTGCACACGTCTGCTTCACCTAGTAGAGTTCCTCACGGGTGTTTTCTCCCTGAAACCATGCTGTGTCCCCTCCCCCGAGTCCCCAGCAGCAGTGGGGCATGCCGCCGTCCTTATGGTCGGAAACACAGTCTCCCCACTGCAGGGCTGCATCCTTCCATTTCTGTGATTGAGCTCAAGCACCCCCTCCTCCAGGAAGCCCTCCTGGCTCTCTGCCCCTTGGCTTCGGCCCCAGGTTTGTTTGCTTCCATGGTACCCTGTGCCCTTTTCAGCACATTTAATACATTGATTTATTATAACCTGTTTATATCCCACACTTAGCTTCCTTGGTGGCTCAGTTGGTAAAGAATATGTCTGCAATACAGGAGATTGCCTGAAGGAGACCTGGGTTCAGTCTCTGGGTCAGGAAGATACCCTGGAGATGGAAATGGCAACCCACTCCAGTATTCTTGCCTGGAGAATCTCATGGACAGAGGAGCCTGGTGGGCTACAGTCTATGGGGTTGCAAGAGTTGGACAGGACTGAGCGGCTAAACCACCACCACATATTCCCACACTAGCCCATGAGTCCCCCGAGGGTACAGATTGTGTCTTATTCTTTTCTTTTCTTTTGGTGCCAAGCACATCTTGGCCTGCCTGGCCTTCCCCTGAGTGACCAGGTGAATACACGAATGTCTGACTCCTCTGGTGACAAGTGACAGAATCTTGGTTCTGGAGCTAGCTCACTTAAGGGGACTTGATTACAAGGCACAGGGGTGAGGCCCAGAGCCTGCTGGGGGTGGGGCAGGGACCTGGGCCGGGACTCCAGCACACACTGGCTATGTGTGTGCTCACTTCTCTCTCTGCAGTTGAGAGTACTCTGGTGGAAGATGCCTCCCACTGTGGTCCTAAGTGTGTGTGGTACCGTCCAGCCTTGGAGACAGGATCCTGGCCCCAATTCATAAATCCCTGGGAAAGGGCCTGTCTCTGCCTTTGGTCTGGTGCTGGCTGTGGCTCAGTCCTCCGTCACTATGGAGACAGACTCATAGCCACCAGGAGCCTCGGGTGTCCGTGGCAGTGTAGGGTTTGTGAGTGAGGGATGCTGCCCAGGGCCACTGTGATGGGGAGACACTCCTTGGCAAGTCTGCCGACCAGGCTGTGTGCCCTGCAGAGGTGCCAGGAGCGTACAGGCGCCTTCCACTGTGAGCTGAGTCTGAGCGGTCTTCCTTCACTGCTTACTGCTGGGTTCTGCCAACCAGTCTGAGGGTGGCAAGGTCAGCCCTCTCAGATGAGGTGGGCAGATTGGTAATAACCCCACAGGCAGCTTTGGCAAATAATGTCTGGCATGGCCAGGTGTTTCCTTGGGAACATCTCCTATCAAGTCTATTTCTGGAGGTCTACAGGAAGTCGGCTTTGCCCACCTCCTTCCCCTGTACCTTGAGTCCAGTCAGCAGGGGGTGGTGAGAGTGGCTGGCAGCAACTGTGTTTATTTGCCTCTGATTGCTCAGGAGGAGGTATGTGGGTCTTTGGAGCATCTAGCATCTGGGTCTCTGGACCCAGTTGGGCTCCGGCCAGACCTGGCGGCCCTTGGATGAACCTGATAAAGTCAGGGTAGGTGGCTGCTAAGGCTGACTGACTTCAGGATCAGGGTGGCGGGGGGTCGTGCTTAGACTTGAGGAATGCCAGCTGGAGGAAAGCCTGCCGGTTATCTGGTCGACTCCCATCCCTGATACGCAGATAAGAAAAATGAGGTTCCTGGTGGTGACGGGGCGGTGGGGAGGGGGAGGGGTGCGTGTCATGCAAGGTCACCACTGGTAGCCGAGCAGCCTTTAGAAAGAAAGATCCCAGGCATCCTGGCTCCATCTCTGTCTAAGAGTGTGCTTCACTGATCCAAGCTTCTCCCTCCTCCTAAACACTGCCCCTCCATGTCCTCTTAACACCCCTTTGGTGCCTCCCGGGTGGGTACCACGGGGCAGTCTCCTCCTGTGCAGCGTGGTAGTGACAGCGGCCACTGTACAGAACTGTTCAGAGCAGTAAGTGCAGAAGGACACACAGGCCCCTCGCCTAGGGTCTGCACAGGAAGCACCTAGTAAGTGATAGGTGTTACTGCATCATGAGCATTAATAGTTAGAACGTGAGCTCTCGTTGGAGAGGTGATACTGTGACTTGCAGTCTCACTAAACACCCAGCATCTTAGAGGCGATGCTTCCTGGGAAATGTTCTAGGAGAGCAGTGGGCCCATTGCAAGATCTTTAAGTCATACGTTTGAGTGTGGCTTCTTAAACTTTAACGTGCACGGGAACCCCCTGGGGCCCCTGTTAAAATCCCAATTCTGCTTTAGTAGCTCTGGGGTGGGGCCTGAGTCGTGCATTTCTAATATGCTCCATGATGATACCGGTCCTTGGGGACCAGAGCTTGAGTAGTAAGGACCCCAGGGAATGTAGATTTCAGGTTGCAGCTAGTTCGAGGCCTAACCCTGTTCGCTGATGAAAGAAGCCACAGGCATGCTGCCTGCCTGTGCCATTTTATCATTTTAGATTAGTCTGACTTCATTTCTAGGTGATGGGGATATTGCTAAAAGTTTATAAAGCACATGATCAAAACCTCAATGTAATTCATCAAAATCCGAATCTCAGCACTGAGATGCAGATTTCTTCTGTGAATAGTTTCCTCTCCTTGCTGGGTCAGAAGTGGTTTCACTCTAACCTTACCACAAATCAGTACCAAGAATAGCTCTGTGGCAGTCAACCAACCATATCCATCCTCCCCTTCCTTACTAACCAAACCTTAATTTTATTTGAGGCAAGAGTATATTAATAATACTTCATTTCCCAGTCTCTTGGGCAGAGAGAAATACACAATAAGAAGCCAAAGTCATTAGTTAGGACTTACATAAAAGGTTTTTATTTAAAGTGGATTTACTCAGCTGGCAGGTTACCTTTTCTTTTTACTTCTGCCTGGAATACATAAATAATGACTGGCGCTCCAGCAGCTATCTTGGAACATGAGGCAACCTCAAGGATGAAGTCACATGGTGAGGATGATGGTACAAAAAATAGAGCTGTGTCACATCTCTGGTGACACAAGCTCTTTCCTGCTTTACTCCAGACTTCCTTTATGTTAAAAACCAAACAAACAAAAAAACACCCAGCTGTTTCAGTGACTATTTGGCAGGTTTCTTACTGTGTGAAGGCTGCTGAACCCAATGTTAACTGACCCCACCAGAGGCAGGTGCAGTTTAGCAGAGCAATGCTAAGTTGCTTCAGTCATGTTCAACCCTTTGCGACCCCATGGACTGTAGCCCACTAGGCTCCTCTGTCCATGGGTATTCTCCAGGCCAGAATACTGGAGTGGGTTGCCATGCTCTCTTCTAGGGGGTCTTCCTGACCCAGAGATCAAGCCCACGTCTCTTGTCTCCTGCATTGGCAGGCAGGTTTCTTTACCACTAGAGCCACCTGGGAAATCCTTCGCAGGGCAGACATGTTTAAATCTGGCTACAGCTGTCATCCTGAGCACCCTTCCTGGGATTTCCTAGTCATGTAGAGGCAAGGGAACTGGATTGAGGGTTTAGAAGCCCGGGGTGCTCAGCTTAGCTTTGCCATTTCCTAATGGTTTGATCCTGTTCCTTCAACCTCAGTCCCCACGCCTGTAAAATGGGGATGACTGATTAGAGAGTCCAACTTAGTGCGAGGTGCGGAACTCATTCTGCTGGTGTTGGGGTAGAATGGGGCTCAAGGATGATGGGAAGGTTGCAAAGATGCTGGTGTGAGCAGCAAGGGTCTGTGGGGGGTGAAGCTTGGAGACAGGCACTGATGCCCCTTTCAGTGCTCCCATTAGAGGTGCCCCGAGGGCAGCAGAGCACCGCGGCTGCTGCTGGAACCAGAAGGGCTTGGACTCAGGGCCCGAGCAGCATCAGCGAGAGTCTGGTTTTGTTCACAGGAAGGGCGACAGCAGAAGTAGCTTTCAGCTGGGCCCTGAGAAGCCTGCCTCAGCTTTCCTCTGCCAGCTCGTGACCTCTGGGCTGAGGCCTGCGAGGTGGCCCGGCAGCATCTCTGCGCCCCCACTGCTTTGCAGTTGAAACCCGGATGACGGCACTCCAGCTTCTTGCTTGGAGCAGCCAGCTGGGCTGGGGGGGCAGTGGTCAGTGTGCGTTCTCTCTCCCGCTGCCTGGAGCCTGCAGGGAGGTGTTTCCAGCCACAGCACAGCCGTCCACTCCGCTTTCATCCAAATCAGAGCCCCTCTTGGCTGTGGATTTATCTCAACCATCTTCCAAACCTGAAGCCGGCGCTCTGTCTTCCCTATCCCAGTTCCCTAGTTCAGCACCTGCTCCGTGTACACTCAGTGGGGCCAGCTGGTCCCAGGAGGGCACAGACCAGGTCCTGACAGTGAACTGAAGCTCTCAAGACACATCCTCTCTGCCAGCGCGGAGAGCAGAGGCCCAAACAGGAGTGCTCGGGGGGAACCTCGCACTGCTGGGCCCTGGGGCGGGGGGGGTCCACTCCTCCGACCAGCTGCTAGACAGTCTGAAAATGCCTGCATTTCCTCACTGTGGCCTGTCTCTAGATTTTTAAATTTAATATTATTGAAATAAGGTCTGTCTGGGCGGATATGGAACTCATGGGTCAGTTCCCTTGTTCTTGGATGTGAAAGGTAACCAGCACGGTATGTACTTTAAATCCCCTGTCCCTCTGTAAAACAATGTAATTGTAACTAAAGTTTTTAAGGGGACAGGGCTATGTGCCTGTGAGGATAGAAGGCAAGCAGGACAGGAAGGTATGGGACACACGGCCAGTGTCCCCCACCCTAACCCCAAGTCCCTTCTTCGGAAGTAGCTTAGACGTGAGTGTGGTGTTGCACGCACTTTCTGTTGAAAGGGACACCACGGGGGTGAGTCCTGCCTGGCGTGGGGCTATGATAGCCAGGTTTAGGGGAGAGAACTGAGGAAGACCTGAGACATTTAAACTGTGATGAGGGGCTTTTTCTTCTGTTGCCCTGGCTGGGTGGGTCTGAAGCAGAGAGGTGAGGCAAGAGCTGGTGGAGGTGACGGGAAGCATGTAAATGCTGGCTTGGAACAGTGTCCCGGCCTCCCAGCTTCAAGGCAGCACATAGTGTGTGAATGAGGCCACCCCCCAAGGCCTTTTTATCCTCTTTGTGTTGTGTGTGGAGTTTCTGAGATAATTAGCTCATGTGTAAAACATTTTTTATTTGTGTAGCTGAAGAGATGGGCTTGCCCTCTCCTGGGTGGAGACTGCTGAATCACAGGCCCTGTAAGGATGTACCCTCTCAGGGACCTGTGAGATGCCTGCTGGACAAGGTGTCAGTGACGACCATTCTGCTCCAGGCTGGTAGTATAAACAAACAGAAGGGAGTTTTCTCCCTCCCTTCCCTCATTTGGTCTTAGCTGTTTTTTTAATTTAACAACAGCAACGACATGGTATCACCATGTGGGAAACAGAACCTCTGAGATCATGAGATGCAAAGTCTATTTGGAGAAAAGCAACAGGCGTGTGGAAGTCCAGCTCAGAGCAGCACGCGTCTTAGCTGGTTGTCACAGCCTGGGAGGAGAGTCGGTAAAATTCTGCCTTTGGGATTTACTCTTTCTCTGCAAACAGGATTCAGGAGTTTGGCGTTAACCTGCGGTGTTGCCCCACGAATGGATGATCATGGCTTCCTATGATGAAATGAGAGCATTTTTTGTTCTTTATGGCACATAAAGAGCTGAACCATTTTCTTTAAAATCAAGACTGGTGCACAGGAGAGGGCCTGGCTGCCCACCCGTGAGTGATTTAAGGGTCCGATGTGTTCTCTCTCTGTGGAGCAGGCGGCACGCTGATCTCGCCCTTCGCCACAGCTCGAGGTGAACCCGTGCTGTGCAGGGATCTCCTTCGACGTTAATTCCCTTGCAAGAAGTCATAAACACTGGCTTACTATTTCACCGGGGGAGGTCCCCACTGGTGGGCACGGAGAGGCAGTGCAAGGCAGCGGGGAGGGAGGGGCCGCGTTAAGGAAACAGTGTCTCCCGACCTGACGGCTGGGAGGCAGTTGCCTATCTTTCCTGGTCTGTGATGTCACCTGTGTCAGGGAACTGGAGTGATTGGATGGAAGCTGAGGAAGTGTGAACTCAGCAAAGTGGAGGCAAAGCCGTGTGCGCACTGGCCCAGCAGGGAGGGTGGGTGATGCTTTCGAGTCAAACACACTCAGCTTCGGAAGCCGTGAGGCATCGTGAGGATTAAATAAAACTGTGCGTGAACGGGGAGCTGAGCTCGGTGCTCTGTGAAGACCTAGAGGGGAGGGATGGGGTGGGAGGGAGGTGATATATGTGTACCTATGGCTGATCCACGTTGTCGTACAGCAGAAACTAACACAAGTTGTAAAGGAGTTGTGTCCCAATAAGACAATAACACACAAAATTGTGCGTGAAAATTGTGCGATGTGGTGGAGCCAGGGGTGTAGTGAGTGTATTTGGGAGCTGCGGGAGGCGGCGGCAATCAGGAATCAAGCGCCCAGACAGTTGGAGTTGGAAACGAGATGCCACAGGGCACAACTGGTGGTGCACACGGCTTGTTGTTGTTCTGTTGGTGGTGGTTACGCGTGAGTCGTCTGGCTCCTCATGGTTCCCAGTCACCAAAGTGAGACCTGTCTTGGACTCCATTCAGGGAAACTTCAGTCCACGTCAACACCTGCCTCAAAGGGCTCTTGAGTCACACACCCCATGGGGGTCGGCTCCCGGACCCCTAAGCAGGAGAACTGGCCACGCTGATTCCAAGGATGGTGGGCTGGAGATCAGGACTTTATTGCTAAGACAGCGGGCCCCTGCAGACGTCAGACAGGAGAGTGGTGCCCAGAAGCTCGTGTTTGGCCAGAGGGCTGGCAGCAGGACTCCAGACCATGGCTGTGCACGCCCCAGCATTGGAGCAGTGGAATAGCTTCTAGAACTAGTCAGCAGGTGTTCACGGTCCACTGGAAGGTAATGCCATTCACTGAGAAAGGAAGCAAGACAGGAGGAAGTGGCCTGGGGCAGAGAGGGGTGGGGTTTAGAAAGTAGGAAAACGGGAGCCTGGGACAAAATGGAGTTACAGGCGTTCTGAGACAGATGTGTCAAGCAGTGAAAGTAACTTGGTTGTGTCCGACACTGTGTGACCCCATGGACTATACAGTCCATGAAATTCTCCAGGCCAGAATATTGGAGTGGAGTAGCCTTTCCCTTCTCCAGGGGATCTTCCCAACTTGCAGGTGGATTCTTTACCAGCTGAGCCACAAGGGAAGCCCTATGTCAAGCATTAGAGCTAACATTTAAAGTTTTTTGGTGCCCTGTGTTAAGTTGCTTCAGTCCTGTCTGACTCTGGGCAGCCCTATGGACTATAGCCTGCCAGGCCCCTCTGTCCATGGCATTCTCCAGGCAAGTATACTGGAGTAGGTTGCTCTGCCCTCTTCCGGGGGACCTTCCTGATCCAGAAATCGAACCTGGGTCTTTTACGTCTACCTGCCTTGGCAGAAACGTCTACCAGTTTCTTTACCACTGGTGTCACCTGGGAAGCCCCTTGAAGTTTTTTTATGGAATATCAATTCATTGGAAGATTATATAAGATGAAAAAATTAAGAAACTGTTCACGTAAGAAGGCTCACTGGAAAAGTAGAATGTAAGTGTAAGCACATTGGAATTAATAGGTTAAAAAAAATAGAGATGGTAAAACTTGGTAGACAATCAACCTTCCTGACTTCAGACTATACTACAAAGCTACAGTCATCAAGACAATGTAGTACTGGCACGGAAATAGATATATAGACCAGTGGAACAAGATAGAGAACCCAGAGATAGACCCATGCACCTATGGGTACCTTATTTTTGACAAAGGAGGCAAGAATATACAACAGGGCAGAGACAGCCTCTTCAGTAAGTGGTCCTGGGAAAACTGGACAGCTACATGCAAAAGAGTGAAATTAGATCGCTCATAACGCCATACAAAAAGATAAACATTTGAATCTGTTCTAATGAGGTGGATGAAACTAGAGCCCATTATTCAGAGTGAAGTCAGAGAAATATCGTATACTGACACACATATATGGAATCTGAGAGATGGCACTGATGAATTTATTTTCAGGGCAGCAATGGAGAAACAGAGAACAGACTCATGGACAAGGTGGGAGGAGAGGAGGGAGAAGGCGGAGAGGTATGGAGAGAGTAACATAGAAATTTACAATACCATGTGTAAAACAGATAGCCAATGGGAATTTGCTGTATGACCCAGGGAACTCACACAGGGGCTCTGTGGCAGGTGGGGTGGGCAGGGAGATGGGAGGGATGGGACATGTGTGTACCTGTGGCTGATTCTTGTTGATGTATGACAGAAAACCACAAAATTCCATAAAGCAGTTATCCTTAAATTAAAAAAAAAAATCTAATGGGAAACTACAGATAATCGTTTTCTGGTAGGTTTGCTTAGTGTTAGAAATTTTACATTATTTTGTAAGGAAGTCATAAACCACAGTTGCTAAATATAAGATAATCAAGTTTGAAATTTAAAATCTAAAGGCTTTTCTTTTTATAGTCAAGAGACTCATGTCTTTGAAGATTAATTAATTTTTGGTACCTCTCAACCTCCCAGTTGCTCCTCTTCCCTCTCCCCACTGGTAACTGCTGCTGCTAAGTCACTTCAGTCGTGTCTGACTCTGTGTGATCCCACAGACAGCAGCCCCGCTAGTGTGCTAACTCACGTCTGTTAGTCTGTTCTCTATATCTGAGCCTATTTGTGTCTTGTTGTAATATAAAGATTTTACATTAAGTCACAACATATATTTGTCTCTTATTTCATACTGCCTTTTGGGTCCATCCATCCATGTTGTTACAAATGGCAAAACGTCACTCTTTTTTATGGCTAAGTAGTAGTCTGTTATATATGTATACATATATAAATATATATATAGTGTATATATGTTATATCATCTTTACCCATTCATCTACTGATGGATATTTACATTGCTTCCATATCTTTGCTATTGTTAATGATGCTGCTGTGAACATTGATTGGGGTACATGGATCTTTGCAAGTTAGCATTTTCATTTTCTTCATATAATTATTTCCTATAATTTAATATATGATAATTTCAATTATTTTATATGATAATATCAATTATTATTATTCCATTTCCTGGAAAATGGTCCACGTGCATTTGAAAAGAATGTGGATTCTGCTGCCTTTGGATGGCATCTATAAAGTCTTAACCTGTTTTAATGTGTCATTTAAGGTCAGTGTTTCCTTATTTTCTTCTAAAAAAATTTTATTGGAATGTAATTGCTTGACAATGTTTTAGTTTCTGCTGTACAATGAAGTGAATCACTGTATGTATACATACATCCCCACCCTCCTGGACCTCCCTCCCACTCCTCACCCCATCCCACCCTTGCAGGTCATCACAGGGCACCGAGCTGAACGTCCTCTGCTTTATAGCCGCTTCCACTGTCTGACACATGGTAGTGTGTATATGTCAATCCTAATCTCCCAGTTCCTCCCACTCTCCCTTTCCCCTCCTGCACACATTGTTCTCTATGTCTCCGTCGGCATTCCTGCCTTGGAAATAGGTTCATCTGTACAGTTTTACTAGGTTCCACGTATATACATCAATGCACAATATGTGTTGTTCTCTTTGACTTACCTCACTCTGTATGACAGACTCTGGCTCCATCCACACCTCTACAAATGACCCTGTTTCCTTTCTCTTAGTGGCTGAGTAATATTCCGCCGTGTATCTGAGCCCCATCTTCTTGATCCATTCCTCTGTGGTTGGACACTTAGGTTGTTTCTGTGTCCTGGCTACTGTAAACAGTGCAGCAGTGAGCATTGGGGTCCATGTGTGCTTCTGAATTACGGTTTTCTCAGGGTATATGCCCAGAAGTGGGACTGCTGATTACTAGTAATTACAATGGGATTACTGTACTTTTGTAGTATAGTTTGAAGTTGGGGGTGCCTGATTACTCCAGATTACTGTAGCTATTCGGGGTCTTTTGTGTTTCTGTGCAAATTGTAAACATTTTTGTTCTAATTCTGTGAAGAATGTCATTTGTAATTTGCTAGGGATTTCATTGAATCTGTGGAGAAGGCAATGATACCCCACTCCAGTACTCTTGCCTGGAAAATCCCATGGGCAGAGGAGCCTGGTGGGCTGCAGTCCGTGGGGTCGCTAAGAGTCGGACACGACTGAGTGACTTCACTTTCACGTTTCACTTTCATGCACTGGAGAAGGAAATGGCAACCCACTCCAGTGTTCTTGCCTGGAGGATCCCAGGGACAGGGGAGCCTGGTGGGCTGCCATCTGTAGGGTCGCACAGAGTTGGACACGACTGAAGCGACTTAGCAGCAGCAGCATTGAATCTGTAGATTACTTTGGGTAGTATATTCATTTTCCCAGTATTGATTTTTTCAATCCAAGAACATGGTATATTTCTCCATCTATTTGTGTCATCTTTTATTTATCAGTGTTTTATAGTTTTCTGAGACTACAGGTCTTTTGCCTCCTTAGGTAGTTTTATTCTTTTTGTATTTTATTCTTTTTGTTGCAGTGGTAAATGGGATTGTTTCCTTCATTTCGCTTTCTCATTTTTCGTTGGTAGTGTATAGAAATGCATGAGGTTTCTGTGCATTAATTTTGTATCCTGCAACTTTACCAAATTCATTGATTACCTCTAGTAGTTTTCTGGTGGCATCTTTAGGATTTTCTATGCATAGTATGTCATCTGCAGACAGTGACAGTTTTACTTCTTCTTTTCCAATTTGTATTCCTTTTCTTTTTCTTCTCTGACTGCTGTGGCTAGAACTTCCAAAACTATGTTGAATAACAGTGGCAAGAGAAGACATCCTTGTCTTATTCCTGACCTTATAGGAAATGCTTTCAGTTTTTCACCGTTGAGAATGATGTATGCTGTGGGTCACTCATGGCCTTTGTTATGTTGAGCTAGGTTCCCTCTATGCCCACTTTCTGAAAAAAATTCTGAAGTTTTTTAAAAATCATAAATGGTTATTGAATTGTGTCAATAGCTTTTCCTGCATCTATTGAGATGACTACATGGTTTTTATTCTTTAACTTGATAATATGGTGTATCACATTGATTTGCATATATTGAAGAATCCTTGCCTCTTTGGGATAAATCCCACTTAATCATGCTATGTGATCACTTTAATATGTTGCTGGATTCTGTTTGCTAGTGTTTTGTTGAGCACATTCTTGTCTGTGTTCATCAGTGATATTGTTCTATAACTTTGTGTGACATCTTTGCCTGGTTTTGGTATCAGTGATGGTGGCCTTGTAAAATGAGCTTGGGAATGTACCTTCCTCTGCAGTTTTTTGGAAGTGTTTCAGAAGGTTAGGTGTTAGCTCTTCTCTAAATGTTTGATAGAATCCTGTGAAGCCATCTGGTCCTGGACATTTGTTTGTTGGAAGACTTTTAATTGCAGTTTCAATTTCATTACTTGTGATTGGTCTATTTATATTTCCTATTTCTTCTTAGTTCAGTCTAAGAATTTGTCCATTTCTTCCAGGTTGTCCATGTTATTTGGCATGTAGGTTTTGTAGTATTCTCTTATGACCCTTTGTGTTTCTGTGGTGTCAGTTGTTTATTGACTTGTATCCTCTTTTTTTCTTGACGAGTCTGGCTGAAGGTTTATCAGTTTTATCTTCTCAAAGAATAAGCTTTTAGTTCATTGGTTTTTGCTATTGTTTTTCTTTGTTTTTCTTTCTGTCTGCTCTGATTTGTATGATTTCTTTCCTTCTACTAACTTTGGGTAGGTATATATTGTACTTACTGGCATTCTTTTAATCATTTTGAGGCATTTTTGTAGTTCTTTTTTTGTTCCTTCTTTTCCCTTGTGATTTGATGATTATCTTTAGGGTTGTGTTTAGATTCCTTTCTCTTGTGTGTATCTGTTATAGAGTTTTGGTTCAATGGTTAGTTACCATGTGGTTTATATATAGCAATCTATATATATATATATATATATATATATGTAATTAAGTTGCTGATCTCTTAATTTCAAATACATTTAACAACCCAGCATTTTTACTCCCCTCTCCCACATTTGCTGTTTTTTGGCATCATATTTTACAACTTTTGTGTCCCCTTAACTACCTATTGCAAATGGTTACTTACAGATGATTTTACTGTGCTTCTGTCTCTTAATCTTCCTACTAGTTTTATGTGTGATTGATTCACTACCTTTACTGCAAGTAACTGCCTTTACCAATGAGTGTTTCCTTTCTTAATTTTCATGTTTTTAGGTGTGGCTTTTTCTTTTTCGCTTATAGGAGTCCTTTAATATTTCTTGTAAGGTTGGTAGGGTGGTGCTGAACTCTTACCTTTTGCTTCTCTGTGTAACTTTTGATCTCTCCATCAGATGTGAATAAAAGCCTTGCTGGGTAGAGTATTCTTGGTTAATAGATTTTTTTCCCCTTTCATCACTCTAAAAATAGTATGCCGCTATCTTCTGGCATGCAGAGTTTCTGCTGAAAATTCAGCCCATAGGCTCATGGGAATTCCCTTGTACATAACCTGTTTTATTTCCCTCCTTTTAGTATTCTCTTTCTCTTCAATTTTGCTGTTTTAATTACAACATATCTTGATATGATCCTCTTTGATTTGGTCCTGTTTGGAACTCTTTGTGCTTTTTGAAGGTAAGAGGCCTGTTTCCTTTCCAGGTTAGAGAAGTTTTTAGTTATTACGTCTTCAAATGTGTTCTCTGCCTGCCCCGCCCCCTTCCTTCTGTCATACAAATGTTAGCTTATTACTGACTGGGGGGATTTTTGCAGAAACTAATGGCTGTGGCCAGTGATTTTGTTTTGGCCGGCCCCAAATTCTGTCATTTCAGTGACGTTTTGTGGGTCGTTGCATTTGACAGTTAAACCTGACACCCCTGGAAAGTCTTCTCCAGCACTGTGAGTTTCACTTTTACTTCCTCTAGCAGAATCAATGACCTTTTTTGGAGCCCCTCAGGCTCCTCTGTCCTTGGGGTTTCCCACGTAACAATACTGGTGTGGGTTGCTATTTCCTTCTCCAGGGGATCTTCCCAACCCAGGGACTGAACCCACGTTTCGTGCTTGGCAGCTGGATTCTTTGCCACTGAACCACCTGGGAAGACCCTCTGGGGTATGAGTCTTGACTAAACCAGACTCTGTCCCTCCTAACCAACCATCTTGTGCTTCTTTCTTTATATTTTTAGTTGTAGAAAATCTTTTCCTCTAGATGCCAGCCTTTCTCATCAATAGTTGCTCTGTAAAGAGCTGTAATTTTTGGTGTGCCCGTGGGAGGTGGTCAGGGACTTCTTCCTACTCCACCATTTGGCCAAGTCTTCAAGAGCTAAAGTTTAGTAAGGCCTAACTCTTATGTCAGACCCTGTGCTGAGCACTTAACACATTTTATTTAATCCTATCAGGTTTATAAAACAGGTGCCATCATTCCCATTTTAGAGATGAGAAAGCTGAGGCACAGTGAGATTAAGTAACTTGTCCGAAGTTGCTCAGCTGGTAGGGGCTGGAAGAGCCAGGGTTTCTGCCCAGGGCAGCAGTTTGACCCATACTGCTGCTTTGCAACACCTGGACACCTGGGGCAGGAGCTCAGGGGGGATCTGGGTTTTAACTGTAGATATGGAGTCATCTGAGGGACCATCTGAGGGAGCCAGCCAGGGACCATTCCGGGTGTCAAACTTGTCCTTGGATGAATATCAGGGGTAAGTACCTGCATCACTGAGGTGTCCTTGAATTTGGGGTGCTGTAGGGGACAACAGACTGTATCTTAAGCATCACAGCTCAAAGCTCCAAGGTCCCTCCAGGGTCCTTGACCCAGAGGAAGGGGGAGGTGGGATGGTATAATATGGTTGAGAGCAGCTTTAGGACGAGCCCCCACGAAGACACCTGAGTGCGCATGTCCCAGTGCCAATTAGCCCCCCAGGAGCCCAGCTTCAGGCAGGGGGGCATAGCAGGTGTGGCATCCAAGCTGTTCCCCAAGAGCCTTTCCCAGCAGCACTTACACAGAGCTCACTGGTCCCAAAGGAGTAAGCATTTTAAAAATTCAGGTAACCCAAATCTTAGATAGCTGATGTCCTTAAGGACACTACAGGACCCCTAGAGTTCAGTGTCCCCACTTTCCAGATGAGGATATCGAGGCCCAGAGAAATTAAGTGACTCAGCCAAAACTGTCCAGTTAGAGGTAATGGCGGGGCAATAATTTCTGTCCTATGATGACCAGAGGGTGGACACAGCAGGCCCTCTACCTATTGAGAATGTGTAGCCATGACCTTTACTGCGTAAAGGGCTTTCTTTTGGATGATGGCCCTTCTCATTCTGTCCTACAGGACAAAGCCTGTTGGAGCTTTTCTTACTCTAGTCCTTTGGCTCCCCTAGGTAACTACCACCAAGTTCTGACTTGTTAATGTCAGAGAATTCTGGAGTGAGGAAGACCACAGAATGACACAGAACTTGGCCTGTGGTGCTTTCTGTAGACCACTCAGCATCGCTGTCTGCTGGGGCCTTGGTGTTCCTCTTCCCACACAGGTGAGGGCTTGTCCAGACCCCTGCCATGATCCCGCTGACCTCCGGCAGCGCTTTGCCACTGCTGCTCAGCAAAGAATCGAGCAGTGCGCCTGGTCCTCTGGCCCACTGAGGATGGAGGCTACCTCTGGATAGATCTCCTAAGCCCTCGCTGCTCAGCAGCACGATGCCCGGACCAGCAGCATCAGCATCTGCACTAGGAAAGGACACCCCGGTGATCCCTGGCAGTGGCGCAGGGGGCGGCACCGTGCTGGGTCTTCTTCCCCACACCACCTTCGTTTGTTAGCAGACCAAGTGCATCTTCAGTAGTGTCACCACCTGAAACACAGCCAGCACGCCCTGCAGCACTTTGTGCTTCCCATAAAACCTCCAGAAAGACACATTGGGACCAAAAGGTTAAGCGATAAAAGGTCTTGGCTTTTTTACAGGATGAACACTCAGGTTGCTCAAGAAAGGAGACAGATGTATGTACGCCCAAGAGCAAAGTCTTCTGGGGCTTTTGCTTGGGGACAGTAATTTATATCATTCCCAGATTACTAAAGGACAGAAAACTAGAAATACATTTAGATAGTCTTTAAAAGATGTTTAGAAGAAGAAAAAAACTTGTATGCTAGAACTTACCTAGAAAGTTCATTTATGTATGTGCAGCAGTCTTTCCCTTCCCCATCAGTACCAGTTACATGAGGTGGTTCTGTGTTTTCATAACTCTTGTTCTTTTGCTGATGAGCTGACCTACCACTCCCCCCAACCAATCCAAGAATTTTCGGTGGTTCCTGCTGGTTGTCAGTAAAAACACACAGGAGTCAAGGAAATGTTTTTTTTAAGACTTTTTTTTTTTGGTTTGTTTTTAAAGAAACTGCATACATCATCAGAGACAAACAATAATTTAAATACCATGCAGTTTCTGTCTGTACAAAACCTAGGCCATAGAGCTCCAGTTTAATTCGTATTCTATTTACATTGTCTTCCTCATACAGCCGTCGTCGGTTAAAGCAGAACACGGGAGCGCACTCCGGTGCAAAGACAAACTATGGACAGACACCCGGGAAGCAACCAGAGAAAAGCAACCATTTGGGGGATCAACAGACAAATGGGAGGAAAAAGTCGTTTAAGGTGACCTTTGCCCACTGACTGTGCACAGGGGGAGCCTGAAATTCCATTCACCGAAGCACACATCACGGTTTTCATTCGGCAAGTATAAATACACGTTCATAGGCAGGAGAAAAATAAGCTCGGAGGTTTTCATCACATCCACCGTCACATCGTTTGGTTTTTCTAATCTGACATAAAGGCTAAAGTTTTACAGAGCTTTGAGGGCCTTTGGGGAGGAATAGGTCAGCGATTTCCAAGGAGCAGGTAGGCCCAGGGCAGTCTCCTCAGTCCTGGATAGGGTGGGGACCTCGGGCAGTGTTTGATCAGAGGGAAACATTTTGATTTGAGAAATCTCAGGTTGTTCTTGTGCTAATGCAAATGACAAAAAAGCTCAAACTGTAGCTTTTTCAGAAAAAGAGGCACACTGTAAACCAGCTAGCCTACCTTTTTCCCACCGCCACCCCCCACTCCCCCCATCAAATTGTCGTTTTGGAAAGAAACACTTTTTTCAGTTGTTTTAACAATGTGGCAAAAAGGAAATTTGGATAGATTTCTGTAAATACCTCAAGATTTCAAGGAAGGAAAGACAGCAGAGGGTCCATCCTGTGACCTACAGAGGTTGCTGAGCCACTTCCAATGGGCTCAGGAGAGCCCAGCTTGGGGCAGTGACACGGGAGGGGCACCTTCAATTTGCAGGGAGTTACTTCCAGAAAAAGCTACTCTGCAGGAGAAGCGGAAACTGCATTCAGTTTCTTCCATGTGCAAAGTGGCTGCAACAATGGGGCACTTTGGGTGGGAACCCGCGACCCCTGGCAGGCGGGCTGCAGGGAACTCGATTGAGGCATCATGTTCCCAAGAATCTGAAAGGCCTGGAACCCAGGCCAGCAGAGAAGCCCCTGGCCTGTGTGGTAGGCGTCCAGGCAGTGGAATGAGGTCCCTTAGAGTCCTAAGGGACTCGCTCTTGGGCCAGGAGAAGGCTGACCATCACAACACTAGAAGCCCAGGCTCAGACCCCGGCCAGGCGGGCACCTCGGCAGGGAACACGTGCCCACGCAGAGGAGTTACACGGAAGAGCCCCGCATCCTTCATCACACCATTTGCACATTCAAACGTCAGTAAGTCTTTCGGGAAGACACTGTTTACAGCCACGCTAAAATCCTGGCCACATTTTCCCTGAACAACGCCTCCACCCACGGCGGTTAACTATCCGGATTCAACATTCAAAGAAGAGAGGAAGGGGGTGACGCGTCTTCCCAGGGCTGGGCGCCAGGCGCTGTGAGGAAAGCGTGCGCCAGCTTGGCACCAGCCGGCGGGCACCACCTGGAACACCGCCCGAGCTCCCCTGCCAGGTGCATGGTGACACCGCCCCGGGGAGCCGTGAGTGCCAGCAGAGAAGGAGCCCGCCCTCACCTATGGTGATGGCAGGGCAGCCCCAGAGTAATGTGATCCCACGCGGCTTGGGGTGGGAACTGGTTACCTTTTTTTTTTTTGGTGAAGGCCAAGCTGGCATCTTCCTAAAGCCTGGGCCTGTGTGGTAGGGCTCTAGCCATCACCGGGAGAGCTGGTGGAACAACTGAGCTTCGTGGCCAGCCTGGAGGGGAAGGAAACCGGAAGCAGCTCAGGCGGCCCCCTGCAGAGAGCGGTCAGGGTCTGGAGCTGCCCCTCCTCTGCCACACCCTGTCCCCACCGCTCTCCTGTGATCACAGGTGAGGAGGATGGACAGAGATCCGACCTCTGTCACCCTCACCAGCCTCCAGATGGAGAGGAGGATGCTCCCTGGAGAAGCAGGTACCTCCCGGTGGGCAGGGCCAGCACCTGCCCCCACCCTGGGGCTTCTGCAAGGACACCTCCAGGCCCAGCCAGCCTGGAAGGGCCTCGGGTGGTTGTGGAGGACCTGCTGGGGGAAGCCAGCCCTTCAGGAATGGATCCTGGCCTGGTCCTCAACTCGGCCGTTAAGGGCCCTGCCACCCGGTCCCCAGCCCTGGGGTACACGCAGAGAGAATGAACATCAGCCAGGCTGTTGGTCACCCCAGCCTGGGTGCCTTCCACAGCGGCCTTATGCTCGCACGCATGATGCCACTGAGACAGCAGAGGCTGCTGGCATGCGTAAGATCCCCTGTGACTCTGGGCTCATCTAACAACAGCCTTTCCCTGCGATACCAGAGCTTCCTGGAGGGCAGCCGGCTTGGCCCGAGAGGACAGGACAGGCACTCATGCCCGCCTTCCGCACCTGGAGCGCATGCACTCTGAGGACGGCCTGGCGACCACAGGCTGCCCTAGAGAAGGGCTCTCCCCATAGTTCACCACGTGGGTGGTGCAGCCTCCTTCAGCAGCCTCCTTCTGATGGGGCACCACCCCTGGGCCGCCTGCTTCTGCACAGTCGTCCCAGGACAGATCCACCAGCTCGGCATTCTCTGGACTCAGGTGACAGACACTTTGGCGGTACAGGCTCGAGGGAGCCTCAGCGAGCGCAGTACCTGCCGGCCTGAGGCCCAGGGCCGCTCTGAGCACAGGCAAGTCTTCAGTGCCCCTGGCCTGGGATGGGGCACAGTCCCTTATCCACGGTGGTGCCGGCAGCTGAGCTGTAACCATCTTGTTTTTGCAAACAGAATCCTGTGTTTCCTTTTCTTTTTCTTCTTCTTTTAAAAAAAAGGCAGTTCATAAGATTTACATCGTAATGGGGAAGTGAATAAATACCAGCACTTATGGTTCTTATAAATTTATGTTTTGAAGACAGCATAGCACTCAAGAGGAATTCGACTGTTAAGGTCGGTGAAACCTAGGAATACAAAACAACTCAGTCAAGACCTAGCGGCTGCCCATGGTGTTGGACCTGATAAGGCCAAGCTCTCCAGCCTCCATCCTTGTTTGTGACAGCCACAGGGAGGCTTAAATCTCCAACCAAAGGCAAATAAATCTCCACAAGACCCCTGGAGAACCTGAGGCCCATCCAGTGCACCCCTGGTTTTGGAGAAGTTTAGTCTGGAGCTCCCCACAGGGGCTGCGGCCCAGGTAAGGACTCAGCAGCACGGCAGGGACCCCCAAGCTCCTGTCCCCGAGTCAGGTACTGTTTCTCCCAACGTTCAACCAAGGAGAGAGGCAGAAGGAGGGAGCTGATGGCCTGTCACTAACCAGCCCTGTGACCTTGTGTAAGCCCCTCCAATCTCTGTCTGATTCAGTTTTGCCAAGAAGCACCACACAGGACTGTCTGGGAAAAGGACACCGAACCACAGGCGTGACCCCCATGTAAAAGTACCATGTGGATCTGGTACCCTGACCCGGTTTGGTCTCTGCTGTAATCAGCAATGACCTTTCCTCCTCAGCTTATGTTTTCATAAATACCCACTCCGTCGTCCAGCACTCGTCTGCAGGCTCTGAGAAGGCTGCATTCAGCCCAGACCTCACACACACTCCTCTGCTTTCAGTAACCACGGTGAAACCTGTGGATCCTTCCATTTGGATCTTTCGTTTATCTTCCCCTCTCACCGCACCCACCACTGCACAGCACTCGTCCTCCAGAAGCAGCGAGGACAGTTCAGTCCAGGGGTAAATATAATTTGAAGCAGGGAAGAAAAAAAAAAAGAAACCTCTTGATACTAACCTTGTTAAATGTCTACTCAATTCATGAACTTCCATTTCAGTGCTTTTAAATTCGTTGAGCTCCTTCCGAATGGCAGCCTAGAAGAAGGAGAAGCCCGTGAGTGTGCGGAGGAAGCAGCCCACCTTCTATTTTATTCCTGAAAACATGAGGAAACCTCTTCAACAAAGTCAGATAGGTGCGTGAAGTAGATTCTTGCCACTGGGAGAAACAGTCACCCTGAGATACTCTTTAAAAAGTGGAAATGTTAGTCACTCGGTTGTGTCCAGCTCTTTACACCCATGTGGACTCTAGCCCACCAGGCTCCTCCTCTGTCCATTGAATTTTCCAGGTAGGAATACCGGAGTGGGTAACCAGTCCCTTCTCCACGGGATCTTCCTGACTCAGGGATCGAACCTGGGTCTCCTGCATTGCAGGCAGATTCTTTACCATCTGAGCCACCAGGGAAGCCCCTTTAGAACCTACGAAGAATCCCCTCCCCACCAAATCTAAGATGCAAACAGTTTGATTTGGGGTTCTGCCCGGAGCTGTTCATCTGGGCAGCGAGAGGGCCCGTCCACCTGGCCCACATCCTGGGGTCCCTGGTGCACACTGAAAGGTCAGCCCCTGGTCTTGCTTCGGTGGACCTAAGCTCAGAATGCACAGTGACGCCTCAGGATGGGTCCTTCCAGAGCTAGTGGGTCAGATCCCCCAATCAAACTAAGGGAAGGAGTGTGGCCCTTCGCAGGAGCCTGCCTGCAAGGCCGTCCACCTTCAGTGCCCACCCGGGCACCCCGGCTCTGCTCCAGGGCTCCGTGCAGGCTCCCAGCAGCATGCTAGAGACCCAGCGCCCGGCCGCGAGGCCCGGGCAGCCCTCCCCACCCCTCTCACTTTGTCGGCAGCAGTGAGGCGGGTCCAGGGCTTGTCAGCCCTGCGGTCATAGTCCTGAGCGTCGGCCACCTCCACGTAGTCGCTGAAGCGGATAAGGATCTTCCGTTCCCGAAGCTCCTCCACTGTGGGCCTCTGGCTGAGCTGTGGGAGAAAGACACAGACGTGGTCAACCAGCCATGTTTTAGATCACTTGGTCCACCCGTGAGTGTACAGGTGAGAACCCGAGGTGGAGAGGCACAGCTGACGCATCACATACCAGGGAGGGCGGGGACCCAGGGCTCCTGATTCCTGGCCCCGGGGCTTCTCCAGACTCTGTGACGGAGTTGACTGTCTCGTGAGCCGCCTCCAGGACTATGCAGACAAGCAGCCAGGCTGCTCAACAACACTGCAGTGTGTCTTTCTGTGTGGGTGTGGTGGGTCTTCCCACATGTACCTGCCTTTCCCATCAGGTGAACTGAAACCTTACACAACAGGTTTGTATTATTCTGGATTCATGAACTGACCTCTGTGTGTCAAATTTAGTGCTCTCTGCAAGAAGGGTTTGTAATCTTTGCGTTTCAGACACACAAAAGTACATACAAACTCTGGGGTGCACAGGAATTAGGAGTGTGTTGGTTTTTGGGGTCATGGAGACCCTGCCCCTCACTAGCTCAGATGAAAGGTGCGCCCACAAAGGCAGAGTGAGGCCGCGTTGATGCCGAGGAAGACTTGGGACGGGTTCTCTAGGGAAGTCTGCGGTGAAGGAGTGAAGCAGCTGAGTCACTTCGCCATCTCCCGTGTCACCCACTAGCACCCTCCCTTTGTACTTTCACAGCTCGAGGCTGACGTTCCTGTTACCTCTTCCTGTCACTAGGTTCACTTCTTCTGGAGCAACACAGTTGCTCTCTCTTTAGGATGCTGTCAATTCATGTTCAACCAATGTTACTTAAAAGCAGTTTTTCTCTAAGCCCTAGACTGTGTTTAATTCTATTAATAGAAGATGTAGTCAAATAGAATCTTAGCACAAAGGCCTATAAAACAAACACAAGCAAGCGAATCCAAACCACCTCTGGCTGTTCTGACTCTATCTTATGCAGCTGCCATACACCTTAGGCTGGTGCCAGAATGTTCCAGCTTGCTACCACGTGGCCTACAATCGAAGAACGTTAGATGACTGCCTGGCCGGCACTGAACAGAATGGTGACACCGACTGCCAGGCTCCAGATGGGACCCAAGCAGCCTGCTGCTACCCCTCGGCCAAGGGAGGAGAGACCTGGGGATCACAGGTATGTTGGGTGTGACTGGTCCCCCGTCTAGACCCTGCGCAGCTCCCCCTCCGAGTGGCTCCAGTCTCTCCTGGGTTTCCCAGGCATTTTGGTGTCAGCAGTGGCCTCTTGCAGGAAACCAGAGGTTTCCTGGGCTCGATGGTCAGGGTTTGCTGTCAGCAAAAATGGGGGTCTGTCCTGACTCAGAAATGAGTGCAGGGAGCTTCGAAGTGTCATTATAATACAAAGAGACATTTACCATAATACGCTCAGTTGTGTCCGACTCTTTGCAACCCCATGGACTGTAGCCCGCCAGGCTCCTCTGACCATGGGATTCTCCAGGCAGAATACTGGAGTGCGTAGCCATGCCCTCCTCCAGGGGATCTTCCCGACCTAGAGAGCGAACTGGGTGTCCTGCATTGGCAGGCAGATTCTTTACCATCTGAGCCAGTTGAGTACTTCGTTATCATGATAAATGTCTGTCTGCGTTATAAAGACTCCTACTCACAGCCTGGTTTGTGTTTCTGACGGGTAAGGTTTACCCTGGGGTGGCAGACAAACAGTACTGTTTGTTCAGTGTGCCATGCAAGCATGGAATTTTTAATTTAAATTTCTGGAAATTATGGTCTGGATTTTGCTCATAGCCTGTCTATGGTAGAGTCTGGAGTGAACAGAAATCTAGAGATTGGCTCTGAAGGTAAGGGACTCTCTTTCATGCCTGAATCTGATGGGGATGAGGAACTGGGCCCAGGTGCTACCAGGGAGTGAGCGAGGAGGGCCCTGGGTTTTCCTGCTGGGAGAGTCTGACTAACCACCACCGGGATTCCGTCATGAGCAAGGGCTCACAAGCCTTGCCATGTGGGCTGAGGAGAGGCGCCTTTGGCTCACGACTGGCTCTCACTTTCCAGGTAAAGTGAACCCAGGTTACCTGCCTGGATGCTAAGGAAATAGTCTCTGCAGCCAGAGTTGGTTTTCCGGGAATGACGGGCTGCAGAGGTTGGCAGCAAAGTGTCACTTGCAAGCGCTCAACAAAAGGGAACACGTCAAGACCCAGATTCCACTACTACTGCGACCTGACCCAGGTGAAGTTCTTCCCTGCCGTCCTTCCAGCCAGCCTCCCTCCCTTCTTCTCATCCATCCATCAAGCTAGCTAGCAGTTTTTTGGAAGCGGGAAACAGGCATCTACTAGAAGATGAAGCATATGATTTTTTAGGTTCGTCTCAGTTTGGCAGAAGAGAATGCCTGGTCTGTGGCAATCAGCATCCGCTACTGTGTTTTCTTTCTCTCAGGTCTCGACAGAAGGATATGGAGGCAATCCTGCGGCTGAGGGAAGGTACGTGCCCCCCGCCCTCTGGCATCTGGTCTTGCTGTGATAAAGGCTCCTGAGGAGCAGAACGTGTCCAGGGCCAGGAGGTGTACAGATTCCCTACCAGCTGCCAGGCCCCACACCTCTGTTCACAGAGCCAGATGTGAAAGGTACTTGCAGTCTCTCTCTCCCTTATAAAAAGCAGCCTATCCCTTCCCTCAAGCTCATTATCTCTAATTCCCCGAGCCAGTCCCAGGGGATGGCAGATGCTGAAATTACAAGGCACTTTTTCTGGGAGAAGAGAGAGGTAACTGAGAGGAGGAAGAGGCATTTATCTTGAAGACTTGCAAGAACTATGGGTATTTGGGGACCCCACCCCCTTGCTCTCCCAGGGGAGATGGGTGTGGGAGGAAACCCTCTTCTCTCACCCCTTCCTGCCAAATTATGCAGTTAGTCAAGTTTTCCCCTGCAAGATCGTATACTTATTATTTTTTTTTTTTTTAAAGAGAATTAACTTCATGTCCAAATCTTTCCGTTACTAGCTTTTAGCAAGAAACCCTCAAGTTTAGGAGAATTGGGGGTGGGTACCAGCAATGAACTCCCATGAACGTTACAAAAATCTGATTAAACGTTTGTATTAGAAACATGGGGTCATTACCAGTCTCCTTTTGATACCCTCATCATTTCCAGGACCCACTTAGAACAATCTAGTGTATCTCCCCTCGTCCCTGGTCCCCTTCGCTGCTCAGTCTCAGGAAACACAGTGCCCTGCATCCAAAGGCTAGGTGATCTTAAGGATGTAAGAACCAGACCTGGACTCGGGAGAGGGCACCTGGGTGAAGTGAGGGCCCGAGCTCTCGTGGCTCTCAGACTCTTGCTTATCTTACTCCTTTTAACTGGGATGGCCTTTCGCTTGTCACCAGATGTTTGGGGTGCTCTAAGGGTGAGAAAGCACTGAGAAACAAATCATCACCTTAGTAACTGGTATGGTATTTCAGGATCTCTGAATTTCTTCCTTTGCATAATATGTCCACAGAGAAAAATCCATTAATAAAAACTTTAAAAATTAATTTCGATGTGCCTCTTAACTGTCTTTAAGCTTTGAGTATCTTTCTCTCAAGATGGTCACTGTAGGAGAGTGATTAAAAACACTCTAGTCAGACAGAATAAAGTATTTTCTGTACCATCAATTATTAAATTTCTCAACATCCCCCAAGAATAGCCTCAAATAAAGAGCTTCATATCAGAGAGGTTACTCCAAATTAGATCTGCGTGGGTCTACACTGCATTGCCAAGCCATCTATTTTGGGGGTTTTTATGGAAAAATATATAAAAGTTCTATCTTCCTGAATTTTATCTAAGTGCTTTTCAAACATCTCCATTAGTTTATCAGTATATTTGACATTTCCCTAATTAATTGGATTTAGCATAATAAATAGTTCTTGAGTAGTAGGTCAGGAGCAGTTATCAGGGGAGACAAGGAAAACTTGTATTTTCCAGGGTCATAGCAAATAACTGATACATTTTGAACTACTGATGTTGACAGTGAATTTTTAACTGCAGAATATTTACTGTAACTGCAAATATAATACACCTGCCATCAAGTTGCTTGGAGGAGTAGGCCGCTGTCACAAAAAGAAGCAACATAGGATGTCACCAGCCAACAGGACTGAGGGTTGTGAAGCTGTGTGACCACTGGCCCCTGGAGAGTCTAGAGAGCCATATGTCCCGACACCCAAGGAATAGAACCACTGATGTCACCTCCAACAGGCCAGGCGGTGGGGAAGGCCTGCACCCGAGGGGCGGGTGGCCTGCTGTCCCAGCCCCATTGGCACAGAGAACCCTCTCACCTTTCGAGTTAACCTCCTCTTGATCTCTCTCTTCTCCTCTTGTTCCTCTTGTTCATTCCGAGCTGAAAGAAACAAAGAAGCTTTAGGTTTTGGTTGCAGCGTCCCCCAAGGAGGCACCCTCTGAATCTCCACAGGTTCTAGGCCAAGCAGCTCACAGTCTCAGGAGGAGAGTTCCCCGTCCGGACCGCAGCCACCCTTCTACTCCTGGGGACACTCTCCAAGCGCCTGCACTGTTTCAAACAGGGGGGTGAGCGGGTCAACCTTACTTCACTTTCTTCATGTCACATGGGGTTCCTTTGGAGTCTGCAGGCAGAGATGCTGGATCAGGAGGTGGGTCCTGAAACAGTGGGTGCTGCTCACAGTGACAGGTGTGTCCTCGGAGCAGGGAGGCGCCCTTCTCTGGACAAGACCTGGGCCTCACTCAGCTCTGCCTTAGGCCTCACAGTGACCTAAGGGGTCTCATTGTGAGGTGGTCCGGGGCACCCGGTGCCCCACCTGGAAGGAACAGAGGCCAGACCCCCACAGAAACAACACACGGCACGGCTGACGCCAAACACAGAGGCTGGATCTGCAAAACGCTCACCTTTCGCAAGGCCTGATTCCATCAATTCTTTGAATCTTCCAAGAAGTCCACAGAGCATGTGGCAGGCCACAGTGTGGGGTACCATGGCCTGCATTTCGACTTTTAAGGAGTGTCTTAGGGCAGACTTGAGAGCTTAAATGTTCTCAGTGCAATATGGGGGGGGGGGGCTTAGCATTAGGTGTGTGCAGGTAAGAGGGCCTGGGGAAACGAGCAGAGAGGTGGTGGGCAGAGAATGTGGGCACATCTAAGTAGCCGGATGGCGTGGGTACCTCACTTTCCTCCCAGGCCTTGGGACGGACGCCCAGATTGCAGCCTAGTACTGTCTGACTCGAGGGAAACCATGAACGTCAGCTTGGGCCCAGTGCCCCGTGTCTCGTCTACTGAATTGAGGATGCCTTCAGACAGAGGCCACCATGGCGACTTGACCGGCACCGTCTGCATCAAGAGGGCCCATTTGAAACCACTGACGTAAATGATGTTTCCATAACTCCACTGACTTATCTTATCAGGACGCATTTGTCAGTCAGTGGTCTCAGTAGAGCCCAGATTTTTAAAAGTGCGACTCCCTCGTGCCTAGAAGTGGGGTCCCCCCACCTCTCCTTGCCAGCAACCACAGCCTTCAGCCAACTCACACTGCAAGCGGCAATGCCTCCCCGCCAGGAGGAACAAGGATGAGTCAGAGCACCACTCAGGCCCTCACGCGACACCCCCCTCTCCCCGGGGACATGGTGTGGCCACTCTGACCGCCTGTGAGAATCGGGATTGTGGACTGGGCAGCACCAGAAATGCCGACATCTGGCCCTTGGCTGAGGTCCCCAGGGGTCCCCGCGGTCCCAAACTCCACATGAGAGTGCCTTCCTTTGAAGTGAAAGGTCCTCCCTCCCCTTCCAGAGTTCCTTTGAAAAATGTGAATTGCTTCAGGATTAAAAACCCATTCAACTAGTCAGCCATTACCACCTTTGTATGAACGAATCTCTCCGAGATAAACTGGGAGTCAGCCAGTTAGACCCAGAAGAAGGGTGTCCCTCCCCCTCGTCCCCCCGACAGCTGCATTTGCAGATGGGAAGGACAGGCGGAAAGGCCTAGAGTGGATGGTGAGCACCCAGGAGGCAGCTCAAGGGCCCTGGGTTAAAATGGACAGACTCACAGTGTATTAGAGCCAGCAGAGGCCCAAGAGACCACCTAAGCTACTGCTCTTTGGCTTGGAAATTGACAGACAGGCCCAAGGGAACTGAGGGGCGGGCTGCACATTCCATGGCTAATACGTTAGACACACGGTCCAGCTCTTTCTCTTGCTCAAACACACTGCCTCTTCCCAATCCGATTTTGCTTGGGGGCCAGCCCTCCTCATTACTGGTTACTTGCCTCGGACTCCACTCGGGGGCCTCCTCATCCTACAGGCCCCCTCCTGGGCCATGAAAGTCAGCACCCTGCCCTCTCACCTCCTACATGTGTTCCTGAGGTCCCTCTGATGGGTGTGGGCCCTAACCTATCACCAGTGGAATCTAGGCTTTTAGTTCAAAGCCATTTACAAACTCAGGGTCATGAATTCTCAGACAGTGGGTACCAAGACAACCTCATTAGGCAAGTGGAAAAAGGGAGACCAGGAAAAGCCCTCGAGGTCATCACTGCCGCCACCACCAGACAGCTCATTGTGTGCTCAGACGGGCCTGAAGTCTCGTTGGCTGCCCCCGGTGGAGCAAGTATCACCCACAGGGCCGGGCAGGTAGGGGCTCTCAAAGCTCCAGCACCATCCCCACCCCAGGCTGCCCACGCTGGTGGCCCACCCTCCTGCAACCTTAGAGACATGCTGCCTCCCTGGACTGAAAGCCGAGATGATAATTCTCAGAATACACCATTTGAGGGTATCTTCTGATGCCACAAAACATTTTTTGTTTTACAATCACAATAGATTTTAAAAAAGAGAGAAAAAAATACACACACCTATTTCAGAAAACAAAGTTTCAGAACGTGGGAGAAAACAAAGAACCAGCAGGAAAAATAAATCTTTCCAAAAAGTTTTGAAACTGCAAAATGGTGACCCTGTTTGAATTTGGTCAAATGGTCCTTCAATTTGCAGCTACTCACACAGGACACGACGGAAGAGGCCAGAGAATGAAAGGGAACCATGGGGGCAGCTGGGTACTCTTTGCTTCCCTGAACCTGAGCCCACAGGCTTACACGGCACAAGCAACCAACTCTACAACCCCAGCATCTTTCTGGAGGGTGAGAAGAAAGCAACTCGAGGGCCTGCTTATCGTCTATCGGGGATCTGGGCAGATGAGACGCGGGAGCTGGTGCCTCTAGGGAGCCAGGTGAGCTAGGGACTCCCTGCCTTCTCTTTCCAAAACCTCTGTCCCTGCCGACAGAAGCACGCATCTTCTGAAACCTGAACAAGTCCCCAGAAGGGTTCAGCTTCTTCACAAGTAAGAGTCAGGTTAGGACCGAGGTACCGCGTAGCCCGCCAGAGCACAGAGTCCTTCGGCGACCACGGAGGTGTGTGAGGCGGGTGGCGGGGCAGAGGAAGGAGCAAGCACGCTCACCGGATCTCTGCGTTTAGAAATCAGCGGCCACCTGTTTGTTCTTCCCTCTGATGTGGACAATTTTTAGCAGGTCAGGATTCAAGTGGGGACAGAAAGGGAGACACAGAAGCCAAACGTTTCCCCAACCAGGGAAGTCACCTGAAAGAGTTCTCAATCTGTTTCAGCTCAAAGTAAACTCTGGAGAAACTCTGAAAGGCACCCCTGGATTAGGAAGACCATAATCACATACACAACCTCCTAGAGATCTGGGGAATAGATCAGGTGCCCTGAGGCCCGAGGAAGGTCAGGGCTGAAGGTGCCACCCCGGAGGGGTGGGGGAGTGGCCACAGCCGAGAGCAAGGGGCAGGATGTGGGCACAAGGGGGATGCTCTGGGTCACACCCCACACCCCAACAACACAGCCTCCCCAGGGGAAACGCAACAGCCAGCCACACGATACTGACCAAGTCACAGGACCACGATGAGGAAGGAAGAAAAGGAAAATCAAGAACATTTTTGTTTGGTTGTGGTGGAAATACCCAGTCACTCATGCAGAGGCCTCACGTGACGCGCGCGCGTGTGTGTGGTGTGTGCGTGGTGTGTGTGTGTGGGGTGTGTGTGGGGTGTGTGTGTGGTGTGTGTGTGTGTGGTGTGTGTGTGGTGTGTGTGTGTGTGGGGTGTGTGGTGTGTGTGTGTGTGGTGTGTGTGTGCTTTGTAAAACTGCATAGCATAAATTTCTCTTTTCTGGAGAGAGAAAGGGATGGGTGTGTGGGGAGAGAGGGTCTGAATTAAACTAAAAACATCTGTTGACCATCTAGAGGGCAGTGTTGATGACAGTATCCTGCAATGAAGCAGAGGGGTTTTATTTTTCAACTATTGAATATCTCCCCCGCTAAACTGAGGAATGCTGGTTGGTGTCCGTGAGATGATTCCTTTTAGCATTTTTAAAACAAATATTTTAAGCACCACATGGATTTTCTCTACATACTCAAATTATCTCTGTGTCCTAAACCAAACAAGAGGCTCGTTTGTTTTTTTCTGTCCACAGATAAGAGTGACAGTGAGACTTTCTGGAAAGAGAGCTTCAGCAGCTATTCCAGCAGCTGGCTATGGGAGGCCCAAGAGGAGGCCAGAAAGGATTTCCACTGGAAAATGCTTTCTTAGACTTTCAACTGACTGCTCAGAGGGAGGGGGGATTTTATCAGCAGCAGCCAGCTGCAGCAGAAAGTCATATCCTCTGGTTCTAGTTTTCAAATGGCTATCTGCCCTATTTTAGCCATCAGTATCATATTTGCAGTTTTTAAGCCAATTTGGCTTTAAAGGCAACCCCAGCTCTCATTTAACAAGAAGTTATCTTGCTCGAACTTTCCAGCTTCTCTGACTCTGCAGCCCACTCAAGGGCAGGTTTTTTCTTGGAGACCCTGAGTTCCTCATGAACCAAGTGGATTTGAAGTTGCTTTCTCTGTGGGGAGGCTGTCTCGGGGGGTCTAACACACAGGGGTGAAGCCTGCAGCACCAGAGAGGGTCTCGATCCTTTCCACACACACACACACGGGAGAAGCCCAGCGGCTTGCTGTGATATACCATCACCAAAGCGATCATGAAACCTCAGCGTTTGCCACAGGCTCTGTCACTTACGTTTCAAAATGTTCCTCTGCTCCAGTTCCTCCGCAGTCGGCCTCTGGCTCAGTCGCCTGCGGAAAAAATCCAGGAAAAGTTTTTGGACCATGTCATAGCCTCCCTGGGTCATTAATCTCCCCGGCCGTCGCAGACGCAGGAGGCAGAGTCAGAGGCTGGGGTGCCTGTTCCATCCTGCGCTCTCAGAGACTGACGCTCACTACCAACGGCTCCTCAGTTCCTCAATTTCAAGCCCAGGAAAGCCACTCGGTGTGATGTCACGTGGAGCTGACCCTCCCCCCTCTGGCGGCCCCTCCCCTGCCCTGCTCCCCCGGCCTCCAGGCCCGTGAACTCTCATCACAGAAGTCTCATTCTTTCGCTGGGGCCTCCTAACTTTGAGATCATGGCCTCTGCCTTTCTCCCCTGACCCTGAGGCTAGAGCTTGCCTCTTGCCCTGTCTGTGCAGACTCAAAATACAAAGAGGCCCATGGCCCCGGGGAGTCGGGAGAAAGCAAGTCTGTCCGCAGAGAACAATAGCTGCTCTTCTGATCCCCACCCATCGCCACCAGGGCCTCATTAGACACGGGATGACAAATGAAGAGGAACAGGGGTGACGCTGGGTGCCCGCATGTGATTTAGCCGTAGCAAGTGAAGCATCACAGCCGGGATGTGAACTGGCTATGATGCCACAGCAGGGGGCGGGGTTGGGCAACAGGCAGGGAAGGACACCCAAGAGCAGACACATGTTCTCAGAGACGCTTTAGTGGATCTGACTCCAGAGGCAAGGGACACAAAAGCAAAAACAAGCGGGACTACCTCACCCTAGAAAGCTTCTGCACAGCCAAGGAAATCATCATCAAAACAAAAAGGTAACCTACTGAGCGGGAGAAGACAACTGCAGATCATGTACCTGATGGGGGTTAAAATCCAAAATATATAAAGATCTAACACACATCAACAACCAAAAGACCAAATGATTAAAAAATGAGCAGAGGAGCTGAACATTTTTCCAAGAAGACACATGGACGGTCAGCAGGTACATGAAAAGATGCTCAACAGCAGTGGTTACCAGGGAAAGGCAAATGAGAACCACAAGGAGCGATCACCTCACACACGTCCGAATGGCTATCACCGAAGGGACCACATAGGACAAATGCTGGCAACCACGTGGAGGAAAGGGACGGTGGCACCCTGTTGCTGGGAATGTAAACCGGGGCAGCCATTGTGCAGAACAGTATGGAGAGTCCTCAGAAAGTTAAGAATGGAACTACCATACGACCCAGCTAGCCCACTCATGGGTCTTTGTCTGAAGAACACGAAAACACTAACTCAAAAAGATAATCTGTGCCCCTCCGCTCACTGCCCTATTATTTACAGTAGCTAAGTGGTGTTGGAGAAGACTCTTGAGAGTCCCTTGGACTGCAAGGAGATCCAACCAGTCCATTCTGAAGGAGATCAGCCCTGGGTGTTCTTTGGAAGGACTGATGCTGAAGCTGAAACTCCAGTACTTTGGCCACCTCATGCAAAGAGTTGACTCATTGGAAAGGACTTTGATGCTGGGAGGGATTGGGGGCAGGAGGAGAAGGGGATGACCAAGGATGAGATGGCTGGATGGCATCACTGACTCGATGGACGTGAGTCTGAGTGAACTCCGGGAGTTGGTGATGGACAGGGAGGCCTGGCGTGCTGCGATTCATGGGGTCGCAAAGAGTCGGACACGACTGAGCGACTGAACTGAACTGAAGATATGGAGACAACCTCAGCCTCCACTGATGGGCAACTGGATGAAGAAGGTGTGGCCCATACACAGTGGAATATTATCCAACCTTAAAAAGTATGAGACCTCGCCATTCATGACATCACGAAGGTAGTATTCTAAGTGAAATAAGTCACACACCAGCAAACACTGTGACTTCACTCCTACGTGGAATCTAAAAGACTCCCAAACAAATGAACACACACAATAAAAACAAAACCAAACAGATACAGAGATCAGAATAATGGTTACTGGGGGGAAGGGGACTGGGGGTGGGCAGAATGGTGAAGGGGGTCAACTGTACTGTGACAGGTGGTCACCAGACTGGTGGTGGTGATCGCTCTGCAGTATATACAGATGTTGAATTATAATGCCGTAATGCCTGAAACTTACATTAAAAAAAAAAAAAAGAAAGAAAGAGGAGGACCAGATGAAGTTCCAGGAAAGATCACACAATGGGCTTCAGCATCACAGATATGTTGGTATTTTTGAGACTCTTGGAAACTATTTAACAATCCTGCAATTAATTATTCAGTTTTCCACTTCCCTCGTCGGGATGAGGTATGTGAGGTGAGAACACTGTGGAAGGAGTCTGAGGGGCCCCCGAGTCCTTCCAGGTAGAACTAAGGGGTAGACAACAGTGCTGTTCTAGCAGCAGAGGTCACAGTCCCTCCCGAAACATCAGCAACCGGCGTCTAGAGCTGACAAGATGTTTACATCATGGGGGCTTCCCTGGAGGCTCAGGCAGTAAAGAATCCACCTGCAATGGAGGGGCCCTAGGTTCGATCCCTAGGTGGGGAAGAACCCCTGGAGAAGGGCATGGCAACCCACTCCAGTATTCTTGCCTGGAGAATTCCAGGGACAGAGGAGCCTGGCGGGCTACGCTCCAGGGAGTCACAAAGAGTCAGACATGACTGAGCGGCTAACATTTTCACTTACATCATGGATACTAAGAGAAACCAGATTCAAAATGAAGTCCACGGAGTTGCCAAGTATAACTGTTTTAAACCCAGTGCTGACAGCTGATTCTATGATGTTCCAATATCGTTGCCATATAAGCTGCACACAGGGAGGGGGCCTCAATGACAGAGAAAGGAGTTTTGATAGGATATCTGTCTTCAAGGCGCTTGGGAGCACCTTGGAGACGGCTGGAAATGGTTAATCCCAAAGTGTTCTCAAGTTTATAAGAACATTTTCACATCTATTCTTCATTTTCTGAAACATCCCATGAAGGTATTATTTATCTGCATTGATAAGGGCCAGCTGGGTATCTGGAAATTCACAATTCTCGAGGCTCTAAATTTGGACTCAACAGTCTTCCCGTCCTTTCTAAAACAGCATTCTCCAACTGCAGGGGGGAAGCTGAGATTACACAAGTGAGCAAGTCAGTGTCATAGGTCTGGGATGTAATTCCTGACTCCACTTAGAGTGAGCTTCTTAGAGTCTCTCCCTCACTTTTCCATTTATTTTTCTGCCAAATACTAGCTCCTTTTGTAGGGATGCACAGCCACCTTTGTGGGACCATTTTGGAAAACCAAGGTTTCACGGGAAGCTAGGGTTTGGGGATAGTATGTTTTGAAGAAGCCCTTCCAGATTAAAAAGTAGGGGTCAGTGTTTTAGAATCTTATGCCCTAAAGTGTCTGCAGAAGGTTTGCTCACTGGCTTGTGCTAAGCAGCCCATGGATCCCATGAGCAGATGCCTTGCCTGGTTCTTTGCTGGCCTTTCTGCTTTTGTATTTCTTACGCGTCATGTTTGGAGGGGACGAAACAATGAGTGACTGAACTCTAACCAGAGAAAATTCTGCTATTAACTAGGCAGCCTTATCGTTAAATACACATGATTTCACATGAGGCCCTCTATTTATGTTTCATTTCTCTTGAAAGGGTCTGAGAATAATATCCAGGCTAATCACAGCTATAAAATGCAGCTAAGTCCTCCCAAAGGGCATGTGCTATAGTTAGTTGTTTTGACTTTGAAAATGAGATTTGGTAGGAGAATGATATTGTGGCTTAATGACAAAGTGCTAAACAGCTCAGGAGTTAGGGGACCAGGGTTCTACTCCGGGCTCCACCCTGAAGCCACCTGGACAAGGTAATGGATCCATTCAACTCTATGTTTCTCTCTCTGCAAACAACAGGAGTAACTGAATAAGCTAATGCTGACTTAATGCCTAACATGTACAGGCATGCTCTAAGAAGCACACACACCAATTCGTTTAATCCTCAGGTCAGCCCCTTGAGATAGCACTACCAGCATTTCCACTGTACAAAGCGGGAAACTGAGGCACAGAGAGCTGCGTACCTTGCCCTGGCTGGGTGAGGGGATGAACATTTCAGATTTACAACATAGCACACTGTTTGCTGTACAGAGAATGGGCTGGGAGATGCAAGAGGCAGTCTGAGGAGGAGCCCTGGAGGCTACTGCATGCCTGGTATTGGACGATGGGCACTTGGGCTAGGCTATGGAGGTGGACGTGCAAGCTCTTTAGGGGTCGAGTTGACAGACCATGGAGACACGGGGTCTGTGGACACTGGGGAAGAAGGACGTATACTGCATAGCTCTCAAGTTCCATAACTTACGTGGCTTGATGGATGGTTATGCCATTCACTGAGAAGGTGGGGAACACTGGAAGGAAACCGGGGCATTTGAGGATGGGGTGAAGGATGGAAGGGGACCATGAATCTGAGTTTAGACCTGTTGAGTCAGAATGATTGCACAACATCACAGTGGACGTGTCCAGTAGGCAGCTGGGTCTACTGAGCTCGGTGGAGAGGAGAGGGTTAGGCCAGCAACAGAAATTTCTGGCTAGTCTGCAAAATAGATACTCTCTGAAGCCAGGGGAATGGAGATAGCATAACATTAGGAGAGGAGAGGGCCTGGGATGAAGCCTTACAGAATTCCAATAATTTAATGCTAAGATGAAGCCAGACAAATCTGCCAGGGGGTTTGAGGAGGGGCAGTGCACAGAGGCAGAATGTAAACTAGAAATGTGGCACCATGGAAGCGGAGGAAGGAGACGGGCATGGCCAACCAAGTGGCTGGCACGCTGAGAGGTCAGAAGAGGCCTGAGGAGCCTGCCCTCGGGGCGGAGCACCAGGGAGGCGATGAGCAAGCTCACCCAGAGCTCTTTCGGGGGCAGTGGGGACGGAAGCCAGGCTTCAGTGGGTGAGAACAGGTGAGGAAACGGACCCAAGAGGCACGGGGGACTCTGCCACGAAGCTGGCTTTGAAGGGACCAGAGCGCGGGAGGGGAAGGGGGCTCAGAGGAGGTTTATAGTTTCTAGTGACTAGAGACTGCCTGTATTTAATGGAAAGAATCCAGGTTAAGAGGGAGTGGTGGTGACAGTGAGGAGTTAAATAGATAAGGAGGGAGAAGGCTCTCTGGACAGTGCAGGAGTTCTGGGAAGGCAGGAAGGGCTGGGGTTTTAGGGGCAGAAAAGACCTTATCTTTCAGATGGAGGAGGGACAGCCCTTCACTGTGACAGCAGGATGTAGGAAGGAGAGTGATGTATGGAGGTCTGCATCTTTTGTATCAGAATTAAAAAGGGTGTTGCCAATTGACAGCTTTTACTTACTCTTTCAAGTTGGACTATAATAAGGATGACTTACAATAGTTTAAAATATTACTTTTCCTTGAAGGGTTTGTCTTTGATCAGAGCCAAACTCACAAAGCAAAGGGATAAAGTTCTAGCTTCAGAATTCACCATCGGAATTTTAGGGGAGTCCCCCGGGCAGCCCACCATCTTTACCAAGTAAAGCACCCATCTGCTTGGTTCCTCTTAAGACAAGCTTGTGCAGAAGTGTTGGTTAGTAGCTGAGCACAGTTACTGTGCTAATGAAGAGGTCAATTTTATGAATAATCCTGAGGAGCTAATTTCAAGAATATAAGTAGAGATGCCCTCTGAATGCATTAGAACTCTTACACTATCCTCACCTTGACAGTAGATTCAAGTAATTTTATCTAATTTTAGACTAACATTAAATTAAAATTCCTCCTGATATCTAGACACGACCCTTCATATGCTAGATGACACAGAAAAACTCCCACTTTGGGAGTTTAACTTTTATACAAAATGAATTACCCAAAAGTAAAACTTTAATGTCCTAATGTGATCTATTTAATCAGCTCTATTATATAGGTGACCCTGGTTTATACAACATCTCTGAGCAGCGACACTGTTTCCACACCTCAGATGACTTCCTCTTTGCCATGGACCACAGCTTAGAGATCTCCACTTACTGTGAACCGAAAAATCACCAACAGAAAGTGAAAGTAAAAGTGACTCAGTCGTGTCCGACTCTTCTGCGACCCCGTGGACTATACAGTCCATGGAATTCTCCAGGCCAGAATACTGGAGTGGGTAGCCTTTCCCTTCTCCAGGGGATCTTCCCAACCCAGGGAACGAACCCAGGTCTCTCACATTGCAGGCAGATTCTTCACCAGCTGAGCCACAAGAGAAACCCACTTGAAAAATCACTGATTCCCATTTTAATGCCATTTGCCATCCATTGCCATGTATGAGCCTTCTATTTTTCTTCAAAATGTAAGAATGGATATTATTGTTATTTTTTATCAGTCTGAACAATTCCATCTTTATCACCAACCACAAGAGAAGAGCAAACAAACTAACATTTTCCTGTGAACTAAACACACCCATCCCCAAACAAAGGGCATTCGGTGCTGGCCTTGGAAGGAGGAGACTGCCAGCAAACAGCGGCGAGATGCTTTAACACGCGCAGAGCAGCATGACAGCGTCCCCAGAGAAGTGACACGGGTGCTGGCGGCTTGGCTGGTCTGATGCCAGCAAGGGTTCGTCCTGCCTCCCAGAGCTAATGAGTTTTCCACAAGCTTTGGAATGGCAAGGTCACAGCTTTCATTAGTCTTTACAACCGCTTATTGTTCTGAGGGCCCTGGTTTTCAAGCCTGGATTTCTAAAACTATCTGCATTTCAGGGTGGGGGGCAGGGTAAGGGGGTGGAAGCTGAATTGACTTTGGTTTCTTCGCCGCATCTCAGCTGCGGAGGGAGGCAGCTGCCTTTTCAGATGGATGGAAAGAGAAAAGCGCAGAGGTGCTTGTGGAGAAGGACAGAAAGCAGGGCCCTCTTTCCTGAGGCAGGAAGGAAGAGATGGGGTTTCCCGAGATGGGACACAGGACAAGTGGAGACAGGCGTGGTGGGGCCAGGGGCAGGGGAGGAGCTCTGAATCCTGTCCCCTCGGAATCTGTCTCTCGGAACCTTTCTCTAGCACTTGTCAGGGCCACGTGGGCTGGGGCATTTCTGTCTGGGCCCTGATCATCACTCCGTCCCCAGTCCCTAGGCGAGGACCGAGAACATAATAGGTGCTCATTTAGTCACTACTAAACCCAGATCTGCCCACACGCACTCCCTGGATGATTCCTCAACACTCACGACGTCAGTGAGCATCCACACGCGAGTGACTCCAGATTCGACATCCCTAGCCATGTTTCTGAGCTCCAGATCACCTTTTCAATCGCCATTTTAGACTCCTACAGGCTGTCAAAAGTAACAGGTCCCCAAAGAATTAATTTATCTTCCTCTTCTGGGCAGGTAGTTTTGCCAGCTGGATAAATTATTTTGTCCACCAATAAAATCCCCTCTCCTGCCACAGTGAGCCACCCAGGAAACTAGGAACTGTCCCCTCCTCTGCACTTCACTCTTGGTGGCCACTCAAGCACCAAGTCCAAATCATCTCTCATCCCATCCCACCACTGGCCCCTCCAGAAAGCAGGCCGCCAGCCTATCGAGAATGGTCTTTGTGAGGGGTAAATCTGATCACCCCACTCCCTGTGTGAAAGCTATGCACACCTTCCTGGAGTCTGAAGGAAAGACTCAGAACATGCAACGTCCCATAGAATTCTGTGATCTTGCCACTTGCGGAGAATCTCCCCCATCCTGTGCTTTAGGCATAACCACCTCCTCCTGGATTTGCAGATTTGCATGCCTTTTCTTATGCTTGAGCTTTCTTTCTCTTCCTCTTTGTCTGGCTAACTGGCAGTAATCCCCAAGACTGCAGCTTAAACCTCAAATGTCACTTCCTCTGTTCACCAGCCTTTTGGTGAAGGTGCTTCCACAGCGTGTGACAATAGTCTTGCGTCTCCTGCTATATCCTGGTCCTTGTGATTCTTCCATTTATGCCCATCTTGTCCCCTGCAACCCAGGGCTGAAGCTTTGGAAGGCGGGACCACGTGCCCCACTCACCAGCTGGACTGCGTCCTGAGAGCATAACCTCGAAGGGGCACAGAAGCCCCCACTCAGAAGGGTCCTGCGCTAGACAAGACAGACCTAAGAATACAGACTTCTTCATCCACTCATTCATTCACAAAATACCGAGGGTCTGGATTCCCCCAATGCTCTGCTTTGGTGGGCCTCAATATACAACATACACAACACCTGGTTACTCTTCAAAGCGAGGTGACGGATGCGAAGCTGGAGGTCGGCCCAGGACGCCTCGGCTCGTGCCTGCTCTGATGAGACACACCTGAGTGACTCCAGGACCCACAGGGGTCTGCGCAGCTCACGCTCTTTTCCTGTTCCCCGCAAAGGCCTCCCGGCATCTGGGGGCCATCAGCACCTCCTGGGAAGGGGACGCTGAAGGGCCTGGCTGACATAGAAGCTGAGAGGCAGGTGCCAAGCACCCCTGACCTCCTCTCCCTTCCTTCTCCAGGACCACAGCTATTTTCTTACAGCTGCTCTCGGGGCCCCTTCTGAGCTCCTATTTCTGGAAAAAAATCACAACTCGATTTCAGATGAGATTTCATGCTGTTTAGAAACCTGGAGATGGAAACACAAAAACTCCCCAGGGAATCTCAAACGTTCAAGTGGAGGGGATTTCAGTCACCTGATTCTGCCAAGTTTTCTGTAATTCCCCCTTTGTTCAAAGTCTCATTTCCATACCATTTCCTGGTCTGTGATGCTACAATTTTAATGTATAGCTTCATTTTAAACCAATAGCTCTGTTGAATTAAAGACTGGTAAAGAATGTAGGTATTCTTATTAAATTATAAGTGCTTTCCTAAGGCTTGATAATATTTCACAAAATACTACGACTTCCACATCTACCTATCTTTTTCAATCTATCTCATATATGTATATGTATTTATATAAAAAAGTATATATATATACCCTGTCTTTTTTCTCCCAGCAGCATGGTAGATTTCAGGAATGTCTAACCACTTTGGATTTGCCTTTTTGCACTTTTGGAAAATCTATTTGCTAATTCAGAAAGAATCAGAAAAGACAGAGTTCTAATCATATGTATGCGTGTTCAGTCACTCAGCTGTGTTCAGCTCTGCGCAACCCCATGGACTGTAGCCCACCAGGCTCCTCTCTCTGTCCATGGGATTTCCCGGGCGACAATACTGGCATAGGTTGCCATGTCCTACTCCAGGCGATCTTCCCGAACCAGGGATGGAACCCAGGTCTCCTGTCTCCTGCACTGGCAGGCGGGTTCTTTACCACTGCACCACTTGGGAAGCCCAAGTTCTAATCAAGGAAAGGGTTTATTTTTCTAGGAATGGATCTACCAAATGGGAAAGGCAAAGAGGAAAGAGAAGGCAAAAATGGAATGTGATATGGTTGCTTCAACAGGCTTGACCTTCACCATACAGGAAATGAATATCAACACCTTTACTCATTTCTTGGCCTGATCTACACAGTGGATTGGGAGATAGATCACTTGTAAGAAGAGACTATATCCCATCCAGTATGTTCCCAAAAACAGACCATGAGTTCATAGCACATATTGACCACAGCATCCTCAGCTCCCAGCCTGGGGGACAGCAGGCCTGTCTTCTCTCTCACTGTTGTGTGTGTGTTACACACACACATACACATCCTGTTTTTTTATTTCCTTGCATTCTGTCCACATCAGATATTCAGCATACACACACATCACCCACACATGCAGCTTTACTCGCCTCACGTGAACTTGGGCGTGTAAGAGCGGAGGGAAATCACAAGCTCACAGCAGCACCAGCCAACAGGCAGGGAGCTTCTCAACACCAGCAGGCACGGGGGAAGCCTGGGCAGAATCCGCCAGCAGCGTTGCCCATGACGGCAGGTCTGTCACCGGAAGTGCCAGCAAAACCAGCTCCTGGGGCACAAGAGCGGCTCCCACGTCCATCCCGAGGGAACCGGCTGATGTAGACCCGCCCCCTCAGGGAGGCCTGATCTCCCAGCAGAGCCTGACCGTGGCCAGCAGCCTGACCAGCATGTCTTTAAAGAGCGCTAGCTGTACTTTCTGAGCTTGTCTGGAGGCAGAATCCTATACACGGCGGACAGGAACACTCAGTCACTCAGAGCCCTGAAAGCCATCCTTCCCAGCCAGACCAGCGTCCCCGGAGAAGCAGGTGGAAGGCTCTCAACCAGAGCCACAGCACCCTCTCCAGAAGACGGACATTCCTGACATTGTGCGTCTGTGTGTGCGTGTAGAATACAGGTGTCTTTCCTTTGTGCAGTAAGTGTTGTGTTTACACACATCCCACACATCCACAGTTCTGAAATCTGCTGGGACCGCGGCCACAATATCCCTTCATACCTGCGTGAAGCTCGGTTCAGGTACCACCCTGTCACCTGTCCTGAGGCTAGCGATGGGTGAGGCCGGCCCGGCACCCCAGGAGTCTGTGCTACTAGTTGACTTTCATTGATGTTCCTCTCACTAGCCCCCAGCTCCTCCTGCGGGGCTTGGAGTTTAGCTACAACAGCGAAAACAAGAAGACACTCACCACCCCTGTTGCTACAGATGCCCAAACTAGGCCGGCCTGGCAGGGCGTGTGGCCTTCCTTTCTTGAGGACAACGCCCATCTTCTGCTATAAAATGATTCCCTCTGAACCCTGTCTGTGGGGCCAGGCCCTTCCACACTGGCTACCAGCAGAGGACACTGCTTTTGCTGCTACCTGGGTGTCCTGCAAGTAGCTTTTCTACTTGCTCCAGTTGCTGCTGCTGCTGCTAAGTTGCTTCAGTCATGTCTGACTCCGTGCGACCCCACAGATGGCAGCCCACCAGGCTCCCCCATCCCTGGGATTCTTCAGGCAAGAACACTGGAGTGGGTTGCCATTTCCTTCTCCAATGCATGAAAGTGAAAAGTGAAAGTGAAGTTGTTCAGTAAGTGTCCGACTCTTCGTGACCCCATGGACTACAGCCCACCAGGCTCCTCTGTCCATGGGATTTTCCAGGCAAGAGCACTGGAGTGGGGTGCCACTGCCTTAGAATTTAAAAAAAATGGACTTCATCCCTGGTATAATTTCTAGCATAATATGACGCTTCAGGGGCTTCCCTTGTGGCTCAGCTGGTAAAGAATCCACCTGCAATGCGGGAGACCTGGGTTGGGAAGATCCCCTGGAGAAGGGAAAGGCTGCCCCATTCCAGTATTCTGGCCTGGAGAATTCCATGGATTGTATAGTCCATGGGGTTGCAAAGAGTTGGACACAACTGAGCCACTTTCACGGTGCTTCAGACTTGGACAAGGTTGTATGAATTTACAGCTTCTTCATGGGAAACACCTGAGCATTCTGAGTGATGCTGTTGACTGTGGGGTGAGAATCAGATTTCCCGGGTTGTGGCCCCAAATGGCCACGTGTGGTTAAACACTGTCAGGAGGGAGTGCAACACGACAGGAATGAGATGGAGTGATGCTCCGAGGACGCGGCAGGCTCCACCTCACTCAGCTCCCACAAACCTCAAGGAAGCACCTCCCGGGTCACTCAAGAGGGCGTGCCCAGGGCTTCCCTCGGATGGGACATTGCCTGGGCCGTGCAGGGTGGAATATGCAGATGGCAGGCTCATTGGTCCAACCAAATTTGGGGAGGGCAGCTCTGCAGGGTCTCATTTTAATGAACCTGTCTCAGCATCTTTTAAGAGGGAGCCTAACAAGTTATAACATGAAGATAAGCATCCCCCATGGCTCAGTGGTAAAGAATCCACCTGCCAATGCAGGAGACATGGGTCTGCTCCCTGGCCCAGGAAGATCCCCTGGAGAAGGAAACGGTAACTCCCTCTAGTATTCTCGCCTGGGAAATCCCATGAACAGAGCAGCCTGGTGGGCTACAGTCCACAGGGTCGGAAAGAGTCAGACACAACTTAAGACACTAAACAACAACAACACAAGGACTCACAACCGTCCAGAGGAGGGCTGCATTTACTGCGGGCAAAATTCTCAACATCCTGATTACCTGTCAGCACCGTGCTTATCTGTCTGCCTACTTTTTTCCCAAAGGCACTAACAAGGCTGCCCGTTTTGAAGAACTATTGTTTTAATGGTTCAGTGGGCATAGAACATAAAATTTTCATGATCACACTTCCTAAAATAGAAGCGCATTCACTTGTATTTCAAAGGAATTGCCTTCAGAATCAGAGGGAAAAGCGATTTTCCAGGGTTTGGGTCTTTGGATGGTGATTTTTCCTGTTTATATTCTGTTCAAATTACTATTTAGTTATTAGCATATATGCAATTTTCAAGGCTATTATAAAAAATCTTTGCATTCTAAACCAAGAAGAGGGAAATGGATATAATGCAGATAAATAAAATGAATTACTCTTATTAGCATTTTGCATGAGAGGTTGTTTTTTTTTTTTTTTTTGCCAGTAAACAAAGATGGTTCAGGGACCCATGCAAACATCTCAGTTGTAATCCAGTTCTGCTATTTAAATATTCAGGATTACGTGCCAGCACTAATAGGAGAGCTGCAGAAAAGTCACTGACAGCCAAACCGGTGGCTAGATTTGGTAGATGAGGCAGAAAGAGGGCTACACACCATGGAGATGATTCTGGAGACCAGAAATGCCAACTTCACCAAAGAATGAAGAATTCTTCTTAAGTATAAATGACTAGAGCTTCATTTATCATCTGAATGACAGAATCGCTAGAATATACCAACCCTAAACTAAGGCATCAGATAGAGAGTCTTCTCAAGTGCCTGCTCAATCTTCAAAGTTACTAATGAGACTTTCCCAGCTGTGAGTAACTATGAAGACAGGACCTCTCTCTCACATGGGCACTTTATTTAAATGTTCCTTTAGCAACATGGGACAGACCAGGAAACGATGCCCGTGAAAGAAACTACCCGGAGAGAATTCAAGGATGCCTTACTCATGGGCCTTTTGATTTCTGAAGATGTTTCTTAAAGATTTACTCCAAAACTTTTGAATCATTTCTCTTTCAGACAGGAATTGAGAAAATCAGCTAAGGCCTATGACTTGTTATATTTTCCAACAAATAACTGGCTTGTTTCTTCCAGTGAGAAGTGAATTTATTTCTCCTCTTCCTGACGGTATTAATTTTAGCACTGGCTGGGGTCAAAGGTCTTGGATTCAGATCCCAGTATAACCAGGCAACTATGTGAACTTGGCTAGCAGCTTAATTTCTTCTGATCTCAGTTTAACTGTAAACTGAAGGATGTTAAGAGGTGTGATATGTGCATGTCTGCTGCAGCTCTAAAGTGCTCTAATTCTATATTTCTTCACATCCAGAAAATGCAGTTGTGAAAGGAGTGAAGAAACTCACAAACAGCCTGCTTGTGATACAGGTACAAAGCCCACTGTGGGAAAAAAATGAGCCTTGATCTGCTTATCGGACTAGGGAAAGTGATGGGTGTACTGACGACGCCGTCTTCCCCGGCTATGGAGCTGCTGGAGGCGTGGATTCTAGCAGCACGGGATGACTATATGGATAGAAGCTACCTGACCCACGTTAGGCTTTACTCCAGTGAAACACACTTTTAATGGCTTAAACCACTGGAATTCAGGCTTGTCTGTTAGGGCAGCGAGCATTACTTATTCTGAATAATAAGTCTGGCAGAATACGGCATTCAGCTTCACAATGAGAGACAGGGGCTAGCATTCGTTCTCTACCACAGTGCGGAGAATTACTCATCCAGCGCTCCTAGCTGATGCCGAGTGCACCGTCCATCTTACAGGGAGGGAAACGAAGGCGCGCCAGGAGCCTGACTAGTTAGAAGACGGATGGAGCCGGCCCTCTGAGGCCTGGCTTCACAGTCTTTGATTGCTCTCTATTGTACCACTGCTCCCCAGACTGCAGTGTGCACCAGAATCGAGCTTGTTAAAAAGCAGATTTCTGGGCCCCACTCTCTGATTCAGAGTCTGGAACCTGAAAATACCTGCATTTTACCAGGTGATGCTGGTGAGCCAGGGACCACGTTGTGGGAACCACGCACACTGCTTCTCACAGTGCATCACGTACCAGTGTCTTGACAGCCAAACCTCGATGTTAAGTGTTTCAGGGCTTCCTACTCATTTCAGGGAAGCCCCAGGAATCCTGGAGAGGGTAGCCGTTTCCTTCTCCAGGGGATCTTCCTGCCCAGGGGTTGAACCTGGATCTCCTGAGTTGGTAGGCAGATTCTTTACCATCTGGGCCATCAAGGAAGCCCACTTATTATGGACAGAGCTACTGAAATGCAAGACAAAGCCCAGTTCAATCCAAGATGGAAGAACATCCCCTATTCCTTCTTCTTTCCATGGCTTATCTCTCCCGTGAGCACATTTGCTCCCATGAGGCTGAGCCACTGCTTCAGGACTCCACTCTGCCACACAATCCCCACCCAAACACAGGCACCCACCACTACACAAAACAAAACCAAAACAAATGTCAGCGTGTTGGCTTAAAATAGAAGGTTCTGGATTTGGAAGGTGTGTTTCTCTTTGCTGCTCTCTATCTCTAAGGGTCACAGCTCAGCTTCCTCACCTACAATGACGAATCCCAAATGCAACCACCTTGTCAGGGTTGGCGAGGAGGTGGTCAGATGAAGTGAGGCTGGAAGAGCATTTTCTCAACAGCAAAGGCTCCAAAGTCTTAGACAATGTTATGTCAGGACCAGCACCCTGAGGGGTAGTCTCTAAACATACAGATCTCTTTCTCAGCCAAATAGTCTGAGAAACAGGGTCTTTCTTTCTGACACTGGCTAAGATGAACAACAAACAGGAATCATCATTGCAGATGACCCCAGCCACGAGCAGGAGGAAAACCCGTGGAGAACTAAAAGCCCTTCCTTTCTCTAACTCTTCAGGGTGAAGAGAAACCTCTTAAAATGTGGCCATCAGCAGCCTATTTGAAATATCAACATGGCTGCGATCCAAAGTCTACAAGCAACAAATGCTGGAAAGGGTGTGGAGAAAAGGGAACCCTCTTACACTGTTGGTGGGAATGTAAACTAGTATAGCCACTATGGAGAACAGTGTGGAGATTCCTTAAAAAACCGGAAATAGAACTGCCTTATGACCCAGCAATCCCACTGCTGGGCATACACACCAAGGAAACCAGAATTGAAAGAGATGCATGTGCCTCAATGTTCATTGCAGCACTGTTTATAATAGCCAGGACATGGAAGCAACCTAGATGTCCATCAGCAGACGAATGGATAAGAAAGCTGTGGTACATATACACAATGGAGTATTACTCAGCCATTAAAAAGAAAACATTTGAATCAGTTCTAATGAGGTGGATGAAACTGAAGCCGATTATACAGAGTGAAGTAAGCCAGAAAGAAAAACACCAATACAGTATCCTAACACATATATATGGAATTTAGAAAGATGGTAACGATAACCCTGTTTGCGAGACAGCAAAAGAGACACAGATGTATAGAACAGTCTTTTGGGCTCTGTGGGAGAGGGAGAGGGAGAGGGTGGGATGATTTGGGAGAATGGCACTGAAACATGTATAATATCATATAAGAAATGAATTGCCAGTCTAGGTTCGATGCAGGATACAGGATGCTTGGGGCTGGTGCACTGGGATGACCCAGAGAGATGGTATGGGGGGTTCAGGATTGGGAACACGTGTACACCCGTGGCAGATTCATGCTGATATATGGCAAAACCAATACAGTATTGTAAAGTAAAATAAAGTAAAAAAAATAAATAAATACAAGAAAAAAAAAGAAATATCAACAAAATGCAAATGACACCACTCTAATGGCAGAAAGCAGAGAGGAACTAAAGAGCTTCTTGATAAAGATGAAAGAGGAAAGTGAAAAAAGCTGGTTTAAAACTCAACATTCAAAAAACTAAGATCATGGCACCTGGTCTTATCACTTTATGGCAAATAGATGGAGAAAATGTGGAAACAGTATCAGATTTCATTTTCTTGGGCTTCAAAATCAATGTGGATGGTGACTGCAGCCATGAAATTATAAGACTCTTGCTCCTTGGAAGAATAGCTATGACAAACCTAGACAGTGTATTAAAAAGCAGAGACACCACTTTGCCGACAAAGGTCCATACTTAGACAAAGCTATGGTTTTTCCAGTAGTCATGTATGGATGTGAGAGTTGGACTGTAAAGAAGGTTGAGTGTCAAAGAATTGATGCTTTTGAACTATGGTGCTGGAGAAGACTCTGGAGAGTCCCTTGGACTGAAAGGAGATCAAACCAGTCAATCCTAAAGGAAATCAACACTGAATATTCATTGGAAGGACTGACGCTGAAGCTCCAATCCTTTGGCCACCTGATGCAAAGAACTGACTCAATGGAAAAGACCCTGATGCTGGGAAAAATTGAGGGCAAGAGGAGAAGGGGATGACAGAAGATGGGATGGTTGGATGGCATCACCGACTCAATGGACACCACTTTGAACAAACTCAGGGAAGTAATGAAGGACAGAGAAGCCTGGCGTGCTGCAGTTCCTGGGGTCGCGGAGTCGGACATGACTGAGCGACTGAACAGCAACAAAGCCGCCTACTCAGGACTCGCCCATTCTCTGCTTGGTCTGCAGCTGAAGACAGCTGTACTCTTCCTGCCCCTCTATGCCCTGAATTTGAAAAGCCACTAGAATAATCAGCCATTTAAAAAACGTATTAAAAAAAACAACCAAGGACTTCCCTGGTGGACCAGTGGTTAAGACTCTGAGCTTCCAATGCAGGGGTGCAGGTTCAAGCCCTACTAAGATCCCACGTGCTGCATGGTGTGGCCAACATCCACCACCTCCCCCCACAAAAAAACAACAACGAAACAAACAGAGAAAACTAAGACTCCCCATCCTCCAATGATGGCCACTTTTTTAAAAAAACCCTTTGCAAGTTTTAAACACGCATTCGGATTCTATTTCTGCTGGACAAAAAGCAGCTCCTTGGTCCTGCACACTTGTCGTATCACTGGAAACTGCACAGGTGAGCAGGGCAGCCACGAGTCCGAAGTGCAGAGCACCGGAAGGGCCCGACAGACGTGGCTTTGTTCCTTGACATCCAGTGCGGAGCTTGCAAACTGACTCCCCCCGTACACACACACGCACACACGCACGCACACTGTCGGGGCTCATCACTGACAACAGGATGGCAAGAACTCAGTCTTCACTGCATTTCTTAACAGCTGGAGGCTGAGACAAGAGGGCAAGGCTGCAGAAGTCTCTGCAAGGCTCTGAGACACGTTCATCAGCTGTGGGTCCCTGTAAGACGGGCTGGGACCTGCGACCCTGTAACCGAGCGCTTGCGCTTACACCTGGACAAACATCTCCTCCAGCAACAACATACAAAGAAACTATCAGGGACTCAAAGTAACTGCACGCGTGCTCAGTTGGGGCAACTATGAACAAGATGCAAAAGGGCCACAAATCAACATCCATCTCAGAGGTGCTGGGAGCCCAAGCAGGGTCCTGGGCATGATCCCTGCACACAGCACCACCAAGAGGCTAAGTAAACCACCTAAACCTCCTCTCGTCCAACCTACCCATCTACCCCTACCCTCATCCCATTTAAGGAACCAGCTCGGTCCCCACCTTGGCACCTGTTACTTGTTTTCGCTCCCATGGGTGCAGCATGAGTCCCAGTAAAGCCTTGCCTGAACCTCTCAGCTGGCCTCTTAATCAGCTTCTATTGATTCAAGGACCCAAGTTAGCAGTATCTATGATAGACGTGGCTTCCCTTGTGGCTCAGCTGGTAAAGAATGTGCCCGCAATGAGGGAGACCTGGGTTTGATCCCTAGGTTGGGAAGATCCCCTGGCAAAGGAAACAGCTACCCACTCCAGTATTCTGGCCTGGAGAATTCCATGGACTGTATAGTCTATGGGGTTGCAAAGAGTCAGAGAAGACAGAGTGACTTTCACTTTTCGTGATGGGTGTGGCTCACGCCTCAATGCCACAACCTTTACCCACATGGTCCTGAAGTTTTATTCCACCTCCTCCTAACACACCTCACTTAAATCTTTCTCAGGACAATGTCTGAACCATTCATTGAAATGAACATAAAACCAGCGTGTAGCTTCCCTTAACTTTCCATCGTCAGGTCATGCTGTAGCCTTGACTCAACTCAGCACCTTTCAGAAGATGTCAGCCTTTCTGAAGGGCTTTTAGAGAAGATTTTCTATTTTGCACAGTGAGTTAATGGGAGGTGTCGAATAATCTGAAAGCAGCTGAGCTGCTCGAAGATTCCACGAGTTTGTTATGCAAATGCTTCAGGATTCAGTAACTCCATTCCCGTCATATTTTGCTCAGATTTAGCTTATTCCAGTCACTCAGTTGCAGCTTGGTGGCTGGTATCTAATTTCAGTTTTGTTTACAGGAGGGCTCAGAATCCACAGAAAAAGCCCACCAACCTGAGCCATTCCCACCCATGCGCTGCGGATGTGAAGGCGAGCGGATATCCACGCCCTCTTCCCGCTCCCCTGTGGTCCCCTGGCTACTCTGTCCCTCATCACAGCCCAAGTGGTGAAGAGGAGGATGCGAATGCTGCTGCAAGGCTGCAAAGCCAGACACATGAGGAAGCGCCTTCAAAACTTCACGCAAGTCTATTTTCCTCCCCTCTTTCTACCAACTAAGTCACAGGGGTGTGTGTTTAGGGCACCCTCAAGTCAGCCAAAGTTGAACTGAATTCCTAGTGCCTTTGATTGTTATTCCTAATTTTAGAAAGTGCTTTTTTTTTTTTTTTTTTTGCAGCAGAAATTACCTGGCCTGGGAAGGTACCAGCTTACACTCGGCATCAGCCCTTAGGTCTGGGGGAGATGCCATTTGCCACCTTGGAACTAGACTCCTAATGCTGATTTTCCCAAACCGCAAACCGTATGCAAGCTCCAGTCAGAAGGCAGGATTTAATACTGCTTTTATTGCCTGTGCTACGAGCATGAAAAATGGATTTCAAGTTTCTCCCTTGAACATTATATGACGATTTAAAGCCGCACATAATCCTCTGTATATGTTATTTTATATTCTGCCTGTAGTGTGAACTACTTAGGAGCATAAAATACAGATTTAGAATACTCTCTCTTTCTAGCATATTAAATTCTATATAAGAGAAAATAACACATTAGGTTTCATGGGAACGACCAGGGCATCATTCCCCACCTCCCCTATCTCATTCCCCACACCCCTGTCAGTGTAAAGACAACAGATTTTAAAAGAGAGCAAGGACTTTGCTGGTGGTCCAGTGGCTAAGACTCCGCGCTCCCAATGCAGTGGGCCTGGGATCAATCCCTTCTCTGGGAACCAGATCCCACATGATTCACACAACTAAAGATTCTGCAACAAAGATCAAAGATTCTGCATGCTGCAACCAAGACCTGGGGCAGCTAAATAAATAAAAAAAAGGAAATAGTGAAAAGAGAGAGAAAGAGAGAGAGAGAGAGATGACAATGATAAGTATCAAGGAGGAGGCAAGAGGGAGAATTCTGGTAATTTTCAGAGGGGGCACCTACATCTGATGCCCCATGATGCATGGTACTGGATCTCAGGGCCGCAGGTACAGAGTCAAACTATCAACAATGACCAGTGCTTTACCCTTACATCCTTCTGATTCTGAGACTCATACACATTAAGGAACAAAAGCAGCTACAGCTATTTCAATCAATTTCTTCATTCATCTTAATGTATTCTTCTGCAGTCAATGACAAATATTCTGAAAACCAACTGACTGTAAAGTCCTGAAAGAGAGCTGGGTCAAAAGTTTTTTTTAGGGATACAGTATATTTCTTTAATGATTAATCCCCATAACCCCATTCAAATTAATTGGAATCCTAAAAGATGCTAATTCCCAGTTGCTACAGATTTGGAACAATGAACTAGTTCATAACTGGGAAAGGAGTCCGTCAAGGCTGTATATTGTCACCCTGCTTATTTAACTTCTATGCAGAGTACATCATGTGAAATGCTGGGCTGGAAGAAGCACAAGCTGGAATCAAGATTGCTGGGAGAAATATCAATAACCTCAGGTATGCAGATGACACCACCCTAATGGCAGAAAGGAAGAAGAACTAAAGAGCCTTTTAATGAAAGTGAAAGAGGAGAGTGAAAAAAAACTGGTTTAAAACTCAACATTAAAAAAACTAAGATCATGACATCCAGTTCTATCACTTCAAGGCAAACAGATGGGTAAAAAATGGAAACAGAGACAGACTATTTTGCTGGGCTCAAAAATCACTGTGGACAATGACTACAGCCATGAAATTAAAAGACACTTGCTCCTTCGAAGAAAAGCTATGACAAACCTCGACAGCATATTAAAAAGCAGTGAAAGTGAAAGTCACTCAGTTGTGTCTGACTCTTTGCAACTTCATGGTCTATACAGTCCATGGAACTTTCCAGGCTAGAATACCAGAGTGGGTAGTCTTTCCCTTCTTTGGGGGAATCTTCCTAACCCAGGGATCGAACCCAGGTCTCCCACGTTGTAGGCAGATTCTTTACCCAGCTGAGCCACAAGGGAGCCCAAGAATACTGGAGTGGGTAGCCTATCCCTTCTCCAGCGGATCCTTCCGACGAATCGGGGTCTCCTGTGTTGCAGGCGGATTCTTCACCAGCTGAGCTATAGGGAAGCCCATTAAAAAGCAGAGACATCACTTTACTGACAAAAGTCCGTCTAGTCAAAGCTATGGCTTTTTCCAGTAGTTATGTACGGATGTCAGATTTGGACCATAAAGAAGGCGGAGCACCAAAGAACTTATGCTTTCGAACCGTGGTGCTGCAGAAGACTCTTGAGAGTCCCTTGGACTGCAAGGAGATCAAACCAGTCAATCCTAAAAGAAGTGAGTGAAAGTCGCTCAGTTGTGTCCAACTCTTTGCAACCCCATGGACTACACAGTCCATGAAATTCTCCAGGCCAGAATACTAGAGTAGATAGTCTTTCCCTTCTCCAGGGGATCTTCCCAACCAAGGGATCACACCCAGCTCTCCCACATTGCAGGCGGATTCTTTACCAGCTGAGCCACAAAAGAAGCCCAAGAATACTGGAGTGGGTAGCCTTTCCCGTCTCCAGGGGATCTTCCCAACCCAGGAATCGAACCAGGGTCTCCTGCATTGCAGGTGGATTCTTTACCACTGAGCTACGAGGGAAGCCCATCCTGAAAGAAATCAGTCCTAAATCTTCATTGAAAGAACTGATGCTGAAGCTGAAGCACCAGTAGATTGGCCACCTGATTCGAAGAGCTAATTCATTGGAAAAGACTCTGATGCTGGGAAAGATTGAAGGCAGGAGGAGAAGGGAACAACAGAGGATGAGATGGTTGGATGGCATCACTGATTCAATGGACATGAGTCTGCACAAACTCTAGGACATAGCGAAGGACAGGGAGGCCTGGCATGCTGCGACCCATCGGGTCGCCAAGAGTTGGACATGACTGAGTGACTGAACAACAGACAGACGCACATACATGTCCACATTTATCACCCACTTAAGAATTCAATCTCATGTCATCAAAGCGTACAGTGCATGCCCACGGCATTTATGATATCCTGTAGACAGGAAAAACTATGATTTCCAGGTCAGAAATTAAATCCAGGGGCACAGGCTGAGACATGGTCCCGGGGCTAAATTTAGTCCATAATTATATTCTGCTTGGTCTGTACAATGTTAAAAAACTTGAAATTTTCATTAAAAAAAAATTCAGATGTTCTTTCATAATATCAGATAAACGGTTCTTCATTTCTCCACAACAACCGGGGGCTGAAGCTGAAGAGAGGTGACCCCTTTTGATAAAGAGTGGACTTTGCATCTCACCCCAGTTTCCAGCACACCATGATAATATTAGAACTGCCTGCTTTCCTTATGTTCAATACCCACCTGGATCCAGGCATGCATTTGAGTTTCTGGCTCCTTTTCTAGGTAGACATACTTTATGCTTCCCCAATTGGTATGGTTTGAATTGCATTTCCCCAAAATACAAATGCTGAGGTTCTGGGACTTCTCTAGTAGTCTAGTGGTTAAGATTCCACCCTGTAGTGCAGGGGACTTGGGTTCAATCCCTGGTCGGGGAACTAAGATCCCACATGCTGTGTAGAAATTAAGTCCACAGGCTACAACTGCCGAGCCCAAGCACTCTGGAGCCCACGTGCCACAACTAAAGGGTCCACGTGCTGCAACCGCTGAACTACCAACCCTACACACAGCTAGAGACCGCAAGCTGCAACTGGAGAGGCTGTGTGCTGCAAGGAAAGCTCCAGCACGAGGCAATGAAGATCCTGCGTGCTGCAGGGGAGACCCAGCGCAGCCAGATAAACACAATGAAAACACAGCGTGAGGTCCAAGTCCTAATCTCCAACACCTCAGAGTGTGAGCCTATTTGGAGACAGGGTCTTTTTAGAGATAATCAAGTTAAAACAAGTTGACGAGGGTTGGGTCTGAATCTAAGATGACTGGTTTCCTTCTAAAAAGGCGAAATGTGGACAGACACACACAGCAAGGGAGAAAGCTGATGGAAGATGAAGGCAGAGATTAGGATGATCCATCTACAAGCTGAGGAAGGCTAAAGACTGTCTGTAATCACCAGAAGCCAGGGAGGAGCCTGGAATGGATTCTCCCTTGCAGCCCTTAGAAGGAACCAACCCTGCTGACACTCTGATTTCAGACATGCAGGCTCCAGACGGTGAAACCATACCTTTTTGATGGGTAAGCCACTCAGCTAGTGGTACTTTGTTATGGCGGCCCTAGAAAGTGAATACTCTCAGTGGCTGAAATAAAGGCAGTATCTCCTTTGATCATGGGGAAGAAGCATAGGTGAGTGGCCTGAATCACCAGCTACTCTGGTCTAGGAAAAGCACATCACAGGGAGAAGCATCCCTTCCAAACCCGAGCAAGGTTTCCAAGGCTTCCCTAAAGGGATATTCCCTAATGGTGATATTGTAAGGGTGAAGAGATGTTTTAGAGGAACAAGTGTCAGAGAGGCAGATTGCCCGAATCTTCATTTATTCTTGAGGTTAACTTCGTGCCTACGTTTACTGCAAGGCACCTTCCATTTTATTCTCTTTCCTAGGCTGTTTCTCCCCTTATATGATCCCAAGCTTGCAGAGGTGCTGGAGGGGACTGAGGAAGGGGTCTCAGTTGGAGAGCAATGGGCAGCTGGGTCTGAACAGCTGACTGTTCCCCAGAGGAGGCCCTGAGTAACTATGAACAGATCCTGTTTCAGAGTCTGAGCTCCTTTCTGTTAAAATCAGTAGTTCTTATACAAGGTACCTAGAATAGTCAAATTCACCGAGTCAGAAAGTACACTGGTAGACGCCAGGAGCAAGATGGGAGGGGAGAATGGGGAGTTAGTTTTTAACGGGGTCAGAGTTTCAGTTTAGGAGGGTGAAAAAGTCAGGAGATGGATGATGGAGAGAGTTATACAACAATGTGCCAGTTAAATATGGTTAAAATAATATGTTATATGACTCACTTTCTAAAGGATGTTTCTGAAGCAAAAGTATGACTCTTTCAGGCATCAGACTTCTATTTGGTCCCTCAAAATCCCATTCCAGTGGGCCCAAGAACCGCCTTCTAGGTGGCGGAGGAGGGGAGGTTTACTTCAATGCTCCAAGCTGGGAAGTGAAGCAGGGCCAGATCAGCTGTCCTCTGGCTGATCAAGAGGTCATCCTCACTATGAACTCAGAGAAGCATGGCTCTGTGTCTGATTTTTTAAATTATGATTTTTTTTTTGGTATGGAGTGGGGCAAGATGGATTTCAAATAAATAAGATGGAACTATGTGGGCTGACTACTAATCTTAGGGGAGTAAAAAGCTTGGTAAATGAAGGGAACTAAAGGTGGGTTGGATAGCCAAGATCACACAGGCTGACCACCTCCTGGGGTTCATGTTGAAGCGCCCAGACCCAGAGAAAGCAGTGACATCTTGCATCTGGGGGGCTCTGGAGGGGTGAGGCAGTGTTCTGAGGTCTCTACATTTCCACGGACTAGAGGTTCCTGGAGAAAAAAAGACCTGCTCATGTGGCTATGAGATGGGACCCTCAGACCTGCGGATTTGAAGCTTTCGGAGAACTAATTTAATTTTTAAAGCACATACCCCCACATATGCCATTTCTTTATCAATAAGTTATGTATAAGTACTGCTGCATGACATTTCCAGAGAAGGCAATGGCACCCCACTCCAGTACTCTTGCCTGGAAAATCCCATGGACGGAGGAGCCTGGTAGGCTGCAGTCCATGGAGTCGCAAAGAGTCGGACACGACTGAAGGACTTTAGTTTCACTTTTCACTTTCATGCATTTGAGAAGGAAATGGCAACCCACTCCAGTGTTCTTGCCTGGAGGATCCCAGGGACGGGGGAGTCTGATGGGCTGCCATCTATGGGGTCGCACAGAATTGGCCATGACTGAAGCGACTTAGCAGCAGCATGGTATATATGTATAATACAGACACGATTGACTCAAAAGAAGAATGATGTAAAATAAATTTAAGTTCTAGCTCTATTTCATCTACCACATACCCCAGTGGATGGCCAAGTTAGCCCCCTGGTTCTCTGCACCTGGCCCGAGTCTGTATACGTAAGGCAGAGCAACACACACCCAGCTGACTGTGTTCATGTCTGAAGGGCAGCCCATACCTCTAAATAACGGTTAGTTGAAATAGTTATTCATTATCAAAGCATTCAAATGACTGAGGTTTAGGAGAGTCTGACCAATAGCATCAATGAGAAAACATTTTTAGAAGAACACTATTTTTGCATTTTTAGGTAGAAACTCATGTACAGATATGAGAGTTGGACCATAAAGAAGGCTGAGTGTCAAAGAATTGATGCTTTTGAATTGTGGTGCTGGAGAAGACTCTAGAGAATCCCTTCAACTGCAAGGAGATCAAACCAGTCAATCCAAAGAAAATCAATCCTGAATATTCATTGGAAGGACTGATGCTGAAGCTCCAGTGCTATGGTCACCGGATGTGAAGAGCCAAATCACTGGAAAAGACCCTGATGCTGGGAAAGACTGAGGGCAGGAGGAGAAGGGGACAACAGAGGATGAGATGGTTGGATGGCATCAGCGACTCAATGGACATGAGTCTGAGCAAGTTCTGGGAGACAGTGAAGGACTGGGAAGCTGGGCGGGCTGCAGTCCACAGGGTTGCAAAGAGTCACACATGACTTAGTGACTAAACAACAACAGCCTTAACACTGGACATCATTTTACTTGTTTCTGCTCCCTTCTTCCAATTTGGGATTATTCTTAAGAGTGCCACATTATATTTTTATGCTATTAAAACCATCAGGATAAAATTATGTTTTACATCGTGCTCACTCCATGAGGACCGCAAACATGGTCATAGGCTTTTCAAAGAGAATGAGATTTCGAGTATACCTCAAACAGTCCAAGGAAGCCACTGACCTACCTGGTGAGCTTGGTGCCAATCTGCTGTCGCAGCTCCAGTCGCTCCTCATCCGTCTGCCGGGGAAGGATGTTCTTTTCTTCCAGCTCTCGCTTGGAGGGCCTGTTGCTGAGCTTGATGGCTAAGGAGTCCTTCCTGCACACCTTCATGGCCAGGGAGCCTGCAGGAGGGGAGAGATGAGTTAATAAAGTCATTGCCAATCTGAGGTCCGGGCTCCCCTAGAGTCAGCTGTGGCCCACAGGGTGCAAGACAGGGAGACAGATATAATAGCCGAACTCCTGAGAGAGGTCAAGACCTCAGTCCAAGGAGGAAAGTGACTGTATGTCACTTTCATAGTTTCTGCCATCGGCATGTCCTGACTGCCTCTTAGTGTGCTGGGCACGTGAGGAGCACATGGGCAATCTGTGACGGGATCTCTGCTTCCCCAGGAACTCCCCACCTGGTGGGAACATCACAAAGGAGGCCAGGACAGACTGTGGAGCATAAAGCAGGCTGCAAAGGACGGAGGATGAGGGGCTGGCATGTGCAGGATACATGAGACTGACAGGCAGCCGGCTGGAGTGCATCTGCCTGTATGAAGGCTCAGAGGTGATGTGTGATAAGCCAGGGAATCACAAAGAGAGATCAGCTACAGCGGGGCTGCGGGTGTGGAGCAAGGTAAGGCTGGGCAACATGGGGTCAGCGTCGGGTGGGAAAGCTCGTGGAAAGGCAGTATTTGGGCACTGCTTTTCAACATAGGAGGTTCTGAGCACCTTCCATCTGGAATAAATCCATGCTTCTCAACCAGGAGAGATTTTTGCCCCCCAGGGGACATTTGGCAAAGTCTAGAGACATTTTTGGTTGTCAAACTGGGGTCTGATGGGGAGGCTGCTACTGGTATCCAGTGGGTAGAGGCTATTCAACATCCTACGATGCACAGGGCAGCTGCCATGACAATCAGTCATCTGGCCCAAGACGTTACGAGTGCTGAGGCTGGGAAACCCTGATACAAAATGCTCCGTCATCTGGGCAGAAAGTGATGGGCAGAGGCTGGACAACATGGGCCCGTGGCTGCCCCTCTGTGGTTCTCTCCTCAATAGCAGCACTGTTTCCGGTGCTCAAGTTTAGTTCGCTACCTGAAGCCCAGTATGTGAGACAAGAGGAAAGGCCTGGGAAGCACCAAGTTTAGGGGATCCCTTTGGATTCTGCATAGTAAGTGCTTGTCTTCTTTCTTCTGCTGCTGGTTTTAGAACATGGGCTCTGGAGTAAGGCCCAGGCAGCTTCAGCTCTCAGCGCTGCCTCTTAGCAGATGTGAAGCTCTGGGCAAGCTCCTGGCTGCTTCATTTCCTTCTGCCCCGCACCGACGACCCTCTCCCCCCGCCCCCCCACCAACCTCCCCCATAAAAGGAATTTATGCCCCTGGGGGTTGTGAGATGTAGATAAGAATGAAATCTTAGTCTATTGTCAGGCACACAGTAAAAGTGCCATTATTTAAGTTCATGCGTTAAAGGTTGATCAAATATCAGTCAATATTCATTCAATTGAAACATTCATTTTTTTATAACCAGAATGACAGATTTTGAACTTTGGTTTTTTAGTTTTTTCCCTTGTTTCTTAGCACACTGAAAGGCCTTAGAGAAGAAATTTAAATTCAGGACTTCTGAAGTGGTTGAGGTATGCTTAAAAATGAATTTGTTCCATATACAACAGTTAGTACTTTAGTGTATTCTGTAGACTGGAATTGAATTTTAAAGTGCTTTCTTCTCTTTGCTTTTTTTTTTTGGGGATGGGGCTTTCCCTGGTGGCTCAGATGGCGAAGAATCTGCCTGCAATGCAGGAGGCCTGGATTCGATCTCTGGGTTAGGAAGTTCCTCTGGAGGAGGGCATGGCAACCCACTCCAGTATTCTTGCCTGGAGAATCCCCATGGACAGAGGAGCCTGGTGGGCTACTGTCCGTCGGTCGCAAAGAGTCCGACACGACTAAGCGACTAAGCACAACACCGCACATGGCACCCCACAGAAAGCAATCAGAGAAAGAACATCTAAAGAGGTAAGAGATGGCAGCATGGTGCTGCAGTTTCTAGAGCTGTGATGTTGTTCAGAAGACCCTTCCCCTTTCATTTTACTAATGAATAAATAACACTGGACCTCAGATTTGAATCTACAGAGGTGAGCAGCTCCTTGCTCCCACCACAACCCCCCCCGCCCCCGCCCCCGCCACGCCACGCCACGCCACGCCACGCCACGCCACGCCACGCCACGCCACGCCCCCGTGCCTGCCATGCCCCGCCCCTGCCCCGCCCCGCCCCCGCCCCGCCCCGCCCCCGCCCCGCCACGCCCCCGTGCCTGCCATGCCCCGCCCGCCCGCGCCCGCCATGCTCGCCCGCGCCCGCCATGCTCCCCTGCGCCCGCCATGCTCCCCCGCGCCCGCCATGCTCCCCCGCACCCGCCACGCCCCAAGAGTTTAGAAGTACCTACTGGTATACAATGAACTGTCGTCATCCTCATCCTCTTCCTCCTCCTCCTCCTCTTCTCTTGTGTACAGGCAAGAAGAGTCTTCGTAGTCTGACTCATGAGGCACATTTTCTTTATTGTCATCACATTCAATCACAACAGTTGGCACTTGTCTGATTTCCGGAAGGCCCAGAGGCCCTGCTTTTGTGACACTGTCACCCGAGTGCAAACCAGAGCTGTGGTAAGAAGCAGAACAGGGGACCCGCTGCTCAGAGCTGTTTAAAAAGAAAGAAAAGAGGGCATTCATTCCGGCTAAGGTGTCGTATGGAATGCATGGGAACCTTTTAAAACCCTGGCTGTCCTGCACTCGGAAGCGAAAGGTCTACGGGGCAATTTGAGTCCCATTTTTCACCGCCAGCTCAACGTGCTGGGGCCCCAGAGTGACCTGGTGGTGTCAGCATCTGCTCTCTTCTGACCCTGGGCAGACTGTTAACTTTTCTGAGGCTGTTTCCTTGGATGAAACTGGGTAAATCCTATCTTTTTAGCAGGCCTGGTGCATGTGTGCCCCACCAGCAGGGCCTCAAAGGAGCCCCACACTTGTTATTTCTAAAAAGGGCCCTCCAAGTGGTTTCTAGACATTGTCCATATCAGTCTGTTCTCCAGGACAGCTTTTGGAAACTCAGATGTGGCTATCTCGTCTGTTAGAACCCTGAGTGTCTTCCTAGTCTACAAAACCAGTGCTCTAAGACTGATACAGAAAAGTTGTCAAAAAATCCACACCGCAGGCTATACCATTCATAACAAAGAACTAAATTAACTGAAACGTAGCTTCTTATTACATCTTGCCACCACCTCTGATGGCCAAGGGCAGGAAGGGAGAAACCTTCTGGAATGGTGTGGTCACTTAGAAGACGTGCTCTAACTAAATAAAAGGTCTCACTGCCAGAGGAGAGAGAAACCATTAGCCTGGAAGCAGCAGTTTAAGCACAGCCTGACGTGTAATACCTTGTATCGTCTGCCCCAGCCTCGTCCCCCTACCCTTGTCCCCACACAATTCACCTCCTTCACATGCAACTACGCAGTGCACACTCCTGGCCTGGGATGTGCTCCCACCTCACCTTCACCTTGCTCATCTCTGTCTACCTTTCAGTACTCATCTGAGGCAACACTTTGCCCAGGTTCTCGGGAGATTCCACAATTTTGAAAACTGGGAACATCCATTTGCTTACTGGATGGGGAGGAGTTGCCCCCGCCAGCCAAGTGCTAGATGTCTGCAGGGGCAGGGACTGTGCCCTCTTCACATCTGCAGCAGGTGCCTGGCACCGTGGCTGACGGTAAATGAGCACTCGGTCAGTGCTGATTGTCCTTGCTGGGCTGGAATCCCTGACATTTAGGTGCATTTAAAATGGCTGATGAGTCATACTCATAAGTATTAGTGAAGAGATCAGTCCTTAATTTTCAGGGAGTATTTTTAGTGTACTGCAGAGCTATACATGCCCCTGACCTGACTGGCACTTTTAGTAACGGCTTAATGACCGAGTCAAATATGTGGGAGAACTGAGGCAGAAAAGCAAAAAGCGAACAATTATTGAATGTATCACCCACTGTGCTGCAAACTTCCACATCCAGTATCTCACTACCTTGTTAATAACAACCCTGCAGGAGAGGTGTCAGTTATCCTCCTTTTAATAAGCAGGAAATGGAAGCTCTGAGAGGGTAATTAATAAGCCCATGATGGCACAGGTGGTCAAGGAGCCAGTTAGAATTTGAACTTGCTCTGTTTCAATATGATGTATCCAAACACTGAATTGTGATACTTGTAAGATTGTGTATTTTGGTTGAACACAAACCCTACTAACCATGCACAAATATGCACGCAAGGGGGAGGAAACATCACGCTTTGTCAACAACATGTGTACCAAACACACATCGTGACTCTGTAAATGTTTTAGATGTTACTAACCAGGGTAAGCAATAGTGTCCCCTCTCCTGTCACGGTCAGGTCACAGGGCATTGAGTTTAAAGGATACGTCTTAGACGCTGGGTTTAGAATGGTCAGGACGGGGAAAGGACTCGAGTGTTTACCTATTGTCACAACGACCTTTGCACCAGAATGGCAGTGTTGAGAAGCTGTAATAGAGCCTCATATCTTCAGTATCCATTCCCCACACCGGCACCTCCCAACCCGGTGGTTGTGCAGCATGTGAGATCTTAGTTCCCTGAAATGAAGTGAAGTTGCTCAGTCGTGTCCGACTCTTTGTGACCCCATGGACTGTAGCCTACCAGGCTCCTCCCTCCATGGGATTTTCCAGGCAAGAGTACTGGAGTGGGTTGCCATTTCCTTCTCCAGGGGATCTTCCCGACCCAGGGATCGAACCCAGGTCTCCCACATTCCAGGCAGACACTTCAACCTCTGAGCCACCAAGGAAGCCTAGGAATCAAACCCATGCCCCCTGCATTGGAAGCATGAAGTCTCAACCCCTGGACCATCAGGGAAGTACCAACTGTTCAGTTCTTTACAGAAAGAGTTTCCTGACCCCTGATCCAAATGAATATTTCTAACCTCTATCATAAGGGGACAACAGGATGAGATGGTTGGATGGCATCACTGACTCGATGTACATGAGTTTGAGCAAGCTCTGGGAGTTGGTGATGGACAGGGAAGCCTGGCGTGCTGCAGTCCATGGGGTTGCAAAGAGTCAGACACGACTGAGCGACTGAACTGAACTGATCATCCCTCACCCCTTAGCTTTTCTGTGTGAGCTATGTTTGAAGTCCACTAGTTTTATGTTAATTATGTGTTTACAACCTATGTTAAAATAAATATGCACCTATTAAAACTTTACATGGCACTGGGTAGCATGGTCTAGTGGTCTAAGGTGCTGGATTAAGGCATCAGGTTGTTTGGGGGCATAGGTTCGAATCCCACTGCTGCCAAGGAGCATTTTCCCCTTCAAGGATCACAGTCTTGTCGTGGTGAAGGGACTTGCTTAACTCAATGAAGCTATGAGACATGCCATGCAGAACCATCCAAGATGGACAGGTCACAGTGGAGAGTTCTCACCAAATGTGGACCACTGGAGGAGGGAATAGCAAACCAGTGTTCTTGCTGAGAGAATCCCATGAACAGTATGATAAGGCAAGAAGATACGACACTGGAAGACGAGCCTCCCCCCACCCCCCGGTTGGAAGGTGTCCAATATGTTACTGGGGAAGAGTGGAAGGCAATAGCGTAGGTACACCATGTGAGATGCCTGGCTGGATGAATCAGAAGCTGGAATCAAGACTGACCAGAGAAATATCAATGACCTGATATGCAGATGACACCACCCTTATGGCAGAAAGTGAAGAGCTAAAGAGCCTCTTGATGAGGGTGAAAGAGGAGAGTGAAAAAGCTGGCTTAAAACTCAACATGCAAAAAATGAAGATCATAGCATCTGGTCCCATCACTTCATGGCAAATAGAAGGGGAAAAACTGGAAGCAATGACAGTTTTTATTTTCTTGGGCTCCAAAATCACTGTGGACAGTGACTGCAGCCATGAAATCAGAGGAGGCTTGCTCCTTGGAAGGAAAGCTATGACCAACCTAGACAGTGTATTAAAAAGCAGAGACATTGCTTTGCTGACAAAAGTCCATCTAGTCAAAGCTATGGTTTTTCTAGTAGCCATGTATGGATGTGAGAATTGAACCATAAAGAAGGCTAAGTGCCAAAGAACTGGTTCAAACTGTGGTGCTGGAGAAGACTCTTGAGAGTCCTTTGGACTAGCAAGGAGATCAAACCAATCAATTGCAAAGGAAGTCAACCCTCAATATTCACTGGAAGGACTGATGCTGAAGCTGAAACTCCAATACTCTGGCCACCTGATATGAAGAATTGACTAATTGGAAAAGACTCCGATGCTGGGAAAGATTGAAGATAGGAGGAGAAGGGGACGACATCACTGACTCGATGGACATGAGTTTGAGCAAGCTCTGGGAGTTGGTGATGGACAGGGAAGCCTGGCGTGCTACTGTCCATGGGGTCGCAAAGAGTCAGATAAGACTGAGTGACTGAACTGAACTGATACTGAAGCTCCAATACTTTGGCCACCTGATGCGAAGAGCCAACTCATTGGAAAAGACAGTGATGCTGGGAAAGTCTGAAGGCAAAAGGAGAAGGGGACGGCAGAGGACGAGATGGTTAGATAACATCGCCAACTCAATCGACGTGAATTTGAGCAAACTCCGGGAGATAGTGGAAGACAGAGGAGCCTGGTGGGCTATAGTCCACGGGGTCACAGAGAGTCAGATGCGGCAATAGTGACCGAACAAAAACAATAATAACAAGAATTAAAACTTGTAAAAAGCTTGTCTTAAACTCCATTAAGGTACCACCAATGATGTGTGCACATATATATATATATATATGTACACCACATTTTGATTAAATCAATCTTGGCATGGTTGACCTTTTGGCCTGGGTCCTTCTTTGTAGTAGGGGGTTGTCCTGTGTATTGTAGGATGTTTAGCAGCAAACCTGGTCTCTACCCACTAGATGCTAGTGGCATTTCCTCTGGTGGTGACAACCCCAAGTATCATCATATATTGTCCAATGTCCTCTGGGGGGCAAAGCTGCCCATTTGGGAACTAGTGGCCTAGAGTATAGGGCTTCCCTGGTGGCTCAGACGGTAAAGAATCTCCTGCAATGCAGGAGACCCGGGTTCGACCCCTGGTCTAGAGTATGCAGACAGCTCCGCTACCTGCCGCATCCTCAGAGTTGTACCACATGAGTCTCCTCTAATGCAGCCTGGGTATTAGTGCTCAGGAATCTGCAGTATTCGCTGAAGGGTGAACTGCTCAGATCCCCTGACCTGCTGTGTATCAGGCTGGCATGCTGGGGGCGGTACCAGCCATCTGACATCGTGACAGTTTGGCTGAGTGCATTATCTCTGCTCCTGCTGTGGTCCCAAAGCAGTTACCCTGTTAACACAGGCGCTCTGAACCCATCTGAGGGAAGCGGTTTGGCTTGTTACGTGGCCCAGATGGGTGAGTTACAAAATGACACTCTAGCAGCCTGAAAGAGTCACCACACCTTCCGGAGTACCTGTCAACGTTCCCGAGGCAAAGCTGACTCATGTAAGCAGATCTATTCTAGACCACTCAGGTCAACACTCTTTGGGGATTAAGCACTGAGTTTGCTCCCAAGTCAAATGGATCTCATTTTGAAATAGAAACGCGTATTTTAAGTGCTAATGAAAGGTAAATGAAAAGCACTTTTAAAATGTGTGCAGTATACTTATTTTCTCTAAAAGAATCATCAATTAAATAAATTGCCTATAATGGAAGTGATTTATGAGCAAGCTAGTTTGGTCAGACATTATTCAGATTTTGGGTTTCCCCAGTGGCGCAGATGGTAAAGAATCTGCCTGCAATGGGGGAGACCTGGGTTCGATCTCTGGGTCGGGAAGATCTGCTGGAGAAGGGATTGGTTACCCACTCCAGTATTCTTGCCTGGAGAATTCCATGGACAGAGGAGCCTGGCAGGCTATAGTCCACGGAGTCGCACAGAATTGGACACAACTGAGCGACTAACACTTGGTAGGAACTTTGATATACACAGAATGCTTTGTTGTACTTGTGAAATTCTCTTGTCGAACCTGAATTTACACTCCATGGTGATAACATGGTAAAGTGAAAGTGAAGTCGCTCAGTCGTGTCTGACTCTTTGCGACCCCATGGGCTGTAGCCTACCAGGCTCCTCTGTCCATGGGATTTTCCAGGCAAGAGTGCTGGAGTGGATTGCTATTGCCTTCTCCAGGGGATCTTCCCAACCTAGGGATTGAACCCGGGTCTCCCACATTGTAGACAGACGCTTTACCATCTGAGCCACCAGGGACGTCAACGTGGTAAACACAGTGTCATTAAAGTAGGTGAACATACACACAAGAGAAAAATCACACCTGGGTTGTGTCACTTTCTCCTCCAGGTGGGCGATTAGGAGCTAACTAACACTCGAGGTAACCATGGAGCCCTTCACCCTGACCTCATAGAGGGAGTCTCCCCAACTCTTCCTGGGCCACTGCCTGTAACAGTGATGAGAGCTGATGCTTTCAATGCTCACACGGCACCAGAATAAATCCACGTAAGCCTCACAGCCACCCTATGAGATCAGAATTACTGTTACACTCCCATTTCAGAGAGGGAACGTGAGGCCGCTGGGCACGGTCACAGCGAGAGGGGTGCAGGCCTTACTGAGCTCAGGCAGTAGGGCTGGTAGAGCCTGGTCTCGCACTGATGTCACCAGGGCAGCAGCAGAGCGCAGCAATGGCTTCAAGATTTACTTTTTTCAGAACTTTCTCTCCTTCTCACCACCACCCACACAACTCTTTGCTGCTGTCAGACAGGTCTGAACATGACATTCCCTCAGTTAAAAGACCTTTCAAGGGTCTCATTGTCAACTGGACAAACCTCACCCTCTTTGGAATGGACAAGGGGGTGCCTTGCCATCTGTGGCCCTCATTCCTTCCAATCTGATTTGTTACTGTTCTTTACCATGCACCCCGAGTTCCAGCCACAGAGGCCATTTGGCTTCCAAAGCACGCTGTCTGGTTCCAAATGTTGCTTCTTGACCTGCATACAGATTTCTCAGGAGGCAGGTCAGGTGGTCTGATAATCCCATCTCCTTAAGAATTTTCCACAGTTTATTGTGATCCACACAGTGAAAGACATTGGCATAGTCAATGAAGCAGAGATAGATGTTTTTCTGGAATTCTCGCTTTTCCTATATTGTCAGTTAGAACGGGGCATGGAACAATGGGCTGGTTCTAAATTGCGAAAGGAATATGTCAAGGCTGAATATTGTCACCCTGCTTATATGTCACCTAACTTATATGCAGAGTACATCATGTGAAATGCCAGGCTGGATGAAACACAAATTGGAATCAAGATTGCTGGGAGAAATATCAATAACCTCAGATATGCAGATGACACCACCCTAATGGCAGAAAGGAAGAGGAACTAAAGAGCCTCTTGATGAGAGTGAAAGAGCAGAGTTAAAAAGCCGGCTTAAAACTCAACATTCAAAAAACTAAGATCATGGTATCTGATCCCATCATTTCATGGCAAATAGACAGAGAAACAATGGAAATAGTGACAGACTTTATTTTCTTGGGCTCCAAAATCACTGCAGATGGTGACTGCAGCCATGAAACTGAAAGACGCTCCTTGGAAGAAAAGCTATGACCAACCTAGACAGCATATTAAAAAGCAGAGACATTACTTTGCTAACAAATGCCCATCTAGTCAAAGCTATGGTTTTTCCAGTAGTTATGTATGGATGTGAGAGTTCAACCATAAAGAAAGCTGAGGGCCAAAGAATTGATGCTTTTGAACTGTGGTGTTGGAGAAGACTCTTGAGAGTCCCTTGGACTGCAAGGAGAGCCAACCAATCAATCCTAAAGGAAATCAACCCTGAATATTCATTGGAAGGACTGATGCTGTAGCTGAAGCTCCAATACTTTGGCTACCTGATGTGAAGAACTGACTTATTGGAAAAGACCCAGAAAATGGGAAAGATTGAAGGCAGGAGGAGAAGGGGACGACAGAGGTGAGATGGTTGGACGGCATCACCGACTTGATGGACATGAGTTTGAGCAAGATCTGGGAATTGGTGAAGGACAGGGAGGCCTGGTGAGCTGCAGTCCACGGGGTCGCAGAGGCGGACACGACTGAGCGACTGAACTGAACTGAAGCACGCTGTGAGCTCTCCTGACATCACTGCACCTCAGAACTAGCCCCTCAGCGTTTGGGTGCAGCAGCCCACCCAACCTCAGGGAGAGCCCTGATGCCGTTTCTTTTGAGCAGCCTTTCCTGATTTTTCAGTGGAAACCAGCCCCTTCTGTATCCACAGCCTCTGTTCCAACCTCTTTTTTAGCACCTGTCGGGTTATATTATAATCATATATCTAAGCATTTACTCCCTGCCCCCAATGACTACAAGCCTTTCAAAGACAGAGGCTGATTATCATTCTCTTCATATCCTAGCCTCGTTTTTGTCCACATTTTAGGAACTGATGGAAAAGTCAATCAAATATTTGAAGTCTCTAGGAATCAGAGTAGTCATAATACAGTTTCCATCATTTAATTCACTAAAATAATCATCCTTGACCCTTAGATAGTCTTCCTGTGTAGAGAAAGTGTCCTATGAACAGACAATTAAAGATGTGGAAATAGCGAACTAGGGTTCTTAAGAAGTTAACGCAAAGAGATAGGGCAGAGAGATCTGTGCAAGGAAGAAGGCCAGGGTACCCAGGACAATGTGAGCATAGAAGGTGTAACAGAGAGCTTATGGTCACCACATTTTTCCCAACTCTATGCTCACAGGCTCTCAGGCCCCTTCAGTAAGATTGTTCAGGGTTTCAGGCTGCTTTGTATGGTGAGCTGGTTGGGCTAGGAGGTGTCTTCTCATGTGACATTCTACAATGAATTGATATTAACACCAAAGGGCCTACATTATTCTCCAGGGGCGGAAAAAAGAGATTCTGTTCCCTCATCTCGAAGGCTCCAAAGGATGTAACTCTCCTGAGATGTGTTACGAGTAAGAAGAAGAGATGCAGTGGCTTTCTCGTTGCTGCAGTGGGGGTGCAGCTCCCGGAGGATGGAAGGGCGCCACTATCGTAGGTGATGCTCCCTCCCGTGCTTCGTACCTCCTCCAGTGGACAGATGTAGGCACACAGCATCTAACACGTTCACTGGCGCATCACCTGCCTCCTCCAGTGAGAGGGAAGCCTGGGAGGATGTCCATTTTGCTTTGTTCTCACTTTTTCCCCAGAGGATGGAAGTGCCTGAATACTTTCCTTCATGAAACAACTGAATAAGCCAGAAGGAACAAACAGAAGTTTACCTAAAATGGGAGGCCTGCCATTCAGAGACACACGAAAATAGGATTCAGGAAGCTTGAGAGTAAAACGGCAGTCCTAAGTCAGTAAAAAGCACGCGCTGCAAACTCTCTTCGCCTTCTCTCTGTCCCCGTGACATGTCAGGGAAGTCCAAAGCTGTCTCTTCTCCCCTTGGTGCTATCTCCATCCAAAACAACACTGAGCCAGTCTTCTTTTTGGAAAATCCAACTCTCCAAGCAGGCTACTAAAAGAAGTAGGGGGCTTCCCTGGTGGCTCAGTGGTAACGCATCTGCCTGCAGATGCAGGAGATACGGGTTCAATCCCTGGGTCAGCAAGATCCCCTGGAGAAGGAAACAACAAGCCACTCCATTAAGTATCCTTGCCTGGGAAATCCCACAGACAGAGGAGCCTGGTGGGCTACAGTCCACGGGGTCGCAGAGAGTCAGACATGATTTAGTGACGGAACAACAGCAAGCCAAATAGGAGACACGTAAACTGAGAACACAGGGAGCTTCCCTGATGGTCCAGTGGCTAAAACTTCACACTTCCAATACAGGGGGCCTGAGTCCAATCCCTGGTCAGGGAACTAAATCCCCCACGCCACAGCCAAGAGTTCTCGTGATGCAAGTAAAGATCTCACATGCCGCAACAAAGACTGAAGACCTCATGTGCCATGACCAAGCCCTGCTGCAGCCAAGTTTAAAAAAGACAAAGAACACAATGGCACCCCATCAGGCCCCCATCCCCACTCACCACTCTTTCCTATCACTTAAACAGTCACATGTTTCTAAGAAATCCACAGACTTTGAAAACTGAGACTGTTTCACCTTTCCTGTTCATTACTGGGTGAGGGAGAGGCAGCTTGTTTTTAATAATTCATTAAGAAATGCATGCCAAGACATCTGTGACAACCAGGGTCATTACACAGTTGGCCCCCTTTCAAGGGAGCTTAATAACCATCACTGTATCTCAATCACATGATAATAGGGAGATGCATATAGAGCTCTGTGAATAATCCTGGGCATGGGATTACCCGCCATCAAGCACCTTTGATACTCTCCTAGGAAATCAGGGGCAGGTTTTGAAATTAAAAATCACTGACTATTTTAAATCCTTCATCTTCCCTGAAAATACCTGGGAATCATTTCACCATTATTTTTAAGGAAAAATGTATCATAAAGGGACATTGGTTTCTGGCATCTGGTTTCATATGCAACCATTGTTAAAATGCCAAAGGAATAAAAAAAAAAAAAAGACGATGACATTAACCTCCTGAAAGGACAGAGAAAATTTATTCCCCTCCAATAGGATACTGAAAATGACATTAAACTTCAACAGGAACGGCTTTTGTCATTCAGACTGCACAGAGTCATAAAGAGAATTTTCAGAGAGAGTTTTCAGTAGGACGTTTCTTCTTGGAGCCCAAAAACGTGTGAGAAATTATGCTACAGATTGCAGTGCCTGAGGCTGGAAGATGACAGAAGTAACCACTAACACCCTACTGCTGCTGCTGCTAAGTCACTTCAGTCGTGTCCGACTCTGTGCAAACCCACAGACGGCAGCCCACCAGGCGCCTCCGTCCATGGGATTTTCCAGGCAAGAGTACTGGAGTGGGGTGCCACTGCCTTCTCTGACTAACACCCTAGAAAACAGTTAATCAGCTTCCCCAGAGGAAAGCAACCACGCATCGTGGTGCTTATCACAGCCTTCTAAGATAAGCAACTCGACACTGGAGATCTTGTGTTTCTGTTGGACTTTAGTCAGCAGGAAACGATGCCATTCTATATACAGAGCAGGGGACTGAGCTTTCCTGAGTGGAGAATGTGTTTTCAGTCTTTTTTTCCAGTGGTGGTAATGAATGCAAATGAATGCATTTACATCCCTTTTTCTGTCCTTCTAGGGACCAATGGAGAGAAGGCAATCGTACCCCACTCCAGTACTCCTGCCTGGAAAATCCCATGGATGGAGGAGCCTGGAAGGCTGCAGTCCACGGGGTCGCTAAGAGCCGGACATGACTGAGTGACTTCACTTTGACTTTTCACTTTCATGCATTGGAGAAGGAAATGGCACCCCACTCCTGTGTTCTTGCCTGGAGGATCCCAGGGACGGGGGAGCCTGGTGGGCTGCCGTCTATGGGGTCGCACAGAGTCGGACACGACTGAAGTGACTTAGCAGCAGCAGGGACCAATGACCCACATTTCTGAGATGGTGTCTGGGGTCAGGATGTGGTGAATAAAACCATAAGACACCCAGAGTCTGACCGAGAGCATTCTTCATCTCTCACGGAGGAACCAGATGGCGGTGGTTCTTCCACATGACTTTGTCCCTAGACGTCAGCCAACATCCCAGGTCATGCTTGTCTGGATGTGGGGTCAGGAGGGCAAGACCTGGAGTGAGGACCACGTTTGGGTCCCAGCTGAGCCACTCATTAGTAGAGCTTCTTGCTTTTTCAGTTCCTCATCAGGTAAATGGAGAAATCCTTCTACCAAACTCAGGCTGCTGCAAGATCGGAGAGTAATGACTTGTAAACATCAATATTGGTAGTTGCTGTTTCAGCAAGGGATGTACTTAAAGCTCAGCAATTTATCATAAACCAATCATTATGGATATTATCCATTAGTTTATTAAAACACTTCCTTTAGCCTTTTCAATATCTTTGGCCTGCACAATCTTTCTGGATAAATGGTTTCCAAGAGGATCAAAGAATCGTTACTTTATCATCAGGCAAGGGCGAGATTTCTACTGATGCACACATAAGAAAATTCAGTCGCAGATTCTCTTCTGAAAAACATACTTCCTTTTTTTAATCCCTTTAAGACTTCGAAAGATGTTAATGAATCATCTAGTCTCATTTTAACCTTCCTCTGACCAGCTGGCTCACCAGCCTTGTAGGAAAGGTTTGTCTTGCTCAAAGTGACATTACCTTGCTCTGAAATCTCATCCTACCCCTTAAAATAGCAATTATACTGCAAAACATTATCTACATGCAGCCACTTACAGATGATAAATATATGCTGTAAAACTGAAGTACTGGCCTAAAGTAAGAGATTGATAACTCTGGCCTCAAAGGGTCAGAGACAAATGTCTCACCAGAATTGCAAAAGATTTTGAAGAGATGGTCATCAGTGTAAGAAAGAGATGCTTTCCCTGGAAACACATTTCATTTGAAAATATATGCCATTTGCTAAACGATGAGCAAAATACCAAACTTCTTCAAATAAACACCACTTCACAAATCAGATAACACGGGTATTCAGAGGTTCATTTTTGCTTGGTACCAACGCATATCTGCTCACCATCACATGAACGCTCTGACTTGCAGGTGGAAACTCTGACAGAAATCAGTGCAGTAATTATGTCAGACTGATAAAGCTAGAAGAAACCCAAGGGCCCATCTAGTTCAGGACCAAGAGTTATTCTTTTCCCATGACCCTGGAGGCCACATAAAGAAAAGTAATTGTCACCTTGAAATGTTTTAATACTGATTATAAACGAACTGTGATCTTTGAAAAGTCTATAGATAATGATAGAATAATAGAATTAATGAAGATCGAAGGGATTTTTTTTGGGGGGGTTACTGATTTCAATTTCTTCTGTCCAGTGTTGAAACTGTCCCTTTTTCAATAATCTGGACAGGCAGTAATGTAATCCCTAGCTAATGTATGCAATACTCAGTATTTTACTGAGTAATAATTTTACATTATTATTGTCCTCATTAATAAGAGTTCAAGATGGTTCTGGAAGCCTTTCTGGGTCTGGTTGGTCATTGTTGTCTGGACTATCTATAATTAACACAGATATACAACTCCTCTGGGAAAGCCATTCCATTTCTAAAAATATTCACATTAGGGTTAATTTCATGGCATGGAATTAGAGGGTTGACCAGAACATCACCAGACGATCTCTCACCTGTAGGGTTTTTCTTCATGGAGCACACGAGTAAACCACTTGGAACAGCGGCCAGCCTGATCTTTTAAAAAGATCTCCTGTATTCTCTCCAAAGGTTCCTAGGCTCTCCTTAAGCCAGATGACAATCTTCTGTCATTTCCCTCATTCTCTATGATTGGTCCTCTAAAAACCTGGCGAATAACTGTCAACTTCCTGCCTTTTCTTATTAAAAATCTCATCGCCCAGCTTGGAGTATCACTCCTTCCTTTAATATGCCTAGCATATTCATGCTCTCATTCCTTTCCCCATCTTCTCCCAGTTCTTTTCAGTTTAAATGCAGCTCTCCAGAGAAGCCCACCTGTGGACCCCCTGCCCTGCTCCCCGGGACGCCCCCACCTCCTGCACCCTTACAGGTACTGGCCGCCCAGTGCGTGCTCCCAGCAGACTCCAAGCCGCTCTGAGGGCAGCACCCTTATGTTTCGTGCAGGGCTGTACCACCAGCAGGGCAGCAAGCTCTGAAGATTCTGAGGGTAAGGAGCTCCAGGAACACTGGAGGTGGAGAAGGGAGGGAAAGAGACCCAGAGGTCAGCCTCCCTCCCGCCTCCTGCAGCACCACGGTCACCAGGGTCTGGATGCTCAGCGGCTCCTGGCTCCCGGGGCAGGATGGGGCACTCCGAGCAGAGCTGGGCGTAGTGGCGGCCTGCCGTCCCTGACTCACTGGGCAGGCGCACCACGTGCCCCAGCAGCACCTCTCCATCCCCGCCAGGGCAGGGGTAACACGGGTGGGCAGCAGCAGTGGGAGCGGGGCCTCTTGCACCACATCCACTGCCATCCTCCCCAGCTCTTCTGGGATGGGCTCAAGCTCTTTCCTCGCGGGGAGGAAAAGCAGCTGACAGTGAGGCTCCTGGCCAGGCTCACGCCTCAGTCCCTGTCTAAGAAAGAGAAACAGGACAGAAGGGGTGGACCTGGGAGGCAGCCACGCTGCTGTGGAAGGAGGCCCTGGGGCCACCCTGTGGAGTCACCTTCAAAAACGACCTGACTCACCAGTGAAGAGAAAATAAACAAAGATGATCTAACGCTGGGAAACCAACTCAAAATTTCCAACGAGATTGGATCAATCTGCAATATGCCTTCTAGGGGCACTCAAGGTTGACTTTGTGTGTTGGAGAAGGCAATGGCACCCCACTCCAGTACTCCTGCCTGGAAAATCCCATGGACGGAGGAGCCTGGAAGGCTGCAGTCCATGGGGTTGCTGAGGGTCAGACATGACTGAGTGACTTCACTTTCACTTTTCACTTCCATGCATTGAAGGCAATGGCAACCCACTCCAGTGTTCTTGCCTGGAGAATGCCAGGGAATGGGGGAGCCTGGTGGGCTGCCGTCTATGGGGTCGCACAGAGTCAGACACAACTGAAGTGACTTAGCAGCAGCAGCTTAGCAGAATTTTGCTTAACTTTCACTATCATTTATTTACAGACATTTACTGTATGCTGTGTAATAAGACGACTGATGTGGACCGATCGTCATTTGTTCCTCACGAACAACCCTATCGAGGTTGGTGGTATTATTATTAACCCTGTTCTAAAGATGAGGAATCAAAGGCAAAAGGAAGTGTGATCTCTGAGACTGAAACCCCGGCGTTTAGATTCTGGAGCCCATGTACTTAGTCGTGATGCAGGGACTGCCTCCAGCCTGGCCAAGCCGCCCAGTGACTTTGATAAACACAGAAGATGGTCTCCAGTTCCCTCCCCCAAATCTAGTGAGCCAGCACCACATCACTTTGCTTACAAAGATCCATCTAGTCAAAGCTCTGGTTTTTCCAGTAGTCATGTATGGATGTGAGAGCTGGCCCATAAAGAAAGCTGAGTGCTAAAGAACGGATACTTTTGAACTGTGGTGTTGAACAAGATCCTTGAGAGTCCCTTAGACTGAAAGGAGATCAAACTAGTCAATCCTAAAGGAAATCAACCCTAAATATTCGTTGGAAGGACTGATGCCGAAGCTGAAGCTCCAATACTTTGGCCACCTGATGCCAATGAGCGGCTCATTGGAAAAGACTGTAGGAAAGACTGAGGGCAGGAGGAGAAAGAGGCGACAGAGGGTGAGATGATTAGATACCATCACTGACTCAATGGATATGTGTTTGGGCAAACTCTGGGAGATAGTGGAGAACGAGGAAGCCTGGCATGCTCAGTCTGTGGGGTCACGAAGAGCTGGACACGACTTAAGTGACTGAAGAGCCACCAAGCACTGTAACTAACTAAAGTGACTTTAGTGTCATGAGGCACAGGTTAGGGTAACAGGTAAGAATCTTCACTCAAATCAAAACAGATTTAGAGTAATTTTGGGAGAACAAGAATAAGACAGAAAAGGGTCTAGAAACCATCTCAATACATGATCAACAAAATTATTAGCCTGAAAGGGACAAACCACTGGATAAAGGGAATATTATCTATCTTCAAAGATTTAAAAGTCTCTCATAGGAAAGGAAGATGAGAAATAAGACTGGGACAAGGGAATTATAAGAAGAAAGAAATCTGCAGTAATCAGAGCTTCTGGACAATGGGGTGAGTTATGCTGGAATCCGTCCTTCTTCTGATCTCATCCACCTGCAAAATCCCAATATCTCCCTCCTTCCCCACTTGCTCTCTGATTCATTTCAATAAAGAACTTGATCTGGTGTAGGTCCAACAGACCTATTCATTGGCCTACACGCGACTGGAATATTCTACAAAGACACAGGGAAATCAGGAATACCTTCTAACTTATTGGTTAGTACTTTCAATGGAGACTTTTTAAATGGCATGCTTTCATTGGAAATGTACCTAGTGACATCCTACTAGTATGCTGGGTGACCATCTTTTTCAGACGGTCAGATCTTTCTGGAAGAGATGCAAAAATGTTCTCGGGGTTACAGGAGATATGAGGAAACTGCATTCACTGCTAGTGGTCTGTTTTTTTTAAAATTTTTTGATGTGGGCCATTTTAAAAGTCTTTATTGAATTTGTTACAATAGTGGTTCTGTTTTATATGTTTCAGTTTTTGACCCCAAGGCATGTGCGATCCTAACTCCCTGACCAGGAATCTAACCTGTACCCCCTGGATCACTAGTCTTCTTTATGAAAGCAGTTGCCAAATTGCTATGAAACTATCTACAAGTTTGGTCTCAACTTCTGTACAATTTCTGCAGATGGGCACCGAGTTTATGGACTACTCTTTTGAGTAGCTGGTATGAGGGAACCCAGTCTTCCTTAGGTTCTTTGCTGACGTAAGTCTCCCTAAGTGGTGTGAGGGTTAAGATGATAATAAAGGATGTAAAATAAATGACTAAAAAATGCCATCCAAATTTTACATTACTATTGTCCTCATTAACAACAATAGCAGTAGTTAGGGGACTTCCCTGGGGGTGCAGTGGATAAGACTCCACACTCCCAATGCGGGGGGCCCAGGTTCGAACTTTGGTCAGGGAGGTAGATTCCACTTGTCGCAACTAAAGATTCTGCAGGCTGCAACTAAGATCCGGTGCAGCCAAATAAGTAAGTAAAGACTTTAAAAATATGAGACTCATTCATTAAAAAAAAAAAAAGAAAGAACAGTAGTTGAAAATGCTGGCAATGGGCCAAATATAATTTTTTTTCCCCAGTGAGGGGTGATATTAATGTGAACCAATCAAGTCAGAATTCTCAGTGATAACAACTTCCCTGGGAGTCATTAATATCCCAAATGTAGACGATTTGGCTGAGACAGAGGGAGGGAAAAAGCCACTGAGAGGCAGGGAAATCTGAGAAGTGAAAGTCGCTCAGTTGTGTCCAACGCTTTGAGACCTCATGGACTGTGGCTCCACAGGCTCCTCTGTCCAGGGAATTCTCCAGGCAAGAATACTGAGTGGATTGCCATTTCCGTCCCCTGGGGATCTTCCTGACCCAGGGACTGAACGGGGCTCTCCTGCACTGCAGGCAGATTCTTTACCGTCCGAGGTACCAGGGCAACTACGACAGAAAGCTCCCAACGGTGTCCATCTCGCCCCCAGCTCTCTGCCTGGCGACTGACCTGGCTCTCGAGGCTGAGGCTTAGTTGCAGCCCGTCTGCAGGACCCAGGTGACTAGCCTGGGGCAGGCACCCAGGACCCCAGCCCAGGCACAGCCTCATGCGAGACCGCAACACTTCCTTCTGGTCACACCACAGAACAAAGTCAAGCAACATGCCTTGGAATCACACTGGGAAACAGCCACCTCTTGGGCACAAGCGAAGTAGTATTTGAACACACACAGGAGCAATTCAGAACCAACACGAGAGCTCTCCCTGGGTGGAGGGGGGTTAGGGCCGCTTCTACAGGCCTGTCCTTGGATTCCCCCCGGAGGCAGAATCTGATGAAAGAGACTTTGGCGGTTGTAGGTACTTATTCAAGGCTCAAGCTCGGATAATCAGACTTCATCTGCCGCTTCCTCCATCAGTGAGACCAAGGCGCAGCCCTTCCCCTTTCTTTGCTTTTCTAGCACTGCCCTAGCCGTGATCATCTTTTCTTATTCTACATCTGCATTGCTTTTCACATCATAAAAGTAATATACAAAAAATCAAAAATTAGGCAGTACAGAAAGAGATGAAATATAAAAGATTTTCTGCCATCTCCCCAACCTTGGGGTTACCACATTAATAATGATGTGTATACATTTCCAAAACATGTTAATGCCTACAGAAGGGCAATACGTACTACCCATCCATTCATGCGTGCATCTATTCACCTATCCACTCACCCACATACACACACACACACACACACACACACACACACACACACACACACACACACTACCTCTTGATAAATGTGATTGTTCTAGTCTGGCAACTGGCAAAATGGTTTTTTTCTCCAAACTTCTCTTGACATTCAGATTTTGGTCTGATTTCACTTTCAAGCTGCCCTGCCCCTGACCTGCCCCATGCTGGCAGGAGTGCCAGCCCTTGAGCTGGTCTTCCTACCCCTTGGCTGTGGTCAGGTGCCCCAATCCCCCCCCACCCCCCGCTGCCCCCTCCTGCCCCCCCACCCCCTGCCCTCCCCCTGACCTCCTGGCCCATGATGGCAGGAGTGCCAGCGCTTGAGCTGGTCTTCCTATCCCTTGGCTGTGGTCAGATGCCTCAATCCCCCTCCTGCCCCCCCTGCCCCCCGCCCTCCCCCTGACCTCCTGCCCCATGCTGGCAGGAGTGCCAGCCCTTGAGCTGGGCTTGCTACCCTCTGGCTGTGGTCAGATGCTGCAATCCCACTCGGCCACTCCAGACAAGCCCCCCTCCCACCCTTCCACCTGCCCTCCCGCCCCCCTTCCCCCTCCCATCCCCCCTCTGGTCCCCCCACCCACCCCCTCACCTTTCCAGCCTCTGCATGGTCATGGCCAGCGTTTTGTTCAGCTCCTCAATCATCCTGCAGCCTGACGGGTGCAGGGGCAGGGAGCCGGTGGCAGAGGGCAGGTGCTGGCCCAGGCTGCCATACTGCAGCTGATGCTGGATCTGGGAGGGCAGGACGGTGTGGTGGTGCTGGGCCCCGCCCTGCGGGCCGCTCTTCTGGGCAGCGTAGGACGCCAGGGAGAGCTCCGGCCCCCCCACAGGCATACAGATCATGACTTTCTTTGGAGGTAGCGGAGGCGACAGCTTCACTGGCAAGCAAGGCAATTTCACGGGGGCACCAGGATCTGCGGCGGAAGGAAGGTGAGAGGCAGATGTGAGGTCAGGGGCATCAGGAGAAACCTAGAACACCATGAGTGCCCACCTGGGCTTGTGGCCCTCGGGATGGGGCCCTGAGATGAAATTCATCAGCTGAAGAACCGGCAGGTGAGTGTCACTCAGCGCACTGTGTGAGTGGCACTCAACCGCCGGCTCTCACTTCCTGCTCGAAGCACGCTGGGACTCAGGTGCTGCGGGCATGTGCCACCCCACTGTCAGACTGAGGCTCACCAGCAGAAAGGGGGGACGTGCTCTTCTGCATATGGAAACCCAAGGATATTCAAAGAGACTTTTTTTCAGGATATGTGCAATACCAACAATTTTGCCACTGTAATGGGAAAATAGCCTCTTGGCTGGCACTTTCTAATAGGCATGGGATTAGAAGCCAGGCTGAGGTTCAAGTCCACTAAGAGTGTGTCCCTCCAGAGGTAACTGTAATGCCACCAGCTTTAATTCCCTCATCATCCCATGCTTTTTAGGATTCAGGGTCACAAAGTGTGACCAAGAAGCCCTGCTGCTCTGCTAAGACATCCCCTGAGCCTCAGTTTTCCCACCCATAGAAAGGGAGTACTGTCTACCCTCTAGGTCCATTATGAGAAGTAAATAGATTCACGTCTACACCATCTCCGTGTGACGGGATGAGAGGGTTGAGTCATCCCAGAAGAAGGGGCAGCTCTGTATAATCAGTTCCTCCAAAGGACACTTTTAAGAATTTTACAAAACCCCCACCCAAACAAGTTAGCAGAGGGCTTGAGTATAAAATACACCCAGTATAGTCCTTGATAGGTAATATCTGCTTGCTTGCTTAGTCATGTCTGACTCTGCAACCCCATGGACTGAAAGCCCATCAGGTTCCTCTGTCCATGGAATTTTCCAGGCAAGGATACTGGAGTGGGTTGCCATGAGAGGTAACAAATGTTGTCTTAATTCATTCTGAAAAAAATAATATATACTAGGATTCTCCCATGGGTCGTTGTGAGGGTCAGACAAGATAATGTGGACATGCTCTGTAAACTGCAAAGCATGACATACATCTGAGTCCTGTCATGAATAGGATTCTGGCCGCCCCTGTGAGAGTCCACCTGGCCTGATCCTTCCCAGCCTGGGAGGCAGAAGATAGAAGCTGAGAAAGCAACAGAGTGTGTGGTGTTTCCTTATAGGTAGTTCAGTTCAGTCGCTCAGTCGTGTCCAACTCTGAGACTCCATGGACTGCAGCACGCCAGGCTTCCCTGTCCATCATCATTATAAATGACTTCCCGGACACCCACTGTGAGTAAGTGGGAGAAAAAACCTGGTGACAGTGAGTCAGGGAGCACAGAGGCTTCCAAGGCACCATCCTAGAAGTTTGCCAAGTCTAACATGGCCCTATGGGAAGGGAAAATGGCAAGGTCCTCCAGCTTCCAGCATGCCATTCCAATGCGCACAGCCCTGCGTTAGTACTGAGACCCCGTGGAGAGGATGCAGAACCAGGAGTTAGAAAACCTGGATGCTCTGCGATTAACTGTGCGTGTGTGTGGGTCGTTGCTCAGTCATGTCTGACTCTTTTCGACCCCATAGACTGTAGCCCGCCAGGTTCCACTGTCCATGGAATTCTCCAGGCAAGAATACTGGAGTGGGTTGCCATGCCCTCCTCCAGGGGATCTTCCCGACCCAGGGATTGAACCCTGGTCTCCTGCACTGCAGGCGGATTCTTTACCACTTGAGCCACCAAGGAAGTGCTCTGCTATTAATTAGCTATGAAATACATCTATGCTTCTGGGGACCCAGGCACTTTTATATCTAAAAATTCAGGGGTTAAAAATGCCTCTGTTACCTTGACAGCATCTCCCTGAACACGACGCTCTGCATCTCCCTGATGCATGATATTCACGGGTGATGGGAGGACACACAAGACCTCCTGCACTGGTAACGATAAATGGGGTACAGGCAAAGCTCTCTGCTTGCTGACTTAGAAATGGATGGGTCTTCTGCAGCCAGACTGATCGAGACGCAGTATATTCATAAATCTGTCTCCGCTGATGGAGTGGAAAGAGCAAAAACCAGTTCCAGAGAACAAGAAAAATAAACCCCAGCTATGTCACAGAGCTATAAAACCCAAGAGGACTGTATTTCCAAACCTGACACAGCTCTGGCTTATGACTTCAGACAAGAAAATGAAAACCCCAGATGACTTCTGTAGTGGAGCCTGGAGACAGAGCACTGGAGTCTATGCACAGAACGAGTCTGAGCTAAGTGGATACACCCTGAGCCTCCCTCCTCACCTTTTCAGTTAGCACCAGCTGTAGCACCTACAGAGGCATTTGTAACTGCTTCTGTATCAGACAGTGTCATCAATGATAGTAGCACTTAGCATCCTAATGAACAAAAGTGATGTAAGAATTTCTCAGTCATCTGCCACCTGGTTCCAGTGAGTCAGAATCTCCGACCTCCTTTTGTGAATACAGGCATCCATTCAAAAACATGAAGAGTTTATAAGAAGCATACTTAAGTTTATAAGAAGAGTTCAGAATCCATTATTACAAACTGGAAGGCAGAGCACCAAAGAATTGATGCTTTCAAATTGTGGTGCTGGAGCAGAGTCTTGAGAGTCCCTTGGACTGCAAGGAGATCCAACCAGTCAATTCTAAAGGAAATCAGTCCTGAATATTCATTGGAAGGACTGATGCTGAAGCTCCAATACTTTGGCTACCTGATGTGAAGAACTGGCTCATTAGAAAAGACCCTGATGCTGGGAAAGATTGAAGGGAGGAGGAGAAGGGGGCGACAGAGGATGAGGCGGTTGGATGACATAGTTAACGACTCAATGAACATGAGTTTGAGCAAACACCAGGAGATAGTGAGGGACAGGCAGGCCTGGCGTGCTGCAGTCCACGGGGTTGCAAATGGTCAGACACGACTGAGCAACTGAACAACATCACAAACTACTGAATCAGATTCCCTGGGCTGCAAGAATGGCTCCACTCACCCCTTTGGGCCACCTTAGGGATTGTAAGGTAGTCTGGGCCTTTTTTGGTCAAATGCCTGGAAAGGCAAAAATGTGTTGACTGACCCCTCATGGTGAGAGGGACAGAAGAGAAACAAGTGATTAGGTTTCAATGTCATCGGCCTGCCTAGGTCTCCTGAACTAGCCTAGTATACGGAGACCACAGTGGACACCTGACGTGGTGAGGACCAAGTCCAGAGCCTGCCGAAATCCTTAAAGAAGGGCCATTATCACATAGGCACCCCCAGCCCCTGACTTTGTTTCAGAGCCACTTTGCAAAGATACAATTTTGTTTTTAAGTGGATCCTTCCTGTCATCTCCCCAGGTGGCCTCACTGAAATGCTGGTGACACTGGGCAGTGGAGGGGCTGATCACCAGCCAACTGGGTCACTTGGGCACATCAGCTCTCCTGCAACTATAAAATCGATCTTGTAAAAGTCAAATTACATGTCAGGAAAGTGCTCTCAGAATCAGAACTGCAGATGTCTCTATAATCATGAGAACACACATTTGTTCCTAAGATCAGTATTTTGTTAAGAAATGATTTTTAAGTTATGGATAAAAACACATCCTCTGGTCTATTTTTGCACCAATGCTGACTTGTGCTATTGCTCCCACGGAGACCAGGCAACGAGAGGGCCAGGAAATTGCTATCTGGGTGGTTGAACCCGAGCTTTCCACATGACAGGTGTAAAGGAAGGTGAGAGGGTCCGGAGGTGGGCAGCGGAAAGGAGCCCACGTTGGCTGTGCCCGCCAGGGAGGACTGCTGTTTGTGACCATCCAGGCAGAGGCTAGGAGGGAGTCAAATCAAAATCACAAAGTCCTGGAATGAAACACACACATTCGGGTCTGGTCTCAGAACCCTGGAACCAGGGGCTCTCTCTGTGAGGTTCAAAGGCAATAAATTTAGATCCCAGACAACAAAAAACTACATAGACTATCTCCCTATTAAGAGGTAGTACAGCAGAAAGTAACCCCAGTCCCTGACAGTTCAAATGGGAAAGAATCCGCTTGCAATGCAGGAGACACAGGTTCCATCCTCGGGGCAGGAAGATCCCCTGGAGAAAGGAATAGCAACCCACTCCAGCATTCTTGCCTAGGAAATCCCATGTACAGAGGAGCCTGGTGGACCACAGTGCATGGGATCTCAAAGAGTTGGACATGACTAAGCAACTGACTACACACTACACATCAGATACTAACATAACACTGTGAATCAATTATACTCCCATTAAAACATATGTATTTGTGGATGGAAGATATCTGGGGTTTGATTCAAAATAATCCCATGGGAGAAGACTGTCAGAGGGTTAAAGATGAAACAAGACTGGTCTAACCAAGGGATACACAGAGGTTAACCATAATAATCTCTTTACCTATGTATATGTTTGGAAGTTTCCATTATAGAAAAATTTTTAATAAAGGAAAAATAAACACTGCTTGAAACACACACAAAAAGAGGTAGTACATTCATGGTTGAACTAAGAGGTTCAAGCTAGATCCATGTTTTAAGAAGGAGAGAAGGGGATGGCCTCAGTTCATCTCTAACTCTCCATCCATCTGCTGCACGGTATTTATTCACTGTTGGAGGACATGCTCAGATTTCTTGCATTTATAGTGATGGCGGTGGCTGGTCTAACCATCTGCAGAGCATCCCCACTCCCCCATGAGATTCCCAGTGTACTTGCTGACACCTAAGGCCGGACTGCAGGTTTGCCCAACGGATGACTCTGATGTTTAATTGCTGCTCTCATGAGGGGTGGCCTTTCTACCTAGGCTATCACATTTCCTTTAAATCCTACAGAACCCATGAGAATTAGATCTCATTTTCAGCAGCACTCAGAGATGGAGAACAATGTGCACAGATTCTCCTAAAGAAGCAAATAGCCTGCTATGAACTCTTGGGCAAACGATCATCGAGCTCCTCCTTCAACACCGCTGCAGTGGGGCGCTTTGCCTCTCGCAGCCTGCTGTCCTGCTGCTGAGGGGCAATGGCCAAGGACCCCCAGGGAACACAGCAGACCAAATCCCCACTCCGAAGGGAAACCTGCCCCTGGGACATTTGAACAATGTCCAAGAGGAAGAGCCAAGGGCAGCAACTCGGTGCCCTCTTCATTTTCAGGGAGCCTCAGTCACATTCATCCATGCAGTTGGAAATCCACCCAACAGCAGCAGCATCCATTTTATCCAAGCAATGTCAAGAGGACAGGCTTGGAGGAAATCAAGCAATTGCAGCTAACAGTCCTCAAAAGAGGTCCACTTCCTCCTCCAAAAAGTTACATCCCTCACCACAGCTTTCAAGGTTCTCCAGTTTCCTTTCAACCCACTGCTGGCCCGATCTTTCTTGATTTCCCTAGCAGAATTGCACTTTCCTGCCAAGCTGAGCCATTTGCCATGTTGTGAACATCCTATGCCTCGCCTGCATGAGCCTCTCTGAACCCTGCTTCCTACCTCCTGGCAACCTCCCCTCCGATCCCTACTTGTCTTGTTCATCTCTAAGGCCTATCTCAAATACATCCTTTTCTACCATGCTTTTCCTGACTCTTTCAAAAGGATTTAATCTTTTACTATTTGAATTTCTTTAGAACCATGTTTATGCATCTTCAGATTAAACATTTTCTGTAGCTTACAACCATCTACAACTCTGAGAGCTGGTAACAGAACACTTTTTGTAAACTGTGTCAGGGTTGGAAGAGTACTTTGCTCATAGTGCAAAAAACACACAAAGTATAAGCACCATTCAGACTTAACAAAGGACAGAAATCCACATGAGCCACAATGTAGATGAACCTTGAGGATAACACGCTAAATGAAAAAGGCCAGAAAGACAGAAAGACAAACTGGGCTACCCTGGTAGCTCAGATGGTAAAGAATTTGCCCGCAGTGCAGGCGACCTGGGTTCGATCCCTGGGTGAGGAAGATCCCCTGGAGAAGGAGATAGCAACCCACTCCAGTATTCTTGCCTGGAGAATCCCATGGACAGAAGTGCCTAGCAGGCTACAGTCCATGGGGTTGCAAAGTATCGGACACAACTGAGCAACTAACCGTAATGAAATTCACAGAAACAAGGAGTAAAAAGGTGGTTACCAGGGTTAAGGAGAGATAAAGGGGAGACTGTTTAATAGGCAGAATTTCAGTTTTGCAAGATGAAGAAGTCCTGGAAATCCACTGTGCAATGTGATTATACATAACATTACTGACTATACATTTTAAAATGGTTAAGGTGGTAAATTTTATGTTTTCACCACAAAAAGAAAAGTGCCGAGTGAATTAAATCTGCACCCTAACAGCACTACCAAAAAACGGGAGGTACTCTGCTGCAATCTCTGCCTTCATCACAGAGGTCAGAGCAGAAAGCATCCTTTTAAACATGTTTCATCAACAGACAGTCCTTAGCTTCACTAAGAAAAGAATTTCTGTATTTTGAGAAAAGACAACCAGGACCAGAATACTAGGGAGAAATGGGTATAAAGATTAAACTCAGGTAAATTTCCCAGTTCTTCAAAGTATCAGCTATCCAGAGACTGTGACCCCTAAACTTCTTTAGGAGGCTTCTGAGTTACTATCCATTTTTTCTGTTTAAAAGCACAGTTGAGGTCCAGGGTCCCGATGCTCTAGTCATCCGTTTTCTTGCACTTTCTGAGTAGAAAGCCAGGAAGGCAGGCAGGGACAGAGATGAAAGAAGCTGGGGGATTTGGGAGAGTTGGACAGGAAGCTGAAAGAGGAGAACAAGGAGGGTGGGATGGGATATTCTGGGGCAGAAATGGGGCCAGAGGATCAGACAGCAACAGAGATACCCCGTGAACTGACAAATCAGAATTTGATTGTAGAACAACCCACTGTGGACACTCTCCTCAAAACGAGAGAGACAGGCTCTAAATAGAAATACTGGTTTCACCTTGACAAGCTCTGGAGAGAGGATTCTCATTAGACACCTGCTGGGGCTGAAAAAATACCACAGGGCGTGGATGCTGTCTGGCAGGGAAATTTGCAGCTACAAATACTTCGTAACATTGAAACTAGCAACCAACCAGTTCTGGTAATACAGTTAAGTTTCCCTGTGTTTCAGGCTCTAAAGACAGTACCACAAAGTCACACTGGCAGAAGGACCTGTTTTTGAGGATCAGCGAGAGTTCCCTTTCTTTGCTGAACTGTGTGTTTCCAACGGTGGCCAAGTGCTTCCCATGCGATCTGCCCCTTTCTTGATCCTCAGACTGTCTCTTTCCAGTATGTGCTTTGAAACCCAACTCTACTACTTTTTCTCTTTATAGTCAACTGCCTTTAAAAAGTTATTTATTTTCCAAGGGCTGAATTTTTTTTTGTCTTTGAGTTATACAAAAAAAAAGCAGATTTTCTAATTTCTTAAATAGATTAAAAAGCAAGGAGCCAAAAAAAGCCAACCAAAACAAACAAAACCCAAAGAAGACTGATGATTCTATTGTCACAAATTTTAATAGGTATCTTAGTGGAGATAGCGTAAACTGATGGTGACAAGTGAGGATTCTGGAATAAGACGAAAGGGATGGAGTCTATCTAGCTACGTCACCATGACTAAGTTATTTAACTTCTCTGAATTTCCTTTTCCTCCTCTATGAAAAAGAAAGAATAAAGATGCTAGTACTGTAAATTTTTCCAAAAATGGCACCTGCCATTATTACCTAAGTGTGATTGTCAGACTGTGAAACTCAGCTATCACATAAATTGATTATCCTTCATTGCAGTGGCTCCTGTGGGGTACCTAATCACAAGTACCTTATGCAGAAGGAATAGATTATTCAGGCAACGTTTAACATTTGATTTCTGGAGCCAGGATGGCTGGAGAGGTGACTGCCAAAGACTCAGAAAAGTAGGAGACAATATTTTTTTGCTTCTACCCCCCTTTTTTTCTGGGGTCAGCCATCCTTCTAAGAAGGATACGTTGGGAAAATTATTCATCTCAGATCATATTGGTTATGCAACGAGCTCTGCTGGGCACTGTCCTTCCAGAATGGAAAGGAAGTTAATGCCCAGCAACTCCTGATCCTATATTACATCCGCTGCGTGCATACTGATGTTGGAGGTAAGCTGGATGGACAAGAGAAGAAGAAAGATAGTTTGGGGGAGCGAGCGGGCTTCTATCTACTGGCTGAAGAACAGAGAAAACGCATGAGGCAATCTCCAAGTTAACTATGGTTTTCTGGATTAAATGGAAGCAAATGCCAAAGCAGAGGTGTTTCTGCATATCTCTCCCTGCATGTACCTAGCTGTAGTCCACGCCCAGGTTCATGCTTCCTCCAGCATCTACCGGACCATCAACCACTGTCACTTTCTATTATTCACGCATGGTGTCTTTCAAACTGTCGTCTGTTTCCTTTTAAAAATGTCAACAGAACAACAGATACTGAGAACACGCTAAAACTCCTAGGTCTCAATTTAGAGTTCTGCTAGAATTCTCAGTTTATTAATTCCTTCTGACACGGCCCAGATGTCTCTAGAGTAATTAGTAACAGAACAGGGTTAATGTGGCTGCTTCGTGGTGATGCAGATTCACTGTGACGGATGGTTCACTTACAGAAATGAAGCCAAGTTCAGTCAAGTTTAATCCCGAAGGGGAAGCACCACACTTGCCCCCCGTACACATCTGTGCCTATCTCGTCATCGTATTTAAGTGGCTACCAGGTACAATATGGTAAGAGATCATCAGCTTTCACATATTTTTTTTATCCATTTGGCCCAAGCTCTATGGAAGTGAGATGTACAGATAATGGGTAAAATTCACTCTCTTGGGGAAAGAACAAGGGGAGCCAGAGAGACAAGGCTAACAGAGCAAGAGAGTCCTGGTAATGCCAGGCTTGTGGCTGAAGTTCTTTTTTTTTTTTTTGAAGTTCTTAATTAGGTAAATAAATTATAGGGCAGTGTTTGTTTGAAAAAAAAAATACTGTCAATTCTTTTATATACATATATTTTTGTAAAGACTTCTGCTGTGGACCGTGTTTAAAGTCTTCACTAAATTTGTTACAATATGACTTCTGTTTTCATGTTTTGGTTTTTTGGCCAAGAGGCATGTGGGATCTTAGTTCCCTGACCAGAGATTGAACTCACACCCTGTGCCCTGGAAGGCAAAGTCTCAACCACTGGACCGCCAGAGAAGTCCCTGTTAATTCTTCTTTTAAAAGGTCTTCTCTACTCATCCGTTCTCTCTCTTCCCAGTGCCATCAGTTGATAATTTTAGCTTCTGTTTCAACAAGTGGAGCGGCCTCTGAAAGTGTCTCTGTGCCTCAAATTGTTCGATTTAATTCAATTAGTGCTTCTGCAGAATGAGGCATACAGGTGGCTTCACTGGCTTCTCAGTTCGGCTGTCAACCTTCTCTTCTGGTTCATTTTACACAATGACCCAGGAATGTATTTTAAAGTCTAGTTTTCAGCCTATCACTCACTCCCCAGCTCACAAACTTCCAAAGGCTCCCAACTGCCTAAAATCTAAATCCTCACATGGTAGATAGGCCTAGTAAACCCCCTCTCTCAACACAGCCCAGGAGGGCCCCTCCATCCCAGCTCTGCCTCCTTGTCACTGGCCCGAAGCAGGGCCACCTGTGAGCCTTTCCTCATTCTCTTTAAATCCTTCTTGCCTTCAGGGTGGGCTCAAGTTTCAGGCTCTCCAGGAGACTTTTTATCAGACTGTGCTGAACTGCAAGGATTACACCTAACAGTAGTTAGTCTGGCATTCTACTTCTGGAAATTTAATGAGGATATATTCATAATTGTATATATATCATATACATGTATACTAAACTGTCATATTTTGATACCTAGCTTTGATACCTAGCACAGTATTCTGCCTACAGTTAGGTGTGCTGAATAAATATGTACTATATATGAGTTTATTTTTTTCAATATTGAAGCTTTCTCAAGGGAAATTTGGCATCTCAGTCTTAAAATGTACCTTAAAAGTACATAATTTAGTTCTAGAATCAGAAAGAGCAGTTCTCATACCAGGAATAAGTGAGGAAAAACTCAGAAATGCTTATAAAAATATATGCACATTGTTGAGATATTGAGTTTTTTATAATAAGGAAGATAGAAACCCCTTAAGGGGTCCCTCATTTAATTGGGATCCCCTACAATGTAGCTAACAAAATCACTTTGTGGAATATTTTAGCAACATGAGGACCAGTTCATAAGACATCAGTAAGGGCAAACAAAAAGTAAACTTGTATTTCACTTTTTCTGTTAGATAAATGATAGACAGTGGTTATCTTTACAGGGAGGCTTAAGAAGGCTCTTTTCCTTTGTGGTTTTCTCTGCATTTAAATTTGGGAACACTAAAGTGTTACTACTGTGTTGAACGGTTTCTTTAATTGGAAACTTGCTCTTCTGAACCACAAACACTGACTTGGATGGATATGTACTTTGATAGAGGAGCTTGACACAAACTTCTATTTGAATTGTCATCTAATAAGCCTCCGCATCATGTGAGAGACATCCTGTGACCCTGGAAACAACAGTGATTGATTTAGGAATCAGGAAACAGGGTCTAATGTTGGCTTTACTGCAGAATTCCCACCAGCCCTGGAAAAGTCACTTCTTTTCTTGAAACTCCGTTTTTTTAATGATAAAATAAATGGATATTCTTGCACCCTCATTCCACCTTACAAAAATGTATAGAGATCAATTAGAAACTATTTATAAAAATAGCAAATATATTATAAAAAGGAAGTCAATCAGCATCGAGTGGGATTATTATCAAGGTTGGAGAAACATCCCTCTGAAATCTAGAATCTCTGATTATACCACAACTTTAAATCACAACGTGGTACCCAATTCATGTGCTAATGTACAGCAAAGTGCAATTCCATTAAACACCCAATTTAATAACTGTAGCTGCATTTATTAACTAACATTGAACAATGAATTTTAAAGTCATTTCAGGTTATTACAAAATATTGAACACAGTCCCCTGTGCTATACAGTAAATCCTTGATGCTTATCAAGCTTATTTATTTTCTGTAGAGGTTTGTATCTGTTAATCCCGCTGATAATCTGAAAAAATATATACATCTGAATCATTTTGCCATACACCCGATTTATAACAGTATCATAAATCAACCACTCTTCAATTAAAAAGCAGTCATTTTAAGACAACATTCCTCTTTCCACAATATTTTGCAAATTACTATCTTTGCTTTTTTTTTTCCTCCCAAAGAGAACAGCACAGGTATACATTTTAAAAGAAGAAATACACTGGGCTTCAGATCAAGTACTCAGAGACCAAAAATTGAACACTTTAGCAAACTCATGATGAAGAGAATGGGAGCCCCTCCATCTCTATGAAGATTTGGACAGTGAATCTAACCCACCTAGATGGCAAACACTCTTGACTTAGCGACATCAATGCAACGGGCATACTTACCGGTGCACGTGACTGGCAGGTGTATACTGCATGCCTCCAAACACACACACACACAAACCCAGGTCACAACGGCGTGTACCAAGACACACACAGAAACACCCAAGTGTCCCACAGGACGACCTCGCCAAAGGTTCTCAGGTAAAAAGCAAGAAAGGATCCCGTGAAGGGAAGGCAGGGTGGCGGGCCCCCAGAAGTCGTGCTGACTCACCTGGTAAGTGGTTGCCAATCCTGGCAGTGGGTTTGGGAGGCAGGGCGGGGGGCTGCTTGAGGAGAGAGAGCTGCTTCACGGGGGTGTCCTCGTGGTCTCCGGGGGAAGCAGCAGGTTTTTTGGGGGGCAGGAACAGGACTGGTTTGGCTGAAGGATCTTGGGACAGGAGGGCTCCAGACTCACGGGCAGAGGGACTCTCTTCGGACACTGAGGGCACAACCACATGACACACGAGGACATTACACACACGCGGCGCAGGCGGGGCTGGCGGCAGCCGCGGGGCGCAGCGCAGGCCGGCGACAGGCAGAGCGCTTACGGCGTGTGTTCCAGGGGCGCGCCAGCACCGACTCACGGACCACGGCGACAAGCAACAGATGCGCGGGCGCAGGGGAGCAAGGACCAGGAGCCCCTCTGAGCCTCCTTGGGGTGTGTCTGCCCTTTGCTCCCGGGTCTGAGGGCAGCCTAGGGGCTGACACTGGACAGGCGGACCCCCACATCCTGGGGCGGCTGCTCCTCCAGGTTCGGGGCCGTCCAAGCTGCACATCAGTGTTCAGGGGGCACGCTGCAGTTTCAGGGCCACTGGCTCCTATACACCTGGACAAGGTGAAGGATGCTCCAAATGATCATTCTTTTTGTTTTCTCTGCTCCTCTTTCCTACCCTCACCAGAAGCATGGTTTTCTCGTTTGGATTCTGCCCATTCCTTATTGCTCCAGGCCCGCCTCTTCCTCTTCCCTTGGGGGTTGGCGGGGCAGGACTCAGACCAGCTCCAGTTAAGAGCTGTCCTGGGTAGTAGCAGAGGCCCTCTCATCAGACTGGAGACCTGGCCGAAGACTGAAGGAGACTACAACTTCCCAAGGGCGACAGATCTCAGGACGACAAATCAAATTCGTCTGATCCCATGTGACAAGAAAGGCTGGAGAGAAAGCTCAGTTTACTGCTTTAGTTGGGACAATCTCTCCAGCTGGTAGCGGGGGAGGTTGGGAGGGAAATGCAACTCAGATGCATACTTCCCCCTACCATCACTGCTCCAGTAAGAAAGCCTGTACACGAATCCTCCCCTGACTCCTCCTTCCTCCCTAATCCGGGCAGCAGTGCTCCCAGCAGCACCAAAGCCTTGCACATCATCCGCAGGAGAACCAGGTTCTCCCCTGGCTCAAGGAACAGTGGTGTTACCAGTGCTGGACTCACTGATGGAGCAGCGACTCAACAGGGTCCCAAAGTGTGAACTGCCATCACTTCCACCTCCCGCCTGAGCTCCATGTTGCACACTTTTGCACACGGGGTAGACAGAGGAAAGACGTGGCCTCCTTCCCCAGACTCCAGATATCCCAGAGGTCCCTCCCCGGAGGCTGGTATCCTGATAGCAAGGACCTCTCCTTACTGGCTGTCTGGAGAGCGCCACCATCTGGCTAAAGAGGACCACTCTACAGTCCTTCTGAGGGACTGAATATTGGCGAATCTGGACCAAAAAGGGAGTGACGATCAGATGGCATCACAAATCATCTGTCAGCATGATACAACTTAACTGGTTAAGTTGTAGACAATTAATACATCAATTTTATACGGTAAATTGGTACAGTTTCCTAAAGTGATGTAACAGTTAACTGTTATATTGGGATGAGGATTCAAAGGCATACCAGGGCTTTGTGACCAGGTGACTTAGACAGACATCCTACAGAAGCATGTGGCTCAGAGTTAGCAGAAACGAATGTTAGAAAACAAAACGATGACGTTTTAAATCGTCTATATTACAAAACAAGACCTATCTTCTTTAAAGAGATTAAGGTTTTTAAAGCATTTTTAAAAATTATAGAAAAATAAATGGATATTTCCTCCATATTTTTATACTCAGCGTGTACTGGGTTGGCCGAAAAGCTTGTTCAAGTTTTCTATAATGTTTTATGGAAAAACCCAAAGGAACTTTCATGACCAACCCAGTACTAAACTGGTCACTTCCTGGAAAACCCAAAGGAACTTTCATGACCAACCCAGTACTAAACTGGTCACTTCCATCCTCATTTCCAGGAGATCCTTATGTTCAGGGGGCTTCAGAACAGAAGCCCAAGTCCATCCAGGCTGAAGGCCCACCACACTGCATGCTGGGGACCAATTCAACGTCTATTGGGGCATTACCTGTCCCATCCATGATGTCGGCAGGCTGGAGCACCTCGTATGAGCAGGGATCCCTGGGCATCGGGACTGGCTCCATTTCGGACAGGGCAGGCAGAGACAGCTGGCTGGAGCTCAGGGACTGCCCGTTTTCCAGGGAGTCATCTTCATTCGATATGGAGAGCTCCCCGTCTGTCAGAGGGAGAAAGAGACCGCAGAGTTAGATACGCCTGTCTTGCAGGAAAGAGTGACACTTATTGCCTGCTACCCGAGTCTAGACGCTTTTGAACAATCTTCATCAAGACCAGAACATAAAGTCTACTCTCGTTATTTTGCTTTTAAGGCATCTAACCACCAGGGAAACTATTTCCAGTGATCTACAGTAGTGTGCCTGTTTTCTCTCCATCTTTCTAATCATCGACAGATGAATGGATAAAAAAGATGTGCCGTGTGTGTGTATGTATGTATGTATGTATGTATGTGTATATACATCTATATGGAATACTGTGAAAGTGAAAAGTCGCTCAGTCGTGTCTGACTCTTTGCAACCCCATGAACTGTAGCCTGCCAGACTCCTCTGTCCATGGAATTTTCCAGGCAAGAATACTGGAGTGGGTAACCATTGCCTTCTCTAAGGGATCTTCCCAACCCATGGGATTGAACCCAGATCTCCTGCATTACAGACAGATTCTTTACTGTCTGAACCAGCAGGGAAGCCCATATGGAATATTATTCAGCCATAAAAAAGAATGCGGGAACGCCACACACAGCAACATGAACCTAGACAAAACCTAGACATTGTCACACTAAGTTCAGTAAGCCAGACTGGGAAAGACAAGGATGATAATGCTTCTGTGGAATTAAAAAGAAAAAGATACGAATGAACTTTTTTTTTTCTTTTTTTTTTTTTACAAAACAGAGACTCACAGACATAGAACGCAAACTTATCATTACCAATGGGAAAAGGGAGCAGAGAGGAATACATTAGGAGGTTAGTATTAACATATACATTCTACTATATATAAAATATGTAAATAACAAGCAAGAACCTACAGTATAGCACAGGCAACTATATTTTTGCAGTAAACTATAAGAGAAAAGAACCTGAAAAAGAGTATATGTATACACACACACACACATATATATATATGTATCACTTTATATCTGTGCTGTATACCTGAAACTTACACAATATTGTTAATCAACTATACTTTAATTTAAAATTTAAAAACATTTACAAAATTTTTAACATTTTAAAAGTGTTAAAAAAAATCATAATATATCATGTTTTATATTTGTTCTTTAAACAAAAATGAAAATCAAATTTTCTTCATAATTTTTGAAAACCTGGAAACACTGAGCAGGACTCAGAGATGGAAAACGAGGTCAGGAATTCCTACTTTTGGGAGCAAAAGGCTTCAAGCACTCAAAAAGTATGGGGACCTGGGACGTCAAGGCACTAGGAAAGACTCACCCTGTCTTCTCGGCACCTCTGCCCATATCCAATCTCTCAAGTAGACACATGTTTAGGGGTCTCTGAGCTCCAGCTGCAGGGCTGCAGCGGAGCAGAGTCACTGGGAGGTACCAGGATTCTCCTGGTGCCCATCAGTGATTCTGCCGGGCAGGGTACACACTTTGATCTTGTCAAAGCTCAGCAAGACAAGGAGCAGCCAGTTAACACCACGGTGGAGGATCAAAGGCTCCTACACAACGGCCGTTTGTCAAATCAAAACTCCCTGGGTGTGATTTCCTCCTAGCCCAGGGGAGTCCTAGATAGCTAGACATTAAAGTCAAATTAATTTTTAAAGAGGACTGAAAGCTGTTCCAGCCAGATGAATAAATATCCAGATGAAAGGCTCTAAGTTATGTTTGGGCAGAAACACAGAAACCAGCAAAGCAATTACCTGCCTTACAACGAGAAGATAGATGATTTACTTGAAGAAATACAACAGTGAAATGACTCCATGGTTAATCATGGATAAATAAGCTTTTCCTTTTGCTGTTTTCCTCCCAAGGCTTTAATTTTCTACACAATGATGATACGGCAGCAAAAGATTCCTCTACCTACCCCCTTTCCTCCTCATTTAGAACTGGCCTGATGAAACGCATGCTCAACAGAGCAATTTATAAACTGACAGGCTTTAGGTAGCATATGGTTCAAGGACTTATGATATTTGACCTGAAATTTTATACACATAGAAAAAAATATATAATGGACACCAAAAAGTCATTTAAAGCAGATAATTTAAAGCACTAATCTCTGAAGACTGTGGCTTTATTTTTTCTTTCTTTTCACTTGGCCTTAAAAAAATTTTTTTTAAATTGGTTTTTGTTTGTTGTTGGTCATGCTGCTTAGCATGTGCGATGTTAGTTCCCCCGCCAGGGATGGAACCCATGCCCCGTGCAGTGGAAGTGCGGAGTCTTAACCCCTAGATAGCCAGGAAAGCCCCTCACGTGGCCTTTTTATATATCTCAAATGGAAGCAGTAGTCACTATAATCGTGATTAACAATATGGCTATGACGTCTCATTCCTAAGAGAAGAGCAGACTGCCAGGCCAAGGCTATGGGAAACACTCAGCTGAACTGAGAGTACCCAGGATGGGAAGAGCCCTGGTTGTGAGCGTTAACGCAGCACCATCCCGTAGCAGGCAGTTCCCAGGTCCTTTACTTTGGTTTGTTCAAACTGACAACATGGGAAGCACCTCTGCTTCAGGTTCCCAGTTGGTGGAATAATGATGGAATTACCATTAGGTTTACTACATCTCTGAGAAACCATTCTGATTTTGGATATTCTGGCAACCCACTCCAGTACTCTTGCCTGGAAAATCCCATGGATGGAGGAGCCTGGTAGGTTGCAGTCCATGGCGTCGCGAAGAGTCGGACACGACTAAGTGACTTCCCTTTCACTTTTCACTTTCATGCATTGGAGAAGGAAATGGCAACCCACTCCAGTGTTCTTGCCTGGAGAATCCCAGGGACGGGGGAGCCTGGTGGGCTGCCGTCTATGGGGTCGCACAGAGTCTGACACGACTGAAGCGGCAGCAGCAGTGTAGTAAAAGCACTGGCTTAAAACAGCCAGAGGAGGAGGGGTTTCAGGGTTGTTGCCATGTTTTGCTTCTTTGGGGCAAAGATGTGATGGAATGATCACTATATATTTTAGCTACTTAGACTATTTATGTCTAAGAACTGTAGATGCAACATTAGGGGAAAGAAAAGATACAACAAAAATTTACCTCCCTATGGATTAAAAAGTACCTTTGCGAAATCACAAAGGCCCAAATCATTTGGGAGAGGAAACAATCTGGTGAATTCCACCACCGCAACTTCTAAATACACATCTCATTAAAAAATGAAATTAGAAAAAAGGAGAAATACGACATGAATCATATTTCTACCCCAACAGAAAAGTTCTTTTTCCATACTTAGTTGTATGTATTAAATTTTATTTTGTCTTGTTTTTTTAAATTTTATAAGCATTGTAATTCACATAGTTATCATCTTAATGATTATATTTAATCTCTCTGTGGTTGGTCACAAAGGGATTTCCAATGTTTTATGCTATTATGAAAACAGAAATCTCTGCCGATTACTTTCTGGTATAAATCTTCTCTGCAGTTAGAATTCTCCCCCTGTAGAAGAGAGTCCAAAAAAGACATTTACGTGTATTAATATTTTAATGTCTACTGCCACAGACCTGGATATCGTTAAGTTAGTTTTCTATAGGGTTTGTCAATTTACATAGCAGCAATGTACAGACCACACAGATTTCTGGGCTTTTGGTCATTTCTCCAATATTAACATTGATAATCATGTTTTATCTATCGACATAGCTACTTACCTACATATATAAGCACACATCTGGCAGAAATAAATTAAGACCATGCAATAAGCACACATTCATTATTGATATCACTTATGACTAAGACAGATGATGACAAAAATGAAATCTGATTTGGATTCATATAATACGGGGATTAAAAAGATGCCGCTGTTAAAGTAACTGTTATTTTTTAAATTCTTATGATGTTTTCAAATGTACACAAAAGTGGAAGCATGGATGTAATGAACTCCATGTACTCATCATCAAGCTATGAGGAATTAGCTGGGGATTCCTAATGCTCAGTAACTTCAAGTTTGACTCATCTGAAGACTAATTTGTTTATGAATAGTGGATTCACAATGTTGTATTAATTTCTACTGTAAAGTGATTCAGTTATATATAATATATATACACACATGTGCATATATACACATATATGCGTGGACACACACATGTATATATACACATACACATATGTATATACACATACACAGATATATATACACACACGTATGTATATACACATAACACAGGTATATATACACACACATTCTTTTTTCATATTCTTTTCCATTATGGTTTAGCACAGAATACTGAATATAGTTCCCTGTGCTATTAGACAGTAGGACCCTGTTGTCTGTACATCTTATACATAATAGCTTGTATCTCTGAAGACTGTTTAGGCTCTCCATGCCTTTTTACTATTTACCAGTCCTGTTATCAGCACATTACTAGCATTTCTAAAATAAGCATCATTAGAAAAAACTGTTTTCCCTCCCAGGAAGAATTTAACTCTCCTGAACAAAATGAGTCTTACGGACTATTTCTGCTTTCACCTATCAAGATCTTCGCAGTTTCTTAGGTATTTTACTCTTTTTGATGCAACGGTAAATGGAATGGCTTCCTGAATATCTCTTTCTGATCTTTCATTGCAGTCTCTTGTTACTACAATAGAGCAAAAGCTCATTGAGTACTGGAAATCATTTTGATGTTTCACATACAATAATTTTCAAAATGGTACAATTACCTCCAGGTATTAAGACATTTCCTACTAGAATCAATAAAGTGTGGAAAGGAGGAAGGGAGAAGGCAGGAGGAGACCAGACAAGTTAAGGCAGTGGTTCTCAGACTTTCATGGGCTTCACAGTTTCCTGGCGGGCAGTTAAAACACAGATGCCAGGGCCTCACTCCCAGAGTCTCCGACCCAGGAGGTTTGGCGTGGGACTGAGAATATGCATGTCTAATTAACTCTTGGGTGATGCCAAAGCTGCTTTTGCTGCTCAGGGTTCCACACTTTGAGAACTACTGGACTGGAGGTAAGGAACCCAAGCAAGAGAACCCAGAATAGCAACAGTGCCTTTTCATAGTGAGGTTTAGGGCAGGAAATGTCGTTCATGGGGCTAACACGGAACAGAGGCGGTTGGTTTAAATCTCAAAGAGAAAGCAGGAGGTTGCATGGTTTAACCATGGATTATGAACTTGTCACGAAGGGTGATGGGACTGGAGAGAGCACCAGGGCGGGGAAGAAAAGTAACAGATGAGCCAGGTGCAGACGTGCCTAACGGGAGCATCCAGTCACAGAAGCGTAGAGAAAAGAATGCAGACGTGAGTGCAAGTCAGAGTCAGACAAACGGTGAGACGTAGAAAGCAATGGATTGAGATGGAGACCTGGCCAGCCACTGTCTTCTCTTCCCTGTGAGGCACAAGAACTGAAAAATGCTGGTAAGTCAGGCTTACACCAAGTTAAAGAGAGGGAGGGGAGAGGTGAGAGTGAATGAATTCATTCGACAGACAAACACCTACTTGGACCCTACCGTGAACAATGCGGGACACACCCACCGAGCCTCACAAACAGATCTGTTAGCTCCTTCGGATACCTGGAGAAACGACTGTCAGGGCGGCTGCCTCCAAAGGCCTGGAGCTGAACCATACTCTGCCATGCCCCTCCTGCCACAGGCCAGGCATTGTGCTAAATGCTAAGGAGGAAACAGACATGCCCTGGGGAAAGATGAGGCAAGATGGGGTGCAGAAATGCAGACAGGGGGGAATTTGGTGTATGTGAGCTGTGGTGAAAGGTGAGGAAAAGAACCGTGAGAAGTTAAGTCCTGAGAAACAGAAGAAAAATGAGAGGCGAAGGAAGGGAGTAGACGTGTGTTCGGAACAGATGGAGATTCACCTCTTGTCTTGCATAAAATTTTTCTTAATGTTCTAAGAGTACAAATTACTGGTTGGTCAAAAAGTTCATTTGAGTTTTCCCATAAGATGGTACGAGAAACTGGGATGAACTCTGCGGCTAACCCAATATATAAAAGCTGTGTTCCAGAGAGTTGGCTTGAAAGATGTTTCTAAAAATATATACTTTTTTGTTCTAATTCAGTTTATTTAGGAATGATATCTACCTATAACTGGATGTCACCTATGCGACAATATTCCAAAAAATTTTGTTATTGTTGTTTGTTTTGCTTTAAGATACCCTCTGGTTTTAGGGTGATTGACACGTATATACTCACAGACACATTTATTTATTTAGGGTGCATAAGAAGGAAGCCAGAAATGTGTTAACTTACTCATAAACTGTTAGGTTTTTAATTCGCAAAATAAAACACTGTACAACCAGTATAAGGGAGAAAAACCAACATGATGGGGGAAATATGAACCAAACATAGCTAATAAAAGAATGGCTATTCCAAGTATGTGGAGTATTTGTACAAATAAATAAAAATTCAGTTCCAGGTGCCACTTGTGAAATGCACAGCCTGGCTGGGAACGAAAGAAATGCAAGTGAAATGACCCTGTGGGTGACGCTGACCCCTAACCGTGTGCTTGAAACAATGTCAAGTGCAAAAGCAGGAATGGAGAGCGAGAGGCACGGGTTGACCATGATGCCCTCAGGAGGAAATACGCAGGCACGCTGGCAAAGTTCTAAAGTGAACCTGGCATGATACAGCTTGCTGCTGCTGCTGCTAAGTCGCTTCAGTCGTGTCCGACCCTGTGCGACTCCATAGATGGCAGCCCACCAGGCTCCCCCGTCCCTGGGATTCTCCAGGCAAGAACACTGGAGTGGGTTGCCATTTCCTTCTCCAATGCGTGAAAGTGAAGTTGCTCAGTTGTGTCTGACTCTTAGCGACCCCATGGACTATAGCCTACCAGCTCCTCCATCCATGGGATTCTCCAGGCAAGAGCAATGGAGCGGGGTGCCATTGCCTTCTCCACGAGTAGAGCTTCAGTTCAGTTCAGTTCAGTCGCTCAGTCATGTCCGACTCTTTGTGACCCCATGAATCGCAGCACGCCAGGCCTCCCTGTCCATCACCAACTCTTAATGGTCATTAATGTTTTTTCCAATGGTGATGCTTACATGTACAAAAAAAATATAACAAACACTGGCATGTTGCCTTGTTCAGTTAAATGAAAACCTAATAATTCTTGTTGGGAGGGGAAAACCCCTACCTTACTCCTCAGGTTTCTTGAATAGCTATTTTCTCTGAGCCCAGCTTTTTACCCCTTCTCCACAGTTACCGCATTGCTAGGATGCAAATTCTGAATAAAAGACTTGCAGTAGAGGAGAATAATGAATGTCATGAAATCACGGTTACATTGATGCTTCCAACTAGAAGGAAAAATGATTATGTAAGTGAAGCACCCTGGAGAATCCTAGACTCAAAACATTAGGAAGTGTTAGCTACGCTGTATCCCCGTTGGTAACACAGTGTGTAGAATTCACACATGCAGACCTATGAAAATTCAAACGTGTTTGAATTTACTGGCAATCGTCAATAGCTATAATTAGAGCAAAAAGTGCAGCCACCTATGTTAAAGCAAATAATCATCTTTGTGAAGACATGGAAGAAGAGCTCTACTGCAAGTATTTGCTAATTGTTTTTTCCCTTTGAGACAGAGCTGCTGTTGTAGCTTTCAATACATGTCCTTTGACCAAAAAGGGCATCTCCGCTGAGTGGCTGATGGGGACCCGATACAGCTGAAGGTGTTTTCCCAACAAGTGTCACTGGTGATGGGGAGCTATGAAACAGGACTTCATCTGATGTCTTTTTTTTTTTTTTCTTTCTTGACATTGATACACTTTTTCCATTAGAGTAGAAAAAAAGTTCATCCACTAAGGGGGCACTGCTGCTGCTGCTGCTAAGTTGCTTCAGTCGTGTGCGATTCTGTGCGATCCCATAGACGGCAGCCCACCAGGCTCCCCCATCCCTGGGATTCTCCAGGCAAGAACACTGGGGTGGGCTGCCATTTCCTTCTCCAATGCATGAAAGTGAAAAGTGAAAGTGAAGTCGCTCAGTCGTGTCCGACTCTTCGCGACCCCAAGGACTGCAGCCTACCAGGCTCCTCTATCCACAGGCAGAGTACTGTAGTGGGCTGCCATTGCCTAACCCACATAGGTGTCACTTCCACAACAATATAGACAGCTTTGAAAAGCTTCTGTTAATCCCAGTAATCTTCTAAATCACCGTCCTCAAAGCCACTGGCTGCTCTCATTGTCAGCCAAATGATGTGCCATCAACCACAGCTCTAAGGATTTCACTGAAAGATGAAAAGCTCTCAATCTAAGTCGGAAATGGCTCCATGGTCACTGGAGTTTGCTTGAATTCAAGGAGTTGAAGTCATTAGACTAAATGGTGCTACAGATGTCATCATGTAGAATTTTAAACATATATTGAAAGCAATACATTTCTATTAACACTGCAGATTTACTAACAATTCTTAATGTTTTTGAATCTTGGGCATTGAAAAAGACAAACTGAGAGTCTTATTCACAAAAACTAAAACTACAGTGTGTATGTGTGTGTCTCTCTCTCATGTCTGGTACATTTTCTTTTCCAGTGAAGAAAAGTCATTGTCAGTGTGTGATCCTGTATCTAAAAGTATCTATATGCCACCAGAATTGTGAGCAGACATTGCAGGACTTTGTAGGATCACTAAACCTGTATTTTCGGAATCCATATCTCAGAGATTCTTCCAGTTTATCTTTCATGCCTATTTGCAGCCAGAAGTCTTTGGATTATTCAGACTAGTCTATATGGAAGAACAAATGTGCAAGGGGCATGAGGTTTCTTTGCGTCTCACACAGGCATCTTGGTAACTCACAGAATCCTTTCGACCCTAATAGCTTGAAAACCTATGCAAGATGGATTTCAATCTCAGAATGTAACTGATTCTGTGATACTGAGACTGGATGACTTTAAACACGGAATGGAATGGTATATGTTTTCCTGCTTGGAGAATCACCTTACTTTAAAAAAAAAAAAATAGCTGCTATTGTTCTGGATTTAATATCCCATTTTGATGCTAATATTTCCTGTCTTGTACAGAGGACTTTGCTGAAAACCCTGAAGTGTGTGAGTTGCAGTGACTTCCCATCACGAAAGTGGCATTGACTAAAACAAGTGCGTAGCTTGTTTTAGTTGCACTTCCCTGTAGCTGTTCCCTGATGGGTTTATCAGCATTTTCTGCCTTTAACTGGACTGCACAGTCAGCAAACCACAGCTCACATGGCTTCTCGGTGGCTTCCTCATTGCAAACACCTCCTCGTATCAAACCGTGGTGTCTGTCTCCCAGAGGTGTTTCTTTCATCTGCCTGGGTACAGTTATGCCTCCTCAGCAGTCTTTATACCCGAGCCCATCGGTTCTTACATGATCTATCCTGATGAGGTATGATGGCTCTGACCACTATTTCCAGATAATGACTCTTGACTCCAAGGTTTTCCACAGAAAGAGGATTTACCATCTTGCTATTCCTAGGCATTCTGATATCAAAAATGCAACTGGGGCAGAGACAGAATATAAAATGAATGGGATGACACAGTTTCTCTCCTATGCTATTCCATGAGAGTGGAACTCTCACAGAATCATGTATCGCTGTGCAGTGGGCCCTTCACAGTTAATAGAGAATCCAAGATTTTTTTAAAAATCTTTAATGGCTAGAGTAGGAGAAAGAAAGTCATAGCGACTTGTCACTGCAAAATGTAAGCAGTTTTGTTTCTCTAGCTGAGCTGCTCTCCAACATACGGTTATGATTTAAGTTAGTTAAAACTAAACAAAAACTAAAATGCAGTTCCTCAGTCAGCCTAACCACATCTGAGGTGCTCGATAACCACACGTAGCTGATGGCTACGATGGCCATCGCTGGCTGGCAAATATGATGGAACGTTCTTGTTATTGCTGAAAATTCTGCTGGACAGCCCCGCTCAAAATAGACTTAAAACTCACAATAATGGGCCTAATGAATATGCAAAAATGAACCCATTTCTGGGACTGGGAGATTCAGATGGCATTGCTAACCTGGTCCACATCACAACAAATGGTCAGTTCAGTGGATAATATTTGCTTTAAAGAAGCTGCAGTGGTGAGAAGGAGGGGGCACAGGGACAAAAGACGTATCTGGGGCACGTGTGGATGGTGGGACCCAGACAGCAGCAAGACACAGCTCCAGAAGTGGGCGTGGCCTGTGGAGGAGTCCTGAAGCCTCCTGATCGAATCTCAGCTCTTCTGGGTAGAAGCAGAGAGTCTAGACTTGGGTAAAGGGGAACCAGGAAAGGGAGACAGGCAGCAAAGAACAGCAGAGGAGAAGCCCAGGTCACATGTCTGGTGGAGACCCTCGCTGACATTTACTGAGCACTTTCTTTGGGCAGAAAAGGCTGGAAAGCCCCAAATGGATTATGTCCCCTGATCCTCCAGCAACCCTCTGGAAGGACAAGCCAGGGCAGAATGGAGTTGAAGAGTACGAATCCAGGGGTGTTCCCAGAGACTCCAGGAGGACCAGCTGCTTGGTAACAGACTGTCTTCAAGCAAGCAGGCTGGAGGCTCGGAGCAATAAGAAGGGATGAAAGGCAAGCATGGCTTTGCCAGCTGGAGCCAACTAGGATCCTGGGGTTCATTCAAGCAGAAAGCAGAGTCCAGGGAGATAAGAAGGTGCCCTGTATTTTCTACAGGCAGAAGACAAGGGAGCTGGGACCAGCGCTTAGGGCTCCGAGGAGAATGTGGTTGTTTTACAGATTTGTGTGGGGCTTAAGGCTTCAATACACCTGCAATGCAGAAGACCCAGGTTTGATCCTTGGGTCGGGAAGATCCCCTAGAGAAGGGAATGGCTGCCCACTCCAGTACTGTTGCCTGGAGAATTCCATGAATTGCCTGGTGGGCTACAGTCCATGGGGTGCAAAGAGTCAGACATGACTAAGCGACTAACACTTTCACTTAAGGCTTCAATGCCCTGCCGACTTGCCTAACTCTACATGAGTCCTAGGCAAACGTATGAAGTCAGGAAAGCTTTTCTAAGTGTTACTAGCGTCCCTTCTATTAGCTGTTACCTTCCAGAGTTTGACTTGTTTCCTCATTATAAACGTCAGTGCAGGTCAGCAGCTGAGGCATGATCAGGCATCAAAAGTGGGCAAGGATGCTCATCATGCCCAGGGTACTGTGCCCCACCCCGGTTTCATTGGTGGGGTCTAAGACAGGCAGTTAGAAGGGCGGTATTGTGGTGGGTCTTCCAAGGATAACTTATACTAGGTAGCAGCTCTTGGGAGCTGACTGTACTTACGACCCACTGGCTTATGGAAACATCTGTCAAAATGAGGGGAAAAGGTAAGGAGCTATCTCCTAAGAATTCTGGTCAATGAGAAACGAGAGTAATTCTGGAGAACCTCTGGGGCACGGTTTTCTTGCTCTTAGAAAGCAACACCAAGAAGGGAAACAGGCTTGTCTCTCCCCTCTGGATGTTGTGTCTGCATGTAATGCTGGAACTACTGCAGCTACCCTGTTACCATGAGGGGTCAGAGCCTGAGGATGGCATCCTTTTGCCTGGTTATTGAGTTAGTGAACTAACCAGTCCTGGTGCTGCCCCACCACTAGATTTTACGATGTGAGATTCATTCACTCACTCACTCATGTATGCAATACGTATTAAATGAGCACTGATAAATGCCGAGCATTGCCTAAAAGGCATGCGGGATCCTTTAGAGGATAAAACACAGGAAGATCTTTGGCCTAAATTTTCTTACTAGTTTAGCCTCCTTGAATTAAGTTTTTTTGTTTTCTGAAGCCTTAAGAAACTTATGGTTTAAGAACCATTAGTTCTTAAGGACCAGGTTAACTTACACCCTGATGACTGCACACTGGCTTCACAGGGAGCTCAAGAGCCTACAATTAATAGTGTAAAAATAATCAAAAGGACATGCCTTATGTGATGTGTCTGTAATCGGTGCTTTGGAATCATTTTTCTCCCTGATCTGAACCACTGTCTCTTGGCTGCCACAATGCTACACATTTCTGGCTTACTTCCTATTTTCCTGTCCACTTCTTAGTTCTTGAGTGCTTTCTTATTCCCAGATCATTTTGTTTTAACTTCCAGATCACTCAGTGTGGGAGTACCGAGGGGTTTTCTATCAGGGGCGCTTACTTTCTCATGCTACATCTTCTCAGAGAAATACCATCAATCCACATGTCTTCATGACCCTGTATCCACGGACAATTCCAAACCTGCCATCTCCAACCCAGCTATCTCTCTTTGAGTTTCAAATCTGTACAGTGAGCGCTCTGCTTACACATTTGGATATCTCACACACAGTGTGGTCAAACCATTGTGATATTCCCTTCTCTATACTTGCTTCTCTTCCATCCCCAGCTTAGGAGACAGGCACCTGCCCTTCGTCCCTGTCCACCAAGACTCCAAGCCAGAGTGCCGAGTGTCAGCCTTCACCCTCCCCTTCACTGCCCAAACCTAAGCGGTCACGGGCCCTCCTGACTCCATCTCCACCTCCTGTAATTCTCCAGCCTCTCCTCCCCGCCACCCCCCCAATTCCTATTTCCCTCATTCTTGCTCTCTGCCATCACACCATCCAAATCCCAGCGACAGTCCACTAGCCGGACTCCCTGACTCGGGCCTTGGTCTCCCTCCAAGACCTTCTCCCCTGTAGGCACAGTGATGAGGCTGCATATCCGATCATGCAGAAAACCCTTCCAGAACTCCTCGCTGCTCTTGGGACAAAGAACAAGCAGCTAACATCATTTTCCTGCCTGCAAGCTCTGCCCCAACTCCCCCGATCATACAGACACGCTCTCTCTTGCATTATGCCCCCAACCTGTGCCTCCTCATGTGAGGGTCCCTCTGCTTAGAACATTCCCCCAACGCATCCCACCTTCTCCATGACAATCCTCACCATCCTTCAGGTTTCCTCTAAGACATCATGCCTTCCAAGATGCTATCCCTGAGTCTCCAGGCCTGGATAACGCGTCCAAGACACCCCACCCCTGAAACATCTTGTACTTTCCTTGTCGCAACCATCAAGCACCTGAACTCATTCTGGGACTGTAAGTTCTATTAGTCAGGGGAGCTCACTTGCCCCTCCTGGTATTCATGACACCCAGAATGATGCCTTCAACATAACAAGCATTCATTCAACAAACACACAAGAGATGAATCCACTTGCTGGGGAACGTCTGCTCACAGCTATAATAAAAACTACGTTCTTAATTTTTCTTCACTTGGGATAGTGATTTCCCGAAAGAACAGTGATATCTGAAAGAGAATCTAGAGCACAGTTTCTCTTCATTCTTTATCATTTGATCTGCTTTCCACTTACTCCACTAGGGCTATCCACTGCATTAGGTGTCAAGGTGCTATATAAATGATTTTATGTCACTGAGGCCAAAGTAAACATTCTTTTCATTTTCACAGTTACTCCAAATCACAGCTTCCAGAAGATGCCATTTCTAGGTGAGACAGCAGAAACAGCTAAAAATGCGACAAAATAACAGTGCCTGGGAAAGGCTGTGAAAAGCACTACTTCCCATAAACTTCACAGCTTTAAGAATCTATGCACCTGGGACGCCAGATAAACAACGAGACTTAAAAGGCTCAAGTCGACAAATTCTTCTCCTCTGATACAGGAGAGAATTGTTATTTTTATTTTTAAAAGACGACGACCTTTTCATTTAAATACCAGGCTTTTTCGTCATGAATGTCTGGGGAGGGGGGAAAAATATAGACTCCGCATAAGAGAGTCATCCATTTCAAGGAGGTTCTGTTTGTGTTGATAATTAAAAATAACACCTTCCAAAATGCTGCTCCAACTCGATGAAGGGGGAAAAAAGCACACCTCAATGCATTTTCTTATTTGTTGTGAAATGTTATCGCTAATTCCCAGCACACAGGGGAAAGGGAAGACTCTCGTTGGCACACGGTCACACTTCCCCTACACCCCATCCCACCTACCCTCCCTTCTTTCTGCGCTGGTGGGATTATGGATCTCCTCCCCCAGGTCTTGGCGTGACTGTAGCGAGTAGTCCCCTAGCGACCAGGGAACTGCATCGGCCTCAACTCCATCCCTGCACACAGCCGCACATCCCAGCTCCCTGCTTCTGTTTGGGGACTGGATGCGTGTAATATACTGGGGCAAGAGCATGTCATTTCGTGGAGAGAGAGGGTCTTCTTTCCCTCTCCTCCCCTCCTGATCAGTGATACAAACTCACTGATTGAGTGAGTGAAACACACTCATCCATTACAAAGCACGTGACAGGACTATCATAGAACTGAGGTTTCATCACAAAACCCAGTGTTGAAAAATACAGACCATTTGCCACTGTTATCCTGAATGTTCTTTATATACAGCATCATGCTTATTTGTAGAGATCATTTGCAATAACCATTAGGAGCAGTACTTATCAGTATCCTCTGATAACCAATAGGTAATATATTACAATGTTTTGTGTGTGTTCCGGTAAGTTCCAAGTGCTTCCCAAGTGGCTCAGTGGTAAAGAATCCACCTGCCAATGCAGGAGATGCAGGTTTGATCTCTGGGGTTGGGAAGGTCTCCTGGAGAAGGAAATGGTGACCCACTCCAGAATTCTTGCTTGGGAAATCCCAGAGACAGAGGAGCCTGGTGGGCTATAGTCCATCGGGTTGCAAAGAGTTGGACATGACTTAGTGACTAAATAACAACAACATAAATTCCAAACGAAGGATAGAAGGTCTAGGCAGAGTTTTCCAGAGTCTACATTCACTGGCTGTGAGCCCTTAGGCAAGGCTGTAACCTCACTGGGCCACAGCTGCTTCATTTCCATGTTAGAAAAACAACAAAGGCCAGGCCAGGTGACCTCATGAGATTCTTGCTAAGTCTGAGAAAAATCAGCACTATTTTACTAACAGCCAAACAGCTCACTGTTTTCAGGATATTCTTCTCTGTAACATTTAGAAGGCACTATTTGCATGTAGAGTATTTGGCATCCATATACATGAATATAGGAGCTTCCTTGGTAGCTCAGATGATAAAGAATCAGCCTGCAACGCAGGAGACTTCAGTTGGATCCCTGGGTTGGGAAGATCCCCTGGAGGAGGGAATGGCAACCCAAACCGGTATTCTTGCCTAGAGAATCCCACGGTCACAAAGAATCAGATAATCAGACATGACTGAGCGACTAACACTTTCTTTCTATACATGAATATACACCCAAGATAATGTTTCCTATTTAAATAATTGGCAATAAAGTTTCATATATAATTAGTTCAGTTCAGTCGTGTCCAGCTGTTTGCAACCCCATGGACTGCAGTACTCCAGGCCTCCCTGTCCATCACCAGCTCCCGGAGTTTACTCAAACTCATGTCCATCGAGTCAGTGATACCATCCAACCATCTCATTCTCTGTCGTCCCCGTCTCCTCCTGCCTTCCATCTTTCCCAGCATTAGGGTCTTTTCAAATGAGTCAGTTCTTCGCATCAGGTGGCCAAGTATTGGAGTTTCAGCTTCAACAACAGTCCTTCCAGTGAATAACAAGGGGGATCAGAGCTCTAGTGTTCTGGATTTTGCCCACACGGGTGAACAGACCAAGTCACATATATATGCAGACAGTCTCAAGCTGGCATTTGTTGTTCTTTTCAGGAAACCTACACCGAGCATCGACTATGTCCCGCCACTTTGCGGGCAGCAGGACGCCTGTAAGGTCCATGAACAAATCAGACAGAGATGCTGTCCTACCTGCTGGAGCTCACATTTCAGTGTGGAGAGACCGATGAGGAAAAGGCTAACACAATATATATGTAATTTACAGACTGCAGGTGACAATAGACAGAAGGAAAAAAGGAGAGAAAGAACACAGTGGCGCAGGGTCAGGGGACTATGGACCTATGGGAGGAGGCAACGATTTAAAATCCAGAGCTTCCAGGGAAGGTTCGTTGAGAAGGAGGCATCTGAGCCAAGAATTGAAAGAGCAGTGAACCATGTGAACGATGTCTCGGGGAAGAGGGTGCTGGGAAGACAGCGCAGCCACTGCCAATGTCAGGGGCTGGAAAGCAGGTGAGATGTCACAAGAGGAAGTTATGAGGAGGAACCGCCCAGGAACTGAAGCAAACTTAGGGGCTGGAGGGCAGGTCGCAGAGGGTTTGGGAGGCTGCTGGAGAAACCTGGAACTTCTCTGAGTAGGGGGTGACATGTTCGGATTTACAGAGAACCAAGCGAGAAGCAAATGCAGCCCAGAGGCTTTAATGTACATACCAACACAACTTAAGGGCCCAAGAATTAGGTTACACGTTGTTTAGAGTTAGCAGTAGGACCGATGCTCCTGTTTCACAGCATTTAGGTCTCTGTGTAAAATATCACCTCCTCCAGAGGGCCTCCATGACTGCGTTGATATAAAATCATGCCCCCAATCCTGAATTTATCTCCTTACACTACTGCTTTGTTTGCCTGCAGAGAATTCATCACTCCTTGACAGGATATCATATGCTTATTTAATTATTTCCTGACTCCTTTGGAAGAATGTAAACTGAGAATGTGAGGGTTTTACTCTTTTGGTTATCACTATAGCTTGACACCTGACCACCTGGCCCAGAGTGGGGAGCCAGTATCAATTTCCTGAATGAATGAACATTCCAGGAGTCTAGGAGAACCCTTAAGTTCTCACTAAAAAAAATAGATTACGAAATTGGTAAATAGTTAAAAATAAGCTGTCTACAAAATGATAGGTTATTTTCCATCATTAGTTGGTTTCACATTTTTATTCTTCAGACTGATGATGGTCCACTGTAATCTTTACGCTGTGCTTTTCACAAAATTGCTATATCCATATAGTGAGAAATGTGGGAAAAGGAGGAAAAAGCATTTAAAATGTTATGTTCCTACTCCATCATGATTAAACAGTTTAAAATTTTCTTCATAGTTTTCAAAGTTTGCTGCATTTTTATATGGCCTTGATAAATCCAGAGATCAAACACTTTTCTGATTTTTAAAGTTTTATCTAAACTTTCTTCTGAACTCTATACTTCCATGATTCGATAGGGAAACCAATAAAAAATATGAGCCATCCAGTAGCTCCTGCTCATCACACCTGCATTCCATTAAGTGAAGGATTCCTGAGCTAGTTTCTACAGATATTGAGAAAATCTCTGCTCTTCAATCTAAGCTCTCATTTTGCCTGACTTAAATTTAGTGACCATTTTGGGATTTTAACCTGCTAAGAAAAATATACTCCAGTATTATACATGCAGTATAAAAAGAATACTCCAGTATTCTTGCCTGGAAAGTCCTATGGACAGAGAAGCCTGGGGGGCTACAGTCCATGGGGTCACAATAGTCAGACATGATTTAGCGACTAAATCAACCAAGAATAAGATAAGGAATTTCTAGGAGAACTGTCAGAATAATCCAAAGTGTTAGTTGCTCAGTTGTATTCAACTCTTTGCAACCCCATGGACTGTAGCCCGCTAGGCTCCTCTATCCATGGAATTCTCCAGGCAAGAATACCGGACTGGCTTGCTATTCTCTTTTCTAGGAGATCTTCCTGACCCAGGGATCGACCTGGGTCTCCTGCATTGCCATATGAGCCCAGGGAAGCCGTAAGAAAACCTCAATAATTCTGAGTTCCCTCTGCCTAAACAGGTGCACTTCTCACATCCCTACAGCTTATCTTTACACTTTCTATAAACAAGTAAGGCATTATTAAGCAAAATCAATAACAAAGAGCTGGAAGAGAAAAGCTCACCTACTAAAGATAAACTGCTTTCCGCATTAGCAATATCATATCCAAAACAGTGTAACTGCAGCGTGAACCCAGGCCGGCCCTGCAGACGGGCTGACAGTCGCTACAGACCACTGGGCAGCTCTCAGGGACTGAATCTGTGCTGGACAGCGCTTTGCTGCCAGACGACCAGACTCAGGTGCTAGCAGACTCGGTGCCACATGAGGACTGACCAGCCAGGCGACGAGGAAGGACGGCTGAAAACCTATGAAATTTACCTCTGAAACGAACAACTTGGAAAAGGATGCGAGGCTCTTGGCCCCTTGCTGTTCACTCAGGTTGTGGCAATCAAAGTTTGTCTGTTCTACTCCCTAGGCTCTCAGACAAAGCCGCTGACTGATGCTGTAGGGAAGGGAAGGATGATGACAAGCAAACGACGTATTTAGAGGCTACGAGGATGAGAGGGGAAGGACGAGAAGGCGATGAAGTCAGACATCGAGGGGCTGGGTTCTCTGCTACCCACATGGTAAGACAGTCGTGAAGGGGGCTGAAGATTCCTGAACCTGAAAAGGGACAACGATGTCCCTTCATAACACTGAAGGAGGCCTGAGCTAGAAGAGGAACGTCAAGGGTTTAAAAAAATACATAGGATGATGACGATGAGATTCTTACCAATAGAGGTTTGTTAACAATTTCTCAAGGATTTATGGAATGACTGCCACCAGTGCACTCTGCACATTGTTACAGACGGAACTGCGTCCGTCCCCGCCAACTGTCCACGCTTACATGTGAAGCCCAAATCCCCAGTGGGACTGTATTTGGAGATGAGGCTTTTAAGAAAGTAATGAGGTTAAATGAGGTCCGAAGAGTGGGCCTTGGTCCAACAGGACTGATTTTCTTGTGAAAAGAGGAAGACATACCAGGACTGCACGCATGGAAGACCACGTGAGGTCACAGGGAGCTGGCAGCCGTCTGCAAGCTGACAGGCGGCCACACCAGAAACCAACCCTGCTGGCACCCGGATCCTGGACTTCCAGCCTCCAAAACCACGGGGAAACGCATTTCTATAGTTTAAGTCACCAGCCTCTGGTATTTTGTTATGGCAGCTTTGGCAATCTAATGCAGATATGTGATCTCACGTCATCCACATTATATTATCATCCACACTTTCAAATACAGAAACAGAAGCACCAGAGGTGTTCAGCAAGCTGACTAAAGTTGCACAGCTCTTGCGAAGTGGAACTAGAACTGAATCCAAGCAATGATTTCAGGACTCACGTTCCTAACAGTTGATGAAACAGAATACAAGGTCATATGATTAATATCTACAGTGACAAAAAAAAAGAAAAACAACGCTTTTATCAGAAAAATCTCCAGTAAATACAATTTACTTTGCAATTTTACTTCTCCCCTTCTCATCATCCAAACAGTAAGTATTCTGGTGAGTAAGCCTGTCTCAAGCTTCTCTATCTGAGGTTCGATGGGCGGCTGGCGGGGGGGGGGTCTGGCAGCAAGCCTACAAGGTCCATGTTCTCTTGGAGTTTACGGGCCAGTGAGGAAGCCCAGTCAACCACCGAATGGAAAAAAGCAGACACTGATAAGCGCAAAGACAGAAATAAACCCGGAAGTTGTGGTGACAGGTGGGGGCCAGACCGGTCCTTTTCTCCACAGCCAGTGACTGAACGCATGCCACGAGATGACCTCAAACAGGACCCAGTTCCTAATTCTGGGGCAGCTCCTAGTGTGGGCTGGCAGCCCCCAGACTCAATGCACCCCCCGTTTCTTCCCCTATAAAGTGGGCCTTTTGCTCTAATGGTCTCAGTTCAGTTCAGTCGCTCAGTCGTGTCCAGCTCTTTGCGACCCCATGGACTGCAGGACGCCAGGCCTCCCTGTCCATAACCATCTCCCAGAGTTTACTCAAACTCATGTCCTTTGAGTCAGTGATGCCATCCAACCATCTCATCCTCTGTCATCCCCTTCTCCTCCCGCCTTCTATCTTTCCCAGCATCAGGGTCTTTCTTCTCTAATAGTCTACGGCTTCCTTGATTAAGTCAGAAAGTTATTCAGGCAATATTTACCCTAACACAGTTATTAAGCTAGAGAAGGCAATGGAAGCCCATGCCAGTACTCTTACCTGGAAAATCCCATGGATGGAGGAGCCTGGTGGGCTGCTGTCTATGGGGTCGCACAGAGTCGGACACGACTGAAGCACCTTAGCAGCAGCATCAGCAGCAACAGCAGTTATTAAGCATGATGGAAATTATAAAGACTATAATAAAATGTATTCTCTCCTTCAGAGGATTCCAGAAGTTTTCCAGTGAGAGACATAGAGGTTGCAGGAAGAACGGACGGAAGGGGAGGGATCACTGAACTGGACTGAACAGGCTTTAGTGCTGACAGTAATAGCCCCTGGATGCTGACTCTGGAATACCATATGTGCAGTCAGACACTTCCCATCTTCACTGGAGAGGGAATGTGGAGAAAGGAGTTTGAGATGAAAGAGGGAAAGTTAAGATCAACAAAAGGGTGGGTTTGGGGGACCTTAAAGAAGGCTGTGTGCTGAAGAATTGATGCTTTTGAAATTGTGGAGAAGACTCTTGAGAGTCCCTTGGACTGCAAGGAGATCAAACCAGTCAATCCTAAAGGAAATCAACCCTGAATATTCATTGCAAAGACTGATGCTGAAGCTCCAATACTTTGGCCACCTGATGCAAAGAGCCAACTCATTGGAAAAGACCCTGATGTTGGGAAAGACTGAGGGCAAAACAAGAGGGCGATGGAGGATGAGATGGTTAGATACCATCACTGATTCTACAGACATGAGTTTGAGCAAACTCCTGGAGACAGTGAAGGACAGGCAAGGCTGGAATGCTGCAGTCCGTGGGGCTGCAAAGAGCTAGACATGACTGAGCGACTGAACAACAACAGAAAGTAAGACGTTGGATAAAAGTGACAAACTTATGGATTCTTTTTCTCTGGAGAGCCTAATCAACCAAAAAACTGTCTCGTGGCATGGCTTGCTCAGAAGTAGAAGGCCGGCATGGCTCACCCATGAGGTGCCAGGCGGCTATAATTAATGAAGAATTAGCCACTCAGTCAAGTCCAACTCTTTGCTATCCCATGGATGGTAGCCTGTCGGGCTCCTCTGTCCATGGACTTATCCAGGCAAACACACTAGAGTGGGTTGCCATTTCCTATGCCAGGGGATAGTCCCGACCCAGGGATTGAACCTGGGTCTTCTGCACAGCAGGCAGATTCTTCACCATCTGAGGCACCAACTAATTCAGGAAACTTGAAATAATACAACTTCACACCCTACCAGTGAGTGGTGGTGAAGATTTTTTGTGTATTTAGTGAAATATACATGGGAAGATCATGTGTGTGTTTGGGGCTGTGGTATGATTGTTGACAGGGTACACTTGAACTCCTGGTTTGCCTGACCGAAAATATTCCAGAGGCCTTTCCAATACATTCATGATACATGACAACTTAGTTTTATTCAATAAACTTTACTAATTCAGATTCATTTAAAAAAACCCTTAAGAGTTGGCTAAAAATAAAGATTGAACTTTAAAATGTGTTAAAAATAGACTGGGTTTTATTCCATTAGTTTTACAACACTCTAAATTGACACAGATTTTTCACTCTAATTGTTGCCTAGGAGATCTTATTATTACATACAAGGCCCTTACAACTTGCAGCATTTCAGAGTGGCAAAGTGCTAAAAATACTTTAAAAGTGCCATCAGGATGCTCCATGACAGGGGTGAATGAGGTGAGTTGTTCCAGAGGAATAAGGACCAACTCACTGAGGACAGCAGAATCAGAGGAAAACACCCAGGTTAGAAACACACTTGCCTTTCGGTGTCAGGACACAAACTCAGCACGCAGAGGACCTACGAAAATGTGGTGAACTGTCAGAATTACAAGATCACTTTGATGGTTAGGGTGGATCTTTAAAGGAGAGTGTGTGATTTAATAATCCAGCCCAACAAACAACACTGGCGTCAAACAGTAAGACCTGAAGAGTATTGATGGCCGTAACAAAGCTGGAATAAGAGTATGTCATTTCTCCTAAAGGACTTCCCTGGTGGCTCAGAGGTAAAGAATCTACTTGCCAATGCAGGAGATGCAGGTTTGATTCCTGGGTCAGGAGGATACCCAGGAGAAGGAAACAGCAACTCACTCCAGTACTCTTGCCTAGGAAATCCCACAGAGGGACCTGGTGGGCATCAGTCCATGGGGTCGCAGAGAGTCAGACACGACTGAGTGACTAAGCACAGCGAGAGACTAAACAACACTTCTCGTAAAGCTTTAAGTGAAGGGTGATGAGGGGAAGGGTGGGGAGGGAGGAGACGGGTTGGCGGGGGGCCGGGGATGACTAGTTAATATGCTGTGTGAACCACTGTGTAGCTTTGTATTTAAAGGCAGTAGTTCAACCAGCAAACGACACATGATAAGTCACTGGCGAACACTTGTGGACACATTCACAGAGCATTTGTAATCATTGTAAATATTATCATTTGAAATCTCTTACGTGTACATTTATATTTTATCATTTTCTTCACTTTGATTCTCCTACTGCTGGGAGATGAACTGCCCCAAAAGAGCTGTTCAGGATATTCTAGATGCTTGCGGATTTTTAACATTTGTCTTGGGAATCCCTGGTGCCTGAAAGAACCGAAGCAATTAAATTCACCCCAGCTGTGTGTGTTCAGACACCAACAGGCTCACCCCCAGTACTGACACCATTCCTGGGGCCCCATCACTTTTCTTAGCATCCCATGGTTTGATTCCAAAGCTGAGAAAAAGGGAGGGTTCACCTTCGCGACAATACCAATCACTTCAGCACTGTCAGCTCCATTCTCTGATCTCTCCAGAAGTGTCTGGAGTTTCACAGGTTCAAACTCTGACAAAGCAATGCAGAGAACGAAATCCTACTCTGAGAAATACACACACACACAGATTCCAAGCATGGCTTCTTTCTGGCCCGTGGAGCCTGGAGTGGTCCCCTTACCTTTATCATAGATTTCCTTCAAGACCCCTCGTTTTATCAGCTCCTCTCTGCTTTGCCTCATGGATATTTTCCTTTCCAGGGCTGTAAGCAAAACACAGAGAAGCAGGTGTGAGTCGGTAACAAAGACCATTTTTTTTAAAGCATATTTTAAGATGTATATAATATAATGTATGGGAAAGCTTCTGTAAATCATACTTGACTAATGTAAGCTAATGATACCAGTGACCAGCTACTACGATCAGCATCTTAATCTGCTTATTTCATTTCATCTTCAAGACAATCCAATTACCTATGATGCAGGCGTTTTCACTTCACTTTATTTAATCGTGATGTATGGTTGAGGAAACTGAACCACAGGGCAGCTCAACCACCTCTCAGAACCACACTGGGAAGAGGGTTAGCATTCGAAGCCAGAAACACTAACTTCATCCTTGGTTTAACTTCTGCATCACATAGCATCTTCTAGAGTGTGACCCTTCCTCAGAAAGGGATTCCTCAAAAGGGGTTCCTCTTTTAATTACCTAGTTCATACAGATCATGTCTTACTGTCTTCTTGAGGATTTAGTCGCTTCTCAACTATTAAAAGATGGTATGAAAACATCTCTTCTAAAGCTCCCTGGATTGGTACCCAGGTTCCCGAGGAGAGACTGAAGGGGCGGGGGGAGACCTCCGAGGGACACCCACCTGTCTCTCTCGGGTCCCAGCGAGGAATGAAGGAATTATTCAGTTCCCAAACGTCCCTCTACGAGGACCCAGCCACTCACCTGAGCCAACCGCTCGGGCAAGCAGGGGCTGGGGGAGGGAAGAGGAAGCATTTCCTCGGATCAGTGGTGTGATGGAGGGCAAGTCAAGTGGGAACAGAGCCCACGAGTGGGGAAGGGGGGCGCAGCACACAGGGCAGGCCAGTGGCTCCAGGCAGGATGGGGGCAGGGGGGATTGGCAAGGCCTGTAGAGGAAACAAAGCTATTACAGCAAAGCTATTACATCTAGGAAGTACTGAGAGGAGGAAGTGCGAAGTGGTTGTGGTCCCTTCGGTCAGCTTGAGATTCTTTGCCTGCTTTGGTTACACAGTCATCCAGGTTGCGGGGGCGGGGGGTTGGAAACATCAGTTATAAAATATGAAAACAATTTTATGTAGATAAATTTAGATACAGTTTAATTAAACACACACAAGTCTCAATAGAATTTAATGCAAAAAATATATGCGTAAGAACTAGAAAGAAAGCAAGGAAACAAGAATCGTGATTGAACTCTGTTACCCACTAGCTGTCCGATCTTTACCAGGTCACCCTGCCAGTCTGGAAAGACACTGATGCCTCCCCTGCCACCATTTAACAGGTCCAGCCTGGGACCTGACAACTATATGACAGTAAAAAGCTCTCTGGGTTATCCTCAAGCATATCAGGACTGAAAATCCCTGATTATCCATTTTGAAACTTATTATTTTAATGATGTATTCTAATGCCCTCCCTTAGATTACCAAGAATTCAGTGGTATGAGAAGGAAAAATAAATGTTAGCCCTGGCAGACAGCTTACTGAGAACATATTAATAAGAAGATGGATGTATATAAACCTATAGCCCCCAGAAGTGAGGGCAGGAAGGCTGTATGGAAGGATAAGGGTTAGAAGTGAATGGGGAAACTATTAGGCAGTGTTCGCTTTGGGAGGTGAAGGAGTTTTATGTCCTGAACCAAAGGACAAGATATGGTGGGAAGAGGGCAGAAAGTGCTCTCGTACAGAAGGGGGATGCCCGGGGAAGGGGAAGAGAAGTGTGTGCTGTTAGGTCAGAAAGTTCTGCCTGATTTTAAAAACATTTGCTCAGCAGCACAGTAGGAAAGACTGAATAGGCAAGATGAAGTGGGGGTTTTCAAGGTAAAAGTTTATTAGCGACCTTCCGGATGAATAAAGAAGTGTCGTCCTGTCCTGAACCATGTAAATGAACAGATTTCCCTTCAACAAAACAAGTTTCCCAGGAACTTTTCAAAACCGTGGAGTAAAGCGAGTGAAGCAGAGCCACAGACAGAAACGAAGGACCTGCAGGTAGGTGGGCAGAGCCCTGGACACGGAGGTCCGAGAGCTCCAGCACCAGCAGAATATGGACGCTCTCAGCCCAACCACTGTTATCCGGACCTCAGCTGTCTCTCCACACTCAGGCAACAACTGAGGACCAGCTGCCCACAGTGCAAGGGACTCCATCTGGGCTGGGGATGATGGTAAGCAGAGGGACAGCCCCTCCCTCCCAGAGATCACAGGCTAAGGTGTGATTCAGTCATCAAAGGAGACGCCACCTCATCTATGATTGCAAACTGAGATGGGCCTCAAAAGAAGACATGCTTCCATCAGAGCATATGCTAAATAACCTCCTCCACGGGGGAGCTGGGGCTTCCCTGGTGGCTCAGCAGTAAAGAACCCGCCTGCCAATGCAGGAGACTCGGGTTCAACCCCTGAGTTGGGAAGATCCCCTGGAGAAGGAAATGGCAACCCACTCTAGTATTCTTGCCTAGGAAATCCCACAGACAACAGAGCCTAGTGGGTTACAGTCCATGGGGCTGCAAAAGAGTCGGACACGACTGAGTGCCTGAACAACAGCAACAACTGGGGAATTGGAGAAGGCTTTTCTCAGGAAGAGACCCCCAAGTTGGGTCTGAAAGCTGAATGTATGGTATCTTAGCTGAGGGGAGTCGGGGAGGAAGTGGAAAACACTCCAGACAGAGCAAGCAGGGGGGATCAGGGTGCCGTGGACAAGCAGAGAGGAAGCCAGTGTGACTGCACAGCCAACACCAGCTGGAGGACGATGGTTTGAGATGGCAGTCAGAGGGGCAGGGGGCGCTGGGCCATGCAGGGCCTTCCTGACCAGGTTCTCCTAAGGGAAACGTGAAGAAACTGATCGGGTTTGAGTTATTCGACAGACCAATGCCCACTTCAGCATGGAGGACGGACTGGACAGAGGCCAGTTACTGGATGATTGCAGAAGTCTGGGCAGAAGATGAAGGCAGCTACACAAGGATGCTCAAGATAAACATGGAGTTGTTAAGAAACGAAAAAAAAAAAAAAAAAAAAAGTGACCACAAGAGCAAAACCATCAGTTAAAAACAAAAATAGTAAATCTAAGCAGATGATTAAATTAAACTTTAGCCCACAGTAAACAAGAGGGCAGCATTAAAATACAAGGATTAGATATACAGCATATATCTAAAGATATATGGTGAAGCTATCTAAAGATATAAAGGTGAAGGGGCTTCCCCAGTAGCTCAGTGGTAAAGAATCTGCCTGTGACACAGGAGATGTGGGTTTGATCCCTGGGTTGGGAAGATTCCCTGGAGGAGGAAATGGCAATCCACTCCAGTATTCTTGCCAGAAAATCTCACGGACAGAGGAGCCTGGCGGACTACAGTCCCCCGGGTCACAGAGAGTCAGACATGACTCAGCAACTGAGCATGAGCACGGGCACATAAAGGCGAATTTCTAAAGCCAATGACTTTATCCTCTAACACAATAGAACCAAACACAAAAAGCAGGAAGCTGACTTCCCCTGCCAAAATGAAAATATAGGTTAGGTAGCAACAATGCAATTCCTTGGATCTTCAGAAAAGAACCAAATCTCTGGGCTGCAGTAAGTGTAAAACACTGTAAAAGGCTTTCAAGATAGTCCTGTGGCAACTGAGACACCAAAATAAAGTTGCATAAACAAGCAAGTGTGCAAATGCTAAAGCAGTGATATCCAGTCTAAAATTCCACACCAACACACGAAACAGCCTAAGGAGAACAAGAGGGGAAACGACTGATTGCCTTTTATAGACAAAGAATTAGAAGAGTATATCCAAACACCTTTTAAAAAGCTTCACATATCCCCTCTCTCTTGCCTGAAATGAGTGAGAGAAGGACTTCTCAATTACTGTACCCAATACAGCTCCCAAAACCACATGAAAAGGTTAGCCCATCTAAGGAAGGCTCTCTAAGCTTGTCGTTAAACAAAATATTAATGTAAAAGTCATCCAGGAAACCTTGAAAAGCATAGTTATTCTTGCACTTTTATCAACATCTTTTTATTTTCCATTTTTTGGATCTGTTGACATCTTGGGGCCACGCTGATCCTCAACTGGGCCCCTCGCGGGGAGCCTGCCTTTCCTATGCAAACCGACCTATCCAGAGCCCCACCCTCAACCACCTCCTTCACAGAGTTCTTACAGAAAATAGGCCACTCTTCCTCTGCCCTAATCACCACAGCGCCAGGTACCAGACAACTGGAGACACTCCTTAAGCTCCAGAGTCTACTACAATGAGTCAAACCAGCCGGGTAAGCCCATTTACCTTGTTCTGCCCATTGCTTCTTGTGGAAACCATGAAAAAAGGCTCTTGCCCACCTTTGCCTCCCATTCTTTCTGCCTCCTGAACAACCCATTTTGGCCCTCTATGGCCTGGCATGCCCTTTCTCTTGCAAGCTCTGAGGATAACAAACTCTTTTCAATGGCAATTGTCTTGATCTGTTGGCTTCACTATACCTGAATAATAAGAAAACCTACATTTAAAAACACGCCTATCATTGCACTGGTTTGTAAACAAAGGTAAAAAACTAAGGTTATTTTTTTCCACAGCTTTATGTTGCATTTTATTGCTCGGAAGTCTGTTTACAATTGAGTGAAAGCTTTATAAATAGGAAGCCTGGTGAAAGAAGGACTCTCAACAGTAAATTCCATCAAAGCCCAGAGACCAACTCTGGTAACGGAATAACAGCAGTTTTAATCACTTTTGTAAACTTTTTTTGAGCCAGTACTGCAGTTTATGCCATGTTTACTAAAAGCCAGTTCCTCATCACCTCCAATTAGTTTTTTCACTTTTGCTATACATTCAGATTTGTGCTAAGCCAAGGAATCCTATGCTTCTTTGACATCAAAGAATTAAAACTGGCATCTTGGAAGGGCTTGTTCTTGTTTAGTCAATGCCTGGGCTGGATAAATTTGTTAAAAATAGCTAGAACATTCTCTTTCCATTTTCTGCATGTGCACACATGCATGCTTTTTTGAAAATTTATGGAAATAGATGAAGCATTTTAACAGTAAATAATTTAAGAAATAGAAAACAAACTTCTTTTTCATTGTCCCTCCTTTCAAACACCCAGCTCGTCACCTCTCACCACTGCCTTTCTTTGGTAATGTCCTTCTCTCTCTCCTCCTTCTCCACACACTCCCACACGATATAAATACAGTTTTTAAGCCACAAATGGGCGCATTCTGCTCACATTATTCCACAACTCTTTTTTTCTCCTCTCATTTATGAATATGTTTTGGAAATCTTCCCATTGGTACATACAGAAAACACCTCATTCTTTTTGAGTACCGCCTACCATTACATGGATCTAAGTGCCAGATTCAGACTTAAATTGAAGAAAGTAGGGAAAAACATTAGACCATTCAGGTGTGACCTAAATCAAATCCCTTATGCTTATACAGTGGAAGTAACAAATTCAAGGGATTAGATCTGATAGACAGACTGTCTGAAGAACTGTGGAAGGAGGTTCGTGACATTGTACAGGAGGCAGAGATCAAGATCATCCCCAAGGAAAAGAAATGTAAAAAGGAAAAATGGTTGTTTTAGAAGGCCTTACAAATAGCTGTGAATAGAAGAGAAGTGAAAGGCAAAGGAGAAAAGGAAAGATATACTCATTTGAATGCAGAGTTCCAAAGAATAGCAAGGAGAGAAAAGAAAGCCTTCCTCAGCGACCAATGCCAAGAAATAGAGGAAAACAACAGAATGGGAAAGTCTAGAGATCTCTTCAAGAAAATTAGAGATACCAAGGGAACATTTCATGCAAAGATGGGCACAATAAAGGACAGAAATGGTATGGACCTAACAGAAGCAGAAGATATTAAGAAGAGGTGGCAAGAATACACAGAAGAACTACACAAAAAAGCTCTTCACGATCCAGATAATTGTGATGGTGTGATCACCAACCTAGAGCAAGACATCCTGGAATGTGAAGTCAAGTGGGCCTTAGAAAGCATCACTACCAATGAAGCTAGTGGAGGTGATGGAATTCCAGTTAAGCCATTTCAAATCCTGAAAGATGATGCTGTGAAAGTGCTGCACTCAATATGAAAACAAATTTGGAAAACTCAGTAGTGGCCACAGGACTGGAAAAGGTCAGTTTTCATTCCAATCCCAAAGAAAGGCAATGCCAAAGAATGCTCAAACTACTGCACAATTGCACTCATCTCACATGCTAGCAAAGTAATGCTCAAAATTCTGCAAGCCAGGCTTCAACAGTACATGAACCATGAACTTCCAGATGTTCAAGCTGGTTTTAGAAAAGGCAGAGGAACCAGAGATCAAATTGCCAACATCCACTGGATCATCGAGAAAGCAAGAGAGTTCCAGAAAAACATCTATTTCTGCTTTATTGACTATGCCAAAGCCTTTGACTGTGTGGACCACAACAAACTGTGGACAATTCTTAAAGACATGGGAATACCATGAGAACACTTGAGAAATCTGTATGCAGGTCAGGAAGCAACAGTTAGAACTGGACATGGAACAACAGACTGGTTCCAAATAGGGAAAGGAGTATGTCAAGGCTGTATATTGTCACTCTGCTTATTTAACTTATATGCAGAGTATACCATGAGAAACACTGGGCTGAATGAAGCACAAGCTGGAATCAAGATTGCTGAAATACCAGTAACCTCAGACATGCAGATGACACCACCTTTATGACAGAAAGCGAAGAGGAACTAAAGAGCCTCTTGATGAAAGTGAAAGAGGAGAGTGAAAAATTTGGCTTAAAACTCAACTTTCAGAAAACTAAGATCATGTGTCTGGTCCCATCACTTCATGGCAAATAAATGGGGAAATAGTGACAGACTTCATTTTGGGGGCTCCAAAATCACTGCAGGTGGTGATTATAGTCATGAAATTAAAAGACTCTTGCTCCTTTGAAGAAAAGCTATGACCAACCTAGACAGCATATCAAAAAGCAGAGACATTACTTTGCCAACAAAGGTCCATCTAGTCAAAGCTATGGTTTTTCCAGTGGTCATGTATGGATGTGAGAGTTGGACTACAAAGAAAGCTGAGCACCGAAGAATTGATGCTTTTGAACTGTGGTGTTGAAGAAGACTCTTGAGAGTCCCTTGGACTGCAAGGAAATCCAACCAGTCCATCCTAAAGGAAATCAGTCCTGGCTATTCATTGGAAGAACTGATGTTGAAGCTGAAACTTCAATACTTTGGCCACCTAATGCAAAGAACTGACTCACTGGAAAAGACCCAGAAAATGGGAAAGATTGAAGGCAGGAGGAGAAGGGGACGACAGAGGATGAGATGGTTGGATGGCATCACCGACTTGATGGACATGAGTTTGAGCAAGCTCCGCGAACTGGTGATAGACAGGGAGGCCTGGAGTGCTGCAGTCTATGGGGCTGCAAAGAGTTGAACACGACTTAGTGACTGAACTGAAGTGGCAGAACTAATTTCACCATCCGAAACTGAAGGAAGTTTAAGTTGCTTCACCTTTTTGGGCCTATAATAAACATTGCCAGTGTGATTATATCTGTTCAGGCACCCACATGAACAGGCATAAGAATTTTTCTAGTATGTATCACTAGACTTACTGGGCAGAGGGTGCTTTTGATGTGCTCCAGTACTGATGGAAGAAAGAAACTCTAATATTTCATAAAATGAGGAAATGGGGAAAAAAGCAATATCAATTCTTTTTAGTCATCTGCTTCTTCTCAGAGTACCAGGGCAGGGAGCTATTCATATATTTCTCTAGGATAATGTATCTTTGTTGAATTCTCTGCACAACTGCCTTAAATTATACTCTGTATGGGATAGAAGCTTGAAGGGGAAAAACAATTGATAAATGATGAAATCTACAGTAGCTTACTGCGGAGCCTTATGCCTTCAGCGGTTAAAATAGCCAGCCTGCAAGTACTGGGTTGGCCGAAAAGCTCATTTGGGTTTTTCTGTAAGATGGTGTGGGGAGACCTGACTGGACTCTTTGGTTAATCCAGTAAAATCTGTAGCCTTCATCCCTTTAAAATTGGACAGCTCCAGTGAAAGTGGATTTAGGCTAGAGACCTACAAGCAACAAACGGAATGAGCCTCCGGAACCCGGAATCTACCTCTACTTCCCATGTGACATCGTAAAAGGAGGATTATTCATGCGCTGCAACAACCGCAGCCTAGGAAAACCCAACCTGAAACAATCAGCCCACACTTACATTACTTCCACCTTCTTTAAGATGAAGAGTCTCCAAGTCAAGTGCATACAAACAATATATAAAAGAGGAGAAAGAAAAGCAAAGATTTGGAGGAACAGAGTAAACCCAGAAGTCTTCCATTTCAAAAGATTAGAGAGCCAATGCCGTTTCTCTCTTATTTCAAAAGAAAACAAATGAGAAAAGCAACAACACTGTTGATCTAAGTGGAGGAGGAAATGGCAACCCACTCCAGGATTCTTGCCTGAAAAAGTCCACGGTAAGAGGAGTGTGGTATACAGTCCATGGGTTGCAAGGAGTTGGATACAACTGAGCACGCATGTCAATCTAAATGCCGTGTTGAAGAAAGAAGTAAAAAAAAAAAAATTCAATCCTAAATGCTTAGTTTTAGACAGAATGGTATGATAAACACACTCAAGAAGTTCTGTTAATCTAGAAGCAATCTGTGTAAGCACCAAATTTTTACCAACTCAGATGATTTCAGGAGTCCTATGCATATCTAAACATTTTGCTAAGTGTAGAGTCACTAGGCAAGAAGGTTTTCCCATTGATTATCCAAAGAAAAGCTTACTGAACCTAACTCAAGATGCAAAACATCTTTTAAAATATTTCATAATTAACATCAAATGATCCTCAATATCAGAGACTGAACAACAAGGTCTTACTGTATAGCACATGGAAGTAAATCCAACACCCTGTGATAAACCACAGAGGAAAATATGAAAAAGAATGTGTGTGTGTGTGTATAATGTATATTATATAATATATAGAATATATATAATGTATATTATATATAATATATATATAAATGAATCACTTTGTTGTACACCAGAAATCAACACAACATTGTAAATCAATTATACCTCAATAAAATTAAAAACAAAACAAAGCAGAGGCACTGTTGAAAACTCTTTTCCCTCTAAAAATCTAAAGCATGTGGAAATTCCACCTAAAGGGGTAGAAACTAGCAGTTCAGTGTCTTCATCACGTAAGCATAGCTCCATACTTCCCCCCATTGTTACAATATGAACTTCAGCAACGGTGCAAGTGGAGTGAGTACGTGAATGAAGTTCCTCATTTCCAGTATGGCAACCCACCCACTGTACTTGGCCAACGCTGGTAGCTAGCTTAGATAAACTCTTCACAGCCCGTGAGGCAGGAGATGAGATTATTTGTTTACTGTTGCTTGTGATCACACCCAAGTCATCTAGATCAGCACTTGCCACAGTCTGTTCTGCAGAATAGTAACCCCCAGAGATGCTCTGTGGAAAGGGTTTGAGGACAGTAATTTTGGGAAATGCCATGTACCACTAGAGAACCACTGTATTCATTAGCAGGAGAGGACCTACAGAAACCAGTTTAACCCAGTGTTTCTCTCAAATTCATTTGACAATATAACCCTTTCATAGAGGACCATGGGGACTTTTATTCTGAGGAAAATCTTTTAGGAAACACCGATCTAAATGTCAGGCTGGGACTTCCCTGGTGGTCCAGGGGTTAAGAATCCGCCTTCCAAGGCGGCAGATGTGGGTTTGATCCCTGGTCGGGAAACTAAGGGGTTTCCCAGGTGGCTTAGTGGTAAAGATTTCACCTGCCAATGCCAATGCAGGAGCCGCAGGTGCGATCCCTGGGTCAGGAAGATCCCCTAGAGGAGGAAATGGCAACCCCCTCCAGTATTCCTGCTGGGATAATCCTGTAGACAGAGGAGCCTGGATGGCTACAGTCCATGGGGTCACAAAGAGTCAGAGGCGACTGAGCATGCATGCAGGGAACTAAGATCCCACATGCCAAGAGGGCTGAGCCTGTGTGCCACAACTAGAGAGTCTGAGCCACAGCGAAGGACCACCCATGATACAACGAAGATCCTTCATGCCACGGCTGGGACCCAATGCAGCCAGATAAATAAATATTAAAAACAAAAAATAGATGCCAGGTTGCAGGAAGCGTGTATTGTAAAAAGGAGCCAGGGAGGTCAGCTCTTCCAACCCAGCAGGGACACAGAGGGGTCAAGATTTTTTACAAAGACCTTTCTGGTCAAAGTTTGAGTCAAACAGAATTGAAAACCCAAAGTCCTGCCATATTAAATGAGCAACGCGTGACCAACCAGAAAGATCCGAACGGAGCAGAGTGACCAGCTATCCACCTGTTTGTCTTGCAGTCCTGGTGGGAATTTCAGTTGGGAGACATCTGTATTCCAGCAGTCTCCCTGGATGGGCCAGCCTACTATCCATCCCCCAAATAAGTAAAGACTAGACATAGCCTTGATCAGCTCCATACTAAAGTGAAGTCACTCAGTCGTGTCCGACTCTTTGCGACCCCATGGACTGTAGCCTACCAGGCTCCGCTGTCCATGGGATTTTCCAGGCAAGAATACTGGAGTGGGCTGCCATTTCCTTCTCCAGGGGATCTTCCCAACCCAGGGATCGAACCCGGGTCTCCTGCATTGCAGACAGACGCTTTACCATCTGAGCCACCAGGGAAGCCCAAAATAACAGCTTGGCTTTGGACATAATTGGTTTTCTGACAGTAATGCAGACAGTGTAATTTCCTCTGGAGTCAAAGAGCATGAAAGTTGGACATGTCATTAGCATAGATGAGGCGATTTATTTTCCTCTTACTGTGGGAGAAGTGCCTGCAGCCAGACCCCACCGGAACCTTATCTACCCATGAAGTGTAGGAGAAAAAGGATCACAGGCTTGTTTTTAAGCTGTAAGTTGTGTTGTTAACAGCACATTTCTCATGAATCTTGATTTGGATCCTGGTTTGAACAAACTAGCTGTAAAAGTGTTTGGGGGAGTCAGTTGGGAAAATGTGAATATTAGATGATATCGTGTTGTGCTTAGTTGCTCAGTCATGTCCGACTCTTTGTGACCCCCATAGACTGTAGCCCGCCAGGCTCCTCTGTCCATGGGATTCTCCAGGCAAGAATACTGGAGTGGGTTGCCATGCCCTCCTCCAGGGGATTTTCCCAACTCAGGGAGTGAACCCAGGTCTCCCCCATTGCAGGCAGATTCTTCACCATCTGAGCCACCATGGAAGTTCTAGATGATATTAGGGAATTACTATTAGTTTTGCTACCTATGATAACGGTCTTGGAGTGATATAGGACATTTTCCTGACTTTTTAGAGATGAATGATTAGAGATGTCTGTTATTTATTTTGATTAAAAAAAACCATGAATATGGCCATATCTTAGTAACTCTTAGGCTATATAACTACACAATTGTACAATGATATCATCATATGATTCTCTCATGTTTGAAAATTCTCAAAATAAAAAGTTAACACACAAAAATGAATGAATCCTACAAGTAATGCTGAGTTAAAAGAGCAAGACAAATGAACACACATACTGTGATTCCATTTACATACAGTTCAAATGCTGGAAAAACTAAATGTATGGTTTAGAGATGTATGTTCTCTAAACTTCAAAACTACAAAGACAGACATGATGAAAATACAGGACAGTGACCACCTTTGATGGGGAGGAAACCTGCAATCAGAAGGCACATTAAGGGATTCCCAGATGCTGTCTCTCTAGCTTTCTCTCGCTCTCTCTCTCTCTCTCTCTATATATATATATATATATATATATATACACACACACACAGAGACTTGGCAGCAGTTATATGACATTCGCTTTAAAACCATCTGTTAAACTATACATTGAGGTTTAATGAATTTTCTCAATGTATGTTTTATTTTCCAAAGCAAAAACATTCAAAGGACCTTCTTACTAACTCTGCTTCTCTTTTTACTGATCCAATAGTCTCTGAAGGGGAATAAGAACCCCAGCCACCATATAATGCAATTACACAGCTGGCCAGCAGACTAGAAACAAAAGATGATCGTAAGACAATAAAAGCCACAAGTTCTTTCCTGGTCATTTCTTTAAATAGTTCAGATAGTAACACAGAATGATTTCTCCTAATGCCTTCCAGTATCTGGACAGCAGGAGAGAGACCTTAAGTTTTGGGGGGAAGAAAGCTGACAGAAAGTTTTAGAGGTGAGTAGTTTTGCAGAACTAAGAATTCAGATTTTTGAAAATAGGATAGACTATTCTTGAGGTCCATGTGCTCTTGGAGAAGGACATGGCAACCCACTCCAGTGTTCTTGCCTGGAGAATCCCAGGGATGGGGGAGCCTGGTGGGCTGCCGTCTATGGGGTCGCACAGGGTTGGACATGACTGAAGTGACTTAGAAGCATTCTTGAGGTCCATCCTGGAAGTAACATGTAAGAAGCAATTTAGGGGAGTGTTGCAATGTATGGATGTGAGAGTTGGACTGTGAAGAAGGCTCAGCGCTGAAGAATTGATGCTTTTGAACTGTGGTGTTGGAGAAGACTCTTGAGAGTCCCTTGGACTGCAAGGAGATCCAACCAGTCCATTCTGAAGGAGATCAGCCCTGGGATTTCTTTGGAAGGAATGATGCTAAAGCTGAAACTCCAGTACTTTGGCCACCTCATGTGAAGAGCTGACTCACTGGAAAAGATTGATGCTGGGAGGGATTGGGGGCAGGAGGAGAAGGGGACGACAGAGGATGAGATGGCTGGATGGCATCACTGACTCGATGGATGCGAGTCTGAGTGAACTCCGGGAGTTGGTGATGGACAGGGAGGCCTGGTGTGCTGCGATTCATGGGGTCGCAAAGAGTCGGACACGACTGAGCGACTGAACTGAACTGAACTGCCAGGCTCAGGCTCAAAGCTCTGGGGAGGGCGCTAAGGAAAGTTTGTTACAGTTTGTAGATTCCATGTGCTCTCTCTGGCTCTACTCTAATTTACAGAGGAAAAGTTCAGACCAAATTGTAACAGAATAACCATCAGTTTTGTCTTCTGAGATTTATAAGACACAGCAGAAATAATTCTTTCTCCATTTAAAACTAAGATCTGAAAAATAATGTATGTTAAGCCCTGTTTACAACCTTCACTTCATTCTTTCACCTACAGATCACCCACTATAAGGGACCTTTTTCATCAAATGTGGAAGAGGTGGCCCAACAGTGATAGAGACTGCAGTGAAATGAAAGTATTTATGTTAGAAATAAAGGTTTGATGCTTTAGAGTTTGTTTCTATTACTCAGAGGGAAGTATGTCCTAAAATCTAATTTTTTTTGATTGTGTAAGCTAAGCGAAGTCACTTCAGTCGTGTCCAAGTCTGTGTGACCCCACAGACGGCAGCCCACCAGGCTCCCCCATCCCTGGGATTCTCCAGGCAAGAACAGGAGTGGGTTGCCATTTCCTCCTCCAAAGCTACAATTCACTTTTCCACTGGGTTCTCTGCTACCTCTAACTCTCCCCTTGCCCTCCCAGGAATAAAAAGAAAATCCATTGATTTCGAGTTAGTTAAGTGAGTTTCTCTTCCGGATGCAGGGAGCGTAATGCTACACTGTATTTCATTTCAGACACCTAATTATTATTGATCGCTTTATGATTGAAGAGTGCTGCCCAAAGCACTGAAGAAGGAAATCTGAAATTCTGCCCAGAACAGTTTATCACCCCCAGCAACCACCTGTTACCTAAAAGATAAGAGGGCACTTGTTCAAAGGGCTGTGTAGTGCCAAGTTAGCTTGTTTTTCCACTCATGGTCTGATCAACTCTGATGCAGTGAAGTTTCCAGAAGGTAGTGCTGCGATGTAAATCTTCCTTCTCTAACGCTTTCTAAGACAGAGACGACAGTGTTAGATTGAGGGCTTTTATTTGTTCTTATTATCTAGTCAGAACTAAAGTCAACATTTTTGAACAAAAATTTTGAAAATACTGTGTATAGTTATGTCAAATGTCTATTCAGATGACTATTTTGCCTGAAAGGGATATTTTTATGAAGACTCGATTTCTCCTTTCCATTGCCATGGTAACACTCACACTGTATAATTTAGGAACTACTCATTTCCATGTAGTCCTTTTATTGTTAAGTCTCACAACAACTCTAGAGACTTCGGACTATTATCACTATTTTGCAGATAAAGATGTTAAGCAACTTGCCCAAGGTGAAAAACTGCACTTGAACCCAAGCTGCATGATTCCAGTGTGTGGAAGCTTAAGTGTGGTATTCTACTACCCATCTAAGGCTCTCAAAGCCAGGAATATGCCTGTCAACTTATCCAGACTATCCGTAAATAAACAACTGTGTACAGATAGGCTACAGGGCATACATAAAGAACGAAAGACGTAACATTCGCTCATTTCTGGCCAAAACTTTGTCGCTTGTAAGATCATTTCTCAAATCATCTTATTAAAGCTTAGCTGTGATTTAATTGTCACCAGATGAGGTTTCACAAAAGAAGACAAAGCATCCGGTCTTGCACATAAAACTCAATAAACTATGATTGTTTTTAGGATCCCATTGAACTTTAGGAAAAAGTTAAACCAGCCAAAGGAAATACAGGGTCACACAAAAATTTATCATTTCACTCTTTTCTTTGATATGAGTATGATAAACAATGTTCATGTTTAGGAAAGTCAGCATTGACTCAGTTACTTCTCATTGATCACTTCTGATGGAGAGAACTATACAGGTAAGAAATGCGCGGTTTGCTATGTCCTTGAAAAACTGAGTTACATAAAGACTTTTATGCCAAAGCAAAACAGAAATGCTCATGAAGAAGAAATGCATAATAATCACATGTATTAAATAATAAAACCTTGCAAATCCAAGAGAAAGTCCGAGTAACTTAGGACTCTCCTTTCCTTTTCTGCACACCGAACGTACTTTTTCATTTCCATTTCAATCTTCTCCTCTTGCAAGGTAAGATGCTTCACTCAGAAACTAACGGTTTGGGTATCCTTTTTCCAAGCATTCACCTGCTAATGATAAAAACAATGTGGCCAAATAGCCATGACCTTCAAATAGGAGAAGAGAATTATTCATCTGTATTAGGAGGGGAAAAAAAAAATCAACCTTCAGTAGCTAGCTACTATTCCCTAAAACAAAATCCCAGAATATCTGAATAGCAGGTGTGTGAATCGAACATTTACCCAGGCAGCAATTGGAAAAATTTTAAAACATAAACACTGCCAAAAGAAGAAATCTCAAAATAAATGCAATGAAGAAGAAAGGTCCAGAAGCATGGGGCTATTCAGAGCTCTCCCTGAGGCTCTGCTTGTTCTTACAGACGCTATTAGTCCCCCCCGCCCCGTAATGACAAGGCAGCGAGATGTGACAAGCAGCACGGTGTGCCCTTAAATGAATGCTCAGCTCTCCATCTTTTGTGGTTGCAACTTCTGAGTTTTGTTTCTGATGGGTATTTTTGCACTCCTTTGGAAGTAACTGTTATATGCACAGTGAAAGCTGACAAACGAGCAACCTTTAATTCACCAATGAAAATAGCAGAATTCAATTTCCTTCTTTGCTTGGGAATGATTCTTTATGACATCATGTGTGGATCTTTTTTTCCACATAACACTGTCTAGCAGTTTCTCATTTTTAGGGATTGACTCTCAATGATGAGCTGATTTGAAGAAATGTCTGGACCAGGGCAGCAATTTATTTTTTATTATTTATTTTTATTTTATTAATTGGCTGCACCAGGTCTTAGTCGTGGCATGCAAACTCTTACTTGCAGCATAAGGGATCTATTTCCCTGACCAGGGATCAAACCCTGGCCCCCTGCATTAGAAGCGTGGAGTCTTAGCTCCTGGACCACCAGGAAAGTCCCTTAGAATTCAGATTTAATGATCATTAGTACCATCTCGGGCTTCCCAGGTGGCGCTAGTGGTGAAGAACCTGTCTGCTAGAGTGGGAGACATAAGAGATGCCGGTTCAATCCCTGGGTCAGGAAGATCCCCTGGAGGAGGATTCCAGTATATTTTGCCTGGAGAATCCCATGGACAGAGGAGCCTGGTGGGCTATAGTCCATAGGGCTGCAAAAAGTTGGACACGACTGAAATGACTTAGGATGCACATACGCAGTACCATCTCAGCTTGAGTGAGTGAGCGGATATAGTGTTTGATTGCTGTGGTCCTGCCAGGAATCCAGCTGACCTCAACCGTGCTCACAGGCCAAGTAAATCATCAACCCCTTTTCCTTCTTCCTCACAAGCCCACAAAGTGGCTTCCCTGGCCTTGTCAGCAAGTTAATAGAAAATCTTGCCCAAGGTTGTGTCTATACAATATTACAGGAGTGAGCGCTGAAAACAGATCAGTCAGCTTGATTTGATTTCTTTCCCTATTAAAACACCCTGTCACCTCACAGAGCTAACACGATGAATTAACTGCTGTGAAAGCACAAAGACAGAGCCGGAACAGAAACAGTCTGGACTTTGTCACACTTTCCGTCAGAACTCTCAGCTCAGGGACTCCATCAGCTTAGCCTTATTTAAATTGCGGTAACATACATAAAATCAACCATCATAACCACTTTCAAGGGTACGGTTCGGCAGTGTTAAGTATATTCACATGGCTGTGTGACCAATATTTTCATCTTGTGGAAACGAAACTCTGTACCCATTGAACAGTAACTCCCCCTTCCTCTCCCTGCTGCACAGCCCTTAGCAACCACCCTTCTACTTTCTGTATCTGTCAGTCTGACTACTCTGGGTACCTCGTATGGGTGAAATCAGACCGTTTGTCTTTTCTCTGTGACTGGCTTGTTTCACTTAGCAAGGTCCATCCATGTGGTAGCATCTGTCGGGACTTCTTTCTTACAGCTGAATAAATATTCCGTTTTATTTGTATAGACAGTGCATTCTGTTTATCCATTCATCTGTCGACGGGCCCTTGGGGTTGCTTCCACTTCCTGGCTATGGTGAATAACCCTGCCGTGAGCATGCGTGTGCAAATATCCTTTGAGATCTTGCTTTGGTTCTTGTGGGTGCACACCCAGAAGTGGAATGGCTGCACCATGTATGCAGAGGTTCTGTTCACTATTTTTAGGACCCACCATACTGTTCTCCAGAGTTACTGCACCATTTTACATCCCCAGCAAAAGGGCACAGGGCTCCAGTCTTTCCACATTCTCACCATTTTTGCTTTTTTAAAAGCAGCCATCCGAATGGGTGTGAGGAGATGAGCTTAGTTTGAAGAGGTCAAAACTCAGGGGCAGGAAAATTATAAGAATCTAGTATCTAATATCTGGCTGTGAGCTTAAATGCTTTTAAAAGTTGCCATTTATTCACCTCAGGGCACAGAAATATTACAAGCTAAAGGCCTCCTTTGACCCTCTGGGATTAATAAGACTTGATTTCTTTATAGAGGAAAAGTAAGGATACATTTTATGGAAAGGATGAATAAGTTAAGAAGGAAGGTTATGTTTTTCAGAGAAAGAGATAAAGGTTTCGTTGTTATTGTCATTTTTATTTTCAAAATAGAAACTTACCCAGAAATTTCTTCACAATTCATGAAGGACAGTAACTTCCCTGCAAATTCTTGTATCTCTCCACTGTGTGTGATGAAAGTCTTTCTACAGAGTCAACACTTCCAGTTTATGAGGAAACCTGGCTACTTGGTATGTACTTATTCTCTTTGAAACTTCTATGGGGCTTGAAACAATGCTGTCCACTCAACCTGAGTTCCTCAAACGAAAATTTAGGAGGAAATACAATTGCGTCCAAAGGTAGCAAGTATAGACTTTGTAAGGTTTTCCACTCTACACTTCAAACCGATGGAGAATATATTTATAATGAAAAAAAAAGAATCTGTGACTATGTAAAACAGGTATTGACAGACTTTTTCTGTAAAGGGCCAGAGAGTCACTGTCTTTATGGAAACTATAATACTCAACTCTGTCACAGCAGCTCTAGACAGCATACAAATGAATAAGGCGGCTGTGTTCCAATAAAGCTTTATTTACAAACACAGGACTGGAGATGGATTTGCCCTGTGGGTCATAGTTTGCTAACCCCTGCTCCAGAAGACCCAAGAAAAGGAACTTTACAGAGTTTTCCTATCAGTTGAAAGAGGAAGAACAAATCTTCAAGCATTGTGGCAAAAAAAAAAAAAGGGACAAACAGCAAAAGAAACCTTGACAACATTTCTTTCAAAACTAAGTACAAAACTGCGGCTTTCCCGTAAAGAAAAAACATACCTCAGGGCTCCAATGTTACTTTCACGCCTTTGATCCTTGATCTAAAGAAGCTTATAATACATGAGAATCGATAGAACCTCAGATGTAGAAACCTGGGATCCTAAGTTGCTCGAAAGCTAGAGTTTAGCTTTACAAAGAAGAAAATCTCAGGTAGAAATGGCCCGATTCATCACAAGTCACTTAAATTCTTGCTGTCAGGAGAAGGAAATGACATTTTCCTCATTAAATACGATTGGAGGCTCCCAGGTAACCACTGGAGGGGAATGCTGGACCAATCCCTCTCATGTCCACCCATTTTCCCCTTGTGCTTGGCCCAAAGTGGTGACCAAGACTCTCTCCTTGACCAAACTCAAGTCTAAGTCTAGAGGTTTTCTCTGAACCTCTTGTTGACCTGGCCTCCACCTCGGCCTGTGTGTGTGTGTGTTAAGTCACTCAGTCATGTCCAGCTCTTTGCGACCCCCGTGGACTATAGCCCACCAGGCTCCTCTGTCCATGAGATTTCCCAGGCAAGAATACTGAGGTGGATTGCCATTTCATTCTCTAGCGGATCTTCCCCACCCAGCAATCGAACTGGGTACCCCTTATTGCAGGCGGATTCTTCACTGTCTGAGCCTCCAGGGAAGCCCCACCTTGGCCTGGAAGAAATCAATTTTCAACACAAACGATTTTATCCACCCCTCCCCCACCCCATCCCCCACACTAGGAGACTTGAAGAAACACAGTTTCCAGCAGCTCAAGACTGTGTCCCTGGGGTGATGACTCTAGTCCCCCGAAAGTACCTGACTGAAGCTCAGTGTTGCCAAATGAAGGGACTGCTTGTTCCAGGCAAAACCTGACACAGGCTCCTGGCTCCCTTTTCTTAGGGCATTTACTTTAGAAAACTGGTAGGAGTAGGTCCTTTCTCTGTCCCTTCGAGACAGACACAGATGTACATGTGCCTTCTACAACCCAGGAGCATCTTTCTCAGGGATGTGGAAGCCAGTCCTTTGAAGCCTAATCATGAAAAACGACAGAACCCCTGTCTCCGAGGCTGGGAGCCAAACTTCAATAACAGCCTGCAAATAGCCACAGATGGCCTGCTCACAGTGCTGACCAGCTCCAGGACCTTTAGCAAACCCAGTGTTTAAAGGCCTCCAGCCTTTTGTTTGCATGAAGCTGAGCTCAGGTCACACTGGGTACTGAATAGTAAGGACTAACATCTGTCTCGCTGCCTGCAACTAACGTCCAGCTTTCTGTGTGACTATGGTTATTGCTCCACATTGCCTTCAAGAGACACGGTTCCATCTTTAATGCGCAGGCCCTAAGAAGGACAAAACTCCCTCCTCTTTTTTTTGTTAGCAGGTGGGAGACACATCGCCTCTTCAATCTTAAGGGGCCCAACCAGCCTCTGATGCTTCACAGGCGAATCCAAGAGACGCATTTTCCTCTCCCACCACCTGGAGCCTGCTTGCCCCCTTTCAGGTTTCTAGAGAGACTGGCCTCCTTGTCCAGGTGGATGACAACAGGAACAGGCTCACTCAGTCCCAGTCCCCACGTGCACAGACCATCTGTGCAATACAACCATATCTCAGTACAATACAGCAGCACAGAAGTCAAACCACAGGAATTCCCAAATACAGAAACCAGAGTTACTTTATTTTCATTTTGGACAAATACGAGGAGGGGGAAAGGCATACGGATGACTTAATCCCAATGATTTAAACCTACCAGTGAGACAACTCTTGAAAGTACCACTGTATGCAGTACCTCTGAATTCAGATGGTTTGTGCCCAAATCTGGTTTACACGGTTATTCATTTATTCAGTCACCAAAAACTGAATATCTTTATAGTTAAGGCACGGGACTAGCTTCAGATGGTAGGCACATTCCATTAACATTCCTCAGTACACCTTGAAAAATTAATTTTCGTCTTCCGTACTTTATGTGTATATATATGTAGTGTTATTAATATACTGTTTAAATCAACTTTATTTCTTTTTTTTGTTTGCTTGGTTTAGTTTATGGCAAATTCTGAAATCCCTGAACTTGTCAAATTTTGTTTTTTCATAAGTACTTTAAAAGTACTTATGGCCTGTTTTATAAGTATTTATAAATTCATAGTTAATAATATCTTCTTGATTAATATCTCTTCATTGCTATACATGCTTTTACGTTGAATGTAGTTTTGTCCTTTTAGTTAATAGTTGCTGGATATTCTTTTCCTTTTTTTCTTATTTCACTAATCTTTTTTTATATGTTATAAAATACAACACATATGCTAAGTACGGTAAAAACCATAAATTTCAAGTATAATAAATGATTACAAAGTGAACACCCATGCAACATCCAAGAAATAGAACATCACCAGCACTCCAAAATGCCTTCCCCACACACCATATGTGTCTTCCCCCAAGAGATAATCATTAGCTTGGCTTATGTTAATCATTTACTTGTTTTTTCTTTTTTTAAAAAATAGTTTTGCCAGTTTTCTGTGTATGCCTAACCCAAGATAGTTGAGTTTTGCCAGTTTTGAGCTTTATAAAAACAGAATCCTGCTGTATGTTCTTCTTAATTCTGTTGTTCAATATCATGTTTGTATTGTTTATCTATATTGTTTTATGTAGGTCCAGGTCATGTTTTCATTGGTGTCTAGTGTTCTTCTATGAATGCTCCATAATCCATTTGTTTGTTGTTCTAGTGGGCTTTCCTGGTGGCTCAGAGGTTAAAGCGTCTGCCTCTAATGCGGGAGACCTGGGTTCGATCCCTCGGTCGGGAAGATCCCCTAGAGAAGGAAATGGCAACCCACTCCAGTATTCTTGCCTGGAGAATCCCATGGACGGAGGAGCCTGGTAGGCTGGAGTCCATGGGGTCACAAACAGTCGGACATGACTGAGCGACTTCACCTTCACCTTCTGTACTTTCTAAAGAAAAAAACAGAGTATATACACTGGGGTGCAGACACATGTACCCCAATGCCACTGCAGCAGTATTTACAACAGCCAAGACATGGAAGCAACCTAAACGTCCGTCAACACATGAAAGGACGAAGAAAATGTGGTACAAATACGCAACAGAATATTGCTCAGCCATACAAAAACAATGAAATAATGCCATTTGTAGCAACACGGATGGAGCTAGAAGTATCATATTAAGCGAAGTAAGTCAGAAGGAGAAAGACAAATATATATGTAGAATCTAAAAAAATAATACAAAAGAACTTATTTACAAAACAGAAGCAGATTCACAGATATGGAAAACAGACTTATAGTTACCAAAGGTGAAAACTGGAAGGGGAGGGATACATTGGGAATTTGGGATTAACATAGACACACCACTATATATAAAATAGATAACCAACAAGGATTTACTGTATAACACAGGGAAGTATACTCAATATTTAGTAATAACCTATTACTGGAAAAAAATCTGAAAAAGAATATTTATATATATATATATATGAATACATATAGAACTGAATCATTTTGCTGCACAGCTGAAACTAAAAGCATTGTAAATCAACTATACTTCAAAAAAAACAAAAGGGAACTCAAACCAGGGCTCTGTGACAACGTAGAGGGTTGGGATGGAGTGGGAGGTTTAAGAATGAGGGGACATATGTATACCTATGGGCGACTCATGTTGATGTATGGCAGACACCAACATAATATTGAAAACAATTATTCCTCAATTAAAAATAAATTAAAAAAATAAAAAAAGAGAGGAAGACAAAACCAAGCCAAAACCTAACATCTCGTACTTCCAGAAGTATTTCACATCCAGAGTGCCAAAGATTGTCCACTGATTACCTTGGCAGCCTCAACTGCTAATTTTCTGTAGTGCTTCCCAAAGACAGTGATTCCCTTTTAATAAAATAGATTGTAATCAACATTACTACATCATTGGCCACAATGTCATGGACACCTGTCAATATTACTACGCGTGGGCTGTGGAGGGTAGTGGGAGGCCTCAGTGTTTGCAGATCGTGCAGGGCAGATGAGGGCACAGGTCTCTGGGCAGAGTTTTCAAGCTCAGGGCCGAGTGAAGCGGGGGAGACAGCAGGGGATGCTGTGCGTTCAGAGGAAGGACGAGTCACCAGGTAGGCGAGCCAGGTGGGACCTTGGCTGGGATCAGATGGGAAGGCAGAAGTCAGCTCTGTGAGAACCTGAGCCGGGAAGGCCCGCTCGTTAATCAGAACTAGAACAGAGATCTCAACCAATTTGCCCACCAACTGATTGTAACCTCTTCCGAGTTAATGATTTGAGAGGTTCTTTGCAAAGGGTTACCCACATGAACCTCTACTTTAATAGAAGAAATTGATGCATGCGGTGAAGGGCCATTTGAATTTATTTTCTAGTTTCTAATTGAAGTATAGTTGATTTACACTGTTGTGTTCATTTCAGGTGTACAGCAAAATGATTCAGTTATACATATATCCATATCTGTTTCTTCAGATTCCTTTCCCTTAATAGATTATTACAAAATACTGAGTATAGTTCCCTGTGACACACAGTAGGACTTCGTTGGTTATCTATCTTATATTGAATTTCCTTCCTTAAAAGGGAGTCTAGCGTACTATTTTACTTATAGTGGTTCTTGGAAAGGATATTAGAAGAAAGGAGATTAGGGAATTTCAAGAAACTCAAATTTTGAATGACATCTGAGTTTAAGCTTCTTTTTCTAAACTTCCTGCTTTTTAAAAGCTCCTTCAAATATTATTAAAGCAACAGGAGAGGCTGTATGTTTGTATGTGAGGTTCAGTCACATAATTGAAATGAATCCCTAAAAAAAAAAAAAAAACAACAGGTCTACACAACAGATCTAACAAGCTGAGGAAGCTTTTAAACTATCTTAATTATCATTTTAAAAGCAGAATGCTACATGTTACCAAATTAAATGAAGTTAAAATTCCACAAAAACTTGAATAGGCTTTTGAAATGGAAATATTAACTGGCGGGATTTTAAAATAAAACTTGTTCTTGACTTAACTGAGAGTTATAGGAATTAAACATAGCATCTACACAGCTTGTGACTGGTGTCATTTTTAGAGAAATGCAAAGTGCAATACATCTCACTGAATGTGCTCAATCTCAATGGAAGATTCACCCCAACCAGAAGGCAGATTCTGCTCGGCCTTCCATGCCCAGAGACTTCATAGGATTCTATACCAACAGGAAGGACAACCAAACCTCAACTGTCTGCTCTGCTTCAAGTCAATGAGCAATTTTTGAATATTTTATCTGTGGATTTCATTCATCTTTTTTTCCAATAATGTTTCTTGTTATGTTTTGATTTTAACCCATCCTATGTTCCAGGCATACAGGTAGGCACTGGAAATGGAATGGAGAATAAGACATCTAACCTGGTCTTAAAAACCGTGGCTAATCCTGCTCTGCCCAAGTACTCTGATTTTGGAACCCCAGTTTTAGTAACTAAGTCCTTTTCTCAGTTTCCTCTTTGAACTCTGTTCTAAGGGACTAACAGTCTCCTGTTTCTTCCACTTTTGCTAAGTTGTTGTTGTTGTTTTTCCCCTGAGTATTTCTGCTTGGGAATGCAATGCTGAGTTTGAATCAACAGGCCTGTTCCTATCTAACTGTATTCAGATAACTTTCCATTACCTTTTCATTCTCCAAGTGATGTAAGTGCCTCATTTCTTATATCAAATCCCTTCCTGCACTGAACTCAACTGATGCCCCAATCCTGATAGGGAGGTAAGGAAGGGGTCTGACTTTGGGCTGGGAGTGAGATAGATTCGTCTTTTGAATGAGTTAGGATATCCCAATGAAAATGTCTTACGGTCAAATCAAAACATATGCAAACTGGAGAACTGACAAGAAATCTGAAGCAAAGGGACAACCAAACAAGTCTCAGTATAAAATCAAGGGAGAGAACAGGCTTCCCAGGGAAATGAAATTGGACGAGAAACCACAAAAGGACAATGAGTGAGCCTTAGAGACAAGACACAGTGATGAAGCTGGAAGAAACACATTCAGAGAAGAGAGAGGGAAAAAGCAAAGCTGTTGGAAAGTGGGCAGTAACAAATTTTAGGTATTTTGAAAGTTATACGTAAGAAGTAGTACTACTCTATTTCCCAGAGGTCCTCTATTTCATGTAAGGGTTGTGTAACTATTGTTTGAACAATATCTTAAGGAGTTCCTATCTCAATTCTAATTAAAGTAGAATTATTACCTTCTTAAATATTCATGATAAAGTTACCCTCATTTCTTAATTTGCATAGCTGAGAGAAAAGCACCTTTACCAATAAGAAAATTACACCTTCAAAACTTTTATGTATCCACTTATGAATGGGCTTCCCTGGTGGCTCAGATGTTAAAAAATCTGCCTGCAATGCAGGAGACCTGGCTTCAATCCCTGGGTCGGAACGACCCCCTGGAGAAGGGAATGGCTACCCATTCAAGTCAATCCTAAAGGAAATCATTGGAATGATTCCTGAATATTCATTGGAAGGACTGATGCTGAAGCTGAAGCTCTAATACTTGGCCACCTGATGAGAAGAGCCGACTTACTGGAAAAGATCCTGATGCTGAGAAAGATTGAGGGCAGGAGGAGTAGGGGGGTGACAGAGGATGAGATGGTTGGATGGTATTAGCGACTGAATGGACATGAGTCTGAGCAAACTCTGGAAGACAGTAAATGACAGGAAAGACTCGTGTGCTGCAGTCCACGGGGGTCACACTGAATTGGACACAACTTAGGGGCTGAACAACAACAACCTGAAAGTGTTTTAATCACTAAGTTGTGTTAGACTTTGCAACCTCATGCACCGTAGCCTGCCAGGATCCTCTGTCCTTGGCATTCTCTAGGCAAGAATACTGGAGTGAGTTGCTATTCATTTCTCTAGGGGATCTTCCTGACTTAGAGATTGAACCCGGGTTTCCCGCACTGCAGGCAGATTCTTTACCATCTGCGCCACTGAGCATTAGCCTACAACTGATTTATTCAGTTACAGAGAAAATTCAGAGTTGCATTCTCCTACCAAGAACCCCTCAAAATAAGAAACTGATTTGAAGAGTAAAAAAGGGTTTCAAAAAAATCTAAGTCTCAGCTTACAACTTTGAGGTGGGAATTTTATAGAACTAGCTTAGAGCATACCAGGCTTTGATCATTTAGAATACACCTAAAAGGTTATTTTCAAATGCACCTACCTAAAATCACAGGTTGGATGAATTTCCTAATGAGGTCATTAAACTATTTTCAAGTCTCATGTTGCCAGTTTATGAGAAGGTTCAGCTAAAATTTTAACTTGCCTCAATGGAATTGCAAAATTTATACTGGTTCACGGTTGCTCAGCAAAAATATGCAAGAAGAAAAAGGCTTTCAGGTTGTGAGCTGAAGCTAAATCTTCCATACCTGTCAATTCCTTCCCAGTTTAAAAAAACCACTGGAATAGCAGGCGAGCCAATTAAATGGGTATGAATCTGAAACTCAGGTAATACTTTTTCCTTTATTTTGATGTATTTTAACTTAGAGAACTTTCACCTTTACTAATGATTTGAAACAAATTCAACTAATTGTCCTCCTCTCGAGAATCCAGGCATTACTTTGAAATAGTTGCTAGAGTTTTAAGTCACCACAGCATTCACAAATCTAAATTGAAGTCAACTTTCTAGCCAGCAAGAAGCCAAAAAAGCAATGCAGCCAGCAGAATGGATGGCACAAATCCATGCATTAAAACTCACGCAGTTAAATCATTCTGAGGGCTCCCCAAGCTCCCACTCCCAGCTAGTTTCCTTTAATTTTAGTTACAATCTGAATGGGCTTGGTAGTCTGGTTTTCTAGACCACAGAAACATAAATCAGAAAGCAAGAGGCAGCCGGACAGAAGTAGCATCATAGAGAAATGGAGATGGGGGAGGGGATTTTAAAGCAAAAAAGACCAAATGGTTCTACACCCTTTAATAGCCCCTGTGAGCATCATTATTCAGGGCACGCATAGTAAGAAATGTTTTAATAAGGACCCTGAAGCATCCCGAAAGTATAAAATTAGCTTTACTGTACTCTGAGGAGAAATGGGAAAGCACATATTTTGAAGAGAAATTGATTTTTTAAATTCTTTAAGGCATCAAAGAGAGAGACTCTTTTGGTAAAATGACTAATACAGAACACCTAATTTCCTAATGCTTAACGAAGTGTTACACTATTTCCATAATGATGTCAACTGACATAAATCACAGGGAGACAGGGTTATGTACACAGCTCAATGAGGCTGTGGGCCTGTGCTTGGCTAAAAATACCGAAGAAATTAACAATGTAGTAAAGGTATACTGATGTTATTGTTTTCTAAGCACTTCAACAACCTTAATCTGTATTTCTGAAGTTCAGAAAATACACATTACACCTTCAAAGTGACAAAGCCAGGACACGGTTCTAATTCTACAGTATCACGCTTATCAAGCCTAGTTTGTTTAAATCTAGATTCCTAGAGGCCAGTGGGAATTAAAATTTCTGGGAGCTGTCACTAAAGCCATCTACCATTTAGACAGTAAGAAGATGTTTTGCAGGGTCCCACTGGTCTCTGATTCTGAGGACTATCTTCTTTGGTCAAACACAAAGGAATGCAAAAATGGCTCCAAATGAGCCATAATTCATATAAGCCATTCAACCCAAAGATGGGACGAAGTCTAGCACAGGGGAAAAAAACCCTAAAACCATCGCCTTCAAGCATAATGAATCATCCACACAATACATCAGAGGTACACCTACATTTATATTCTCATACACATACACTACTTTCCATTTTTTCTATAGGTTATAAACTAGTGTATGTATTTTCAAGTGGTATGCTGCTGCTGCTGCGCTGCTTCAGTCGTGTCCGACTCTGTGTGACCCCATAGACAGCGGCCCACCAGACTCCCCCATCCCTGGGATTCTCCAGGCAAGAACACTGGAGTGGGTTGCCATTTCCTTCTCCAATGCATGAAAGTGAAAAGTGAAAGGAAGTCGCTCAGTCGTGCCCGACTCTTCACGACCTCATGGACTGCAGCCCACCAGGCTCTCCCGTCCACGGGATTTTCTAGGCAAGAGTACAGGAGTGGGTGAAGTTGTATGAATATATGACAAATATCAAAGAGCTAAGGAATCAAATATTTTTACAAATGGATGAGAACTCAAGGACTTTCTAATCTTCTAAGAGACAGAAGCCGGAAGAGATTCCAGTGATGTATGCACTCAACGTTCACAGTCAGTCACTAAATCCAAAAGCTGAACTCTAGGATACTTTCAGTCACGTGGAGAATCAGTGTCAGGAAGATCAGACGCATGTCATACACAAACCTCTCTTACTTTGCATTTTCATTCCTTGAGTCTTACTCCCTCAAAACAGCCAGATACCCACTTCATATTGACCTTCTATCAAGGAGTCAGGTGGGAGAAATGGAAAAGGAAGAAGGATTTTCCAATGGTTAACAGTTAAAATTTCTGCAGGTAGTCAATATGTGCCAAAATTTACAAACTTCTGGTCAGACGATTCACTTCTATAGTCAACTTCTATATGATTCTTTAGAAATAGTGTCAATTGTTTGCACTGTATAAAACATTAAAAAATATATACATCAATTTATACTTCAGCACCTACTAGAGAGAGAAAAGGCAAATAAGAATATTGACGCTTATCTCCAACAATTCAGACTCAAAACCAGAAATACAGGTTGATGCATAAAGTTTTAACATTTGGTAGGGAATACAGATTTTGGAGTCCAACAGACCTGAACTCAAATTGCATTTCCACTGTTTACTAGCTGTGTGACCCTAGACAAGTTACTGGGCCTCTCTGAGCCTCACCTTCCTTGTTGGTAGATCAGAAATGATGATGTGAGCCACATAATGTGGCTGTGATGTTTAATGAGCAGGTAGATACCAAACCCATGCTGGACATTTAGCTTAGATCCTACAGTGGGTTACACATTTTGGTTCTAGGGCGAAAAGGCTTATTCAAGGCCGTTCCAGTCTTTAGTGGGAACCAGGCCTCAGTCTCTAGGTATAAACCAGTCATTCATTCTCTTACCTTGAAGTCTAACCAGCATTTAACACACTTAAAATTAGCAAGTAGTCTTTTATAGGCATCCGTAGTTATTTTCTTTCCTGCTCATTTGAAGAATTGAGTAGTTTCATTCCTTTTTTTATTGTCTCCCTCCCTCCCCCCCCCTTTTTTTTTTAACCTCCCCCATCCTGCCCAAAACACTGATCTGGTACTTACTAGATTCAGGATACATTGATATTTATTATTACTTAAACATAAACACAATAATGTATCTTTACCACTTAGTAGATTGAGATAATTTCTAATTCACATACACATATAAACAGAACTAACTCAGTCATAGCATTATGCTCCTTTTGTGTCTTTTTTTCCTTCCTGCATGGTTATACGGTGGTATGAATCTTGAAAAGGAAGTCTTACTTGAATAAGAAAAATGTTTCTTAAATATTATTAAATTCATATTAGACATTAACCAGACACAGATGCAGAATCTGGACATTTTCCATGTGGAAATATCTTCACATGAAAAGCATTTATTTAACCTGGACTATGTTCAATGTAGTATTTTTTAAAACACAAGAACTACGCCTCTAAATATCGGGATTTTTCTCATTTAAATCCTTAGCCACAGACTCAAATTTTCATGAACTTTTAGGAATGATATATTTCTCCCTTTGTTGGATGGAGATAGTCCTATGAATCCATAGGATTAGCAATTGTAAGTGATTTTTCAGTGGGTTTCTTCCATTGACAGTAACATTAAAAACGACTCAAAGGTCGATTTCCCTGGTGGTCCGGTCATGAAGAATCTGCCTGGCAGTGCAGAGGACACAGGTTCAATCCCTGGTCTGGGAAGATTCACATGCTATGAGGCAACTAAACCCATGCACCACAATACTGAAATCCACCTACCTGGAGCCAGTGCTCCACAACAGAAGCCCCTGCAACGAGAAGCCGGGACACCACAAGAGGCAGCCCCCGCTCGCTACAAGCTAAGAAACCCGCGCACAGCAACCAAGACCCAGCACAGCAAAAATAAATAGTAAACTTTTTTAAAGAAAACTGCAAAGTAAACGTGAACACCTCAAAAAGCTGCCGGCCTTGAAAACAAAATAAAATCAAGGTATGAAGATAATCATAATAGAAAGACTGCCGCCACTGAGGTTACTAGTTACTAAGAATACAAACAAAAATCAGAGCAAGTACATAAGAATGTTCAAGAAGACTACTCCTAAAAGTACCTAAAACTAGAATAGCAGTAAGTAATTACAGTCAATGCCTGTTATTTGCTATGTTCTCTAACGCTGGTAAGAATACTGGATTAACGAACACTCAACCATTCTTCCCAGGGGAAACACAGGGTTAGGTTCCTTCAAGCCTCGGGTCACAGTACTTTTGTCAAAGGATCAACACATAATTTTCTTTCACATGTGTTTCTGTTTTTCTTTTTTTTTCTTCCCCAGTTTTATGGAGGTGTAATTGACAAATAAAATTTTAAGATATTTAAAGTGTACAAAGTGGTTGATAACATGTACACATAGTGAGAAGATTTCTCCATTGCATTAATTAACACATCTATCACCTCACATATGTATTTCATGTTGACTCATTAACCTTGAACTCTGCCAACAGCACCGTGACTCACGCCTGAACAAAAGCTTATCAAACACATGCATTTTCTCCATAAGGCACAGCACAACCTTCCCGCAGTAAGAAACACCAGACAGTGCTTCAACACTGCGTGTGGGCATCATTTTAAACAGAGAAACCACCAACAAAGAGCCTGAAAACACAAAAAACAAGGCACTACGTAGACTGCAAAAGGGCACTTAGTTACACATGAGAACCGAAATAAGATGGCAGATGATTGCCTTGTTTTGTCTCAACAAGGAAGGCGCGCTTTGTCAGCGAGCTCAAGCTCTTCCCTGCTCTGCAGATGACTGCAAATGCGTCGCAAGCCCTGACGTTGGGGTTACAAGTACATGTCAGCAAGCAGGTGAATTCGGAGACGTCAAATCTGTGAACAGTTCTTAACTCTACTCTTGTTACAAATGAAGCCACAGCAGATTGATAATCACATTGCCCTAGTGCCTTAATTATAGTACCTGCCTATAGGAACAAGATTTGGAAGGAACTGTGCCTTTTTTTGTGTGTAAGACGAAGCCCAAATCTATACCCACATAAATATTAACACATGGAGTCGGCAACCCAGATGCAGGATTACTTACTTACTCATGGACGACGTTACACTGATGCAAAAACATGGAAATCCAGCTGTGGGGGCCCGGGTTTGAACATAAGGAATTAGGATAAGGTCAGTGACCTACACAGTAAGTGTTTGTCTGGCAGAAGGGAAATTTCTCAGGAATTTTCTGGCGGGTATAAAACTTAATACCACAGCTTCAGTGAAAATTGAGGCCAGAACCTTTAGAAAAACAAAGTCAAATTCTCAGTTTTCCTGGCTCATGCCATCCATTATGGTAGCCCCTACCCACCCCACCCCCAACTCCCCACCCCCATGACTATTTAAGTTCATAAAGTGAAGTGAAAGTCGCTCAGTCGTGTCCAACTCTTTGTGACCCCGTGTTCTATACAGTCCATGGAATTCTCCAGGCCAGAACACCAGAGTGGGTAGCCTATCCCTTCTCCAGGGGATCTTCCCAACCCAGGGATCGAACCCAGGTCTCCTGCATTGCAGGCAGATTCTTTACCAGCTGAGCCACCAGGGAAGCCCAAGTTCATTAAATTCAAACACAAATACAAACCCAGCTCCTCAGTCTTACCACCCACATCTCAAGTGCTCTGTGGCTGGGGTCACATGTGCCCAGGGTCACTGTACTGAATGGTACACAGTGAGGTGAGTATCAGGTGAGGGGCTTCAGGTGGAGACCCTTCTGTTTAGTGGAGGATCCTAGACTGTCCATATCTGGGAGCTTTCCCAAGGCCTGAACACATTCCCGAGTTAAGAGTCCTCTAGTCTCCTTGGAAAACACCAGCCTTGGCTGCTGGCATGCCTAGCTCTCAGGGCAGGGGTGGGAGAAAAGATGGGCCTCATCACAGGTCCGCAAGCAGTCATACATTATTCATTATGGAGCCCCGCTCCCCCAGTGGGTATGGCCCACGTGGCCATAACCACATTGGTTCAAGCTCCACAATGGCTGAGCTCCACTCCTTTTGCCAGGATTTGAAGCAGGGAGCAGTTGCTTCTGGCCATGGGGTGAACGAGGGGATCCAGAGATCTAATTGCTTCTTACATGATCTTTTAAAGCATCCACCTATTCCAGCCCCACCTGCACCCCCCACCCTGTCTTTACAGCTGCCTGAAGCCTCTGGCTCCTGAAACTTTCTGGGGTTCTGTAGCATAAATTTTCTGGCCCATGGCTCCCAAACTGTGAAGAGTTAGTTTTTACCGTTCTCTGGTCTGTTCAATCCGTTCATCTGCTTTCCAGCTTTGAAAATTCTGTTGAATTTTATTTCTGTTATTCTGCTGTTATTTCCTTTGTCCTAGTAGCTTCATATGTCTATTGCCCTTTAATATCACTTACTGGTGTTTCAGGAGGGCGTGGTGACACAGTCATGGACTCGGTCCACCATATTACCTGAACGCCCTCAAGGTGCACTTCAAGATCTGGGTCTTGACGTGGACGAATATTTGCATCCCCTCCATCCCTCCACAAGTTTATCAATGTGATGGTATTTGGAGGTGGGCCTCTGGGAGGTAACGAGGAATAGATGAGGTCATGTGGGCAGGGACGGTCCCCATGATGGGGTTAATGTCCTTACAAAAAGAGGCACCAGGAACTTGGTCGCTCTCTCTCTCCACCACATGAGAACACACTGAGAAGGTGGCCGTCTGCAAGCCAGGAAGACAGTCCTCATCAGAACCCAACCATGCTGGTACCCAGATCTCAGACTTCCAGCCTCTGGAATTGTGAGAAAATAAATTTCTGTCCGAGTCACCCCGTGTGTGACAGTTTGTTACAGCAGCCGGAGCTGCCAAATATAAGATCCTGTTTTTAATCAAAAGGTCTCTCTAGATATACATGAGACGGTATTTGACTAAACACTGAACTGCATTAGTGGCCACGAGGCACAGAGGTGACTGGAGTCCCAGTGACAATAAACTGACCGAGAGACGGTGTCGTAAAGAGCCTGCACACTGGACTAGCATGGACGTGTGCCTGAATGGCCTCAAGCAGCTTCATTTCACAGAGAACACACAACTATTTCATTAATTTAAGAAAACACATGGAAACAGGCATTACAAATGCCTTTAATGAACTGAACCCCAGGAAATACTACTGGTCAGGGAATTCCATGGGATGGGGAGCCATGCTCTGATTCTTCCAAGTCGGCTGGAGGAAGCCCTGCCCAGGCATGCACACCTCCAGGTCCCAGTGGTAATGTGTCTGGTTAAAACTTGGGGAGAGGGAGACCTCACAGATGCTCACAAATGAGCTCTCTGTGGCTCAACACCCCCAGACCCTTTGACGAAAACCCTGCTCAGCCTTTTAAATCCTGGGGCATTTCCTTGGGTTATTTGAAGATGGGAGGACCGGTTCCCCTTCTTGAACTTGAGACAGCAAGCTCTCTTGCCCCTTTGAGACTTGGGCTATCTGACCTTTAAGCACTGCCTTCATTGGCAAATCTGCAATTTACAACACCACCCCTCAGGGCTATCTGAGCCCCCCAGTCCCTGACCACATGTCACTGTGATGGCCTGAATACAAAGTGACCTCTACCCAGCATGGGATGCAAGTAACGAAGGGGATGTGATGACGGCCAGCATTTCTAGCAACACATACAGATGTCATTCATAACTATTTTCTTGATTTCGACTTGATATTCTTTTATCTGTTTTAGAGGAATGGCTAGGGATGCTGGAACTCTTGTCAAAACTTCAGCGATGAACAACAGAACACCCCACCTAGGTCCAACCAACCCTCCTCAAACCACCAAGGACAGACAGAGGTTGGCCAATGTGATGTTCCCCCACCAGAGCTGGCTGTAGGATTTAAATTTAAGTGGCCTTCCAGTTCTCATTTTAAGAGACATGCACCCATTATAAGCGCCTAAATGTTTCCTGCTTTGCACCTGGGGAGAGAGAGGCACAAGCTATTAAGCTTCCCTCTCCTTGTCCTTCATTTAATTTCTGGTGACAGCCCTCTCCAGGGCTCGCTATTCTTCCAATCATGAGAATATGCAGATTTGGATTCTCCCAACATCTTTAGAATGTTCCCACTACTAAATCGGATCCCTTGGGAGCTCAGCTGTAATCTGGCCAACTCAACAAAAAGGCAGTAAAGCTCTCTTCTAAATCATCATCCACACCCAGGAGCTGGGGACAGGCTGAGTTGGCTTTAGGTGAAATTAAGTATCAAAACTACTTATTCTTTCACCTTTTTAGGTCCTTTTTTTCTCCTTCCAAGATCTGGGAGCCACTGTCCTCAGGCAGCTTGCTAAGTTCTTTATCTTTAGGTCCCTTTTTAAATGTTCATCCCATGAGTTGTTTCTTGAGAGGCCTAAACGTCACACCTCTGGCTTCTAAAGGAGTCTGTTCATTAAACAAGTGAAGCAAACCAAAGCAAACTGCTGCTGTCTAATGAATACTTCTGGAGCACTGTGTAACTCACAGATTCATTTTCAAAAGGGCTCAAGGCATGACTTTCACTGATGGAGTCGCTCAGCCTGGTGGGGACATCACTAGGCTGAAAGGATAAACTGTCTTCTCCAGTGGCCTTAAACCATGCCACATTCTCTCTTAAGAATGGTTCCTAACAGCATCTTCTAAATCCTCTCAGTGTAATTCTCCTTAGAAACCAAAGAAAAAATAAGAGCTTTTAAAAGTATTTTAAAGTGGAGAAATTAGTACCATGTAGCCCCATTCTAGACTTCCCTGGTGGCTCAGGCAATAAAGCGTCTGCCTACAATGCAGGAGACCCGTGTTCAATCCCTGGGTCGGGAAGATCTCCTGGAGAAGGAAATGGCAACCCACTCCAGTATCCTTGCCTGGAAAATTCCATGGACCAAGGAGCCTGGTGGGCTACAGTCCATGGGGTTGCAGAGAGTCGGAAACGACTGAGTAACTTCACTCACTCACTCAGCCCCATCTATGCATTCCCTGTCTTCAACAAGTGTCACTAAAATTCTTACCAGGTTGATAAACAGGTTAGCACATCTCTGGAGTAAAAGCCCCATACCTGAGTAGAGCCACAGTTTAACACTGTCAGGATGTCTTAACCTGTAAGCGCTATGTTGATGTACATGAGTGTACAAGTTGTTAAAAGCTTGCCTGCTTTCTTCTGACAATTATAAAGTTCTTTTTAGATCAGGTGTGGAGGAAGCTCATCACACCTTCTCTTCATTAGTCTAATTAGAGACGGAACTGGAATATGTACTTGGGGGTTAAATCAGTCACAGGTCATGCAACTCTAATTAAAACTAACTCATAAAAACACAAGGTACCAAGATGCAAAAAACAAGTCCTTATGCACTGAAACTTTTCAAAGTGATTTTTAAGGCATCATTTTAATTGTCACTAGATTTTTATTTTTCTTTACTATTTAGAAAAAGCTGGCAAATGCTTCAATGGGAGATGAATTCTTACGGAAGAGGGGTGGCCCCAGGGCTCTGGAACAGGCTGCTCCTTGATCACATTGAAGCAAACACAGGATCACACCATAGACACACGGCAGGCCATAACACTGCCCGTAACTTTTGTTACAACACTGACTCTGTATACGGATACATATATACACAGACACAAATGTAGACACATGCATAGATGCCCATGGGCTTCCCAGGTTGCGCTAGTGGTAAAGAACCCACCTGCCAATGTAGGTAGATGTAAGGGACTTGAGTTCAATCCCTGAATCAGGAAGACCCCCTGGAGGAGGGCATGGCAAGCCACTCCAGTATTCTTGCCTGAGCATCCCATGGATAGAGGAACCTGGTGGGCTACAGTCCATGGGGTCTCACAGAGTCAGACACGACTTAAGTGACGGAGCATGCACGCACACAGGTGCACATACACACACATACAGGCATGTGTGTGTGTGTTAGTCACTCAGTTGTGTCCAACTCTTTGTGACCCCATGGACTGGGGCCCGCCAGGCTTCTTCATCGATGGGTTTTCCAGGCAAAAAGACTGGAGTGGGTTGCCATTTCCTTCTCCAATGCAGGCATGTAAATATACATATTTAAAGCCCAGAGTTGCCTTGAACTTCATGCTGCTGGATATAAATCTGAATCCACTAAGTTCCCCTCCGCCCGCTTCCCTCATCTGCTCACTGTGGAATCCTGTTCCTATGATCTCCATCACTTTAGCCATAGCCCCGTTCCAGGCAGCTTTGATTACCATCCTTTTCACACCCTGTCTGGACAGAAAAAGACATCTGACGTGTCTTCCTGTCCCCAGTCTCACCCATTCTCACCCTCACACTGCTGCCAGAATTATCTTTTAAAAATCATGTCAGACCATAAAATACACCTCGAGCCCCTTTTGAGTCTCCCCACTGCTTACAGAATAAATCGACATGCATCAGATTAGCATATTAGGCCCTATGCCATGGAACCTAAAGTTATAATTACAAACTGTTATACTATATGTGAGGAGGGCATAGCAACCCACTCCAGTCTTCTTGCCTAGAGAATCCCCGTGCACAGAGGAGCCTGCGGGCTACAGTCCATGGGGTCACAAAGAGTCGGACACAACTGAGCGACTAAGCACAGCACATACTATATGTGCGCTTCATAAAATTATAATTATTACATATCATACGATCAATAAAGTAAGATCCATGATACATTAGAGTGCAGACGCTACAACAACTCTGTGAAGGAGGTACTATTATGTCCATCTTACTGATGGGGAAACAAGCACAGAGAGGTTGAGTAGCTTTCCGAAGGTCACCCAGCTATGAAATGACAGAACCGGGGGCTGAGCCCAGGCCGTCCAGTTCTGGGGTCCCGGCTCTAACCACCGCTCTCTCCTGTCTCCCCACCCAGGTCTTCCTCTTGGTGCCTCCACCCCTAAGCCAGTCATTCTCTCTAAGGACAAGGATCTTCTCTGTTGGCACTGCCTCTCTTACCTGGGAAACATCCAGTGTGAGTAAGATTTCTCTGGCCAGGTTCCCGCAGACCTGAGTTAGCCTCATCCTCTCCCACTGAAAGCTCCCCGGCTCCTCTGAACCTTCTCTGCTTCTGCCCTGCGTTGCCGTCCACTGCACACCTGTCTGAACACTCCACAATGATCCGTCCTTTAGTCTAGGGGGAGCTTGACTTATTCTTTATCACTTGGAAGACTGGCTCTCAACTACTGGTTACTGATTTGAATTACCAAAAGGGGAAGAAATGGGATGCCTCACAGGCCACAATGCTGGGTAAGTCTTCTCCCAAAGGAGCAAACGCAGACTTTAAAGTCACGTGGATAACAGGGGCTACATCCGTCCTGACAGAATGTGTCTTATCTTTCCTCCAGCCCTGACTGCCCCACAAATGACCTGATGGTGCCAGGGAGACAGGCCGGGCAGCATGTCCTGGGCTATCAAGGCCATCCGTGTCCTGCAGGGTTAAATGAGAGACACACACAGGAAGGCCACGCCACCCTCCCACATCCCTACCCCATGAGGACAGAAGCCAGCCAGCAGTCCTGACTGTGCTGAACGCACTTCACGTCGGCATTTTCCTAGGAACCCCCTACATGAAGGAGCATCTCTTGTTTCTCAGAGGCGTGGGTGTAGCATGCCCCAATGGGGACACCTCATCACTCAGCTTTGCCGGGTCTTCCGTTTCCCTAGTTTGTGTAAACGGGTTGATTTCCTTTCAGGAAAGGAGGCCAGAATAAAGGGAGGGAGGGAGGAAGAGGTTCTTTGAAGGCACTAGACTGTAGATCGGGAGAAGAGCCCTTTATTCTATCTCTGCATTTACCCTTTATGTGTGGGAACAACTCTTAAAAGATCTGGACAGCCCTGAGGCACTGCCGGGGGCAAGTGCTTCCCCCACGGGGAACGGGAGAAAGAACCAGAACTAAACAGGAGCTAGGATTAGAGACGGGTCACGTGCCCTGGGCCCCAAGTCGGTGTTAGCTGCAGACCACATGCACTGCCACTAAGCAACCTCCTCATCAAACGGAGCTGGGGTTTGACTTGGGTGCCTCCGTACAAGAAAGATCCTTCAGCACACTTTCCCACTTGGGGTTTCTGTCTCTGAGTCTAGATTCCTGAGATGACATGGGCAATAGTGAGAGGGGAAATGAAAAACACAGGGCAGCTTTTCAGGGAAATATCAGTTCTGCTGGAAGTGTTCCTGTAGCTCAGGGTGTGGTATCTGAGGTCACAGGCGCTAAAACTCTAGCACACGCAGTCATCTGAGACTTCTCTGTGGGAAACAGAGACAAGAACGCAGCCAACCACGTGCTCCACGCTGTTGCTCCCGCCTTGATCCAGGGACCAGAGCAGCCGCCGTGTGCGTCAGACAGCATCAACTTCCTCTGATTTGAGGACCATTCACTTTAGCGTAAGATAGGCAGGACTCTCCTGGAGCCTCCCAGCGTCAGGAGAGAAGTGACGGATGATCGTGACACTGCTCATCTTTATCACTGAAAAAGCTCAAGTCATTTCCAAAGTCAACCGGTGTTTCCCAACCAGCATCCCAAGCTTAACCTAATCTCATCGGGTTATCACAGACACACTGCAGGACACTGGCCTTTCACTACAAGAGACAATCTTCCTCCCATGCACCAGGCCCCATCTGCTGTCTTCTCCTATATGGATAATAAGCTGTGGAAGAATAAGGGATGTTGAAAAGAAGCCCCTCACTCTTCCTAGTGACTCAGAAAAAAAAAAAAAAAAAGAGAAAGCCTGAAAAGGAAAAACAGGGAAAGGAAGTTTCTTATAAACTCTCTAATAAGGGGAGAAGAACAATTTGTTCAGAGCCTATTTATGCTGTGTGTGTGTGCTTAGTCATGTCTGCCTCTTTACAACCCTATGGGCTGTAGCCCACAAGACTCCCCTGTCTATGGAATTTTCCAGGCAAGAATACCGGAGTGGGTTGCCATTTCCTTCTCCAGAGGATCTTCCCCACCCAGGGATCGAACCTGCTTCTCTTGCGTCTTCTGCATTGGCAGGTGGATTCGTTACTGCTGAGCCACCTGGGAAGCCCTATTTGGGGCCAGGTGCCTTTAGTTCACAGGTACCCACGCTACCACCATTGTAAGCGCTCTAGCTCCCACTTGACGGACGGGGCATCTAAGGCTCAGCCCTGCAGGAAAGGCGACAAAAAGACTGAGTCTGGAATGTGGCTGGCCAGAGGACCACGCTGGTGGTTCCAGCTCCAGCACATGGGTTCTTTGCTCTGTACCACTGTCCTCTCTGAGAAGGGGCCCTGCTGGGGCATGTATCCGAGCAATGACCTCCTGGAGAAGTACAAAAAGCCACCAGGACTTGGGTAAAAAGCCCAGGCAAGTGGCTTCTTGGGTTCTTGCTTCCATGAGGCCAAATACCCGAGTTCCGGCCTTCCAGAAGAATGGAAAGGAGGTGCAGTGCTTGAGTGTAACTGATGGAGAACATGTAACTCTTCATCCACATTCAGGAAGCCTAGGTGCTTCCGGGCAATAAAAATGGACGGAACAGAACAATCTATCATATCTTCAGGTCATTTTTTTCTTTTCCATGTTAGAAAAGTTTAAAATACTTCTCTGAAGTTCTGATGCATAGGTGGAAACTGACTGAATATTGAATTTGATTCCGTCCAGCTTCGAGGACCGGCACTGAGGGCTGAATCCTGGTCTAAGGAAGAGGGTAATATGAGATTCTACACACAACATCAATATTTAAAATTCTCCTCCTGTTCATAAAAAAAATCAAGCATTGAGTGGAGAGGCTCTGGTGTGCATTAATATATTTGAGACATCTGTTGAGTGCTTACCAGGTGCAAAGCTCAGTGTGAGCTGTTAAAAGGGTGAGGAGAAAAGGTAGGGAAAAAGAAAGTAGCTAAAAATGATTACAATACCCAAAGGGTGACAGAAGGATTAGAGTGCTAGAATCATCAGTGAAAACAATCGAGAAGCGCTGTGATTTGCAGGGGCTAAGATTACAAGGTGAATTACTGAAAATTCTGTTATATGTCAATTTCAAAGCCCACCCCGGTAGGATTTCGAATACATTTGCACATTCACACATACCCCATCCTCCCGACTAAAGGCCACATTTTTGTTAAACTTACACACTACCTAGTCACCAGACAGATGCCAAATACAAGCTTGCTTGATTGCATAAGCATGTCAGATGTGACTAGCATTCAAATTTTAGCCTTTTAAGAGCTAAGGATGTATTTTAATTTGATATTTAAACTGCCCTTTATTAACAGTCATCTGAGATTATTCAGATACGCATTTCACAAACAAAGCCACGTGACATCAGTATGAAAGAAGAGATCATCCGAAAAAAAAGATCAGACCTGACACCGGACAGAAAGGTTATCACCTGAAACCAAACCCCAGACCCATTCAATACGGCACCCTGCTCGGGAAGGGGGTCAAGTCTGGAGAAACTCGATTAAGGGGTCTCCTGTCTTTGCAACTACAATTAACTAGTGACTTTTAATTTAAAGGAAACCCAAGAGATTGAGAAGAGTGGCTGGTTTCTGCAGAAAAATATCAGAGGCTCTGAAAGAACATGGTGACAAGTTCTTCCATAGGGCACTGGGGCCCTTTGCTCTTGTCCCAGTGGAGCTTTGAACACAAGCTACCTGCTCTCCTTGCTTGGTCCTGCAATAAACCTTTCTCTGCTCCAAACCCTGTCTCAGTTTGCTTGACCTCACTGCGCTTTGGGCACATGAACCGTATTCAGCAGTGTGACTTGGGACAAGTAATTTGATCTTTGTGCGCCTTGGTTTTCTTACCGGACAACAGGTATAATAATAGTGTCACCCACTTCATAGGAAGTTCCAAGGATGAAGTGAGATAATGCAAACAGTAGCCTTACCTGTTTCTTACTATTATTCTCTCCTCCACAGAAGCTATAATTTTTGTATCTAGTCATTAAACAAATGTTTAATATTTTAACCTTTCAATTGCAAAAGGTCATGCATTTTAATAAAAGGTACATATAGCATGAATGTACTGCATATTACGCGGAGCACATCTCTGTAACCACCACTTGGAAATAAGAAATAGAGCCTTGTCAGCTCCACAGGAGATCCTCACATGGCTCTCCCCCAGCCCAAGCGCCTCTATGCTCCCTGAATATACATGTTCTAACTTACTACCATACTCTCTCAAGGTGGCCTTAAGAGACTTAATGCATGGTAAGTACTCAATAAATGTTGGTCACTGGTTTTCAAAGAAAATACAAGCAGTTTTCTGCTTCCTTCTATCTCATTCCAAAATTGCACTGTGTAATGCCTCTCACCCAGCCTGTCTCAGGGAACAACCAGGTTGCATCTGTCATTCTGGATATGGCTTTCAGACTTCACAGCACGCCGGGTTTGTAAAACTGTGTTAATTTAAAGCACATCCCTCCAATTTCGGTCTAGTTAAGTACGATCCTCAAGAGCAGCCACGAGGAAATGGAATCTTAATGATTGCCTTTTGTTCTTGGATTTGTCCAGAACTTTTTCAGAAAAACCAGATAATTCCAGCAGCATTTTGAAAGAAAAAGGAGAAGAGATAATGTGTCCAGAAGAAAGTCTGCTTGCAGTACACCAACCACACAGGGACCCATCTGATCACATACCCTGAGCGCTCCCTGGTACACCAGCAGGCCTTTTTCTATTTATCAGAAGCGGAAGAATAATCAGGACTTAGTGGAGAAAGTACTGTGCCTCCCCTGCTCTGTCACTGCGCTCGGTGAGCCTTTCAGACAAAACGGGTTCATAGCCTTGGGCCCAATTCTGAATTCAGCTATAGCTGCAGAGTGCAGTTCCATGTGAACTCGGGCCCAATGTCACCGAAACAATCCCTTCTCAAGGGTACACACTCATCTGCATCGTCACACTCTGTCCCAAGCCATTTATGTTCAGCCCAAGTGCAAGTGCAGAGAAATGGGTGGACCTAAAGCAACGGGTACAGGAGCTCCCAGTGCCCACACTGGCAACCCAGTTCAGTGAAGTTCAGTCGTTTCCGACTCTTTGTGACCCCATGGACTGCAGCAGGCCAGGCCTCCCTGTCTTTCACCAAATCCTGGAGTTTACCCAAACTCATGTTCATTGAGTCGGTGATGCCATCCAGCCATCTCATCCTCTGCCGTCCCCTTCTCCTCCTGCCTTCCATCTTGCCCAGCACCAGGGTCTTTTCCAGTAAATCAGTTCTTCACATGAGGTGGCCACAGTATTGCAGTTTCCGCTTCAGCATCAGTCCTTCCAATGAATATTTAGGACTGATTTCCTTCAGGATGGACTGGCAGTCCAAGGGACTCTCAAGAGTCTTCTCCAACACCACAGTTCAAAAGCATCAATTCTTCAACACTCAGCTTTCTTTATAGTCCAACTCTCACATCCATACACGACTACTGGAAAAACCATAGCTTTGACTAGATGGACCTTTGTTGGCAAAGTAATGTCTCTGCTTTTTAATATGCTGTCTAGGTTGGTCATATCTTTTCTTCCAAGGAGCAAGCATCTTTTAATTTCATAGCTACAGTCACCATCTGCAGTGATTTTGGAGCCCCCAAAGAAATAAAGTCTGTCACTGTTTCCCCATCTATTTGCCATGAAGTGATGGGACCATGCCATGATCTTAGTTTTCTGAACGTTGACTTTTAAGCCAACTTCTTCACTCTCCTCTTTCACTTTCATCAAGAGGCTCTTCAGTTCTTCTTCAGTTTCTGCCATAAGGGTGGTGTCATCTGCATATCTGAGGTTATTGATATTTCTCCTGGCAATCTTGATTCCAGCTTGTGCTTCATCCAGGAGTGTTTCTCATGATGTACTCTGCATAGAAGCTAAATAAGCAGGTTGACAAAACACAGCCTTGACGCACTCCTTGGCACCCCAGTAACATGCCTTAATATTGGCTTTTCTTCCTGACTTTGCCTCATTCCTGAGCTCACCTCCCAAATGGAATATCTGCACCTAAACCCCTGCCTCAGGCTCTGCTCTCGAGTTATCCCAAACTAAGAAATGGGTGGAAGGGGAAAGGAGGAAAAGCTTCAAGGATATTCCTTTGTGGTGACAGAATCAAGTTTCATAAGGACGGATACTTGGGCATGTGTGATGGGGTGGGGGAACTTTCTCAGTTCCACCTTTAACCAGCCTCGTGGCCTTACAGGGGTCACTGTAGGTTAAGCCAAGTATTAGGACAACAAGATCTTCCATCAAACAGATCTCCGGTAGCATAAAAAAAAAAAAACCAAACAACTCTGGGTAAACCTGTCCCATGTCATGAGAACATTTAACTACAGGGACTGACCAAGAAGCAAGCTTACATTAGAATCCCACACTGGCCCTAACCCAGGAGGCAAGCAAGCCTCCTTAGAAGTTCTGGCCATGGGGTTAGACACATCAGTTTGAATTTCACCTTTATCTTTTAGTCATTGGGTACTCTCACAAAAGTTTTTAAACCTCTTTAAGCTTCAGTTTTCTCATATGTAAAACAGGAATAGTATCCTCCTCACAGGACTAGCTGCAGAAGTTCCACGAGAATATATACAGGATTTACTTAGCACGTGTCTGGGATATAGTAAGTGCTTAATACATGTTCACAGTTTATGGTGATGATGGTTTAAATTTATAACTTTTGGAGGAATTGAATTATAGCAGGTTTTCCCAACCTCAGCACTATTGACATTTTGAGGAATATCATTGCTTGTCAAGGTCTTGTGTTCTAGGATGTTTAGCAAGATTCCTGGCCTCTATCCATCAGATGCTAGATGCACCAACACCTGCCGCCACCACCCTCTTGAACTGTGACAGCTAACAGTGTCTCCAGACATTGCCAAGTGTCCCCTGGGGGCAAAAATGCCTCAGTTGAGAACTAGAGCTAGAGAAATTAGATTCTAATTCTAAATCTGTTGATTGGACTTTCCCTGATGGTCCACTGGTTGGGAATCTGCCTGCCAATGCAGGAGACAGGGGATCAAACCCTGGTCTAGGGAGATTCCACGTGCGGAAGCTCACACACCACAACTACTGAGCCTGCTTGTTGCAACTACTGAAGCCCATGTGACCTAGAGCTGATGCTCTGCAACAAGAGAAGCCGCCGCAGGAGAAGCCTGTGCACTGTGACTCGAGAGTATCCGCCACTCGCCGCAACTAGAGGAAGTCCAACGCAGCAATAAACACCCAGCACAGCCAAAAATTAACTAAAAAAGTAAGCCTGTTGACTACTGATTCTGCAATTAATCGTGTAACAAATGTCTTCTTGCTATGCGCGGCTGTATATATACATATGTATATGTTTGTTTCTTAACACTTTAGTATTCAGCTTTCCAAATACCGTACAAATGTCAATTTCTATTGAAATATAGCTGACATGAAACATTGTATAAGTAACAACATATAGATTTGATTATTCAGATTGCAATATGACTGCCCTTGTAGCCTTAAGCTAACAACAGTATCGAGTCACATCATTTCATTTGTTCTTGAGGTTGCTGTTGTTTAGTCATTAAGTCATGTCTGACTCTGTGACCCCATGGACTGCAGCCTGCCAGGCTCCTCTGTCCATGGGATTCTCCAGGCAAGAATACTGGAGAGGGCTGTCATGCCTTCCTCCAGGGGATCTTCCCAACCCAGGGGTCAAACCCAGTCTCTTATGTCTCCTGCATTGGCAGGTGGGAACTACTAAGTGCCACCTGGGAACAACTAAGATCTAGTCTCTTGCATGTGTGTGAAGTCGCATCAGTTGTGTCCGACTCTTTGCAACCCCATGGACCAGACTCTTAGCAAGCTTAATGTTCATAACACATTTTAATACTTATAGTATCTTGATTCTCTCATCCTCTAATAAAATATCATTTCCCAGGGGTAAGGGATTTAAGTAGATGCTCTAGATCAAGTCAGAAAGGAGCACCTGGGTCCGGAAAGACCGAGCAATTACTCTTGCGCACCTATCAATACCAGGAGCTTTAGGGATGAACACAGACCAGATGCTTTCCCCACTCCAGAGACCGCTCTGAGATGTCTCAAGGGAGCAAGAGGTTTTGGAAAGAACTGTAGTCTTTCCTGTTCTTGAGCTAATCCAGAAGAGTAGCAAAAACAGGTCCTGGAAGAGGGAAGAAAAACTGAAGCCATCAGGAAGACTCTGCTGATGGAACTACTGGGGCTTTCCTGGTAGCTTAGATGATAAAGAATCTGCCTGCAATGCAGGAGACCCAGGTTTGATCCCTGGGTCCCAAAGACCTCCTGGAGAAGGGAATGGCAACCCACTCTGGTATTCTTGCCTGGAGAATCTCATGGACAGAGGAGCCTGGAGGGCTACTCATGGGGTCACAAAGAGTCAGACATGACTGACTGACTAACAGTTTCACTTTAATGGAACTAGAGGGCATGAAAGCCAAGCCTGGTGGTACCAGCAACCTCTGCTTGGACTCAGCTACCTTTAGGATCAGACATTTGTGTTGTGTGTGGCTGTTAATGAAATGTTTTTGTACATCTTTTTATTTCCATTTTTTATTTTCTTAATATTTTTGTTTTTCTAAAATTAGCAGAGTTTTAAATTGCTTTTTATCTAGCTGAAACCTGGTTACTTACAGCTTCTCTTGGCTCAAAACTTTTATAATTTCTAGTAATTAGTCTAGAAACTTCACGTCTGTATGTGTGCTTACCTAAACTATCATATAATCTACAAACAATGACAGTTTGCAGCCTTCTTATCCTCATAATTTTAACATAATATTCTTACTACAGTGACTGAGGCCACTGGCACAGTGATGAGATAGAAGCCTGAACAGTGGGCATCCTTGCCTTTTTCCTGATTTTAAATGCTTTTTAACATTTCAGCAAAGGAGAAGCACATAATTGAATATGCAGAGTGGCTGTTTTCATTTTAAGAACTTCTCCACTATTTGATGCTTTAAAACATGTAGAGAATTTAACTTGATGGGATTTAAATTAACAAATGGCCAATAGGTATTATGCAAATTCAAGCATAGCAATAATAATTAATGTCCAGATGAATGACTTTTCAATAATAAGATATCAATTTTTACTTAAATTGAAGATTAAAAAAAAAAAAACATTGTAATATCCAGCATTAACAATGTCATGGGGATATGCACAATCTCATATAGAGGTGCTGGGTTTAAGCTAAAATAACCTTTGTGGATGGAAATTTCATAATCTGTGCAAAGAACCATGCAAATATCTACTTCTTTTGACATAATTTCATTTTATCCTATGGAAATAATAAAAAAAAATGTGCATTAATATTAAGTACTACAATTGGGGCCATTGTTTTTATGTAAATTATGGGGGATTCTAATGTAAATGATGGTATATCCACTAGAAAAACTGTTCTCCAGTCATTCAAAAGAGAATTTCTGAAAAGCATGGAAAATATTTCAAAATATAAAGGGAGAGAGAGAAAAAAATAGGATACAAAACTCTGCAGAAAGGGCAGAATTTCAGCTTTTAGACAAGACAGAGAAATCCAGCTTGACCTCTGACAGTAAAAAACCTGGAAATCTGCACGGAATTTATAAAATAAATGTTTCAGATAGTTAAAACACATTAGACTGGGATCTATGAGAAAAGGAAAAAACTCCCAATGAGATGAGCCCTGTGATCTCCCTGGCTTCCTGTCTGGAAGCATTTTACATATGTGATACTGAGATGTGGTATCAAGTATTGCTCAGCGGTCCTGTTGAGTTGAAGAGACAGAAACTGAGGCAGCTGGAATATGGAATTAGAATACCAGAGATGAAAGAGCTACAGAGTAGAGGTGCAGAAATTCTCTTGAGTTTTTAGCTGATATTCAAAGCTCTGTGCAAACTACAATTTCTGGGGAAAGAAAAATTACTGGAAAACCAGATTCATTTAAATTCTGATCATTAAGAATAGGGAAAATTCATTGAACACTGGCCGCATTCTGTATATACTCCAGAATGCTGTAGTAGAAGGGCTAAACTAGCCCTGGAGGGGGAAAAAAACACCCTAGAATCATCCAAAACAAACTGTGAAAACAAGCTATGGAAAAACTGCAAATGACTGCAAGCTAGAGCAAAATTCCATACTCTATAATGGTGTAAAACAAAATCCAGAGTCTACACAATGCTCAGTATTCAATCAAAAATTACCGGGCAAAAGTAAAAGGGAGAGAATGTAAAGTAAGGCCAGGAGAAAGATCAATCAAAAGACAGACCTAGAAATAATGGAGATAATGGAATTTACAGACGAGTATCCAGGTGATACTACTTGTAAAGAAGCCACCTGTCAACGTAGGAGACGTAAAAGACACAAGTCCGATTCCTGGGTTGGGAAGATCCCCCGGAGGAGGGCAGGGCAACCCCCTCCAGTATTCCTGCCTGGAGAACCCCATGGATAGAGCCTGGCGGGCTGCAGTCCTTGGGGTCATAAGGAGTCGGATACGACTGAAGGACTGAGCACACGTGCACAAACTTACAACTGTTTTATTTATGCCAAGAATTGAAAAGAAAGTATGGAATATACAAGAAACTGAGAAAAGAAAACTTAAGATCTAAAAAAGAACCCATAAAACTTGTAAGTTAAAAATACAATATCTGAATGAAAAGTCTCACTGACTGGCTTTAACAGAAGATTAAACAAATGCAGAAGAAAATATCAGTTAACTTGAAGACACAGAAATAGAAATTATCCAAACTGAAAAAAAGAAAAGAGATTAAAAAAAAAACTTGAACAGAGCTTAGAAGTCCTATGGAGTGATTTGAAATGTCCTAGTATACATATGAATTCCAAAAGACAAAAATAAAGGAGAAGGCAGAGATAATTTTTATAAAAATAAGGTTAAATTCTTCCAAATTTGATTTTAACAACTATAAAATATTTAAAAACTTAACAGCCCAAGCAGGGTAAAATAAGGTAACACCAATATACATCACAATCAAATTATTGAAAATTAATTATCAGGATAAAGTCTTTTAAAAGTAGCCACCTAAGGAGATATATCACATACAGGCAAACAAAAATAAGAATAACCGTTAAACTTCTCACCAGAAACAATGTCATCTAGAATTAGACAATGGATTAATAAATTTAAATTTAAAAAAATAAAAATATTCTACAGAACTGAAGGTAAAATAAATTTTCAGGTAAGTAAAAGTTGTATAAATTCATTGCACGCAGGCCTCCACTATAAAACATATTCAAGGAAATTCTTCAGGATGAAGGAAATTAATATCAGATAGAAATTTAGATTTACACAAAAGAACAGAGTGGCAAAATGGAAAAGATTTCTTGTTCTCAGTTTTAAATTATTTAAAAGGTAAATACCTATGAAAAACTAATAAAAATATATTGTGGGGTTTATAATATATGTAAGAATAAAATGTACTTCAACAATAGCATGAGGATTAAGGAGAGAAATGACAGTTTACTATTTTAAGGTTCTTACATTACACATAAAGTAGCATTAAGGTAGTCTGTAAATATAGTCAGCAAAATTGATGTTAGAAACAAACTCAACCCAAAAAAAGGCATAAAAATGGGACAGAGAACAGATGGGAAATAAGCAGCAAGAATGGTAGATTAAATCCAACCATAATGATAATTCCACTAAAATAACATGCTAATTAAGAGGCAGCGACCCACTATATGCCATCAACTACAAACAAAACACACTTTAAATGTAAAGACAAAGATTGGCCAAAAGTAAAAAAATGAAAGAAAGATATATTATTCTGACACAAATAGTAGGAAGCTGGACCGGCTGCACTGCAGCAGACAAATAACATCCATGGCAAGGAAGAGTGTCAGGTATAAAGAATGCCCTTACATTACAACACCAGTCAACGTTTGAAGACAACATGTTTAACAATCCTAAACAGCAGAGTCCCAAATTACATCATCAAAAGTTGACACTATGATAGACAAATTATTCATAATTTTTTTGAAAATTTCAAAACTCCAGTGGCCTTATTTCCTAGAATAGTGGATTTACAAAACAAGCAAAATATGAACAGCACTATCTACCAGCCTGACCTGTCATTTATAAGATAATGTGCCCCAGACTGCAAAATGCACATTCTTTTCAAGGGTATGTGAAACATTCTCCAAGGTATTCTATATATGGGACTATAAAGCAAGTCTCAGCAAATGTAAATCAGCTGAACTCTGACAGAATGTGTTCTGTGATCACCATGAAACTAAATTTTCAGTCAAAACCAAAAATATTTTAAAGTAGTTTTTATACAAAATTAATACCAATATATATAACTGATAGGCCCAAGAAAAAAATCATAAGGAAAACCAGGAAACATTAGAAACTAGGTAATGATGAAAACACAGCCTATCAATCTTGTGGGATGCAGCTGACACAGTGCTTAAAGGGAAAAGAATGAAACTTAAAAAACTTAAATGATAGAAAAAAATCAATGACATAAACTTCACATTTTAAAGGAACGGGGGAGCAAAACGGAACTGAAAAAGTAGAGGAAAGAAAATAATAAAGACTGGAAATCAGTGAGGAAAAAAATGAAGACAAAAATCAAAACTAAAATCCGATTCTTTGAATAGACTGGTAAAATGGATAAGTCTCTAGTAAAACTGATTGAGAATAAAAGAGAATTTTATAAGTTATCAATATCAGGGATGAGAGAAAAATTAAGGGACATCAGTACAGATACTATAGACATTAAAATACCCAAAGAACATTGTGAACAATTTTAGGCCAATATTCAACAACTTGCATGAAACAGATAAACTGCTTGAAAGACCAGTCATAACATATAAGAAGATAGGAAAAAATGCAAACAGCCCTATATCTAGTAAAGACTCAATTTGAAACTGAAATCTTTCCTACAAAGAAAACTCTGGTCCAAATAGCTTTACTGCTGAATTCTCTAAGACATTTACAAAGGAAATTAATAGTAATTTTTAAAAATTATAAAATAGAGAAGGAAACCTTTTTCAACTCATTTTACAAGATCAGCTCGACGCTGATAATAAAACCAAACAAAGACATTTCAGGAAAAATGCAGACTAATATCTCTCAGGAACATAAACATGAAGATCCTTAATAAGTACAGGAGTATCTAAAAAGCACAATAGAGCATGACCAAGTGATATTTATCCTAGGAAATGTGAGGCTGCTCTGACATTCAAAAGCCTTTCAAGTGCAATCTATCATATTAACAGAACAAAGAAGAAAAATCAAATAATTATCTCAAAAGATGAAAAAAAAAGTGACAAGAAGCATCCATTTATGATTTTTTAGAAAAGCTCACACAAAATTATGGATAGAAGGAAACTTCCCTAATAAAGGGCACTTAGGAATAACTTACAGCTAACATCACAGTTAATAAAGGCTAAACATACCTCCTCTAAGATCAGAAACAGACAAGGATGTCCACTGTCACTATTTCTATTTAACACTGTACTGTATTATAAAATGTGCTTCAAAATATCCTAGGTAGCCAGTACCACAAAGGACAAAAAAAACTAAAAGGAGTACAGACTGGAAAGGAAGAAATAAACCTTATTTGCAGGTAATATGATTGTATATTTAGAATATCCTAAGGACAAGGTCAACATGTAGAAATTATTTGCATTTCTATATACTAAAAATAAATGGTTGGGAAATGAAGTTTCAAAAACATGATTTGCAGCAGTATCAACATTAAGTACTTGGGGTAATTTAACAAACTATTAAAAAACTATAAATTAAGCTCCAATACTGTTTAAAATGCAGAGAAAAATGATAAAAATGTATACAAGACTATTTAGTGGTATTGTCATTGTGTGAGCAGGACCCTGTGGGGCTCTTGGGCATGGAAGCCCTTCTGCGTCCCCTGTTTCTTGTCTGCAGGGAATAGATTTCAGCCTCCATGACGTTCCCAGAGTTCCAAAGAGCAGGTTCAAACAGCTGTTATCAGGGAAGAGAGGATGCAGAGACAAGGGAGGAGCAAAGACAGCAAGGAGATCCAACCAGTCCATCCTAAAGGAAATCAACCCTGACTATTCACTGGAAGAACTGATGCTGAAGCTCCAGTACTCTGGCCACCTGATGCGAAGAGCTGACTCACTGGAAAAGACCCTGATGCTGGGAAAGATTGAAGGCAGGAGGCGACGGGGATGACAGAGCCTGAGATGGTTGGGTGGCATCACTGACTCAATGGACATGAGTTTGAGATAGTGAAGGACAGGGCAGCCTGGTGTGCTGCAGTCCACGGGGCTGCAAAGAGTCGGACACGACCGAGTGAATGAACAACGTGGGTGCCTGGTGTGCCCAGTTGCTCAGTCATGTCCGACACTTTGCAGTCCTATGGACTGTAGCCCACCAGGCTCCTCTGCTCGTGGGATTTCCCAGGCAAGAATGCTGGAGTGGGTTGCCAGTTCCTACTCCAGGGGATCTTCCTGACCAGGGATCAAACACACATCTCCTGCGTCTCCTGCACTGGCAGGCAGATTCTTCACCACTGCACCACCTGGGAGCCCTAATCCTCATAGGACTGTAGTCATAAGTGCTTTCCTGAGCTCTGGGAATCCTTCAGGAAAATTACTGAACTACAGAGGGGCACCCCTGGATTTGCAGGCACTAGGTCAAAAGTAAAGGTGGCGGGTCCCACTTGCTGCTGGCCTCTGAAGTCAGGCCAACCGGGTGGATTCTGCCCTTAATTTGTGGGGTCAGAGGTAACTTTGGGGGGTTAATTCAGACCTGAATTGAAGTACACTCAGTTGGTATCAGAATAGTTCAAACAGAATGGAAGAATCAAACAATGTCTGTGGAACTGGGGTGTGTGCGTGTATCTCCATTCAACAATTGTTTACTAGAAGAGGTGCAACATCCTGAATTCCTCCAAGTTTACCCACTGGGCTATGTTCATAATCCTTGTGTATACACGTGACTGTGGGGGAGCAAACAGGCTAGGCTAAGAGGAACAGATTACTTTACGAACGGTTCAACTGCTCTCCAAAATCGTATTTTAGTAACAACTTTAAGCTTCTCATACAATAAAAACCTATTAATTTGAATCACTAATTTGAAATTTGTAGAATATGGGCAAGATTCTGTTGTGGTTTATCTTTGCTTAGCCAACACTTTTTTACTTTTTTATAATTAAAAAAAGGTAAGATACTTCTTAGAGAGAATATTTAAGAAAAAAATTATTTTTTGAAGCTGAAGTAATCTACTACATATAAATAACACTTATGCTAATTATAAATTAGCCTTTCCTGTAGTAAAAAGATCCCCTAGACAACAATTAGAATGAAAAATTTGTATCAACTTAGAGCTTTCTAAAACTAGTGAAATAAAACCCAATCTATCTTTAATATATTTTAAAATTAAAATTCAATCTTTATTTTTAGCCAAACCTTAGTGGGTTTTTAAAAAATTAATCTGAATCAGTTAAGTTTATTGAATAAAACTAAGTTATCATATCATTAACATTTTGGAAAGGCCCCTGGAATATTTTTGTTCAAGCAAAACAGAAGTTCAAGTGTTTCCTACTCAATGATCATACCCACCATCGAAAGAAAACACACACACGATCTTCCTGTGTATATGTCACTAAATACACAAAAAAATCTGCTTTAAGATACATTTTTATGAAAAAGACAAATGAAATGCTATAGATTACAGGAGACTAAAAGAGAAATATCAACTCAATTCAACTTGATGGCCTAGACAGAATCCAGAAAAGAAAATCAAACTAATGGAAAAGTAGGTGAATCTCAATAACCTGTAGCTTGATTAACAACATGACACCAATGTTAATATCCTCTCCCTGATTATGTACTATGGTTATATAGCAAGTGAGTGAAAGTGCTATTCTCTCAGTTGTGGCTGACTCTCTGTGACCCTGGGGATTGTAGCCTGCCAGGCTCCTCTGTCCACGGAGTGGGTAAGCCATTCCCTTCTCTGGGGATCTTCCTGACCCAGAGATTGAACCTGGGTCTCCCACATTGTGGGCAGATTCTTTACTGTCTGAGCCACTAGGGAAGCCCCATGGTTATATAAGATGCCAACATTAAGTAAAGCAAGGAAGGATAAGATATAAGGAATCTCTGAGAGCGCTATTTTTGCAACTTTTCTAGAAGCCTAAAATTAGTTCAAAATTAAAAGTTCAAAGCAAAGAAGCATTTCCACCCCATATTAACATTTTTTACAGCTTAAAAAAGCTCAGTTGGTCTGGAATGAGAAAAATCCATTTTAGGAAGCTACTATAGGTCCTGGGGGTGTCAGGAAAATAATAGTAGTCCTATAAATTGTATCACTTGCTATTTCTACCATGATTTATTACGAAAGCCATATAATCACCCTTCCAACTTAGTGAAAAGTATTTGTAAGTTCTCGCAACAATTAACCAACCACTGCTAGGGTTGTGCTTGCATCCCTCCAATTATTCCTTGGAAAAGAACTCAGACACTACCTCTATCTAAAGCTGGTATAGATCTCGGGTTCACAGTGGTCACATCTAAATTATAATATGCAGCCAATTAGGTCTACTGCTTAACACTAATACGTTTGCCAGAAAAGTAATAAAATTAACAGCATGGCACTTTTTCCCAACAGGGCAAAATAATTTACATAGAATGTTTCCAAGCCATATGTGTGATAAACCTTAATAGGCAGAGTTAAGTAGAAATTTATATTTTTTTGGTTTTGATGGTATCATAAAATGAATTCCAGCCACATTTGAGCCTGGGCAGACTGAGCCGCTCCATGAAGACATAACATAGCACAGTGTGGACCGGCCGGCTCTGCAGAGAGACGTTAAGGTCACGAGCTCGTTTAGCGAGTACCCTTCTTGGATAGAGGTTGACTGGCCAAAAACTAGGCAGTGGGTGTCCATCCATCTGTCACTTTAGAGATTGCTTTAAAAGGCACGGTTTGCTTATGAGTCATGTATAATGAAACTTCAATTACATTCTCTGGGTAGTATACACTGCTATTACATCAGGATGTTGTGTGAATTTTTCAAAATAGGTTTTTGCTGCTAAACGCAAATATACGTAAGGAAACTTCATTTTTCCGCCTCCAACCCAATTCTGTACAAACTCAAGGTTGCACTCAGTCTATCCAGACATCTACAATACATGTGGCAACAGCTTTGGCTGCTGTGCAATGTTCTCAAGCCAAAAAAAAGAAGAAAATATACATACTTCTTCATGTAAATATGGTGAATGAACAGGCTATGCTGTTAAATACTAAAATTCTCCCTGCTTTTCCATGCTAATTACAAAACCTACTGCAGAGATTACAATTTTTATTCATTCCATTTTTGATCCTTTGAGAATAAGAAAATATTCCAAATTGCTGAACCATGGTTTTTCACACTGCAGATGACCCTCACCACCAAACCCAGAAACTCCCATACTCCAAGCCAAGGAGAGCAGTTTTAATGAATCACTGGAACAATTCAGTCAATGTTGAATTCTGATGATTAGTTTGAGGCTTAATTGTACTTGCTTTTTCCTCCAGCCCAATCAATAGCTCCTTGCATGGGGCTTGTTAGAGGCTGCTTGTTAAAGACTTGGCAACTGTTTCACCCCCAGGGAAAACAAAGGAAAGTGCTAGTCTAATTGCAGAGGTGCAGGTCTGGGTCAATAAGCAATACCAACGTTTTCCCAGCTAGCCCAAGTTTGACAAGCATCCTCTAGCTGGTATGGAAAGCCTTTGCAAAGGCTCTCTGGGGTATCGAGGGAGTGGACATCCACCTCTCTGAAACATGGTGGTAGTAACCCATGGGCAGCAGGGAACCCCCTCCCCAAGTAAACTGAGCATTCTAAGCATCTGACTTTACCCAAGGAAGACCCTTCAAGGATAGGGTGGGCCTCCAGTGGGTCAAGAACTCTTCATTGATTTTAAGCATCATCACTGAGCCTTACCAAGGAGTTTGTGATTGGCATTCTTACTGCAAAAGTTAAGCGACATGTTTTGTTTTGTTTTTTAAATCTTTTCAGAGATATCTTGTGCTTTCCCACCTACTGATTCTGGCAACATACTTTCTGCATCTGGATATACAACATAGTTTCCTAGAGATCACCAGGAAATAGCATTGTTACTCAATGAAGTGAAAGTGAATGTGTAAGTCGCAGTCATGTCCAGCTTTTTGCAATCCCATTGACTACAGGCCACGAGGCTCCTCTATCCATGGGGATTCTCCAAGCAAGAAAACTGAAGGGGTCTGCCATTTCCTTCTCCAAGGGATCTTCCCGACTCAGGGATCGAACCTGGGCCTCCTGGATGACAGGCAGATTCTTTACCATCTGAGCTACTGGCAAACTCATCACTACTCAATACACTGTTTTAAATTCCATGCCCACCATATTCTGAGCACACAACTCTGTGAGTTATATAACTGGAGGTTCTCCTAAGTTTTCTCAGCTCTTCCTCTTCCTCTTTTTAACACAAATGGATTGCAAAGGTAGCAAAAAGAATGGAGAGAGGATCATTATGTGTCGGTTGCTCCTGCTGTTGGCTAAACTAAACCAGCTCTGCTCAAAGTGTGATCAGACCACCAGCAGCAGCAGCATCTGGAAGCTTTTAAACATGACCATATACGGGCCCTAGGTAGTATTTACTGAGTCAGGACCTTTACTGGGTTGGGGGGTGATGAAGCCCAGGAACAAGCGTTTTTAACAAGATCTTCAAAAGATTCAGATGTACACTAAAGTTTGGGAGGAACTGGGTTAAACAAGCTAGAACCATTGCAACTGCAATCTGGAAAGCATCTCTTCCCCTACCCTTTTCTTTATCCCAGTGACCTGAGCCTTAGTAAGTAACTGGGGAGGTGTAAACAGTGTTCAAGCATGTTATCTTCCGCAGAGGCCTTCCCTACAATACACAGCTGCACAGAAAGTGCTTGACAATTGATGAGTTCAATCTACAGAGGGTTTCCTTCAGTTGGTAATCACACAGTGTAGAAGAACAATTATGTTAAAATACCAATCAGCTAGCTAGTTCACTATGCAGGATTTAAGCAGCTGAGAAAAAGGAATATTAAGAGTGCCACTGTAGAGTAGAAGAGGAATCCGTGAATAAATATACAGTGCGTACATATGGGGCTAGGGTACAGGGACATAGAGTTTTGAAGGTGAGTATGCAGAACTGAAAAAAGAATTTTCTCTCCAGAACTTTACAGAATAGTGTGTCTCCATAGTTTTGTGATTTATCTACCATAAGCAGACAATGTCAGGTTTCAGGGGTGGGAATTAAACCACTGGCCAGGTCTTTTATTGAGGGTAGTAGTTCTTTAAATCCTAGAAAAACATTTTATTCCAAGATCCTGAGATTTCTAATGTGACTGTTCAGAGGTTAAACATGGTATCTTGGCTCAATTACTCGTATTAAATGAGACAGGTGGAAAAAAGATTCAGAACAGAAACAGTCTGAAATTGTCACAACCTTGCTTAATCAAGGAAAATGAAATATTCTGCTGGTGAGTGGCCTTGAGTGTAGTGATATTGCCAGTGGCTTCAGTCTCCTCCATTAGTGAGTGAGTGAGTGTGTGTGTGTGCACGTGTGTGTGTGTATGCACGCGTGTGTGTGCTCACTAAGACACTTCCATCATGTCCAGCTTTTTGCAACCTTGTGAACTGTAGCCTGCCAGGCTCCTCTGGGCATAGGATTCTCCAGGCAAGAATACTGCAGTGGACTGCCACGTCCTCCTCCAGGGGATCTTCCCAACCCAGGGATGGAAACTGTGTCCCTTATGTCTCCTCCTGGCAGGCAGATTCTTTACCACAAGCTCCATCTGGGAAACCCTGCATTAGTGTAGCTTCCTTTTATTAATTTTATTTCGATTCCCTCATCATCAGGATTTTATGGCACAATGTTAACTTGTTTAAATATAACTGGTTATTATATAGAGTAAAACTGACCCTGATTGTGACATTAAATCAGCCACCCTTCCTAATTTACCATCTTCCATAAGACTGAGAAATTACAGGAGACATTCACTGGGGCAGGTGCTAATTTTCAAATGTCTGTTTTATTTCTTTTCCCAATTGGAAAAAAAAAAAAAACGATCATGTTAAAGTAAAAGCTGAAAAATGTGTTTGCGCATGAATAGCTTTTGTTGAAAGCTATTGCCATTTTACTGGGTCAATATACCTATGTTTGGATTTCAGCAGATAAGTTATCTTGCATGCCTATTTAGAAATCCTTAAACACTCTTCAGAGGCAGAAGGTAAAAGGGTTCGCATGTAATATATAAACAGATTATCTCTATCAGGAGTGATTTTTGATGAGAAGCAGGAGCTCCCATGACTATACCTCAGACACAGCCTCATGAGAACAGGACTTGTTCCGTCACCAGCAGCTCCAAAGGCTCCAGTGTGAACCCCTGGTGTCTAGGTCACTTCCGTGGGGATGTTTCTATTCATCACTCACTGATTCATTCAACAACTATCACTGAGCACCTATTACATGCCAGGAACATCTAGGACTGAAGAGACAGAGGGCCTATAGCTTGTAGTCTACTGGGGGTGACAACTGTTAGGTCCTTAGCAGGGGAGACATGGTAGCGAGCTGAAAAAGCTCCCTTGAAACAGAAGGGTATGATGAAGTGCCTGATGTAGGCTGGAGGATATCTGAGTGAGGCACAGGAGACGAGACTAAAGGGATACCTAAGAGCTCACTCGGATGAAGACCAGAACGACATGGGCCAAGGTGATGGGAGAGAAACCAAGAGCACAGGGTAGGCTGTGTAGCTGCAGTGATCGAGTGAAGGGGTGCAGAAGGCTTGCAGGCATGGTGAGCTCGAGCAGGGCCTTCTGGCCACACCCAGGACTCGGGTCTCTATAAGTGTATCAGAAGCTACCAAGATGTATTAAGGAGGGAATCTGACCATATTTTTTACTTTTATATCATCGCTGTAGTTAGAGGGCAGAGTAGTTGTTCAGTCACTAAGTCTTGTCCCATTCTTTGAGAACCCCATGAACTACAGCATGTCAGCCTCTTCTTTCACCATCTCCTGGAGTTTCTCAAACCCATGTCCACTGAGTCGGTGATGCCATCCAACCATCTCATCCTCTGTCAGCCCCTTCTCCTCCTGCCCTCAATCTTTCCCAGCATGAGTCTTTTCCAGTGAGCTGGCTCTTTGCATCAGGTGACCCAAGTACTGAAGCTTCACCTTTAGGGTCAGTCTCTCTAATGAATATTCAGGCTTGATTTCCTTCAGGGTTGACTGGTTTGGTTTCCATGCCATCCGAGGGACTCTCAAGAGTCTTCTCCAACACCACAGTTTGAAAGTATCAATTCTTCGGCGCTCAGTCTTCTTTATGGTCCAAGTCTCACATCTGTAGTGACTACTGAAAAAAATCATGGCTTTGACTATATGGACCTGACTACTGAGTGCCAAAGTGCACGCAGAAATAGATCATAGGAGGCTATTGTGAAATTCCAGGCAGAAAACAGTGGTTGACATAGGAAGCAGCCACTGGAACTAGATAAAAGCGAACATGACCTTCAAATAAACAGGAGCTGAAATCAACCGGATTTACAGATTGACAACGTGAGAGCATTGTACTTATTAATTCCCATCAACCTGGATACAATTTTCTTAGAAACAAATTCATCTGTAATAGGTACAATGCTTCCCATTCTCTATGGAAAACATAAAAAGAAATCCAGTAGAACATTTGGAGATTTAGAAACAGCAGTCCTTGGCTAGAATCCCAGCAGAGCTCAGGGAAACTCAAATTGACCCTATCTGCAACCTTGTGAATTGCAAGGAGTTAATACCTTTGTTCTAGAAAAATAGTATGTATGCCTCACTTGTCTAAATTTGCACTGATAGGAAACACAGTTTCCAAGTATGAATGCTAATGACAATGCAGAGGCTGTCTTTTCTACTGTATAATATCGCATTAGTTCTTCCCTATGCACCTACAACTTATGCTATCCTGCCTTTATCTGCCATCCCTGTTTTTTCCTTTGGAGCACAAACGCAAGAAAGGGCCTTTTCACTATTCCAGAGGTCACGCATGACATCACGGAGAAACCACATGCCTCTTGAAACTATTCACAGAAGAGATCCAACCTCCTTGTTATGTTTCCTGGCACCTCTACGTCTGCAGCCCTTCCCTAAAAGTAACATAAAATCTACACTTAATAAGCAAATCTGTCACAACACTGACTTATACCTCAGATCAGAATATTTTAGAAACAAATAAAAATGACCAACCTGTATAAGCTTCAATTCTCTTCGTTTTGACATGTCCTCATATCTTTGTACTTGTTCTTTTCCATGCAATGATCTTTTTTTTTTTTACAATGTCCACAACCTCACAAGTCTAATTACTCACATTAATTTACACCCACAGTGTCAACATTTGATTTGCTTTCCCAAGAAACTTCCTAAACAGGATCTGCCTATGTTAAAGAGTAAAAATGATGATACATGCGTAAGCAGCCTTCCCTCCTCAGGTTATGCTTTCTAACAGCTGTCTAATGATTTCTAATAACCTGTGTACTTGAAGGATCTGACACGTTAATCTCCAGCCAGAAGAGGAATTTTCACTTTAGAGTCTTGTGAAGGAACCCATCACTTACTTTCTCTTTGGATAACAGCATTAATATTAGGGGAGTGGGAAAGACATAGCTATATTTATTTCTTTAACTTACCAATTGATTTCTGTCCAGAAAAGCATGTTGGTAGAAAGAGAGGGAAATAAAAGTGTGGGTCAGAAACACTCTCATTTTAACCTCTGGAGGTAGCCCAATCCACTGGCTGACTGTGGAGTGGCATAAAAATCCTCAAACGTTCACATCATTTGTGGGGGTGAGTTTTAAAACAGAGAGAGCACAAAGGGAAAGAATGTCACCTGCCTCTGTGATTATTTCAGACACTGGCTATTAGAAGGCACACGGTTCAAAGAAAGGACACGCAGGTCAGAAGAGTTGGCCCTTCTATATACCTTTTGAGTTTCAAAAACTGTAATTGTTCCTACCCACTCAATTTCTTGTACTTACATGGCTTAACACACAGACACGAAAGAAGATATACCCATAGATAAAACCTAATTCTTCTTGATAAGTCATCCAGTTACGTTTTAAGTCTTCGATCTAACAGAAAGCTTCAATATGATCCATTTGAACTGTTAACGTTTAGTATCAAGCACATTTCCAAGTTAAGTTCAAGGTCAGATCTTTTCCTCTACTTTTCACCTGCATCCTCCACGCACGGAAATCTTTGGAAGACCTTCCCCCTTGGGGGTATGTTTATTTATTTATTCATTAGTCTCTCTATTCCTGCATAGGAATGCCACAAAGTCAGGATATTCTGGAGACCCTATACCTAGGATCTCCTGTGTTCAATGACTAAAATAAACCAAAACTCAAAGAAGGCGGAGCCCATGCCTGTTCTAACTTACATCTTGTAGACTGTGCAGAGCATCACCCAAACTGAGCCAGTGTCGAGGGCGGTATGAGGATTACCGCCGACGCATAACTTAGACCACTCACGCTGAAATATGCTCAGTTCTTTGTTTGCTTATTTCAGGACTTCAACATATGAATTTGGAGGGACACAACATTCAGTCCACACGGAGAAGAGAGAAGGGATGAAGCCATGCTGCAGACCTCTGTGGTACATAATCATCAGATGTATATAACTTTATACTCTCATCTGCATCAAAACTTCGCAGTTGATCTGTGTTCTCCAATACACATTATCGATTTGGTGCTTCATCTCTCTTATCTTTAGACTTTTTTTTCTGGGCTCCTTACCTCATCCTGATCCCTTCTCTAAACCACAAAGCTACATTACCATTTTAAAAATACAATCATGGGGAACATGTGTATACCCGTGGTGGATTCATGCTGATGTATAGCAAAACGAATACAATATTGTAAAGTAATTAACCTCCAATTAAAATAAATAAATTTATATTAAAAAATACAATCATGGGGAAAAGTATGATACAGTTAATACATTTTAATTTTAAAATTAAAAGCTTGCTCAGCTAACTTGAATCTAAAATAAAAACAGCAGCGCCTGCTGGAAGAATGGCTCTTCAAAATCAGATTCCGCCTTGCCCCCAAGCCCATTTACTGGGGCGTTTTAATTTCCATTCTGGTTTTCAGTCCACGGTTTGTCCTTGCCTCACAGAAGTGCTATTCATCAATGTAACATTAACAGAAGAACCTGACTGTTACAGACTATAGTCAGGATACTGACTGGAACACGCTCAGTGCTATAGACTGGAACACATTTTGGCCACAACTGAATTAATTTGAGGCATAGAGACCCCTGTTTTCAGTCTGTTAGTTTAATGTCTTATTTCCACTAAGTTGGACAAATTAGCATTGAGGGTATAAAGTGAAGTCGCTCAGTCGTGTCCGACCCTTTGCGGCCCCATGGACTGTAACCTACCAGGCTCCTCTGTCCACGGGATTCTCCGGGCAAGAATATTGGAGTGGGTTGCCATTTCTTTCTCCAGGGGATCTTCCTGACCCAGGGATTGAACCTGGGTCTCCTGCTTTGCAGGCAGATGCTTTACCCTCTAAGCCAGAGTAAACTCTTCACCATTGAGGGTATAACTGCTAATAACTAAATTGACCTAAAACATGTACATAACTGTGATTTCCCTGTCTTGGTGCTTGGTGTGCTGTGCTGGCCGGAAGGGCAATAACAGGCGGGGGTGTATGTGTGTCAGTCGCTCAGTCAGGTCCGACTCTTTGTGACCCCATGGACTCTAGCCTCCAGGCTCCTCTGTCCATGGGATTCTCCAGGCAAGAATGCTGAAGCAGGTTGCCAGTTCCTTCCCCAGGGGCCCTTCCCAACCCAGGGATCTAACCTGGGTATCCCATACTGCAGGCAGATTCTTTACCATCTGAGCCACCGAGATAAGGTGAATGAATGATTTTAACAACTGGGTATTGACCATTTCTAATAACTGGAAAGACAATTTGTTCACATAACTTTTAGCTTCACTGTCTATTTATGGACTTGGATACATTCGGTATTCTTCTGGCTAAATATACCTGGGTACTAAACATTTTCTTAAGCTGTTGCAAAAAATATAAAACCATAAGACCACATGGCTGGCTCAGAAAATACCTCCTCTTTGTAATTCATATGAATATACTCTGAAGTAAGTGTAATAAAAGTGAGCTGCTTTTGATTTACTTATTAATATATCTCACCCAGAGTTCCACAAAAATCTCACAACATTTTTCAGCACTGTACCACCAGTTTCTAAATAACAAAGAGGATGCATATTACTCAGTATCACCAAGCACTGTCAATCATAAAAAGGTGAATCAAGCTAGGACAGGCCCTGAGGGGTTTCCTAAGTTATCACTCAAGAGATACAAACAAGATCCTGGCTAAACCACCTTAGGCTAAAGGGTCTATTTTAAAGCTCAGCAGCTTTAAAATCGGAGACTATTCCATAATTTCATCTAGATTTCTATTTCTAAAGCCTTTTAAATATGGAAATGTTACTTCTCATGTGAGCCTTCAGGCTGTAGTTCACTATTTTCTCAATGAAGATGAAAACCGTTTGCCATATTCAGTGACGAAGCATCCAACATCTCCAGATTCTTTTCCACTACAGCCTATTAAAGATACTAGCTTCCCATGTGCTATACAGTAAACAGCACAGTTGCATTTATTTGTATTATTTATTACAGTAAATATTTGTTGTTTATTCTATATTGTGGTGTGTATCTAATAATTCCACAATCCTAATTTATCCTTCTTCCTCCCCTTTCCCCTTTGGTAATCACAAGACATGGAAGTAATCGAAATGTCCATCAACAGATGAATGGAGAAAGGAATATTCTACTGCATGTACACACACACACACACACACACACACACACACACACACAGGAATACTACTCAGCCATAAAAAAGAATGAAATATGCCATCTGTGCAACAAGGATGGACATAGAGATTATCACACTAAATGAAGTAAGTCAGGTAGAGAAAGACAAATAGCTGTTATCACTAATAATGTGGAATCTAAAAAAGTAATGCAAATCAACTTATTTACAAAATAGACACAGACTCAAAGACACAGAGTTCCCTTTTGTTTCTTGCTCTACCAGGGGCTTCCTAGATCTCAGTTCAGTTTTTCACACACCTCCCTACCCTCTCGAAGGTCTCATATAATTCGCCCCAATAAACTGGAAGCTGCTTAAGAGCAGGGACGGTATCTGCCTTGGTTACCTCTATATTCCTAGTTCCTAACACAGGACCTAGCATATACCAAATTATTCCATAAATATTTGTTGAAAGAACAATCAATATAAAATGAAAAGAGATTCAAGCTATCTTCGTCCTTCTCTTCTCACTTGGCTAAAAATACACTCAGTAAACTACAGCTATCGCTTTCAAGAATGAGCAATGGCTGATCTGTGATGCCAAGTTGGATCCAGTATAGGATCGATGGGGATGTTACTCTGGAGGGCTCTCTGAAGGGATAAGATGGATTTTAAAAGAAGTCAACAACGCAAAGCTATTTCCTTCCACTGTATTACGTGGTTTCTGGCATTTCAACCCATCAGAAAGTCCACTGGTGCCCACTTCTGATTCTAAAAGACATAACCCATTCATCCCATGGGAATTTATTATTTCACAATTAGGAGAAACTTAAACTCTGTAGATGCTTCAGAGCATATGGGTGCATTTTCCTCTGTCCTTCCCACATGAGTCCCTTCCACTGTGGTTACAATATACAAATTTTATTCACTAGCAACACAGTTTTTGCTAAAAGCAAAACTATTTGGAAAGCATTTGGAAACTATAGTGATAGGCACTGAACACAGAGCTAGAAGGACAGGAATGAGAAATACACCATCTGGTCTCTGGAGAAAGACCCGGGTTTCTAATACATGTTTAATGCTGACCCATTATATGACTACCGGCAAGTCAGCTCATTTCTCTGGCCTTGGTTTCCTTGGTTAATGAAAAGTTTGGATAAGAAGGTCTCTTCAAGTTCTTACATGTTATGATTATACCTAGAAAGATGGCAGTGCATTGAGTCAGAATTCTTCAGGAAACAAGTTGATGTATGCTTGTTGTAGAAAGCAGAGAAAGCCTGTCCTAAGCCTGGTGCCCAAGAAGAACAACTCTGCTCCTCCATACAAGCTGTCGGGGCCAAGGGAGTATGTCCACCTGAAACCTGCATCACCATTTAAACCCCACTCTGGATATTGGGTACTCGCGAGCATTTATTTCCTCGTCCAGATGGCCAAGATCTTCTAGAAGATGGGTCTTGAACAGGTGTGCTGGTGGGTGTCCACACATATGCCTCAGAGGCTCCTTGCGGTTGGGGGGATGGGCCTTAGGTAGGAAGAGAAGGAGTCAAACTAAGGCCAAGGGGGAGGGCGGCGGCATTTGCACTCTTACCCAGTCCTGGTAAATTTCAGTGGAGGGCCTACTGGAGGTCACTTTATGACTGAACAGTGACCGCGAAGGGAAAACAGATAGAAGGGATAAAGCAGCCCCTTCCCTACCTGCTTGTGGAGAATCTAAAATAAATCACTCTGTTTTCTGGTTCTCTGAAGTTCTGTATAATCCGCTTGAAAATATAATTGGCACCGTGTTTTCACAAGACTCTCTGTTAGGCTCAAGCGACGCAGAGTTGAATGGTGTCATGCTGTCCTGGCTCTGCGAGCACATGAGGAAGTATTTTATTATCTATTATGTTGTGTCCTCTGTCCTCCTGCAGACAAGGCAGTCATTTAAATGTCGCGTTGAGCTTAGAGGCCTTTTTCAGGATTACTGTGGGGACAATATTATGATATCCAAAAGGCTCAGAGTCAAAGGTGGGCAAAGTTTGGGAGGAAAGACTGTTATACACGGAAAGTGGGGTCACAACAATGACTATCTGATCCATGTTTAGAAGGCTCCGGAGAACCAACGTAGAGAGGAACTTTTCTAGATCTAAAAAAGTGAACTTCTTAAATAGGTGCTAGATAAAAGTAAGCAACATAGTGAAAGTGAAGTCGCTCAGTCGTGTCCGACTCTGCGACCCTGTGGACAGCAGCCTACCAGGCTCCTCCGTCTATAGGATTTTCCAGGCAAGAGTACTGGAGTGGGCTGCCATTTTCTTCTCCAGGGGATCTTCCCAACCCAGGGATCGAATCCGGGTCTCCCGCACTGTAGGCAGACGCTTTACCCTCTGAGCCACCAGGGAAGTCACGAGTAACATCGTAATCACTTTATAAAGGTTTGGGAATAAAATCAAAGGAGTCAATGTATCCACATACAGAGCACAGAACCTGGAAACAGGTTATCTGTAAAGTCAAAAGATTCAGGTCCTTTAGGGGTGAACTAGAGAATCAATTATAGAAACCAGGATCACAGCTCCCAGTGGTTCTGAACCCTGCAAAGAATAGTCTTTTTAAAAATTATCATTGTATTTTCTTATTACTTTTAGCTGGCATGTATGACCTCTATTGATTACATAGTGATATTATATGACCTCTATTAAATACACACCTTACTAATCTTATATTCAGCAATCTCGCCAAATCTTCCAATCAGTTCTGAGTGCTCTAGAGTCTCTTCCACATAGATTCTCTGTAGAACTCATCTCATTTCTCTAGGTAGGACCCCTAGGCTAGGTTAAATAGAAGCAGTGAGAGTGAACAGTCTTCTCTTAGCTATTATCATAAAAAATTCTTCCCATGTTTCACCATCAGCATGGTGTGTCGTGTAGGTGCCATTTACCAGGTTAAAAAAGTCAGCTTTTATTTGTGACATGCTACCTTTTTTCTTTCTTTAATATCATGAATAGATATTAAATTTCATCAAATGTTTTGCTGTTTCTTTTGAGATAATTATAAGATTTTTTTTTAATATGCTCATATGACAAATTACATTAATATATGTTAACCAATGTATCTAATGTTAACCCATCCTGGGATAGGTAAACCCTAGGACGTGATTGTTTTCCTCAATTACTAGTTTTTATTTGGTGATATTTATATCAAACTTTGGTCTGGTAATATGTATTCCAATAAAGTAAATTTATTTACTTTAACTTGCAAGTAAAGGTGACCTACAAATTTCCCCTCCTTACAATGTGTTCTTAGCTCTGTTCGTGATTATACCACGAAATGACTGGGAGCTTTCTCTCCTCTCTGTATTCTGAATAATTTGCAGTTGTTTCTTGAGAGTTTGGTAGAATTTATCTAAATAACCATCTAGGTCTAAAGATCTTTTCTATATTTTAAAGAAAGGTAACTATAAACTACTGTATATAAACTTTTAACTGTAACAAATTCAATAAAGACTTTAAAAATGGTCTACATAAAAAAATCTTTAAAGAACAAATCATTCTGTATCCTCAGCAGTCAAAAGAAGTTTACTGTAATCTAACTTTCTTTTTTAATTTTTAATTTTGTATTGGGGTATAGCCAATTAACAAACAATACTGTGATCGTTTCAGGTGAACTGCAAAAGCCCTCAGCCATACACATACATGTATTAATTCTCCCCCAGACTACTGCATGAAATTTCTATCCAGAATATATAAAGCAACCTGAAGATTCAGTAACAGAAAAACAAACGGCACAAATGGTTAAAAGATTTGAACAAAGATATAAAAATGGTAAGTAAATAAGAAGATGCTTAACATCATTAATCAGGGAAATGCAAATTTAAACCACAGTGAGATGTCATTCATGCCTATTAGAATGGCTTAAGCAAGAGAAGGGCTTCCCTGGAGGTTCCGACGATAAAGAATCTGCCTGCAGTGTAGGAGACTCCTGGGTGGGGCAAGATCCCCTGGAGAAGGAAGTAGCAACCCACTCCAGTCTTCTTGCTCAGGAGAATTCCACGGACTGAGAAGCCTGGTGGGGCTACAGTCCATGGGGGTCGCAAAGAGTCGGACACGACTGAGCGACTACCAAACCAAAGAATGGACAATACCAAGTGTCAGTGACAATGCAAATCAGCCAGAACTGATTACTTTGCGAATGGTTAAGGCAAAATGGCACAGCCCCTTTAGAAAACAGGGTGGCAGTATCGTATGGAATTAAACTCACCCTCAGCATACAGTCCAGCAGCCGCACAGCCAGTCCACACATACACGGACCCGTCTCCGCGTCCCAGGCGACATGGAGACACGTTTATATGTAACTGTCAAAAACTCGAAAAACAAAACCCAAAAGCCCTCCAACTGGTTCAGTGAATAAAGTGTGGCAAGACCATGTAATGGAATACTGCTAATAAGGAGGAAGGAAAAAATCACCGGGACACAGCACAAGAGAAATGAATCGGAATGCACTTTGAAAAAGCTACAAACTTTCTGATTCTATTTATGGAACATTCTGGAAAGGACAAAACCATGAGGACAGAAAACAAATCAACCATTGCTGGGCCTGGGGTGGGAGAGAGAACCCTCTAAAAAAGGGCAAGAGGAAAATTTTTAACAGGAATAAAGCTGCTCTATGTCTTAATTGTGATGGGGTTTATATTTCTATACATAATTAACTAAACTCATTGAACTGTACACGAAAAGGGGTGAAACTTACTGTATGTAAACTATATCTCAATAAAAAAAAGTTTTAGAAAAGGATGATTTTTAAACCACTGATTTAATTTGGATACTGGTTATTTTGATAGTTTATTCAGATTTTCTATTTCTACTAGCTCCCATTTCAGTAATATATATTATCTTCTAGGAAGTCTCTTTAATTTAGGCTTAAAATTTTTAGTATGAAATAGTTCAGTTTTTTCTTCTGAATAAAAAGCTCTGTAGTTATGTTCTTTTTATTTCTGATATTTTAAAAAATTTGTCTTTATTTTTATATAATTACTTTTGTTAGATTTTTTATCTATTTCAGAGGTCTTTTGTTTTCAGGTTTTACAGATCTTTTTACTGTTTCATTGTTTTCTGATTCATTAACTTTTCAAGCTTTCTTCTTTTCTAAAGTTTGCAATTAAAGTTATATATTTCCCTTTACTGCTTTAGCAATGTTTCACACATATCTGTCAGGCAATATATTTTCAGTCAATTCCAAATATCTGGGATTCCCTGGTGGCTCAGATGGTAAAGAATCTGCCTGCAATGCAGGAGACCTGGGTTCAATCCTTCAGCCAGGAAGACCCCCTGGACAAGGGAATACGGCTACCCACTCCAGTATTCTTGCCTGGGAAATCTCATGGACAGAGGAGCCTGGCGGGCTACAGTCCATGGGGTTGCAAAGAGTTGGACACAACTGAGCAACTAACACAAATATTTAATAGAGTAATTTATTTTTTCATCTATAAAATTTTATTTAATCCAAAAAATATAACTCATAAAACATCTAATCCATAAAATAATCCATGAAATATATTAATTTTCAATTTCTAAACTTAAGATGGGCTTTGGCCATCTTACAGCTTGTTAATGGTGTATTTTTGTTTTCTACATCCTTCTTTTTTGTTGGCCTAACCTATCAATTACTGATAAGTTTATTCATTTATCTTTCTGTTTGACCAACTTTTGCTGTATATATTTTGTGACTATGAGGTTAAATATATATTTTAAATTGTTATATCTCCCTAATGAACAGTTCCTTTCATCAATACATAATGATCCAATTTTATACATGTTTCTTGACTTAAAATATTTTTGCCTGATATTAATGTATATAAATAAGCAGGGTGACAATATACAGTCTTGACGTACTCCTTTTCCTATTTGGAACCAGTCTGTTGTTCCATGTCCAGTTCTAACTGTTGCTTCCTGACCTGCATACAGGTTTCTCAAGAGGCAGGTCAGGTGGTCTGGTATTCCCATCTCTCTCAGAATTTTCCACAGTATTGTGATCCACACAGTCAAAGGCTTTGGCATAGTCAATAAACCAGAAATAGATGTTTTTCTGGAACGCTCTTGCTTTTTCCATGATCCAGAAGATGTTGGCAATTTGATCTCTGGTTCCTCTGCCTTTTCTAAAACCAGCTTGAACATCAGGGGGTTCACAGTTCACGCATTGCTGAAGCCTGGCTTGGAGAATTTTGAGCATTACTTTACTAGCGTGTGAGATGAGAGCAATTGTGCCGTAGTTTGAGCATTCTTTGGCATTGCTTTTCTTTGGGAATGGAATGAAAATTGACCTTTTCCAGTCCTGTGGCCACTGCTGAGTTTTCCAAATTTGCTGGCATATTGAGTGAAGCACTTTCACAGCATCATCTTCCAGGATTTGAAATGGAATTCCATGACCTCCACTAGCTTTGTTAGTAGTGATGCTTTCTAAGGCCCACTCAATAACCTCAGATATGCAGATGACACTACCCTTATGGCAGAAAGTGAAGAGGAACTAAAAGGCCTCTTGATGAAAGTGAAAGAAGAGAGTGAAAAAGTTGGCTTAAAGCTCAACATTCAGAAAACGAAGATCATGGCATCTGGTCCCATCACTTCATGGGAAATAGATGGGGGAACAGTGGAAACAGTGTCAGGCTTTATTTTTTTGGGCTCCAAAATCACTGCAGATGGTGATTGCAGCCATGAAATTAAAAGACGCTTACTCCTTGGAAGGAAAGTTATGACCAACCTAGATAGCATATTGAAAAGCAGAGACACTACTTTGCCAACAAATGTCCGTCTGTTCAAGGCTATGGTTTTTCCAGTGGTCGTGTATGGATGTGAAAGTTGGACTGTGAAGAAAGCTGAGTGCCGAAGAATTGATGCTTTTGAACTGTGGTGTTGGAGAAGACTCTTGAGAGTCCCTTGGACTGCAAGGAGATCCAACCAGTCCATCCTAAAGGAGATCAGTCCTGGGTGTTCTTTGGAAGGACTGATGCTGAAGCTGAAACTCCAGTCCTTTGGCCACCTCATGGGAAGAGCTGACTCATTGGAAAAGACTCTGTTGCTGGGAGGGATTGAGGGTAGGAGGAGAAGGGGATGAGAGAGGATGAGATGGCTGGATGCCGTCACTGACTCGATGGACATGAGTTTGGGTGAACTCTGGGAATTGGTGATGGACAGGGAGGCCTGGTGTGCTGCAGATCATGGGATCGTGAAGAGTCAGACACGACTGAGTGACTGAACTGAACTGAATGTATACAAGGGCTTCCCTAGTGGCTCAGACAGTAAAGCATCTGTCTGCAATGCAGGAGACCAGGGTTAAACATTCTTTTTAAAAAATAACTGATTGGTGTATCTTTTTGTGTCCTTTTATTATAAACTCTTTCATATCTTTATGTTTGAGGTATGTTTCATAAAGAACTTATATCTTGATGTCGTTATATACTTTTTAGCAACCCCAATCTTTAACTAGTATATATAGACCATTAATGTTTACTGTAATCACTGATATTTGGGTTTATTTCTACTCTTATTTGTACTAAGTATCATGATTTTTCATTTTTCCTTCTTTTAAACCATGAGGTTTCTTTTCTTTTTCCTTTTCCCTCTAAACTATTTTAAGCTATGTATCTACTTCTATTCTTTTAATGGTTAGCCTTAAATATTTAATATGCTTACTTGACTTTGAAAGTTCAAAATAAATCCTTATCCTCGCCTTCCAAATAATACAGTGAGGTTAGACATCTTTACTCAGCTCTTATCCTTCTGCTCTATATGTTGTTATCTAATATACAAGATATAGTAGACAGACTTTATTTTCTTGGATTCCAACATCACTGCTGATGGTGACTCTAGCCATGAAATTAAAAGACACTTGCTCCTTGGAAGGAAAGCTATGATAAACCTAGACAGTGTATTAAAACACAGAGATATCACTTTGCCAACAAAGATCCATAGAGTCAAAAGCTATGATTTTTCCAGTAATCATGTACAGATGTTGAGAGATGGACCATAAAGAAGGCTGAGTACCAAAGTACAGATGTTTTCAAATTGTGGTGTTGGAGAAGACTTGACTGCAAGGAGATCAAACCATTCAATCCGAAAGGAAATCAAACCCAAATATTGGAAGGACTGATCCAGAAGCTGAAGCTGAAGCTCCAATACGTTGGCCACCTAATGCAAAGAACTGACTCATTGGAAATGACCCTGTTGCTGGGAAAGACTGAAGGCAAAAAGAGAATGGGGCAGTAGAGGATGAGATAACATCACTGACTCAATGGACATGAATCTGAGCAAACTCCAGGAGACAGTGAAGGACAGGGAAGCCTGGCATGCTGCAGCCCATGGGTTTGTGAAGAGTCAAACACGACTTAGTGACTGACCACCAACAGCAATCTAGTATACTAGTTCCGCCTTTATCTAATTAACCCTCCAATGATTAATACTTTTTATTATTTTGTAAACAATAGGCACTTAAAAGTTTGACCAATTTATTTGATCATTATTGCTTCCAACATTCTATTCTTTTACTTTCTTTTTCCTAAATTATATCTTTTTCATTTCTTTTGGGATTATCTGTTTGTGGTAAACTCTTTTAGATTTTTATCGCTCAAAATGTTTTAATTTCACTAGTTTACCCAAGCACAAAATCGCTGGTTAACAGTATTCCTCCTCAGGACTCTAAAGATACTATTGAAAACTGTATACTCTAAAGATATAATTTTCAATAGTCAGACATTTCCAGCATGTTGACAGAAAGCAAATTGATGCTTTCTGAGAGCCATCGGTGACTGGTGGAGGAGAAAGAAAACGTGGAGAGGATGGCAGATGAAGAGGAGGGGAGGAAGGGAAAGAAGGGCAACCTTATGATAAACAGGGACAAGAGGCAGAATAACGTGGGGTGCAGGACAGAGGGCTGTCAGCGGTATCCCCACAAGTCTGTGCCTGGGCCTAAAACAACTCTTTCTTGGCTCCTAAGGGTTCTTTTTAAATACCATCTGCTGTGGCTCAAAAGAAAAGGTGGTAAGAATGATCTTACCTGCAATTCTTTATGAACTGTTAGTTACTCTAGGAAGAGAACTGCAAGGACAAGTGGGCCATCAGGTGTTATCACATTCCTGAATTCCCTGTAAGGGAAGCTACCTGCTACAGCATTTACAGGGCCAAACCACACTTCTTTTCGGCTTATTTATGGAAGTCTTCAGATAACATCATACAGCCTTTTCCAGCAATTATAGCCTGAAACAGTGGCTGGGGAGGGCATTGTCCAGGAGAGATATTTTGCTAACAGAACGGGTAAATACTCTGTTCATCATTTCTCCTGTTACTATATTTGACTGCAACAGAAAACTTAATAAAATTTGACATGTTTTTTCCCGTATGTGCTGATTTAAAACCAAAGAACATGAGGGCTGGCAGGGGCCTCAGGGACCATCTATTTTGAACCCTTCACTTTATGAACTCTTTCATCCAGGAAAAAAAAAAATCTCATTCAGGAAGGAAAATGGGGATACACCAAGGACATCAAATACTGGCAGAGCTTCACTCAGAATAATTACTGCTATATATATACTTTTAATTTTCAACACTTTTGGGGGACATGAAAAGTGACACTCAGGACTTTCTTACCCAGCTATTTTAAACACTGCACGCTATCCTACCCTCTCCTCGGGGGGAGAAATAATCCATTGCTATTCAACACATTCTGATTTAATGTTGATGTAACAAATTGTCTGTACTCCCTGTGCTTGCTGTATTTTTCTAAAAATATTCTCATTTTTAGCTCAGCTTGAAAACTCCTCTGGTTTTCTATTAGTCCGGGAAGCAAGCCATTAAAAACTTTTTTCTTTCACAAAAAGTTCTAACCTAAGAGGACATAAATTTAAGTGGAGACAGTTCTAACATCACTGAGCTACGCAATCCCTAATACTTCCTTATCCTCTTTCTACCAGGTTTTCTGTTGATGTTTTCTCTCTCGTGACACATTGTTTATTGTTCTCAAGGACAATATAAGGGAATTTGTTTTCAGACAGCATTTCTGGCTCCTGATCAAAGGTTTATTCCCAAGATAATTACTTCCAGATATCAGATATAGGCAGTGCACGGTGACGAAAATAGTGGGGGGAAAAAAGCAGTTATCCTATGTCATTCACTGAGCATTTGAATTATTAGTTCTTAGAGGACTACCTATATATTCAGAACGTTGTCTCATTTTAGAGGACTTTGCAGAAAGAAACCACAAGCATTAGAGTTAGTTAGTTTAGCATCCTGAAAGCCTTATCCGTTTGGACCCTGAACACACCCCAGTTCCAACGAAGACAGTTGGTAAAATTTCCAATAAGGTTAATTTTACCAGTGTAGCGAGTTTGTGCTTACTAAGACTGCAGGCTTATTATAGAGGTCTCTGGCCCACTCCTGTCCCATAGAAACTTAAATTCTAGCATTTTATCTGCCTTTTAAAAAGGTCCCTAAAGAAAAGTGTTCAGTCTTCTAAATCAGGAGGGAAGGCTGTGTGGGCTCCAGTGGGGAGGAGGGCAGGGAGGGTCAGGATTCTCAAGACAGCTGGCGATGGAGCTATTCTAACAGGATGGTTTCCATGGGGCACATTTCTTACATAAAGCTGGATGCCAGAGAATATTTTAGCCTTCCAACACATAGATTCTGTTCTTGGCTAGAGTAATGGAGACAGGGAGAGAAACTGGTGAAATGATTTTCTTTATACTCAGAGAGAAGAATGCCCAGCTGCTGTCAAAATGGGAGAAGGCTTAGATGTAACAGACGCCTGGATGTGGTCCAATCTAGCCTCACACACTGAAGATGAACTTGTCTGTGGTCACACAGTTAGTAACAGTTACATCAGTGACCCTGCTAATATAGGGCACTGCTACTCTTTTGTTAACTTTTTATTTTGTATTGGGTTATCGCTGATTGACAATATTGTGAGAGTTTCACATGAACAGTGAAGAGACTCTGCTATACATATACATGTATCCATTTTCCCCTAAGCTCCCCTCCCGTCCAGGCTGCCATATAACATTGAGCAGAGGTCCCTGTGCTATATACGCTGGGTCCTTCTTGGCTATCCATTCAGCGCTGTTACCCTTAACAATCAATGTTTTAAAAAAGAGCAAAATTAGTGCACACCATAATACTGGGATATAGTGCAACTTTCCCAAGGACTAATGGGAACCCCATAATTAGAGTGCAACCAGGTCCTGGGCATTTCACTTATCAAAAGTCTCTGAAGGTATGTTGCTGAAACTTATTGCTGGTGCAGAAGTAACTCGCCAGGCATTCGCTGGCTTGCAACCCCAGTGCTGTGTATCTGTGCGTCTCCCGCAGGGAGAGGAGTGAAAAATTAATGAGGAGCTCAGAAAAGCTCATTTTCAGGGCTACAGAGATTGGAAGGGTAATGAAAATTGGAAGTAAAGGGAAAGGTTTAAGCTATCAGCCTCAAGCTCTGGCAAATCATATAAATGGAGAGTAAATGTAAATATACCAACAGAAAAATGGAAAACCACCAAAGAGTCATTTAGGGAAGGACTGGATTGGAATTACAAACACCCAGGGTAGAGCTCTTTGAGATTCATTCCTGGGTGTCCATCCATCTGAGATGCCCAAACATATGGCCACTGGACATACAGAGCACAGCCCAGGTCTCCCTGGGTTGGCGTTTCATGAGGAAGGACCATGCATGTTGATCCAAACGTGTTTTTCCTCTGATCCTGCTTGGGCACAACAGCCTATAAGTCTGATGAGGATGAGGGTGAACTTGGGAAAACCAGGTACCTTAAAAACTTTTTGGAGGATTTTTTTTTTCCTAACAAGGTGATATAATTCATTTTCCAAGGAGAAAAAAATCTGAGTTAAAAGCTATACGTGATTTTGTTGACAAAGTTTGATGTCCAAAGCAGAACAAAATGGGCAGAAACCACTTCCTACTGGGACTGACTGTGGGGCTCTCTTTACACCTGCACACCCCAAACCCTCCCAGCTGGGGCTCTGGTTCTCCCCTGTCCTTTCCCTGGAGCAGTTTATTCCCAAGTGAGAATACTGCAACCATCAGTCTTGTGCTCCTTACAATGAACTACTCTTCCTGGAGAAGGACTTGGAAGAAGGACTGTCACTGCTCAGAAGGGCTTTAGAGCTGAGAAACCAGGAGGATGCTGGTTCCTGAGAATAACTAACATTCTTCTGCTGAATAAAAATATTTGCAAGCCCAGTAAGGAGTTGCCACGAGACCTCAGCTCTGATTGACATGGCCAAAAATAAAAAAATTCAAGCCAATAATAACTTGCTCACAGACCTCCAGAAGAAGAGAAACCTGGTTATCCTTTGAGAGCAAGAAGGCCTTCATCTCATGCACTGTTGATGTGGGTTTAATTGTTATTCCCGCCCCCCACTCCAACCAAATTCACATGTTGAAGTCCTAACTCAGTATCTCAGAATGTGACATTATTTGGAAATAAGTCCATTAAAGATGTAATGAGTTAGATTAGGATGAGAAGATGCTGGAGGTAGGACGGGCCTCTAATCCCATCTACCCAGAGTCCTTGTAAATAGAGGAAATTTGGACACACACGCACAGGGACAGCATCACGTGAGGATGAAGCAGAGAACAGGGTGATGTACCTGTAAGCCAAGGAATGACAAAGATGGCCAGTAAACCTCCAGGACTAGAGGATAGGCAACGGCCAGAGCCTCTTTCACAACCTCAGAAGGAACCGACCTTCTTGTTGGTTGCGTTGACACCTTGATCTCGGTCTTCCAACCTCTAGAAACTGTAAGACCATAATTCTGTCATTTAAACTCACTTTGTTGTGGGAGCCCTAGGAAACACACACCACTGCCTCGTGCGATTAAAACTGCTCTCTTTCAAGACACAACAGAACCCAGCCTGGGCTTCTCGCAGTCCCCGGAGATGGCCCCTCCCTCCTTGTGTGACGGGGGCCTCAAGGGGTCTGTCAAAAACAGAACGCCCAGGACTTCCTTGGTGGTCCAGTGGCTAAGACTCCGTGTTCCCAAAGCAGGGGACCCAGACTGATCCCTGGTCAGGGAACCAGATGCCACATGCTGCAACTAAGACACAGTGCAGCCAAATAAATAAATATTTAAAAAAAAAAATAAAAAAGTAATTGTTAACAAAACAAAAAACCCAGAATGCCCCTTCTCTCATCTCCTAATCTGAACTCTTACCCATTCCTGTTAAAAAAAAAAAAAAAAAAGAAAACAAACAACGTAGTCATGAGTCACCCAGGGTCAAAGCTTCAGTGCTACCTCTGATCGCTCCTTCTCCCTCAGCCTCACATCCTGTCTCCCAAGTCTTGTCATTTCTACTTCCTCTGTGTCTCTCAAATCCCTCCTCTCCTTTACCTCCTGATGCCACCACCCCATGCAGGCTCCAATTATCTTTTGACTACCCTGTTACTAACTGGCCAGCCCTCACCAGGCTCTCAACTGTCCTGATTGGTTATATCTGTAACTGCCAGTGAGTCACTCAAAGGCCAGCTGTGACTGTGTCACCTACTTGCTCAAAAGTCTGCAAGGGAATAAAAGCTCAGCTCTGCAGTCTTGACTCTTTTCCACAATCTAATCTTAGCTACATCCCAGCACCTGCCTATTATGAGCCCATGCTCCAACTAAGTCAAACTTCCAGAATGCACTTCTGATTTTCCACTGCAGTGCTTCTGTTTAATCCCATTTGCTCTGTTTGGAGTAGTCTCTCCCTTCATTCCTTCTATCCAGAGTCTAGTCATTGTTGAAGGACTGTGGCTGCACTGCTTCGGTTAAATTTTCAGGCTCTGGAAGGCGAAGAGCCAGCTCGATCTTGGCCCCATACTCACGGAGACGTGACATCAGCAAGATATTCAACTTCTTCCTGCTTCACTTTCCACAAATTCAAAATGAGGATGTAATGCCTTGTGGGGCTACATCGAGAACTAAACAAGATGATGCACAAACCACATCTAGAACAGTAGCGTGCAGATTAAGTACTCACTGAAGTTCATCTAGGATTCACAAACACTTTGGTGGGAGTTAAAAGTAACAGCATTCTCCCCTGCCCTTGCTGAGCATTCCACCTAATCTGCTCGTGGGACACTGAAGTTTCTTTTATCATTTCTTTTGGACCTGCCTCTCCACAACTTTGCAGCATTTCTTCCTGTATCTGGAAAATCTCTTCTCTCTGACAGAACTTCAACGCCAGTTCCAAAGTCCTTGAAGAATCTCTCTGTCTTCTTGGCTCCTCTGTGTTCATTATAATTTCTCCTCCTGTACCAGTGGGGCGAGGCCTGAGGCTCTAGGGGTAGGAACCAGATTTTTCCATCTTTCTGTCCAAGTCAGCACTTAACAGTAAGCACAAAATAAATGCTCATAAAACAAACACAAGACCAGATGCTGAGCGCCTTGAAGAGTGAACATCCCAATAGGCTGTTTTCTATCATACTCTTCTCATGTAGCTATCAGTGCTTACATTTTTAGATGCTACATAAGTGTTTGCTGCACACATGCACGCAGAGGTAAAGGGCTGAAATAACCCAAGTATTTCCCAATGGAAACTTCTGGTCATTTCCCAAGCAGTAATTCTCAACTGGAACTAAATTAAGAGCCAAGGAGCTACTTCTTTTGTGCTTCCAAGCACTGTGTATATCTCATGATCACTAATCTGGCAGCCTTGGAATTACTGGTTGCCAATTCTCTTTCTTCCACAGGGTGTGTTCAGCGTGGGCAGATTTTTGCCTTATTTTACTCTCAATTTTCTATGCCTGGCATTTAGGAGATCTTAGGTAAGTATCTGTTGAACAAAGGAATTTTCAGGAGAAACCTTAGCTACACAACGATGGGGCACCATGAGCCACTGAGTGAAAGTGAAAGTTGCTCAGTTGTGTCTGACTCTTTGTGACCCCATGGACTATACAGTCCAGGGAATTCTCCAGGACAGAATACTGGAATGGGTAGCCTTTCTCTTCTCCAGGGGATCTTCCCAATCCAGGGATCAAACCCAGGTCTCCCACATTGCAGGCAAATTGCTTACCAGCTGAGCCACAAGCGAAGCCTAAGAATAATGGAGTAGGTAGCCTAACCCTTCTCCAACAGATCTTCCTGACCCAGGAATCGAACCGGGGTCTCCTGCATTGCAGGCAGATTCTTTACCTACTGAGTTATCAGGGAGGCCTGAGCCATTGAGTAACACTGGACGAAAAGAGAAAAACTCTTAAGATGTATTTTTCTTATCTTGCTGGCCCTGGACCTAAGCTTGAAGTAGGCAGTCAGAGAGCGGAAAGACCCTTTGGCATATGACCTTGAGTTTTTAAAGCTATGGGGCAGCCAGGAAGCTGAGGCTGGGAGCCTGCAGCTTGAGATGATAGAAGACAGATGTGAATGTGTCCTAGCCCATCTGTTACTGGGGACTCACAGCATGTCTGGAGGGGATAACTCTGTGGATTTCCCTTTCAGAGAGCAAAACCAGGGTTGATAAAGAGGAAGGAGGGGCTTCCCACCTTACGTGGTGGCCCCAGTGCAGCAGATGAAGGCTGAACAAATCCTGCATCTGAAAAGAGGCACTTGTTGGAACAGAGGCCAGAAATGACTTCAATCTCTTAACAAATAAAACTGTTTACAGGGACTGAACAAAAACAATTTCAATTTGGTAACAATCAATGGTATCTATGGGTTCCCAGGGGCTCAGTGGTAAAAGAATCCGCCTGTCAATGTAGGATTTGGTAGGGATATATCCTTTGTAATTATCCTCGGTAAAAGTAATACATACCTGTGGCAATCAGTCAAATGCAAAAACATGAATACAACGAAATGCCAAGTTCACCTCTTTCATCTAGCCACAATATCCAGTTCTATTCCCCAAAGTCCATTACACTTCTGCTGCTTCCGTATTTTTGGCAGAAAAAATTTTTATTCAGAAACCAACCTGTCTACATATAATCTATCCCTTAACAATACCATATTGAATACTGAAAATTCGCTCACAGTAAATTTTTGGCACTCTCATCACACAAACAAAAAAATGGTAACTATGTGAGATAAGTTAACTAGCTTGATTGAAATAATCACCTCGTTACACGCAAATCATGTCGTGCACCTTAAATATGTATAATTTTAAATCTTGAAAATAAAATTAAGATGAAATGTAGTGGCTTCCCAGGTGGCGTTAGTAGTAAAGAACCTGCCTGCCAACACAGGAGACATAGACACAGGTTTGATCCCTGGGATCGGGAAGATCCCCTGGAGGAGGAAATGGCAACCCACTTTCAGTATTCTTGCATGGGAAATCCCATGGACAGAGGCTCTGATGGCCTACAGTCCACAGAGTCGCAAAGAGTCAGACACAGTGAAACAACTTAGCATGCATGCAAGACAAAAACAAAAGTAAAAAAAAACCAAAATAGAAGTAAAAAGACAAAATAATCATGAATAAGATAATACACCTATTGTTTGCATCTCACATGGCTTTTTGTACTTAACTGTACATCCTAAGGTTCCCTTCATATCTCGTCAAAGATGTGGTTTTTTTTTGTGTGTGTGGCTCATTGGCACTTTTTGTAAAAAGACCCTGATTTATATAACCAGCCCTCCACTGAAGGCTTCTGTCTTATTTCCAGTTTTCTGATATGATAAACAATCTGTAACCAACAACCTTACATATCCATCCTACTGCAAGCACACACGTGGGTTAAACCCTTGGAAAAGTACAATTCCTTCCGTGCCTGCCCCTCCTCGGATCTGTGACTTGGTAGCATCTTCTGTCTGGAGTGTTCTTCCTTGCTTCACTATCCTCTGTTAGGATGATGAATTGTAAGGTCAAGGGTAAGTGTGTTTAGAGCCCAAACTGTCCTCTAAAAAGCTCGCACTGATTCATCCTTTCACCCACAGCACACAGGAGTGTCTGTTTCGTACTCTACTCTCGCACCAGCTGACCGAGTGTGGTTATCAATTTCTTCTCTTTGCCAACATTATAAGTGAAAAATGGTAGTATCTCACTCATTTCAATTTGTGTTTCTTTAATTATGAGTGAGTTCAGTTCAGTTCAGTTGCTCAGTCGTGTCCAACTCTTTGCGACCCCATGAATCGCAGCACGCCAGGCCTCCCTGTCTATCACCAACTCCCGGAGTTCACTCAGACTCACATTCATTGAGTCAGTGATGCCATCCAGCCATCTCATCTTTTGTCGTCCCCTTCTCCTCCTGCCCCCAATCCCTCCCAGCATCAGAGTCTTTTCCAATGAGTCAACTCTTCTCATGAGGTGGCCAAAGTACTGGAGTTTCAGCTTTAGCGTTATTCCTTCCAAAGAAATCCCAGGGCTGATCTCCTTCAGAATGGACTGGTTGGATCTCCTTGCAGTCCAAGGGACTCTCTCAAGAGTCTTCTCCAACACCACAGTTCAAAAGCATCAATTCTTCGGCGCTCAGCCTTCTTCACAGTCCAACTCTCACATCCATACATGACCACAGGAAAAACCATAGCCTTGACTAGACGGACCTTAGTCGGCAAAGTAATGTCTCTGCTTTTGAATATACTATCTAGGTTGGTCATAACTTTTCTTCCAAGGAGTAAGCGTCTTTTAATTTCATGGCTGCAGTCACCATCTGCAGTGATTTTGGAGCCCAAAACAATAAAGTCTGACACTGTTTCCACTGTTTCCCCATCTATTTCCCATAAAGTCATGGGACTGGATGCCATGATCTTTGTTTTCTGAATGTTGAGTTTTAAGCCAACACTTTCACTCTCCTCTTTCACTTTCATCAAGAGGCTTTTTAGTTCCTCTTCACTTTCTGCCATAAGGGTGGTATCATCTGCATATGAGTGAGAGTGATATGCTTTTATATTTATGGGACATTTATACTCTTCTTTGATTTGCGAGTTACTTCCTTTGCCTAGTTTGTTAAGTTGAAAATACAAACTGTGTTTAAAACCCTGATTAAACCCTTTAATGGTGACCCATTGCCTACAGGATAAAGTCTGGAATCCCTATTGTAACACAAAGGAGGCTGTGTTCTGGTCCCTCAGAAGCCGCCTCTCTCATGTACTTGCTCCTCTTGCCTAAAAATTGAAGCTCTAGTAACACCCAGTTGCTTGTGGTTCCAAACCTGTATCATATCTTCTTTAATAAAGACTCCTGTGACTGGCTGAAGGAATTCCACTTTTCATACAATTCACCTTAGATAAAGGACTATTACAAAACATCCAACTATTTCCTGGAGCATTTTTTTTTCCTTATTAATCCCATTATCAGAGACCATTTGTAAATAATATGTTGGTCACGGTTTCTGCTGTTTAGACTGGTAATATCTAGATATCTTCCAGCCGGCTCTCACTAGATTCTCACCAAAGTTCCATCATTCTGATGGGAAGATACGCAACCACAAGTGGAGTGCAACATTCACGCCAGGAGTTTAAAACTAACTATAAAAGAAATTGGTGCAAACGGAGGCCAAAGATCACAACAGCTTACCCGAGGGCCACTCTGGACACACTGTCCCATGCTAGAATATCCTAGATACACACCCTAGCATACTCTTCCCTGCCTGATTTCTCCCTGACCACACTTAAAACTTAACACCCCTACACATCCTTATATTCCAGCCCTGCTGAGGGCAAAGTCATTACCCTCCACACCACATTACAACCTTTCTGGAATGCAAGAGACAAAAAATATTTACCCACAACACATTGTGCCCCAGAACCAATCCTCTACCCTAAAGAAGAAAGTACAAAATAAAGAAATGCTACACAGATATCGGTGGCAGGGTTATTTATAACAGCACACACCCAGGGAAATGTTTTACAGTCATTAGGAAGCTGACATAGCTATGAGCAAGAGTCCTACGATGACCCAACATTAAGTTTAAAAATTGAGAGTGAGATACAAATTAACTCCATATTAGATTTTTTTCTTTAAACTTCGCATTCTATTGTTCTTGCTTTAAGGATGTTGCCTGAAATACACATAACATTTCTTTCCATTCATATAGAGATAAAAAGTTGCAGTGCAGAGAATAACCTTTGTCCTGTTGGAGGTTTACAAAACCTATGTGGACAGCTGCAAGAACAAAGGAGTCCCACACCAAGAAGTTTGGGACAACTAACCACACTCCTCTCTCACCTTGCCTTTAAAAATGCTTTGCTGAAATCCTAAAAGAGTGTGAGATTTGGGGGGCACGAGCCACCCATTCTCCTTGAATGGCCCTGCAATAAACCTTTCTCTGCTCCAAAATCTTATGTTTCGGTTTGTCTGGCCTCACTGTGCATCGGGCACGTGAAACTGAGTTCGGTAACATTTGTATTTTGATTTCATCTTTATGAAGTTACTTTGAATGAATGTGAGCAGATATGTATGTAAATGAACATAACTGATAAGCATAGGATACAGGCTGAATTTTCTATTTTCAAACTTTAATGGAAATTTTTATTAAAAAAAAAAAAAACCTCTCAAGCTGTCTTATTTAGAATCTAGACACAAAATTACGACACTAATTTCCTTACATGGGGAGACAGTTTGTGATAATACCATGTCGATGACTCTTTTTAGAGATATTTATATATCTTCCATTAGCACTCAACACACGAGAGCCTACTGGTCTTTACAGAACAACCAGCAACGGATGTGACTGCGGCCATCAGGAAGGTCCGTTATCATGAGCACCTCTGTAAATACTGACCTGACCCAAATCTATCAAGTGAAGTTTTAGCCATTCATGCAGCAGGCAAGAAGGATCCTCATTGTAATGGCAAATTTTCTGTTAATAAATCTTTCTAGTTGTCCATGCATGAAATAAGAGTTTTGTGCCACGGTGGAGAAATTGTATAATTTTTTTCCCCCACTTAGGAATACATTATTGTAAAATGATGTTGTAAAATGCCAGTTCATAATCGCTTCATAGAATCTTCACAGAAACACCTAGAAATGTAATTAGCATGCTGTTCAAACTACTGCATTATACAAGCCCTTCCTGGAGGCTGGGAAGCATTCAAAGACCCTTTACATGGGTGCCCTTGACAGCCAGGTGCAGGGGTAGCAGGCAGCTTCGTAAAACGGCAGAGCCTCTCAAGGCTCCCAAGAAGCCAGGCACTATAAACCCCAGACCAACAAACAGAGCAGCCTTTCCAAGGACACAGCGAAGCTGCTAAGACCACAGAAGGGACATTCATTCTCTTTAGAAGCTCACACTGGGTTAACTGGAGGACAAAAATAGATGAAATGTTACAATAGTCTTCTATGCTGAAACGACATCTGCATCTGAACATCATCGGCTCTCTGCTCTGACTTCTACCCCACAAAGCCCTCTCAGAGCGCTGCTGACTAATAACTCACGGGGACTAGACAGGGAAGTCCTCTGTGGCATCTGAGGTTATCACCCATGGCCTCCTTCCCCAGGTCAGACTCAAGGCAGGTTCTTGGTACACACTGCTTCCTTTCATTCACAGGATTTCATGAATAGTTAACACACGTTATATTCTTGCAATACCCCCACCCCAACTCACCCCTGAGCTAACAGAGAGAAGGAAGACCTTTAAAACTGACCTTCAGAAACGATTTGATTCATGTGTGGGCTCACCATCTATTTTCCTATTAAGGTTATTTGAAATTTGTTTTAGTCAAATGAGCCCCAAATCATAATTGATTCACTGCCTAATGTCATTCCTCTATTTCCTCTAACTGTACAAGGAAAACCAAACACCAGTACAAATCAACCAACACATAAGTCATTTTTTTTGAGACAAGTTAATATATATCATGTAAGTATCATTCCCTGCTTAGGAATGCCAGCATTAACCACTGAATCATCAAGTCTTCTTTCTCATATTATTTTGTTTTCTTAATGGGTTCTGCTTCCTGAATTCAAGAGTGTTTAACATATCTACCTAGATATACACACATCTCAACCTTTTCACTCTTTTGACTGCTTCAAGTCACATGTAACAGTGATATTTCTGAGCAAAGAAAGCCTAGACGACTTTGGCATTAGATGGACTTGCATTCAAACCCTTTCAGTTCAGTTCAGTCGCTCAGTCGTGTTCAACTCTTTGTGACCCCATGAATTGCAGCATGACAGGCCTCCCTGTCAATCACCAACTTCCGGAGCTCACTCAAACTCATGTCCATTGAGTCAGTGATGCCATCCAACCGTCTCATCTTCTGTCATCCCCTTCTCCCGCCTTCAGTCTTTCCCAGCATCAGAGTCTTTTCAAATGAATCAGTTCTTCGCATCAGGTGGCCAAAGGATTGGAGTTTCAGCTTCAGCATCAGTCCTTCAATGAATATTCAGGACTGACTTCCTTTAGCGTAGACTGGTTGGATCTCCTTGCAGTCCAAGAGACTCTCAAGAGTTCTCCAACACCCTTAAGGGCTTTACCATTAACCAGCCAAGTGACCAGGGGAAGTCACTGACCCTAGGCCTCATATTGTCTTTATCTATAAAACAGGTATTAGCAGTAACTGCTCAGTAACTGCTCAAGCAGATATTAGGAGGAACTGTTGAGGCTCTAAGAGCTATATCACAGCTCGTTGAGTGCCATGCAGTGGGCACTCAATTATCCTCTGTTACCACTGTTATTGCTAGTGCTAATACATTATTACTATGTTTATAGTGAATAAAAGTCCAAGGGGAAAAGGTTAAAGAATTCTGGGGAAACACAGAAGATGAGTATCTACAGGCAGGCCTCAGAGACATTGTGGGTTTGGTTCCACACCACCGCAATCAAGGGACTATCACAGGGAAGCAAGCCACATGAGTTTTTTTGGTTTCCAAGTGCATATAAAAGTTATGCTTACACTATATTGTGGTCTATTAAGTGTCCAATACCATTCTGTCTAGGAAACAACCTACATACCTTAAAGATACTTTATTGCTAATAAAATGCTATCACCTGAGCCTTCAGCAAGTTGTAGCATAACATCGAAGATTCCTGATCACTATAACAGATAAAAAAATGCTTGAAATACTGTACAAATGAGCAAACTGTGACACAGAGATGCAAAATGAGCAAATGCTATAGGAAAAATGGCGCCGATAAGACTTGCTCGATGCAGGGCTACCACAAACCTTCAATCTGCAGAAAATGCATCATCCTCAACGCACAATAAAGCAAAGGATGATGAAACGAGGCACATATTAAAGCGACAGTACAGAAAGGAGAAACACGTCGTAATGGGAACGGGTAAGGAACTAACATACAGGCTGGATTCAGTGTCCCCAAACTGAATGGTGATTCATCGCACAGTCAAGGTACTTCTGGACTGGAAGTCTGTTAGGGCAGAAATGAGGCATCTGGTGCCCACGTACTTATTTGGGAATAAAAGTGGGATGGTCCAGCTGAGGGCTGGCCTCATCAGGGTGGAGGCTGGACCCGCCAATGGAGATGTGAGTCCATGGAGCCAGCAAATGTCTGAGAACGTAACTGAACTTAGGAGGCATCAGAGCTTCAGAGGAGACAAACGAGAGCTTCCAGAGGAAAGGATGAGGAGAGAATAGAGCTGAGGAAGGGGAATAAAGAAAGAAGGATGTTCTGAGCACAAAGGGGAAGTTCTCAGGGCCAGTGGAGCTCGCTGCTCCAGCGAGAGGCTGCAGCACAGCATGAGATGCCTGGAGGGGCTGGAGGTGGGAAAAGCATCCTTGCGCCTGCTGGCCCAGGAGCTGACGACAGGCACAGTCAAGAACTGTGGGGAGAGGCGCTGAAGGACGAGAGAATCCGTGATTAGTGGAAAAAACTGGCCCTGGGACAAAATTTCCAATCAAGACATTCAGCAGAAGTGCTGACGAAAAGAGATACAGCTGAGGGCTGCAGACAGACACTGAACTCTGCAAAGATGTAGAGACTCCATGACGCTGATGAATTCAACTGAACTGGCAGACAACGAGGGCCGTGTGAGTGTTCTTAAGAGTTTCAGTCCCAGTGGCCCCTTCCACTCTCCCTTGCAAGTTAACTGGCATGTCTGCTGTGTTTGCATGGCAGAACTGGTCTCAGGGCCTGTAGCTTCTGTTCAGGTGGCTTTGCACAGAGTTACCATGCTCCCTGCCTTGCTTGGCACAGACCCATTTCATGCTTGTTGTCCTGCCTGAAGTAGTAATGACATCTCATTTTACTGTCAAAGATGTCCACGTTTGGAAAATAAAGTACACGGTCGGTTATCCTGCCTATGTCTGTGTCTACTTTGGAGCGTCTGGACTTGCCACAGAGATCTGATTTTCAGGAGATTACAGCTTCATTGTTTTTCCCCCAAGAGTACCTCATTATAAGCAGTATTTCTGCCTGGGATGTAGCAAAGGAGAAACCGGATGAAGCCCTTCCTCGGGGGCCAATGTGTGTGTTCACTTAATTGTAAATTCACAGAGAAGAGGAAATACTGTAGTGAACTAACTTGTGGGCACCTAGGAAAACGCGGGGTAAACTTCAGCTGTGTGGAACTGTACAAGGTGTCTGAAAGCAAACTCTTACACCCAGTACCCAGACAAACATTCCCTGGTGGTTCAGTGGTAAAGAATCCTCCTGCCAACGCAGGAGATGAAAGAGACGTGGGTTCGATTACTAGGTGGGGAAGATATCCTGGAGAAGGAAATGGCAATCCACTCCAGTATTCTTGCCCGGGAAATCCCATGGACAGAGAAGCCTGGCAGGTTACACTCCATAGGGTCGCTAAAGTTCAGACACGACTGAACACACACACACACACACACACACACACGCCCCCCAAGAGGAGCTCATCACAACTCTCGTCTGATACATACACCGTTCAAAACTGAAACTATGAAATAAGTATTTCATTACTCTTGGATGTTTCTTTGCTTTCTAAAGCACTTCTAGGAAAAAAAAAAAATAATGGCAGATAAAACTTACAAAATACTTACTATGTTCAAGGTATTATCCTAAGAGCTTCCACAACTCCTTTGTCAATCTTCACAGCTTTATGAAGTGTTGGTTTTATTCCTATTTTAGCTGAGGGAACTGAGGTCAGAGACTACAATGTACTTTCTTGAGATACCCGAGTAGAGAGGCTACAGGGTCTGTGCCGTAATCACTGCTTCACACCACCTCGTCACAGGGAACTTCTGATTGCCTTGGAAGTCAGTGGCCAGGCAGACACCTTATCACAAATGCTGTAAAGCTGTGTCCTTCCAGAATCAGTTCTGCGGATGTCCAGCCCTAAAACAAGCACTTGCTCCAGAGCCTGTGCTGTCAATGACTGCTTACCTAATCCAGGCATCTTTTGTTTCTACGTGCCATATAGCAGAAAGATGCCATGTTCCAGGGCAAACAGAAATGCGATGGTTTTGAATGGTATTTGCTTGGAGCCAGTTCAGTTTATTCTTTCTTAGTCAATGAACAAACAAACCATCTGCCACGTACATGACACTGAGATAAATACTGTGTGTTGCAAAGATGGGTAAGCTGTTAACCCCTGCCTCTACGGGCATTCAAGAAAGAAATAATCATTTCCAGTGTCAGTGTTTATTGATGAGATTCTCTCCCTTCACATTTCAGCTTTCTAGAGATAAGTCGGAAAAGGCAAGGATCCTGTAACATCCCTTTAGTGCAAATGAATGGTATGTTTTAGCATCTAAATTATGAGTTCCCATATTCATGGATCCAAAATGCAACATAAGTGACAAGATGCCAGGCTTAAGTTCCTACTTTGCCATTTCTAACTGAAAAATATTTAGCTGCTTTAAGCATCAGTTTCTCCACCTGCCAAATGGGCCTAATAACAGCATGTAAGTCTGTTGTGAGAGTAAAGTAATATGGCATGGAAAGGGCAATGCATATTTCACATTCACAGAAAACCCAATAGATTATAACAATTTCTCTTGTTATCAACAAAACTGTTACAGCACATTATACATGGAAAGAAGGAAATAAGTAGCATTTGCAGTTTTCTTACACCTTGACAATGGAGGTTGCTGGCTTCAAAAAAGAGCACCCCATGAACCATGCTCCTGGTACTCACACTCTTGCTTGGTTTGCTTCAACAAAGAGTCTGGGCTGCTCCAGTGACTCGTTTTTAAGCAACAGAACCCTGCAAATGGGATACTGGGCCAACTCTGGACAAGAGTCTTAACTGGCCTGGCAGCTTTTATGTTTGCGTTCTTAGGGGCCCTGAGTCATCCTGCTGGACAAACCACAGGAAGAGACCTCGTGGAATGGCTCTGAGAGGACCCAGAGAAGGAGGGAGGCCCCAGGAGCCTCCAGTCCCATCTGTCTGCAAACATGTGAGAGGCCCTGGGGGAGACCGGCTGAAGAACCATCCAGCTGAGCCCAGTCACAGGATGTAATACAACTGAGTTTGTTGCTTTAAGCCACTAAGTTTTGGGGGTGTTTTATTCCAAGCAACAGATAACCCAAGCAACAGTACTGCCCAGATAACCTGACCTATGAACTCTGGTAAACTGAAAAGCAATCATGGAAGTTCTTCCAGGGCTGGCACCTTCTGGCTTATGCTTCAATCGCTGCCCTCACCTCTCCACTTTCAGACTATTAGAGGACCTCAACAATACAGTTGGCCAGCCACTGCACTTGGGTACCCAGTATGTGAGGTGCTCTACCTAATGCTGGGGGTCAGAGGGGCAAAGGCATGCAGGATTGCCATCATCAAAGACTTCACAGTCTTGACATGTAAGCAAAGCACGCTGCATAAAGTTCACTTCAACAGGAAACAATGATTTCCATACAGTCTCCACTCCAGGTGGGGGCTGATTTTCACAACCTTTAGCCTGTCCCTCCTCGAGCTGTCCTTTAAAAACAGGACCACTAAGTCTACTTTGCCTTCTAACCCCTAGATGTTCCCTCTCTGGGCCATGATGGGTAGGCAGGAAAGAAGATTCTGTACCTGTCCATGCTCAGCCTTTTTGCTGCTGTTGTTGAAGAGACTGAATTTTCCAGTTATACAAGGAGAACCATGATCCAGCCAGGTGCTGAGAGCGGCACAACTTGATGATTTCTTATTAAAATCAGATGCTCTATAGTGCTCTGATTATTTGCATGTTTGTTTTTCCTCGTCAGGAGACTTGTCATCACTGAAAAAATATGTGGTCACCGCACTGATGTTTCCGTTTCCCCTGGAATGCTAAAGCCATGTGCAGGCGAAGTTCACATCTTGACACCATCCAATCAATCTCAAAACACGCTTCCCTTAAGCTCATACCCCTTCTGGTGATTACTCTGTATTTCTCCTCCCTTCTAGCCAAACTCCTTAAAAGAAGTCTGCTTCCTCAACGCTCATTTACACCTTAACCATATGCTTTCTAAACTCCAAGCCATATGGATTTTCTGAAACTGTTCTTCCCAAAGACACCAGGGATGAGTTGTCACTGAACACAACAGGCACTTTTCAGTCCTGACTATCTCGTCAGGTCCTGGCAGACCGGAGCCCCCTCCTTTCTTGAGATCTGGACAAGGAAGCCAATGACCCCTTCTGGTTTTCCTCCCAACTCTAGCGGGCCTCATCGACCTTCTCCATAGACTCCTCTGCCTGTGTTCCTGACTTATAGGTCAGGGGACCTCAGGGGGTTCCAAAAGCCCCTCTTTGCTTCCCATGGGACATTCTCCTTTGGACTTCTCATTCCATGGCTTCAACAAATATCCAGGTCCCACAACTTGCAGATCAGCATTTCCAGCCAGACCTCTCTTGATTCCAGTCCTCCGTATTCAGGATCTTCCATCTATATTTAATATCCCTCCAGCATGCCTCCAAATACATGCTCAATTTTCCCCATAAACCCAATGTAGTAAGTGGTACCTCCATCCATCTGACTGGCATGTCACTGCTCAAGGGAGAAACCAGAGCATGCTCTTTAGTCTTCTTTTACTCTCCACATCCAAGCTGTAATCAAGCCCTGCTCCTCCTGTCTCCTAAATTATCTCCAGCAACTGTCTCAGTCATCTTCATTTCTCGCTCACAGTATAATCAACCACTTGCTAACCAGTTTCCTTGTTACCAGAACCAGAGACACTTCATATTCCTTTGGTTGTGACAGCAATGAGGTCTCTTAATTCTCTCGCAAGGATATCTTCTCTCATTACAAACACAAATATACAGAAGCTACATTAACAACACTGGGTACCTCTGCGAACTTTCCCCATCATATAGAAAAGGAGCTTTCAAAAAGGCGGGTCTTCCGATAGCTTCCTTAGGATAATGCATCAGGAAAAAGCCTGATGAGAACTCCATGACGTTCTCATGAGAAGCTCTAAGAGCAGACCCTTGCCCACCTGGTCTTCCTCTTCTCCTACTGCTCTGAACACCTCTCAGCCAACAGTCTTTTCCCAACCACCACCTCTCTGCCTGCTGTAGACAGCCAATCTCTTCTGTCCTCTTTTCCAGGCTTCCTTCCACTGGGAGAGAAGATTCCCTCACCCCCATTGCCTAACTCCTTAGTTAAATGCCCCTTTCTTACTTTCCTGGTAAGTTAAGAGTGCAGTTGGCTTTGTCTCCTTTGAGTTCCTGGAGCTCTTGTGCGTCTCCCATCATTTTTACTGGGCTGGCTGAAACATTCATTTGGATTTTCCCATACCATTTTATGGAAAAACCGGAACAGACTTTTTGGTCAACCCAGTGCTTTGTTGTAACTACTGGCTTCATTACTTGACTTTCCCCTAAGGCCATAACCTTTGGGAGACAGGGGGACAGGTCTGTCATCACCGTTGCCTTCTTTAGGGACAGTGGCAGTGCTTAGGACATATACATAGGTGCAACACGCCAAGCTGGTATTATTTCTGGACCTGCTATGGTTTACAGAAGTCTGAAATTCTAACCTCTGGCCAGGTAGATAACATTACCTTGTCAGCTGGGAAAGCACGGCTCCAAGAGAACATTAAAGTTAGGGCACAAAGTCCTAAACCAGCTCTCTTCCAAGCATACATGTGTCTATTCATGACCACTGATGTTTTCAACCTATCAGTTTCAGCTCTCAGCCTGAATGGGAAGAAAAAAACCCTTCCAACTCAAGAGCGCCAGTGATGATCCAGAGGGTCTTCGTAGTGAACATAGCCAGTCTTGTGCTGGATCTGAGGCAATGATTCCTCTTATGAAAGGGATTTTCAGTTCTACACCAGAAAAGGATGTCACAATAAGCCTGAAAGAAAAGTTTAGGGTTTCATTCTCTCTTCCAGGAATTGCAGGTCTTCCCTGGAGACTCAGATGGTAAAGAATCTGCCTACAACTCAGGAGACTGGGCTTCGATCCCTGGGTCAGGAAGATCCCCTGGAGAAGGGAATGGCAACCCACTCCAGTATTCTGGCCTGGAGAATTTCATGGACAGGGGAGCTTGGCAGCCTACAGTCCATGGGGTTGCAGAAGAGTCAGACACGACTGAGCGACGAACACTTTGCCTCAATCACACAGCGTGCTAGGGATCCCTAATAGACAGGAATCAGCAGGTGGGGCTAGCAGGGGAGCCAACTGTCCTGGATATCAGTGACAGACTCTCCCTTCAGAGCCAGGAAGCCAACTCACCAGGTCCAAAGGGCAGAATCCAATTTACACTGTCTCCACTATCTTCCCTGGTGGCTCAGAGGTTAAAGCGTCTGCCTGCAATGCAGGAGACCTGGGTTCGATCCCTGGGTAGGGAAGATCCCTCTGGAGATGGAAATGGCAACCCACTCCAGTATTCTTGCCTGGAGAATCTCATGGACAGAGGAGCCTGGTGGGCTACAGTTCACGGGGTCGCAAAGAGTTGAACACGACTGAGTGACTTCACTTTCACTTTCACCATCTAAGCAGCTTTATTTGAAGAAGAACAATTCTAGAGACATGGGCTACCCAGGAAGGGACTCTTTGAAGCTAGTGGTTGCTAAAGATATCAGTAACTCTGCATGAACGGATGGAAGAAAAAAAGGAAGTAGAGTCTGGCCCTGAGAGAAAGGGGTGGCTAGAAAGCTGAAGTAGGGTTCAGAGCCAGGGTTCAGAGTTGGCTCCTGCTCTGGGGAGGGGCGGTATGAAATAAGCAAAACCTACAGCTGAAGGGCAATCAGTCTGGGGACCTGATGAGAAGGCTGGAGCTCCGTACTCACGTGAGTCCCTAAGCATCTCCTACCCACAGTTGTATTCATGCATACAGAAAAACACTGGGCAAATCACGCAGACTGTTCTTGGACCCTGTTATTAACATGAACGGAGCTCCCAACACATTTCAGGCCTGGCCTTTCATCACTGCTGGCAGTTGGGTGGGACTGGAGCCAAGTAAGGTGGCGCTGTGAAAAAAACCCGTCTGCCAGGAGACATAAGAGACGTGGGTTCAATCCCTGGGTTGGGAAGATCACCTGAAGAAGGAAATGGCAACCCACTCCAGTATTCTTGCCTGGAGAATCCCATGGACAGAGGAGCCTGGCGGGCTACAGTCCACGGGGTCACAAAGAGTTGGACAGGACTGAACGACTTAGCACTCATGGAGCAAACAAAACCCAGGGGTTGGTGCTCAGGATCCCAACTGTGCGGCAGGCAGATGCACCACCCACCACTCCTGCTTGACAGTTGCTGCCTTATTGCGACACAGCTTGACCTGTGCTAGATGAGGGTTTGTTAATAGCTGGAGTAAACGTTTAAAAAGCAAACTTTGATTTTCTGTGAATTAAACTGCAGTACTTTATTGGCCTGAAATTATTATGGGCTGAATCATCTCAACTGGAATAAAAGAAACTGAATCTTTCCAAGAACGTATCAATGAGCAATTAGTTGAACAGTAGAATCAAAGGACAGTTCCTTTCATTACTTGATTGAAAACAGGAAATTAAATTGGCACAAGATTTTGCGATAAGAGAGATATATAGGGTGTTTGCCCTATGTCTGGGACTGGATCATTTCTCACATTCTAAATAACTTCCTGACCTATTCCTCCACCTCAGCCACCCACTTCCAAAGCTTCAGTCTGCATTTTGTCTCCATAACTTTGAAGATGGCAAGTTCAACAACGCGGTTCTGAACCCACGAGCTCCTGTCCTTCCAGCTTCCTTCTGGCAACCGATCCCACTGACCGTCTTAAAATTCTTTGACTTCTTTGGAACTTAAAGTCACTTTTTATTATAATTATTTCTTTTGTTTAAGTTACACAAATTTCAAATATATAGAAACAGTAGAGAATAACATTCATGAATCCACCACCCAGGATATACATTAATACTGGACCTTTTTGCCTCATATTGTTTAAAAGAAATAAAATGTTACAGTTTCTGCTGAAGTTGTCAGGAATCCTTCCCATTCCCATTCACTGTTTCCAGGGCATATATACTGCCAGTAAAATCTATAATGTATCTTACTCTGTACATCCTTCTACAACTTGGTTTCTTCATTCATCAGTGTTTTCAAGATGGATTTTTTAAAAATTCTTTTCAACCCACTGGACCTCTCCTTTCCTATCCAATGTAAACTCCAGGAGCACATTGGGATGAATTGTATCCCCTCAAAAGATCTTCAAGACCTAACCTTCATCAATGGAAGCTTACTGAGAAATATGGTCTTTGCACATGTAACTAAGTTAAGGATCTCTGGATACGGTCATCTGTCTTGGACAGTCGAAAGCATCAGCTCTTCCGCCCCCAGCCTTTTTACGGTCACACTTTCACACCCATACATGACTACAGGAAAAACCACAGCGTTGACTATGTGAACCTTTGTTGATGAAGTGATGTTTCTGCTTTTTAATATGCTGTCTAGGTTTGTCATAGCTTTTCTTCCAAGCAGCAAGCATCTTTTAATTCTGTGGCTACAGTCTATGCTTTTGAACTATAATGTTGGAGAAGATCCCTGACAGTCCCTTGGACTGCAAGGAGATCAAACCAATCAATACTAAAGGAAATCAACCCTGAATACTCATTGGAAGGACTGATGCTGAAGATTCAACAATTTGGTCACCTGATGTGAAGAGCTGATTCATTGGAAAAGATCCTGATGCTGGGAAAGATTGAGGGTGGGAGGAAAAAGGGAATGACAGAGGATAAGACGGCTGGATGGCATCACCGACTCAATGGACATGAGTTTGAGCAAACTCCGGGAGATAGTGAAGGACAGGGAAGCCTGGTGTGTTGCAGTCCACGGGGTCATAGAGAGTTGGACAGGACTGAGCGACTGAACAGCAACAATCCTGGAGATGGAATGGATTCTTTACGCAATGTCTGCGTCCTCCTAAGAGAAAGGAGCCTGAGACTTGAGACAGAGAGACCAGGTGCGATGAGGACCATGTGAAGATTGAGATTCAAGTCTGGCAGCTACAAGCCAGGAAACACTTAGGGCTGCCCAGTAGCCACCAGAAGCTATGAGAGGCGTGGGATAACTCTCCCTCAAAGCTTCTGGGAAGAACCAACCTGCCAACACCTTGATATTGGACTTCTGGCCTCCAGAATTACGAGAGAAGAGTTTTCTGCTCTTCTCAGCCTCCAAACTTGCAGTGATTTGTTACAGCAGCCGCAGGAAACTGACATAAATAATCCCCTTTGTCTCTCTATCTTGCCCTTTTATCCATTTGGCAAAACTCCAGCCATGGACAGACCCAGCTATCTGCTTTATCCATAGCTGTGCTCAGAGAGCCATGCAGACTCACCACCATCGACCTGAAGTGGGCCTAACTCTGCACGTCTTCTCGTCTCCTCCCTGGTAGGAGATGATCTTCTTTATCACCTAGGAAGACTCAGGGTCACTTCCAACTTCCTACCTGACCAGGAAACCAGGCCCTCTGACTCCCTCACTTCACTGGAGGGGGCTGTTTAGCCCTTTGCGGATGCTCACTCTCCCATCGGTGCTCTATATCCCAACTGGCCCTGTCATCTCAGCCCTCTCACCGTTTTGGTTTCATATTTTCTAACTCTTTCCACTCGATTCCTCACGCTGGCTCCTCCCGCTTCTGTCCCCTTCATCATAAAATGCCAGCAACAGATTAGAAGACACACACACAGTCCCTCCCAAGTGAAATGCACACACACAAGCCCCTGAAGACACATTCGTGTTCTCCACCATCCACTCTGGTCTTGTCTGTCTTCTCCACTTGACAGCCAGACATTGTGAGAACCTATTCTTCCTCATTTCCTGCTAAATTCTCACTCCACACTCATTTGGCACCTACTCCCAAAGAATCCACCTCTCGCTAAGTTCATCCAGTGAACTCTAGACAACCAGAATCACTGACGCCAATGGGCATTTTTCTGTACCTCTTTCACTTGACTTCCTCATGGCAATGAACACAGGGCATCATTCCCACACCTTGAAACGTTTCTTGTCTCCTGGCTCCTGTCTCCGCATCCTTCTGGTTTTCCTCCATCTTTCTTCCCCCTGCACAGGTTCAGGCCGCCCTGTCCAGTCACTAGCGATGCCATTCTTCCTCTGTCTACAAGACAGTCTTCAGCCCCGTTTTCTTTCCTTTCCCTACTCACACCCTCGCCAAGCTCACATATGGTCATCACTCTAATCAACACACGATCCCAAAGTAAATCCAGAGCAGACCTCTCCTCTGCCTTCCGTATATTCAACGCCAACGCTGGGTATCACAAAGTCCACTTGAACACAGACCTAAAATTAGAACCGTTTCTCCTGCACTTCCCTGCCCTGCCTCCACTCCTCCAGACCTGTCACTCTCCCAAAGGACTCATTTTTAAGGCCACACCATATACCCTAGATCAACATTAGAGTGTCAAATGTGACCCTTCTCTCTTCTTCCACCAACTGATCCGTTGCTAATTCCTGTCACTAGTTTCTTATGACATCTCCTAAATCCACCACCCATTATTCTATCACCAAATATTAGTCCAAGCTACCAGCACCTGTACAGCAACCTCCTAACTGGTCTTCCTGCAGCCCCGCCCACTCTTGTCTAATTTTTCCTACAGGATACAGGACCAGCGAGGCTCCCGTCTCTGTAACCATTCCAGCCTCAGTCCATCCCACAGGCCTTGCTTCCCATTCTCTAGCCACTGTCTTTGCTTTCCTAGCTTGCTCACGCCTGCTCTGTCCACCACAGGTCCTTTGCGCATGTCATTTCTGCTACCTGGAATGCTAATTTTCTAAATTCTTACTCCTCCTTCAGATCCCAGCTCAAATTTCTCTTTCTCAGGAAAGTCTCCCTGCTCCCTCAAGCTGCCCCTCTCCACCATTCTTTTGAGTGCCTTCCCTTCGCTGTCCTATCACAGGTGTGATCTCAACCTTTGCTCCTGTGATCTTATCATCTGCCTCTTCCAGTGACACCATGCATGCCAAATCCACAAGGTCCGGTTTCGGCTCACGCTCATACTCCATGGCCAGTGTCAGTATGTGGATGGCACTCAGGACAAGGTTTTTATTATTATTTTTTATTGTTGTTCAAGCCCTAGGGATGCAGGAAAGCTTTAGAAGCACAAAGGGAATGTTGGCACATGGTAGATTTCCAGGGCCAACTCCTGCAGCTTATGATTTTCTGTCAAGAGGAAACAAAAGCGTAATTCGGTGGCATCTTCACAGTTTATTCCTGCCAGTTCTGCTTTTCTATAAATACAGTCCTCATTTTCAAGCGATCTGGAGACGATGGCTGCGGTTGACTATTTTGGGGGAGGCCCTCTCGATTTCGGACGGGATGCTGTCATCTGTCTCTGCTCCTGGGGCAGGTGTGGGGTGAGTGGTGGACACCTGTTGCTGATTCTACAGAAGCCGGACGTGTCGGGCTGAGTGCTTCGCAGGACCTGGGCAGGGCGTCTGAGGGCAGGTCGAAAGGCATGTCAAGATCATCTCCATGAGGACCCATTATTTGGTGTTCTGTCCATTCCTGTTTTTTTCCTACCATCGTGTAATGCCAGATGCTTCTGAGGGAAGCTCCCTGTCCTGCTGGGCTTTCACCACCATCCAAAGTTCATGCTGAAGACCTTTTAAGGACACCAGCCTTCAGCCTGGAATACAAAGATGTTTGAGCAGCATGGAGCACGGAAATAGGTCTTTGATAAACTCATGTAATTGTTGATGCCAAGACTGAGGAAAATGTTGAGATCATCATTTTCCAGTGTGGTTCTCTTATTGCTAATACAAAGCAAGATTTCTGGGTGCACCTTTGAAAATGCTGTATACACAGACACATGCATTCTGTAACCCGAGTTACAGGGTAACTACAGTATAGTTAATTCTAGCAAATTAGAAATGAAACTCACCATGGAAATAACAATAGGCCAAGTATACATTGTATTAATGTCCTTTTGTGTAATCAAGAAAGCACACAAGTTTAAATGCAAATACATAATATAAATGTAATCAGTTCAGTTCAGTTGCTCAGTCATGTCCGACTCTTTGTGACCCCATGATTTGCAGCACGCCAGGCCTCCCTGTCCATCACCAACTCCCGGAGTTCATTCAAACTCACATCCATCAAGTCGGTGATGCCATCCAGCCATCTCATCCTCTGTTGTCCCCTTCTCCTCCTGCCCCCAATCCCTCCCAGCATCAGAGTCTTTTCCAATGAGTCAACTCTACATGGCATGAGGTGGCCAAAGGACTGGAGTTTCAACTTTAATATCTGGGCTTATTCTGTGTATTTAAAATTGTGGAAATTGTTGTACATATGAAACTATGTTACATACACATATACACACACATGACAAATATTTGCATAATAGTTAAAATTGATCAACCAATTAACATTCCCACAATCAGTCAGTTCTCTTGTATATTTAATACTTGATGCTTAGCCATGCATAGGAAAGTTTGTACTTCAAAGTACTACTTGATCATACACACAAATTTATGTTAAACATCCTTTAGTTGTCAATTTTTTTCTCTATGACGCTAAGAACTAGCACAGGAAGTCTCTCCTTATTTACAAAAATCAGGAACAATATTTCTGAATCCAGTTAAGAACAAAATATACTACAGTGCACACCACTGACTTAAACTAAAAAACCAGATTAGCTGGTTGCAGCATATGAGCCATCCATTTATCATGATTTACAGAGAGCCCATAGCCTATCTTCTATTTTCTCTAATTCAGCAGCTGATTGTCCTTTAAAATAAAGACACACAGGGACTTCATTGGTAGACCAGTGGCTAAGACGCCACGCTCCCAATTCAGCGGGGTGGGGGTGGGGTCGATCCCTGGTCAGGGAACTAGATCTCATATGCCACAAGTAAGATCCCACACACTGCAATGAAGATAGAAGGTCCCACGTGCCATGACCAAAACTTGGCACAGCCAAATAATAAAATATATTTTTTAAAAATAAATAAAATAAAACACACGGAAATATTACACTCATCTGCCAAATTAATCAGTTTGGCCACTGAGGTTATAATAACTTGCTAAGAAGAGTTAATACTAAGAAAGATTAAAGTTGCAATTTTGCCTATCTCAGGTCTTAATTCTTTCTCTCTCAAGTTTTAAACGAAAACATTTTCAGACTTTAATGGTTCATGAGTAGTTTGATGCCACTGGATTTGCAGCCATCAAAGGACGAGTTCTCTGACACCTTAAAGAAGTCAGCATAGCGGTTCAGGTGCATTTTTGCACAAGAAGCATCGGAGCTTTGTCTTACGGTCTTGCCAAATGGATTAAGCCAAGCCCGTGACTGTCCAGAGGAAATGCATCCAATACAGCATCGTTCAGGAGTTCATGTGACACATGGCAATTATTTAAATGTATTACATTGGATTGTTTCATTATAAGCTGTTTTCACAGCACAGTCAGGAGGATCACAAAGGAACCTGTGGAATCTTTATTTTTTTTTTTCCAGTGCTTCCAGAACACTCCCTGTTTCTTTCGTGTTCACATCTGACCCCTCACTTTGCCTGAGAATATATTTCATTTAGATTTCTCTTCTCCAAGGCAATGCTGTAAGTGCCCTTTTTCTGTTTCACTCTGGGGGGATATAGGAGAGCCATCCCTTTAGAGTTTTGCTTGCATGAAAATCTCTCAGAAGTGTTTAGAGATATGTAAATGACCTACACGCTTTATGACACCTTAACAAGCCTGTACAGTGATCAAAAGCCAGAGAGAACGCATTCAGGTGAAGAGACTGTCAGCGGGGTGACAATTTAGAGATTCATGAAATTCACAGGTTCATTCTAATCTCAGGAATGAACAAATGATGGCAACAGGACATTGAGGCTTCCATCTCAGAAACAGAAAGCAGCAACTGGGGATGAATGCATGAAAACTGGTACAGATTTCAAGACTTGGCAACTTTCCTATCTCTTTTCTCTTTCATTCCTCAAAGCAACCAGCATGAAAATTCTCAGATCTGTGGACAAGGTACGAGAAGCAGATTGCCTATTTCACACTTTGGGAGCGAGCCACAGCAGGAAGAGGACCAAGAAAGAGAGAAGGTGATGATTCTGAGGAGGAGGGAGAACAGGACACGGGGTAAGAAGGAACTAAAAGCCCCAGAGTGGCCCTGGATGACCTGCGTACTTACGTATCAAAATCAGAATGAAACAAAGAGAATGAATCTGCATGGCTCCTCCATCATCTCATCTCAAACCCAACACAGTGAAATCAGAACTCTTAGCATTTCTTTCCCTACACTCTGCTCTCTGTAATACACTTTTATTTAAAAAAATATGCACATAAAGTGCCACCATGAACATCCTACTAATCTCAGTCATGTAAGGTACCATTCTCACCCCATCTCACAAATAAGAAAACTGGGGTACAAGGTTCAACCAACCAAGGTCACGCAACTAACAAGTTTCAGAGCTGAACTTGAAGCTAGGTCATCTGACTCCAGAGTCAGTGCTCGTCATACCCCAGCCATACTGAGTTTACCCAGATTCCTTTGCTGTCGACTAGGCTATGAACTAGAGAGTTATCTTTGTCATTTTACAATGACGCTTCACTTATTCAAGATTTTTCCTCCATAAAAAAAAAAAAAAAACCTATTCCTATCTGCCAATGACCATATACAACTTACTTTCTGTTCTGTGTTGATTTTTAACCAGAGAAGGGAAAATAAGCATGAAAAATAAGAAATGGATTGTCAACGCTGGAATGAAAGCAGTCAAGTATGGGCAAGGTGGAGCGCTAAGTTCAGATATTTATAGATCAAATCAAAGTGGTGGTTGTATAAACTGAAAAACAACAACAAAAAACCCGAGACGCATGAAAACACATAGGATCTGAAAGCCATTTTCAATCACACTGAAGAATTATTCCACACGAGAGCAATTCCAAGGCTTGACTTTTTTCCCTTTGGTTCAGGCAGCCAACTGTAATTAAATTCCACTAACAAACCTACCAAGCTGAAGTCAACAGATGCCCAGTGAAAAATCAAGGCAAACAAATAATCTTACCTGCAGACGTGTGTTTGAACTTTTCACTTTTCTTCTTCCTCCATTTCCAAGGCTTGAAGATCCTCCCCAGGTTGGCAAACTTACTTCTCCTCCGGATGGGTGGGGTGTGGGTACCTGGGACGAGGGAGTCAGATCGCATGGCCGCCAGCCTCTCCACTTCCTCAGCTTGTTTTCCCGAGAAGGAGATGGAAAAAGGAGAAAGAAAAGTGTTAAAACGGGAGCCTCACAGATGGCCAACGTTTTCCATGGTTACAGATAACAGAAACCACATGACCGAACTTCCGTTTCTCTTTTTGCCTTTTGGAATGGAAGTCACACCAATGTGTTCTAAAGGCTGGCAACAGTCAGCCAAAGACTAGGGGATCTGGAGCACCCAAAATGGATTTGGCCAACCTTGACCTAGGCTCGAGAAGGAGGACGAGGAGGAGCAGAGCCCTCCTGACACAGAGACTCCCAACAAGGCCAGGACAGGGCGTGAGAAGAATCAGATGACAGTCAGTGTAACTACTAGTCCAGCACTTTCTCAAGTAAGACTTGGCAGACGCTGTCACCGTAACACTGTCTGCTGAGAAAAGAGGGAGAAACATTTACCAACTGTCCGTTCCAATGTCAACATTTTACACCACCCACGACGCTCTCTCCTAGGATGATGCTTCACCCATATGGGCATATTGAATGAGTGGCTCCACCTTAAAATCCAATTGACTGTTTTCAGAATCACACTTCAGTAGATCTTATAATTGCTTTAATTCCTCTAGGTCTTTTCGTTTCTGGTGCTTTGCTTTAATAAAAAATTCTTAGAAACTGAGAGTTGAGAGTGACATTAGGTACCATCTAGACTCATCCCAACAACTTGACATTTGAGGACATGAAGACCTTCAAACTCATGATGCCTCGGGGACCCTTTCTTAAGGGCCACAATCACTCTAACCCCTTTTATCACTTGGGACAAAACTCTTTTCCAGTGTACTTGAGCATCTATAGATCTCAGGGAGGTAAAGAGAAAGTAACCTCGTTGGCAAAATCAAGGCAGGCGGGATGGACCTGCCTTTCCAGAAAGTCCAGTTACATCTAGAGCTGAGGCCAACGCAGAACTACTCTGCTGAGCCTCTAACATAATCCTTCAGAAAAACTCCTGGACTTCACAACACAGGCTGATCTCTAAGCTCGGTCTTATAGCCTGATGTTCTACCTGCTGTCATCCAGTATGGTTTGAACTCAGGAGATTCAATTATTCAACAGAAAGAGAGAGAACAGCACTGAAACATCTACACTGCCATGTGTGAAGTAGATACCCAGTGGGAATTTGCTATATGATGCAGGGAGCTCAAAGGGGACATATGTATGCCTATGGCTGATTCCTGTTGATGTATGGCAGAAACCAATACAATACTGTAAAGCAATTATCCTCCAATTTAAATAAATGAAAAAAAAAGAAAACAGACCTATATATGGGACCTCAACCATACGCCAGGCAGTGTGCAACAGTAACAGATGATGGCAGGTTGGTAAGGGCTGTGGGCAAGACTGAAAGGAAGTGGATGAATTTTAGAGACGTCTGGGAAGCCAAGTCAACAGGACCCAGGACTGACTGGGTGGTTGAGGGGGAGGAGGCAGATCATTCCTGATGTCCCATGGATCATGTCAGTGGAATGGCCCCCTCCATTCTTGGAATCAGGGAACACTGTTGGGGCATCAGTTTGGGGGACGGTGGTGAGCACCCAATGACTTCAACACGTTGCATAGTGAAAGCACTTAACCCTTTGATTACAGGGTTCTGCATGGGGACCCCTCTCTTCCATCACTGTCTTACGTGACCACTCAATAGTGAGCCAGATACTGATCTTTCCTGGAGCAGATATACCGAAGAACTGGGCATGGTCGGGCAGCGTCTAGAGGAGAAGACAGTGGCATCAATGTGGAAAATTCCGCTGTTGGAGGAAACTGCCAAACTCAACGAAGGCAAAGAGGACAGAGGAGTGGACTCTTCTTCATCGCTGGAGAAGACCCCAGGGTGTGCCATTTGGAGCTGGATTTGAGAGAAGGAACCGTTCTCCCTACACAGGGAGGAGGAGAAGTGGATCTCTGGAAGGAGAAAGAGACCCAAAAGGAACAGAGCAGGCTGAAAGAATATGGCATTGCCTGGGAGCTGTAAGAAACCCAGGGAACCAGCGGAGTCAGCTACACTGGGTGAGACAGGGAGTCAGTGCTGAGAGGCGGGGATGGGTCTGGAGCCAGACTCTGCAAGCCTTCGGAAAACTGGGTGTTTAGGTTTCATCCTATTTGCAGAAGGAGACGGATGGGAATCTGAAAATGGGAATTGACATTATTACATTCAACGAATACTTCCGGAATGCTCACTGTGTACCAGACACTTGGGCTATGTCAGTAAACAGGAGATAAAAAATGATCTGATACAAATACCAGTGTAAGCTATGACGGAGCTTAACTGGCGGGTAGGGTGGAGAGCAGACAACACACAGCAAAACTTAGTAAACAGCACAGCATGCTGGGAGACAGCTGCTGGAGGGAGAAAAGAAAAGGTAAGTACGACAAGTAAATGATATCAAGAGTGTCTAGGTGGGGGAGGGACTCAGTTTTAAATAGCCTGATTGAGAAGACATACGATCAGGACACAATCAGATTTGTTTCCGAGAAACATTATAGTGACAGCCAACGGCATCTTGAACTGGAGTGTGAAAAGACAGGTGGTGGAGCCTAACAAAGGAGGCCAAGCAGACACATCTGGAGGGGAGTGACAGAAGGGACCCGGAGAAAAGATGTGATCCAGCAGAGAGAGAATCAGAACAGCATGGTAATTTTCTAGATCCACATGGGGGAGGACAAGCAAGCAAGAACGAAGTTTTCGCTTCCCATGACCAGGGAGATAATGAAGACTTGACATGTTTTAATGAACTCTGACTAGAAAGGAAAGAAGCAGAAAAGGATGGCTGCTCAAGGACAAGGGCTTCGAAACCAAATAACGAAGTCTTTTTTTGTTGCTGTTTTTTTCCTTTAGGGAGCTGGATTTTATTTCTTAAGCTCACGGAGAACTACTGAAGAAAGTTTGTCAGGAAGGGATGGGAAGACAGGATCACATTACTAGGCTGAGCAGCCAGCACCAGTGGAGAGCAAGAGATGGGAGTTGCAGGGAAGAGACTGAGAAGTTTGTGAAACAGGGTTCTTAGGGAGGAGAAGAGGTGGGATCAAAAGTACTTCAGAGATTAGTCATCAAAGACTTTACTCTGAGCTACGAACATCTGAACCGAGGTCTGTGATCACAAATGGCACGGATCAGATGTGAGCCTCAGGAAGATGAATCTGGCAGCAATGGATAAAGTGGATTGTGACTGAAGAGACAAAGATAAAGATGGAGGAGACTTTAAGTAAGCCTGGGCTACAGAGAGGATGAGCAGACTGGTTAAAAGAAAGAACAACTGCAATGAGGAAATAGAAACCGAATGGAGTAGGTAAACAGCCTCTGGAGCAATACTGATTTTGGAAATTATTCTCTTTAAAGGGTACCAGCTGCTTGAGTTGGTACCCTCTTGAGTGTGCTAAGTCACTTCTATCATGTCCGACTCTTTGCAACCCTATGGGTTGTAGCCCACCAGGCTTCTTGTCCATGGGATTCTCCAGGCAAGAATACTGGAGTGGGTTGCCATGCCCTCCTCCAAGGGATCTTCCCGACCCAGGGATCCAACCCGAGGCTCATGTTTCCTGCACTGCAGGTGGATTCTTTACCACTAGAACCATCTGAATGCCCCCTCAACAATGCCCAACAGCTGGGAAGAGGCACACAGTGACAACTGTGGGAAGCCACAGCAAGGAGGTTTTGAATCCAGGATGGAAAGCAGCTCAAGACAGTCTGGTGACCTGATTCCCACAAGATCACTTTCTCTTTTGCAGCCATCACCTTTTGAAAGCTTCTTACCTTAGCTGATAATCTCAGCTTGTCCAGATTTTGCACCTACCTTCCTAATCTAGTCTCCTGCCTTCAAACTTACATGTTAAACTGTTGCTAGATTACTTTTCTCAGAAATTTCCAATGGCTCCCCATAACTTAGAGTAGAAAGTTCTAGTTTCTTGCTTTGCCCTTCAGGAATCTCCATCTGAGTTCCTGCCCAGAATGATCTTCTAGTACTTCCCTATACAGACTCTGCAGCCCAAATGAAACACTGCCTGGACCCAATAGACTTGGGGAGTGGGAATCAAACCACTGAAATTATATGCAAAATTTCATGTCTATTTGAGTATCTGCATTTGGCTGGAGGAGTTCCCATTGTTTGAGTCTCCGAACAGTCTAAGACACAAGAGGTAAAAAATTTAAAGCATCCAGCGGCTTTCCTGGTGGCTCAGAAGTAAAGAATCCACCTGCGAAAGCAGGAGTCATGGGTTCGACCCCTGTTCTGGGAAGATCCCACGTGACTCAGAGCAACTAAGCCAAAGCGCCACAATTATTGAGCTTGTGTCCAGAGCTCGGGAGCTGCAACTACTGAGTCCACAAACCACAACTACTAGAGCCCTAGAGCCTGTGCTCTGAAACAAGGGAAGACACTGCAAAGAGAAGCCCGCTCCCCGCAAGTCGCGCAGCGACTAGGACCCAGCTCAGCCAAAGATAAACAAACAAAATTATTATTATTTTTTAATTAAAGCATCCAGGTTGAGGCCTTTATGACTTGAGCCAACTTAAATCATCTTCTGCTAAGGGGTAAAGGGAAAGGGTATACACTGAAGCCAAAAAAAAAAAAAAAAACAAAGCAAAAAAACCCAGATACGAGTTATTCAGGATTGCCACGGAGTTAGCTCTCATAGTTGGTGCTTCCTAATGGTCTGTTCAGCCAGTAAATGAATGAGGGCACTGACCCCACTCATTCACACCATCTTGAGAGGTATGAAACTCAGCATCCCTATTCGACTCAGAAAAAGGCACCGCAAGGACCAGAAAGCTCTTTCACAATCACAACTTTCAGAAATGAATAAAAATCATTCTGAAATTACCATGCTAAAATAATTATAAGAAATTAGGAGTGCCTTTGGAAAATTTAGAGTGGAAAAGAGCTGACAAAACATTACAAAGGCCTAATTATAACTCCATCGTTAAATGAATCCTTATGAAGTATATTATTAAACCCAAGATGTTTAGTCCTTAAGTCTAGATTTATGTTCTAATCATCACACGACTTCTTCCCCCCTGTTCATCTGATGGAAGGGGCTAGCTCTCAACCTGTTTTGCCCCTAGACAATGACCTTGGAAGGCTTAAGAGTGAAGAAAGAGACCAACTCTGAACACAGTTTGAGGAGGAAGAAAAACAAGAAAACAGAACAAGGCTCAGAATATAGTGGCCTCTGTCCAACCAACCCCAGGGACAGGAGCGAACAGGATGGAGCCAAGTAGGTGAGAAAGGTCTGTTTACGAAAACAGCCTTCTTTTGAAACACATCAAGAAAAGCCTGCTTTGCCCAAGCCCACTGCTCTCAAAGGTGGCTTCCTCTTGCTGCTGAGAGAGGAGACAGCTGTCTGGAGAAAGGGCTCACTGAGACACAAATCAGCTCGAATGTCAACGGCCAGAGCTGAGAACACCGACCCCCGCAAGGTGGGAAGCTGGGCAGCTGAGCTCATTCAGAGGGCCGAGGGAGGAGGGGAGGAGGCCTGGATCTCTGGGGTCTTCCCTGAGCATCTATCAAAGACCCCCTCCTAACAGACCAGGTGGGCTGGGCTCCCTTTCAGGACATGACTGGGATGGATTGGCTTTATCAGACAGCGGGGCCTGTCTGAGAAGAGGTGGCTTTTCATTCTCTTTGGCAAAGCAGGAGACAAAACACCTGACAGATGCATGATTTTAACACATTATTGACCAGGGGAATTTTGCAGAAGCTAATGCCTGTGGCTGGTGATTTGTTATGTACATGAATATTGATACAGTCTGGTCAAAAACGTTCAGGGTAACAAATACCGGAGCATTAATACCTCTCTGGTCAATAAGTTGTTAATTACCAAGAACCCAAGTGGCTGTGTCTGTGTGTGCTCTGGAGTCACACACCACCACCCCCAACCAGCTCCCCGGGGTGGCCAGGCTGCTCCTGGTGGGCTCTTAGAGCCTGTGGGGGATGGGGAACAGCAGGGCACTTCAGCGGGCATTCCCTTGCGTTGGTTATTTCTCATGGTGGCTCAGCTTTCAAAAGGCTTATCAAAAGGAAGCACCAGCTTTGGCGTCCTGCTGGCCTAGAATGTGTTAGTCATTCAGGGTCCCCCTGAGAAGTCTGGACAGAAGGGAGCCACAGTGTCTGTGTTGTCTGATGTCTAGACAATGGACGAGGCAGAAGGGCCAGGACATCTGGGGCCTCCACTCTAGATCTCTCCACGTGCCAAGTGCTCTTGGGATTTCTGAACGACTTCAGAGGCTCCCAGGTTGGACTCTTGCTTCTCAACCCAAAGCGAACCCCAGAAGAGAGTGCTTAAGTAGCAGGATCTGGGAACATTCACTTCCCCTTCTAATAAGACTGCAAGGGGTTCTGTTTTCATGACATCTCACCAGCCTAGGAATGGGAGCCCAAGATGGGGGTGGAGAGCTGTTAGTCAAGTACACTGAGCTGCCCAGGACACAAAACTGCCACTTTTCTGCCTCAAGCAGGATGACCTTTGCTTACGGCCGCAAAACAATGTCACACAGGTCCCTGGCCATTTAGGAAGTGCTCAATGACTATCGCTTTCCCCTTTTAAAATTGCAATTTCAGTTCCAAGAGACACCTTATTACAGGGACATGAAGAGTGGTTACAAAGCATCGGGCATAAGAGGGTCGTGGTTTCCCTTTTTCACTCCGAAACTATCATAGCACAGTCTCCTTTAGAGGCCAGATCTCTTTTGAAGAGTTTCTATCCAGCCTAGGACTGATCTGTGTTAACTACCAGGTGTGTTTAAAAAAAACAAGAGTAATGCATTTTTATTCTAAAAATCAGGACCCACTGCCCAGTTCCAGGAGGTGCTGAATGGAGGCTCCATTGCCCAGAAAAGGTCGCCTGGTTTAGGGGACACACGGGAGCTGGTAAGGGCTGGGAGGCAAAGCAGAACTGCCACATTGCCCATGGAGCGCCTAAAGGGTTCAGTGCAAACACAAATGTGTTTCCTGAAAACACGCCAGGGTTAACATCGCTGAGGACAAAGATCTGTGGTGTTCACACCTCTTCTCGCTCTAGCCTTCCCTGACCTTCACTGCCCTTACATGCCCTTCCACCCTCTATGTACCACCTGCCTCTTCCTCATGCCTCACCAGCAAGTCAAAGATGGATTCAATATTAGAATTAAGGTACGAGCACTGATTGTGCTGTGTGCTTAGCCTCAGTCGTGTCTGACTCTTTGAAACCCCATGGACTGCAGCCCTGCTGGCTCCTCTTTCCATGGGGGTTCTCCAGGCAAGAATACTGGAGTGGGTTGCCATACTCTCCTCCCAGGGATCTTCTCAACCCTGGGATCGAACCCAGGTCTCCTGCACTGCAGGCGTATTCTTTACCATCTGAGCCACCAGGGAAGCCCATGAATACTGAAGTGGGTAGACTATTCCTTCTCCAGGGGATCTTCCTGACCCAGGAATCCAACTTGGGTCTCCTGCATTGCAGGCAGATTCTTAACCTGCTGAGCTACCAGGGATGAACACAGCTTCACTGAACAAAGGCTTTCTCTCTCTTAATCCAAAGGCTGGTTAATCTGAGTGATGCAGGCTCCAGTGAAGAGGGGACAGAGCTCTGGAGACGCTTGGCTACTTAAGACACACAGGTGGCTTCCTTCTCTACCTGGGACTTCCTAAAGGAAAAGCCAATCATATGCCCACAAACTTCACCCCTACTCCAGATCCAACCATCACACACTGCTCAGCCACTGCGCCTCTGGAGAGACAGAAAAATGTTTATATTTAGAAAGCAGCTAATCAATAATCCTGTTACAGGAAGGGTATTCTTCCTGAGGGAAGAACCAATAAGGGGTGCGCCTTACAGTCCTGAGGGCTAGAAGTAGAGAGAAAAAATCAATCAGGCTGCATGTACCCAAGCCAATGAAAAAAAAAAGTGAAAGTCCGTTGCTAAACCGTGTCCAACTCCATGTGATCTCATGGACTGCAGCCCACCAGGCTCCTTTGTTCATGGGATTTCCCAGGCCAGAATACTGGAGTGGGTTGCCGCTTCCTTCGACCCAGAGTTCGAACCTAGATCTCTAGCTTGGGAGGTGGATTCTTTACCACTGAGCCAGCGCCAGGCACTGGCCAACTTCCCTTCTGGCTCCAGAGATTTCTGCCTGGCAGGGGGCCGTCCCACCCACTGGCAGGAGCTGGTCTTAAAGGGCTTTCCCAGGCTTGCCACTGTCTTCAGCACTCTGAACAGCCACCCTTTACTGGCACCTTGGCAAAGGCACACCAGGATGCTATGACAACAGAAGGAGGAGAGAGGGGAATTCACGGATCCTGTGGGACCAAAGATGGCCCAAGACATGTTTGTGTTAATCTGCTCTTGAAGCACTAGTTGAAATCCAAGAGGAACAGGAGACTATCCCTAAATCCTAGGCCCTAAGATGCACTTTTGAAGATGAAAAGAGGGTAGCTCTACTGGTTCTGAACTTTGGAGGTCATTGTATAAGCAGCTATATGACTAACATGAACTCTGCAGGCTCTGAACAGGATATGAGTCCCTTGTAACAGGAAGAGAGGTTTTAATCAGGAGGTGCTTTGTGAATGACGACCATGACGATGATGATAATCGTATTGTAACAGTGACCAGTTTTTAGACACAAAGTCAGCCAGGCACTTAACCTAAGTACTCGATACACAACACCTTACACAATCCTCACATTAATCTTATGAGTTACTGCTGTTATCCAATCTCCACTTTACAGGTGGGAAAATTGAGAAACTGATGAATAGGAAGATGTGATTCTCAGCAAAGAGAAACCCAGGCTTTAAATGAAGAGTTGTCTGTTTTCAAGACTACCTTCCCACACTATGAAAATCTGGCTCTTCAAATCTCTATGTTAGTGACTAATATAATAGGGCTTCAGTGATGAGGGAGAAAACAAGCTTCTTTTTGAAAAGGCTACAAAACAGATGCCAGTATAAGTTAATCTAGACAGGATATTAAAAAGCAGAGACATTACTTTTCCAACAAAGGTCCGTCGAGTCAAAGCTATGGTTTTCCTAGTAGTCATGAGGGCTTCCCTGGTGGCTCAGAGGTTAAAGCGTCTGCCTGCAATGCGGGAGACGTGGGTTCGATTCCTGGGTCGGGAAGATCCCCTGGAGAAGGAAATGGCAACCCACTCCAGTATTCTTGCCTGGAGAACCCCATGGACGGAGAAGCCTGGTGGGCTACAGTCCACGGGGTCGCAAAGAGTCGGACACGACTGAGCGACTTCACTTTCATGAGGAGTGAGAGTTGCCCCATAAAGAAAGCTGAGTGCTGAAGAATTGATGCTTTAGTCCCTTGGACTACAAGATCAAACCAGTCAATCTGAAAGCAAATCAGTCCTGAATATTCATTGGAAGGACTGATGCTGAAGCTGAAACTTCAATATTTTGGTCACCTGATCCCAAAGAACCGACTCATTGGGAAAGACCCTGACACTGGGAAAGACTGAAGGCAGGAGGAGAAGGGAACGACAGAGGATGAGATGGCTGGATGGCATCACTGACTCGACAGACATGAGTTTGAGCAAGCTGGAGTGCTGCAGTCCATGGGGTCACAAAAAGTTGGACACGACTGAGCTGAGCAAAAGAAAAGTGACGTCACTGGTCTTATCCTGCCGCTGCTGCTAAGTCGCTTCAGTCGTGTACGACTCTGTGAGACCCCAGAGACGGCAGCCCACCAGGCTCCGCCGTCCCTGGGATTCTCCAGGCAAAAACACTGGAGTGGGTTGCCATTTCCTTCTCCAATGCATGAAAGTGAAAAGTGAAAGTGAAGTTGCTCAGTCATATCCGACTCTTAGCGACCCCATGGACTGCAGCCCACCAGGCTCCTCCGTCCATGGGATTTTCCAAGCAAGAGTACTGGAGTGGGGTGCCATTGCCTTCTGTCATAAAACATACGCATATATAAAATGCACATGCATATAATATAAGCAAACATGCCCTGGAGGATACCCACCCAAAGTCACTAGGACATGCAGAACCAGTAGGATGTTCTCCATGAAGCCCTTGTGCCCCAGGCTACAATTAGGAGCTCAGCAGGTGCCAGTGTGGCCTGAAATAGACTCAGATCTGCTTTACTTAGAAAAGGCTATACACGGTGTATGGTGGCAAGAATCTCAGTTTTGAAACCAGGAGGCTGTCCTTCAGATCTGGAATCTACTGCCTACTAGCTACAAGATAAGGGTTCTTTTTTGGGTTCTGGGCAGGTGGTCTGTGCTTCCTGATTTTCCTCCGGAGAATCACCTCTCCTCCACTTCCAGTCCTGGAGACTCAGGTAAGTGCGGTCTCAGTCCTGAGGCCAGAGGCGGGCACGTGACCCAGCGCCAGCCAATCAGAACACTGCATTCTCCATCCACCTTCCTGCCCATAGTCATTCATTCAGGGATGAGGAAGTTAGCCCCGCCAGGCAATGAGACTAAATTATGGATTTTGTTGGGGCTATCTCAACTAGGATTGTCTATTAGGCCCTAAGCCTGGTCAAAGCAGGGGCCATAAATTTGAAAACCTTCTCTCAGACTTGGTTAAATATTTAAAAAAAAAGAATTTCTAGGGCGCAATGGTAATTCACATGCTTTGGAAGAAAACAATTCTATTAAGTCGAGTACTTTCTATTTTCAGAGTTCTGTGCTGAGAGGATATTCACATTCCAGGATCACAGACAGCCAGTGGACAAAGAACACTGCTAGCAGACTAGACAGGAGAGAAATTTAAATTGATAGAAGTGTTTCTATTCATTGAGATAGTAGATGTTATCCACAGAATTCTTCCTGAGATAGTCCAAACAAAGTTCCTGTTTCATCTCCCAGGAATCTAACCTTCAACCACCAAAGAATGTAACAACTACAAAAACTTATAACACATTCTATTGTTCCTTTAATCTACAAATTTGTGCTGGGAATGGAACCTTTGCACTTAAATCGTAAAAGAACTCTCAATCCTTTGTTAATCCAAAGTGACAATCAAAATAATGTAAATTCTGTGCTCATCCTAAAACCTCGGATCCTTGGGTCCCATGCTCTTCAATAACTACATAATGCCACTCACAGCTCCAAATTAGACCTCAATGAAACTTGGTTTCTCCTGCAGGGGTCAGCAAACTCTTTCTGTAAAGCCAAATCATAAATATGTATGTTCAGTTGCTCAGTCTGTCACAACACCTTGTGACTCCAGGGACTCCAGCCCACCAGGGTCCTCTCTCTGTCCATGGGATTTTCCAGGCAAGAATACTGGAGTGGGTTGCCATGCCCTCCTCCAAGGGATCTTCCCAACCCAGGGACTGAACCTGCATCTTCTGAGTTTCCTGCACTGGCAGGCAGGTTCTTTACCACTGTGCCACCTGGGAAGCTCCAATATGGGCCATTCACTTCTGCTGCAAATACTCAATTCTGCTGCAACATGAAAGCAGCCTCAAACAAATGTACACAAGTGGACATGGCTGTGTTTCAAAGACTCTTATTTACCCAAACAGGCAGCCAGCCTTTGGGACCATGTCAACCCTTGCCCTGTAGCATGGAGTTGCTAGTAATCTTTCTGCCATCTCGAAGGAAGAGCCCAGCTGAGTATTGAGCCAACAGAGAAGAAAATAAAAGGTTGAGCGACGTATTGCTCAGGTTAGCCCCTGAATCACTTTGGTCCTGGATCCAGCCATGCCTGAAACCATCCTAAACCCAGACCGATGAATTATATGAACCAATGAATTATCCTTTTCACTTAAGCCAGGGTGGGTTGGGTTCACTTTCACTTGCAACCACAAGAGTTCTAACAAATTAACTGTGTGATCCCCAGCTTGCTCTCCTATAAAAAAAAGGACAATATTGACTTGCAAGGATTAATAGGTATATACTTAAAAGCACTCATTGTAGTACTTAAAAGTCAGGCAGACCACCTGGCCAATGAGGGTTCAATCTAGGGGTACAATTCCTTACCTCTTCACCCTAGGATGTCCCTTAAGGAATTAGATGATTTTTTTTTTTTTTTTTTAGTTTTGGAGGCTCTAAACTATGCTGAAACACTCCAGGTTGATGTAAGAATCAACTGAAGTAAGTACCAGCACCAATTTATTAAATCACTGGTTTGCATCTTAAACCTGTTGAACCAGAATGTGAATGTACAATAAGCAGCCCAGGGATTTCTGATGCCAGGGTTCTGAGAATCACACGTGAAGAAACAGACTAGCTAGGGAATTCCTACAGAAGCCTAGAATCCTACTCCCATCTCCCCAGTTAAATCTATAGCCTTCAGGAGGCTAAGGAGGACCATCCCTAGTACAGAAAACTAAGGCATGCTTCAGTACCATCAGCCAGCCCCCAAATCCTCAAGTCACTAGAATTTTTTGCTTGCTTACTAAGTCATGTCCCTATAGACCCTATAGACCACAGTCTGCCAAGCTCCTCTGTCCATGGGATTCTCCAGGCAAGAATACTTGAGTGGGTTGCCATGCCCTCCTCCAGGGGATCTTCCTAACCCAGGGATCAAACCCATGCCTCTTACATCTCCTGCATTGGCAGGCAGCTTCTTTACTACCAGAACCACCTGGGAAGCCCAAGATGCTTAATGTCCATGGAGTGCTTTATTCTTTCCAAGCACTTTTACCTCTGTCATCTCATTAGATTTTCAAAACCTCCCCTTTAGGCAGGTAGGGCACCAAATTTCCTAACTTTGTTTCCCTGCAATTATGATTAACATCCTATTTTCTCAAATACGACAATTTAGCCTTTCTGAGACCTAAGAAGGTCCATGACAAACGTTTTAATTCTTTATTTCCCAAGCTTAATTTAATCACAAATATCGTTGGTGTTTCCTGGTGGATCATGATTTCGGTCTCATCAGAGACTAATGTTCACAAGAATAAAATTTGCAAAACGCCAAGGCAGTGTCTTTTAGATGTCCCCTTTCATTGCTGCAAGAAGTTAAGACATTGAGGGGTCAACTGACGCCCAGAATGCGGCAGCTCAGAGGAATTAAAGTGGTCCAGGGCTTCTGAGTCCAGAGATGGTCAATTGCCTTGCATATCTCTTATCTACTGGATGGCTCGAGAATGCTTAAGACCAGGCTGTGTAGGTTATTGATTCATCTATTTTCAAACAGTCTTTCCCTCCATTAATACTGTCAAGGTTCACACACTTCTCGACATTTTTCCTTCCTAGAGCTCATTCTCAGAGAAGGCAATGGCACCCCACTCCAGTACTCTTGCTTGGAAAATCCCATGGATGGAAGAGCCTAGTGGGCTGCAGTCCATGGGGTCACTAAGAGTCGGACACGACTGAGCAACTTCACTTTCACTTTTCACTTTCATGCATTGGAGAAGGAAATGGCATCCCACTCCAGTGTTCATGCCTGGAGAATCCCAGGGACGGCAGAGCCTGGTGGGCTGCCGTCTATGGGGTTGCACAGAGTCGGACACGACTGAAGCGACTTAGCAGCAGCAGCAGAGCTCATTCTAAGATCTCATAAGAATAGTCACTCAGAAAAAAAAAAAAAAAAAGAATAGTCACTCAGTTATTACTGAATACAGGATGACAGACAGCCTTAGGAAACCTCACATTCCACTGAAAAGAACCATTTCTTGAGTCTACTTTCTCTTATGCTCAGATTTCTCATTCTCTTCCTCTGATGATGTTAGTTTCCCTATTTGCCTCCCATTAGTTCACAGACCAGCCCCTCAGTACCATTTGAGGGGCTGGTCAGTACCAGTGATTGTGTGAAATCTAAAGGTACCTCTGGAAAGAACACTTTAGCAAGAATGTTGCTTCCTTGCTAAAATATGTTTTCATTCCCTTTCCCTGTGTGTGTTATTCCATCAGCAGTTCTAACTTGGGCCTTGACCATTACTCAGAAAGTAAGAAATTTTGCTTATATATTTTTTGAGACTTTCACAGGGAATTCTTAATTTCACTTGCTTCAGAAAACAGACATTAAGTGCCATTAGTTTTTGTTTCACAGGTAAATGTCCTATTTTGTTTGTCCTCTCAGTAATTTCTTTGGGGACCTTTTCTTCTTCTTCTCCAAGAAAGACATTCCATTTTTAAAGAGATCTCAGCAAGAAAAGTCACTAGTTCATTTTCCCCCATAAGGTGAGAATTCACATTTAATTTAGTTTATTTTAAAATTCTTATTATTTTTTCATTTGACTACTTTTATTGACCTCAGAGCCTTAGAATTTGGACTCTGAAACCACAGTCTAAGTGCCAGACGTCAGTTTGCTTTGAGACAATAGGCAAGTTAATTAACCTCTCATAATTACATTTCCTTCATTGCAAAATGGGGATAATACCTACCTCTCTGGTTATATAATCATTATATTAACACATATAATGAGTTTAATGTGTTAAACTCTAGAATAATAACTGGCACTCACTGTGTGTTCCTTACATACGTCTTAACTTCAAGTCTAGGAGTCTGAATGATTTTGGATGATTTGGTCTGTGACTCTCTGAATTCATTCTTGGCTCCATTTGAAACTCATCTGGAGGTAAGGAAAGGTGGAGGGCTGCTAGGTCTTAGCTGGAGGGTAGCAGAAAGCAGAGTTAATGACTATCAAACAGGACTCCTGATCCAGAACAAGGAAGCTAACTGGACAGTACCTGGACTAAGGGGGAAGCCTCAAGTTCCTAAAGTTGAATCATTAGAGTTTTGACATAGACTATGTCAACCATTCTCTCCCCCACCCCCACTTTACTTGCAATAAGTGATTTTAATTGATAAGCACCTTTTCAGTTTACCTTTGAGGTTATATAATAAAACTTATCATCACTAAGTTAACTCTAATTGTGCTAGTCTCTCTCCCCTTTCCAAAGTTGTCTAGGCATTAAAGGATAAAGCATCAGGTCCGGGAAAGGAAAAGAGGGATGTCATAAGATACAGACCGAGCTCAGGCCTCTCTCCTGTCTGTCCCTTCTGGCACCTGAAGAAGCACCAAGGCCTGTGAGCATGTGAAGTTACAATGCATTAACTCAGCAAACAGTTGTTACACATGCATCATACAACTCAGGTCGTGGGATGGGGATTTAAGGAACGAGAAGATGAAGTCCCTACTCTTTAACATCCTAAAATGAAAAGTATCCGACAGAAGCAAACCCTATTCCATTTTTAGAGGAATCTGAAATTGATATGCACATACTGAAGCACATACAGAACCAGAGATAATGGAAATTCCTTGCTCTGTGCGACAGAATCATCTTAAAGGTCATTATTTGGTGCAAAAGTGTCATCTACGTCTGGAACCAAACTCAAAATATAAAAAGCAGAGCAACACTCACAGATAATTTCTGACCACCCTAGATTTCAACAGGAAAAAGGGCTTACTTGCTTTTATCTGTACCTGAATCTCCGGGTACAACAAGCTACGGTATCTAAAATGCCCTGCTATCTTTGCATTCAGTTTCTTATATGATCATGGCAACTAGTATCTGAACAATAGAGCCATTCCCTTCAATGCATGAGGCACCTCAGGCGGAATCCTCGTTATATTACAAATAAGTCAAAATAGTGAGGACCAGGCAGGTTAACGACATGAACTGCTGTCCCGACTGATCACTCTCCTGATTTATCAGACAGCATTCCTGGATAGAATGTCCAAGTATTCCTTGGACAGTGCATGAGTTCAGCAGATACCAGGCAACACTGATGAGACATTTTGCTGCACAGCTAATCAAATATCAGTCCTGGATAGTCTGAAATTGATTCTGAAAGCAAAGGAAAGCTTTGCCATTGAAATACAAGATGTGTAGAAAAATTCACACTTCCTGCTTCTGAACCTAACAAAGCAATGGAAAATCTTAACTGGTTTCAAGATTTTCTCATCCAAAATACAAAAATCTACTGTGTGCAAGAGGAGTTGGTCATTCTCACAGCAACAATCTGAACAATGTTTTATCATTTATTAAGCACTTGCCTTTTATCACATCATATCCCTACAACAAGCCAACAAGAGGTAAAGTGAATATTTTATTGCCATTTCACAAAAGAGCAAATTGACAGTGGCAGAGATGGCTGGCTGCCTGGTTTCCCTTCCTCTTTAGTGAAAGCTTCTTGGGGTTTTGCCCAGCTGAAGACTGTTTCCTAGGCTCCTCTGAGGATAGGTGTTGCTACATTATCAAGCTTTGACTTGAGCTATAAGCTAAAGTGTGGCGAGCAACTCCTGGGAAATCTGCTTGAAGGGAAGGAATGTGCCATTTCTTCGGTCCACTTTTCTCTTCATCCAATTTCATGAAGCAAAGATGTGATGACTGGAGCTTGGCAGCCACTATGAAGACAAAGGCCACCTCCTCATAGTAATGAAGGAGCAGTAAGCTAGGTGGCACCATGGTCCTTAAAAATCTTTGCAGAGCCATCATACACAGTAGCTTTGAACTGATTGCCTCTGCACTTTTCTGTAAGAGATAAATAAGACCCGATCTTGTTTAGTCATTACTATTGAGTTTATGCGGAGAAGGCAATGGCACCCCACTCTAGTACTCCTGCCTGGAAAATCCCATGGACCGAGGAGCCTGGTGGGCTGCAGTCCATGGGGTCGCTGAGGGTTGGACACGACTGAGCGACTTCACTTTCACTTTTCACTTTCATGCATTGGAGAAGGAAATGGCAACCCACTCCAGTGCTCTTGCCTGGAGAATCCCAAGGACGGGGGAGCCTGGTGGGCTGACCTGTGGGGTCACATGGAGTCGGACACGACTGAAGTGACTTAGCAGCAGCATTGAGTTTGTGTTTTATGCAGCTGAATCTAATCCCAATACAAAGAATAGCTTGCAGATGTTTATACAAACTATAGTGTTAAGTGGCAGAACATCAAGTAGTAACATGCATATTCTCATTCCACACTCTCCGGTGGAATTTTAGAACCTTTCACAATCTGTTTCTTGGTTTGTAAAGGAACCAAATCCTTTCATGATTTTTAACACTAATATTCATTTTCAAAAGCCAAACTAGGGACTTCCCTGGCAGTCCAGTGGCTAAGACTCCATGCTCCCAATGCAGGGGGCATAGTTCAATCCCTGGTCAGGGAACTATGATCCCACATGCCACCCAGTGTGGCCAAAAATAAATAAATGAATAAAAAATAAAAAGCCAAACTTTATGAAGATGTTCTTCCTCCCTGCCCCCTTTCCCCTCTCTTCTATTGTATTTTTGTGTCTCTCAGATCTTTTGATTTAAATCATTAGATTTCCCAGGGCTCAGCTCTCCCTAGACAATGTCACTTACTCTCGTGGCTTTAATTAGCATTGATAAGCTGAATATTTCTAAATTTATATTGCATCTGAGAAGGCTCTTCTAACAGACACCACATGTACTAGCTGTGTACCTCTGGCCAAGTTACTTAACTTCTCTGGGTCTCAGTTACCACATCTGTAAAATGGGGATAACGGCATCTACTTCATTGGGTTATTGGGAAAACTCAGTTATTTTACACAAATAAAAGGCCGTGAATGGCTCCTGAACCTACCCTCTATTGTTACTACTCTTCCTCTCCAAATAATATTTCACAGGCCTTTATTTAAGATGAATTATTTTTATCCTTGGTCTGCTCATTCTTCAGTAATGGCAATGCCAGTCACCTAACTGCTCAGGGAGAAATCCATGAGTCAGCCTTGACACCAAGGCTTCCATCACCTCCTCTAGATCTAATTCATCACCAAAACAGGTCAAAACTACCTCTTAAATTATGTCTCGACTCTGCCCACCTCTCTCCTCAGGTCAGCCCCTTTTCCACATCACTATCAGAGGTCCTTCACACAGCAGCCTGGGAAGCTCTCATAAACATCAATGAAAGCATGACACGGCTCTGCTCTAACCCCCAGTGAGTCATCCTGCTCTCAGGACAAGGCCCCAGCGTCTTCACATCAGCTCAGAGGGACTGTCCACCCGGCTCGCTACTGGCTCCAATCCTGCTCATTTTTTGTTTTCTTCAAACACAAGAAACACATCATTTCTGCATCAAGGCCCTTACACAGCCCATTGCCTCTGCCTGGATGGTTACTTGCTGCACTTCTGAATGCCAGTTTCCCCTTTAACAGAGAAGATTGCACCTCTTTCTGCCCATCTTCCTTCCTAACAGAACCCAGATCATCAAACTCAGCTGTCTATTCCTTTCCACAAGATCACAAGCTTCCTGGAGGCTGGCCCCGCTCCCAGCATTAGTGGGTGGATCTCTGATCAGTTATTAAAGCGTGGGTAGCCCACCCATATCTGGCCATTGAGCTATGTAAGGGGTGCCTGTACAGGTGGTCAGGCTTCTAAGAACTGCTTCTTTGCTTTTAGAGAAAGACACCAGGAGGTGGTCCTATTTCTGCCTCTGATCATGGTGGGCCTGTAATGTAAGGCCTGACTGTTTATAAGCATCTCACAACCAGCCTGGGAATCGAGTCCTGAAGCAAAAGAAGGCAGGGGAGAGAACCTCAGGGCAATGGATTCGGGCTTGAGCCTGCCTCATTTAAGAATTTATGATGTTAGGCAATAAATAATCTAATTATTTAAGGCCAAGATGTCCAGGATCTTCCCTTATACTGCAGCCAGAAGCATCATAACTGACCTGTCCATACTAGAATCCTGGAGACCCGGGTTCAATCCCTGGATCTGGAAAAATCCCCTGGAGAAGGGAACAGCTACCCATTCCAGTATTCTTGCCTGGAGAATCCCATGGACAGAGGAGCCTGGCAGGTTACAGTTCCTGAGGTTGCAAAGAGTCCAACACAACTGAGCAACTAACATTTTCACTTTCACTTTTCCATACTAGATAGAGAGCAGGGACCATTTATGACACATAGGAAATGATCAATGAATATTTTTGAGTGAATAAATGAATGAATGTTTCTCAGGAAAAGATAAGATAGGAAACATTATATATACCCAAACCAGAGTGTTTCTTGAAATGTTCAGAGTCAGGAAAAACAACTGTGGTTGAGACTCATTCTTTCTTTACTTGTAGGCAGAGCCATGGCTGGAAGTGGGGCTGTGGTGTAGGAGACCGGCCATTTCTAAGATGTAGGAAAGAAATGACACCGTGAATTCTCACATTTTCAGCAACTGAGAGAAGAGAGGTTTTCATGTCTCTTAGAAGAGTTGTTTAGTTCGTAAGTGTTCTCCCAAATCTTCCCGAACTGAGACTTTGTTTCAACTCAGTCACTGCTTTTCACAAAAGTTTGTCCCATAGGCCAAATATAAATAAAAGATTTGCTGACCTAGACTGAATTTCATATATTTTTGAAGGGTGACATCACAAGCTGAACTCCATTTTCCCATTTGCAACTCAACAGCATTAAAATCAGAGTAACTCAAACAGCCCAACCAGGAGGGATTAATTAAATTAAGGGACAATCATTGAGCAAACAACTGTGTGGCCATTAAATACAATGATGGGCATCTCTATCAACATGAAAACTGCCATAGTTTCTTGTTCAATGGAAAATAAACTGCCAAATATTTTATGTGGTATAATTTGACTTTTCTAAAAGAGAAGTTTTTCTACTGAAAAATGGAAATACAGTCTTTACAGACTAATAAAAAACAAAAAACACACCGGCTGGTTAATAAGACATAGTTAAAACGAACTTTTGTCTTGGGGAAAATAATGTGAGTTTTTAATCTTAGCACTAAATTGACCACAAAAGCAAAGAGTAATTCAAATATATTCTGTTATGCAAAGCTCAAAGCAAGCACTCTGTGCATCCTCTGAAGGCTATAGGGATGTGTATGTAAATAGGAATTGCCTGCGACCTGGAGTAGATCCACTAAGCCGAAAGAAATCTGATACCATGAAGTTGATATTTTCACAGGCTTTCTAACATTATTTGCTATTTGTTGAACTATCCTTCAAGAAACATGGAGGGTAATTTCTTCATCTATTTCCCATCTCTTTGCTCCCCAAAAAAGTAAATGTTTTTGCCATTCATACTGGCTCAAATGCAAATATAACTGTTCTCTTTTATGCTTATTTAAAAATTCGATGCAGTTACAGAATTGAATGGATCTGAGAAAGTCAACTCAGGAGGACAAGTCAGGTGAAAACAATACTTATTTGCAAATGGAGAAGACATAGGATATTTATGTCTCACAAAGAAATCCTCTCTGTAACACTCAAGATACTCACAAGCACAACCCCAAAGCCAATAACAGGATTTTTAAAAAATACTATCAGGAGAACTCAGCTACATACCCACTGGGGGAGAAAAAAACCAGCTGTTTATTTTTAGCTCTTTCTTAGCAATAACTGAACTTGTAAGATAAAATATGAGGGGAAGTGGTTTGGAGGGGAAAAATTCTATTTTAAGGACTTTAACAAAAATTCGTTTCCCCATCAAACCTTTTGAATTCAATTCACCAACATTTATCAAAAATCTGCACTCTCTACAGCTTTGTGAATTAGACCAAGAGGAGTCTCTGCTCTTCAGACATACTTGGAATACTGTAAGACACACAGGGTCATCTAATGACTTAGACAAGACATGGAGAAAACAATTTTCAGGTTTTCTTGAAGATAGGATCATGCAGAAATGTCAGCAGAAACATATCTTGGGACCGTTTTTGCTCTCATATTTAGTATAAGGTCCACACAATTTTATTAAAAAACAAACTATTAATAGCACTTTGTTGGACATGAGGCAGACAAGTAAGCTCTATCTTTATAGCACCAAGAAAGTTCTTTTCTCAACAATTCAAACCAGACAAGTTGAAGCAGAATAAAAGTCAGATTTGTATGAATTAAGCTTCAAAACTTCTGACAGATTGAACCAATACCATATACAGGATTTTTCTGCTGGTTCTGGGCTTGACCAACGACATTCAGTGCAGAATGTATCTCTTTAATAAGTGGTAAATATAGGTGATGCTAGTAGTGAAGAACATGCCTGCCAATGCAGGGGACACAAGAAATGCGAGCTTGATCCCTGGATCAGGAAGATCCCCTGGAGGAGGGCATGGCAACCCACTGAGGCATTCTTGCCTGGAGAATCCCATGGACAGAGGAGGCTAGTGCCTGCAGTCCACAGAGTCACAAAGAGTTGGACATGACTGAAGCGACTTAGCATAGCACAAACATAGACTAGGCCAGGAAAAATTTGACAAAATTATTCCCAAGCTATATAATGTCAGAAAAATAAATTCATGGGTAATTATTCTACAGTATTAGGTAAAAATAATGTATTCCTGAATTCCTTTAACCCGATGCTGAAATCTGATATTGCATTAAACTAGTAGACTATTTCATAGGTCTCAGAATAGCAGTACAGAAGACTATATACCTGTTCTATCATAAATGTTTTCAAGCCACAATCTTAAAACTGACACCTTTCTCAGCACCCCCCTATAACATCCTATTACAGGTTAAACAACCTCATAATCATGCAGAACTTGATGTAAGATTAAGAAGTGCAAACAATGATTTCATTTTTCTTGCTACCTTTGCTTGGGCAATGGTGAGTTAAAAAGAAAGCTGGTAGTGTTTGAAACTTATTTTAAAGACGAGTAATGTCCACACATGGTATGCACCCTAAAAATAAATGAACCTGCTTCAGGTGATATAATCAACGTGCCAAAAATTACCTGGAAAGGTATCTTAGTAGACAGGTAAAACAATCCTTTTCTCACACAGTCCAAAAGACTGTCCCCTCCCAGCCGCACATGAAGGGGACTAAACCTTAGCTTTAAGGCTTTACCTTAAAAGCTAGCACCAACATGGGCGTGGGGGAGAGACCAAAATATTGTACTGCTCTGCTTATTTAAAGGTTAAATGAAATGTTACAAGTAAACTAACGGTGGACTTCTACCACTTTAGGATACAGTAATATTCTATGTCCTTCACCTGTCCAAAGTGCATGGATTTGCCTAAGCAGAAGACTTAATGTGAACGGGGAAGCAATAAACGTATTCAAACTTTGTGTGTGCTCAGGCGAGTTCGACTCTTTGCAGCCCCGTGGACTGTAGCCCTCCAGGCTCCTCTGTCCATGGAATCTTCCAGGCAAGAATACTGGAATAACTGCCACTTCCACTCCAGGGATTGTCCTGACCCAGATATCGAACCCAAGGCTCTTGTGCCTTCTGCATTGCCAATCTGATTCTTTACCACTAGAGCCACCTGGGAAGCCCCATTCCAATGTTAAGGGCCAAATAAGACAAACATCCGTAGGGACCATCACCGTATTTCCAAATTGAACATAATTTGCTGACGTGAGAATATTTGAAATTAAGACTATCCTGAGAAATCAGGCTTGTATAGGAATAAGCTATTATTCCCTAGGTAAGTTGGACCTTAATGTCTCTAGGCACTGTTTAACCATCAGTCTACACTTGTGGTTCTCAGTTGGGGGGGGAGGGAGGGAGTTGGGGGAAGACACTGGTAATATCTGGGAGCATTCTGGTTGTGACACTGGGGTGGGGTGGGGGGGTGTTACTGGCATCCAGTGGGTAGAGGCCAAGATGCTGCTAAACACCCTCCAATGCACAGGATAACTGCCCATAATGAAGAATTATGTGGCCCAAAGTATCAATGGTGCCAAGGTGGAGAAGCCCTGTTCCCTATAATTCAGAACGCATGACTCAGAAGAAGCCAGGCCTGTCAACAAGCTCTGCCTTCACCTCATGTACGTATTACTATTGGGTTATTGGCTCAGCACATCCATGACTGTTCACTGGGAGTGCCCCCAATATGTAAAACAGACTGTGCTACAGGACCAACAGACAGCCGTTTTGCTTGCGGTGACTTATCTTGTTTTGGCTATAATATAAACAGATTGTTTGGAAAAGCAAATGCCTTGACTGGTTTTAAAGTTCCTAGTTTATGAACAATGGATTCCACTTTAGGAAATCATTGATTAACAGAGCCAAGCAGCTAATTGGTTCCAAATGTAAAAAAAAAAAACAAAAAACAAAGTCATTTACGTATGCTGAATGCTAAGATCTCCCCCATCAGAATTCCTATTTAATTGAGATCCAGCATGATTCCTAAGTAGTGAGTTATTTTATAACTTCTTCCTTCATTTAATTTAAAATTTTATTTTAAAACCTCACATTTTCAACTTTTCTTCCTATTAGCTGCAACATATTGAGTGGCACATCCCAGACACCGTGTAAATTATCACTGCACGTGAAGTCTGTACTTACAACAATCGTTGTAGGTAGAAACTACAGATACCATCATTATTGCTATTCTTTAAACTCCAGAAGTCTACAGATAGAAAAGGAGGGCTGCACATAAACATCTGACCACAGCACTCGCCAGCATGAATTCATTTCATACAATGCAGAGCAAGAAGAAACACCAGGAGGCTATAAAGAATACTATAATAATTGCAATAATGGACACCATGTATTGAGTGCTTACTTACTATATCTAGAATCAGTGCCAAATGCTTTATTTATACTATCTCATTTGACCCTCCCTCCAGTCCTAAGTAGTGGATGCTATCAGAGTCACCATTTTAGAGACGCAGAAATTAAGGCTCAATCTGAAGAAGACCCCCAAGAAGTGGCCCAGCTGGGAACTGGGCCCAGTCACACATGAGAGTCCATAGCAGGGGTTGGAAAACCATAACCCTTGGTTTAAGTCCAGGTTGCTGCCTATCTTTGTCAATAAAATGCGACTTTTCATTTATATATTGCCTATGGCTGCTCTGGGACTACCGCAGCAGAGGCGAGGGGTTGCAACAGAGATCGTACGATGAAAACCTAAAATGTTTACTGCCTGGCCCTTTATGGGCAAAGTTTGCCAACGCCATCTAAACTCTTCAACAGTAAGTCACATCAGCTCCACACTTGTGCTCATACTCTGAGGCATGGAAGCCCTCTGCTTTCTACTGCCTAGGTAAGAAGCTTCCTTTCCTTTCGATAGGACCTCCTGCATCTGTTTTTGTGGTCATCCTGAAGGCTCATACTATGCTTTTCTTCAGGAAGAGTTTACTCAAATCATGGTAATGTTATGCCAAATGCAACTTACGAAATCTAATTTCCTCGGCCTGAAGTCATTAAAAAGCAAAAACAAAACAAAATTATTGATCTTTTACTGGGAACACATTATGTGCCAGGAATACAAAAACATATAAAACAGCATCTTGCCCTCAAGGAGCTCACAGATGAGGGGAAAGAGGTTCACGGACAGCAGAGTGGCTTCCTGTGGACAAGGCTCTGGGCCCTTGGACTTCAAGGAGAGGGTCTCTCTTCCTGTGCCAACCAAGGTCTCAAAAGGAAGACATTTGAAAACCCACTTCTTTTGAAGAAAAAGGTCTCTGTTATAATAGATAACAGAATTAGGTCTGAGTTGCCTAATAAGTAGAACTATCATTCAGACACAGTGTGAAAGAGATAAACAGGATGTATAAGCTTAGCTTCTGCAGGTCACAGGTGAGAAAACCAAGAAGTACATAAGTGTACCCAGTGATGAGAGGAGATAATGACGCTAAAAGGCCTAGCGGCTGAGTGTCAATAATGTGCTCCAGAAGCTGCAAAGCTGAGTGCTTGGTGACTCTGGCACATATGTGCCATATTTGTGGCAAGATATCGAATCTTTCTAAGCCTCAGTTTCCTCATCTGGAAAATGGGGGCTGCATTCAGAGGTCACCATGGTGAATTAACTGATGTATGGAAAGTGCAGAGAGGAGAGCCTAGATCGTAGTGAGTGTAACAGAAGTATGCACTACTATGAAAACTAAAAATGAGGCATGGAGAAGTGAAAGTGTCCGTCGCTCAGTCGTGCCCAACTCTTTGTGACCCTGTGGACGGCAGCCTGCCAGGCTCCTCTGTTCACGCAATTCTCCAGGCAAGAATAATGGAGTGGGTTGCCATTTCCTCCTCCAGGGGATCTTCCTGACCCAGGGATCAAACCCAGGTCTCCTGCATTGCTGGCATATTCTTTACCATCTGAGCCACCAAGGAAACCATGGAAATGAACGAAATGAACCAAAATCTTTAAGTGGGCCCGTATTCTACGCTGTTCCTAAGATCCCAGCCTGACTTTCTATTACACCCAGTGCCCTGCCCATTGCAGAGAAGGCAATGTGAAGGGAGCATCGGTTTTCTAGGCTTTTGTGTTAGACACTATGGAGTCACTTTCTCTTCTCTATCCCTTCAGCCTTTACTTGCTACTGTCGAGAAACATCTCTGACGCCCCTTTCTGCTCCAGTCCTATTGAGACTGCTGCTGCTGCTAAGTCGCTTCAGTCGTGTCTGACTCTGTGCGACCCCATAGACAGCAGCCCACCAGGCTCCTCCATCCCTGGGATTCTCCAGGCGAGAACACTGGAGTGGACTGCCATTTCCTTCTCTAATGCAGGAAAGTGAAAGTGAAGTCGCTCAGTCGGGTCCAACCCTCAACGACCCCATGGACTGCAGCCTTCCAGGCTCCTCCGTCCATGGGATTTTCCAAGCCAGAGTACTGGAGTGGGGTGCCATTGCCTATTGCGACTACCTTTGGCCAAGTACAGATCATCACAACTGTTCAGCACCACCCCACCCCACCTGCAACCCATTTGCTCATGCCTGCTGCAGAGCTGATGCCAGGAGACAAACCAAAATACCCTTTCCACATGATCACCCCTCTGCTGAAGAATCTACCATCATTCCGTGCAGCGCATCTGTGTAAGTCCAGACACTTCTGCCTGTCATTTATTAAATATATCTTAACTACCTTGTAATAAAAAAGAGACCTGACTTCAAATCCTAACCCCACCACTCACTACTGGTGAGGCCAACCTGTTGCTTAATCCCTTGGAGGCTGTTTTCTTTTCTGCCAAGCTGAGATAAACAGTACTTAACTCATGGGGCTCTTTAGAAGATTAAACCCACATTGCCCGTCACTGGCGCTGGGCTTGGCATACAGCAAGTGACTGAGATGCCCTTGTTGTTATTATCTAGCAACGTATATACTCACACTTCCTTCCCCTCCTTGTTCCTGCTCTCTGAATCCTCCCACTTAGGATTTCTGCCTTCCTGACTTCTGCCAATCCACTGCAGCCCCCTTCACACAGATGCCCCTCCTGGGCTTTAGTCCACACTGATCTCAAGCTTTGGTGACCCCACTCAGGGTTGGCACCTCTCACCTTGGCCCTTCTTCCATGATTCCTTTTTATTAAGATTTTTTACCTGTGGACCATTTTTTAAGTCTCTACTGAATTTGTTACAATTATTGCTTCTTTTTTTCTCTTTCCTCTTAGGCATGTAAGGGTCCTAGGTCCCTGAACAGAGATCAAACCCGAGCCCCCTGAATTACTGGAAGGCCACGGCTAAACCACTAGACCGCCAGAGAAGTCCCCTTAATCAGCTCCCCCTAAACCCAGGAGCAACTCTGCCCCCTTTCCCTTGGGGGAGGGGGCAGACATTTGGCACTATCTGGAAACATTTTTGGTTGCCACAAGTGGGAAGTGGGTGTATGAAGGCTGTGTTTAAATATTTTCTGTATTTGATGATGCTCTGACATCCTGGGGCCTGGAGAGACTACCCCTCCCAGAACTAGCTAATTCCTAGAGATAGTAAGCAACTTGCCTGCCAGAGCACCTTTCCAAGGCAAACCCAGTAATCAAAAGCTTATCCCCCAACCCTCTCCTGGATCTAACTCTCACACACCAAGTAAATATTTCCTCTGCCCTCAATCACCCCAGGGCCAGGAACTGAACAACTAGAGGCCACCTTTATAACCATGAGCCAGTCAAAATCGTTCAAACGAACCAATCCTAAACTCGCTCAAAGTTACCTACCTTGATTCGCCTGTTCTTTTCCAGCAAAAAGCACAATAAAGACTCTGGGCTATAGTGTCTCTGGGTCCTGCCTCCTGACCCTCCCTGTGCATCCCTGGGGACACCCAGCATAGCACGTGGCATGCTGCTGCTCTCAGGAACTCTAATACTCTGTTCTCTCAAAGGCAGTTACCTTCTTTGTCCTCCTACCAAATTAAAAGTCCCAGGTGCATCTGAAGATGTTAGTAATGGATGCTACCGGTATGTAGTGGACAGAGGCCAGCGTGTCTGTGCTCAGTCGTGTCCAACTCTGCAATCCCGTGGACTGTAGCCAGCCGGGCTCCTCTGACCATGGAATTCTCCAGGCAAGAATATTGGAGTGGGTTGCCATTTCCTTCTCCAGGGGAACTTCCCAACCCAGGGATTAAACCCATGCCTCCTGCTTGGCAGGCAGATTTTTTTACCACTGGGCCACTTGGGAAGCCAGAACAGAGGTCAGGAAAGCTGCTAATATTCTACAGTGTACAGAATACCACTCCCCGCCCCGCCCCACCAACAAAGGCATATCCAGTCCAAAATGTCAATAATCATGAGGCTGAGGAACATGAGCCTGAAATGTTCCACATATGGAGACCCAGATCTCTAGAAGCTCCAGCCCTGCCATACGGTTCAACCTTATAGCCTAACTCGGGAAACTGAAAAAGTACCTAATTGCTGGACTGACTGAAACGAAGGTATAGTAACTTGCATTCATAGCTCTTTTAGTCAAAAATCACTGAATAATACATGTTCAGCAAAAGTGAAAGTATTTCTTTGCAGTTACCATGAAGCTTAACACCAGTAGCTTCTGGTCAGAAAGGAAAATTCATGACCGAAACTCATTGTTTTGTAGGATTCTGTATCTTTCACAAGAGGGAAGCAATTCATCAATGCAGCATTTCTATGGGAAAATTCTGAAGCCACACATGAATTCCTCCCCAGGACATTCCTCACCTGTGATGCTCCCCACCCACCAAGGAAAAAAAAAAGAAAACCAACAACACTGTGTATGATGAAATCAATCTGGGTAAATAAACACTCTGTTCTTGAAGTTTCTCTAAGCACATGGGCACACCAAGGCTCAGAGATTAAACCAATCTACTTAACTTTGTTCAGCTCAGTTTTTTCCAAATTAGCCTGGTCTTGAAATTTTTTACATACCATCTATTACCATCCCATGGAGCATGTGTTCTGTGGAACATATTCTGGAAAACATCTCATTAAAACTGACAACAATTCCTAACACTGAAGGTCAAGACTTGAGTGCTCAAGTTTCTTACGCTGTCATCAGAGCTGCTTTGAGAAGTTAATAGCAGAGGTGCGTGAGGCAGCCTCCTTTACGGGCGGAGGTCTTTGGCAGGAAGTTCAGTGGTTCTGTGGGTCTCTGCTGGAAGGGCCCAGACCCTGGAATCTGGATGGACTGTAATTTCCAAATGGCAAGGGAGACCTTGTCTTTTCTGCCTTATTACCGTCTAAAAAGGACAGACCTCAGTATGTGTGTGCTCCAGGCAGAAAATGTATTATTTTCCCACAAGCGATACAGCTAATTTAAACTTTGTGTGTCAGGAAGAAGTGAATAAAATGGACCCTGCATGTCCGTAAGGAAGGAAAGGGAGTAAATTAAGAGCCAAGGCGGAGGTACCAAGCACCCCGATTAACCCATCTACTAGCTGAAAGTGAAAGTGAAGTCGCTCAGTCGTGTCTGACTCTTTGCGACACCATGGACTGTAGCCCACCAGGCTCCTCCGTCCGTGGGATTCTCCAGGCAAGAATACTGGAGTGGGGTGCCATTTCCTTCTCCAGGGGATCTTCCTGACCCAGGGATCAAACCCAGGTCTCCCGCATTGCAGGCAGACACCTTAACCTCTGAGCTACCAGGGAAGTACTATCTACTACCTGACTAGTCCATAATCTCTGCTCTGACCGCTTTTATGCCCAAGTCACAGGCATATTTGTGCACTTAAAAGTCTGGGATACCTACGGATTCAGCGGGACAGCAGAGGACTGCATTCTGAAGAGGCTCCTTCTCCTTGGGGCCTTGGCCCACCCCTCTGGCCTGACGGGAGATCCTTGGTCTTTTGGGGGGACCAGCCATGGGCAAGGCGCTGGGGTCTCTGGCCTAGCCTTCAGGAGCCTGCTCTTCTGAAAGCACACTGCTCTGTGACCTGCAAGTCTGCAGAGGGCTCGCCTGGGTGTGCGGGAGGCCACGCACAGCCGGAAGCAGATGGCAGAGTCATCTGTTCACGGAGCTCAGGGAAGCCCTCCGCTCTTTCACCTTGAGAGAATGTGACAACGGTTCTCCCAGTCCCGCAAGCTCCTCAGCCTGCCTGGCTCTACATCCTTCCACCAACCATCACCATGGACCTTGGAGAGGAGAATACGAGGAGAAAAGACAGACACAGGCCCTTCATCCCTTTTGAATGTGGGAGCTGGCACCACGGACTGAAAATCACAACACCACCCCCCCGGCCCCCTCGCCGTGTTTTCTATTCTTGAAAATTTTCCAAAAGCCTTCTGAAGATTCTCGAGACCCTCTGGAAAAACAAGCATGATCCGCCTCTCCTTTCCTCACTTTAGCAAGGAGGGAAACTGAGGCCAAGACTGAATTTGTTTGAGGCCAGTTTGTATCGAGGCTACTGGCACCAGGACTTGGGAGCTGGGTTCCCAGAGGGTGCTTTGTTTTCCTAACCCTCCCCTGGAGGCTGCTAATTCCTGCTGTCTGGTAAACACTGCCAGGAATTGCACTCTTAGATTCTGCAATAAAAATAAGCTGTGTTTGCTTTCTAAAAGCATAGTGGAAACACTCCCAGTTAAATCTCACAATAATTTATGGCTATGATATTTTCTAAGTAACTTTGTCATTTCATTCACGGTGAATTATGTACTTTGAGCGAGTCATACACAGTGACCCATCTACTTATGGTTTAAATGCTAAGTGTCATTCCTATTTGGTCCTCAACATTTGCTGATAAATCTAATGGTGAATTTCAACAAGTTTCCATCAACAATGTTAGAGACAGATATGTGCTCAGTCGTGTCTGACTCTTTGTGACTCCGTGGACTGTAGCCTGCCAGGCTCCTCTGTCTATAGGATTTTTCAGGCAAGAATAATAGAATGAGATGCCATTTCCTCCTCCAGGGGATCTTCCCAACCCAGGAATCAAACCCATGTCTCCTGAGCCTCCTGCATTGGCAGGAAGATTCTTTACAACTGAGCCACCTGTTAGTTCAGTTCAGTTGCTCAGTTGTGTCCAACTCTTTGTGACCCCATGGTCTGCAGCACGCCAGGCCTCCCTGTCCATCACCAACTCCTGGAGTTCACTCAAACTCATGTCCATTGAGTTGGTGATGCCATCCAACCATCTCATCCTCTGTCCTCCCCTTCTCCTCCCGCCTTCAATCTTTCCCAGCATCAGCAGTCTTTTCAAATGAGTCAGTTCTTCACATCAGGTGGCCAAAGGATTGGAGCTGCCTGTTGGAGAGGAAGCAAAGAGGACTGTACACCTGGTCCAATTTCATTTTGAGCCGTTGTCTTTTTTACATAGGTGACTATTAATGTCGACATGAGATTAAACATTCTTCTTGAAATAATCTGAAGCTAAAGATTTTTCTATTAAAACCCATTTATACATAATGCCATGCAAATCTTCACCCAATATATACATTTTCCCCCAAATTAACTCTACCTTAGGAGGGACCATACATAAACACACACAAAAGAAACCGATACCTTATTTGGTTATCCCTTATTTATGTCAGAAGCTGCTCTAATAGATGCTTCATCATCTTTCTAAGATAAAAACTGGGGCTATATAATGTCCCCAGTTATGAGTTGATGTTTATATTCTAAAAATGCAATAATCACTCTACACTGTATCTCATGTAAATGGAGCAGAGCAAAGAACAAGTTTTAAATGGGAAAGCTTCAAGATTCCCTGGTGGTCCAGTGGTTGAGACTTTGCCTTTCAGGGCAGGGGGTGTAAGTTCCATCCCTGGTTGGAAACCTAACATCCCACATGCCTCGGGGTCAAAAAACCAAAACATAAAACAGAAGCAATACTGTCACAAATTCAATAAAGACTTTAAAAATGGTCGATATCAAAAAAATCTTAAAAAACAAAAGAAGTCAACTGGAAAGCTTTAGGACTCTAGGGCACTCTGAGGGTAGCCCCGCCCAAACCAGAGCCATCCCCCCTCTTATCTGGTTTATACACGAAGGTCTTCTGAGATACTCACAAGTTTCTTCTTCCAAAGGGTAATTCTCGTCCTTCTATCTCTGGTCTTTACTTTTGGCTCTTGAACACAGATGCTCCTTTTCCTATGTATTCCCTCTTCTGTATTCTTGGAAAACGTTGAAAAACTGACCTAGGCACACAGCCCAATGATTACAACACTCGCCAGTAACCCAAGTTACATCTGTCGTCTGACCACAAGACACCGGCATTCACGTTCATGATTCCGCCTCAAAGACAGGGAAGAAGGATGAGAGGGGTCCCGCAGCTCATTACTTCTGCTCCCTCTGCAAAGGGCGCTGTCAGCTGCAAATATGAAAACCTGTTCCTTTGTCTTCCGTTTTACTTCAGGCGGTGGCGTTCTGACCACAGGCTGCTTCTAGGGCATGAATAATTCATACCATGGCTAACTGGAAATTGTAGCGTACTCTTCAATGTGGATACGCAAATAACAGGGCTCTGGGCCAGCAGAAAGGTTCACTGTGTGTTCATCTGGGGGATGATAAGCTTCTGTCTGGGGACTGTTTGGCTTCTTTAGTGAGCTCGGGAAGGGACTCATGGATCAGTGAGTCACTGAGATTTGGAGATATGCAGCAAATCCATCATAGCACCCATAGCCAAGATCAGCTGCTGGAAACAGCCTTTCATCGTGGGGGAGTAGCCGAGTTCATCGGAGGAGTAAGTTTCCAAACATATAAGCATTAACCACAGTATCTGCTGCATATGGCAGACAAACACTTGCCCATAAACAGACTTAAGTCTCTCAAGAAATAACCCCCAGTTCTGCTCTGTGGCCAGCTTGTCAGTGATGGACGGTCATTAACCATGTGGCAGATTGCATTCCTCTCACTGTGCCAGGAAATCCTGGTGCCAACTCTCACTGAGAACACTTTCAGAATCTGGAGGTCTCACTACAGAGCAGCTCCCCAAAATTCCAGCCCAAACCAGGTATGGAGTGTGGTAGGCTGTGACACCCTTTTAAAAGTGTATTTCTTATCATTGGAAGAATTAATCCAGGCTTCACGTTTCCCTCTTCTTGCTCACTCCTCTTTCTGCTCATAACCTTGGAGCGATACTACTGTTTAAGAAAGCCGCCTCAAGAGTAGCTGGTGTGTCACTGAAGACTGCTACTGAACTTGACATTAACACAAAAACGGAGGGAAAGGGGCAAGAGAGGCAGAAGGTGACAGTCCTAAAAATGAAAACTAAAGAACGGAGCTTCATTCCCCTCCCAAGAGTCATCGCTGGGGTTACAGCTTGTTTAGAAGCTAATTATTTGATTTTATAATTACTTTTGTGGGTTGCAAAATAATTACCGTGGAGGCAAGTCTCCATGTGCCAAAACAGCAGAGGCGATTGTTCTAAAGTTCACACCGAAACAATAACAGCGTCAAGACAGCATGCTCTTAGGTGGGGATTAGAAATACATCCCCTTTGTCACATGTGCTTGCCTGAAGCCCACAGAAAGGTCACGGTGGGGGTGGGGAGTGAAAAGATATTCCACAAACCCTATTCGGATGAGTTGTTTCTTTTTAGGTTGATTTTCATTTTAAACCTGTCCCTCTGCCGACACCAGGACACCACACAGCCTTTGAAAAAGAGTAAAACTGCGGTTCTGGTGAACGATATAGACAAGTGATTGAGTCCCTTTCAATCCTAAGATTAGATGTGTTGTTAGGATGGTCAACAGCAGTACTTCCTAATTACAGGAACCGTGATGTATCAGGCGTCAGCAACATTCTTCTGATAAAGGCCAGAGTAAATATTTCAGGGTCTGCAGATCTCTGCTGCAGCTCCTCAACCCAGTAACTGTGCAACAAAAGCTACTGTGGACAGTACATGCACAATCACGCACGGATGAGCTCCAGCAAAATTTTATTTATGGACACCAACATCTGAGTTTAGTGTAAGTGTCTTACATTGAGGAATAGTCTTTTTCTTCTGATTTCTGTCAGTTGTTGTAACTGTAAAGAAAAAAAAGAAAGAAACAAAAAACCCTTCTCTGCGATGAAAACAGAGGGCTCACAGACCACAGTTTACCAATCCCTGATGTAGTTGGGTTTCAGACAACTCAGCATCTTCAGGGAGGAGAAATAATGATCTCACAGGTGGAAGAAGCCCAGGACAGAGGTGACTCAAGAGCAGGTAGAGGATAGATATCATTCTCTCTCTTAATAATCCTCCACGGTGATTATCATCCAAAACACACGTAACTTCCTCTTTTGCTTTTCAATGAATTCAGTTTGTTTTCCACGTTCTTTTCTTCCTGAATTTTCCAGAAGCAATCACTTTCACATTTCATAAATCACTTTAAGAAGTGAAACTTCACTGGCCAGAACAAGTAGCCTCATGTGTGTGTGTGTGTCTGTCAGTCACTCAGTTATGCCTGACTCTTCGACCCCATGGACTGTGGCCCACCAGGCTCCCGTCCTTGGGATTTCCCAGGCAAGAATACTGGAGTGGGTTGCTATTCGCTTCTGCAGGGGACCTTCCTGACCCAGGGAGTGAACCCGCGTCTCCTGCATCGGCAGGTGGGTTCTTTACCACTGAGCCACCAGGGAAGCCCAGTCTCCTCTTAGAAGTTCACATCTCAGAAGGAGCCAACCAAGGCTGCCCAAGTGCAGCAGCATCAGCGGGTGATGTGAAGGAAGACACGACCACTGCTGCTGTTTCCTCCTCCCTAAAATGGGCACAACAGGATTTGCAACCCTAAAATGTTCTCATGATTGCAAGGAAATAACACGCGCAAACTTTAAAGTGTAACATAATGTATGTAAGTGTCTAGGTTTTCTCAACTTACTGGCTTTAAGCTGACTGAATCAACACTCTTCTTGACCACCGAATCTCACTTCCTCTCTTAATAATCCTCCAGAGTGACTATAATCCTAAACACAGATAACAACCACCACCGGAAAGATGTAGTGAAATAGGACTTTATCTTCGCTGCTGTTGGGAATGTACAAGAGTGCAGTCACTTTGAAAAAGAAACGGGCAGTTCCTCAAATGGCTAAATAAGGTGTTAACGTATGATCCAGCAATTCTACTCTCAGGTATATACTCAGAAGAAACAAAAACAGGCGTCAACGTCAAAACTTGTATGTAAATGTTCAGAGCAGAAGTATTCATCACAGCCAAAAAAATGGAGAGACCACAAATCACCATCTACTGACTGGTGAATAAGCAAAACGTGTCATATCCATACAATGATTCGGTGATAAAAAGAAATGACGTGCTTAGGCATGTTCCAGCACGGATGAACATGGAAATGTTATGCTAAGTGAAAGAAGTCAGTCAAAGAACTACATATTGCCTGATTCCATTCATATGAAATGTCCAGAATAGGGAAGGCCATAGAAACAAAGATAGATTAGTAGTTGCCTAAGGTTAGGGGAGACAAAATGATTGGAGAGATTCACTAAGGGGAGTAGGCTTTCTCTCGGTGGTAATGAAGATGGCTTAACACTGACTGTGGGGATGGATTACCACCTTGTGAATATACTAAAAGCCATCAGATTGTACACTTTAAATGGGTGAACTTTATGGTGTGTGAATTATATCTCAATAAAGCAACTAATACTCCAATGACATTTTTCACAGAAATGAAAAAAAAAAAAAAACAACCCTGAAACATGTATAGGACCACAAAAGACCCTAAGTAGCCAAAGCAATCTTGAGAAGGAGGAGCAAAATTGAAGGGACACTTCCTGATGTAAACTGTATTACAAAGCTACAGTAATCAGAACAGTACAGTACTGTCATAAAACCAGACGCATAGATCAGTGGAACAGAAGAGACAGCCAAGCAATAAATCCATGCATATTTGGTCAGTTACTTCAAGACAAAGGAGCCAAGAGTATACAAGCAGGGAAGGGCAGCCTCTTCAATAAGTGGAAAACCGAACAGCTACATGCAAAAGAATGAAACTGAATCCCTGTTTTATGACCTACACAAAAATGAAACCATCTTGCCCCCTCTCTGCCATGTCTTAAAACTCTAAACACCTATTCATGTCCAAAACATTCTTACCATTCGTATCAACTACAGAAATGAATGTTGGGGGACTAGCAAATAGGTTCTGATCCTTGCCCTCTCAATAAAGTTATATGTATATATTTTATCTATTGATTTTTTTTAATCTTCTTTGGACATATGGGTATATTTTAAGCTATAGATTTTTACAAATATTTTAAAAATATCTTCCCCTAAACTGAGTGAATATTTATAGATGTCAGTGAGTCAGAAAGATATTAGAGCAGAAGGAGAAATTAGCAAAACTACTTACAAGTTCAAAGTCATGCTGAAAATAAGGCAAACTGAATTGCTGGTGTTTGAAACTGTTACTGGGCCTTTGTATGCATGTACCAGAACAGCAGAGTCTTGGTCTTTTGACACTTGCTGCTCAAGGTCCTGAAATGGTCATTCTTGGTTATGAGTGTCAGACCCAGATCCCTTCTCGCCCTGTCCCAGCTTAAGCTCTGTCAGCAACACCATCATAAAACATATACAAATTTGCTTCAATATAATACAGGACTGGGGGAATATGTGAGGAAACTCTTCTGTCCACATTTGTATGTGTGCAATTTTTCATACTAGTTTTTAAAAAGGTAACTCCATCATGCTGCTGCTGCTGCTAAGTCACTTCAGTCGTGTCCAGCTCTGTGCGACCCCAGAGATGGCAGCCCACCAGGCTCCCCCGCCCTGGGATTCTCCAGGCAAGAAGCTTAAAAATCCCTGTACTACCTTCGGTGTTGCTGACCTAAAACAAATAGACTGCTGCTAACTTCTCCAGCAAAAAGACAGATCCATTCAGAATCAGCAGAGAAATGCACCTGGAAGTCTACAACCTGTGAAAGTCTCAGAAAGGGGGCCACTTTTACAAAAGGGAAAAGGAAGTTGGGAGGACTTAGCCAACAAAGAGTCCGTGGCTTTTCACTGGCTGAATCCCCGCCAGGAAAGAAGAGTCTGTCTTCTCCCTGTTGGGCTCTGCTATCCTCCCAGGGTTTGAGAACTCCCCAGTTTGGTCTCCCAAGTCTATTTCATTGAGACTTCTGTTTATTAATAGATATTTTTACAGTACTCCCTGGATGAAATCTGAACTCCTTCGTAAATTGTACCAAGATTTTCCGGATTTCTCTCTTGCCCAAGTCGGGCCTGACACTCTCTACTTTCTGCCTCCAAAACAACACCTGCCCTTCTCATAGACTTTTTAAAACTTCTGTGCATTTATCTGTCTACCTATCTCCCTGTGCTACATTATAAGGTCTTTGAGCACAAAGACCATATTGTCTCACTGATTTTTATATTCCCAATGCTTAACCTGGCACATAAAAATGCTGCACAAATATATCACTGGAAAAAAATGAAGAATTGCCCCAAAATGTTTCTGGACTACCTCATGCTATTTCCGCCACATTCCACTAATTCTACCTGCTGAACCTCTCCCCGTTTCTGAGCAAGTTATGCGTGCACGTGTGCTAAGTCACGTCAGTCGTGTCCAACCTGATGTGACCCTATGGACTCCAGCCTGGCAGGCTCCTCTCTCCATGGGATTCTGCAGGCAAGAATACTGGAGTGGATTGTGCTCTTCTGCAGTTTAAATCATTTGCACATTGTTTTCCTCATGACAAGCCCTTCCTTCCTTACCTGAGAAAACACCTCCATTAGGTTCTTGTCCAAATATCACCTCCTCCAGGAAGCCCTCCTGCCTTACTCACACAGTTAATGGTTTCTTCCCACTTAGCCGTTTATTTTCCTGTTGCTCTAAGATCCAAAGGCAATAGCTGGTTATTGTACCTATTGGTATCTGAAAGGGTCCATCACTTTCAGCACACACGCTGCTAATTCTATAATAATTGTTTAAGAGAATCAATCAATAGCTCAGTTGGAGGAATTCAGTCCACCCTCTATATAGCAGATGCAAAACCCACATGTGTGGAAAGCAGATTGCATTTGTTGCCCTAGGCCATTTTATACAAGGTACTTGAGCATCCCTGGATTGTGGTACCCATGGAGCGTGCCTGAAACCAATCCCCTGCAGCTACTGAAGGATGACTGTATATGATACTTTAACAGAATTTGAACAGCCCACCTTTGTTAGAATTTCAAACCTGCTTTATACACCCCTTCCTAACCCCCCACCAAGTCCTTCTTCACTTCTCTTCACTACTGTCTCACCACATGCCTTTCTTTTCAGGGTTCCAGCGTTTATACACCCTGCCCAAGTTAGAGCCTTTCCCAGGCCCTCCCAGCTTTACGGAGGCGGATGCCCATCTCTAGCCCTTGCTTCAGGCCATGCCTTCCATAGTTCTCCCTTTGCCTCTCAGCATCCTTCGGGCCCACATCGATAGAATTCTCCAATAACTACTTCATCCAGCTGTTTACGTTTCCTCTTCAAGATCTCATCTTGCCTATCTTTCTGATTACTGACCAAAAAGTGCTCAGTCATTGTAAATTCAGACATATGCATGAGCCCTTTCATCCAGAACGAGCGGGCCATGACTGTTAAAACTCTAAAACCACCACAGCAGAGTAATTTTGAAGGGGGCTCTTCTCCAATCTCACTTTTCCTTGCTTTTATTAGAAAGATATGTTTTCACTGTTAAATACAGAGTAGAACTGGTGCTTTCATCTTGGACCCAATCCAGGGATGTTTAATTACAGAAGAGACCAAGGAACGCACAATAGGAGGAGGAAAAATACAAGACAAAATTGAACTTGGCGGTAACAATACAGATGATAGTGATCACAGCTAATATTTCTCCAGCACCTTCTCTCGCCAGGCACCATGTGAAGTGCTTCGTACCAACTATCTCATTTAATCCCCACAACTCCATGCAGTAGATAGTATCATGGTGTCCTAAAGTCACCCAGCTGGCAAGGGGAGGAGCCATTATTTGAAAACAGGCAGTGAGGTTCCAGGAGTCAGCTCTGGACCACTATTAGAAATTTCTTGCTTCATCAAGGGACAGGTACTGTTAGCAACCCCAACACCAAACGGTTGGATCTCGGGGGACTGCTCACCTCTTCTTTATGCACCTCAGTGTCCTCATCTGCAAAAGGAAGGATTTGACCCACAGAAACTCGTAAAGCACTGCTTTCCAAAAAGCTGTCTTATGGAATGAAACTTATGGAGTAACTTAGAAATATTAGGACAAATTGTTTTTGTTCTAAAAGTTCACACTGGAAGCCATTAGAAGACAGGTTAAATAATTCTAATCCCCAAAATAAAGTTTGGAAATGCATCTAGTAAGTCACTGGATTAGTGATTTTATGTACGAATATTTGAAGAATAGAAATCATATTTAGTGAAGTGAAAACAACCTTGAAATATTGATCCATCACATGTAAAAGGCATGGAGTAGCAGTTACAATCAATGTCTTGCTTCCAAATCTACTATTTTTCATTTGATTGCTTTGTAAATAGGCCACTATAAGACAGAAGTTTCAAAATATTTTTAAAAATTCTTCAAAATGTTTTATTTCTATTGAAATTATATCTTAATACACAATTGTTAATGGCATAATTCTATAATTCTTCACTAACAGACTCAAAAGTAATTCAAAGGAGAAAAGAAAACATGTATGAAATTATATACAGCATAGATCCTAGATTCCCCCCCCAGAGTTTTTACCTATTTGTAAAACCAAATTCTTCTACTGACTTCCAATAAAAGTTCAGTGGTAAGGTAGCTATGTCTCTTCGAGCTTTACAACGTACAAAACTTATAATCCACTCATCTAAAAACTTCTCCCCCTCTATTCCTACTAATGACAGCCTCTCTAAGTAGGAAAAGCAGGTAAAATTAAATTTTCTAGGGAACTGCACAATTCCTTTCAGCTCAGTATCTTAATAAACCTGGCTTATCAGGACTGTACATGTATATTACCACAGGCATATACACATCAGAGTACTTTATTTCCTACACTCAGTATAGGTGCCATAAAAAAAAAAAAATCAACTTGAAGGCACAGTGGGAAGCACTCCAGTTTCAAAGACAGACAAGAATTTGAATTTTTTCTACCCTTCACCCACTTGTGGCCTTTACACTGAAATACTATGGTAGCTTGTTTCCACATCTGAAAAATGGCTTCAGTATTGAACCAGAACAGCAAAAATTAAAGAAACACAAACTACCTTGGGCCATTAAAGGTGAACTACATTCTACAATTTTTAAAATCATTTTCTATTTAAAAATAAAGTCAGCCAAATATCTTTAGTTCTAGTCAGTGGATACCAGGAACTCAAAAAAAAAAAAAAAAGACAAACTCCTAAGTGAAAGGGCAAGCGCTGAAATGCAATTTCACTTTTTATATATGTTCACTGAGCCAGGGATCTTTTTTTCTTTTAAAGTTTATTCTCTATCGGCCAAATAGTTTTATAGATTGTCTTTAGACTGAGTTATAAAAATGTTTAAATATATCCTATATATGAGGAAGTTAAGATTGAGCCTCAGTGGGCAATATCTCTATAAAATTCTCCCCATGTAAAATTTCAGGTAAGGACTTTCCATTTGGACCAGAACTTTCCTTGGTGGCTACTAAATGACCTCCGTGGTGCTGAAGGAGAAACCTAACACATTTAGGGTACTGGACACAACACAGGCACACTCCACCATAAGAAACGTCCTCCTCTGTCGAGTCCTACCGAATCTGTTGGCCTTACTACAGTCTTTACTATACACTTCCATTAAAAGAGCTGGCTCTTCCTGGCATGCACAAACAGATGACTCAAACTGAAAAACAGCTGCCGGAGAACTTCACTCACAGAACCTCCACTCATGACGATGGATGATTCAAGGTCAGTCTCGGCAGAAAGTGAAATGTATCTGAACTTCCTTTCCTTCACAGCGGGCAGTGCTGCTTTGGGTTCTGGCAGTAAAAGGAGAAGGGTGAAGCTCCTGACTTCATTTTCTCAGTGACTAAAGAAGTGCACCACACACACTGGAAGGCAGGATTAGCCGGGGGAGAACTTGGCAGAAATTAAGCACCCCCACATGAGGTTCCCCCTACACAAGAAGCCTTTGAAATGAAAGGCTTTAGTCCCGTCAGGTGGTGTGTGAACATCCACAAAGACAGCTCCGTAACACATCCTGGAGCATTTGAGGTTGTGGAGATGATGCGTATCGTAAGCAGAGCATCGTGTTTGTAGTTACACATATGAACCCATATCCTTCAGTGTGGGTACAGACCTCTCCTTACTGCAGTAACATTCAGAGATCCTAATTTAAATCAATTCCCCAAGGTTGTGGAAGTAGCCCATTTGGGAAGCAATTCCGTCAACAGAATGACTCATTTAATAAATATTTTAGCGTGCATCTCACGCTCTATCATAGTAGACAGTAAAAGACTGGCTTTAGATCATCTCACTAATCCATTTATATATCCCATAGGTGTCATCAGCTTATAGAGTAACCAAAGGACCAAACGCATGTCAGTGTGTGGATATCCTCCCCCAGACCTGCCAGGAGTGCTGCCGCCTGTGCTGTGTGCCTGCCTTTCTCCAGCATGGTTCTCCTCCTGGATGCCTACTGCCGTCCAGCACAGCCTCTCTTGCAGTTTAATCAAAGAAAAGTATAATTATGCTAGCAGGACTCTTAATTTTGAAAAGACATTAGCCAAGCCAGTCACTTCATTACGCTGCACTTCAGAGGTCAGCAAGAAACCAGAGAAAGCCCTAAGTAGTAAGTGTTCTTACAAAGGGAACAAGCGAACCCTGCCTGGGGTTGGTAGCAGAAATCTGCCTGCCCAAGCAGGTGTGTGCAGCGTCAAGCCAGGCGATGAGCTTCAGCCTGGCCAATAGCTAATGCTCTCCCTGCAAAACCCCGCTGCCTGAAACTTTTTCCAGACCTTCAGGGGCCCTCCGGAGTCAGCTCTGTGAGCTGCTTCCAACTGCCTGGGAGATGCTGGACCGTTACACAGGCGCGCCCACAACTGCAGAGCTTTCTGCCCGCGCAGGACTCTCCCTCCTGCTTGGCTCCTTCTGCCCGGAGTCGCCGAGGCCCGGTACCCTTTCACCGCCCCGCTCGGATCGGTTTGGGGGGAGCTCTTTAGTTCGAACAGGCTCACCTGGAGGAAGCCGCTGCCGTCTCTTCCCCACCTCCCACATTTGCCCACTAGGCATCATTCCAGGAGGGACCAGCACCAGCACTCCAAAAACCACGGCCATGTTTCACTCCGAACGGACATCATTCCACAACTCCACAAGTCTCCAGGGCGCAGGGCGCTGGGGCCGAGGCCAAACCACCTCTCCAGAGTCAACCCACCCGACGCCCACATCTGTAACGCTGCCCAGCAGAGCTCACATCCTATCATAACGCAAGGGCGAGAGAATACCTAAGAAGCCCAAAAAGCTAGGAGAGCAGGTGGAATCGTCTCTTGAAAGCTAATAATGTTGCCCCTGATGAACCCCCTAAAGCGCCACCTTCCTAAATCCCAGAGTTTCCCCTTTAACGGTTTCAAATCCCTCGTTTGGGGGGAGCGTTTCCGTCAATGGTCTAAGCACGGATGCGGTCCGGGTTTGGCTCTGGGCAGCGCTCCGCAAAGTGCCGGCTGGGCGGGCGTCACGCCCGGTTAGAAGGCGGATGTCCCCGCAGTTCTCCGGGTAGAGCCGCCCGCGGCGCCCCCAAACTGGGACCGGCAGGGCCGCCTCCTCTCCTCCCGCGTTCGTCGCCGCCCCGACGCGCCCCGACACTCACCGTCCCGGGCGTCCTCCCCACGACTGCAGTTGCTGCAAATGTGTTTGATCTCCTTGCCCAGTTGACAGTGGATCACAAAGGACACGTTGTTGTTGTTGTTGGGGGCGGGCTCCTTCAGGGGCTTCATCCTCAGCAAATAAAAAGCTTTCCTTTTGGGTCTCTGGGCGTTCGCGCCTGGCACCGCGCCCACCCTGCAGCGCGGCGAGCGGAGCGCAAACCTCTCCGGCTCCGCGGCGCGCGTGGGCTCCGCCATCCGGTCCCCGGGCGCCCCTGGTCGGGCGCCGCTCCGGCCCCCGCGCGCTGCCCCTCGCTCCCCGCCGCCTGGCCAGCATGCCCCCGCCACGCCCCGCAACCCGCGTCTCAACTGCCGCTCGACCGTGGCAGGGTGGATCAGAAAAAGGCACCGAGGGGGTCTTGACCTTGCCGACCTCCCCGCCCGAGCCAATCGGGATCCCGAGGCCGGAGGAGGGTTTCCGGAAAGCACTCCCCCGTCCCACCTAGGATGCTACGCCCCCGCCTCCCTCGGGGCCTCTTGCGCTCATCCTCGCCGGGCAGCCCCACCCCTCTGCGCGTCTCAGCACCAGCCACTGGAGCCTGCCGGGTTTTGCAGCTACCTTCACTCTCTCGAACTGCAGGGCAGAACGCCAACCTCCCCCGCCCCCCGTTTCCTCCAGCCTCTTGCTGCCTATTGAAAGCAAGATGGGCCACACCGAAGGCCGCTGTGTTGGGAGCCCTCGAGGTGCACGCGCTTCTCTGGGGCCAGAACACGTTACCATTCTCGGGCGGATCCGCTCCCCACCCCCCACCCCCCCCTAAGCCCTTGACTTTTCACTGGAGTCGACAACCTGTTACAACGGAATTGATGTTTTCACGTTCAACAGAAATTCCCTGACCTGAAGAGGGCCTTACACCCATGTCATTAAAACTTAAAGAGCGAAAAGGAACAGGAAAGGTTGTTTCATCAATCCCCAGAAACAACAACTTGCAACTTTGGGATCCTAGCTAATTTGGGTGAAGATTCTCCAGCTGAGTTAGCACAGTTAATAAGGCTCAGCAAGGCAAACGACATCAACTTGAGATCTCTAAAGAAAAGAACAGTATCTTCAAGAAGGCAAACCTATGGCTCAAGAATAGTCAGAGCTACAAGTTTATCCAGCCTTTGCTTGACCTACCTGTTTGCTGTTGCTATTTTTTAAATGACACTATATCTATACCATAATCCTGACTGCAGGTATCATGAAACCTACCTCACCTTTCACAGAGCTAACGCTAAGAGAAGCCTCACAGCACAGTCACCTTCTGTGTTTATTTTAAAAAGAGCCTTTTCGGCCCCCAGCGGAGAGATCCTGGTTTAGTAGCTCAGTGAAAGGACCAGGAATCTGAACTTTTAACAAGCTCCCAGGTGATCTCGATACAAAGCCTAAGTGGGCAAATGTTTTTACAGCCAGGTGTGTCTGACTCCAAGCTTGCTTTTCCCTCCACGCCCCATTCCTTGTGAGCCCTTGTCCTCTTTTCTGGCCAATGAAAACAGAATCAGCTAAAGGACGCGCTATCACCACCCGCTGTTTCCAAGAACTTCTCCAAAGTGAATTTCATAATAACCTGCGTCTTGCGCGCATGCTCAGTCACCGGTCCTGTCCAACTCTTGGCGTCCAACTCTTGGCGACTCTATGGACTGTAACTCACCAGGCTCCTCTGTCCATGGGATCCTCCCGGCAAGAATACTGAGTGGGCTGCCATGCCCTCCTCCAAGCGATCTTCCCCGACCCAGGCAGGGATCGAACCCATGTGCCTCCTGTGGCTCCTGAATTGCAGGTGGGTTCATTACCGCTGGGCCACCGGGGAAGTCCCGCCCTGTTGTCTTACACCACCGCAAAAGACAGGTCACTGGGCAAATTCTGGACACATACAGCTCACCTCATGGGGAATAGGGCCCACCACCCACTGGGGATATTAAATTACTGTGTTATAATATGCTTCTGATCACACCAGCTCTCCCACTCATTTATACTACTTCTCACATGCAAAGCCTTCTGTCCAAGTCAGCAGATTTCGAGCTTCATTTGCATTCTGTACTTAGGAACACCAGGTGTCCAGCTGCCATGGTCTGCTCTAGAAGGAGATGTCAGGGAATCCTCAGTTGGAGTTCTGTTCTCTTTAATTATATCACAACCCAGTCTCCCCTAGTGCCCAGTGGGGCTCTCAGGGACCTCTCCCTTCTCACCTGGATTACCAGTCAAATCAGCTACGGGTAAATTCTAGTTTCTTTTCCTGTCATATTCACATCACGTGGTCCCTGGCTGACTAATAGCTGTATCTTGGAGGTGGCCAAGGGCTTTTCAGGTGGCTGAAAGACTGAAGGCTGAAAGTGTTAGTCGCTCAGTCATGCCTGGCTCTTTGCAACCCCATGGGCTGTAGCCTACCAGGCTCCTCTGTCCATGGGATTTTCCAGGCAAAGAAACTGGAGTGGGTTGCCATTTTCCTTCTCCAGGAGATCTTCCCAACCCCAAGATTGAACCCAGGTCTCCTGCACTGCAGGCAGATTCTTTACCGACTGAGCTCCAAGGGAAGCCCTTCCCAGGTGGCACTAGTGGTTAAAAAACAAAAAAACCCACCTGCCAATGCAGGAGACATAAGAGACATGGGTTTGATCTCTGGTTTGGGAAGATCCCCTGGAGGAGAGCATGGCAACCCCCTCCAGTACTCTTGCCTGGAGAATCCCACAGACAGAGGAGCCTGGCGGGCTACAGTCCATGAGGCTGCAAAGAGTCGAACAAGAATGACGTGACTAAATATGCACAGAGGTGGCCGAGGAGCCATTTGCTCTACTGGAGGAGTGTACGAAGGAATTTATTGCATTGTGTTATGAGTCAATATTTGTTATTCTCTTTTTCAAATACTCGATCCCTCTCCCAAACTGTGTCACCTCGTTAAGTACCTTCTGAGCAAAAAAGTTTTTAAAAAAATTAAAATTTAAAAATTGCAAGCCTTTTCCACCTTACTCTCTGCCCACAGATCAGAATAACAGAGCTGCACAAACTCTGCCTGGTCTTGTTAAAACAGTGAAGCCCACAGCAGTCTTTTATTTTCTCACTGAATATGAAACCAGACCCAAGAGCTCGTGTCTCTATCTTAATTGACCAAGTTATCAATACATTGTAGTAGAGAGAATACTGACATGACTGCCAGCTTAGTCTCAAGGTGATGCTCTGCAGCTGTGGGGGCTCTTTATTCAGGTTTAGTGTGTAGAGGCCTAAGGTCTTGTTCAGTGGTTCCTTTTCCTAAACAGTCTACCCTGAGTTTGAGCTTCTAACTATGCTGGCCAATAATGGTATCTACTAGCTGCACATGGCTGCTGCTGCTGCTAAGTCACTTCAGTCGTGTCCGACTCTGTGCAACCCCAGAGACGGGAGCCCACCAGGCTCCCCCGTCCCTGGGACTCTCCAGGCAAGAACACTGGAGTGGGTTACCATTTCCTTCTCCAGTGCATGAAAGTGAAAAGTGTAAGTGAAGTCGCGCAGTCGTGTCTGACCCTTAGCGACCCCATGGACTGCAGCCTACCAGGCTCCTCCATCCATGGGATTTTCCAGGCAAGAGTACTGGAGTGGGGTGCCATTGCCTTCCCCACTACACATGGCTATTTACACTTAAATAAATGAAAATGAACTGAGATTAATTTTGGTGCCTCGGTTGCACTAGCCACACTTCAAGTGCCCAATAGTCACATACACACGGTGGCTACTGTATTAGATGAACAGTGGTAGGACGCTTTCATCTGAGCTGAAAGTTCTATCAGACCTTACTCTTCTCAGAAGGTGCTTCCCAGATGGCTCGGTGGGTAAAGAATCTGCCTCTAATGCAGGGGAGATGCAGGAAACGCGGGTTCGATATCTGGGTAGGGAAGATCCCCTGGAGGAGGGCATGGCAACCCACTCTATTATTCCTGCGGAGAATCCCACTGACAGAGGAGCCTGGTGAGCTGCAGTCCATGGGGTTGCAAAGAGTTGGACAGGACTAAAGCGACTGAATACGCACTTCTCTTAGAAGATGCATGAATGTTTGTGTCTCAGGCTGAATTTGGAAGCTGAGACGCACAGTCGTTTATTGTCATAAGAGAAGGTGGGTAGAGAGGGGACTACCCACCTCGGTGCTGCTGGAAGAAGATGCTGAGTGTGATGTCTGCTGGCACCCCCTTTTCTCTGACCCCTGGCAGACAGCAGAACAGGAGTGCACACCCATCTGGCATTTTTCTTGATCCTGCTCTGTGCCCTGAATGCCACCTCCGTGAAGCCGCCTTCTGACACCCATTACTCTAATATCCCTACTGCTCTTGATGCCAGGACACGTCTTATACAGAGTCTGTGTTAGTCTCATCCCATAAGACGAACCTGTGTTTAATTAGGATCCTTGTAATTATGTCTCAGCTCTATTGCTGCCTTTGATAATCATCTCCCTGCAGTGACAATGAGACAAAATGTTCATGCTACGGCATTCTTGGAAAAATAGATAGTATTGTGGGATTTTAATTTTTTTCCGCTTTTAAGAGGAAGGAAAGAACCACTGAAGGGAAAGATAGTCCAGAGCATTTCTATCACTTCCATCAGGGTATCTCAGCACAGAGCCAGTGCAGCTTGAGTGAGATGTCCACCCAGATGATCTAAATGGGAAAGAAGAAACGCAGCCTGTCACGCTGTACCCCAGAATCTGCATCTGAACAGGACCGCCAGGTGATTCGGGGGCACTTTAATGTTTGAGGAGCGCCAGCCTGGGAAGAGTATTAACTGCCTACCAGTGGAGAACACACTTTGGTTCTGAAGAGAGCGGCAGACAGGACCCTTGAGCTTGCAGGACTTAAAATAGAAGGGAAAGAAAAGTGAAAGTGTCAGTCGCTCAGTCCTGTCCAACTCTGCGATCCCATGGACTGTAGCCCACCAGGCTCCTCTGTCCATGGGATTCTCCAGGGAAGAACACTGGAGTGGGTTGCCATTCCCCTCTCCAGGGATCTTCCTGACACCAGGGATCGAACCTGGCATCTCCTGCACTGCAGGCAGATTCTTTACTGTCTGAGCCAGCTGGGAAGCCCTAAGAGAAGAGAGGATGCTCTCAAAAGACTGGCAGCTGAAAACTCACGTGTAAACTTGTAATTCGGAGCAGCCATGGAGAAATATGCATTTGCTATCTGACTGGGAGCCGTGTGTAAAGGGAGTGCTGCGGTGATGAACATGGCAGAGATGGGGCTGACGAGGGAGAATTTCCCTGGGAAAGTTGATCTGCAGCCGTTGGAGGCAGAGAGGGGGTGGGAGAGGTTGTGGCAGTGAGGAGAAAACAAGCTCCTAGGCTAGAAGGAGTTCACGGTCGGTGTGGGGTCAGGCTGGTGGGAGAGTTACACCCAGCAAGGCAGGGCCTGAAGACTGAGCTTTCCAGGAGATCTCACCAGGATGATGATGTGACGGCAACTGCAGACATTGAAATTCCATGCCATCGCTTGGAGCTGAGATTTTGTTCCACTTTCTGCTTGTCTGTGCTCCATCCTACTTTGAACACTTAACAGCTCTTAGGCTCAAAGGCAGTCAGAATCAAAGTTAAGGGTAGAAATTTGGAAATGCTCATATAATGCTTTAACTCTTATGAAAAAGAGAATTGAAATACAAAATAGTAATGTTGATACAAGGCAAAGCGGCAGAATCATTCAAAGAGAGGTGTGTGTACTTTGAAAAATAGTACTACACATATTTGATGTAAGAAAAGATTAAAATTTTTTTTCCTTCCTCAATGTTTTTTCTTTGATTTGAACTCAACCTATTTGTTAAATTTTCTTCCTTTCTTGTTCCTATCTTCCCTATAGTGGGTTGAATGGTGGCCCCCAGAAGGTATGTCCATGTCAAGTTCCTGGAACACATGAGTTGATGTTATTTAGAAGCAAAGTTCTTTGCAGATGTCATTAAGTTAAGGATCTCATGCTAAGGATATCTTTTTGAATTACCTGGGTGAATCCTAAGTCCAATGGCAAGTGTTATTATAAAAGACACATGGAGGACAGACAGAACTCTTTTCCCAAACAGCAGCAGGACAAATGTCTGTTGTAAGCCACTAACTTTCTGACTATTTATTACAGCGGCCCTAGAAATCTAATACACTCCCTAATTATTCACTCACATATAAGAAGAGCCTCTATAATTTTTCTCACAGAACGGCATCTATTTTTTCTAAGTTTGATCTAAATGTGTACTATGTTAAAGCCAGCATTGTAGGCTAATCTACAAAGGACACGTTTAAGAACAGCATTAAAAATTGCTTCCAAATGGTTCACGAATGCAGAATTGTGCTACACTACTTCTGTGTTTGCGTGTGTGTTGTTTTTGTTCTTGTATTTTGTTTTTATTTTGGCAGATGCTGGAATGGAAGCATGAAATGGAATGTGTCATTTAAGAGAGGGATACAGCTTCCAGGCTTTCTTATATTTAGCATAAAGCATTTATATTCTGAGCAAGAAGATGTGATCAGAGCTTGCTGTGGGAGGCTGTGGAAATTCTTTAGGCAATTCAGTCATGTATCAGCAGAGCTCACATGCAGTTCTTGTGCACTGGTACAGCTGTATGGATTGATTATGGCTGGCATCTGTTCTAATAGGCCTTTTTGACTCTTGCAACTCTAGTTATTAAATATTTTGAATGTCATTCCTCCAGATAAAGGTTAGAAACCAGCTGTACAATTGGCAAGCCTTGATTCTCCTCATAGAAAGGCTTTCTACCACATGTTTTCCTTCAAACTGTGTTTTAGATCCCATAGCAAAAGTTCTTTTGGCCCAAGCTTTTATCTTATTATTTCTTAATCCAACCTGACAGGTTTTTGGTAGATGAGCCAGGGAGTGGTCATTGGACAGTAGGTTTGGAGAAACAATTTCACAGCTGTTTTTAGAACTAACGTTCTTAAAAATATAATTGAGACATCTGAATGATGTGAGCAGTTTTTTGGTGTGTTTTTTGTTTTAATTTTAGCTAAGAATTTGCTGTTTTCTTTCTCCTAAAACTTTGACTAGAAAGCAATTTTACTTTTAGGGTTGCAATAATTATGCTTACTAAGGGTTTGTTCTGTGCAAATTGTGAAAACACTTGGCAGATAACAATGTGATGGGAAGGGGCGTTTGGAAGCACTTACACAAAACAGGTAGAGAAAGAGGTAACTGAGGGGAAACCATCTGAGCAAACTCCTGTAATTTCTTGATAGCAGTGTTATCTTGGAATGTTTCTTTTCCTGCGTTACCATGAATGGGAAGAGGACTGGCGTGCTCCAGTTCTTTTGCCCAAATAACAATCTTCTCCATAACAGGCCCGTGCTTTGTGGCGTGAATAGAATTTTTATGACAGTGATTAAAGACGGCAGGAAATTTTCTGCAAAGTCTTGTCTGTGTCAAGCATCTTTAAAATCTCTATTGCCAATGGTCAAGGAAGGCTCTTAGTGTAAATTTCAAAATTTGGGATCGAGTATTCCTGCTTATATCCATGGTAAAAAAGAGGATAGATTTGGTAGAGGTTGTGGGTTATTAAAGATTAGTAAATGAGAGGTCTGTTGTTCCAAACTATTTAGTTTCTTTACATTTCGCCTCAAATGACAAATCCCATTTAAATTGAGATTTATAGCCTTATACACATATCCTTTGGAGAAGGAAATGGCAACCCACTCCAGTATTCTTGCCTGGAAAATCCCATGGACGGAGGAGCCTGGTAGGCTATAGTCCACGGGGTCGCAAAGAGTCAGACATGACTGAGTGACTTCACTTTCACTTCACACATATCCTTATGATCTGCTTTCTGAACCAGGTGAATTCTGGCAGATTTAGATATTTCTGGATATTTATTTTATAGTCATAAAAGCCCTAGAGAATAAAGACATTATAAATATAACATGGGTGTGTTTATATTTCAATGAAATAAAGTCCAGCAATAAAGAAATGACTGCCTAAATTATAGTAGGTATCTAGCACAATGCCACTAAAGTAATGAGTTATATTTAAACAAGTTGACTTGGAAGGATTTCCACGATGCACTGTTAATAAGAAAAGTAACATTCAGAACTGACCATAATACTGTCTCATTTTTGTAAAACAGATATTGTAGGCATTAATACTGTTCTCCAAACATTTCTGATCTCCTGTCTTCTGGTACGTGGTAGAGCTGCAGTCTGTACGTCTAGATGCCCTGGAGGTGGGTGGAACCAGGTGACCAATTCTGATCTATGTGTGATAAACTGAAGTTCAAGGTGATGGCTGCCGCTTCCCTTTGGGTTCTGGAGTGAGCCAAACCCACCTGCTGACACACCAGGCTCATGAAGTTTGTGAAATGAACTTGTGTTGCTTTAAGCCACCGAAACCTTGGAGTTTTGTTTGTTTGTTTTTTACTGAAGATTAATCTAGCCTATCAAGACTAATGCATCAATGACAAACGTGTGTGTAGCTGTGTGGGGATGCATTTGTATATTATAGATCACCTTATTTAATCATCACAGCAACTCCGTAAGATGGAACTATTATTTCCATTTTATGCTTCAGGAAACAGAAGCGCAATACAATTAAGTAAATTCCCCGGGTTATGCAATTAGCATTCTGGCAAGGAGAAATCAGATCCAAAGTATGTTTAATGGCCAAGCACACCTCTCCTCCTCCAACCATCCCACTGACATGCAGAGAACTGCTAGGCAGCTTTTCTTCAGAGGACCCTCAATACTATTTTAGGACAGAAGCATATGGCATCATGAAATCCAACCAAGAAAGGTTATGAGACTGCGGGCACAGGACACAGAAACCTTGCCTGCCATGCAGCGCTTAGCTGCTGGTGGTAAAGAGAACAGGGGTAAAAATAGGATGCACAGAATCTTATCTATCATTTCTACTGGCACATTTGTGCCCTTTCAATCTTGAAAACAGACAGCAGCTGATACTCACTGTTATCCTTTTAGGGCAGGTTGGTATTAACAGTGTAGTGAGCCCCTCCGGGCTGTTTGACAAAAGCTCACAATCAGCTTAATGATAATTGGCCATTAGGACAGAGTCACAGTTGTGTTTGTACAGAGCAGGTGCAGGAACAAGGTAACAGGATAACGTACCACTGGCAAGAAATGCAGGTTGGCCCTTTATCCAAGTGGGAGAACTTCAGTTATACATGAAACATCACTGAGTGTGCAGGGGTAGCTGTGAGTAGCCAGCGATGGGGAGCTTGTAAGTGGGTATCGCGGGTGTATAACTGTGTAACATGCAAATTACTTCTCCCACGGAAGAGAAGATGGTCTAATTCACTGAGGGAAGCATTACAATACGCACTAAGACTAGTGAAGTGAATGATCAAAGGGATATCTTTGCTTCTAACAAGCCAGTTTGTACTCATCTTCCCAGTGTGCCAAGATCATGTCATCTCAGGAGTTCCAGAACAGTATTTTTTTTTTTAATAATAGGGAAGCCTGCTGAAGAGGAATTCTATTTATTTCTATACATTTTATGTCAATAGAGCTTTTTCCTTTGTGATGCATATTTTATCCATACAAATTATTGTATAATAACAACAGTTTGTTGCCATCTTACATGTAAGAGGGAATTTATTTACAGGAATGGAAGGGGAAATTAAAAAACTAAGAAGAGTCTAAAGAAAGGATCATATTACAGTGTGCTATTGAGACTTACTGGAGGAGGGCATGGCAACCCATGCCAGCATTCTTGCCTGGAGAATCCCTGCGGACAGAGGAGCCTGGCGGGCTACAATCCGCAGGGTTGCAAAGAGTGGGACATGGCTAAGCGACTAAGCTCAGCACAGCACAGCACTGGGACTTAAGAACAGAATAGATGCACAGTATATACAGATAAAGGTATGCTTTAAAACCCATTCAATCAGTGTCACAATGATTATTTTGCCAGGGAAGACAGTCCATTGCAGGCAGGGAGGCAGAGAGGGACATGTCACTTGGTGAGCTTCCAGTGTGTTTAAGAAACTCTGCTGGGCTTTTTATTGAGGGGTATATTAAATGTTTATATGTATGCATTTATTTGTAGAATGTATTTACCTGATAATAAACTCCAGTATTCTTGGCTGGAAAATTCCATGGACAGAGGAGCCTGGTGGGCTGTGCAGTCCATGGGGTCACCAAGAGTTCGACACGACTGAGCAACTGAGCACACAAATATATTAAATATTATCTATGAAAATTATGTCACATAAATTATATATATGTATTTTTAACTAAAAAAGCATTGAGTCATGACAATAATTCTAAAAGTTGAGGTGTTCTGACCACCACCTGACAAGAAGGCAGAGAGATTAAAGAAGTGGCCCAAAGCTGTCGGATGTGGACAAGGAAGAGTCCAGACCTGAAATGAAGGCAGATCTCCCCATTCAGAGACCAGTCACGCACCACGATTTCATGCTACTGTCCAGAAATTTGCACACAGGAGAGAGGCTATATTGAAGGTAAAAATATCTTTCCAAGCCAACCTTGGAAGAAATTCCTGGAGGACTGCTTAAAGGATGAAGGGCAAACCTGTAACATTTACTAGGATCTACTGATTTACAAAGGAAGTAAATCTATCTTTCCATTTTATGGATTAAAAAAAATTACTGAAATGAAGATTCTTTCATTTTCCAATCTGTAAGTAATTTATTTTTAAGACCATGTAAAATCATGTCTTTTTCCCCTTGAAACTCCACAGGTGAAAAAAACAGAATTAAACAAACCTTGACAAAAATGATCAGTGTTAAGCAAACATGTGAGTTATGACCAAAAAAATGAAGGAGATATTCAGAATCTATGAATATTAAGTCAGTATATTTTTATATTTTACTAAACCTAATGAATAGAAATTATTTAAAGTAAATTTTGCAAAAATTTTAAGTACATGAATTCCTTTTTTTTTTTTCACACTCCCTTTCTCTTCCTTTTCCAAAATTGACAATATGTCAAGGGAGCCCTGGAGCTCCCAAGTTACTTTTCCCTGATTTCAAGAAAACAATGACAGGGACTTCTCTGGTGGTTCAGTGGCTAAGTCTCTGCACTCCCCATGCGGGGAGGCCTGGGTTCGATTCCTGGTCAGGGGACTAGATCTCACATGCCACAGCTAAGAGTTCACATGCTGTGTGCTGTGGCAGGTCGCTCAGTCGTGTCTGACTCTGTGACCCCCATGGGCTGTAGCCCGCCAGGCTCTCTGTCCATTGGAGTTCTCCAGGCGAGAATACTGGAGTGGGTTGCCATGCCCTCCTCCAAGGGATCTTCCTGCCCCAGAGATCGAACCCATGTCTCCTGTCTGCATCTCTTGCATTGGCAGGTGGACTCTTCACCACTTGAGTTTGCCTGCCACAACTAAAAGAGCAAAGATCTCCCATGCTGCAACTAAGACCCGGTGCAGCCAAATAAATAAATACTTTTTAAAAAGAAAAATGGGCTTCCCTCACAGCTCAGTTGGTAAAGAATCTGCCTGCAATGCAGGAGACCCTGGTTCGATTCCTGGATTGGAAAGATCCCCTGGAGAAGGGATAGTCTACCCACTCCAGTATTCTTGGGCTTCCCTTGTGGCTCGAGCTGGTAAAGAATCTGCACGCAATGTGGGAGACCTGGGTTTGATCCCTGGGTTGGGAAGATCCCCTGGAGAAGGGAAAGACTACCCACTCCAGTATTCTGGCCTAGAGAATTCCATGGAATACACAGTGCAGCCAAATAAATAAATCTTTTTTAAAAAGAAGACAAGAAATAACCATGTCTTCTCAGACTTGTCCCCCCTACCCCATAAATCTGTTAATTCCTTAAAGGCAAAGAAGCCTTCTGCTCTTCTAAATCCTAATCTCAACTTTACCTTAAAAATAAAACACTCTTGCTTTGCTTGCAAGAAAATGGTATAGACACTGCTCTATAGCCTGCTTGATATTCTCAAATTCTCAGAAAAGCTCAAAGGTATCTAATGCATATGAATTACAAACTTCAATCATACAGCTTTCCTGCTAATATATTCCTGAGCTCGTCATATAGAGCACACTAGCATATTTGTATATTAGCATCTGATAATTTTGTTTTAAATGGTGCATATTAAGTCAACCTGTGTTCTTCAGAACATTTTGCACACAGTTTGGGAACTATTACCCATCATTCATTTAGAGTGAATGCCCAAGGCAAGCACTGGCAACACTAAGGTTAGTTTTGGTCTTTTATTAGCTTAGTTTTTGATAGCAGCACGTGATGAACCAATACCTGACATAGTTTCAGTCTTAGGGATCCTTTCCATCAGAGATAGGCTTTGTGATTTATCTCACTGTGTTTTTAAGAATGAGAGCTACACATGAAACACACAAGGCTTATGGGAAATACTTTCTGCTTAAAATTTCCCTCAAGTTTTGATAATAAGGAGACATACAGATATTTCCACAAGTAATATTGGAATCAAAAGAGAGCTGAGCTTTTTTTTTCCTACAAATAAATATTGGCAGCTAACAAGGAGAGTTAGTAGAAATGTATAGAATGCTTTGTAGTGCTAAGCCAAGACAGAAACTGGATAGCTAACTAAAGCAGTGAGCGTTTTTGGCTTTACCTGAGACACTGTGTTGGTTTGCTAAAGATGAGCAGTGTGCTGCTGTGTCCGCCAAAATGACCTTAGCTCAAAATTGTATAAAAGAGGAGAGAGATCGGTAACCCAGGAAGGAGTGGGTCCATTATCCATAAAGGTATAGTTCTGGATGTTAGTTATAAATACAAGCATAAGTTTGATAATGTGAAGAGACAGCCCAGATTGCTGAGATCACTAACCGTTGGAGCAAAGAAGGAATGAGTCAATAAAATCTTCATCTCAAACCAAGATTCATGCTACTCTCCACATTAATCACCTGTCAGGGTCACCTGGACAAGACCCTGATGCTGGGAAAGGTTGAAGGCAGGAGAAGGGGATGACAGAGGATGAGATGGTTGGATGGCATCACTGACTCAATGGACATGAGTTTGAGCAAGCTCCAAGAGACGGTGAAGAACAGGGAAGCCTAGTGTGCTGCAGTCTGTAGGGTTGCAAGGAGTTGGACTCAACTGAGCAACTGAACAAGTGTCCCCTGGACCACTTCTTCCGTGATGGTAGTTTTATAAATTAGAGAAATTCTGCACAGACATTTTGATTTATATATGGCTCAAGCATGACACGAAGGATTAGAAAACAAAGATTTCAGACCAAAGTGAGACGAGAGAAGACCAGAGACAAGAGTGCACTTCCCTAAAGTGAGGACTTCCTATTTAATGGATTTCACTAGACTGCCAAATTTTTCTTGAGAGATGGAGTCTGAATCAAGAAAAGGAGGAGATTGTCTTTTTATGGCAGAAATCATATTTCAGAACATTACACAGAATCCTTGAGAAAGACCTGATGATGTTTATCTGAGCTATCGTAAGCTGTAGTGCTGGGAAAGGGGTATGAATCATTGGGGTGTACAGTCATATTCTGAAATTCAATAGCCTGAACTCAAACTATTCTTGTTGCCAACTCATGCAAACTGTGGCTCCTTCCCAGGTCCCCTGTTCCTCCCAGTGACCTGAACTGGAATCCTCTGTGTGATCTACGATCTTCATATTCCACATAGAGTGACCAAGGCTTACATTCTTTGTCTTAATTCTCTCATCTATGATTAAAAAAAAAAAATCCCCAAAGTTGGGAGTAGAATGAAATGGTACCCCACCTCATTCTTCAGCAAATTAATTAAAGAGACTTCTTTTATTAATTTTCATAATTAAGAAGTTATCAAAATAATTTATTAAGCATGCAGCTTAGACAGTATATTAAAAAGCAGAGACATCACTTTGCTGACAAACGTCTGTATCGTCAAAGCTATGTTTTTCCAGGAGTTATGTATGGATGTGAGAGTTGCACCATAAAGCTGAAGGCTGAAGAATTGGTGCATTTGAATTGTGATGCTGGAGAAGACTCTTGAGAGTCCCTTGGACTGTAAGGAGATCAAACCAGCCAATCCTAAAGGAAATGAACCCTGACTATTCATTGGAAGGACTGATGTTGAAGCTCCAATACTTTGGCCTCCTGGTGGAAGGAGCTGACTCATTGGAAAACACCCTGTTGGGAAGGACTGAGGGCAGGGAAGCGGAGTGACAGGATGAGATGGTTAGATAGTGTCACCAACTCAATAGATATGAGTCTGAGCAAACTCTGGGACATAGTGAAGGACTTGGAAGCCTGGTGTGCTGCAGCCTATGGGGTCACAAAGAGTTGGATGTGACTTAGCAACTGAATAACAGCATTAAGCACACATTCATATATATCACAGTATTACTTTCATGAAATCTTCTACCAATGAACAACTTCTCTGGACACAGCCATTCCCCAGATTCTTCCCTAAATCTGCCCTAGGAATTAGGTCTTCCAAAAAGCCAACTGACTTAACTTGGGTTGCAAAGATGAAAACTTTCAGAGTGGTTTGTCCTCCAAGAGATCAATACATTCTTTGGTGGATAAATCAAAAGGATTGGACTAGTAGATGATTGCTAAGGTCATTCAAAAAATGCCGTTCTCGTACTCTAATGAAGTTAAATTGCAACAACCAGAGGACTGTCAAGAAACATAAAGAACTGACTGTGTTCTTGATAAAGAAGTTAAGAGCTTTCAGTGAACATTTAAGCTTTCTAGGATATCAAATCTCAGCTGACAGCTGAGACAGGTCTGAGCTGTAGCTACATCGTCTATCACCTCATGCGTCTCCTGCCACTTCTTGGTCAGCTACTCCAGGGCACCCACAGTTCCCACAGCACCGTGCTACCTCCTTCTGCTCCTGGACCTTGCCCTCCCCTCCCAGGAGCCTCTTTCTCATTCTGCACATCACAGCATTAACAGTCCTCGGCACTCGGCCAGACAGAACCACCTGCTCATCGCTCAGGGCTTCCTCGGAACCTACTGCTGATTGAATTCTCACTGTAACACCCTTAAATGTAAGTTCTTGCTTGTGATGTAGTTCAAAGGTACAGAAAAGATAGTGGATCCTATACTGTCCAAGTGTGTATCACTCAGGCTTTAAAATGTTAGCACTCTAACCTAGGTGCCTTTGTGCTTTAAAAAGAATACAAAGGGATAAAAATTAGAGCTATTGCAAAGACCATCAATCTTCCTCCCCACTTCTCTTTCCCAGAGGCAACTACTATCCTAAAATTGATGTTTCTGTATCCCAAATATTTTTTATATTTTCACCATACATTTGCAAGTATTTTGCAATACTGATTTATGGGTTTCCAGGGTACATAAGGGGTTATCTCATTTTAAGAATCATTTTGTGATATTCTCTATTTAACTCAACATTATGTTTTAGGATTGTTGCATGTGGATTCATGTACACCTAGTCCATTCATATTTCCTGCTGGTATTCCAATGTTAAGATTATAGTTTATGAATCCCTCATGAAAGATTATTTAGCTGGTATCTAAACTTTTGGCAATTACAAGTTACAAACAATTGTTTGAATTACAAACAATTCTCCAGTGGGCGTCCTGATAAAGTTCTCTTTTGTGCTCTTGTGCAAGTTTCTCTAAGAAATATAACTACAAATGGAATAGCGGTGTCATAGGATATGCACATCCTTAGCTCAACTAGATATTAACAGGTAACTCTCAAGATGATTGTAACAATTACCATCTCACCAACAGTATATGAGAGCTTCCATTTCCACATCATTGTCACTTGGTATTACCAATCTTTTGCTTTTCAGTAGGCTGGTTGTGATTTAATCCCTATATCCCGACTACCTGCTATGTGTTCAGATTTCTTCTTCTGCAAATTGCTTGCTCATATTTTTGTCCATTTTGATCCATTGTTTATGGTTTTATTTTTTTTTCTGTCTTGGGACTTTTAAAGCAATTCTTTCCTATGATGAAGTTATACAACTGTCTTTAAAATTCACATTATTTGGGCTTTCTACTTGTCTTTGTACTTCTTGGTCTCTGATTGATAGATTTTTCTTCATTCTTCTCCCTTTCTTTGGTTTGGAAGTTGTGTGCTTTATTTCTATTTTCTTTATAGCAACCATTAAATATTTAATATATTCTGGTTTTACCTATCGGGCCAATATATCTATCAGGTTGATATATCCCGATGGCTCAGCAGGTAAAGAATCTGCCTGCAATGCAGGAGACACAGGAGATGCGAGTGCCATCCCTAGAAGATCTCCTGGAGCCGGAAGTGGCACCCCACTCTAGTGTTCTTGCCTGAGAAATCCCCTGGACAGAGCAGCCTGGCGGGCCTCAGTCCAAGAAGAATAGGCCGCAACTTAGCAACTAAACAACAACGACAAACTGAAAAAATATCCAAAGGCTTGAGTCTGATCACCCCTCTCCATCTTCCATGTTATTAAAGCCTTGCTTTTGCCTTGTTTTTATAATCCCCCTTATTGCAAACACATTCAGACACTCCAGCATTTTTGTTTTTGTTTCACTTTTGCAAACATACTTGTCAACGTCACATCTGCTGCTTAAATTTCATTCTTTCTTTCTTGGTTCAGTTTCTTTCTTTCTGAATAATATGTGATTAGTTCATTTAGTAAAGGTCTGTGAATAGTATACTCAGGGTCTGTCTGAAAACATCTTTAGTTCAACATCAAACTTGTATAATTGAATTATAATTATCCAAGAAATGCATGTAAATAGCTTACATTTTTAATGGTGCTAAATGCAGTCATCTCATTTCCCTGGAAATAACAATTTTCAACTTGTGAAAGTGAAAGTCGCTCAGTCATGTCCAACTCTTTGCAACCCCATGGACTGTAGCCTGCCAGGCTCCCCTGTCCATGGAATTCTCCAGGCCAGAATACTGGAGTAGGTAGCCATTCCCTTCTCCAGGGATCTTCCCAACCCAGGGATCAAACCCTGGTCTCCCGCATCACTGGTGGATTCTTTACCATCTGAACCACTAGGGAAATTTGGGGGGAATATTATCCGTTATGGTATTTACCTCCATGTTTTTAAATAGTGTGCTTATAATACTCTCTTAATTCACTATAATATTTTTTATTAATGACCTACTATGGTAGACATGAATTAAATGCTAATGATTTATCTCAAAGATACAAAACCAGGGTTCTAAGAGTGAGAAAAGGGAGGAGTAAGGCAAAGAAGGATGGGAAGTGGTGTTAAATAATGCATTTATTTAACTACTACTATTGGCTACTGCTTCCCAATAAGCCAAAAAGAGATAGTGCAGGTGGATCCCAGGTGCGTATGGAGAAATGGGGCTTTGGAACAGTCCTTTGGGAAGAAGATACCTGGTTCCCTCCTCTCTCCCAATTCCCATCTCTCAACTTTGCATGAGTTTTCTCATCTGTAAAACCGGGGCTAGTAACAGTACCTACCACAGAGGGTCATTATGAACCTTGGATGAATTAAAAGATAGATATAAAGATGGAAGTCACTCAGTCATGTCCAATTCTTTGCAACCCCATGGAATAGTCCATGGAATTCTCCAGGCCGGAATACTGGAGTGGGTATCCGTTCCTGTCTTCAGGGGAATCTTCCCAACCTGGGGATTGAACCCAGGTCTCCCACATTGCAGGCAGGTTCTTTACCAGCTGAGTCACCAGGGAAGAGAAGCAATATGAACTGAGCCAGGTATACAGTAAGGACTTAACAACAATTAGGTATTATTGCTATTTTCCATGTCTCTTAATATCATATTTTCCTTATTCCTCTGGGCTTCCTTCTGAGTGATTGCCTCACATCCTTCAGTGTTTTGATTCTCTCTCTGGCTGTGTCCACTCTGCTGTTTAATCCAAACACTTGGCGCTTAATGTCAGTGACTATATTGATCACTCACTTCTACATGTTTTGCTTCCTTTTCTAGTCTGTCTTTTGTTTGCTTGGTTTTCACAGGGGTCTCTTCTTTCATGATGGCTTCTATTATTTAATTTTCTTATTGTAAGCATCTGTATTTTATAATAACCGTTAGCTTTTCCTCTTATTTCTAGCTCTGCCTTTGCTGAATCTGCTGGTTTTCCTTGTTGTGGTCTCTTTCTTCATGTGATTTGGAACTTGTCATTGTGAATTTATGCTCAACAGAATGGGCTTTCATTCCCTACAGAGTGGTTTTTCATTTGCTTCTATAGTATCTCAGTGATTCCAACAGTCCAGGGGAAAAAAGTTACAATCATTTTTGGTGCTGGGTTTCCTGAACCCTATCAGCAGGATATATTTGAATTCCACATAACGAGGGGCACAGGCTTGCCATTTGAGTTTCTCCCAGGGTCCTTCCTCTCTCTACTCGCATCCTAAGAACGTAAGTTTCTCACTACCTCCCTGCCCTTACAGACAGAGTTTCCTTGTCTTTGTTTCCCTATTCCCCAGTTTAAGTGAAGCCAGACCCTTCACTTCCCTTCCCTTCAGCAGAGCCTTCCCTTCATCAGAGTCTCAGCTCATTGCTTCAAGCAAGGCAAGGACACTGCTCATGGCCCTGAATTGGGCATTGAGACTCCAATCCTCAGCATCTAGGGTGTACATCCAGGTCAGGCATCCCAGAGGAACATCAGTGTGGCCAACTGTGCTGCTAGAAGTTCTAGTTAACTCTCTACATCTTGTCTCCCTCCCTGGTCAATAAGCATCTCTCAGGCAAGGACCACAGTTTATTTCCCAGTCCCTTTGCTCCGCTCTGCTCTCTCAGCTTCTAGCATAGTTCTGGCACTTGGTAAACAGGAGCTCGGTAAATATGGGATGGAAAAATGAGTGAATGAATGAATGAACGGCTATAATTTAGGTCAGTTTAACAGCTCCATAAACATTCCCTACAACTTGTCTCTTGAAGCACAAGGTTGACTATTTCCAACATACAGATAAGAAATGTATCTGAGGATTCAGAGGCCTGGAGACACTTGGAAACGTATGTAGCACCTACTTGTTCTGATGGGATCTTCAACTAGTTGTCTTCCTCACTGTTTGAAACAATACTGAAATTAAACAACTGAAACTGTATTAAAACCCAAGAATAGCACCCAGGCACTATGTATATCTTCTGGCTACCTAGTTATGTAGTGCACTGAAATGAGGCAAGAAGCTTTTGGGCAATTTAATTAACATCTTTCCAGATCTTCAATTTCTTAAAAATACCAGGATGCTTCATTTTTGAGTTGCTTACAGTGCAAGAGAAAGACACTCTGATTAGTCTTTCCCTATCTATCATTGCGAGGTAGAGGCAGGGAATTGGAAGAGGGAGAAAGAGGGAGGAAAAGCCTTGTCCTTTATAACCTGCTGCTGCTGCTGCTGCTGCTAAGTCGCTTCAGTCATGTCCGACTCTGTGTGACCCCATAGATGGCAGCCCACCAGGCTCTGCTGTCCCTGGGATTCTCCAGGCAAGAACACTGGAGTGGGTTGCCATTTCCTTCTCCAGTGCATGAAAGTGAAAAGTGAAAGTGAAGTCGCTCAGTCGTGTCCGACTCCTGGCGACCCCATGGACTGCAGCCAACCATTATTAACCTAGAACATGTCTTTTTCTTGAACTTACATTTTGAATATGGTAAATAAAAATGCATGTGTTGTCAGCTAATTATGCATGACAAAAAATAGCAAAAGTAATTAGGGTCAAAAGACCTTTAATGATAGTAACACACACACACACAGGAACATGCATGTGTTCCTGTTTCTTTCATGAGGAAGACCATGCATTCTGCTGTGAAATTTGCAAGGTTTATCGCATTAGTGTCAACACTTGATGTTTTTATTATCTGAGATCCTGGGCAAGCTTTTAATGAAGTGTGTGTAGAAAATATTGTTCTTGTGATTCCCTTCCCTTGGCTCCAATATGATAGTTTAATCTGATTAAACTAAGTTCATTTCCTTCTCAGGCTCACCCTAGAGTGCTGGCCACTTTTGATAACATGCCTTGTCATCCAAGTCTCAGATTATTCCTCTGAGGCCAGCCAGCTCCATATGGCAACAAAATGCTGATGAAGTAGTTTGAGTTCTTTAGTTATAGTTGTTTTTTTCATTTCTGTTTTTCAGAAGAAGAAAAAGAAGTACAAACAGGACTGTGTCAGAGAATAAACCAAAGAGCCAAACAGAAGAGTCAAAATGAGATCAGAGAAATGGCAGAAGATTACTTTTCTGGATTGTTGGCCTCTTCGGAAAGTATTCTGGTGGGCAAGTATTTTTGTCATAATGGAAAGAGCTGTTGTAATTACTGGTCAGCTCTGTAAGTGGACGATTTTCCCGTGTGGGGCAGTCGTGTGAAGACAAATGCTATTGTCTTGCAAACCATGGCCATCCCTAGAGCGTGCAGGGTCTTTGTCTTAGAAACTATTGGAGTCACTGCAAATCAGCATGTCCACACTGGTCTCACCCGATTCACAAAAGAAATAGCTGGCCAAGGGGAGTGACCTGCTAGATAGGCCACGCTCCTGGAACAAGGGACAAGCCACAGGGCCCACCACCACCCATGAATGCGAGTTTTGAGCTCCTTGGGACATCTGGTCAACCTCACATGCCAGACATATGGTGGGATGGAGTTCAAGGATTGGAAAATATATCAAAAAGGAAAAGTAGGCATCTAGGGCAACATGGATTCTGGTCTAGGTCCAGGCCTCCCCACTCAGATAGCTGCTACCCCTCCAGTCCCTGTTACCTAATGAGGTCTTAGAAAACATCAATAGAAATGCTCCAAAGAGGGGGTCATGGGGTAGGAGACTGAGGGGATTCTCCTAGGGTGGAGGATGCAAGTCAAGAACCAGGAATTTCATTGCTGTAAACAGCCCACAGTCCTAATATATTTCATCTAGCTGTTCTCGCAGACACTGGCATGAACGGCAGCTCAGAGGTCATCTCCCAGCCGAGACTTTCCTGCCCAGGTAGAGAGTGACTCATTCTTCCCTCTGCATTCCCACAGCATCTTCTTCATGCCTCAGCTCTCAAATGGCTCTGTGATATGTGGTTCTCTCTCCCTCTCCCCTTGTAGGCTTGGAGACTCTGTGGAGAATAATTACATATTGTGTTTCTTTATGTCTGCAGGGCCTGGACACCTGGAAGAGCAGCGATGTTTGGAAAATGAAGGAATGAATGCCTTGCCCACCTGCCAGTCACCTCATGTAACGTGTATTCCATATGCTGATTGCAAATTATGTATAGACACAAAACTATGGCAGGCATTGTGATGCTATGTTAAATATTCATACTAAGTGATTAAAAACAGGAGTTTCCTTTTTAAGTCTTTATTGCAGCAGCAGGTTGAGCCACAAGCACATTGTTCTAGGGTATCAATATTCCTTAGTGGGCTGTGGGGAAGTTCAAACATGTATATGGGAGCTTTCCATACTAGTCACACTGATGGTGTCTTGAATTTGAACCTTGCTTTCACATCCATTATCTCTGTGATCCTCGCAAAATCCTGTGAGATGGGTAGGCTCTTTTATTTCACAGGAAAAGCCAGACAGACTGATTAACTGATGCATCTCTGGTCCACAAAATTTCCGACATGACTGTCTTGACCAACTTAAATCTTTTTCCCCACTATACATTTGCTGTCCTGATGCTGGCCAAATCATTTAACCTCTCGTCAATCTTTTTAGATTTTTTATCTAAAAAGAGGGAAGATGTACTCTGTACAGTGGGGAGGTAAGATCCAGGAATTAAAGGGATGCTTAAATACTTTGTAGATATTCTTTTGTGTCTTAGTGGTGGTGGAGGTTGTTTACTGCTCAGTCATGTCTGACTCTTTGCAACCCTGTGGACTGTAGCCCGCCAGGCTCCTCTGTCCATGGGGTTTTCCAGGCATGAATACTAGAGTGAGGTGCCATGTCCTTCTCAAGGGGATCTTCCCAAGCCAGTGATTGAGCCGTGTCTCCTGCTTCACAGGTGGATTCTTTCTGAGCCCCCAGGGAAGCCTGTCTTGGTGGTAGTTTTCCGCAACCGTCTCATGGACCTGAGATCCCAGGTGCCATGACTAAGACCTGCGGCTGCTGCTGCTAAGTCTCTTCAGTCATGTCCGACTCTGTGCGACCCCAGAGACGGCAGCCCACCAGGCTCCCCCGTCCCTGGGATTCTCCAGGCAAGGACATTGGAGTGGGTTGCCATTTCCTTCTCCAATGCATGAAAGTGAAAAGTGAAAGTGAAGTCACTCAGTCGTGTCCGACCCTTGGTGACCCCATGGACCGCAGGCTACCAGGCTCTTCTGCCCATGGGATTTTCCAGGCAAGAGTACTGGAGTGGGGTACCATTGCCTTCTCTGACCTGGTGCAGACAAATAAATAAATATTTTTTTTAAAAAAAAGACTAGACTTGGAGATATGCCCTGTTATCAGATAGGTTTGCACTTTCCCATGGTCATAGGCTAAGTGACACTTTTATAAATGTGCACCCTGGGCCACCAAAGGGCCTCAGCAGGAGAAACAGTGGCTGACCCGACCCAGCACGACTGCTGAAAACGTCCAGGACGTTCACGCCCACACTCTGGGGTTGGGCGTTGCCCCTTTCATGTGACTGGGACACATGACAGTTTCGAGCACTCTTCAGGACTCTAGCGTTCCGTTCTCCAGCGACAGCGCCGTCAGCCCTCTGCTCGCATTCAAGCTCTAGCCAGGCTCCACCCATTCAGTCGACTTTTAATTTTAAAACCTGCCATCTCTGCTGCCACTGTCACCACCCGCGTGGAGATTATCTGTGCTGCTCCCACCCCTTCTCCCTGAACGCTGCTGCCGAATGAGCCTTATTTGTTCAAGGACTATTTTTATCCCATCCTTCTCCTGCTCTAAAATCTCCCTTGGCTTACCCAATCAAGTCCAAACCCTGCCTTCTGGAACGAGAAGCTGTCTTGATCTGCCATGAGTTCACCTGTGTAGCCCAGATCTCATTATTTCCAAACAGAAACATTTGTCCTCATCACTCCGCTTTTGCTCACACTTCGCCTCAGCCTAAACTGTCCTCTCCCCTGTTTTGTCCCCTCCGTCTAAACATTACAAATCTTTTCAAGATGAGCTCTGATTCCTTGACTTTCCTTACAGCCCATCATTCACATTCTGGTCCGCAATGCTCTTCTCTTATCTACATCATACGTGGATAGAACACATTTTGAAGTTGAATCCAATACTGTTCTGAATCATTCTCTGTTTGTTTCACTTTACTTCCCTAGTGGCTCAGACGTTAAGGCATCTGCCTGTAATGCGGGAGACCCGGATTCCATCCCTGGGTTGGGAAGATCCTCTGGAGAAGGAAATGGGAACCCACTCTAGTATTCTTGCCTGGAAAATCCAAGGGATGGAAGAGCCTGGCGGGCTACAGTCCACGGGGTTTCATTTGATAATTTGCTCTTCTTAAAAAGGCCTTTCTCATTTCCTATTTCCCTACAGAATAAAATCCAAATCTTTGGGAGTCTGGATCCTTCTTAATCCAGTTACAACAGATCACTGACTGTGATCCAATATTCCAAACCACATTCCCTTAAAAATCATACATACAGATCAACTTCTTTCTGAATGTGAAAACAGTACATTCTTATTATAGAAAATCTGTAAAGGATGTGTGTGTGCATGCTAAGCTGCTCAGTCGTGTCCGACTCTTTGCGACTCTATGGACTGTAGCCCAGCAGGCTCTGTCCATGGGATTCTCCAGACAAGAATACTGGAGTGGGTTGCTGTGCCATCCGCCAGGGGACCTTCCCAACCCAGGGACTGAACCTGCATCTCCTGCAGCTCCTGACTTGCAGGCAGATTCTTTACTGCTGAACCACTGGGGAAGCCCGTATAAAGAATAGTGTTAAATAAAGAAGTAGGAAAAATCGACCCCTCCAAAGCAGCCCCATTTAGCACTCCCTCTGAAAGATACAGTCCTGCTAGGTCCTCTCAAATGAGCATGACTCAAGAACTGTCCAAATACCGTCTCACCTGTGAAGCTCTCCTTAAGTCTCATCCTCACAGGCAAGACTAATCCTGCTTCCCCACCTCGATCTTCCATGGGTTTCTAACATACTGACATCATGTTGTTCAGCTCAAAGTGACTTAGCAGTTACTTGAACCCCATCTTTGGCCACCTGATATGAAGAACAGACTCACTGGAAAAGATCCTGATTCTGGGGAAGACTGAGGGCAGGAGGAGAAGGGGGTGACAGAGGATGAGATGGTTGGATGGCATCACCGACTCAATGGACATGAGTTTGAGCAAACTCCGGGAGATAGTGAAGGACAGGGCAGCTTGGTGTGCTGCAATCCATGGGGTCGCAAAGAGTCAGACACGACAGAGCGACTGAACAATGACAAAATTGTCTGCATCCCTGGAATCCACTTTCCTGCATCTATTGGTCTCTTTTATCTCCCCAAATCTCAGTAAGCCTCTTTTCCTGATGGTCTTTGGAAAGAGATAAAATGTTGCTTATTAACTTTCTACATGATCACTACTTTTGATTTTGTCATTCTCATAGACACTAACCAGGTTATACCCTTCATTAATAGAATATTAGCTAAAATTAGTTTCTAAATATGCTTTCTAAATATGCTTGCATATCTCTATGGAGATGAATAGCATATTGAAAGGTACTTTTTTGGAACACTGGAAGGACAGATTAGAAGTGAGCAATGACATGTTTCTAAGGTTAGAACTATGAACTTACATTCAATCCTGACATGGCATGATCCTAACATTTGCCCTCCTCTCTCCATTACCGCTATCCATACCCTTTGGCCATTTCAATCCAACCTAAACCAAATTTTTAGGTGTTAAATTATCTCATACCCCCAGCCTCTTTCAGTATCCGAAATGCCTGTCTGTTTACCTAAAGGGCCAAAACTCTTGACCATATGGCTCCAAACTGTTTATGTTTTTAATCTAAAATTCAGACATATTTCCTTAGAAATTCTAGGTTCTACTTAACACTAGTCTCTCTTGTGGGTTTCCCTGGGAGCTCAGAGGGTAAAGAATCTGCCTGCAGTGTAAGAGACCAGTCCACCCCGTGACTTTCAAGGCTCTGGTTTTACTTTTGTAATTTCCTCTGCCTGGGATGCCCCCACTGTTCCCTTCTTCTCCACGTGTCCAAACTTTTCAAAACATCAAGACCCCACTGACATACCATCGCCTCCTTGAGTTAGGAAAACTACATGCAAATGCTTCCCTTATTTAGCACAGCCTTCATCCTGCCTTGTGTTAGTTAGCTGGTGACACATTTGTCTCCCCTATTTGTTCATGATCTTTTTCAGAGCAGAAACCAGGCTTTCTTTCTCTCTGCTCAGTGCCTAAGATGGTTCCTTGCTGTGAGCACTAAATAAATTTGTATTTATCTGAAACCTCAAACTTGGAATATTGTTTAGGAAAAAACCCAACAGACTGGAAATTCGGGGGCATGAATTTTGTTCTTAGCTTCAGTAGTAACTGTCTTCTGATTGTGGGATCTTGGGACACCATTTTTCTCAGCTGTAAAATCAAGAAACTGGTCCTCATGTTTCCCCAGTGGCTCATCAGTAAGAAATCCACCTGCAATGCAGGAGGCATGGGAGACAATGGGCTCAATTCCTGGGTGGAGAAGATCCCCTGGAGAAGGAAATGGCAGCCCACTCAGTTTTCTCACCTGTGAAATCCCACTGACAGAGGAGCCTGATGGGCTATAGTCCATGGGGTCACAAAGAGTTAGACACAACTGAGTGAACACACACACACACACACACACACACACGCATCTTTAGGGGTCCTAACTTTAGTGATCAAAGAAGAAATTTGAAACCCCTCATTTACACTGAATTTAAGATCTCCACTTACACTGTTACTGGGAATATACCCTTAATTTGCCGCAGCGAGGAAAGAAGAACGTCTTTTGAGAGTCACAAGTTGAGCCACTGGACAGATGAGAAAATAAAGGCTCTAACAGGGGTAAAATCTGGAGTTTGGGCCCAAACTGGTTGATTTCAATTCTACTGTTTTTTATGCAGGTAAACTCTCTCTTGAGACGAAACCTAAAAAAGGAACCTAGATAAGTTAATATTTGAAATGAATAAATAACTGACAGGCCATAGAAAAGTCATCATTCATGCCTCAGAGGAAAGAACTAAAAATAGATTTATAAGCAGTGGTTGGAAAAAGTTGGGTTGGGGAATGAAATCTACTCATTCCGGGCAGAAGAATATAAGGTGTGTGGTTTGCAAAAGCAGCAACATATAGCAAGAAGAGGCCAGATTACTCAGGGGAAGATGCACAAGGAAAAGGCTTAAGAACAAGGCTGGGATAAACCTAGACACACAATATATAAAATAGATAACCAACAAAGACCTACTGTAGAGCGCAGGGAACTATACTCAATATTTTGCAATAGCCTACAAGAGAAAAGAATCTGAAAAAAATAGGTATATGTGTATGTATAACTGAATCACTTTTCTGTATACTTGAACACATCATTGTAAATCAACTATATTTTAATTTAAAAAAAAGAAAAAGAGAAGAACAGGGAAATTTGGACCTGCCACTTAGATGAAATATGCCTTTTCAGTTACCTCAATTTCAAGTCAATATGCTATCATTTAACCTCATTTCAAAGACAATCAAGGAAAGATGCTTATTGAGATTTGGAAAGAGAGAGGAGAGGCCGATTAGACGTAGGAACATGAATTCCAAGGATGCCAACAATTTGATGGGGGTCAAATAACTGCCAGATTGTTCTGACCTGGACAGAGCCCTGGGAGTAAAACACACAGAACTAAAAAAACATGTATATAAACATATGTCAAGACAAGTTGAGGTCCATGATAAAGCTACCTGCTATGACCGTGCATTTACATGTGGTTTGTACTCTGAAGTTCCCTCCTTCTGTAGTTCAGGAGCTTTCTGGTTCAGTTAGTTCACTGGTCATGAAATTCCCAAATGAGGACTGGAAATGAACTTGGGCCAAGACAGGTACCCAACAGTAAGATTCTGAACCGGAGAACTCCTAACCCTTTAATTGGGAGCATAATGTCTAGAAGTTAAATAACGTGTGAAGAGAAGCATCTATGCCTGGAGATGCTTTGAATAATTTTTCCTACATAACCAAAAAAGCAATCTTTCCAAGGTGAGTTTTTCTCAGATGGCTTAGATTCTATTAGGAGAAAGAAGGGATACAGAAGTCATTTCTTTTAGTCTAGAGGTTTTCCTCCTCTTCAAGGGAAGAACCAGGAAGAGCCAAATCATGCAACAATAATCAGGCGTGGCTGAACAACTCGTCTTCGTCTGCTTTGCAAGGGAGGCTGAGGTGGGAAGTAGCCTTGATGGTATAGTCTTTAGAATCCTCATTCAGATTACTTTTTTAATGAGTACTTTATGCAGTTAGAGTCACAAAACCTGCCTGAAAAATCAGACTTCTTGGCAATTCCAAAATTAGCCATGGAAAATGCCAAATATTGACACTATTTTCTAAATGTAGCTCTTATGCAGGCCCCACCGTTGCAGGTTGTGGCTAAGGACTCCCGATGTGTAACCCTGCTGGGTAAGCATTCCCACCAGGAACCTCAGGGGAAGCTGGCCAGGTTTCCATCAAACAGAATGGAAGCACTTCCCCAGACATCTGTATAACCTGCACACAGCTCAAGAAAGCGGGAGGAGGAGTAGGTGGAGCTATGAATACTGATGCGCAAGTTTAATTTTAAAGAAACTGTGTAGGCAGATTCAGTCCTACATGGGAATTTCTGAAAAATTAAAATAAGGCTAAGGAAAACTATTTTAAAGCATATAAATGACAGTAAGACGATGTCCTGGCCACCTTTATCTTTGGTCTCCACCCGTGTCTCTAGGAAACAGTGAAAAGAATTTGTGTAAGACTTAGGAGATGGGAGTCTCAAATAGACAGTTTTCACAGAAAGAGACTCACAGACTTAGAGAATGAACTTATGCTTGCTGCAGGGGAAGGATGGGTGGAAGAGATAGTTAGGGATTTGGGGATGGACATGCGTACTCTGCTATATTTAACACTGATAACCAACAAGGACCTCCTGTATAGCACAGGGAACTTTGCTCAGTGTTATGTGGCAGCCTGGATGGGAGGGGAGTTTGGGGGAGAATGGATACATGCATACGAATGACTGAGTCCTTTCATTGTTCATCTGAAACTATCACAACACTGTTAATCGGCTACACCTCCGCAGAAAATAAAAAGGTAAAAAAATAGGCAGTTTTCATCCACTCCAGTATTCTTGTCTGGGAAATCCCACGGACAGAGGACCCTGGTGGGCTGCAGCTCATGAGGGCTCGAGAGTTCAACACGACCTAGCCACTAAACCACCACCATCCACAGACTTTCCCTGGGTATATATTTTTTTCCAATCTGCCCACTTCATCCCTTCCCCCTGCTACCAGCACACCTAGAAGTCATTCTGTTTAGGACTCAAAAGTGGCAAGTCCAAACTCACCACAGTTTCAGCCCCTAACGCCTAACTACATGCTCAGTCTAATGTTTCCAGGGCACAACTAAATACATGCCAGGCACGGCATCATGCTCTCTGGTGGCAGAACCCGGGAAGGCTCATTCCCTTCCAGAGTGTACAATATTAAAATGATAAAGCAACCAGGAGAATAACCGCAGGGCAAAGAATGACTGTGATTAATTAGCATTGTAAGAAAGACCCGAACTGACTGTTACTAGAGGGAAAAGCCTCTGGCTTGGAGGATCAGTACATAATCCCCAGGGAAGGTCACACTTAGACCTGGGCCAGCAGTGTGGGAAGGAGGGCAAGGGGATTCTAAGTGTGGAGCAAAGTGTGAGCAAAAGCAGAGAGGTCGCCAGGCACAAGCATATCCCCTTCTATCAGTTCAGTTCAGTTCAGTCGCTCAGTTGTGTCTGACTCTTAGTGACCCCACAGACTGCAACATGCCAGGCCTCCCTGTCTATCACCAATTCCCGGAGCTTGCTCAAACTCATGTCCATTGAGTCAGTGATGCCATCCAAACATCTCATCCTCTGTTGCCCCCTTCTCCTGCTGCCCTCAATCTTTCCCAGCATCAGGCTCTTTTCTAGTGAGTCAGTTCTTTGCATCAAGTGGCCAAAGTATTGGAGTTTCATCTTCAGCATCAGTCCTTCCAGTGAATACTCAGGACTGATCTCCTTTAGGATGGACTGGTTGGATCTGCTGGCAGTCCAAGTTAGCACACGGCTATGGTCAGTACCTGGCTCTGCTGCCAGGGGTACTACGGTTAGGGGGAGGGTGAGACAGAGGAGATGACAAAGAGTCCTCTCGGCCTGCTCACTGTAAGGCCTCTGAGGGGAAGGATGTGACAGAGCAAAGAAAGTGAAAGGGGAAAATGATGGACCCTTCTAGTATTTGTCTCACGTGCACATGCACACACACACAATTTATGTTATTTTCTATAAGCTTGTAGACTCCCCAGTGTTTTCACACTGTAACAAGAAACTCTGTTACGAGGACTTCTCCCACCTTCCTTTTGCTGTGACACAAAACAACTCTCCATCATCTGACCAGGATACCATAATTACGTTACCATTTTACCCACAGTCCACTGAACGCTTCTTTCTATCTCTCCACTCATTGCTAAGAAATCAAGCTAACTGTGAAAATCATTTCGCTCCTGGGCAAACAGAAAGAAACCACTTGGAAAGTTCTCCTCGGAAGGAGAAACAAGTCTGAAGTCAGTCATTTCCAGATCGGCTGTGTTATTTAGCAAGGATTTGCTATATAGGATAGGCGCACTTTCACCCTTTGATCTGTCTTGGAGAGATTCAGAGTGTCTTACAAAACTGCCAGAATATACACTCTAACACAGGTTGCGTGGGCTTTTTTGGTGGGGGTCATTTACTTGAAAGGACAACTGGCCGTCTTGGATCTCCTCCATGCACAAACATAGAAAGGGAATGTTTCTTCAAACAACAATGCCTTGTGTGGGGCTCACGATGCTACTCAATTTAAGTCAGCACAACACAATGTAAGCAAGGAACGCGTGCAGGTGAAGGCAGGCTGGATCCACTGCCGGTCTCTGGGCAGGCGGGCGGGCAGAGTCTCTCCCCACGTCCAAGGACCCACTGCCAGCTGCGGAGCAGAGCTCAGGAGGGCCCCTGGACCCAGATGACTTCTCTCTTAAACACATGTGCACTCTGAGCTCCCAGAGGTAAGATCCATGAGCTGCTTTGGGTTCTTAGTTTGTGCCTACAGCAGCATCGCCTGGAGAAGGCAATGGCATCCCACTCCAGTACTCTTGCCTGGAAAATCCCATGGACAGGGGAGCCTGGTGGGCTGCCGTCTGTGGGGTCACACGGAATCGGACATGATTGAAGTGACTTAGCAGCAGAGCAGCATTGCTACCTTGAGAGAGAGGCACTTACTGCATTCAGAAACACATTTGATGATTATCAGAGTGATTAGAAGGAATCAGGGCAAAGGGAGAAACTCAGGGCAAGGAGAATTTCTCAAGTAGCAAAAAAAAAAAAAAAAAAAGGCTCAATCTCCGTCTTCGCCCACCTGCAGAAAGAGAAATACAGCATCCCTGGCCATGGCAGACCCTGGTCGCCCAGGAACAAGGAGCTCCATGGCCAGGCTGGAGGCGGGGAGGGGAGACGGCCATCTGTTTCGCCATTCAGGTGAGATGTCTCCAGGCCACTCTCTCCTTCAGCTTAACTCTTGTCCTCGAGCTTTGCAGGGGATGAGATGGTGAAGCTCATGGGAGCACTCAGGTGTCCCAGAGTGAAGACCTGGGTGTGTAAAGGTGAGGGCAGGAGGGGCCACCTCTACTGGGGGGGAGGTCCTGGAGAGCCCCCACCAGCAGGTGATGTGGGAACAGGACAGGCAGGTATGGAAGAGAAGCCCCAGAACCCGGCAGGCACAGAGGCAAGAGAGCCTGCCCTGCTTCAGGAAGAGCGGACACTGCGGATGGCTGGAGTGTGGAGGTGCAGCTGGCAGGAGAAAGTACGGAGAGGCACGCGAGACGGGCTGGGACCTGGGGCCCTTTGCTGCGGGGCTTATATCTGGACAAACATCTCCTCCAGCAACCGAATGCAAGGAACCTACAAGGGACTAAAAATTGCTGCATGCGTGTGTAGTTGGGGCACATTATGAACGCCAAGATACAAAAAGACCAAAAACCCAACTGCCACTTCTGGGGTTTGGGGAGCAAAAGCAGGGTCCTGTGCATGATCCCTGATGCAGCACCACCGAGGGGGTGGGCAGACCAACTAAGCCACCCCTCCACCCCTACCGTCACCCCATTTAAGGGACCAGCTCACCCCCGTCTCAGGGAGCAAGCGAGGGAAACTATTGTTGGCTTTCGCTCCCCGGTGTGGCAGCATAAGTCTCAATACAGCCTGGCCTGAATGCCTCATTTTGATTCCTTTCTTATCAATTTCTATTGTCTAAGAACCTGGGTCAGTAACACAAGGGCTGGCTCCTTCTGAGGGCCTCAGTGCCTTTAAGGAATTGGGGCTTGTCTTTAAGATACTGGGGAGTCAGGGGAACTTCACAGGAGAGTGTGACATGATTTGATTTAAATCTTGAAGACTTACTCAGGCAGCCAGTGGGAGAAGGACCCATGAGTGGATGCCAGGCAGGGGACCAGCCAGGGCTGCTGGCGTCAACCAGTAAGACAGGATATGGGCAGATTTCCTGGGGTAGAAGGGAACATCTTGAAGGATACTGGGATACATGGGCAGATATATCCTGAAGGTGATGATGTGCTTAAATTAGGCACAGGCTCCTTCCGCGGCCCTGGGAAGGGATCCAGCAATGAGTTCACAGGGGCATAGCATCTCTTCCATTTCCCAAGTCAAACATTTTTGCATTTTTTCCCAAGAAAGACCCCTTCAAAACAAGAGGTATCATTCAGACACAGGAAGACTGAGGTTCAAAGATGTTGAGGACAATGACATTGGAGCGGGTCAGGGAAAGAGAAGCAGGATAGACGATACAGAAATATCGCCTTTTTTTTAAACTAAATGTTGTATGGTATACAGTGGAGATCAAACAGAGACAAGATCTAGAAAAGACGGTTCCGGTGAAAACAGCCCCTTTATCGATCTTAGCGGCGTGCTCTTTCAACCTCTGTCCTTACGTAACCGTCAATTATTTTGTTCTCAGGGTTAAACAGATTCCACAGCACAAATCCTTGCAGACCTTATTTGGCGAGAGATTTCAGTGTTTTAGGTTTATCACCGTAAAGCCAAGGGCAACTTTATAACTTTCTTGGGGTGTGGGTGCGAAGCTATTACATGTAGGGATAAGGTAAAAGAAAGAAATCCTAGATAGCTGTCCTTTCAAGTTAAGCCTTTTGTTGTTTGAATGAACTTCGTGTGCATGTGTGTGTGTAAGAGAGAAGGGGGGGGAGGGGGAGGAGGAGGAGGAGGAGGAGGAGAGAGAGAGGCATGTGGTAAAGCAGAAAGAACTCTGGACGAAGTATCAGAAGTTTGTTTTCGTTCAGTCACTAAGTTGTATCCAATTCTTTGTGACCCCATGGACTGCAGCACGCCAGGCTTCCCTGTCCATCACCACCTCCCAGAGTTTGCTCAAACTCATGTCCATCAAGTCGGTGATGCTCCAACTATTTCATCCTCTGTCACCCCCTTCTTTTCCTGCCCTCATCTTTGCCAGCATCAGGGTCTTTTGCAGAGTTGGCTCTTCGCATCAGGTGGCCACAGTATGGCAGCTGAAGCATCAGTCCTTCAGAATACTTGGGTCCATAAGCTCGGTAATCCTGACGATGAATCTCTGAACATTCAACGTCTTGGTTTCTTCTTGAGTCAAATGAGAGGTTTGAATTAGGTGCTCTAGAAGGTCTGTTCTTATTCTAAGATTCTAAGTTTCAGCTAGGTCAAATCTTGCCTAATATTCACCCAAAGAGTTTCACTTTTTAACCAGATTGACTATTTCCTTAAAGGGTTACACCTATACTTGGCTTTATCAGAATACTCAATATGCCGCTCGCATACTGCCTCTCAAAGGAAATCTAACAGTCAGCAATCCTGCTCTCTTGTGCTGAAATACAAAATGACTGAAGCTTAGGGATGCTTGGCCAGCCTCCCTCTTCCATCACCTCCTCCCCTCGTGATTGATTGCTAAGCCTCCTCTATATTTCATAGATGTTGGCAAGTCAGGTTCTTAGAAATAAAGTTCAGAAGGGGAAGAATGAATTGGATTATCCTGTTCCTCCCATCCCACATATTTCTAAGAGCATATCTGAATACTGCAGCTCTTTAGGAAGCAACGGATGATCCCAGAACCAACTGGCCCATTTTACACAAAACACTGGCTTTCACCCCAAAGGAAAGACCCACAATACAGAAGGGAAGGCTCTTGGTCCACTGAACCATGGATATGAAGTAAGCAAAAATGAGTTCCTTGTTAGTCACATTGTCACAGTATTATAATGCTTTAATACGTTTTCCTTAAAAATGGGTAGGAGAGGAAATGTCACTGCAGATTTTCTATGTAAATAATATTAAAACATCTGTAATTTACCAACATACACCCTTTTCACTCTGGGTAGTATTTTGATGAGCTGTTCTTTCATGTTTCTGACTCTCTGTCACCCCAGGGACTGTAGCCCACCAGGCTCCTCTGTCCATGGAATTTTCCAGGCAAGAATACTGGAGTAGGTTGCTACTTCCTTCTCCACGGGATCTTCCTGACCCAGGGATCGAACCAGCATCTCTTGAGTCTCCTGTATTGGCAGGTTCTTTACCACTGTGCCATCTGGGAAGACCTCTTTAACGTTTAGCTCCAAATTTATTCTCTTGTCCCATGCCTACCTCGAAGGACATAGCAGGCACACACGGCTAAGCATTACGGAACAATGGCTTGGAATCTCTGGAATCTTCATGGCAAGTTTAAAAGGAACCAAAATATCAGACCGCTGCTTTCCCTTTTACCAGTCGACCATTTCTTTCCCATGCTACCCCTCACCTCTCGAACACATTCTGACGTCGTCAGCACCCCACCCATACCCTATTTCCATAATACGAAAGCTTTCTGGGCACTGGGAATGCCAGCAGCTGTACACAGAGGATTTTTTTTTTTCTAAATAAAGGAAAAAAGGAGCAAGAAGTGCTACAGAGACAAGACCTCAGACTGATGATGGAGACGGAGTCCACGAATACGCAGGTTCCAATCTCTCAACTGGAATAACTTGAAGGTGTGTTGCATATGGCAGTAACTGGCCTGATAATAACTTTCATTGCCTTCCTTCTCTTTTCTGTCTTATTTCCCCACACCTCTACCAGTACTTCCTGAGTGTACCTCTCAAACTACTGGTACTCAAAATCTTATCTCTGGGTCAACTTCTTGGAAACTCCAAACCAATATCTAACCCATGGCTCCCATAACTACTAAATGTTCTGAGCTTCTGAGATATTAGAACTGAAAGGCATCTCACATCCTATTAGACTACCCTGATTGGTTTGGCTTTCATAAAAAAACCAAACCAAAACAAAACAAAAACCAAAAACCTGAGATCCAGACTGACCCCAAGGTCACCTAAGCAGTCAATGGCAAACTGCAAATACCTTGAGTCCCCCAGGATTCTATCAGAGAGTGAGGCTTAAACCTGGCTAAGGATTTAGGACAGTTTGGAACCAAAATACTACTTTTAGCAGAAGTCTGTCATGGGATTTGAACTGAAGAGAAGAAAAAGTCCATGGTGATATGCTGACTACAAGAGACTAAAAAATTAAGAAGATGATATTTTCTGTGCAGATGACAGGAGTTATAGAGAAAGGCATCATCAGTAGTCAAAGAGAGATGAGAATATACAGGAAAATCTTCCTAAGAGCTAAAGGAACAACCCCATCCTCTTCAACTCCCAAATTCCTACCATTCAATATTTTTTTTTTCTGGAAACATATTTTATTTTTTAATTTTTATTTTTACTTTATTTTACTTTACAATACTGTATTGGTTTTGCCATACATTGACATGAATCCACCATGGGTGTACATGCGTTCCCAAACATGAACCCCCCTCCCACCTCCCTCCCCATAACATCCCTCTGGGTCATCACTGTGCACCAGCCCCAAGCATGCTGTATCCTGCGTCGGACATAGACTGGCGATTCGATTCTTACATGATAGTATACATGTTACAATGCCATTCTCCCAAATCATCCCACCCTCTCCCTCTCCCTCTGAGTCCAAAAGTCCGTTATACACATCTGTGTCTTTTTTGCTGTCTTGCATACAGGGTCGTCATTGCCATCTTTCTAAATTCCATATATATGTGTTAGTATACTGTATTGGTGTTTTTCTTTCTGGCTTACTTCACTCTGTATAATTGGCTCCAGTTTCATCCATCTCATCAGAACTGATTCAAATGTATTCTTTTTAATGGCTGAGTAATACTCCATTGTGTATATGTACCACAGCTTTCTTATCCATTCATCTGCTGATGGACATCTAGGTTGTTTCCATGTCCTGGCTATTATAAACAGTGCTGCGATGAACATTGGGGTACATGTGTCTCTTTCAATTCTGGTTTCCTCGGTGTGTATGCCCAGCAGTGGGATTGCTGGGTCATAAGGTAGTTCTATTTGCAATTTTTTTAAGGAATCTCCACACTATTCTCCAAAGTGGCTGTACTAGTTTGCATTCCCACCAACAGTGTAGGAGGGTTCCCTTTTCTCCACACCCTCTCCAGCATTTATTGCTTGCAGATTTTGGATCGAAGACATTCTGACTGGTGTGAAGTGGTACCTCATTGTGGTTTTGATCTGCATTTCTCTAATACTGAGTGATGTTGAGCATCTTTTCATGTGTTTGTTAGCCATCCGTATGTCTTCTTTGGAGAAATGTCTATTTAGTTCTTTGGCCCGTTTTTTGATTGGGTCGTTTATTTTTCTGGAATTGAGCTGCATAAGTTGCTTGTATATTTTTGAGATTAGTTGTTTGTCAGTTGCTTCATTTGCTATTATTTTCTCCCATTCAGAAGGCTGTCTTTTCACCTTGCTTATATTTTCCTTTGTTGTGCAGAAGCTTTTAATTTTAATTAGATCCCATTTGTTTATTTTTGCTTTTATTTCCAGTATTCTGGGAGGTGGATCATCCATTCAGTATTTTGAATGTACATCGAAAATATGGTAAGATTTCCCACCTTTGGGAGAACAACTGCTCCAAGCCCCGGACCCTTGGGTAATAGTAGATAAATCCCCTTTTCTGTACTCTGCTTTTGGTCAGTGAGGGGAAGGATTTGCTCTTTATCTTCTGTTGTAATTTGGTCCTTCACTTTGACAATTTCAGATGTTGCTGTAGGAAGTAAAAACTAGAGCAATAGATACACAAAACCTTTAAAAAACAAGACCCTGACCTTTTTAAAAAGTGCCTTATGAAGCACATAGTTGTCTTAAATGACACTGTAGAAGAGAAAGCATGCCTCAAAAAGGTTTATGAGCAAGATAAATACTATCCTACATGTGCGTTTGTTCTCATTTGTCCAAACATCCACATTCCTTTAAAGTGAAATCTCTCTGAGGGCTTGACATATTAAAGTAATACTGCAATTTATCAACTAATAATACAGCTTCAAAGGAAAGTAATATTCTTAATGGCACCTCATCAAGTCTATTATTTATTTTATTCCTCTAAAGTTTCAAGAGACAAATTGGAGACATACAATTAGTACTATTTGATTCAAGTCTTGATTTTGGTTGTTATGAATAAAGAGCAGCTTTTCTGTTCAAGGTCAAAATAGGGAAGGTTACATTTATTCCAAGACTTCTTTCAAACATAGGCTTCTAGAGCGGGAATATGGTAGGCAGAATAATGCCCCTCCCAACTAAATTCACATTCTAGTCCCCCAGCCTGTGAATATGTTACCTTACACATAGAAGGGACTAGGGCTCTTGAGTTGAAGAGATTATCCTGGGTTATCCAGACGGGCAATGGAATCACAAGAGTCCTTATAAAAGGGAAGCAAGAGGGTGAAGTCGGAGAGAAAGGTCATGTGGTGACAAGCAGAAGTTGCAGGGGTCCCAAAGCAAAGAAAGAACCAGAGGACAAGAACACTGGTCTCCAGAAGCCGGAAAACACAAGGGCCTGGATTCTCCCCAAGAGCCTCTAGAAGGAACCAAGTCTAACTTTAACCTATTGAGACTGATTCTGGTCTTCTGATCTCCAGAACTAGAAAAGTATAAATGTGTGTTTCTTTAAGCCACTAAATCTGTGGTGATTTGTTACATCAGCAACAAGAAACTAATCCAAGGGGGGTGTGAAAGTATTAATGCTGACCAGTCTACCAAGTGCTTCAATCCCAAGCATCCTAACTGTCCCGATCTCAGGGCAGCAGGGTAGAATAGAAAGAGCAAAGCCTCAGATCAAACAGGTCGACATCCCTTGAGTTCCGATCCTGGCTCTGCCACTTACTGTCTGTGTGCTTTGGGGAAGCTATTTCCCCTCTCTGAGCCATAGCTGTTTCAGAGGTGAGGCAGTGGTTGTCTGCATTTCAGATCCGATAGAATTACATCTCTATAGCAACGGCAATAAATCATCCACCTAGAGTAAAGGTACCAGCAGGTTGCCATGAGGTTTAAATGGGATGATGTGTCTAAAGGGTCTGTGCAGCGTTTATCGCCCAGCAGACGCTCGGCAGAGGCCAGTTTTCTTAACCTCACCCCATCCTGCACAGGAGCGGTGTGTATAATCCTGCAGGGAGCTTGCCAAAATGCAGGTGGTGCACGAATCTACACCATCAATACCTTCCCACCTCACCTGGGAAAGCATCAGATCTTCTTAGCAGGGTTTGTAAGATGCCTTTTTAACGGCTTTATTGAGACATAATTTATATACCCTAAAATCCATGCATTTTAAGCATACAATTCAGTGAATTTCAGTGAATTTACACAGTTGTACAACCATCACCACAATCTAATTTTTAAATATTTTCAACATCCTAAAAAGCAAACAAGTGCCCATGTACCGTCATTCCTTGTTCTCGCCCTGCCCTACACAACCACAATCTGTATTTCCTCAGATGGATTCCAAATGCAGTTCGCCCTTGCTTCAAGAATATTCAAAATTTTAACAAATAGACACCCATGAGCTTACTGGCCATCACGTCAAAATTCCACATCAGCTCTTTTTTTCTCAAAAATGAAAACAGGGTCTACCTAAACAGTTTCCCTGAAGGGAACTGGGTTTTATTGGTCAGAACTTCCAGTATTACCGGAAACTGAAATTTAAAGGGTACGCTTTCAAATCATGATTTTTAAGGATGGACAAATTTAAATGCTCCCTTTTTCCTTCTCAGCTCCCACTCCAAACCTCCAGTCTCAGTGGTGAGAAGACCCACTGTTATAGAGATGCATATAAATGGACCCAAAGTCTGGAACAGGGTGATAGGTAGGGCAGGAATCCGCTCCCCTAGTCTACGGAAGCTGACTCCCAGCCCCCTTTCCCTTCCCTCCATACTACCTGGGTGTCTTCAGTGATCTGAGTGCCATATACTTTCCATTTTGCTTACCCCAGGCTTCCCTGGTGGCTCAGATGGTAAAGAGTCTGCCTGCAGTGCGGGAGACCCAGGTTCGATCCCTGGGTCAGGAAGATCCCCTGGAGAAGGAAATGGCAACCCACTGCAGGATTCTTGATGGGAGAATGCTATGGATGGAGGAGCCTGGTGGGCTACAGTCCATAGGGTCACGAAGAGTCGGACACGACTGAGCTACTTCACTTCACTTCAGTTCTTCCACCCCAGGCTTCTAGGTGCTCTGGTGTATTGTTGCTGATGGGCGGCTAAAGGTGTCACCATGGGAGTGGGATCCTTGGGGATGAAGTTGGGCAGGAAATTTCTCACCAGGAATGTAGGGTGTGTTGTAAGTGATAGGGTGGCCAACTGTGCGTCTGTGACAGACTCTGAAATCTAAGTACTGACAGGAACACAGGTAAAGTGTGGTGTGCAAAGAGGCCAAGAGGTGAGTTTCAGGCCCCAGGCTACTGGGAGCTGTGGGAAAGCACTGAAAATGCTATTGGAAATTAATGAAATCAGAAAGGAAACAAGTGAGAGGGAGACAGGCTGGGACCTGAGACCCTCGGATGCAACGCTTCCAGGAGCAACAAAACACCAAGAAACTTTAAGGGACTAAAAAATAACTGCTTGCATGGGCAGTTGGGTGGGATTATGGACAAAAAAGATACAGAAAGACAGAAAAACCCAACTGCCACTTCTGAAAAGCCATACAAAAGCAGGTAAGGAACGAGGTTGCCCTCCCTCCCCGAAGCAAGCAAGGGAAACTGTTATTTGTTCTCGATCTCTCATGATCAATTTGTATTGATTGAGGAAGCCGAGAACCCTAGTCAGTAACAAAATGGATCCCAAAATAGCAGCACTAGCAGCACTAGCCAGTTAGTGCTGCTCACCCAGGAACATGAGCTCATTGAGTTAATTCCAAGGGAAGAGCCCCTAGAGGACGGCATGGCAACTGGCTCCAGGATTCTTGCCTGGAGAATCCCATGGACAGAGGAGCTGGACTAGCTACAGTCCATGAGGTCACAGAGAGTTGGACACGAGTGCAGCGTCTGAGCACACACACACGGGCCAGGGTGGAGAGCACAGGGGCTCACATCAGCGGATGTGCTGCACCGAAGCGTGAAGCGTCTCTTCCTGCCTGTCCCAGCCACCTCCTTTCTGTTCCCCCTTCTATTGGTCGTTACCACACAGTTTTGATTCATGGAGATACGGTTAAGAAGACAGGTTTTGCAATGATCATTGTGTCCTTTATTCTTGGATTCATGCCCATGAACTGCTCACAGCATAAAAAGGGCAACATTTATATGGCATCCAAAATCTCCATGCTTCATTAGCCTGTCATCATAATCAGTTCAGTTCAGTTCAGTCACTCAGTCTTGTCCAACTCTTTGCGACCCCATGAATCACAGCACGCCAGGCCTCCCTGTTCATCACCAACTCCCGGAGTTCACTCAGATTCACGTCCATCGAGTCGGTGATGCCATCCAGCCATCTCATCCTCTGTCGTCCCCTTCTCCTCCTTCCCCCGATCCCTCCCAGCATCAGAGTCTTTTCCGATGAGTCAGCTCTTCACATGAGGTGGCCAATATTGCTGGCCAAAAAACTGAGGTGGGAGAAGCATGGCTTTGGGGCAGATTAATTTAACTTCTAAAACAGGCTGGGCACTTAGGTTCCCTTCGTTTGGGTTTAACATTTAAGTAGCTTGATACAGTTATTAGGCAAATTGCTTCTGTATCCATCTACCACAATAAACAAAGATATATCCATTTCTACTTTGCCATAGATTTTTATTTTTAATCAGAAATGAGAAGAGAACTTCAGAAGAAACAGCACCTGTTGGCTAATTACTGTGAGGAAGAGAAGTTCGGCATCAATTAGGCTACAACTGAAATAATTGTATTTGGCAGACAGTCTCCAACGTTTAAGTGTACAAAATTTAATTACCCAGCCACACATAGCACATTCAGCTACTCATGGGCGCTTACGGGCGCACTTTGAAAGTGACTCATCCAAAAAGATCCACTGGGGTGCAGTTATGACCAGAATCAGATGTTCCACAGAAGTCAGATTATGTTTATTTTATGCTGGGAGACAAGTGGATGGTAACATCTGCTCTTGACATCTTTAAAGCAAAATTTTCTGTGTGTGTGTGTGTGTGTGTGTGCAGGGTTCTGAGTTCCCAAATATATGTCTAAGTACTCAAGCATTTTTGCGGGTGTATCAATGCTGGTCGTACCCCTAGTTATATGTTATATCTGTAGCTCACTTATAAGAGTAAATAAGGAAGTTAAACATTTTTAAAAATAATAATAAAAAAAACTATGTCAAAGAAAAGACAGTAAGAATGGAGAACCTCTGTGGGGGAGAGAATACAAGAGCAGTTGGTAAATTTTCAGAGCTAGATGCTAACTCTGTCTGCAGTCAACACAACAGGAATCTAAAGCTTCTAACTCTTTCTTTTATCAGCAACATAGAAATAGGCACTTCAGCCTCTTACTAGAGAAGTCAAGTATGAATTCACCGCAGTCTGATACTCACCAAAGACTCCAGCAAGGCATCTGACTTTGAGAGAGGTGGCCTAGAAATAGGAACTCTGCTTTTCTAGGTTAGAGCATCTCAATGCTGGCTACAAATTTGAATCACCTGAGGTGCTTTAAAAACACCTATGCCTGAGTCCTAGCCAGCATGTCTGATTTAGAATTTTTCAAAGGCTTCCCTGGGTCATGAAGCACTACTCTAGAACCTTGCTTTTCCAGCATTAGCATCTTCTGGAAGACTTAGAAACGCGGCCCAGCTCTAGACCTGCCCAATCAGCGTCGGCTCTTTAGCAAGATTCCCAGGTGATTCTAATGTATTTGGAAGATCGAGAACCCCTTCTAACAAGGAGGTTCCATGAGTTCTTCGTATTGTCAGCTCATCACAGAGTAGCACTCCTCTCTGCTGAAATGCTTTCACTGAACCCAGCTTCTTGATTTGCCTAAAGATCAGTATAGTCAACAGTCTCCATTACACAATTCTCACCGAAGACGTTTTCCCCGTGGTATGCTCAATATACTTTAAGCAATTGCATTTAACTGTGCAATGAAAGTTCTCTCACATTTTAATGACAGAAAAAGCTCACGTCACCAGATGTGTTTAGTTCCTACTTACAAATCATTTTAAAGCCTGAAGACATTCTAATCCACGAAAATCTCTGAAAACTGTAGGTATTCTATATATGTTGCTTGGTGGTACTCCTATTTTATAAACTAAATCTTGCGGAGGCCAGTTACAGAAACTACTTCATTTCTTCAGCCATGAACAATGGTCTACAGGAGTTTACACAGATCGTATCCTTGTTAATTCCTCGAAACACATCCTCAAGTAACCTGCTTTAATCTCTCCTTTCCACTCAACACTCTTGGGCTCCAAAATCACAGCAGATGGTGACTGCAGTCATGAAATTAAAAGATGCTTGCTCCTTGGAAGAAAAGCTAGGATAAACCTAGACAGCATATTTAAAAGCAGAGAAATTACTTTGCCAACAAATGTCCATCTAGCCAAAGCTATGGTTTTTCCAGTGGTAATGTATGGATGTAAGAGTTGGACAATAAAGAAAGCTGAGTGCCGAAGAACTGATGCTTTTGAACTGTGGTGCTGGAGAAGACTCTTGAGAGTCTCTTGGACTGCAAGGAGATCCCACCAACCCATCCAAAAGGAAACCAGTCCTGAATATTCACTGGAAGGACTGATGCTGAAGCTGAAACTCCAATACTTCGACCACCTCATGCAAACAGTTGACTCATTGGAAAAGAGCCTGATGCTGGGAAAGATTGAAAGCAGGAGGAGAAGGGGATGACAGAGGATGAGACTGTTGGATGGCATCACCAACTTGATAGACATGAGTTTGAGTAAGATCTGGGAGTGGATGATGGATAGGGAAGCCTGGCGTGCCGCAGTCCATGGGGTAGCAAAGAGTCGGGCACGACTAAGTGACTGAACTGAATTGAACTTCTACTCAATGGTGAGCCAGTGGTGAGGACTGGAAAGAGTATAATCGTTCTCCAAGTGGGGTCCCAAGACCAGCAGCATCAGCTGGGCACTTGTAAGAAATACAAGTTGTCAGGGCACACACCCAGACTGACTGAATCAGAGACTCTAGGGGCGGAGCTCAGCAGGAAATCACTGAGGCCCTCAATGACTCTGACATATGGGTAGTCTGAGAACCCCTTGGGAGCAGTCAATGTGAGGTGGGCTCAGAGAATCTTCATTTCTAACAATTTCCCACTTTAAATCAATCAGGAAACTTACTTTAAGTGGCTTCCCTGGTGACTCAGAGGGTAAAGCATCTGCCTGCAATGCAGGAGACCTGGGTTTGATCCCTGGGTCAAGAAGATCCCCTGGAGAAGGAAATGGCCACCCACTCCAGTACTCTTGCCTGGAAAATCCCATGGACAGAGAAGTGTGGAACCACTGAGGAAGAGCAATGAGAGAAAAAAAAAAAAAAAAACCCAGCACAAACATTATGTAAAGCCCCTCTAAGAGGCTTAAAAAAAAATTCTTGAGAATTTTAGTTTATTTTTTAAAAACTCCAAAATAAAGAGAAAAAGTGTTTTCCTATTAATACATACAATGGCTCCTGTGAAGCTGCTGTTTTCTAAGAAATTCGACCTTTGGTTTGTAAGGACTAAGATCTTAACATAATTTTGGTAGAGAAGTTACCTCCTGAATTATCGTTTAGCAAATGGGCTACCCTGGTGGCTCAGACAATAAATAATCTGCCTGCAATGTAGGAGACCCAGGTTTGATTCCTGGGTCAGGAAGATCCCCTGGAGAAAGGAATAGCAACGCACTCCAGTTTTCTTGCCTGGAGAATTCCATGGACAGAGGAGCCTGGTGGGCTACAGTCTCTGGGATTGCAAAGAGTCGGACATGACTGAGTGACTAACACACAAATGGAATATGGTGAAAATGGCATGAAAGAGAATGAGTTTGAGTGGAAATCATGGAAGCCTACAGTCACCTTCCCTCTTCCTCTTGGGTTATCACCCCTGAAGGATTTCTTTATTTTTAGTGAGTGGAGACTCCACAAAGGCAATATGGAGAGCTCTGCTCAGGCATCTGCTAGCTCTTGGCAAAACAGGGCTTCCTGTTTTCAAGATAATGTTTTAAAATGGCTCATAAAAGGTTTCTTGGACATAACCAGTCCCTGCAAAGCAATATTTTGATGATTAAACTATAAATAAATCAGAAACATATGGAGCTAATTTCCCTGGGGTTTGGCAAAACACTTTGGACTTTATTCCATCCAGAATATTTGAAGGATGGTTTCAAGTGTTCGTGGAATCAAACATGGCTTCATGTTTTCCCAGTTCCCTTTCATGCCCTGGCAGTTTAAGAACAGGACCAAGATTCCTTAAGGTTTCTTTTTCTTTGCCTTTGTTCCGAAATTACCAGATCTCAATACAAACAGAATTTGCTCACCTAAGCGTCACAGTTGACTGAATATATAGCATAGTTCGCCAGCAGTATTGAAACTCTCTCTGGGTTTCAGAACAGTTCAGGAGGTTTGTTTCTAATTTACAAAGGAAGGGTTTCAGACTTGCGTTATTTCAAAGAATAGCAGCTCCTTTGTAGGTGAACTCTTTCCCACTTACCTACAGAGATTCAGGCTATCTGTTCTTACACCCTCCAGCCTTTGAACTCTGTGAGCAGAAATGTTTTGATGGAGTTCACAGCCCTGGGGGGCATCTTCCGTGTGGCCAGAGAGAAAGCCCACCTTCTGGATATCTGAGGGTGCATTTTAGAAAGGGAGCCGGAGCCCGAAGATTCTGACAGGAGTTTTTTTCCCTATTAGATGCTGTTAATATGTTTGCTTGTTTGCTTTTTAACGTAATAAACAGCTCTGGCACTTTTTAAAAGAAAGATTCTGTTTTTGGAAACTATTCTATCTCCAGGCACAGTACTACTAGGAGTCCTGTGGAAATAACCCTTAATACCTAAGTGTTAAGGGAAGGGTATAATTTCTTAATATCACAAGGACATAGGCAAATGAGTCTCGGTGATACAGATTTGGGAAACTTAATGAGAGACTCTATATCTTTAAAAATGTTCAAAGGTATCTGATATCCAAGATGAAACGCAAAACAAGGAGTATGTCATTTTATGTCAGGTTATTCAAATCTAATACACAAACAGCATAATCATATTTCCTCTATTAATGAGAACATCTGTAAATAAACCATAACACTATTAGTGTGAAATGAAAAGAGTGATTAGAAGAACAATTCTTCTTTTTTAAATTGAAGTATAATTGACTTACACTATTATATTAGCTTCAGATGTACAACATAGTGACTAATATTTTTATACATTGCAAAATAACCACCAGGATAAGTCTAGTTACCATCTGTCCCCATGCAATGTTATGACAATATCATTGACTATATGCCCCATGACTCATTTGTTTTATAATTGAAAGGTTGTACATTTTCATCTTCCTCATCTTTTTCACTCATTGCCCCACTGCTCTGGCAACCACCAGTTTATTCTCTGTATCTCAGAATCTGTTTCTGTTTTATCTGTTCATTTGTGTTTTAGAGTCTACCTGTAAGTGAAACCATGCGATATTTGTCTTTGTCTGACATTTCACTCAGGATAGTACTCTCTAGATCTATCCATGTTGTTACAGATGGCAAGATTTGACTCTGTTTTATGCCTGAGTAATATTCGGAGAATAATTCTTAAGTAACATATATTACATTCTAGGAAACCTTGAAATGTTCAAACTTTTAAAATTAAATAGCACAATATAACATAAAGTGTTCAATTTCTGCACCTACCAAATAACTTTACCCCCTTGCAACATTAGAAAAGAAAGGAAGAAATCTAAAACCTCGGAGAGAAGAAGAGCATTCTTGGGGGAGAGAAGAATTTGAGCAAAATAACATGGAAAGTAGGAAACCACGTAGTGTAAAGATGGGATATTGGAAAAATTAAAATTAAAAAAAAGAAATTAGGAAACAAGATAGGGTACTATTACCACTAATGGAGCTCTTTCTCCAAGATCTTAAACCACAAAACTTGTCTCTGTAATTACAACTTCCAGGGTCACTCTGCCTGGGTCTGAAACCTCTGCTCTGTTTTTTATAAGCAGGGTGTCCTTGGGCAAGTTACTTTCCTTCTTTGAACCTCACTGTCCTTATCTGTTAAATGGGCATAATAATCTCTGTCTTTTAAGGCTGCTGTGAGGATTCAATGAGATCATTCAGCTAGACCCTCTTTACAATATCTGGAAAATAGTGAGTGCTTCAAACATAACTGGCATGTCTGTTTTCAAGCCCGATCTTTAATCCCAGTTCGAGAGATAGTGAAAGATAGGGAAGCCTGGCATGCTGCATGCAGTCCATGGGGTCACAAAGAGTCGGACACAACTAAGCAACTGAACAACCACAATAATCACCACATTATTGTAAACTGGTTTTGTGCCTGCTACTACATGGCCTCGGACAAGGTCGTTATCTCTTCCAACCCCAGTCTGCACCTTTGTGGAAAAGTGATTCCCAGTGTCTTTCTGATCCGTGCGGTAGATCTAGGAAGTCACCGTACATACTGAATTAGTGAAACGCTGAGCTGCTGTTCCTAGGGGAGTACAGGGTTAGGTTTCTGAGGCTCCGCATCCAATGTTTTCATCAACTGATCATTGATTCCTTGTCTTAGGTGTGTTTCTGTTTAAAGACCTCTTGTGTGTGTGCAAAGCCACTTCAGTCGCGTCTGACTCTTTGCCACCCTATGGACCATAGCCCACCAGGCACCTCTGTCCGTGGGATTATCCAGGCAAGAATACTAGAGTGGGCTGCCATCTCCTCCTCCAGGGGATCTTCCTGACCCAGAGATAGGACCCACGTCTCCTATGTGTCTCCTGCAATGGCAGGCAGGCTCTTTACCACTAGTGCCACCTATATTGTTGATCCATTAACTTTGAACTTGTGGCCAACACCACAATGAGACATCTGAACAAGGCATGTGTAACACACACTCTGTCTCCACAAAGCACATCACAGCCCTCGCGCACTTAGGAACACCACACACTTCAGTACTACACATGGGGACTATTTTAAATAGCAAGGTCCCCACCAAAAAGCAACAACAACAACAAAAAGCGCAGAGCATGAGCCTAAACAGACCGCAGAGATGACACTTGTTTCCAGTATGAGCTGAAAAGAACGGCAGCTAACGGGGCAGCTGCGAATGGGGAGGGGGTGAGGTAGGAGGGGCACCCCCACCCTTATCTGTGTACATCTGTGAATCACCTGCTCTTCCCTGACTTTCTGCTTCAAGCCCTTTCAGGCCTGTGAATTCAGAAAAGGCATCAGTTCCCCTCAGTTCCCATATTTGTGTGGATATCTCAGCGATGAGCTGGGCTCCCTATTGCTTTCTCTGAAATCAAGGATCTGAAATTCAGAAAGGAAGTAATGGGTACATATCACTTACAAACCATCTTCCTCTCCACTCACAAATTCTGTCTGTAGAATAAATAAAGGTGTGTGTGTATGCACATGTGTGTACACTTCAGGCAATCATGTCACTGAATATCATGGTTCCTACTGAATGGGACCTGGGAAAGTTGGAGACTGATTAGGGAAATAGTGAAAAGTGCACATGACCAGCTGGGCACAGGAGAAGCTCAGGTGGCGGGACCAGTCTTAGATTTCCTTAAGGAGACAGAACATTGAAAGCAAGTAGAACGCTGAGCCCATGGAATGCCATAATACTTCTGACCTCAGAGGAGCATCCAATCCCAAACAGTGTTAAATCCATCCTCCAGGAACAGCTGTCACCATAGACATGTAGTCCTGCCAGCGACAATCCGCTAGTTCTCTACAGAACACTCAGGTGGAAGTGAGCAACACAAGGTCCCCGGTCTCCCTCTTAGCTGAAATATGCCAAGGAGGGCCAGCTTCTCTTGACTCTTGGCCCCGGTCTACCAGGCTGTCTTCCAAGGCATGATCCCCCTATGGCAATTAAGACATCATTTTCCTTTTGAGAGATGCCATCTTCTTTTACAAATCTGACAAATTCCTAGAACAAGAATATACCTTTTAATTGATAGGTGTTATGCAGATGGTGATTGCAGCCATGAAATTAAAAGACGCTTACTCCTTGGAAGAAAAGTTATGACCAACCTAGACAGCATATTCAAAAGCAGAGACATTACTTTGCCAACAAAGGTCCATCTAGTCAAGGCTATGATTTTTCCAGTGGTCATGTATGGATGTGAGAGTTGGACTGTGAAGAAGGCTGAGCACTGAAGAATTGATGCCTTTGAACTGTGATGTTGGAGAAGACTCTTGAGAATCCCTTGGACTGCAAGGAGATCCAACCAGTCCATTCTGAAGGAGATCAGCCCTGGGATTTCTTTGGAAGGAATGATGCTAAAGCTGAAACTCCAGTACTTTGGCCACTTCATGCAAAGAGTTGACTCATTGGAAAAGACTCTGATGCTGGGAGGGATTGGGGGCAGGAGGAGAAGGGGACAACATGGCTGGATGGCATCACCGACTCGATGGAGGTGAGTTTGAGTGAACTCCCAGAGTTGGTGATGGACAGGGAGGCCTGGCATGCTGTGATTCATGGGGTCGCAAAGAGTCAGACATGACTGAGTGACTGAACTGAACTGAACTGAACTGATGGGGATGAATTATGTTCCACCCAAGTTAATATGTTGAAGCCCTAATCCCCAGTACCTCAGAATGTGACTGTATTTGGAGATGGGGCCTAGAAAGAGATAATCAAAACTAAATGAGATGAGAAGTCATCTCTGGTGGTCCAGTAGTTAAAAATCCGCCTGCCAATGCCGGGTACACAGGTTCAATCCTTGTTCAGGGAACTAAGATTCCATATGCCTTGGGGCAGCTAAGGCTGTGTCCTTAATGAAGATCCCTGGAGCCTCCACTAAGACCTGAGCCATCAATCAATCAGGTCATATGGGTGGGGTCCAAATCCAATAGGATGCTGGGGTGGGGGAATTGGGTGGGGGGTGCTTCCCAGGTGGCTCAGATGGTAAAGTGTCTGCCTGCAATGCAGGAGACCCGGGTTCGATCCCTGGGTCGGGAAGATCCCCTGGAGAAGGAAATGGCAACCCACTCCAGTACTCTTGCCTGGAAAATTCCATGGACGGAGGAGCCTGGTAGTCTACAAGCCCATAGGGTCGCAAAGAGTTGGACATGACTGAGCAACTTCACTTTCACTTTTTCACTTTCCTGATAAGAGGAAAAGGCATGTGGGTGTTCACAGAGAGGAAAGGCTGTGTGAGGACCCAGCGAGACAGTGACCATTTTCAAGCCAAGAAGAGAGGTCTCAGGAAAAAACAACTCTGCCAACATCTCGATGTTGGGCTTGCAGCCTCCAGGGCTGCAAGAAAATAAATTTCTGTTGTTTAAGCCATCCCAGCTAGTGGTATTTTGTTACAGAATTCCTGGCAGACAAATACAGTGGTTACTAGTTATCCGCTAGCTATGGATTATCTAAAGTGATTTTCTTCTGCATTATTAAGAAGGAAACTCTGTTTCTTAGTAACACAGAAACTATATTAGGTGCTGCTCTGTTCACATATTATTTCATTTACTCCCATACAACCTCCCAGGAAAGTACTTCACTATCCCATTTTACAGAGGAAGAAACTAAACCTCAGAAAAGTCAAGAAACTTGCTCAGGCTCACTCATTGAACAGATGACAGAAATGAACTGAGACCCAAGTCAATCTGAACACAAAAGTCTTATTCTTTTAACCAAAGCATCTATATTTCTTTGAGGATGAGATTTTCAAGAGCTTCCCAATTTTACATCTTCTGACCAGCTGTCCCGTAAACTATTGAACTGTCCCAGAAGTGGACATCTGAACTGCATTTTCCAAACTCTCTTATACTGAAAGCACTTTCTTACACAAGTCCTTTGTAAGACTACAAGCCCTGGTTCTTGGTGTGGAAAACGTTTGTTATTTAGTCAGTCGAGTCTGACTCTTTGTGATCCCATGGACTATAGCCCATCAGGCTCCTCTGTCCATGGGATTTCTCAGGCAAGAATACTGGAGTGGGTTGCCATTTCCTTCTCCAAGGGATCTTACACCCAGGGACTGAACTTGAGTCTCTTGCTTGGCAGGCAGATTCTAGCCTGTGAAAAAGTAGGCACTACAATTTAGGCAGATTACCAAATTTTAAAGAATTAGAGAAGAAAAATGCACTCAAAACTGAAACTATTCAGAGCATGGTGTTCTCTCCTGTGATTTGGAAGGCGCCGATGGCTCCTGCAGTGTCTGGAGGTCATCCTTAACAAATTCCACCCTCATTATATTATTGAAGTGCAGAAATGCAGATTTCCAGCAAGTTTCAACCAACAGAAATCTTGATAAAAAAGAACTCAGCGTGCTGACATGAATTATTTAAGTGGTGCTTTCTTGAGGGACTGACATGGCTTGCAAAAGGGGCTCCATAAGTTGTTTTCTTCTATTGTGAATATTTATAATATTATGCTATCGATCATATTTCCAAAGTGGGCTTTAATTAGAAACCTCATTATGCTACGCCGTTTGGCTTTGTTGTCATTGTTTAGTCTTGTTTGTTGAGCATCAGAAGATGGGTGTCAGGGCCACAACAGAGAGAGGAGTCTAGAAATTCATCATCAACTAAGTTTTTTCGATTCCCAAATACGCTACATAATCTCAAAGATTTAAGAACCACTGACTCGGGAAGGATGGTGTGGGATGAACTGAGAGAGGAACACTGAAGCATATACATTAACATACGTAAAACAGATGTCACTGGATTTGCTGTATGATGCAGGGAGCTCAGATCCAGTGCTTGGTGACAACTTAGAGGGGTGGGATGGGGTTGGAGGAGGTTGGGGTTCAAAAGGGAGGGGACATATGGGGTATACCTATGGCTGATTCATGTTGATGAATGGCAGAAACCAACACAATATTGTAATTATCCTCCAATTAAAAATAAATTTAAAAAAGAAACTCCTGGCTCAAGATCAGTTTTATTCTAGTACCTGAATATCCTTTTGCAGTGATAATTGTATCAGTCTAAGGAGTTTTTATAAGATACATTCAAATCATATAATCTGCCCCAAACTGGGAGCAGGATGGAGAACTGGGGAAGGACAGCAGAAACTTGATAACATCTCTATAGGCATTATTCTGAGCACACTTTCCCTTTGATTCTGACATCCCCATATTTTGCTTAGCGCATCTCCTGTGGTCAAACAAAATAGCAGTTAGTGATGAACTCTTCCAAATTCACACCCTGCCTATTTCTCAGGTTCTCTAGAAGTCGGGGGCGGGGGGGCGCCGGGGGCTTGGAGAAGATCCATTGTAGCATTTCTTATTCAAAACAAGTGAGCTGTTATCAGTTTGCTTATTGATTTTTATCTCTATGCTGCAAACCTCAAAATGCCACAGCCCAACTGGGATCCCACCAAACCTGTTCCTTTACCCATCCTGTCATTTTCTTAGTCATGCTTCTTTTTGATCCTTGACGTTTCCCTGCACCCACCTTCCTGGAATTAACTGCTGGTTCGATTTTTTTTTTTTTTTTTTTTTTTCCTTTCCTGTCTCTTTAAGTCAGAAACTTCCTGAGGTTCCTAAGAGCTGGCTACCTCCACAGGCGTCCAGGTCTCCCAGCAAGTCTCCATGGCAGTGAGATTTGCAAATGAATCCCCCCAGATCTGAGAAAACAGCAGCAGTTGTCTAATCAATCTCTGACTTCCAGCCATCTACCAGGGCACCAGTGGGTTTCAAGAGAGCCAATGAACCAAAGTCCGAGGATTGAAACACCCAATCAACTGATACTGGCAGCTCCAGAAAGGAGGAAGTCCCCAAACTGAACAAAATATAAAACCAATACTAAATCCAACTAACACACAAACAGCAATTAAATTATTTATGATTCAAATGCCTACCTCGCAGATTTCCCAAGCTCTCTGCTCTCACATGTATCTTCCTCTGCTCTCTGCCTCCCCAGAGGCTGTGCTTTCTCAGCCTGAACAACAGCCTTCTCAAGAGTCAGGCTCTGAAATACACATGCTACACACGCCCAGACAGCCTTTCGGTGCCAGGCAGCCCCTTCTCCATTCTTCCCAGCCCCAGGCCAGCTCATGCCAGCTCCCAGACAGGCAGACCAACTCCTCCATGGGATGGAACTGGGGCAGGGAAAAAGATCAGACAGGAGTTGGGGATGAATTTAACTCATCAAGGACCGGGTGGCCACCCATCCAGGCAGGAAGGGTCTATCTTCATCCCTTTCCTAACCTTAAAACCCCTCACAGACAGTTTCTCCAGCTTCCTTCAGATCCCAGAACAAGTTAGCAGACTCCTCCTGGCTCGTTTCCTCCTCGCACCCAGACCACTCCCAGGAGGCAGCCCCCAGCCGGCCGCAGATAGCTTCTTACCTTCGCAAAGCTCCAGTTCTTAAAAGCCTGGCTGGCGTCTCCAAGGAGTCCTGCGTTTTCCTTGGCATGGGGAGTCACCAGTTTCAGAAACAGGGCACATTTCGAAATGAAACAGAAAGTAACCCGGTGATCCGGACAGGAGCCCCCGACCTGCACTTAGCTTTGGCTCTCCGCAGCCTCGGGAGGCCTGGGACTCTGCCAGCTAGCCCAGCTGTTTCAGCTCAGAGAGAATTCAGAGGAGGCTGCAGCTTGGAAGTCTGGAACTCACAGCCTGGGCTCTGCTTTTTCGTTTTTTTGTTTTTTGTTTTTCTCTTTTCAGAGTATTTGTTGAGCTTTTTAACATGCAGTTTGTCTCCTTCTGCAGGGAATTACTCAGTGAGCCTGTCACCTGACTCCCAGCGGCTCCATTATATAATTCAAACAGTGCCATTTGAGTTGTGATCAGAAAACCACACTCCTCCCTACCCCCCACGACCTCCCTCTCCCTTCCTTAGAGTGGAGGGCAAGACACTCAAAACACCAAGCAAAGACGATCACCCTTTCTTGCAACTTCAGCAGAGCCACTGGATTTCTGTATTTTTTATTTCCCCTGAGGTTTGAGTTTTCTTGGGCAGTGTACGTGCTAAGTCACTTCAGTTTTGTTCAACTCCTTGTGACCCCCTGGACTATAGCCCGCCAGGCTCCTCTGTCCATGGGATTATCCAGGCAAGAATACTGGAATGGGTTGCCATTTCCTTCTCCAGGTTTAGGGCCTTCTGAATGTCAATGCTGAGTTAGGGGATTTCTCAAAATGTAACATCTCGAGATGTAGCTGTAGCAGTATCCTTGATTTTCATTTAGGGTGGTGGTTTGTAGATTAGATGAATCAGTGAATGGATTTGCAAATGACAGAGCTCATCATCGGTTGAACAGCTTCACACAGATTTAATGACACCTGCACAAATGAAATCCCAAACCTAGAATGTTTATTACTTTAGCCACAATATCTAAGTTCCTTGAAATCTCAAAGAAGTAGATTGAGTGGAGAGGTCATTGAGCATCTTTAGCCAAAAGCCTGCCCTGACTCCAATCATCAATATTCCTCCTCCAGCTACCTCAAAGAAGCATGACATCCAACTGAAAACTGCAAGCTTGATGTGCAAACACCACTTCATGGCCAAACCCCCAGTCTCTACTATCAAGCACGTGGAAATTCTGAAAGCCAATCTATATAAATATTTGGAACCAGCACTGTCCTGTGTGAAGGTAATAAAAATCAGTCCTAATTTCCCTTTCTTAGCATCAGTTATCTCTGTTCAGATGATGTATATTGATTGGCAAGTATGTTAAGACAGAATTGACCCAGGAATGAGAAATCTTTGAGAAACTTGGGGGGCATAAATGAGCATAAAACTTCAAGTTCATTGCTCAGTCATGTCCGAGTCTTTGCAACTCTATGGACTGTAGCCTGCCAGGCTCCTCTGTCCATGGGATTTTCGAGGCGAGCATACTGGGGTGGGATGCCATGCCCTTCTCCAACATGCCCTTCCTGACCCGATCAAACCTGGGTCTCCTGCATGGGATGCAAATTCTTTATCATCTGAGTCACCAAATAATCAACATTAAAAAAAATTAATAAATACTCCAACCTATTTGCTTTTTCCTTGTCAAAGCCAGATGAACTGTATCCAGTGGTGGCTCTGGGTTCCTAGTCTCCTCCCAGCCAGTGGAGACTTGTTGCTGAAGATGGGAAATGCTCCAAAAAGACTGTTAAAGTCTAGGGAACAAACGCTAACATGAACACCTCCTTTTGGCTTTTCTTGGTCTCACCTCTTTTCTCCCTTTTGCATTGCCTCACTCCTATTGGCCTAAGGAACCTCCCCAGCCCTTCTTGCCTGCCTGCAACAGTGTATTAATAGTTGATACTGTGGCTATACTAAACCATGTGACATTAGACTGATACTCTGCCCTAAGATGGGACTTTCCCAGGTGGCACAGTGGTAAAAGAATCCACCTGCCAATGCAGGAGACAGAGGAGATGCAGGTTTGATCCCTGGGTTGGGAAGATACCCTGGAGAAGGAAATGGCAACCCACTCACTCCAGTATTCCTGCCTGGAAAATCCCATGGACAAAGGAGCCTGGTGGGCTACAGTTCCCAGGGTCACAAAGAGTTGGACACGACTGAGCATGCTCCTGCCCTAAGAATAGTTTGCAAAATTCTTTGTAACTACCCACATATCCCTCTGAAGTGGGCATGGGGTAATCTTCTTATCCAGACCCAAAGAAAGACAGTGACATAGATAGAAATTAGAAGTCAATTTTCCTACACTCAGAGCTCCGTTTTGCAAAGGAAGACACAGATATACATTAAAAAACATAACTGTATAAACATGAGTGACAGATTGATGTCTGTTTATATCTCTCCCTCCAGGTGTGGTAAATACAGAGTGTTGTAGCCGTTGCTATGGTAACTACTTGTTTATTAATGAGAATAAGGCTACATAGTAAAATATTAGAAAACATCAGGTGGTGAGGAAGAAAAGCAATAATGCAAAATAAATACTTGGTCTCTGTACACTCCTTCAACACTGACACCACAAAACTCCAACTTCCTAGACCAGTGTTGTCCAACAGGAAAACAACATGAGCCACATATGTAATTTAAAATTTTCTAGTTGTTGCATTTAAAAAGAAAAAAAAAAAACTAGTGAAACTGATTTTGGTAATATTATCAGCTTGACAAACACCAGCTGTCCAGCTGAGAGGCTCATTCTGCCTCCTACTTCAAATCCAATATATTCAAAAAATTATTTCAGCATGTAATATTATAAAATTATTAACAGAACATTTATGTTCTTTACTTCAGTCTAAGTCTCTGAACTCTGATACGAATTGTACATGTTTCACACTCACATCACATCTCAATTAAGAGTAGTATCTACATCTCAAATGTTCAATAGCCACAAAGAGTCAGTGGATGGCCACATTAGATGGCCAAACTTCAGACTATATTTGGTCATTTTGGCTTGAAATTTGTTCTCTGAGTACACATTTGTCTGTCCCTACTTGGAACTTTGAGAAAAATGAACTGAATTCATTTGGCTCTAGCTTTGTGGCATAATTCAAGTGGTGTTCTCTTGGGTGGAGCAAGAAAATATCAAATAAGCTTGAAACTGAAGTAGTATTAAAGATTCAGCTTCTTTCATGCCACCGGAGGATCATGAAGATTAAAAAAAATAAATCTCAGGTTTATAAAAATTCCTTTCTTGGTTTGTCCCATTTGCCCAAATTACCCAGAACCATGCTTGACTGCACTGTGCGCCCCCTCCTCTCAGCACCCGTAACAGATCGCTCAGTCATAACAAGCCTGGGGATCTCTGCCTGGCCTCCCTGCCCCGACTCTCCACCCATTCACATGCATGTTCTCTCCTGCCTTCAGCACGAGCATGCATTGAAAGCAGACGTTAATCACGGAGCTTCTCAACTTAAAGCTTTTAATAGCAACCTGTTATCTTTTGAATAAAATCCATACTCCTTGTCTTTACATACTAGGCAATTGTCAGCTGGCCTTTAGGGAACTTTCTGGCCCATCTCCTGGCTACCCAATCTTTGATTTTACAATCTTGACTGTGCCATCATCTCCATGACTTTGTTTAAAGTCTGTTCCCCCTGGAATGTCCTTCCTTGAAATACCCACCCCTCACCAAACAGCAAAATCCTTCCAACCTAGTTCCAATATTTACTGTAGCTTTTTTTTTTTTTTGGTGGGGGGAGCATGCCCTATAGACATGTAGGATCTCAGTTCCTCAGCCAGGGGTCAAACCTGTGCCCACTGTGGTGGACGTGTGGAGTCTTAACCACTGGACCAGCAGGGAAGCCCCAATTGCAGCTTTTCTTGCTCTTGTAAGCTTAACAGCCAACTTATCTATGTTCTCAGGCCACTTTTATAAATAGGTATGCTATAACATTTATCATGTTCAGTTATAATTATATGATAATGCTAGAAAAGGATTTCCCCAGAAAGGGGAACCACATACCATTTACTTTCAAGTTCACCTTAGGATATAACAGGATCTCAAGAAATGCCTGAGGAATTCCAATACTCTTTTCTTTCCAGTTCTCTTTCTTCTAATTGTCTAACCGCTTGGTACAATTGGAACCAAGCCTCAATTTTTTAATAGCTGTGGTATCTCAAATGCCATTTCATTCAACAAGTGTTTTAAGGTCATTCTTACAAACTCTGGTTATGACAAGTAGATATACAGTTATGCCTCTAAAGAATGCAAGATTACATACTTGTTTGTTAACTCCTTTGTCAACAGGCTAATGTCTGCGTCTTTGGTTTTACAGTTTCGGTCTCTCCATCTTTTCAAAGCTTCCAGCTGTTAGCAGGTTGGGAAACCAGAACACCTGTATTTTGTGCAGAATAAGAGTGCGGTGGCTTTGAGTGAGGGCATAAGAAACACTGCCCCATCGACATCACAGGATGTGGCATTTAGTTTTGTTGTTCAGAGTCATTTTTAGCTTTATGTCTGGCTCTCTAATGGTTTCCACACAATTAAATAAAGTTGTGGTTTAAAAAGTACAGCAATCAACACCAAATGCTGCTAAGGACATGGAGCCACTAGAACTCTCGTTCACTGCTCCTGGGACAGCAAAGCAGCACTTTGGAAGACAGCGTTTAGTGGTTGCTCTCAAAACTAAACATAGTCTTGCCTTCAGCTCAGTTCAGTACAGTCGCTCAGTTGTGTCCAACTCTTTACTACCCCATGGAGCGCAGCACAGCAAGCCTCCCTGTCCATCACCAACTCCCGGAGTTCACTCAAACTCATGTCCATTGCATTGGTGATGCCATCCAACCATCTCATCTTCTGTCATCCCCTTTTCCTCCTGCCTTCAATCTTTCCCAACATCAGGGTCTTTTCCAATGAGTCAGTTCTTCGCATCAGGTGACCAAAGTATTGGAGTTTCAGCGTCAGCATCAGTCCTTCCAATGAATATTCGGGACTGATTTCCTTTAGGATGGACTGGTTGGATCTTCTTACAGTCCAGGGGACTCTCAAGTGTCTTCTCCAATACTGCAGTTAAAAAGCATCAATTCTTTGGCAATCAGCTTTCTTTATAGTCCAACTCTCACATCCATACAGGACTACTGGAAAAAACCATAGCTTTGACTAGATGGACATTTGTTGGCAAAGTAATGTCTCTGCTTTTTAATATGCTGTCTAGGTTGGTCATAGCTTTTCTTCCAAGGAGCAAGTGACTTGTAATTTCATGGCTGCAGTCACCATCTGCAGTGATTTTGGAGCCCAAGAAAATAAAGTCTGTCACTGTTTTCATTGTTTCCCCATCTATTTGCCATGAAGTGATGGGACCGGATGCCATGATCTCAGTTTTCTGAATGTTGAGTCAGATGCTGCTAAGGATGTGGAGCCACCGGAACTCTCATTCATTGCTGCTGGGACTGCAAAGTGGCACAGACACTTTGGAAGACAGTTTGGTGGCTGCTTTCAAAACTAAACATACTCTTGCCTTACAACCCAGCAATTACACTCTGAGGCATTTACCCAAATGGACTGAAACCAAATCCACACAAAAACCTGCACATGGATGCTTAGAGTAACTTTATTCATAATTTCCAGAACTTGAAAGCAACTAAGATGTCCTTTGGGAGGTGAATGAATAAACTGTGGTGCATCCAGGTAACGGAATATTGTTCCATGCTAAAAAAAGAATGAGCTGTGAAGCTACAAAAAGACAGGGAAGAGCCTTAAAAGTCCATGACTAAGTGAAAGCAGTCAGTCCGAAAGACTCCATACGGCATGATTCCAGCTATATGGCTTTCTGGGAAAGGCACAGCAATGATGACAGGAAAGAGATCAGTGGTTGCAGCAGCTGGGAGGGCTGGAGGGATGAGTAAGTGGAGCGTGGGGAGATTTTTCAGGCACTGAGACTGCTCCTTATAATACGATAATGTAGGTCATTATACATTCGTCCCGACCCACAGAGCGGACAGTGCCAAGGATGAAACTTTATGTAAACTAACACTGTGGTGACAGAGATGTATCAACATTGTAGTACTGTGTCAATGAAGATTCATCAGTTGTAACACGTGTAGCAGTGCGGTTCCTGATGCTAACCGTGGGGGAGGCTGTGTGTGTGGGGGGCAGGAAGTATACGGGAATTCTCTGCTTCCTGCTTGATTGTGCTGTGAGCCAAACTGCTCTAAAATATAAATCTCTCTCTCTCTCTCTTTTTTTTTTTTTCAATTGGAGGGACCAGAGAGTGGCTTGCCCGTGGGTGCCCAGGGACTCTGCTCGCTGGCTTCTGGCTTGATGTACAAGTTGTTTTCCTGCTAGGTTGTCAGTTGCTCAGATTTATTCATTGCTTTCTCCACTTTGTTATCAACACACCACTAAATAAACGGCATGTACTTAGGGACTAATAAATTCTCATTTAAATGAAATGAAGGGAAAACACACTTAAGGCTTTGAATAATAAATACATATTTCCACCCACAGGCACAGCATAATGGCCTTAGTGTCAACAGAAAAACTCTTGCTGAGACGGTTTCTGGAGGTCTGGAGCCTGGGACAGTCTTAGGTTTGGAGGAGGGGTTCCCCTGGGAGGCCTGCTGAGAAGGCCTAGAAGAGCCGCTGAGATGGGAAAACTTAACTCTCTCGCTTTGACTCAATCCTGGACGTGCTTTCTGTGCCCCCAGGGACCAGCCCTTGGTCACACAACCTGGCACATTTACCAAGACGCTGCTCAGAGCAGGGCTAACACTGTTGTGCAAAGTACTTGCCCCAGCGAGCCTCAGTTTCCTCATCTGTAAAAGGGGGATGGAGATATCGTAGGTTATTGTGGGAGGTCATGTCTACAGTCACCCTGACGTGGAGTGGTAGTGTCACGTGATGGGCCGTGCTTATTCTCAGCATTACATATTATCAGATATCACACGATACTGATAAAGCATTGGCAGTGCCATGAGGGAGCTCAAATCATGACGGTGCCCGTGCGAACCCCTCTTCTGCTATCTCACCACACTTTGTTTGCTGTTGGCGCATATGAAGATGGTGACTTTACTGCCTTTTTTGACGTCTGTCTTCCTCCTTTCTTTGTTTCTTAGTTTTTTTCTTCCCCTCCCACCTCTTCTCTTTCTTTCCCTTTTTCCCTTTATTATTTTTAAAGTGAGTTTATTTTGTCCCTTGCTATTCTTGGCCAGCCAACTAAGATTCTTTGTATCGAGGTCTTCTTGCCAAAGCCACATTAAGCTCCCCAGGTTGCTAAACTTAGGCCAGCCTGTTTCTGCGCTCTTGGAAGGCCTGCGATGCCATAAATAAGAGAGGGAGCAGGTCAAAGGGTGCTTGTTCACAGCAAAGGGGGCTGCTTCACACAGAGCTTCCCAGAAGGAAGACAGAGCCTGAGAGGAAGAAGAGCTCAGGCCTCAGGCATCATCTATACAACAGAGCAGCTAAGGCCCCACTCCCTGCCAAGTCACGGCGACTGCCGATCTCAGAAGCCATCATTCAAATTGCTTTTTGGCCAGTTCAGCACAGTGTCCTCATGATGGCTCTACTCTGGGAGAACAAGAGAAAAAGGCAGTTTCCTGAGGAGAAGGCGGCTTCTTTTTCTTTCTGTGAGATACATAGCCTTTCTTTCTCTCCAAAGCACTATGTGGAAATTATGTGATGACCTGTGTCCAAGATAGACACAAGAGGGGAGATGGGAAAACACAAATGGCCCAAATAATGGGGCAAGTGAGCGAGGTTTTGAAAGGCAGAGAATGCAGTGGAGACCAGCCCTGGGATTGAATTCTGGTCCTGCTCACTGCTCACTGGAGGCAAGTTAATTGGCCTCGGCTCTTCCTGCCTGATATGCTAATAGTAATATTAAACTGGGGAAAGGGGTCTGGGGTGACTCTGTTAGCATCTGTCAGGTGGCCTGGTGTACAGCAGGTGCAGAATGACCTGGCCAGGTGGGTAGAGCCTCCATTCTTCATGCCCAGAGTGTAGAGAGACTCCAATGCCCCCTTTGCTAAAGTTCTTTGACGGAAGTTAAATGAAACCTCCAGCAAAGAGTAAAGACCACGTGTGCGTGTCTTCCCACTTACAGCCCCACCCCTGGCACCCCAATCCTCCAAGCTGCAGACATTTTCCCCAAAGATGGACACAAGTGTGTCTCCCATCCCCCATACTTGGCTAGATCCTTGCCACTCCCCTGTCAAGTGGTGGGATCAAATTCCTCTCCCTATGAACCTGGGTGGGCTTGGAACATGCTTGCAGCCTCTGCAGCAGAAGTTATTCTGTGGACCCCAGAGGTTAGGTCATAAAAGGCAATGTATCAGCTGGAATCCTTGCTCTTGAAGCTGGCAGGTAAGCAGCTGACTGCACTGGGGCTGCCATGTTAATGAGGAAGCCTGACCTGGTCCATGTGGAAAGATCCCAGAGGGAGTTCCCAGACACCACCCCCCACCTCCATGTCACTGTCTCTCTGCAACCTCAAGTGAGACTTGGAGCCAAAACCACTTATCTGAGCCCTTGCTCAACTGCTGATCTATGTCAATGAAATGTAGATGATGACACACAACAGAATCCAGTTGGGGGGCTTCCCCAGCAGTCCTTCAGTCAAGTCTCCACCTTTCCACTGCAGGCGGCATAAGTTCGATCCCTGGTCAGGGAACTAAGATCCCACATGCCTCGTGGTGCGGCCAAACAAAAACGAAAAACCAACTGGAAGAGAATCATAGCCTCTGTTACCTTCTCCTAGAGCACCTTAACTGGGGTTTAAGGGTCAGACCTGGGGAACTGAGGAGAACCAGGGTTTAAATTGACCCTACTACTTCAGCTTGTGACCCTAACAAATCCACTTGTCTAAAAAAGTGATAAATGTAACGCATAGGTCACAGGATTAGCATCAGGGTAAATGAGGCGGTTCACGTCAAGTACTTAGCATCGCGACTGGCACAGAGCAGACACATCTTAGACGTGCGTTTCTCATCTCCCTTATCACCACCACCAACTCTGTTTCAATCTTTGCACCAGGTTTTGCTTCCAAGACATCCTAGCTGGCTGGATTTTCTTTAATCACACTTCCTTCTATTTAGACAAGTTTCCTTCAACCCATAATCTGTATTTGTCAGGCTTCATGCTGATGTCACAATCATGAGGAACTGTTTCAGAAAATCCAATCAGTCTTAGCTGCTTCATGCAGCTCACCCACAATCAGCCATCGCTTTGCCCTCAACGTGTTTGGCTGTCTTAGTCATCAGTACGTACGAAAGGCCAAATATTCTGCAGCAGGAGGTTTGTTTTGACTAAGGATGCAGAACCATCTATCTGAGTCTGTTGGGCCATTCAACTCAGCTTTTCCTATAGTGATGTGGAAGGGCTCCTCAAGTTCCTACAACGAGCCAACAGAGGAGAAAATTAAGGCTCAAAAAAGATTGGAAAGAACATTATAGCTTTCATTGTTCATTCACTAACCTGAGTATTCATTTCTAGCTAGTATTAAAAAAACCAAACAGCTATTAACAGGTTACTCTGTGCCAGCCTCTGGACGTTTAGATGTGAACAGTCACACTACTTTTGATTTTTATTTTCTCCCAAATCATTAATTCATCACTCATTCAAAAGTAAACATTTTGTTTTTCCATGTGTTTTTTTTTCCCCTCATGTCTCTGCTGCTGTGAAGCTTATAGTTTTCCCTGAAGGGCAGACTATGAACATGCAACAACAGTAGCGTGTGCTAAGAGCTATGTGAGGGGAAATAGAACGCTGTGGTTACTTACTCCCCCCACCCTGCCCGGTTTTCTTTTTAGTTTGAGGGAATGGTTAGGGAGGGCTTCCTGGAGGAAGTGGTTTTATATGGGGACTGAAGGAAAGGTGGGAATTAGCCAGATGGAAGGTGGCAGGAAAGGAGAGTGATGTAGGCAGGGTCAACTGCTTATGTGAAAGTCCTGAAACCAGAGTGAGTGTGAAAATGACCGACGGACTAGAAAACAATCTCAACCCAATGTCCACCAGGAAGTCTTCAGTATCGCTTTGAAATCCACTCCCAGAATTTCCCTCTGTCCTCCTACTCTATCTGGCTTACAAAGTGCATGTTTAGTAAATGCTTGGTGAGTTGATATTTCCCTTATCATAATCCTTTTAAAAAATCTTTACTGAATTTGCTACAATATTGCTTCCATCTTATGTGACAGTGTTTTGGCTGCCAGTTATGTGGGATCTCAGTTTCCCAACCAGGGACTGACCCGGCACTCCCTGTGTTGGAAGGCAAAGTCTTAACCCCTGGACCTCCAGGGAAGTCCCACTCTTATCGTAAACTGATAGAACTATTATTTTAGGGAGACAGATGTGGTTTTTGAAGCACACAGCTCATATATATGCATAAATACACACACCCCAACACTTTTAATAACTTCAAAATATGGGAGTTATTGTCAGTTCATACAGTTTTTAAAAGCTCATGTTTATAGATGTCATTATCTTAATTCTACTTCATTTTTTAATTAAAAAATAATTTTCTTAATTAACTCCATTTCTGTTTAATCCTCTTTAGTATGTTTTCCATTTTCAGGCAGCCTGCTTTTGTGCTTTTGTCACTGAACAAATAGGTAAAACTGTAATTGGGCAGATTGAACTAGACGCTTAGAACTGAGCGTAGCTAAGAGCTCAGAAGTTGGCACCAGCCTGTCTTCTTAAAGCCACTACATTGGGATTTCTGCTCTCTGTCGCTACCTTAATTCCTAGACATTGTGATGTCTGCCTTTCTGTGGCTGCTGTCTGGTAATAAAAGGAGAGCTCTACCCTTTGTCATCTATAGAACAGAGGGTAATGTCCCTTAATTAACGAAAGGAAGTGGTGCAATGTACTGAGAACACTGCAATTGTTTCCAATTAATCCCACACGCAGTTTGGCAAAGTTAATAATCCATAAAATGACCTAGGATCTAAATGTGGAGAACAATCAGCTTTTATCAGTCATTTTTCTATATTTCCAGCACCAGCAAGAAAATTCCAAGGCCAGATGCAAAGACGGTCTACAGATTTACAATACCATATGTTCCTGAATATAATCTCAAATAGAAAAGAAACTTACATGTGCCATTCAGATCTTACAAATTCCCCAATGTTTTACAATCTCTATAATTCACCACATATTGACAGATGTCAGCTCAACTACAAATGGAGCAGTTATTTGACTGTTTATATCACTAGGCACCAAAGCAAATGGAAACATGAAGGTCCTAATCATAGAAAAGCGTGGTATTTTTCCACCTGATACTTTTCCATCTGATGTTTCTAAAACCTAGGACAGAGAAGGTATCACATGTACCCACGAACACCTAAAAAATGTCTCATGGAGCATCTTACCCAGCTCCAAATGTTTTTTTTAAAGAAACTGGGGTAAAATACACATAACATCAAACTGACCATTTTAACCTCTTGAAGGTATATAATTCAGGGCCTTTTAGTACATTCTCAAAGCTGTGCTACCATGCTGCTGCTGCTGCTAAGTTGCTTCAGTCGTGTACCACTCTGTGCGACCCCATAGACGGCAGCCCACCAGGCTCCCCCGTCCCTGGGATTCTCCAGGCAAGAACACTGGAGTGGGTTGCCAGTTCCTTCTCCAAAGCATGAAAGTGAAAAGTGAAAGTAAAGTCCTTCAGTTGTGTCCAACTCTTTGCGACTCCATGGACTGCAGCCTACCAGGCTCCTCCGTCCATGGGATTTTCCAGGCAAGAGTACCGGAGTGGGTTGCCATTTCCTTCTCCAATGCATTGAAGTGAAAAGTGAAAGTGAAGTCGCTCAGTCATGTCCGACTCCTCATGACCCCATGGACTGCAGCCTACCAAGCTCCTCCGCCCATGGGATTTTCTAGGCAAGAGTACTGGAGTGGGGTGCCATTGCTGAAATAGTTTGATCAACCAAAAAGGAAACCCTGTATCCAATAATCACTCTCTCCTCATTCCTCCCCCCACCCCACCTGGTCCCTGGCAAGCACTGATCCACCTTTTGTCTTTATGGACTTCTCTACTCTGGACACTCCATGTAAATAGAGTCATACACTGTGTGGCCATTTGTGTCTGGCTTCTTTCCCTTAGCATAAAGTTTTCGAGGTTCACCCATGTTGCAGCTCATATTAGTATTTTTTCTTTTTATGGGTGAGTAATATTCCATCACACGGCTATACTATGTTTTGTTTATCCACTCGTCAGTTGATGAGTATCTGAAGCATTTCCAGAATTTGGCTGTTGTGAATTATGCTGTTATTGAACATTCTCATACAAGTTTTTGTTTGAACACTTATTTTCCATTCTTTTGGGTCTCTACTTTGGAGTAGAACTGGTAAGTCATATAAAAATTCTGTGTGTAACGTACTGCCACTTTACTTGCGTCCTGAGAAATCTGTATGCAGGTCAAGAAGCGATAGTTAGAACTGGACGTGGAGCAACAGGCTGGTTCCAAATCAGGAAAGAAGTATGTCAAGGTTGTATATTGTCACCCTGCTTATTTAACTTTTATGCAGAGTACATCATGCGAAATGCTGGACTGGATGAAGCATAAGCTGGAATGAAGATTGCTGGGAGAAATATCAATAACCTCAGATATGCAGATGACACCACCCTTATGGCAGGAAGCGAAGAAGAACTAAAGAACCTCTTGATGAAAGTGAAAGAGGAGAGTGAAAAAGCTGGCTTAAAACTCAACATTCAAAAAACTAAGATCATGGCATCTGGTCCCATCACTTCATGGGAAATAGATGGGGAAACATTGGAAATAGTGACAGACTTTATTCTGGGGGGCTCCAAAATCACTGCAGATGGTGACTGCAGCCATGAAATTACAAGTCACTTGCTCCTTGGAAGAAAAGCTATGACCAATCTAGACAGCATATTAAAAAGCAGAGGCATTACTTTGCCAACAAATGTCCATCTAGTCAAGGCTATGGTTTTTTCCAGTAGTCCTGTATGGATGTGACAGTTGGACCATAAAGAAAGCTGAGCGCCAAAGAACTGATGCTTTTAAACTGTGGTGTTGGAGAAGACTCTTGAGAGTCCCTTGAACAGCAAGGAGATCCAATCAGTCCATCCTAAAGGAAATCAGTCCTGAATATTCATTGGGAGGACTGATGCTGAAGTTGAAGCTCCAATACTTTGGCCACCTCATGTGAAGAACTGACTCATTGGAAAAGACCCTGATGCTTGGAAAGATTGAAGACAGGAGGAGAAGGGGAAGGCGGAAGATGAAATGGTTGGATGGCATCACTGACTCGATGGATTTGAGCTTGAGAAAGCTCCGGGAGTTGGTAAAGGACAGAGAAGCCTGGTGCTGCAGTCCGTGGGGTAACAGAGTCAGACACAACTGAGTGACTGAACTGAACTGAACTTACTGAGGAACACATAATAATTTTTTTGTGAATACTATCAGAATTCTATAAAGGTTGAATTGTGTTGGAAGGGAAAATTCACCCCTGATGAAATGCCCTGATGGAAGTGCAATAGGGCATTGGAATTTACATGCTTACATCACAATGGGTCAGGAAGATGTCTGTGGGTATCTCATTTCTCTGCTGGCCCACAGCTACTTTTTTTTCAGTCAAGTTTTGTTGACAGGCCCTTGGGCACTGAAGTTGGTATGTCTCTTTCAGTATCAGGCAATTATGACCTAAACTAGTTCCTGAAACTCTAAGAGTTTCATCATTTGTAAGTGGAAGTAGGTGTAATCTCCAATATGGCTATGATAACTTTAAATAGGGAGGTTTATTTAGAAGACTTAGTATGGTGGTGGTTTAGTTGCTAACTCATGTCCGACTCTTGTGACCCCATGGACTATATAGCCTCTGTCCATGGAATTCTCGAGGCAAGAATACCGGAGTGGGTTGCCATTTCCTTCTCCAGGGGATCTTCTGAGGCAGAGCATGTGTAGCATGTGTATTTCAGAGCCTGACTCTTGAGAAGACTGTTGTTTAGGCTGAAAAAGCAAAGTCTTTGGGGAGGCAGAGAGCAGAGGAAGATACATGTGTGAGCAGAGAGCTTGGGAAATCTGCGAGGTAGGCATTTGAATCATAAATAATTTAATTGCTGTTTGTGTGTTTGTTAGTCGGTTTTAGTATTGGTTTTATATTTTGATAAGTTTGGGGACTTCCTCCTTTCTGGAGCTGCCAGTATCAGTTGACTGGGTGTTTCAATCCCCGGACTTTGGTTCATCGGCTCTCTTGAAACCCACTGGTACCCTGGTAGAAGCCTGGAAGTCAGAGATTAATTAGACAACTGCTGCTGTTTTCTCAGATCTGGGGGGATTCATTTGCAAATCTCACTGCCATGGAGACTTGCTGGGAAACCTGGATGCCTGTGGAGGTAGCCAGCTCTTAGGAACCTCAGGAAGTTTCTGATTTAAAGAGGCAGGAAAGAAAAAAAAAAAAAATCGAACCAGCAGTTAATTCCAGGAAGGTGGGTGCAGGGAAACGTTGTCAAGGATCAAAAAGAAGCATGACTGAGAAAATGACAGGATGAGTAAAGGAACAGTTTGGTGGCAAGATACCTAAGGTATCTTGATTGCAACCTTACATACCAACAGTTCAAGTGTGTATCACGAATATCAATCAGAGAGACACAAAGTGGTGAGAGAGCAGAAGCGGGATGCAGGTCTCAGGCAACTCTAAGAACTCACCTCTCCTTCTGTTTAAGGTCAGAAGTGCATCATGAATCTAAACTGAGTTCAGATCAGCCATCTCTAAAGCAATTTTATCTCTCCTGAATATTTCATCATCTGAAATAGAAACTCTTCCAGCCTATTACTCTGTTATTTAAACTGTTATAAGGAAAAGTCAGGTGTTCCCAGGTGGCGGTAATGGTCAAGAACCCGCCTGCTAATGCAAGAGATGCAGGTTCGATCCCTGAGTTGGGAAATTCCCCCGGAGGAGGGCACGGCAACCCACTCCAGTATTCTTGCCTGGAGAATCCCATGGACAGAGGAGCCTGGAGGGCTACAGTCCATGGGGTCGCATAATCAGACACGACTAAGCGACTTAGCACACGCACACACAAAGTTACTCTAAAACACATATATCGAGGCTTCCAGGAGTTAGAATGCAAACCTCTTACAACCGTATTCTGTGTGAGAAATTCATCTTTTATCCCCGAAAGATGAAAAGGGCAGTTTTACGAAGCCTGAACAGTTCCGCCCTACACCATGAGTTACTTACTTGTGGTAGGAGTACAGGTACCCAGAATCACTCCTTAATCAGTCTCAGCCTGAAACAGCAGTTGTTACATGTGAGACTGGAGTTGATGCGGGGGGTGGGCCTATGGCACCATGTGGCAGAGACAGCCATGCTTTCCAGGCTTTATTTTTAAAGTTCGGGTAATTATAAACTTAAACCAACAGCAGAGGGGAAATGAATCACTGATTTGTCTCTCTTAAACAGTTTCTTTCCCACCAAAGTGTTTCCTTTTTTGCAGCACTGACCTAGCTTGCTAGGAGTTACCCTGTGTCCTGAGGACTTCAGCATCTGCACTTTGATCACAAATTGTATAGTAAACATACGTGGACAATATTGCCAGTCTAATTCATAATCAAATGGGAAAAGAAACCACACTCCTTTCATCCGGCACTTTGCTGACATAAAACTTGAACGGGAACAAGCAGCAGTTTGGGGTAGAAGAAACAGTTCTGCACCCAATGTCCAGACACCAACTCGGGCCGCCCCGCCTCTCACTCCCTGGGCCGTGGTTTCCTTCCATGCTTTCTCGGGTTGCACACTGCTCTGAGATGCTGAAGCCCGACACAGATGGGCCCCAGGCTGAGCAGCTGGAGTTGTCCCCTACGGACAGATACTCCAAGATGCACCACATATTTCTCATTCTTGAAATCAAGGAGACCTTCTCAATATACATGTGCAGAAAGGCTCCTTGAAAACGGGGAGTGATGCCAAACAGGGAGTGATGTCAACCTATTTGGGCTTCCCAGGTGGTGCTAGTGGGAAAGAACCCATCTGGCAAAGCAGGAAACATAAGAGACCGGAGTTCAATCCCTGGGTTGGGAAGATCCCCTGGAGCAGGGCATGGCAACCCACTCCAGTATTCCTGCCTGGAGAACCCAGGACAGAGGAGCCTGGTGGGCTACGGTCCACAGGGTCACAAAGAGTTGGACATGACTGAGCACGCACACACACACAAGTCCATTAATGGATGAATGAAGAGACAAATTGGGCTGTATCCTATACAACAAAACACTACTCAGCAAGAACAGAGAACTGTCCAGACCTGCGATGTGGATGAGTCCCAAACTAATCACGCCGTGAAAGAAGCGAGACAAAAAAGAGTTCATACTATATGATTCCATTTGTACAAGATTATAGAAAATGCAAGCTAATCTATAATGTCAAATGGGAGTGTGGAGAGGGGTGGGTGAGGGGGTGGTTAAAAGAAGGCTTGAGGAAACTTAGGGCAGTGAGACGCACGCTCGTCATCTTGACCATAAGATGCTTTTGTGAATATACACATACGCTAAAGATTTTCAAGTTGTATGCTTCAAATATGTGCAGTTTGTTGCATACCAATTATAAACTCAATTCAGCTATTCCAAAAAATAAACCCCTCAAAACCTCAGGGGGCCTGGATTTGATACCCTGAGTGAGCTACTAACCTCATCTCTAGGAGGAGGGCGATAATCATTTCTATCTCACAAGGCTGCTGTGAGGATTAAGTGAGTTAATCTTTGGAAGGTACTTAATACAAACTAGCTCTTAGTGTTGTTTTCCCAGAACCACCAAGAAAGGATTCTGTTTTATCTTTAGCATCTCATTTCCGTAAGATCTGAATTCACTAGACTACTTAAGGCATATTAAAGGCAGGCTCATTCATGCAAATTTTTCAGATCTCTGTTCAGCACTCGTTGGGGAGCTGTGTCCAGACCACATTCTAATAAAAACACTCCCCTTCCCCAGTCACTCCTTAGACCTCCCCTGGATTCCTTCTCCTTCCTGACACTTATCGCTGTCTGCTTTTTATCTGTTGACTCTGTCTCCCTCCACTGGAACACAAGTTCCCTGAGACCAGGGACTTCTGCTTCTGGTTTTCTGGCATAAAAGTCACTCAATAAGTATGTGTTGAGTGTTGAATAAGTGAACGACTGCATTATCTCCAAGCACCTTTGCAGGTGATGGTAGCAGGGAGGTGGGAGCTGGCCCCGTCACCACGGCACTGGGGATAGTTGCAGTGGACACACAGGTCCATGTCCCCTGTGACCGGTGCAGCGGGTCTAACCCCAGAGAGAGCTGGGTCCAGGGAAGATCTGAACTTGGTCAGATCAGTGAGGTCCTCATCTCAGTCATTCCTGGCTCTGCAGGAGTAAGAGGCTGCAATAGGCTATTTGAAAAAATAAGGTCAGGGCCTGGGACTGTTACTAAAATGATAAAGAATAGAAATCTAAAGCTTTAGAAAGTTGCGAACATGTAGGCTTTGATGGGATCCATCCCTAGACTGTTTCTCGATTGGCAGTAAGAAGAGAAATTGGATTAAAATTGGGTCCAAGGTACAAAGTCACCCCTGCCTTCCAGATGCCCTGTAAAGTGAGAGCAACTGGGTTTCCCAAAGTGAAATCAGCTGGTTTCACTTTGGGAACTCAAGACCTGCCCAGACTGTCTTTCGTTCCCCTTCTTTAGAACTCTACGAACGCAAGTAATATAGCTAAGCCTCAGAGAAGTCAAGGGTTGACTGACTTCCGTTTGCCTCTCTTGTCCTACTGCTGTGTCCTGCAAATGCTTCTTCTGCAAGTTGGACACTTTCAAGGAGGTGTCAACACGGCATTAATATCCGTTCGTGTAACATCTTCTAAAAAGACAGGTCTAAACCACACTGTGGAAGGTATGCTTGGACCTGCAACTGTACTGCCATCCGTCCTTGTGTGGGTGCCTGTACTTGCTGCCTTTGTGTAAGTAGATCACAGAATGTATTCTGCCGTGAACTCTCTCGTTAGGAATCTCCAAACAAGGCCTCATAAATAAGGAGCACACGTTTCAATGCGTACAAAAGACTTCTTGAGTTAGCATTTGTCATCTTTTATGTTTTAATTATCTCATTTGATCTCTTTGTTGTTGCAATTACGTTCTAATTTTGTGTGCAGACACTCGAGTGCCTTGGGCTAGATTAATCAATTAATAATCTAATAATTATGATAGGAAGAGAAATATAAGTGGATAGGCCACTCCAGTAGGTCCAGAGCCACTGCTTGAACTCTGAATAAAGGGAGTCAGGCTGTGGGAAATTCTTTCAGACTATTTTGAAGTCAAAAAAGTGAGATTCTTCCTCAAATCCTAAAGGCACATAAGAGGTCTGGATTATTTTTCTGATTTTGTTTTAGTTCTAAGCCAATACTATTTTTTTTTTTTGGCTGCAAATATGCATAGTTCTGTAAGGAACAACACCACTGTCTCTTTGTCCTGAGTCTGAATCACAAGGCAGTGCCTTTGACCAATGGCTCTCAAGGAACAGGGAGTTTGAGCAGGTGGTCAGACTTTGTTGTTGTTCCATTGCGAAGTCATGACAGACTCTGCGACCCCATGGACTGCAGGATGCCAAGCTTCCTTTCCTTCACCACCTCCCAGAGTCTGCTCAAACTCATGCCCATTGAGGGGGTGAGGCCATCCAACCATCTCATCCTTTGTCGTCCCCTTCTCCTAATATTGGGCTCCCCTGGTGCCTCAGAGGTTAAAGTGTCTGCCTGCAATGCAGGAGACCTGGGTTCGATCCCTAGGTTGGGAAGATCCCCTGGAGAAGGAAATGGCAACCCACTCCACTATTCTTGCCTGGAGGATCCTGGCGGGCTATAGTCCACGGGGTCACAAGGAGTCGGACATGACTGAGCAACTTCACTTTCTTTCTCCTCCTAAAGTCAGGAATTTAGGGTCTAGGAATAATTTTCTCAGACAAAATGAGACTTATTGCAACCATGGGATGACCTTTCAGCTCAGGGCATAATTCTAAGAGATTTCCAGAAACCCCTTGCCTCTCACCAAGGCACACAGGCTGGCAGACACCATGAGTGCAGGGCCCAACACAGAACTGAGTTCATTCTTGCAGCTTTGCAGGAACCCTATGGTTAGATGCAAGCAAAAGGAGGAAGATAGGGTCCTACGATCTTTTTCTGTCCCAAGAAAGATTTCATCCTCCAGATTACTGCTCCTGTCAAACTACCCCCAAACCAAACACACACATACAGAGTTCCCACATCTACACATTCACAGGCAAACACACACATGCCATAGATCAGATAAGAAATCAATATCTGAGATGCTCCTTTGCCTTTGTCTGAAATTCTATAAGATCAATATATAGCATCCTGTGCTTTTGGTTATTATTTGTTCTCTAAACTATGGGTGCATTTTGTTCACACATTGGATTGAAGTCACAGGTAACATTTACTGAGTCTTTGCTGTGGTCCACACAGTGGCTCTTATCTCATTTAATCCTTGTAGCAACCCTGTGAGGAAGCTGCTGCAGATAGGGAAACTGGGGGACAAGAGGGGTAGGTAACCTGGTGAGGCACGGATGGGTTTTGTACATCCTGAGGGTCCCACAAAGAGCAGTCCAGACACACACAAGGTGACCAGCAGGAAACCATTGACTATAGGAAGCCATGTAACTACAGATATCAGCAAGTTAAAATGAGGTCATTAGAGTGGGTCCTAATCCAATCTGGTGACCTAAAGGGAAGAGAAGAAAGCTGAAACAGGCATGTACAGCAGAGAGAGAACTTGAGACCCACAGGGAGAAGGCCATGTGATCATGGCGTCAGAGACTGCAGTGATCCGCCTACAAGCCGAGGGACACCAAGAGTGGCAATTTGCCACCAGCAGCTAGAAGAGGCGAGAAAATTCTCATCCTTAAATTCTTCAGTCAGAGAGCAAGGCCTTGCTGGCACCTTGATTTTGAACTTCAAGCCTCCAGAACTATGAGAATCAATTTCTGTGGTTTTAAGCCATCTAGTTTGTGGAAACCAATATACACACCAACCCATATTTTCACTTTTTATATAAGATCAAAGAGTAAAAGTCCTCTCTGACTTCTAAAATCTCCTTTAACAGGGCTCATGCTAAGTAAAGAATTGCTCAGCTGCAGCTGGGGCCCCAGTAGGTGTGGGCTAATGTAGTTTATGTAGGAGCTCTCTTGAGGAGTCCATGGTTTCCAGGGAATGCAACTCTAGTTGAAGGATCCATTCAAGGTTTGGCGCTGTTGATCCTGAAACTGAACAGGAACCTGTGTGGCTCCTGGGCACAAACCTTTCTGTATCCACATGTCTTGATTACAGGAAGTAGGCTTCATCCAGCCTCCTTTACCTTCCTGAGTTCCACAGAGCAAGTTCAATTAGCAGTTGTTAATTAGGAGTGCCAAAGAATTTATGCTTTTGAAGAAGACTCTTGAGAGTCCCTTGGACTGCTAGGAGATCCAACCAGTCCATCCTAAAGGAAATCAATCCTGAATATTCATTGGAAGGACTGATGCTGAAGCTGAAGCTGCAATACCTTGGCCACCTGATGTGAAGAACCAATTCATTGGAAAAGACCCTGATGCTGGGAAAGATTGAAGGCAGGAGGAGAAGGGGAAAACAGAGGATGAGATGGTTGGATGGCATCACCGACTCGATGGACATGAGTTTGAGTGAACTCTGGGAGTTGGTGATGGACAGGGAAGCCTGGTGTGCTGCGATTCATGGGGTTGCAGAGTCGGACATGACTGAGTGACTGAACTGAACTGAAATAGGGAAGGGAGAGGATGCAGAGACAAGGAACATTCCAGAAACAATAGTGCAGCCTTGGGGCAGGAGTCTCCCTCCCCCGAGGGATACACAGAACAATACCTTTGAGCTGTTTTACAGAAACCCCCATCAGGTGGATGAAATTAACTTTATCTACCCACAGCACATAAATCCCAGAACAGTTGGAACCAGAAGGTTGATGATGCTGACTCCTGATTACCTCACCACCAGCCAGTCTGAAGAATGTCCGCGAGCTCATCACATCTTCATGGTCTCTGAACCATGCCTCTAAAACTCCTCACTACACCTCTCCAGGTGGGGACACACAGTTCTGAGTGCATTAACTGGCTGAGGCTGTCTTTGTCTCGCAGAGCAATAAAGTTATTCTTTTCTATCGATACTTCACCCCAAACTCAGTCCCCAAGATTTAATTTGCTGTCTGAGTACAGAGGCTGGATTTGGCTTCAGTCCCATCCTTGCTTCATACAGGTTCTCCAAAAGGGAAAAGTCTGGACCTTGTGAGAACTTGAAGATATTAAGGTGTGAATCTTGATCAGCGGGAGAGAAGTTATCCCGAGGTGCAGTCAAATATGGAAGATCCTGGCATGACCTTCATTTGTTGGCTCTTTCTGATTTGACTCAGGAGTTCCAGACATTGGCTTATGCTGATTCCTTAACAATCTTTACAGACCTTTAAGAAAAACAGTCCTTTGTGGAAAATAATTTTTTTCATTCTGAGATTATGCCCTTTCTATTTTTAAAATATTAATGTGTCATTTGTTTTGTGAAGTGAAGGTGAATCTAAATAGTAAGGTTTTTTTTTTTTCTTTTAATATCCTTCCTGAATAAAATTAAGTTGGCATTTCTATGTCAATCCCTGTTTTGGTCCTCAGACTTGAACATGAATCAGAATTTTCTGGAGGCAAACTTAGCACAGATTTCTGGGCCCCTATCCCCAGAATTCATGATTCAGTAGTTCTAGGGGTCGGGCCTGGGATTGGCTTTTCTCAAAGTTTGCAGAGGATGCTGATACAGCTGTTCTGGGGACCAGAGAAAGGGATTCCAAGAGGGGAAGATGCCTATTGTCTGAGTGATGTCTGAATGCCAGGATAGTGGCCTGGGTCCCAGCTCACTGAATCTCCCAGCGATGAGAGGCTGCAATCACCATCGAAATGAGTGAGCAGCCCTCTCCTCTCTGTCCTTGGCACACCCCTGCCCACCTCTGCTGGCCTGCACTTGGCAAGAAGTATACCAGGGCAAGCCAGGATGCACACTCCTACATCTTGGTGCTTATGTGAATCAATCTGTGTGGGATTCTACTTTGTGAATATCACCCCTATTTAACAGGAGTCTCTGGATGCTCACAGGAGCGGTTTCATTTCATTCATCCCTTTCCTCATTCACCCATCAATCCAGCCTTTGAACATGTCCTCGGTGTTTACAATGTGCATAGTTCTATGGTGTGTGTTGATTTAGATTCCACTACCAGTCTTCTCCTGGATTTATTTGGGGTCTCTGGACATTTATACTAACTTGCTATGGTAGACACTGCTGAGCCCTTTCTTTAAGTAAGAGAATCCCCTGAGTTTAGTAGGACATAGAGCCATTCCGGAGAAGGAAATGGCAACCCACTCCAGTATTCTTGCCTGGAGAATCCCATGGACGGAGAAGCCTGGTGGGCTACAGTCCACGGGGTCACAAAGAGTCAGACACAACTGAGTGACTTCACCTTCACAGCCATTGTGCTCAAAACTAAGTTTTCCAACCATCCATGTTTGACCATGAGACTAAATTCAGGCCAAAAGAGGGATGAGTCAAAGTAATATGTGTGGCGTTGGGGTTATCTTCTGTAATGAGAAAAGTGCTTCTCCAAACTTCCTCTCTCCTGCCCCGCTGTCTGAAAAGTGGCAGTGGCTAGAACAGTTCTGGAAGCCACAGTCTGAAGATGGCAGAGCCACTCCGCCAGCCCTGGGCCACTCCTTCCTAGGCTGTTAAGTTGTTGTTGTTCAGTCGCTAAGTCGTGTCCAACTCTTTGCGACCCTGCAAATGCAGCACACCAGGCTTCCCTGTCCCTCACTACCTCCCTCAGCTTGCTCAAACTCATGTCCATCGAGTCGGTGATGCCCTCCAACCATCTCATCCTCTGTCATCCCCTTCTCCTCCTGCCTTCAATCTTTCTCAGCATCAGAGTCTTCTCCAATGAGTTGGCCCTTTGCATCAGGTGGCCAAAGTATTGGAGCTTCAGCTTCAGCGTGAGTCCCTCCAATCAACATTCACGGTTGATTTGTTAAAAACAGATTTCTATCTTGCTTAGGCCATTGTGTTTCGGGACCTCTTTGTTACAGAGGCTTAGCCTTTACCTTAACTAATACAATGGCGTTCATGACTGTCTTTAGCATTTGTCTGGATTCAAGATTCAGCTCAAACTTCTAGAGTCATGATACTGATACATCCTTTCTAATACCTAGTACTGGCCTTAAATTGGTATTTGTTTCCACTCCTTCCCATCAGAGTCCCAGATTGAGTTTCCTGTGTCTCCTCTGCAGTGACTTACAACCTAGAGGGCTTGTCTGAGGGAAAAATAAATGTTGAAGGACAGATGTAGCTGGCAATCCTGATATACAAAAGCTGCTATAAGAATCCAAGCAAAGACAATGATTACCAAATACTTGAGTAACTGAGGCCCAATCATCAGCTCTCTTTTTGTATAATCCTAAAGAAGCCCTCCAGACACACAAAGCAGCTCCATTTGAAGGGAGTGTTCGGAGTTTCACCCATTGATTAGAAAGTCTTTTATACTTGCAGCATTTTGGAGATAAAATATTTTATTTAAAAAACAAAAGGCCGTGCAAAAAAAAAATTTAAAGGGCAGTAAAAGCCGTGCTGGGGACTCAAACGGTATTGTCCTTTGCATCAGCATTTTAAAACAACGATCACTCACCAAGAAGTGTCCAAAGGCATCTACAGAAAATTAAAAGGATTACTGCTGACAAGCTTGAATGAAGGAGCAGTCTCAGTAGAGGCCGATCTGTCAGAAGCCATTCAAGAATATCATCTGGGGATCCTCGATGTGTTTTCCTAAACTAAGACAATATAGTGAAGGAGTTGAAGAAGGCTCTGGCTGTGAATAAACAGTCCTCAAAAGAGGTGTGCTTGGCAGGTGTTTATATGGTGTGACATGAGTCACTGGTCCTTCAGACGTGCCTGTCTCACACCGGAGAGGGTCACTGTGTCGCCTCAGTCTTTCTCGGATGAAGCCCCTGTCCTTCACATCCTTCCAATACAGGGACAGGGCATCCTTTGCAGATAATATTTTGGCTGGGAAATTTTATCAATACCACCCTCGCCACCAGTAAATCCACACGGAGTGTTATAGTGGGAAGTTGGAAGGATTGGAGGATCAGGAGTCAGGGACCCCACAGCAGAGCCCAACGGGGTTTCAGGCGTGGGCGACTTGCTAGGTGAATGCTTTCAGGAGAAAGACTGAGAAGGGGCTTCCCTGGTGGCTCAGACAGTCAGTACAGAATCTGCCTGCAATGTGGGAGACCTGGGTTCGATCCCTGGGTCGGGAAGATCCCCTGGAGAAGGGAGTGACAAGCCACTCCAGTTCATGGACAGAGGAGCCTGGCGGGCTACCGTCCATGGGGGTCACAAAGAGTCAGACACCACTGAGTGACTGAGGGGCAGGTTAGGGCTGGGAAAGGGTTAAATGCAAGGCTATGACCTCAGCTAGAGGGCAGTGCCATCCTGACCCATGACCCAGGAAGCTCTGAAGCATGGATTGCTCTGCAGAATTGGTTCGACCTTTAGGCCAGGGGCCAGCCCTTTGTGCCCCGGGCTAGTCATTCATTCACTGGCTGCCAGCTGCTCTGGGTGGGACATGAGTGGAGAGTGAGTGGATGGGCATAACCTCCCAGATGAAGCCGGTCTGCATGGTTCAGGGCGGGTTTCCAAAGCAGTGCTTCTCACACTTTGCTACACATTGGACGCTCCCAGAGATCTTAAAAAAAAAAATAGCTAGCCACTGTACTTCTTACATAATCAGACCTCGTGATTTAAAGCACTTCCGCCTGAAATTCCCTGACGTCCCCCCTCTGTTCCTGCAAGCCGCACACACCTTCCTTTGGGCAGCTGTTCTGCAGCCGTGCCTCAGATGGGGAAGACACATCAACTCCGCTCTCTTCCAGCCCCTCCGCCTCTCCTTGTTACAGGATCTATCACCCTCTATGGAAGCGGTCTTTCTACCCATCCACCTTGCCCACTGGGCTGGGCTCTCCCTGGAGGATGTGGACAGTTTTAATGTGTCTCTCTCCTGGCTCCTATCCACTGCCTGGCACAGAGGACAGTGTCAGCATTTGTTACATGAATGAATGGATGGGCACAACTGCAGCGCTTCAGATGGGTGACATCGACATGAATGCTCCAGGGTCTCCGAGCAGGAAGTAATCCTTCAGGGATGGAGCAGGCTTTGAGGGAAAGGGGGAAATTAAACCAGGATTCTGAAGAAAAAAGAAAACCAAATCCCTGTAATGTCCTAGTTCTCCATCATTCTAGGATCCTGGGGGCTAATTTCAAGGCAGCTCTGGGGGTAGGTTGCAGGACGGAAGGTGAAAGAACCAGGCATTACCAGTGCTGCTCTCTGCTGCCTGGCAGAAGCTCTAACCATGGTTTTCAACACATGGAGAGAAAAGGGCTTTGGAAAGAAATCTTGTCCTTCCCCTGTGGTCACCTGAAGATGATCACTCACCCATCAGCGGGCCTTCCTCTCAGGAGGCATCTATCCTTCTCTTGCTCAACATATTAAAGAATCCTGGGTGAAACGGTGGTGTGTGTGGGCATGGAGCCATTTCCCAGCAACGATCAATGGCTCTGCGGTCCCTCCTCATCTGAGCCTGACAGAGGGGCTCCGAAGCATCCACAGAGCCTGCACATAGCCAGGACTCAAATGAGAGCCAACAACCCTGCTGAGGTTCACAATCGGTGAGAGAGAAATGATGCTCGAGGCAGGGACAGGGCAAGAGACGCCTGCAGGCAGCATCAGAGGTCTCACTCTCTTAACTGGGAGATTTGCTCACCTGCCGGGATCACATTCCCTGGAGACGGCAGGGACTGTGGAGAAAGGTTACATCTGCCTTCTTACAGGTGGGCTTCTGGATGTCACTGGGTTTGCCTTTCATCACACTGCTCTCCACAAACACACTTTACATTCCCCGAAGGTCCTGAGTCCCAGGCTTTGTCATCAGGGTATTTGGTGGGTGCATGCCAAGCTGTGACACAAGGTGATGTTAGTGGTAAAGAATCCACCTGCCAATGCAGGAGACGCAAGAGACATGGGTTTGATCCCCAGGTCAGGAAGATCGCCTGGAGGAGGAAATGGCAACCCACTCCAGTATTCTTGCCTGGGAAATCCCATGGACAGAGGAGCCTGGCGGGCTACAGTCCGTGGGGCCGCAAAGAGCTGGACACTACTGAGCACAGAATGGCACATCCATGGTACAGTATAAATGCATGTGCCTGCTCTATCCACTGTGGCATTTAGGTCTAGAACCAAGCCTGGATTCAAATCCTGGCTGTGTGACTAAGCAAAAACTGAGTTTCTTTGAGTTCCAGTTTTATGGTCTCTATAATGGTATCTTCTTCATACTAAAAAGTATGTTAACTAAGTGAGATTATCAAAGCAAAAACATTTAGAGTTGTTCCGACAACAGAAGAAGGGATTTAAAATGCTGATGAGTGGGACTTCCCTGGTGGTCCAGTGGCTAAGACTCTGTGCTGCCAGTGCAGGGGGCCCGGGATCAATCCCTGGTCAGGGAACTAGATTCCACATGCCGCAACTAAAGATTCCACATGCTGCAACTAAGAATTTGCATGTTATAACTAAAGAATGCCTGAATGCCCCAACTAAGATCCGACACAGCCAAATAAATAAAAAATTTAAATGTTGATAGTATTTTTGTTATTGTTATGATTAACCTTACAAAACTGACAGCCTTTAAAAATCTACGCAAGAGACTGGACTATGCATTGAGGATAAAAAGTCCAAGTCTAGAGACCTAGTTCTAAAGAACTCACAGTCTGAAGGGGCAGACATATTGCAGGGCACTAAATGGAAGTCCCTGTTTGACGCTGGGTCACCACTCGCCTATATTGCACCTTTATGTGAATTAGAAAAATGGATGCTCCTTCCTGCCAGGCGACTGGATTTTAGACCCTTGCCCTCTTGGCCAGGTGTCCTTGCTCAGTGAGGAACCTTAACAACTGTACATAATGACTATGTGTATATATATATATATATATACAGGCTTTGCCAGCAGCATTAGCAAAACTCTGATTATTGGATTTGGGGGTGGGAAAAACAAAATAAATTTTCACAGGCATGGTGGTATCTGAGCTGCATCTTAAGCAATGAGTAGATTTAACAGGGCTTGCAAAATTTGCTAGCAAGAGCAGTGAAACAACAGCATAGAGGCATAGAGGAGGTTGGTAACTCCCTAGGCTAGAAACCGTTGTGGGACCAGAGTGTAAAGAGACTTGAATACCACACAAAAAAAGAGGCTTGTCTTTTGTCTCTAAGCACTGTGAGCTCATGATCAGCTCCGTGTGAGCGCAGTGCCTGCTGGGTATTTGTGATATGCATTTGTGAACAGAGAGTAGAGAAGCCACTCTACAAATCCTGATAAGCGGAATGACGGCCCCAAGCAGGTTGTGAAGAAGTAACCAGAGCCGGAAATGCTGAAAAGGAAGAATCTTCAGGATTTGATAAGCAAATTTCTTTGGTGATAAAGAATATGAGTCTAGGGTGAGTCTAAGTCATCTAATCCAGAAGGCTTGATGGATGCAGGATAGGGCAGAAAGCAGCGGGGGGCATGGATTAGGGGCAGGGTCTGGAGGAGTACAAAGTTTGAGGCACCTGTAGTAAATCCAAATGCAGATACCGATCTGGAAATCAGATAAGGATCAGGGAAGATAGATTTGGAAGTCATCCGTTCAGAGGCAGAACTGAAGCAATGGGAATAAATGAGATTCACCAGGGACAGTATACAATGACAAGAGAAGATGATCCAAGGCAGTATCTTGGAAACAGGGATAAAGGACTAGAAGGGAAGGAAAGAGGCAAGGCTGGGGAGGAAGCGGATCCAAAACGGTAGAGAAGATCCAGGAGAGAGATCAGAGGAATGAAAGACATCCAAGTGAACTCGAAGCTGGTGCAGTGGACAGCCCAGAGGGATGGGATGGGGAGGCAGGGGGAGGGGGTTCAGGACAAGGGGACACATGTACACCCATGGCTGATTCACGTCAATGAATGGCAAAGACCACCACAATATTGTAAAGTAATTAGTTTCCACTTAAAATAATAACAAAAAAGACTAGAAAAAAATTTTTTAATGAAAGTGTTAGTCACTCAGTCATGTCCAACTCTTCGCAACCCCATGGGCTGTAGCCCACCAGGCTCCTCTGTCAATGGGATTCTCCATGTAAGAATACTGGAGTGGGTAGCCATACCCTTCTCCAAGGGATCTTTCCAACCCAGGGATTGAACTCTGGTCTCCTGCATTGCAGATGGATTGCTTACCATCTAAGCCACCAGGTAAGCCCAGGGAAACTATAATTCTAGAAGAAGTTAGGCCGATAGGGTTAAGAGCTGCAGAGTCCTAGCAGTATGAGGTCAGATAGCATTTAGAAATTCATGGGGACCCAACCAAAGATGTTTCAGGAATGAAGGAAGTCAGAAGCCACACTGCAGAGGGGATGACGTGAACTTAAGAGAAGAAAGCAAAGGAAGCAACACAGATGGTCTTTTCAAAGGTATTAGTGAAGAAAGGAAAAAGAGACAGGTGACAATAGCTAGAAGGAAGGTAAGGTTTGTCAGGATGACTTTGGAGATCGAGACAAGAGCACACCTCCTAGAAATGGATTATATATTTCTGCTCTGAGCAGCAGAGAAATGGGAGACCTTTTACTGGAAAGTGGAAAAATAGGTCATTTTTTTTTTTTTTTGTTTACCTTTGGATTTCCAGTCTAGGCTCCTGTAATTCCCATGCAGTTGCAAGACAGGATGCTATTTTCATGTGTTTCTCTAGTGGCAACAATTGTCAGCCAATTCTAGGACTTTCAAAATCAACTATGAATTCTAAATTTTAAGGAGATTAGGGAAAATATACCAATATTTATTGCATATATGCTAAATCCTACTCCATGGGCTAGAATTTTTATGCACATTATCTAATATGGTCTTCAGAATCAAGATCTTCTATGGGGTAGGAATTTTCCTCTTAGAACAGGAGTTCATAACTTACAAATACATTTCATTAAACTTTCTGTGGACGTTTATGTGGACGCAGAGGAATGCTCATAGCATTCATGAGATGACCGACATGGTCCAGAAAACTAGAAACTGTTGACTTATCCCAGACAGAGTGAAACATAGTAATGAACATCATTTCTTCTTGTTTACACTGATATTCTTCCAGAGTAGCTACTGTATCGTATTCCCCCTTCTGTACCCTGCCTTCCACAGTCACGAGCAATCAATACACTCTCACTGCTTACTGATTAATTAATAGACTCTTGTGTTTACTCAAGTATATTTATAATCTGTAGGAAAAAGAGAAACATTTCACTTTCAACCTACAGCAGATACCACAATTTAATTGTGGTATATCAATGGGTTAGTTGAGCCTTCATTTGAAAGGTGATAAAGTTGTTGGGAGCTATCTGTGTTTGAAATTTGCATCACAAATTTCCTATGAAATATTTGACTGTATATAAAATAAAAATGACATCTGCTGTGCATCTGTATTAGTAGCTACCGCTAGGAAAGCGTATGCCAAGATAAATAAGCAACTTAGGTGATGGATCTGAAAGAGAATAAAACCCAGAGAAACAACTCATGCTGGCATAATGAGCTTCTCACAGATGACTTCCATCATAAATGGTACATTTTGAAGGGTAATGCAAGAAAGAAATGGCTTGAAAATGTCTATTTCCATTGTGATCATCAACTTGTACTATAAACACATAATAAAAAGCACTTCTGCATTTTAAAGATGGGTCCAAATGAGTGTAAGCAACTGCTAAACGTGATGACTTACTGTAATTTAAGAATTTTCATTTCACTTTGTATCTCATTAAGAATTCATGGAAATTAGTGCATTGTCAAAAGCTTGGCAAATCAGTGTTAATGAGAAATTTAACCAGTTGGGTGTGGTTGTTTATAGAAACACACAATAAAACCAATAATGAAAACTTATATTTTTATTTGTATACGGCTTAAATAACCTAAGTATGAATGTACACATGTTGGTATCTATGTGTGCATACTCATATACACATCTGTAGCTACCCAGATCCATAGCCATAAAAACATGTGTGTATATATATATCTTTATATACATACTCATAATCTAGAATACATAGTTTCAATAATCTACATCATTGGTCAATTTAACCTGAAGGATAAATCTTTTATATATTCTAAAATACTTCCAAGAAAATAGAAACCATAATTTGTATTTGGTGATTATATCTTTCAAGATTGAATTAATAAATTAAAGAGGTGCTCCTTATTAAGACATCTGGGGTATAAAATTTAAGGAGGAACTCACTCTCCAATGGCAACTGACACAAACCTGAGAATTGATGCCTCCTTAAATTTTGCACCCGGAGCACCTCATCTGCCCCTGCTTAGCCCTGGTTTGGACCTTGGACGAGTTCCTTCATTTCTCTAAGGCTCTTCTGTAAAATGGATTAATTAGCACCAAACTCAAAATGCCAAACTCGATGTCAAACTCAAGGAGACACCGAGTATTAAGGAGTTTCTCTGCTTTAAGGAGAAAACACGGTTACCCCAAATTGGTAACAATTAGTACCAGGGATACTATTTTCAGGTTCCTTGGACTTGAAAACATAATTCTTCCCTCCTTACGTTTCATAATGCGTCCAACAGGAAATCAACCCTGAATATTCACTGGAAGGACCAATGTTAAAGCTGAAGCTCCAATACTTGGCCACCTGATGCGACTCATTGGAAAAGATCCTGATGCTGGGAAAGATTGAGGGCAGAGAAAAAGAGGGAAACAAGAGATGGTTGGGTGGCATCACTGCCTCAATGGACGTGAGTTTGAGCAAACTCTGGGAGACTGAAGGCCAGGGAAGCCTGGCATGCTGTAGCCCATGGAGTCACAAAGAGTTGGGCATGACTTAGCAATTGAACAACCAATATGTTTTAGGCACTGGCCAGTCAAGATTTAGGGAGCCTGCTCACTGATGACACTGTAACATGTTGTCTTATGCTCAGAATGACATCACATAAAATTAATAAAATCTAAAAGTACAGTCAGACACCCTCTATATGCCAATGGAGTAGTAATAGATAAGCTGTGACAGCTCTCATAAAACACGGCTAATTTTATGTACAATAGCAGAGCAATGTCAACAAACACAATTATAAAAGCACTGCCAAAATCTTAGCTCAACTCCTTTCACTAAGTGGAGGTGTAATTATGTATAAAACAAATTGTGTCTGCAACTTAACATTACGGATTTGTGAGCATGAGGACAATGGCTACCGCGTGAAAAGTCATTCCGGGCTGTTTAGCAGGACTGATGGGGCATTTTTAAACGTCAACCCTGTGTCCTTAGTGCTGTCTGACAGTTCCTAGATGAGGAGGGGAGGGGATTCTTGGCTGGGCCAAAAAGACAGCCTTCCCACTGAGACCCTGAACAAGTGCTGTCTGGTGGAAGCCACCCTGTGGTTTCTGGTAGAAGCGATTTTTCTGGACTGACTCATAAAAGTGGTCCACTGTGCAGTGCTCCCTTTTGGCCGGGGGTATCAGGGCACACAGCGAGAACAGGGAATGAAAGCTCTGAGCAGATGTGCTATTCTGGGACCTGATCCTATCACAATGGGTGATGCTAAGCTTCATGCCCTACAAGGCAAGATCATGTTTTTGTAGTTATCTTTGCTTCCCCCATCAAGCACAAAATTGAATTCTATTTCTGGTGCTGCCATCAGAATAGTGACGCCTGGATTGCCAGTCACCTCCACATCCCTGAGGTCTGGGTTCCTGAACACTGGCTCAGTGGGTGAGGGTCAGTGTTGAAATGAGGGGCAACTGTCTTTCATCTGAGGCTCTGTCCTTGGAGCTGACCAAAGGCAGCAAGTTTGCAGTGAGGACGGATGAGTCTGTCGTGGCTCAATCCCTCCTTAGGGTCGACCTGAAAGGCTGTAGGTCTGAAGCTGGGCTCCAACCTATCCTGTGCGGTCGCACTGGGACAAGAAAAACCCAGCCCTGCCACCCATCTCCGGGAGACAAGTTCACTCAAGAGCAGTAATGAGCACTCTCACTCATAGAGAGGCTGATCTGAAAGTAATACACTGGCATGCTACCTGGAGAACCATCCCTGCTCGTGGATAACGGGCTGATTAAACTGGCGTGAGGATTAAGGGAGGGAATCCACGCAGAGTTCCAAGTTCCTGGCTCAGGTTTTTGTAAATTGGAGTATAGTTTATTTTCAGGGTTGTGCGAGTTTCGGGTTACAGTTGAGGGATTCAGTCATGCTCTCCAGGCAAGAATGCTGGAGTGGGTTGCTGTGCCCTCCCCCAGGGGACCTTCCCGACCCAGGGATGGAACCCGCGTCTCTTACGTCTCTTGGATTGGCAGGCGGTTTCTTTACCATTAGCACCACCTGGGAAGCCCCATACATATATACATATGTATATATCTATATTCTTTTTTAACATTACTCTCCTTTACAGGTTGTTACAAGGTATTGAATATAGCTCCTATGCTATATAGTAAGTTCTTGCTGTTTATCCAGTTTGTATATGGTAGGGTGTATCTGTTAATCCCATACTCCCAGCTTATCCCTCCCCTGTCCCTTAGCCTTTGGAAACCGTAAGTTGGTTTTCTAGGTCGGTGCATCTGTTTCTGTTCTGTAAATAAGTTCATTGGTACTACATATTTTTTAGATTCCACATCTGAGTGATATTATATAATATTTGTCTTTCCTGTCTGACTTACTTCACTTAGTGTGATAATCTCTAGGTCCATACATGTCGCTGCAAATGGCATTATTTTATTCTTTTTATGGCTGAGTAATACTCACTGTATATATATATACACACATACATACACTTATATACATATCCCATATATATATATACACATACACACACACACATATATCTTTATACATATACACCACATCTTCTTTATCCATTCACCTATTGATTGACACTTAGGATGCATCCATGTCTTGGCTGTTGTCAATCGCCGGCGCCCTTACTTATTATTAGTGGCAGTTAGAATTATAACCACAATTGTACACTCTGCTGGTTCATTGTCCACCTAAACTGAAAAAGGTAATAGAACTAAAACCACGCCGTGGGTGAAGTGTCACCACAGCCTCTAAAGCTGATACGTTGAAAGTAAAAACCACGAGTCGCTTTATCACTTTGACAATTGATTCTACTCAAGAGCCCAGGAATAGACATGTCCAAGTCTCCTGAGATTTATGAGTTATTAATCATTTTGAGTTAATAATTGTAAACTGACTGACTGTCAACATTATACTTTTATTAAGGGTGCATAGAAAGGAATGCCTAGCTCCTTTATTTGGGCCTGTTATTTCCCGCACAAGATACATATCCTGACTCCACAAATGATATCGCTCTCCCAACTGCACAGACAAGGCAATGAACTTGCCACACAGACTCCTGATGCTCTTCTCACCGTCTATTCATTCCCCATTCATCATTCAACAAACATTTATTGAGTGGTCTCTCTGCCCCAGTCACTGTAATAGGTGCTAGAGATAAAGAGCTGAATAAGAAACAGTCCCTGCCCTCTGGTTTGGAAACAGACGACAAAGGCTGACATGTAAGTGGGTAATTTAAAATACTGCCTGTGAAGAAACAAAAGGAGAGCAGAGGGAAATAAACAACTGGATGGCCCTGGTTGTCTGGAAAGGTTTTTCTGAGAGCTGACATCTGAGCTGGAACTTAGAAGGACGAGTAGACATTTTCCAGGGGAAGGAAGCAGGAGAGGAAATCCACACAGAGGTGGTGCCCTGTTTTGAAGGGGAGCTGGGGAGATTCAGGGCTTCGTATGGAAAACTCAGTCTGATGAGAGCGGAAACGTGAGGCTGCATGGCATGAAGGTTGGGGATGGCCTGATGACAAGAGAAGGAGTTTTGCAAAGGAGGGCCACAGGGGTAGTTTTTTTTGGAGGTAGGGTGGGATATACTGTGTTATTAACATTTAAAATTCAAGAGTTCAAGTATATGCTAGCCTTATGTTCAGATTTTTTTAAATGAAGATTAAAACAAAGCTTTAAGGGTGCAATGTATTGGACCAATGTATATTAACCAGCTAGTGAACTCCGGGAGTTGGTGATGGACAGGGAGGCCTGGCGTGCTGCGATTCATGGGGTCGCAAAGAGTCAGACACGACTGAGTGACTGAACTGAACTGAATTGAACTGAGACAACCTAAGCGGTGGAGTAACTGTTTAGGAGCACACGTATAGGGACGAGCCCTGGAATTGGAGGGAAAACCCACCCTTCAGTTCTTGGCTGTTGACCGAATCTCCCCTTGATTTCAGAGTTGAGATGAACCCAGGAAGTCTGTCTGTGTACAAAACCCACTGAATTCAGGACCAACAGTAGCAGGATAGATTGGCCAGACCAGAGCCAATTTGGATTGTGGGGGCCCAGGGTTGGCTGGAGACTGGGAAATGTTGCAATGAGAAGTCCAGGATCGGTAGAGAGCAGCCATCTTCTGAAAATCACTGATTTCAAACAAGTTCCTGAGATGCTTTTCACAAACAGGGCACAGAGGTAATTTTTTTTTTTAAGTTATTTGACTGTTTCTTTTAGAAAAATTTTTAGGAAATTGAGTAAAAAGTACAGCAAATCTTCATATCCCCACCTTAGCACTTTTTCCTGTTTTTAACATCTGGCATCAGCCAATTCGCTGGAGAAGGGATAGGCTACCCACTCCAGTATTCTTGGGCTTCCCCTGTGGCTCAGCTGGTAACGAATCTGCCTGCCATGCAGCAGATCTGGGTTCCATCCCTGGGTTGGGAAGATCCCCTGGAGAAGGGAAAGGCTACCCACTCCAGTATTCTGGCCTAGAGAATTCCATGGGCTATACAGTCCATGGGGTCGCAAAGAGTTGGACACGACTCAGCGATTTTCACTTCACTTTCTATCAGCCAATTAGGCACCAGAGGTTTGGAAGCAAGAGCGTAAGGATGTTTTTGTGATTTTAGGAAGACACCTGGAATCTGTGTGCTGACGGGACTGGAGTCAGGATGTACCAGTGGCAGGAACACCAGTCACAAGGCCATGACCAGGGTCCACGTATGGTGAAGAGAGGATGAATCCAGGCAGAGGTGTCAGGGGTAGAAGGAGGATGGATTTTATCCTGGAGACTTTTACCTGCTAAGCAGCTAGCAAGATGTGCCACCTGAATGTGAAGGAGTGAGTGGGAGGCGGGAGTCCAGTTCGGGCAACCATCCAGCTATCCGTGCATTCCAGCCATCCGTGCATTCCAGCCGTCATCCATGCATCACCTCTCTGCTCCAGGTTCACCTCCAGTACTGACCGTGGCAGAAGGAACTGGCCTCTGTCTGCACTCCTCCTTTAGCATGTGAGTAGAGGATGCCGGATGACACTGCAGGAAGAAGGAAGCTTCTCTTCCCGACGTGATACGCTGAGCTGTGCTTTTTCTTCCTCTTGTCACATGGCCGAGCCATGGTACAGACATATGGGGACATGCAATGGCTCCCTGCCCGAGATTCACGCCCAAGATATGCAGTCCCTGGCTTGATCTGGTACCGTATTGCTGTGGCCCTCCCTAAGCACACATGACCATGCTCTGGGTCTCATGCTAGTCATGGTGTCCTGACTCTCTGTGATCTGCCATCAGACGGGGCACTCCCGCACCCCAGAGGGTGGGTTCCTGCTGCCCAGTGACTGTCAACAAGCTCTGCCATGGACATCTAGTCAACTCCTCCATCACCCAGTGGGCTTCAACCACACCTTCTCCAGTGAGATCTGAAACCCAACCTAGGGAGGAAGACCTACTTCCAAATGTGTCCTTCTGTGCATTCTCCACCCGCCCCTCCCCACCCGCCCCAGCCCTAAGCTGCCATTTAGAGACCTCTTTACATTTTATAATTGCTCAGAAGACTGCTTACAATGCAGCAGATGCAGGTTCGGTCCCTGGGTCAGGAAGATCCCCTGGAGAAGGAAATGGCAACTCACTCCAGTATTCTTACCTGGAGAATCCCATGGACCGAGGAGCCTGGTGGGCTACAGTCCATGGGGTCACAAGACTCAGACACGACTTAGCGACTAAACTACCACCACCTCTACCAGAGTTTAATAATTCTTATATCAAGCTTTCTCCCTTCAGTTACTCTGAGATTTTTGTCTCATGACTGGAATCCACCGGTGGAGCAACAGAGTGGATGGTGGCCCTAATTGAGACCGAGGAAGAACACCTTTTGATAGTAAAGATAGTGAAGTCGTATTTGCAGTGGCTGCATTTCTGGAGCTTGTGGGACTACCAGGTGGAAAAATCAAATAGCTGATTGGGACAGGAATCTGGAACTCAGGCCGATGTCTTGAGCACATATACAGTGGATGAAGTGAAATCATCCAAGACATGGAGAGTCTCAAAGGTCAGAAAGACCAAGAATGGAATCCTTAATTTTCCCAATGTCCAGGGATGAGGCAGAGCCGAAGAAGACTGAGGACTGGTCCTAGAGGAGGGAGGAGAACTATCAGAAGCCAGGGAAGAAGACCGTGATAAGATAAGTCAGACCACTTAACAGAACCGGCTCGTTCTCAGAGTTTGCTTAGAAGTTCAGGATGTTCTCAGGAACAGCATCCCTGAGAAGGATGTGTAGCATGTAAACCTGTCGGCTCCGTGAACACCTCCCGCTTGCTAAGAGTGAAACGGCATCAAGGAATGCTGGCGTGTGGCTGCCTTTGCTTCACTGGGAACGCACCCACAGGCTCACAGGTCGCGGTGTCTCTGGACTCTAAACGTCACTCAGATCCCTTGGGGCCCGAGGCCCTGAAAGCCTCTCCGACGCTGAGAAGGCACTCGGAGAGGCAGGGGAAGCATTTTGCTCCTGCAGAGGTGGAGTTTAACCAGGACACGGGAAAGATAATTCCACCCCTGAGGAGTTTCCTTGGACTTGAGGGCATGCAGGCTGGATCTGGAGTCAGTTGGGGGCCCCCTAGCATGATCTGAGAACTGTCTGATCGTTCAGACATTTCCTGGGGAGATGCAGCCTCAGATGGAAGCCGTTGGCATTTGATCAATTGCACCAAGTTCTAAGCTGTCCGGTGCCTAACAGGCATTCGGCTCTTGGATTTGTAACGAGAGGGTCTTGGGACTTTGAGTGATAAAATTTGCACGCAGTTTTTGACATTTTATGTGCCCTTGGGACACAGTGAGAATTCATGGTCAATTTGCCTGGCAGCCTTGAGGCATACCCAAATCACCTGACAAATCTCTGGATCTAGTGCTGGTCTGTATTTCGTATGTTCTCTTTCCATGGATGGCTAGGAAATCCTCTGTGCTCTCATGAGACGGGGCCATCTGATTTTTATGTTTTGGTCATATGTCTGCGTCGGGTTTTTCTGTAGGACATTCAGTACCTAACTTGATATGATAAACTGTGCTTCCCAGGGACTAGGTGGATAGATATAAAGCCTTTTGAAGTAGGATGGATCCATCCTATGAAACATATTTATGATGACTCTAAATGCCATTTTTAAAAAACTGTCATTTCTTGATACACAAGGACTAAACAGAAACTATCTATTAGAGAAAGCCAGCTATTGGGATGGGGGAGGTTGAAGGTGTGGCCAAGATGAGCTGGGCATGGACACTATCTTCTTCCCTAGCACTTTCTTTCTTTTATGGGCATTTCCTAACTTTATAGACACACATAGAAATTACAGCTGCTTTTGCTTGCGCTCCAAAATCACTGCAGCCATGAAATTAAAACATGCTTGCTCTTGGAAGGAAAGCTATAACAAGCCCAGACAGTATACTAAAAGCAGAGACATCATTTTACTAACAAAGGTCTGTATAGTCAAACCTATGGTTTTTCTGGTAGTCACGTATAGATGTGAGAGTTGGATCATAAAGAAGGCTGAGCGCCAAAGAACTGATGCTTTTCAACTGTGGTGTTGGAGAAGACTCTTGAGAGTTCCTTGGATGGCAAGGAAATCAAACTATTCAATCCTAAAGGAAATCAACCCTGAATATTCATCGGAAGAGCTAAGGCTAAAGCTGAAACTCCAATACTTTGGCCACTTGATGCGAAGAATTCACTCATTGGAAAAGACCTTGATGCTGGGAAAGACTGAGGAAAGAAGGAAAAGAGGGGGACAGAGGATAAGATGGTTGGACGCATCGCCAACTCAATGCACATGCATTTGAGCAAACTCTGAGAGAGAGTACAGTCCATGAGGTCGCAAAGAGTCAGACACAGCTTAGTAACTCAACAACAACAACAACAACAAAAATTACAGCTGACAAAAACCTTTTCAAAACCAAACAACAGATTCTCTCTTTGGATAACACAATCTGTGTATGTACCACAAATAATGAAATAAAATCACTCACAGGGACCCGACCCTCTGATTAGTTTTAGAAATGAGGTCCCCTAAAAGCCTGCGCTTGTCAACTCTTGAGAGTAAATGCTTGTTGGGGAAAGACAGGACTCATAAAATGTCTCTTTGCCCTCATGGTATGCTTTCCTTTGACCTTCCTCTCTCATCTGTCGGTGTTCAGACCATTGAGTTAATAGAGCTATGATGAGAGCATTTCACATTTGGGGGTGGAGAAGGTGAGCTGCCTTGAATCCTGTTGAGGTTACTATGTGAACATGTTTGCAAAAGGGGCAGAAACAGTAATAAAGGCGTTCACTCTAAACCCTTTGAGAAATAGCAAAACACCAGGCTACTGTTTTTCAACTGGGATCCCAATGGGCTTTGTGGATTCTGTGTTTTAAACAACAACCTATTTGACCATCTCAGAGGCTCTGGACCTTGCAGTTGAACGAAAATCAAACCAACCCACCAAACAAAAAACAATATAAAAGCAAATTTGTGTCATTTCCCAGAAAAATAGCTGCATTATTATTTAACATATATTGCCCTCTAGCAGATGACTCAGTATTGCAAGCATTTTACTCAGAACGTTTTTTCCTTACCAGCTCTCTCGCATACATATTACATCTGTATTGTACACCTCGAGCTGGTCTAGGAAGACGTGCAGAAGAGAATCTGCCCTCTTAGCTGCCCTCTTAGCTGGCCTGGGCTCCCAAGTGTTCGGTACAAAGGCTGGACTGGGCTCTAATCCACGCAGAACTGAGGATGCAGGCCAAGTGAGATTAAGCAGCTCCGTTCTACAGAACTCACTGCCATGGCCAGTGTAAGGGCAGCATAGCTTGCCAGGGCAGGGCTGGATGGGCTGAAGAAAACTGGCATCTTAGGCTGAAGGGCTGGGAGGGATCACAAACACTTGTTTGCTTTGTTAGAAGTGGGAGGCATCACGGGGGTCCTGACAATGGGCATGCGTGAGTGGTGAGCTTAGATGCTCCCAAGCCTAACTCCTGGGGAAATTTCAAGTATGCACTGGGGATGCTTGAGGGAATCCCCCAAGTCTCAGCAGGACAACCAAGATGCCCTCCTCATGCTTTGGGCATTGGTCCATTTTCAAAGTGACTCTCATGAAGACTCCTCACGGCAAATGCATGGAACAGTCACTGAACTTGGAGGCAATGCCTGGGTTATTGTATCTACATCGCACTATTACAGGTGAGCAAGGTTCATTTCAGTTACTGGTAATACCAATTTCTTCAGTCTACTGATTCTGAAGATACTGCATCAGGCTCAATGCGATGCCCTTCATATTTTTCAATCCACTTCCATGTTCAATTAACATGATTAAAAAAGTAAATTTAAAACTAATTATGCCTGCATATAATTCCATCACTCACAACTCAGCATTTGCAGATACCGGAAGCCTTAGCTATTATGACAATAGATCCTAATAGCCTGGAAATGTGACTTAATTGCACTTTAAGTTGACACCACGATATAAGTAGTGACACTGCTATCATTTCGGGATCATTACTCTGTGAGGAAGAACAGGATGCAATCAAGTTATGGTAGAAGGGTCACGAGGTTGCATCAATATCAAGACAGTAACTGAAATGGTGAGGAAATGGGAAACAGTTATGACGTGGAGCGGTTGAAACGGCTGCAGTCTAAGAAATGAAAATCTTTCTGAAAATGCATTTTACTGACATCCAGTTGGTACTGGGTCCCCAGGATTTTACCTGTGTGATAAGCTGGGCCCTGCCTTGCCTCTCCATCCCCATTGCCCGGGTACTGCCATATACAGATCCTCGGGCCTTTCTCCCAGCCCTCTATCCCTTCTCTCTACACAACCATCTGTCACATTTTACTAAAGTGCAAATCTCACAGCATCATTTCTCTGCTAAAAGTCATTCAGCAGCTCTTTCTGACTTGAAAGATAAGAGACTCTCACATTGTCAAGCAAACATATCAGGACCTTGGAGTCGCTGCTGCCTTTGTATTGTGTAGCATCCCCTCCCTCCCTTTCCTACCGCTCAGGTGCGGACTTGCAGCTGCATGAGAGCCCTGTCCGTAACCCCACCGCCTGCCCCGACCTGCGACTGCATTTGCCTGTGCACCCTCTGTGTGGAGAGGCGTGCGTGCTGAGTCGCTTCAGTTACATCCCACTCTTTGTGACCACATGGACTGCAGCCCTCCAGGCTCCTCTGTCCATGGGATTACCAGGCAAGAATACTGGAGTGGGTTGCCATGCCCTGCTCCAGGGGATCTTCCCAACCCAGGGATTGAACCCATGTCTGTTATGTCTCCTGCACTGGCAATTGGGTTCTTTACCACGAGCACCACCTGGGAAGTCATGTGGAAAGGCAGCCAGACTCTTTTCCCAAGCAACCTCCAGCCCATAGTCCCCTGCCCAATTCTTATCTGCCTTTCAAGACTCAGTTCAAACTCATCTCCTTGCTGATGCCTTGCTTGAGCCCTCCAGGGAGCATTATCTCCTCCATCTTACTACCACACAGCATCCTGTTTTTAATCTCTGCAGTTGCACTTATCATATTTTAAATTCATTTTAATCATGCATTATGTCCTTCACTAAACTATACACCGTTAAATATAGTCACCCATCTTTATGCCAGAACTCAGCTCACTGCTTGATCTATAGGCAGTCTCTATAGGATTTTCAATTCTATTTTTGATAAATAAAAACTCTGGTCTAAAGAAGAGATGGTCGAGGACCTGATAACTCTCTTGGAGTATCTTAAGGGTTGTCTTATAAAGAAGGATTTGAGCTCATTCTACCTGGTCCTGCGTGTGAAGCTTGGTCGATGCATAGAAGATACCATGAGACAGACAGTGGATCAATATAAAGAATATCCTGAATGTCACCTGCTCAAAGAGAGAACCAGCTATCTCTTGAGACAGGGAATGAATATCTGACAGCTGAGACATTTAGGCTAAACTGGAAATTTTGTAAAAATTTCTCAAGTACCAAGTGGATGAGCATACTTGCTGTGTTTTTATTTTTTGATATAATGATCAGAACATGGCATGGATGTCCCATTATCCAAGTTGTCTTTATATCAAAGATAATAAACCCACAAATGAAACTGTTGGGACCCAGATCTGTCTATACCATTCGCCTGAGATGCTTGATACTAATTACTGAATATTAAAGATATCAGTACTTGTTTTTACCAGGATATTCACTGAATACATGATGCCAATCCAGAAAGGTTTGTAACACACTTTAACATTTAAGATTTTGATTTTTTCAAAGGACATTTCTTGTTTACTGGGGTGTGGTCTACTGATTCTTGAAGATGAAAGTGAAAAGAAAGTTTTCACTTTCCTAACTTGATTCCAAAATAGCATCAAGGTTGTGGTTACAGTTTTTATTTTCAATTAATAGCCTGAATTCATTCAAATGTTATAAGAGTTCACCTGTATATTTTGAGAAATAATACTAATTTATACCATGAAGTTTCCAAAGACTTCATTACAGTTGTGAAAGATCCATTACTATGCAAGATTTCTTGTATCACATCATTTTATTCATTTTATGCTGCTTTTGTGTTTTTCTGCAGCAGTATGAAATGGATAAAATGACTATGGTGAATTTGAGATGCTGGACCATAATGGTAGTACGAAGCTAATTGATCATTTTTCCTCTTTTTTATAAACTCCAGTTTTATTGCAGCAGCCAAACCTTATCCAGTCCCAAATTAAGCTTCTTTATATTATTACAACCACAGAAGAACAAATTTCTATTACCTAAATAAAGCCCCAGAGGAAATTTGACTCACACTAGTTGGCAAGTAACCTCTTAGATGCCTATGGCTGCTTGAAACGTGATGTGCCTGAAAATTCATTTTGCCTGCAAATTAGGCAAAGTCCTTCAAATTAAGCTCAGGACAAAGAAACTGGCTTTCTGAATGAAGTTTGCTGCATTATTGAACAGAACACTAACTGCGTCTTGCCATTCTCTAGTCCATCTAGTAATACACCACCGTACTAGAGAAACATCTCTCGAGTCTGAATCTGCCAGATCACCAAGCGGGCACCAGCCAGATGGTGGCATTTGATGTTTACTTTGCACCTATTTTTGCTTTATTGACTATACCAAAGCCTTTGACTGTGTGGATCACAATAAACTGGGAAATTCTGAAAGAGATGGGAATACCAGACCTCCTGACCTGCCTCTTGAGAAACCTATACGTAGGTCAGGAAGCAAGAGTTAGAACTGGACACGGAACAACAGACTGGTTCCAAATAGGAAAAGGAGTATGTCAAGGCTGTATATTATCATCCTGCTTATTTAATTTATATGCAGAGTACATCATGAGAAACACTGGGCTGGAAGAAGCACAAGCTGGAATCAAGATTGCCGGAAGAAATATCGATAACCTCAGATATGCAGATGACACCACCCTTATGGCAGAAAGTGAAGAGGAACTAAAAAGCCTATTGATGAAAGTGAAAGAAGAGAGTGAAAAAGTTGGCTTAAAGCTCAACATTCAGAAAACGAAGATCATGGCATCTGGTCCCATCACTTCATGGGAAATAGATGTGGAAACAGTGGAAACGGTGTCAGACTATTTTTTGGGCTCCAAAATCACTGCAGATGGTGACTGCAGCCCTGAAATTAAAAGATGCTTACTCCTTGGAAGGAAAGTTATGACCAACCTAGACAGCATATTGAAAACCAGAGACATTACTTTGCCAACAAAGGTCTGTCTAGTCAAGGCTATGGTTTTTCCAGTGGCCATGTATGGATGTGAGAGTTGGACTGTGAAGAAAGCTGAGCACCGAAGAATTGATGCTTTTGAATTGTGGTGTTGGAGAAGACTCTTGAGAGTCCCTTGGACTGCAAGGAGATCCAACCAGTCCATTCTGAAGGAGATCAACCCTGGGTGTTCATTGGAAGGACTGATGCTGAAGCTGAAACTCCAATACTTTGGCCACCTCACGTGAAGAGTTGACTCATTGGAAAAGACCCTGATGCTGGGAGGGATTGGGGGCAGGAGGAGAAGGGGACGACAGAGGATGAGATGGCTGGATGGCATCACCAACTCAATGGACATGAGTTTGAGTCAACTCCGGGAGTTGGTGATAGACAGGGAGGTCTGGCGTGCAGTGATTCATGGGGTCGCAAAGAGTCAGACATGACTGAGTGACTGAGCTGAGCTGACCACATCTATTGACCTCTAGGAACACATGACTCCTTTGCACCACCACCTATGAGTCTGACCACAGTCCAATCAGCAAGAGAGATGTCCATCTCAAGTTCAGGGCAATCACTCAACAGAAATGTATGGAAGTGACAGGATGTTAAGGCTTATTTCAGGGCTTCCCTGATAGCTCAGCTGGTAAAGAATCCACCCGCAATCAGGAGACCCCTGTTTGATTCCTGGGTCAGGAAGATCCCCTGAGAAGGGAGAGGCTATCCATTCCAGTATTCTTGGGCTTCCCTGGCGGCTCACATGGTAAAGAATCCGCCTGCAATGCAGGAGACCTGGATTTGATCCCTGGGTTGGGAAAATCCCCTGGAGGAGGGCATGGCAACCCACTCCAGTATTCTTGCCTGGAGAATTCCGTGGACAGAGGAGCCTGGTGGGCTACAGTTCATGGGGTCACAAAGAGTCAGATACGACTGAGCGACCAAGCACAGCAAGGCTTATCTTAGGAAAAGTTACGGTGAAGATGTATTAGGATAGCTCGTGATTTGGGTAAGTATGTAAAGTGTTAAGTCCTTTTCACCTGTTTCTCAGTTTCTGTGAGGTTCTATGTGTCACTCATAAAGCTATTTTCTCATGTAGTGATTTGCAGTTCTTTGGACTTGCTTCTCCATCATACCACCATTAAAAAAATATTTATGCAACAAAGTCCAGACACTATTTTAAGTTGTATAACAGAAAGGTTTCACTGAGTCAACTAGTTAACTAGGTGAAATCCATACATAAAGAATGGAATCAGATGTATATATTTTACATGTGGCTCAGTTGGTAAAGAATCTGCTTGCAATGCAGGAGACCTGGGTTTGATTCCTTGGTCGGGAAGATCCCCTGGAGAAGGAAATGGAAACCTGCTCCAGTATTCTTGCCTGGAGAATCCCACGGACAGAGCAGCCTGGCAGGCTACAGTCCATGAGATCACAAGAGTCGGACGCGACTTAGTGACTAAGCCACCACCACCCCCATGTATATTGTAAAGGTTACTCTCTATCTGTCTAGCACCTATCACCTATCTATAGTCTAATCTCCTTGAAAATGATCTTTTAAGGCTAAAAGTGTCCAACTGGTTCCATTATCATTTCTAAAGAAGAATACACCAGCAGAAGGGATATAGTAGATGTGAACCTTCAAAAAAAAAGAATTAAGAAAAGGAGAAATTGAGAGTTAAAGAAGGTTCCCTAACTAGAGGCTTAATGATCCGATCGATCCACAGAGAGGATAGAGGAGTATCAAACTGGTCTAGACCGACACTACTAACCAGCGGGATTATCCTGGGAGTAGGTCTTGCTAATGTTTCATGCCCTCCAAGTGACACCGAAATTAAAATTCGGCTTCTCCTAGAAAGTTCCTCCGAGAGAAATCACTGACTATCCTTTCTCTTTGAAGGACCACCGCAAACAGCAGTTCTGTTTCAAATATTAATTGAGGACTCACTTAACTCTGTTCCAGTTTCCCAGGCTAGAAGTTCATTTTAGATCCACATTTTGAATGTGGATATTGACTTATCTACTTCAGTATGAAGAACGGGTCTAATAAGGAGGAAGGGCTGAGTCAGGATATCAGGAAAGTAGAATCATGGTCTGGATTAGAGATTATGAGAGTCTGTATACAGCAGAGGCAAAAAAAGAGAGGCTGAAACTGCAGGGTGGTGGGGAGTGGGGTGGGGGCGGGTATTAAGACAGAATTAGGAGGACTTGATCAACATGGATATATTCATGAATCAGGGTTTCAAGAAGATTCTCAGGTTTTTTCTATGAGTTTGGTATTACCCAGATTTGGAGATACTGATAATGCTTGAATGTATTGGGGGAAAACAAAATTTGTGGATCCTCAAAGCTGAAGACTATACTTGGACCAAATTTGACTTTCCCAAAGTAGTTCTATCATGTTAGACAAGAATTATTATTAAACTGCAATAACTATGTGTTAGTTGCTCAGTCGTGTCCAACTCTTTTCGATCCCATGGACTGTAGCCCACAAGGCCCCTGTCCATGGAATTCTCCAGGCAAGAATACTGGAGTGGGTTGCCATTTCCTACTTCAGGGGATCTTCCCGACCCAGGGATTGAACCTGGGTCTCCTGTACTGCAGGCAGATTCTTTACTTTCTGAGCCACCAGGGAATGCAGAAATACAAATACATTAACAACCTTTCATAGAAGTTTTATATAATGAAGAGGACAAAAATAAAACTGTTTATAAGTTTCAACTTTATCTCTTTCCTTCCCACAGGTAGTTAGGTTTGGTTTATTTATTTTTCATTTATAAAATCATAATTCTTTTTTTCTGATATATTAGTTCTATGAACTACTAAGAATGTTCTCATTAAATAAATAACCAAAGAGTTTGCCATATTATAGAAAAAGCCTAATGTTCACTGAAAACAAATGTGTCAGTAGCTGAAAGGATTTTCAAAAGGGAAGAAGTCCCACTAAGTATAGGAAATTTTTTTATTGGATCTTTGTTTTTCACTTAGTGGAAATATTAACATTTTGGAGGCAGAACAAGAGAAACACTATAACACTGTGGTCACCAGGAATGGTCATCTGTTAACTTGTCTTTCCCCAAGTCATTTCTCAAGGGAATTACCCTTTCCCCTTCATTGTGGTTCTGGCAGGTGGGTCCATCAAGGGTCCTATTTCACCACAGTGGTGGAGCCAAGGATAAATCTGAAAACCTAATTTCGCTAGACACTGTGATTGGTTCAGAATAGGCACATGACCTAACCAGGGCCATCAAGGTTCTTTTTGGGGCTTGGAAGTTTTCTGGAGAGAGTTTCTCTTTCAGAGACCATGAACTGTATTTATCTTAGGGCTTTGGACCAGGCTTCCCTGGTGGCTCAGGCAGTAAAGAATCAGCCTGCAATATGGGAGACCCAGGTTCAATCCCAGGGTCTGACAGATACCTCAGAGAAGGAAATGACAACTCATTCCAGTATTCTTGCCTGGGAAATCCCATGGACAGAGGAGCCTGGAGGGCTACAGTCCATGGGGTCACAAATAGTCAGACATGACTGAGTGACTAACACACCAAGACCTCTCCCTCTGTGTAGACATACATTGCTAGGGAATAAAAGAAACCGAGAGATGAAGTGACCCAGACAGTCTTAATGATATCAATTGAGGGCCTGCATTCATCTTTGCCTGAACTATTACTATCTACTGAGCCAACAAATTCTCCCATTTTTTACAGTTTAGTTTGAATTTCAAAGGAAAGCATACTGGATACTTATATACCCTGCACTGAATTGTGTTTTTCAGCTCTCAAAGCTATAACATACAGATTATCTGAGGGAAGGAAAGACCTTAGTTTATTCCCAATAGCATTTCTAATTTACAGATCTGAAAGCATCGTTAAACACGGGAGGGAGTAAAAAGGACCCCTGAGTAACCTAACTATATGATAAAGGGAAAAGAGAACTTGGAAACAGAATTTATATGGATTTTATGTTCAGTATCAATTCTGCAATGCTTTGATGTCCTTTCCAATTCCTAAGTTCAATAATTTATGGTCAAATACCACTGAGAATGGGAAGTAACATATATTTTTTTAAATCATTCTGACTCAATGGTTAAAATCAGAGCTGTCAATAGGCCAACTATCTGGGAATTGATTTTATCAGTTCAGTTCAGTTCAGTCGCTCAGTCGTGTCCAATTCTTTGCGACCCCATGAATCGCAGCACGCCAGGCCTCCCTGTCCATCACCAACTCCCGGAGTTCACTCAGACTCACGTCCATTGAGTCAGTGATGCCATCCAGCCATCTCATCCTGGGTCGTCCCTTTCTCCTCCTGCCCCCAATCCCTCCCAGCATCAGAGTCTTTTCCAATGAGTCAACTCCCCTCATGAGGTGGCCAAAGTACTGGAGTTTCAGCTTTAGCATCATTCCTTCCAAAGAAATCCCAGGGCTGATCTCCTTCAGAATGGACTGGTTGGATCTCCTTGCAGTCCAAGGGACTCTCAAGAGTCTTCTCCAACATCGCAGTTCAAAAGCATCAATTCCTCAGCGCTCAGCCTTCTTCACAGTCCAACTCTCACATCCATACATGACGACTGGAAAAACCATAACCTTGACTAGATGGACCTTAGTTGGCAAAGTAATGTCTCTGCTTTTGAATAAACTATCTAGGTTGGTCATAACTTCCCTTCCAAGGAGTAAGCGTCTTTTAATTTAATGGCTGCAATCACCATCTGCAGTGATTTTGGAGCCTAGAAAAATAAAGTCAGCCACTGTTTCTACTGTTTCCCCATCTATTTCCCATGAAGTGATGGGACCAGATGCCATGATCTTCGTTTTCTGAATGTTGAGCTTTAAGCCAACTTTTTCACTCTCCTCTTTCACTTTCATAAAGAGGCTCTTTAGTTCCTCTTCACTTTCTGCCATAAGGGTGGTGTCATCTGCATATCTGAGGTTATCGATATTTCTCCCGGCAATCTTGATTCCAGCTTGTGCTTCTTCCAGCCCAGTGTTTCTCATGATGTACTGTGCATATAAGTTAAATAAGCAGGGTGACAATATACAGACTTGACGTACTCCTTTTCCTATTTGGAACCAGTCTGTTGTTCCATGTCCAGTTCTAACTGTTGCTTCCTGACCTGCATACAGGTTTCTCAAGAGGCAGGTCAGGTGGTCTGGTATTCCCATCTCTCTCAGAATTTTCCACATTTATTGTGATCCACACAGTCAAAGGCTTTGGCATAGTCAATAAAGCAGAAATAGATGTTTTTCTGGAACTCTCTTGCTTTTTCCATGATCCAGCGGATGTTGGCAATTTGATCTCTGGTTCCTCTGCCTTTTCTAAAACCAGCTTGGACATCAGGGAGTTCACGGTTCATGTATTGCTGAAGTCTGGCTTGGAGAATTTTGAGCATTACTTTACTAGAATGTGAGATGAGTGCAATTGTGCGATAGTTTGAGCATTCTTTTGCATTGCCTTTCTTTGGAATTGGAATGAAAACTGACCTTTTCCAGTCCTGTGGCCACTGCTGAGGTTTCCCAAACTTGCTGGCATATTGAGTGCAGCACTTTCACAGCATCATCTTTCAGGATTTGAAACAGCTCCACTGAAATTCCATCACCTCCACTAGCTTTGTTCATAGAGATGGTTTCTAAGGCCCACTTGACTTCACATTCCAAGATGTGTGGCTCTAGATTAGTGATCACATCATCATGATTATCTGGGTCATGAAGATCTTTTTTGTACAGTTCTTCTGTGTATTCTTGTCACCTCTTCTGAATATCTTCTGCTTCTTTTAGGTCCATACCATTTCTGTCCTTTATCGAGCTCATCTTTGCATGAAATGTTCCCTTGGTATCTCTAATTTTCTTGAAGAGATGTCTAGTCTTTCCCATTCTGTTCTTTTCCTCTATTTCTTTGCATTGATCACTGAAGAAGGCTTTTTTATCTCTTCTTGCTATTCTTTGTAACTCTGCATTCAGATGCTTTTATCTTTCCTTTTCTCCTTTGCTTTTCGCCTCTCTTCTTTTCACAGCTATTTGTAAGGCCTCCCCAGACAGCCATTTTGCTTTTTCGCATTTCTTTTCCACGTGCAAAAGTAGGAAGTCAAGAAACATCTGGAGTAACAGGCAAATTTGGCCTTGGAATGTGGAATGAAGCAGGGCAAAGACTAATAGAGTTTTGCCAAGAAAATGCACTGGTCATAGCAAACACCCTCTTCCAACAACACAAGAGAAGACTCTACACGTGGACATCACCAGATGGTCAACACTGAAATCAGATTGATTATATTCTTTGCAGCCAAAGATGGAGAAGCTCTATACAGTCAGCAAAAACAAGACCAGGAGCTGACTGTGGCTCAGATCATGAACTCCTTATTACCAAATTCAGACTTAAATTGAAGAAAGTAGGGAAAACCACTAGACCATTCAGGTATGACCTAAATCAAATCCTTTATGATTATACAGTGGAAGTGGGAAATAGATTTAAGGGTCTAGATCTGATAGATAGAGCACCTGATGAACTATGGAATGAGGTTCATGACATTGTACAGGAGACAGGAATCAAGACCATCCCCATGGAAAGAAATTGATTTTATACTCAGAACACAACTGACCTTTCCCCTCTTCTGTGTCATATACAACCGATGAATTCCAGGCACATAAAAGCTGTCCTCATTCGTCTACCAGATAAACAGAAGTGCAAGAATAGATTAAGAACAAAAAACGTTGGCGAAGTCACTCCACCTGTGTTGCAGGACTTTGAAAGTTAGAAACAAGAGAGTAGAATAAGGGTGCATAAGAGTGTTAGTCACTCAGTCTCGTCTGGCTCTTTACGACCTCATGGACTGTAACCCTCCAGGCTCCTCTGTCCATGGGATCTCCCAGACAAGAGTACTGGAGTGGGTTGCCATTCCCTCCTCCAGGGGATCTTCCTGACCTAGGGATTAAACTGGGGTCTCCTGCATTGCAGGCAGATTCTTTACCATCTGAGCCACCTGGGAAGCCCCAGAAACAACATTAGGAATCATTTGTTCAACTTTTAAAAACATTATGTCAGGATATTGTCACACATATTTCCTAGGAAACTGAGTTAATGGGATGTTGTTGGATAGTTATTTTCTGAACTCTTATTTTTCTACTGCTATCCCAAATGTATAACAGGTGTCCACAGAATTACATGAAAAACTTCAAGACAAAGCAATATTAATCCGTGGTTGTGATATGAAAACAACCAACTCTCCTTCCCACCTGTGCCACCAACATCCTGTCTTTGGACCTCTCTTCCCTGTTCAGGTGATTCCCATTCATCCTTATCGTCACCTCTGGATACGCTCTCAGACCCTCCCCTTCCCTAATTCTGGGCCGGTGGTCCTTCCCCAGTGCTCACAGATGTGGGGACACGTCACGCACAACTGTCACTGTCCTTGAATTTCTCTGCTAGACTGAAGCCACGTGAGCCAAAGACTGTGTCAGACTGAGTTCTGGATCCCAGAAGAACAGCACATTTCCCGGCACATGCGTTCAATGAATTATGTGTTTGAATGAACACGTGAACACTGATTCTGGCTCTAAAATCATCACTGAAGATCTTACTTAAAAGATATTCAACACACTGCATGCAAATGGATCTCACCATGAAACTGTGCTTAAAGGGTTGTTTACCACCAAACCTCTGACTTAGCAGAGTGTGAGGACATTAGGTCTTGATCACCTGTTAGTTCTGCAGTTATTAGCCCCGAACGGTCATTAGAATCCCCTGGGGAAACTTTAGAAACGTATAGATCCGTTGTACTCATTTACACCAGGCTCCCTGGGGGTGAATGCCAGGCATCAGAATTTTTCAACAGTTGGCTAAGTGATGTTAACCTTTAGCCAAGGGTTGAGACATGCTGAATTAGCTAATAGGTGGGAAGGCTTTCCTGTGACATTCCTGCTATTTCTCTGGAGGTTACTGGGATCACGGCCTAACAAATGGCATGGACTGAGGGCTCACCATGTGCCAAGCACTTTCCATACATTATCTTCACCAAATCCCAACTGCTTCCATTTATATTAAGTAAATGAGGCTCAGGGGGTTACGGAGAAACAGAGCCTGAATTGGGATACCCTTTTCTCAGAAGCCAGACTGCGTCCTTTATATAATAGTACATTATGCAGCTTGGATGGTATTCTGATTATGCTCGACAGAGAACTGGTCACTGACCTCAGGTATATAATTGGTTCACCCTATAGGTAATGAGCTATTTATCCTTCCCTGGGTCAAAGAGGTGTCAGAAAAATGAAGACAGAAAGTTTGATGTTCAATGTGATTCTCATGCCAGCAAAACTACATTGATGGGCAGTTTCTTTCAAAGAAGCTAGCTAAAAAACAGCACCAGCAAAATAAAACCCAGGCTATGGCTTTTCTTGACTTGCTAATTTCTGTGTATGTTTTATTCATTCAACAAACATAACTGAAATGTCTTCTTTGTTGCAGATGCCGTATTACGTGCTGAGAATATAAAAAAAGAATAGCTTGATTATCTCCTCAGTCCTAAAATAAATGTAGGTATGCTATTAATCAACAAACTTTCCTTTTTGAAAAATATCTATCTGAAGGTTGAAAGCAAGATTTTATTCTTAAAAGTTTGAAGGCGGTTACCTCCTTCAAAAGATGTTAAATGATGAAAACATGTGGTATCATCAGAAAATGAGAAGAAAACAAAAATCCATAGATATGACAACTGAATTCTTGACCTATTTAGAACTGTTTAGGAATGCTAATAAGCTGAAATCTCTCTTCATTCACTCCAGGCTTTTCACGCATTCTAAAACACAGCTGGGGAAAAAATATCACAGTGGCCAAAGATTTTAAAACTCTTTTGTTTTATATGAACTTTGGGGATAGCCGAATTTCTTCCCATTCATAAAATAATTAGAATTTCCATTTGTGGTTCAGAAAAACAGATGTGCTGAGTTAGAAGGGCAAAGCCACGTGCTTCCCTGGGGCCAAGGGAGACCATGCTTTAGAAAAAGGCACTGGGAAGCTTAATGTACACAGTGTCCTTGTCCGTAAATAGCAAGGAGGAAGCAGAATCGACAGGAAGTAGGGAAGAGTCCAGCCCCATTACCCTTGTGAGGAAGTGAAACTCTCAGCTTTGCACTTGACCTTGGAGAAGGGTAACCTTTCATCGTGCTGAGCCATTCGTAATGATGCTGCCCAAGGGAGGTACTGGCGACAAGAACACTCACTTCTTGGCTACTAGCTCATGGCACATCCTCCCCCTTGACTCACCTCTCCAGGCAGCGGTGGCGACTGCCCTGTTCTAAGCTCCGCCTGGTCCTGGCTCACTGGACCCTCACGGCGAACATGCAGAAAGTCTCCACTTTACATACAAGGACCCCGAGGCACAGATGGGCAAAGGAATGTGCCCAAGAGCTGGGCGTGGATGGCAGGTGTTCTAGCTTCAGAGCCCACATACTTCACTCCAGCCTCCATCTCCTCCCACTAGGATCTCTGCTTCCTTTCGTCCACAGTCCCTTAGGCAACTTTGCCTCAAACCTGTGAACTGAGTGCACAGAAGCTGGGGCTCTTCAGAGCTGGTGGAAGAAAGTAGTCACAGAAGGCCTACTCGGTCTGGAAAAGCGGAGCCGTGGTCCTTAGGAGGCTCGGGGTTCTCCAGGGCTGGGCTGCGGGGAGAGACCCGCTGGGATGGGCAGTGGGCTTATCGGGCTCTTGTCAAAGCACAGAGCGTCCATTCTGTGCAGTGAGAAGACTGTGTTCCCCAGGCCAGATACGCCTTCTCAGTGAGAATAGGTTGATTGGACTATGCACGTCTCGAGAGGAAGAAGCTGATGCTGGGCAGAGAAAGTTGGGGTCTAAGCTCCTTGGGCTGGGCAGGCACGTGGAGAAATGATCTGCAGAGAAATAAGACGGGCCCTGGGACATTCGAGACCTGGCTGGGTGATGGAGCCGACACTGTGTTCACCAGAGGGGACTTGGAGGGGTGAGGGCAGCGGGAAGTCGGCAAATGGGAGTGAGGACAAGCCCTGCAAGATGGGAGGAGGACCGTCAGGTGAACGCTTTTGTGCGAGGTTTCTCAGCCTCGGGTCTACTGGCATTTGGGGTGGGGCGATCTTCTCTGTGTGTGGGGACTGTCCCGTGAAGCGCAGGGGATTGAACAGCATCCCAGGCTTCTCCCATCACCAAAAATGTCCCTGGATATTGCCAAATGTCCCCTGGGGGGCGTTCCAGTCATCTCCCCACTTGTTGAAAGCCGCTTCCTTCCAGCCTAGACCCTGGAGTTTAGTTTCCGGCGACTAGGTCTATCTGAGTTGCTGACAGTCTTTCTCCTCTTAGGCTGCGCAATAAGAAGCTTGATATGAAAATTCCTGAAACTTCACCTTTATTTCTTCCCTCCCTTCAACGCTTCATTCTTCCTTCCTTTGCATCGGCTTACCTCTCCCCACTCTTTGAACATATTGCCATCTCTGGGGGAAGCTTATGAGAGCAGACTCTTGTCCTTAGCCCTGGAGGGGGAAAGGGCAACCCACTCCAGGACTCTTGCCTGAAATACCCCACAAATAGCCCTGCGGGCTACGTCCATGAGGCACAAAGAGTCAGACGTGGCCGAGCGACTGAGCTTACTTGTCCTTCAGTTCAGTTCAGTTGCTCAGTTGTGTCCGACTCTGCGACCCCATGAACTGCGGTACGCCAGGCCTATTTGTCCTTAGGTCTCCTCGACTTTCTTCACTTTCTGTGAAGACAAGGTGCAGGTCTCTAAACTGAAATTACCTATAACCATGTTCATGGTCCTGATGTGTAGATATTATTGCAAAGTGAAAGTCACTCAGCCATGTCAGACTCTTTGCGACCTCATGAACTATACAGTCCATGGAATTTTCAGGCCAGAACACTGGAGTGGGTAGCCTTTCCCTTCTCCAGGGGATCTTCCCGACCAAGGGATTGAACCCAGGTCTCCCACATTGCAGGAGGATTCTTTACCAGCTGAGCCACAAGGGAAACCCAAAACTTCTCTTAGAAATCAGAACCCTCATTAGATGGCTTCCCAACTTGGAGTGTTGAGGTCTCCGAGAGCCCCTTCTTTGCCTCACTCCTGACTCAACATCCTGTCTGTCCTCATTCACGCAAAGAACCGAAGTGAAGGGGAGACACTGGCCTGGGCTCCTGCTGCCCTTCCCTCTGCCTGGGGGAGGGCGAGCACTGCGCTTACTCTGCTTCCAAGCACAGGGCAGCCTTCTGACGGCCGCCTTAATCAGCATGCCTCTTGTATTGCTCTTTGTAAAATAAGAGGAAAAAAAAATAGTTTAAAAATAAAAGCAGGGGCTTCTTTGGCAGTCTAGTGGTTCAGACTCTGTGCTTTCACTGGGGGAAGTGCAGGTTTGACCCCTGCTCAGGGAACTAAGACCCTGCATGCCCTGTGCTGTGGCCAAAACAACAACAGAAAGATATGAATATATAAGTAAATAAAAATAGAAGCTAATGCTTGTCTGAACAGTATAAGAAAACCACAGTAAAGCAGACTGACAGGCCAAGCTGGCAAGTAAAATGCTGAAGTACAATGAAAACACAGACAAGAGCTCGGGACGCTTAATGAGAAGCAGAACCCCAGGGATGGGGGAGCCTGGTGGGCTGCCGTCTATGGGGTCACACAGAGTCGGACATGACTGAAGCGACTTAGCAATAGCAACAGCAATGGGAAGTAGACAAAGGAAGAACAAGGTGAAGAAGAGTCCATTTTTGGAGTCAAACATTAAAAACTGGCCTTCAGCTGAAAAAATGATAGAATGGTAAAATAAGTAAAGATTGTGAAGATCAAACCAGTCAGTCCTAAAGGAAATCAATCCTGAATATTCATTGAAAGGACGAATGCTAAAGCTCCAATACTTTGGCCTCCTGATGCAAAGAGCTGACTCATTGGAAAAGACCCTGATGCTGGGAAAGATTGAGGGCAGGAGAAGAAGGGAGCGATAAGAGGATGAGATGGTTGGATAACACCACCAACTCAATGGACAAGAGTTTGAGCAAACTCAGGGAGACAGAGAGAGACAGGGAAGCCTGGTGTCCCACTCTCCATGGGGGTCACAAAGAGTTGGACATGACTTAGTGACTGAACAACAACAGCAATAAACCAATGTTTATAAAATGTGAAAAAAAAAGACAAAGGGCCAATAATGTGAGTGACCAGGAAATCTAAAGCCCGAAAGCCTCGTAAGTGAAAAGAGGAGAAGTCAAAGTAAGGCTAAAATAATAAGTCACTAGATAAAGTGATAAGAAACAAACAATCCAAAAAAAAAACGGAAGAAATAAAGAATGAGGGGAAACGAGTGCCCCAAAACAATTAAGAGAAAGTCAAATGAGGACTTCCTTGGTGGTCCAGTGGCTAAGGCTGCACTCCCAACCCAATGCAGGGGCGTGGGTTCAATTCCCGGTCAGGGAACTAGATGCCACATGCCTCAGCTCAGACTTCACACGACAACAAAGACCTGGCACAGCCAAATAAAAAAATATTTAAAAAAAGAAAGTAAAAAAATGAACTAAAAGCAAAGAAAGGGGGAGGGATTAAGACAACACATTTTCAAAGGTCCAAGCTATTTAAGAGACTAGTAATGAACTTTAAGAGAAAAAAATCAAGTAGGTTAAAAACTTGAAGTCAGGCAGCATCAGGTGACCAGAAGGTGGTCCCGCTGAGTCCGTCAGAGATGCGCTGGCCAGATCAAATATTTGCCAGAGAGTTGCTAGATCAGGCAACCAGTCCTCTAAAAGGGCCAGCCAAGGAGAAGTCCAAGGCAGCTGCCTTGATTTTTCAGCTGCCAAGGCAGAGGCCACTGTGATGAGAGGGTGAGGACTATGTGCCCAGGGACAAGGGCTGTGTAGGGCCCCCTGGAAGCCCACACCTCTCAGCTGGAGGGACAGAAGGTGAGCTCTGGGGTTCAGACCAGGGAGGGGGCTTCCTGCACAAAGAGCTCGCTGGATGCCACAGGGCAGCAAGGTCTCCTGACTAAGGGCGGCATTGCACACTTTCCTCCCCCAGTTTTCAGGCACTCGTTCTCATCTAGAAAGTCAGAGTTGATGCGAACCTAGAACCATGCTTTTTGGTGAGTCCTAGCCGTTCCTTTGTTGTTTTCAGTCGCTCTGTCGTGTCTGAGTCTTGTGACCCCATGGACTGTAGCCCTCCAGGTTCCTCTGTCCATGCGATTTTCCAGGCAAGAATACTGGAGTGGGTTGCTATTTCCTTCTTCAGGGAATCCTCCTGACCCAGGGAGTAAACACGCATCTCCTGCTTTGCAGGCGGATTCTCTACCACGGAGCCGCCTGGGAAGCCCCAGGGAAGCCACCAATCAGTCATTCCTTTTGGAGTCTTTTCCACACTTAAGCTATTCTCTGTCCATCCGGAAGAGGGCGCAGTCATACATGCGTTTATCCGTAAGAAACACTAGCCTGCCTCCTTCCCTACTTGGTGGCTTGATAACTGTAGTGTCAGAATTTTATGACTAGTTGCAAGTACCTACATAGAGAAACACCTTTAATTACAATCTCATCCACTTGGGCAGATTAAATGAAACATACTCGTTTGGCTATTTTAGCAGTTAATGGCATACAGACATGATACATGATGAAAAATTACATTAATTAGGGTAACAGGAGAAGGACTGATTTTTTATCTTTCTTCTGGGGTACTTTCATTTTTATGTCTTTACAATGATCGTTCCCATCGCGATTCCTCATACTATCCCAGCACTAGGAAAGGAAAATCATGCTGCATTTATTCATATGATATTTATCCAGCATTTACTGTACATCAGGCAGAGGATAGACTTTGTGTGATGAATGAGATTAAGACTCTACCTTGGGACTTCCCTGGCAGGCCAGTGGTTAAGACTTCGCACTCCCAGCGCAGGAGGCGGGGGAGCCGGGTTTGATCCCTGGTCAGGGAACTAGATCCCACAGGCTGTAACTAAGAGCCGGCACAGCCAAAGAAAGAAATAAATAACAGTAAACATTCAAAAGTCAAATGAATGAAATTAAAAAAAAGACTCTATGGAATTTACAGTCTTGTTGAAGTAAGAACACGCAGAAAAAGAGCCCATTTCAGCTCAGTGTAATAGACGATGTGGTAGAATGGCACATGCGCGCTAGGGGTGAACACAGCCGGGGAAGATCACAGCCTTGGGGAGGAGGGGAGGTTTCACTGGGGAGGCCGCAGGTGAGGATATTCAGACTGCAAGTAGACAAAGCTGTAGGATGGATGGGGGAGCTCTGCTGGAGAAGGTGTTTCAGGCCCAGGAACAGCAAATGCAAAGGGCTTGAGATGAGACACGGTAGGAGTCCCCAGCAGGAGGCAGAGGAGACGCAGGTTCTATCCCCTTGTCGGGTGGATCCCCTGGAGGAGGAAACAGCAACCCGCTCCAGCATCCTTGTTGGAGAACCCCATGGACACCGGACCCTGGCGGGCTACAGTCCATGGGGTTACAGTCACACATGACTGAAGCGGCTTAGCACGCGCACACAAATGAGACCCCAGAGAGCTCCCTCATCCCTTCCATCATGTGAAGTTGTTCTGAAAAGATGGCCATCCTGAGACCTGGGAGCAGGCTTTCACTGGATATGGACTCTGCCATCAGACTTGATCTTGAACTTCCCCCCCTCCAAAGCTGTGAGAAATAAATTTCTGTTGTCTTATAAGCCATCCAACCTTGGTATTCTGTTATAGAGGGATGAATGGACTCAGATAGGAGCTAAAGACATTTAGGAAGTAGGCTTGACAGGCAGGGTGGTTTTGTCTTCGAGGATTATTGCCAGGTTTCTAGCTTGGCAAGTGGGCTCTTGGGGTCATCCACTCACGGAGACAGGGGATGTGGAAGTGAGTGGGCAGGTTGAGTTTGGGACCTGCTGAGATCGTGGGGTCCAGCGGGTGCACAGCTGTGGGGCACAGGAAGATGATGAGGGCTGAAGGAGAGTTTGAGAGACATCAGCTCCCAGCTGGTATTTGGAGGTGTGGTGGGGGGATGGAGCCCCCAGGCAGAGACGCTGCAGAGAGAAGAGAGAAGCGTGGAGGGCCAGGCAGTGAGGAACCACACGATGCAGGGGGCATAAGGAGGCACAGGGGGCAACAGAGGAAAGTGGGGAGGAAGATCCTCAGAGAATGTGGTGGCCTCAAGTTCAGGAAAGTGCTGTTTCAAGGGGAGAGTGCTCCACAGCGCTTGATGCACTGGAAAGCCAAGTATTAAAGACACCACAGCGCCTGCTACATTTTGGAACAAGGACATAAGGGGTGGTTTGGGTGGAGAGGACTTGGAGGAATGATAAAGCCCGAAGCCAGATTGAGGGTGTAGCTGATGAAGGGTGTAAGTGGTGAAGGATGTAAGGGGGGGAAGTGGGCACAAAAATTAGGTGAACTGTATGTGCGTCTGTCTGTCTGTCTGTCTTGGGTAGGGGTAGTTAGGCTGATAGCCCATGGCATTAGTAATAAGAGGATGGGGGAATTGAAGGGGGTTTTATATTTAGCATAGGAAGGACCGGGCATATTTAATGCAAATCTTCTAGAAGAAAGGAGTCAAAGGAGAGGTTGTGAAATATTTTCCGAGTCCACTGTGTAGCAAAGGGACGCAGAAATAATGGCTGGCATGACTTTCATTTATCGTTCAGTTCAGTTAGAGGCTGTTCTCAGAAATGGCTTCTTTAAGAAGAATACACGTGATCATCTTGATTTGAGGACTTGTATCTGAATCCAGCTTTTCCACATCTGCTGCTCACCCAAGTGACTGGATTTAGGTGAAATTCACTATGACAGCGCACTGCTCAGGAAGGCATAGTGGGGCCTTAGAGTTCCACATCAAGAAGGCATCAGTAGAACTTTCTGCTACTTCCCTTTGAATTCTACCCTTAGCCCATAGGAGACCGGCTCAAAACTGACCTTTCCAATTCTCTAGAGTGATCTTCCCATCACTCCCCCAAAACACAAGAGTGGTACTTAAAAGCCAAGAAAGAACTGCAGAGATCAAAACCAACTGTGTAGGCACAAAAACATATAAGGAGCTGTCAGTTTGCTGGAGTTTTAAAAAGCGAGACTTTTATTCCCTAAGGAAACATGGTTAGAACTGTTTTCGGCACTGAAGAATGTTTCTCCGCTGTTTGCTTTTATTTTTAACTACAGTCTCCCAGGGAGTACAGACTACCTCCAATGCCTTTATCTCGTTTGGTCCCAGGGGACTGTCTGGCATTTTGTTTCCCTGTGAAGTGTTCATTGGACCTTGGGTGGAGCGGGGGGTGGGGTAGGTGACCTGCGCCTGCTCAGTTCAGAAAGGGATGCTCAGAAGTCTGGTACACGTGAAATAAGAACAAACAGTAATCAGGCCAAGAGAATCGTGCAAGGAATATGTAGTCCCTATTTCTAAGGACTCAGAGAGGAGAAACTTCCTCATAAATCTACCAAACGGTTCTAAACCAATTACAACATTTGTGCCACGTGCAGTTTCCAGGGTAATTTCCTCTGCCTTGAGACTGCAGCCTGCGTTAATACTCACATCGAGTTACATGATAATGTCTGCGGATGGGTTTACTACATAACAGTGGAAAGATGCAGCCTACATCTTCACGTACACAAGGGTTATGACTGCTGCGCATGAAGTCACTGTGGTACTGGAGGTTACCTAATACATATTTACTCAACTTGCATTATTAATATTCTGTTAATTCCCTTAAATACCTCTGAGCGGCTCCAATTAACATGAGGATGTAGAACTTGCTGCATTGTCTCTGAGGAATAATAACGTCACGCCAGGTGGTCTGGGTTCATCTTCAGGCACACACTTTTCAAGGGCTTCTTTTTATTAGGCTGTCTCCCATCTCATGAGGTCTCCCTACATGAACTCTGCAGGTAACTCCATTTAAAGTAGAGTTTTTCTCCACTCTGGCTGCACATTAGAATTACCTTGGAGTTTTGGAACATATATGAATAAGATCTACCTGAGACCCATTAAATCACTATGTCTGGGGACTGGGACCTGGGCATTCTGAGACTTGAAAATCAAGGATTAAAATTCCAAAGAAGATGCTCTCATGTTAATAGGGAGAGCTGCATGAACACAGACTCTCCTGAACTTGCATTTTAACAAGCAAACTGTCACCACTGTGATGGAGGCTGGTTGGCTGAAGGACCCTTTTATCACCATCGAGTAAAACTCAAAACTCCACTGCTCTTGCTTATTATAGTTGTATTCATAATAAAAATAAAAGAAACATTATCAGATGAGGGTAAATAAATAGAGGGTAGCCCCAAAGTGGAAGGTTATACAGGTATTAATAGCAATTATACAAATTACTTATTCACTTTCACTTATTTAACAAGCACTTTTGAGACCCTATTCTGTGTCAAATATTGTTCTAGGCTCTAGCTATTGTAGCAAGCAAGAAAGAGGCATTAATAATTTTTAAAGAGGAGTATAAAAACAGCATTCATGTTATGATTTTATTGTGGCATATATGCATAAAAATACGGGAGATCTACATTAAAATGCTAATTGTGATAGCTATCTCCGTGTGATGGGATTAAAGATGATTTTAATTTTCTTTCAGGTTTTGGATTTTTTCTATGTTGGGCATTTATCTCTTATGTAATTTATGTATATCAGGTATATTCCATTCTGTTTTTCAGCCCACAAATCTAATGGGAGCACGTTAAATGACTTGTCACATAGCAAGACTTGTTCTGTAAAGTCGACAGTGTGGCTGGACTGAGGTCAGCCAGAGTTTACAGAATTTTGATATCTCTTTAAACCTGATCATGCAAACCTGACTGCTGAGGTTTAAAGCATATTAAACAATAACTGCAGTAATAATCATATGCTTTCTGACTCTTTACCTTTATCAGCTTGCTTTCCTGTGCAAATGTCTGAGATATTAGAGGCTTATTCTTGCCAGGAGAATCCCAGGGATGGGGGAGCCTGGTGGGCTGCCGTCTATGGGATCGCACAGAGTCGGACACGACTGAAGTGACTTAGCAGCAGCAGCAGCAGCAAAGTACCTGTAATCTGCAATATTAAAAGGAGCCACGAGATGGCGATAACATTTAAAAAGTAAAAACTAAAGGCTTTTTCAGTGGAAATTCTGCAAGTCCGGAGTGGGAGACGTGTTCCCAGGCAAATTGCCATCAGCGTGAGCTAATTGTCCCATGTACTACCTTTCTGTCTGGGGTCTTCCCTCCCTTGCTCCAAGCTGGGCAGAGGGCACAGCTGGCCTCAAGTAACTAGGAAGGTAGGTTCTTGAATCTTCTCTGCCTGGAGCAAGCGGGTTACTTTGAGGAATCTGGAGGCCCTTGTGACCTGATTCGGAAAGGGGTTTTAGCCTCGAGTGAGCTGCCCTTGTAGGGGGGACCTCAGCTATTTTGTCCCCAAGGCTGGAGAAGATGGAAGGGTTTCTCTGATCAGCCTGAGGCTGGAAAAAAGAGGCTGACAGTGGGTTGAAAGCTACCGGTATTCTCATCACACAGGCTGCAGAGGCCCTGGGCACGGCAGGTCACAAGCAGGAGGGATGAGGGAGACCCCAAAACAGTTAAAAATCATGTACGTAACGATGAAGGGTTCCAAGGGCCATCTTGACATAACTACAAACTGTCCAGGGATCAGCAGACCAGATTATGACATATCTCTCTACTTATGTATCTTACATATCTCTTAACTTTGAAGCCATTCTGTTGTTCATATCATCCTGGTAGCCATTCCTATGGAGAATCTGGAAAGGTAGGGAGAACAGGAGAACCTAAAAGCCGCCGTTTTCTACAGCTGACAAATCCAAGTTTGTTGGAAGATAACAGCAAAGTCATTGTATATCCCTGAGATAGACATAGATAGAAATACAGGTGTAGCCTCATCCATCCAGCGAAATAGGCTTACTGAAGGCCTGGGAGTCCAGTAAACCTTCCTTTCCTCCTTCTTGTCCCCTTGCTGGGGGGAAGAGTACATTCCCACCCCACGGATTTTAACCTTGATGTTGCAACCTGCCTTGGACAATGAAACGTGACTCCGGCACACACCTCGTGGAGGCGCTTCAAGAGGCATTGCATGTTTCTAGTAGTCTTCTTACTCTTTCTCTCTCAAAAGGTCAGCAAAGCCCAGATGCCCTCCCCACGGGTTCTGCAATCAGAAGATACAGGGAGCAGAGCTACAGCTTATAAGAGAGCCCACACGTAGCATGAGCGAGAAATAACTGTTTCAAGCCACTGAGATCTTGGAATTACTTGTTACTGCAGCCAAACTGACTAATACAAGGTCATTCTGGAGGAGTTCATTTTCTAGATAGCTAAAGGGTTTATTTCTTAGAGTGAAAACCTAATTAAAAACACACGTTTTATTCACAGCCTTCAAAAGGGGTCAAAGAGCTGAGTTAAAGAAAACTCCTTTTTTGAAAGCGTTGGGTTTTTAAACTTTATGATTAATTATAATGTGCTAAGGCAATGGCACCCCACTCCAGTACTCTTGCCTGGAAAACCCCATGGATGGAGGAGCCTGGTAGGCTGCGGTCCATGGGGTCGCGAAGAGTCTGACACGACTGAGCAACAGGAAATGGCAACCCACTCCAGTGTTCTTGCCTGGAGAATCCCAGGGACAGCGGAGCCTGGTGGGCTGCCGACTATGGGATTGCATAGAGACGGACACGACTGAAGCGACTTAGCAGCAGCAGCAGCAACCTAGATATAGTTGATTAAAATTTTGATTTCTGGGGGGAGGGGGATAAAAAAATAAAATAAAATTTTGATTTCTGTTCAAAACTTTTTTATTAAATGAGAGATTTCTTGAGATTAGGAGTAGGGTAAGCGCCATCTCTGTCTCTCTGGCATCTAATTTAATGCCTGGCACATACTGGACCCCATACATGTTTGTTAAAAGCACGTGCAAATGAATAGAAGAATAATAATAAAGAGCTAATGTCACACTTTCAGTGCTGGAGAATTGCTTCTCTTTCGACTAGAAAGGTTTGGGCGGTACAGGACGATGAGAGTCAGTGATGTAGAGGAGGAGAGAGGACGGGAGTGCTGAGCTTTGCTGGTGGTTTTGGATTAACAGTAAGACTTGGGGCGAGGAAGAACACAGCATGTAACTGCAGTGCTCAGTTCTAGGGACCCAGCAGCTTCACTGTCTGCAGGCACTGGGCGTTCTGGCATGGAAGTCTCTTCCTTCTTCCTGCTGGTGCATGGTCAAAGAGCCCCAACGTCCAAGAGAAGAGAGGCAGGTGGACATGAGCTTGGAGAGCCCAGGAGATGGCTTGATTTCCCAAACTTGGACGGGAGGAATGATTAAACCACAGGAAAACCCTGGGGAAATGATTCATGAAACAAATCCCATAGGAGGAGAGAAAAAGAGAGAAGGAAAATGCATCCTGGCCATTTATAAAGACAGACTACAATTTTAAGCCTTCAAGTGAAACAAAAAGGCAAAGCCCCAAACACTCCCATCCCAGCTTACTAGGAAACCAATTTCCCAGATAATAGGAATTCTGTGATCAAAGGCAAACAGGCATTTCCCATCAAATGGGTCAAACTGCCTACATGAAACACCCAGGTTCATAATTCTTCAGCATTCTGAGAGGCAGGGCGGGATTTGGATAGCTTGAAGGCAATTGTCCACAAAATACTCCCCCAAACAGCACCAGATGAAATAGGCTACTTGAGAGGAGGATGAAAGCATTTCTTTAGCACAGGGTTGTGTGGTCCTGATGCGAGGAGATTCCAAGGAACCTCCCTGCACTCCACAGGGATGTGTGGTTCTCTCGTGCCCTCTGACACCAGCGGTCACCGCAGATCTGCACTGTCCCCATCCCTCAGGACCAATGCTTAGTTATCAAGGGAAACCCAGTGGCTCCTTTATCCACCACTTTTGTTAGAATATGTCAAATCATCCTGTAATTAATTATGTATGATTAGTCTTTTCTTGGGCTTTCCTGCTAGCTCAGCTGGGAAAGAATCCACCTACAATGCGGGAGACCTGGGTTCGATCCCGGGGTCAGGAAGATCCCCTGGAGGAGGGCATGGCAACCCACTCCAGTATTCTTGCCTGGAGAATCCCATGGACAGAGGAGCCTGGCGGGCTCTAGTCCATGGGGTCGCAAAGAGTTGGACACAACTGAAGTGACTAAGCACAGCACAGCAGAATCTTTTTTAAAAACAAAACCAAGTTACTAGAGAACAGGGATGTGTGTGTGTTTGTGTGTGTGTGTGTGTGTGTGTGTGTGTCTATCTGTCTGTCTGTCTGTCTGTACCCATGTAATGTGCACTGTAATGTGTAGAGTGCATAGTGCCTGGAGATAAGAGGTACTCAGTGACGCTGAATGAATGAATGAATGATACATTGGTGCCATTTTGAGGTATACGAATTTCCAAGAATTCAACAATCTAATTCTGTACCTTTCTGGAATGAGTCATGAGGCTCATCTCTGTGTGCATAGGATCTCTTTAATGAATGTTGTGCTAATTCACAAATGTATAAAAAGAAATGGAAATAAGATCCATAACGATTTCTGTCTGTCTGGGCATAGCACTGGGCCAGGTCCCGGAAGGTAAAGATGTCTGGCATAGGTCCCTGCCTGGAAATGCTCACGATCAGCCATGAGAATGTGTGCAGCTGAAGACAGAGACAGTGACCTTACAAGACAGGGCATGATGGGGCCAAAGGGCAGGTACAGATGAAGAGATAAAGATGATATTTAGGGGGAAAGTGAAGGGAGGAGAAGAAACAGTGGGACGGGCTCACCATCAAGATGCCATAATCCACCAGGCCTAACGCCCCAGTTTCATCAACCTGAGCCAGGGCTGTCCTTGTAAGGGGGGAGGGGCAGCAGGAAATGGACCACCCTCGAGAGCAGCGAACTCTGAGAACTCAAATCCCTGGGGGTCTGGAGTTTGGGGCACTTTTTTTCTCTGTTGTGCCTTTTTTTTTTTTGAAGATTCTGTACTTTAAAAAAAAAACAAAAAACAGCCTGACATTCTTGTTTTGGTTTATCTGAGAATGCAGGCTTCTGAGCTGGCTCTCCCTCAGGCAGGGGCTGGAGTGGGTGTCCTCGGTCAGGCTCCATCTCCATAACTGATCTGGGTAACCTGGGAGGACCCCGCGGCTGGCTGGGGGAGCTGGATCCCTGCCTCCGGGGCAGCAGCCTCCCGAAGGAGTCATTAATACTCCAGCTGGTCCAGCACCTCCTCCAAGCAGGTGCTCTCAGAGTTCTTTGCAGAAGGCTGCTGGGGAGCCATCAATCACCTCTCAGAGGGTGCTCACAAAGCTGTCCTGGTACATCTGGGATAAGGAATCGCTTCTAGGCTTTCCTGCACCAGCTCGCATCCACTTAGAACATAATGCTAAGGGCCTGACAGTGTCTTACAGCGTTTCCACTGAACCTCTGTAAAAACCTTCCAAGGAAGGTAAGAGACCGGAAACCATCCTGTTTTCCAGGATGGATGGCCACAGCTCTGGGAGCCCGAGGAGCTTGCTTCCACCAGGAAATGCTGGCAAGAGTCCTGGTATTTCTCTTTCCTTTCTTTGACTATTTTCTTTTTTCTCGAATTGTTTTCTCAGTCTGTTTCTGAGGCCTGATTTTGCCCCTAATTTTAAGCAGGTGAAAATGTTGCTTTCCATACAGCAAAGGCTGTGGTTAGCATTTGCTTTTATGTGTCTTCATATTTCTTTTCAGAGGTCTGACTCTATGGTAAGGGGACCAGTCTCCACAAGTCATAAACAGGTCACGACGTGGGTTTTGGTAGTCAGTTTCACGGACCTGCTAAGTCTGTCTGCCTCCCCCGTGGGGAGACATCCTCTTCTTATCGCTGTCCCTTTCTCTTAAGCATCTTCAGTCTGTCCCTTTTGATGCCTAATTCTCTCCTGTCTAGGAACTTCTGCTTTCTCTTACATCTTTCTCCCACAAAGCTACTATCTATCTTTTCCCCGCTGTTTCCCATTCAAGGATTCCCAGGGATTGGCAGGTAGCAGGACCTGCCTCCCTTCATCACACTTGTCTCCCCCACCTACTCAGGTGTGTGTGCAGCAGTCAGTGGAGACCCAGCCACCAGGAAATGCCTCATTCTTACAGTTCATTTTCTGTGACACCTCTGCAGCATTTGACCATGTCGAATTTTGTATCTATTTGCTGGAGAGGGGGACCAACTGGGTCCTTGGTCTGCAGTACACTTCTGTATCTTGCCTCTTTTCCTCCCTTTCTGATGTTTGAGTCTGTTCTGACCTCATCCCTGCCTCCCGCCTCGCATCGTGGATATTTCCAAGGCATTGGATGGTAACCATCTGCTATTCCCTCTCTTCACCCTCTGCCTGCACCCAACACTGTAGTCACACGTACTCATTTACTCACATGCTTGTTGTTGTTCAGTCACTCAGTTGTGTCCGAGTTTTTGTGACCCCATGGACTGCAGCAAGCCAGGCTTCCCTGTCCTTCACCATCTCATGGAGCTTGCTCAAACTCATGTCCATTGAGTCAGTGATGCCATCCAACCATCTCATCCTCTGTCGTCCCCTTCTCTTCCTGCCTTCAATCTTTCCCAGCATCAGGGTCTTTTCCAATGAGTCGATTCTGCACATCAAGTGGCCAAAATGTTGGAGCTTCAGCTTCAGCATCTGTCCTTCCAGTGAATACTCAGGATTGATTTCCTTTAGGATTGACTGGTTTGATCTCCTTGCAATCCAAAGGACTCTCAAGAGTCTTCTCCAACAACACAGCTCAAAAGCATCAGTTCTTCAGCTCTCAGTCTTCCTTATGGTCCAGCTTTATATCCATACACGACTACTGGAAACACCAGAGCTTTGACTATACGGGCTTTGTCAGCAAAGAGAAGTCTCTCCTTTTTAATATGCTGTCTAGGTTTAACAGTGTTTAATATTGTTTACACTCACAATTACACAATTACACTCACAAGTACACAACTGCACTCATCTCACATGCTAGCAAAGAAATGCTCAAAATTCTCCAAGCCAGGCTTCAACAGTACGTGAACCATGAACTTCCAGATGTTCAAGCTGGATTTAGAAAAGGCAGAGAAACCAGAGATCAAATTGCCGACATTCACTGGATCATCGAAAAAACAAGAGAGTTCCAGAAAAACATCTACTTCTGTTTTATTGACTATGCCAAGCCTTTGACTGTGTGGATCACAACAAACTGTGGAAAATTCTTCAAGAGTTAGGAGTACCAGACCACTTGACCTGCCTCCTGAGAAATCTGTATGCAGGTCAAGAAGCAACAGTTAGAACTGGACATGGAACAACAGACTGGTTCCAAATCGAGAAAGGAGAACATCAAGGCTGTATATTGTCTCCCTGCTTATTTAACTTATGTGCAGAGTACATCATGAGAAATGCTGGACTGGAAGAAGCACAAGCTGGAGTCAAGACTGCTGGGAGAAATATCAATAACCTCAGATATGCAGATGACACCACCCTTATGGCAGAAAGTGAAGAAGAACTAAAGAGCCTCTTGATGAAAGTGAAAGAGGAAAGTGAAAAAGTTGGCTTAAAACTCAACATTCAGAAAACTAAGATCATGGCATCTGGTCTCGTCACTTCATGGCAAATAGATGGAGAAACAGTGGAAACAATGACAGACTTTACTTTTCTGGGCTCCAAAATCACTGTAGATGGTGACTGCAGCCATGAAATTAAAAGACGCTTACTCCTTGGAAGAAAAGCTATGACCAATCTAGACAGCATATTAAAAAGCAGAGATATTACTTTGCCAACAAAGGTCTGTCCAGTCAAAGCTATGGTTTTTCCAGTAGTCATGTATGGATGTGAAAGCTGGACTATAAAGAAAGCTGAGCGCTGAAGAATTGATGCTTTTGAACTATGGTGCTGGAGAAGACTCTTGAGAGTCCCTTGGACTGCAAGGAGATCCAACCAGTCCATTCTAAAGGAGATCGGTCCTGAATATTCATTGGAAGAACTGATACTGAAGCTGAAATTCCAATACTGTGGCCACCTGATGTGAAGAACTGACTCACTTGAGAAGACCCTGATTCTGGGAAAGACTGAAGTTGGGAGAAGGGGACGACAGAGGATGAAATGGTTGGGTGGCACCACCAACTCAATGGACATGAGTTTGAGCAAGCTCTGGGAGTTGGTGATGGACAGGGAGGCCTGGCGTGCTGCAGTCCATGGGGTCGGAAAGAGTCGAACATGACTGAGCGACCGAACTGAACTGAATACTATTTACTAAGAATCCTGAGTCTCGTTGCATCCCAGATTCCTGTCTAGGCCCTGGATGCAGCGGGGACAGGACTGAGCCTGCTGCATGGAGCTCACACCCTCCTGCAGGGCCGCAGATTGAGAACAAGTAAACAGACACGTGGCAGCCGGTGAGAGTCCTGAGCTAAGTAAAGGAGGTAACGGGGTAGAGAGAGAAGGGACTGCTCTCCCACCTTCGGGCCAGGGAGGGCTCCTCACATCTGAGCTGAGCCACGAGTGATAAAGGAGCCGTGGGCATCTCCAGGGGAAGGGTATCCTGGAGGTGGAGCAAGGACAGATGACATCTATACAGATGACCCCGAACGAGGGCCATGGTTCATTCCCTCCCTCCCCGCCTCCTGCTGCCTCTCAGCTGTCTGCTGTCACTGCAGGTACCACTTGTCTGGGACCGAGTCAGCTCTGCCCAAGAACGGGCTCTCTCTCCTGATTTCTGTGTCTCTTCTACTAGAGCCAGTCCGGCTGGTCGCTGAGGAGCCACCCAGCAGAGACCACCGTCCTGTCTCTAGCATTCAGTGTCAGTAAGCGTCCCAAGCGCCCTCTGCTTCCTCATCCTCCACCCTTTCATGCAGTCCCCTGATGCCAGGTTCCTTCCTACACAGCTTGGCCCGTGACCACAGACAGACGAGTGAGCATCATCTATTGTGAACTCAACACTATTCCAGGCACGGGCTGAACACTTTGCACACACTGGCTCACACCACCCACACAGCAATTTGAACAGCTCTCTTTTACAGATGGAGAAACTGAGGCTTAATAGCCCCTAGATCACGGCCTTCTCTACGTCCTATCCTTTCTTTTTTAAAAAAATAATCATCAAGGAAAAGACCACATTTCCTAGCTGACAAATAAAGGTCCCCAATTCCCTACTGAGCCATAGCTCTCCCACTCTTCTCAGCATGAAATCTCTGACCCTCCTAATCAATAAATCTATTTCTCTTTCATCTGTCATGTTTTCTTGCCATGACTCCCGTGTCTGACACGCTTTGCCCTTCTTGTTTTGCTTGTTCACATCTTGCCTCATCTTCCCTCCTCTCCTCAATGATACTTTCTCCACTCACTCCGGCCACAACAAGGGGAACCAATTTTATCCGTTGTTGATTGCACATAAATTTCCTCGCGGTAACTGTGAGCAGACCCATCAAGACAGAGCATGACGCGTGAAAATGGAACTCTGTAGACAGTCTGGGGGTTTGAGTCCCAGATCTGTCCCTGAGGGGCCACACGATCTCTGGGTTCCATTTCCTCATCTATAACCTAGAGCTGATGCTAGCAGTCCTGCCTCGAGGGGTTGTGATCAGGTTAAATCAGCGAATGCGCAGAACCATGTGGTTAGTCTGGCACAGAGTGCATGCTCAGTGTTTGCACCCCAGACTAGCATGGTATTTGGGGGATAATGTGTTTGTGGCTTCAATGGGAGAAGACAATGGCACCCCACTCCAGTACTCTTGCCTGGAAAATCCCATGGACAGAGGAGCCTGGTGGGCTGCAGTCCATTGGGTCTCGAAGAGTCGGACACGACTGAGCGACTTCACTTTCACTTTTCACTTTCATGCATTGGAGAAGGAAATGGCAACTCACTCCAGTGTTCTTGCCTGGAGAATCCCGGGGACGGGGGAGCCTTGGTGGGCTGCCGTCTCTGGGGTCGCACAGAGTCGGACACGACTGAAACGACTTAGCAGCAGCAGCAGCAGCAGTGGCCTCAGTGAACATCTTTTCAATATTGCTTCATTCAAATCAATCAATATACACTTGTGTGTGTGTTTTGTCGCTTAGTCATGTTCGACTCTTTGCAGCCCCACGGACTGTAGCTCTCCAGGCTCCTCTGTCCATGGGATTTCCCAGGTAAGAGGTGGGTTGCCATGCCCTCCTCCAAGGCATCTTCCCAACCCAGGGGTTGTCCCAGCATCTCTTACGCCTCCTGCATTGGTAGGTGGGTTCTTTACCCCTAGTGCCACCTGGGGCAGTCTTCTAACTATTAGTACTATGAAAATGGAGAGAAGTGTAAGAACAGAAGAATTGACGCAGGGGACCAGAATCATCACCCGCTATTCATGGATGAAGTGGGAGAGTAATGGGGGATTGTGGGTTCTAATCCTGATGCTTTACCTCTGTGTCGCTTGGTTTTCCCGTCTGAAAATTGGGGACAATAATAGTATCTGCTTCAGAGAGTTCCTGTGAGGACCTGGTGATGACGATAAGTGTAAAATACTTAGTGCTCAGTGATTGCTGGTTCTCACTATCACTGTGGTTGAGCCAGCCCTGCACATGTCTCTGACACAGAGGTTCTGAGGGCAGGGTCACAGGTCAGACTTGAAGGAAGTCAGGAGGAAGGAAAGAATTAGAAGCTTCTGGAGGAACCCAGGGGGTTCTGGGAACCTGGGAAAAGTGAGGGGAGGATGCAGAAAGGAGCCTCTCCGTCACTTGATGCAGAGGCTTCCTTGCATGGCTTACGTTTAAGTGTGCTGAGTAGCCTTGGACAAGGACACTCCTCTCAACTCCACCCTCCTGCTCAATTCCCACATTCAACTGGACGAAAGACACCTGGGCTCTCTCCCCAGAGAACTTAACCCTCTCCAGGTCTCTCCTCTCCCACACGCCCACTGCCACGGCCTTGTTTCTGATCCATAGTTCAAGTCTCTTGTTCAGACGATCACTCCAGATCCCGACACTCGCTATGGCCTCCAGTCACGCCTCTGTAATCCTCTCTGCACTTGAGTAAAGTTAACCTGTGCAAAAAACATGACTGCAAGCAAGAAGTGTATCAAAATATTGAAACCGTGAACCACCGCATGGCGTCTCCAGACTATTATTAATAACAACCCCCTGCTGCTGCTCATGTCATCTCAATGCTGTTGATACAAGAAGAGGCAGAGGTGAAATTTCAAGTGGATGCAAGACTGATCGCACGGAGCCATCAGTTCCAAATGAGTCCATGGAAAACAGTGCATCTGAATCTGTCTCAAACCTCTTTAACCACCACCTCCTGTTTTAGACAATGGTTCTAAAGGATAATATATAATACTTTCAGGACCCAGGGAAATTGAAAGGGAGAGAAGACTGTGAAATGAAGCTGAGCAGTACACGTGTGGTTTAAATATTTCAGAAGGGATTCAGTTCTCAGGGGTTTCCTCTAACATGCCCAGGGCAACCACATTACCAGGCTGAATTCCAAATGCACTCGTACTTGTTGGCTCCCCACTCAGCCCCTGGTTACACACAGTATTCCACGTGTAGGTTAGCTCAAATCCTGTCCCTGCAAGATGGTAAGTTCCCCAAGGACAGGAGACTTACTTTCTTGTTCTGGCTGTCCTGTCCAGTGCTCTATGACCCTGGAAATAATTTCAATTTCCCCTCTATTTCTTAGATACAGGGGTTGAATTATCTCTATAAGCCCCTGGTAAATAGCAGTGCATACTAAGTCGCTTCAGTCGTATCTGACTCTGTGCGACCCTATGGACTACAGCCTACTAGGCTCCTCTGTCCATGGGATTCTCCAGGCAAGAATACTGGAGTGGGTTGCCATGCCCTCCTCCAGGGGATCTTCCCAATCTAGGGACTGAACCTGAGTCTCTTATCTAACCTGCATTGGCAGGCATGTCCCTTACCACTAGCGCCACCTGGGAAGCCCATGGTAAATAGCAGAGGTCTTTCATAAATCTCTATAATGGTGATTTCCAATGTCAGCCCAGAAAACAGAAGAGCAACTGAACAACACTCAGGGGCTGTACTTAAAGGTCAAGTTGGACCAGGCCGCGCCTGTTACTGACAAGTCAAGCACAAGATAATAAATGGAGGGTTTCTATTCGTTGGGGCAGCACCGAACATTGAAAAAGCCCTCGAGTTGAGATCAGAAGGCTGAGTTTGACTCTTGGCTCTGTGTGGCTCTGGGTGATCTTGGGTAAATCCGCTAGACTCTGCTCTTAGAGCTAGAAGGGGCCTCAGCAGTCATGGTGCGGGTATTGAGGTGGTGAGTTGCCAGAGGTGACGTGCCAGACATAACTGAATTAGTGACAGAGTGGGGACCCTCACTCAGGGCTCTTGGAAAACCAAGAACCATTTGGAGTCTTCATGAGGGATAAATAATTTTTCCAGATAAATTGTAACACGCACTGAACACACTATAAAGTCCATGTGTAAACGTTTGTGGGAATTCAGTCCTTATGCTTCTGAGTCATTTGGTGTTAAGTCATCTAAATGCTATTGTTCTGAGAGCTACTGATGTCCAAAGTGCCCTTTAAGCTTGGTTCTTTACTTGTCTTTTTTTTTTTTTCTTTCTTTTTTGATGAAAAAATAGGAAGCTCTCTGCCAGGAATAAACACATTTGAATGCCAGATGATTTAAATTTTTCTTTCAGAGTTAATATCTGCCAAATCTGAGTTAGTTCTAATGCTCTGTTTTAAAACAAGAGGAGGGTAGGGGTTGTTCCCAACTTCAACCATCAGAACATCAAGCTGAAATAAGGAAAGCGTAACTTAAGTCATTCAAGTAAATGTTCTTATCTTAGTGTAATGCTTCTAAGGATTTTGGAAAGGGGCATGCCTAGAGAATCCCCATGGACAGAGGAGCCTGGTGGGCTACAGTCCACGGGGTCACAGAGAGTTGGACACAACTGAGTGACTGAGCTCAGCACAGGTAGGTATAAGCATTGTTATTCTGCTTGTTATGGCTCAAAGTAGAGACCCACTGATTTACTTTTCTACTGTTTTACAAGAGGTCCTTTTACTTTGATACTACATTCGGGGAAATGTCTGAACACCATATTATTGCAGCTAAGAGAGGGATGTAGATGAGTGGTCCAGTGGGGATGAAGTACATCTGAGGGGTGGGGGCTGATGTGACCCACAGAGGAGATCTTTAGCCAAAAAGGAATAGAAGTGGAAAGAATGGATGCAGGCACAGGACACTCCAGTGTTGCTTTGTTATCAGCATGAAGAAAGACGTGATTGATGACCATTGCTTTCTAAAACTCTTCTTCTAATAGTTAAAACTGTAGTTACTGAAACAGAGCATGGCATCTCAGCGAACTGCAGTGAGTCAGGCTGTATCCAGAAATGAGGCCAGCTCTGTCCACAGCCTCAGCTCTCAGATGCTTTCTGATGGACTGTCCTTCCAGAAGAACAAGCCCTGAGCATCCTGGGTCTCTCTAGACCTTTACTACTCAGAGTGTCTCCAATTGTCTAGCAATGTTGGCATCACCTGGAAGCTTCTTAGAAATTCAGGGTTTTAGGTCCACTTAGCGCTATCGAATCAGAATCTGCATTTAGACAAGACTGCCAAGTGATTTGGGCTTCTTTCATCGGAAAAGACCCTGATGCTGGGAAAGACAGAAGGCAAAAGGAGAAGAGGGTGGCAGAGGATGAGATGGTTAGATAGCATTAGTGACTCAATGGACATGAATTTGCACAAACTCCAGGAGATAGTGAAGGACAGACAGGGAATCCTGGCATGCCGCAGTCCACGGCATTGTAGAGTTGGACATGACTTAGCAACTGAACAACGAAAAACAACCCACGTGATTTATATGCACATTAAAGTTGGAGAAATACTATCCTGGAAAAGAGGTGGGGAAACTATTTCCATAAAGGACCAGATAGTAAACATTTCAGGCTTTGCACACCAGAAGGTCTCTGATGCAAATACTCAACTCTGTCATCACAGTACAAACAAATTGGAGTGGCTTTGTTCCCATCCACGTTATTTACCAGGTGGGGGCTGGATTTGGCCTGGGGGACTGAGAGCCACAGGCATATGTTGTTACAAGCAAAACAGAAAACCACGTCTCTTCCCTTCGTTGTCTGTTCTTTCTCTCTGCCTATGCGGCCTCGCTTCCCGCTCTCTAAATAACCCTCTCCTCTTCCCTTGATTCCATTCCCTTTCACTGACTGGGGAATTTCCACCCAAGTTTAAGGCTCATTCCACATACTATCTCTTCTCTAGGCTTCTATTTGGTGCTTCCTCAGAATTAACTGGTCCTCCTTTATGTTTCAAAAACTCTTTACAGGAGCTTCTAATGCTGTGCTTGTACTTAACATGGAAACTTTTTTCCCTTCCACCATCTTCCTTTTAGAACCAACACCCAAAAAAGATGTCCTTTTCATTATAGGGGACTAGAATGCAAAAGTAGGAAGTCAAGAAACACCTGGAGTAACAGGCAAATTTGGCCTTGGAGTACGGAATGAGGCAGGGCAAAGACTAATAGAGTTTTGCCAAGAAAATGCACTGGTCATAGCAAACACCCTCTTCCAACAACACAAGAGAAGACTCTACACATGGACATCACCAGATGGTCAACACCAAAATCAGATTGATTATATTCTTTGCAGCCAAAGATGGAGAAGGTCTATACAGTCAGCAAAAACAAGACCGGGAGCTGACTGTGGCTCAGATCATGAACTCCTTATTGCCAAATCAGACTGAAATTGAAGAAAGTAGGGAAAACCACTAGACCATTCAGGTATGACCTAAATCAAATCCCTTATGACTATACAGTGGAAGTGAGAAATAGATTTAAGGGCCTAGATCTGATAGATAGAGTGCCTGATGAACTATGGACTGAGGTTCGTGACATTGTACACAAGACAGGGATCAAGACCATCCCCATGGAAAAGAAATGCAAAAAAGCAAAATGGCTGTCTGGGGAGGCCTTACAAACAGCTGTGAAAAGAAGAGAGGCGAAAAGCAAAGGAGAAAAGGAAAGATATAAGCATCTGAATGCAGAGTTCCAAAGAAGAGCAAGGAGAGATAAGAAAGCCTTCTTCAGTGATCAATGCAAAGAAATAGAGGAAAACAACAGAATGGGGAATGACTAGAGCTCTCTTCAAGAGAATTAGAGATATCAAGGGAACATTTCATGCAAAGATGGGCTCGATAAAGGACAGAAATGGTATGGACCTAACAGAAGCAGAAGATATTAAGAAGAGGTGGCAAGAATACACAGAACTGTACAAAAAAGATCTTCACGACCCAGATAATCACGATGGTATGATCACTCATCTAGAGCCAGACATCCTAGAATGTGAAGTCAAGTGGGCCTTAGAAACCATCTCTACGAACAAAGCTAGTGGAGGTGATGGAATTCCAGTGGAGCTGTTTCAAATCCTGAAAGATGATGCTGTGAAAGTGCTGCACTCAATATGCCAGCAAATTTGGAAAACTCAGCAGTGGCCACAGGACTGGAAAAGGTCAGTTTTCATTCCAATCCCAAAGAAAGGCAATGCCAAAGAATGCTCAAACTACCACACAATTGCATTCATCTCACACGCTGGTAAAGTAATGCTCAAAATTCTCCAAGCAGGGCTTCAGCAGTACGTGAACCACGAAATTCCAGATGTCCAAGCTGGTTTTAGAAAAGGCAGAGGAACCAGAGATCAAATTGCCAACATCCGCTGGATCATCAAAAAAGCAAGAGAGTTCCGGAAAAACATCTACTTCTGCTTTATTGACTATGCCAAAGCCTTTTACTGTGTGGATCACAATAAACTGTGGAAAATTCTTCAAGAGACGGGAATACAAGACCACCTGACCTGCCTCTTGAGAAACCTGTATGCAGGTCAGGAAGCAACAGTTAGAACTGGACATGGAACAACAGACTGGTTCCAAATAGGAAAAGGACTGCGTCAAGGCTGTATATTGTCACCCTGCTTATTTAATTTATATGCAGAGTACATCATGAGAAACGCTGGGCTGGAAGAAACACAAGCTGCAATCAAGATCACCGGAAGAAATATCGATAACCTCAGATATGCAGGTGACAACACCCTTATGGCAGAAAGTGAAGAGAAACTAAAGAGCCTTTTGATGAAAGCGAAAGAGGAGAGCGAAAAAGTTGGCTTAAAGCTCAACATTCAGAAAACGAAGATCATGGCATCTGGTCCTATCACCTCATGGCGAATACATGGGGAAACAGTGGAAACAGGGTCAGACTTTATTTTTGGGGGTTCCAAAATCACTGCAGATGGTGACTGCAGCCATGAAATTAAAAGACGCTTATTCCTTGGAAGGAAAGTTATGACCAACCTAGATAGCATATTCAAAAGTAGAGACATTACTTTGCCAACAAAGGTCCGTCTAATCAAAGCTATGCTTTTCTCAGTGGTCATGTATGGATGTGAGAGTTGGACTGTGAAGAAGGCTGAGCCCCGAAGAACTGATGCTTTGAACTGTGGTGTTGGAGAAGACTCTTGAGAGTCCCTTGGACTGCAAGGAGATCCAACCAGTCCATTCTAAAGGAAATCAGTCTGGGTGTTCATTGGAAGGACTGATGCTGAGGCTGAAACTCCAGTACTTTGGCTACCTCATGCCAAGAGCTGAGTCATTAGAAAAGACTCTGATGCTGGGAGGGATTGGGGGCAGGAGGAGAAGGGGACGACAGAGGATGAGATGGCTGGATGGCATCACTGACTCGATGGACATGAGTCTGAGTGAACTCTGGGAGTTGGTGATGGACAGGGAGGCCTGGTGTGCTGCGACTCATGGGGTCACAAAGAGTCAGACAAGACTGAGCGACTGAGCTGAACTGAACTGAACTTCCAAGCTACTTAAATACACTGTGTGCATCTGTTGGTCTACTTGCCTTCCTTCCCCTGAATTGTGCTCTCTTGGAACAGGCCCTGTGTTGTATTCATGTTTGCACATCTGGTGCCCAGCACAGTGATATGTGTGCTTGGTCGTTAAGTCATGTCTGACTCTTGGTGACCCACAGACTGTAACATGCCAGGCTCCTCTGTCCATGGGATTCTCCAGGCAAGAATACTGGAGTGAGCTGCCAGGCCCTCCCTCAAGGGATCTTACCCACTCAGGGATCGAACCTGAGTCTCTAGTGTTTTCTTCTTGGCAGGCAGATTCTTTACCACTAGCAGCACCTGAGAAGCCACAGTGATATAATGTATACTAAGTAAAAATGAATTACTTTCTTATCTCCGACCTAAGCTGGTCTTACTTTAAGAAATGTATTTAGAATTAAAGGGAAAAACTGACCTAGAAGAACTGCACAATCATGGGAGTGTCAAGCACTGAAGATGCAAAGCTGTGTATCTTCACAGGCCACCTCGAGAAAGCTGTGGTCCTGCCCACCTCGAGGCTGAGAGGCTGATATATTGCGATTTTTCCATCAGCCATTATGGGAAAATCCAAACGAACTTTTTGGCCAACCCAATACTTGGATCCAGCACATCTAGAGAACCACAGTGAAGAACAAGAATGATAAAGGACTTCAGAGGCATCTTCATAGTATGAGGGAAAGAAGTTGAACTAAGAGAGTCACAGGATTGAAATAAATCAGGTTCATAATTCATTAATGTATAATAGGGGCTTCTCCTTTGTAAGCATTAAAATACTCACATCTTGTGTCCCCCTATTTTCTTCCTGTATCAAGATCCTGGGAGAACTGAGTAACTAAGATGCTGCTCCATGGACATGAAATCAGAAAGAAAAGTGAAAAGGTAGGGGTGTGGGTGTGTGTATGTGTGTGTAATATAACCTCTTTACAAAGCTTTTTATCATGAATGAATGAATGAAGTCGCTCAGTCGTGACCAACTCTTTGCGACCCCATGGGCTGTAGCCTGCCAGGCTCCTCTATCCATGGGATTTTCCAGGCAATAGTCCTGGAGTGGATTGACATTTCTTTCTCCAGGGGATCTTCCTAACCCAGGGATCGAACCCAGGTCTCCTGCATCGTAGACAGACGCTTTACCGTCTGAGCCACCAGGAAAGTCTCTTCAAACAGCCAGTAAAATGGAATAAATAATATTAAAAGCATGCCCATCATTCACTTACAACAATGCTTTCCAAACTTTTTTTCATCTCTCTACTTTTAAAAAGATTTAGGATCTTTAAAACAAATCCTAGCTACCATGTCACATATCACTAATATTAACACTACAGTGAGCACCTTTAACAGGTAAGTTTTCTCTTATTAATAATGTACCCACAACACCCTTAGGTATCTCCCAGCTCTGCCCAATGATAAAGCTTAGAAACAATGAAGATCCAGTAGTAACAAGCACCCCGAGCATTTGATTGTGGTTTTTAAAATCACTTCCCACTTAAAATGGGGTGAGGGCTCCTCGGGGAGATGGATGACACTGGGCCCAAGATGGGAAATGTACAAACGAGCTATGAACATCTTATTGTACCAGAAAGCAAGGATGCTATCAGACTACCGGAGCCAATTCAAAAAGCACAGGAGCTAACTTGAAGGGCTTCCGACCGGCCAAACATGACACAGCACAGTTAGAGTCTTAAAAGGAACGATGACAGCAGAGAATTAAAACAGGCTTGGTATGTTAAAACCCATGTGACCATAATGGTACAAAAACTCACTGGTCACCAGCTCATTATTCTGACTACTTCCCTAGTAGCTCAGCTGGTGAAGAATCCACCTGCAATGCAGGGGACTCTGGTTTGATTCCTGGGTTGGGAAGATCTGCTGGAGAAGGGATAGGCTACCCACTCCAGGATTCTCAGGCTTTCCTGGTGGCTTAGCTGGTAAAGAATCTGCCTGCAATGCGGGAGATCTGGGTTCGATCCCCGGGTTGGGAAGATCCCCCTGGAGAAGGGAACGGCTACCCACTCCAGTGTTCTGGCCTGGAGAATTCCATGGACTATTCCATGGGGTCGCAAAGAGTCAGACATGACTGAGAAACTTTCACTTTCATAAATGAAAAGTGATGAATCATATCACCTGCCTTTCATACATCCTGAAATTATATTTTGGGGTAACCAAATGTTTGATAAGGGAACAAGCATCATTAATGGTTGTTAAAATATTTAGATGTAAGTTTGATGAATAACTTCAGAATGGATGACAATACCTAATAACACCTGACAACACCAGGCTGACAATACCTGAGCCAATTAATCAATCTTAACATCACTAGAAGTGGGACAAGCAAGTATTCTATGACTACCCACGAAGTACTCCTTGGCAAAGGACTGCGCCTAAATCTAATCAAGCCTGTTTACAGGAAATATGGGGAACAAAGCAACATGTTAAATGATACTATGGGGCTGAAATGAACTAAATCTAGCATGTCGGGAATTCTACAGATGAAATGACCTGATTGGCTCCACAATAAATGCAATGATAAAGAGGGGATCTTATGGATGAAATGGGACTTATACACCAAAGGCAATGTGAGATTTTTTTAAAAGTCTTTTTGTTTGTTTGTTTTGGGTGTTTGTTTGTTTGTTTAGAACAAATCAACGGCAAAAACAAAATCTGTAAGGCAGTTAGGACATTTAAACACAGTGGAGAGTTTGAGGCATTTTGCTGGGGGAGGCCCGAGGCATGTAAATACTGGAGTCCAGGGGTGTCAGGTCTATAGACTCATGGGCAGACGTGCACTGGCTCCCGGAGCTGCATGAGTGCTGACCAGTTCTTCGGCTGTCCCCGTTCGCTTGAATCTGGCTTCCCTCTGTCAGGAGGCTGTTCTTTTTTGTCAGGCTTCGGCTTTGGTAGTGGTTGTCATGTGTCCTTGACTCCTCTCTGGATTGAGTCAATGTGGGTCTCTGCATTTCAGCCACATATTTACTGACAGTCTCTCGTGACTTTTGGGACCTCTTCACAAACCTAATTTCATTCCTTATGGAGGATAATTACAGTTCTGTTCCTAAGATGGTAATTTTATTTCCTGGGTCTAAGAACTCCTTTTCCTCGGGTACAGATATTAGCAGTGGGTTTGATAGTGAATTGGTAAAGAAAATCACTTCAATAAAGATCTTTAGAAGCTGAGAAAAGCCACCTTCCAACTCTCCCATCATGAAATGAACATGGGTTGCTCTTTACTTTCAGACAGAAAGGAATGTGTGTGTTAGGAGGTTGTAGGCGTTATGAGGATGGGGTTCTGAAGCTTTGATGTACTCAGAAGGGGAGGCCTTGTGCTTCCCCATGCAAAGAAGGAGAAAGAGAAGAATGCATGTGTGTGTATGTGTGTGAATTACGGAGGTACCTGCTGTAGACCGTCCAAGTAAAATTCCTAAGGAATCAGGCTCCAGTGTGTTTTCTGGATGATGATCACTTTAAACTTTTCAGAGGCTGACATTTTCCAATAAAAATCATTCTACCAAGTCCTTCTCCATAAAGGGGATAAAACCCCATTGATGAAACATGTAATCATACAATAACGAATCTTCCATTTAGATGAATTGAATCAGGCTGAACAGCAACATGCTGAATAAAAAGGGGGAAAAAGAAAGTGAAAAGCATTCCAAACAAGATACACATTTCTCTGAAGGCAGTGTGTCAACGAATCTCTTTGAATTGATAGAGCAATGTGTTATTACTCCTACACACGCTGCCACAGTCTCTGACATCTTATTGAAGAAAATGTGTATGTTTTCTTTGAGCCAATTAGGGATGCTGTTGATGCATGGGACGCGTCAGAGTTTTTGCTGTGCCTTGCTTCAGCTACGGTGATCATTGAGCCAGCTAATTTGCTTTCCCCCTTTCATTCTATCCAACAAAATGTCCTGAGGGTCTGTTACTGGCACTTGGCCGGATGCTCCAGGGGTATATAAATGACCAGACTATAAAATAAGGTCATATATGGCCATGGCTTCGTCATCTTATAGTCCCAGCCCCTCAGACAATCCTTAGCACGGAGGAGGAGCTCAGGGACATTTTGTTAAATGAATCTGAGGCATTGCAGTCATGTTCCCCTTTCCAATCTTGTGTATGTGTGGAAGAGATACAAGAACGCATAAAATTAGAAAAAACAGAATATACTAAATCCTCCAAGCAAGTAAGTAAGAAGAGCCACAGATAGAGAAGGAGAAAGGGGAAATTTTGATCCCAAAGAACTCATGCACGTGGTAAAATGTCAAGAACAGAAGGTACGAAGGGCATTTTAACAGAGTAAACATCATTAACAAAGGCACCATAGCTGGCAGGAAGGAGGAGGACAGGCTTGCTATACAGCGAAGAGCCCAGTTTAGTTGTCAGGAAGGCATAGGGCTGAAACTCAGTAGAGTTTCAGGGGATGGGAGTTAGGACCGACCGGTGGAATTGCAGTAGGACTATCATTGTGGTACAAGAGGAGGAGGTGGGACTAAACAAGAAGAGAGAGGAACAGGAGTGGGAGGTGGGCTGGGCTCTGGGGCAGAGGCGCAGGAGGCTGCAGATAGGGCTGGATTATCAGAGAAACGTACAAAGGACAGAAACAGTGCTGGACCGCCAAGGAGAGGTACCAGGGCTGGAGATGGGGCTGGAGCATTATGGGGAGGGGATAAGGTAAAGGTGTAGGGGGTGGGAAACAGGACTAGGTGATTAGGTAGAGGTCCTGAGAATATGAGACTGGTCTGGACTATTAGGCACATGGCGCAGGGCTGGGAAATAGGGCTGGGAACTTGGTAGTAGTAGTAGTAGTAGTAGTAGTGAAAGTCACTCAGTCGTGTCCGACTCTTTGCGATCCCCTGGACTATATAGTCCATGTAATTCTCTAGGCCAGAATACTGGAGTGGGTAGCCTTTCCCTTCTCCATGGGATCTTCCCAAACCAGGGATCGAACCCAGGTCTCCCACATTGCAGGCAGATTCATTACCAACTGAGCCACAAGGGAAGCCAGCTGGGAAATTAGGTGGAGACAGATAAGAGAAGGACCCAAGGTCACAGTAAATTTGCTCCTCATTCTGGATGCCCTGGGGAAGTGCTGTCAGCTCCAGACTGGGATTAGATCATACCCTGTGAGTCTCTCTCCTGGCTCAGAGTGACGACAGCTGAACCACAGTCACGGCTTCAGATCTGAAGGAGGTGGATGTGGATCTGAAGGAGATGTGGGTGGTGCTGGGAAGGGGCTTGCATGAAGAAGAGAGTAGCCTGGACCCTTGCTATGACTATATCATGAATTCATGGCACACGTTACTCAAGACCTGGATCTTAATAGGAGGCACATTCTAGGCTACTTTCACTTGAGAGAGGTTCTGTGGGCAGGATTGAGGTGCCTGGCCTCCAGTGAGGGGCCACTGAGAGATGCTCGTTTCTCACTGTTCTAAATGGACGGGATGCCTGCCTGGGGTCTGGACCCTGGGCACGTCTTACACTGTCCTTGTGTTTTCATCTGTTTCTAACTCTCTGCATAGTCCTCTGGGGACAGACCAGGACATGTGCTTCTTGGTATTTTTAGGATGGTGAAAAGAACGTGATAGCTTTCTTCTCTTTTTCCTGCCCTGCTTCTCTCTCTTTCAAGCTGTATTTCTATTCCGTGCATCCATTATCTGCCTTGGTGCTATGTTGGTGAAAACTGGAGAGAACGTTCTCACCCACGCGTCTTGTTGACTACAGACTGCCCCCACTCCCTCAGGGTTTCATGGCTCCTCCCCTCCACCTCTCTATTGAGTTTGCCATCTCCAGAAATGTCTTTTCATACAGAATGCAACTTCAGAATGTAGATTCTGATAGCAGCATGAAAAAAGAAGAAAAAAAAGATGGTTATCCTTCTTTGAGGAATTACAGAGATGAGGAAATGTTCCAGGGGTCCTCTCTTGCACATGGTCAGCATATAAACTTATTCCCACCAAATCTGTCATCTGAGATGGGAGCATTCACTGCTGTGGGCTGTGCGAAAACGATAGTCTGAAAACAAGAGGGCCTGGCATATAGACTCTGCCTTGCCCTCAATTCCACGTGAATCATGGGCCAGTTCTTCCTCCTCCTCCTTCTTCTTTAATTCATCTAATAATCTAGCTAAATCAAGCAAGAAACAAAAGAAGTGGAAAAAAAAAAAACCCATAGCTCTGTTTTTCCCTTTGTGCAATGCAGGTCACTATGACTCCAAAGCTCTTACCACTGATAATGACCATGAATTCCAATTTTATAAGGAGCTCCTCTGTGCCAAGCATTGGAAAAGGGCTGAGATAAATGACTGGGCGTCTTCAGGGATCTTGCTGCAGTTAAAATTCTAACTCCTCCATTTCCTAATAGCTTGTTCAACGACACAGTAATTAATCTCTGGTACTGGTCAGCTGCCCTCTTTGTACCTCAATGTCCTCATCTGTGAAGTGGGGACAATGACTGAGCTGGAATCATTACTGTTCCTGTGAGGATAAGTGACTTCATGCATGTTAGGCACTTAGAATTGATGCTTTCGAACTGTGGTGCTGGAGAAGACTCTTGAGAGTCCCTTGGACAGCAAGGAGATCAAATTAGCCAATCCTAAAGGAAATCAACCCTGAATACTCTCTGGGAGGACTGATGCTGAAGTTGAAGCTTCAATACTTTGGCCACCTAATGTGAAGAACTGACTCATTGGGAAAGACCCTGATGCTGGGAAAGATTGAAGGCAAAAAGGAGAAGCGGGCAGCAGAGGATGAGATGGTTAGATAGCATCACTGACTCAATGGACATGAATTTGAGCAAACTCCAGGAGATAGTGAAGGACAGTGGAGCCTGGTGTGCTGCAGTCCATGGGATTGCAAAGAGTCAGACACAACTTAGTGACTGAACAACAAGAAGAAGCACTTAGAAGAGAGCATGGCAAAATGGAAGGCTCAGTAAGTATCTGCTAAATGACTTTTCATTTAATCCTCGGAAGAGCCTGGCCAGTTAGGTATTGTTACTTCCAGTTTGCAATGAGCCTGGGGAGATTTGGCTTTCCTTTGGCCCCTGGAAGAAGCCAGCACCATAGACCCCAGCAGACATATGGGGTAGAGCATGCCTATATGATCAGAGAGCTGCACACATGGGACCTACATTTGGATCTTGTCCTCCAGACTGAAGACCAGAGGGCCACCAGTGCAAATGTCCAGACTGATGGTCAGAGGGGGCCCTGGACCAAACATGCTGCAAACTCTCCCTCCTGGGGGTCTGATTTTGATTTTGTTTTCCCATCAGCCCCTGAAGCAGCTTAGCAGCCTTGCAGTTGCACTGTGGGTAATATGTGAGTCCAGATAAGCCGTGAAATCATTCCTAGATTCTCCTCTCATTTCACGTATAAAAGCTGGTGGTTAAACTAGATTATTGTTGTTTAAGATGTGTCCATCTCTCTGTCTTTACAGACCCCATGGACTGTAGCCCACCAGGCTCCTCTGTCCATGAGAATATTCAAGTAGGTTGCCATTTCAAGAACTCTCCCGTATAGAATTCTCTCCCAGGGATCTTCCCGGCCCAGGGATCGAACTAGATTACCTACTCCTTATATTCTGTGATCCTCCATCCTGTTACTTATGTAAGTCAAGGTCAGTACTTTCTTCCGGTTTACATCCTGTCTACCCTGCCCAGAAGGGCTGACCCCACAGAGATCACCTGTCATCCCCAAAAGAGGACATTTGTGTCCCCGTCTCGCTCGCTCTCCTTTCTTCTCTTATATTTTTCTCTTTCTATCTCTGCATCTCTTTCTCTTTATCACTCTCTGGATCTTTATTTTTCCTGCCTCTCTGTCTCTACCCCTTTTTCGTTCTCTCTCTGTGTATTTTTCTCTTTCCCTGTTTTCCCTCTCTGTATCTCCATGTTTCTCCTCTCTCTCTCTCTATCTCCTCCCGTGTTCCTCTCTCTTCTTCCCGATATCTCTGTATTTGTCTCCTGTGTTCTCTCTCTCCACTACCAGTTCCTAACCATTAGCTACACTCAAGATTCATTAAACACCACAGGCAGTGGTGGGAGTGGTGGGGAGAGGAGAAACAATAGCCTTCTGCAAAGTGGGACCCGTGAGGGACCACATGTTTCCTTTGAAAGCTCTATTTTAGCTCAACAGCAATGAAAAGCAGAAAGACTAGTTTGGTACCCACGACCACTTGACTCCCGAGCATACAAGGCTGCAGAAAACACCTCCATCTATTGTTGGTGGCTCGTGTCTGTCACCAAAGCTCAGAGTCTCTTCTCAGCAAGGCAACTTGCAGAATATTTTATTTGCAGAGGGAAGTTAGGTGCCCTGCGGGGGCTCCTTAACCTTCGTGAACACAAATGGAACATTCCGAATGTGCCTCTTCAATTGCCCCAGCTCAACCTGCAGAAACATGGGAGGTGTGTGGGAGGCGAGAAGCTGAACTGGCTGAGCCTTTCAGGAAGCAATTCTTTCAGCAAGAAAGAACAGCAGTCCTGGGCTGTAGGGGGAGAATTCTTGAAACTTTTCCACTCTCTCTTGGGGAGAAAGGAACTGATGAGAGAACTTCAGAGTTGCAGGGAAGCAGTCCTTAATGGAGGATGAGGGTGAGGGAGAGTGGAAGAGGTTAAAATAGCCCATGAGAGAACACTGAAATGCAAGCAAAATATTTTTCTAATTTCTTTCCTTCCTAGGGAAAGCTCAGGTTTTACAACACACGAAATCTGCTGGCCATTTGTTCTAGATGAGAAGAAGTGAAAAGCTTTGAAGTCTGCAGTCACGAACCCCACCCTCGGCTTGAATTACTCAGGCATAGCAAGAATACTCCAGTGTTCTTGCCTGGAGAATCCCAAGGACAGGGGAGCCTGGTGAGCTGCCATGTATGGGTCGCATGGAGTCAGACACGACTGAAGTGACTTAGCAGCAGCAGCAAGAGTACACACTCCTGGTGCATTTATCACAAGGCTTCTTCCCCCAAACTGTTGTTTAGGCTGAAACTTGCCGGGTACAGTGCCTATTCACAGATGACATAAAGCAGAATTGAAAAAGCTGTGTATCTCCTTCATTCAATCGGAAAGAGAGTAACTCAGAGCCTCCCACCCCGCCCTGCCTCAATTTTCCTGAGAGTGCCTTTCTTAGGGTGATGGTAGAGGAGTCAGTTCAGTTCAGTTCAGTTCAGTCGCTCAGTCGAGTCCAACTCTTTGCAACCCCATGAATCGCAGCACGCCAGGCCTCCCTGTCCATCACCAGCTCCCGGAGTTCACTCAGACTCACATCCATCGAGTCCATGATGCCATCCAGCCATCTCATCCTCTGTCGTCCCCTTCTCCTCCTGCCCCCAATCCCTCCCAGCATCAGAGTTTTTTCCATTGAGTCAACTCTTCTCTTGAGGTGGCCAAAGTACTGGAGTTTCAGCTTTAGCATCATTCCTTCCAAAGAAATCCCAGGGTTGTTCTCCTTCAGAATGGACTGGTTGGATCTCCTTGCAGACCAAGGGACTCTCAAGAGTCTTCTCCAACACCACAGTTCAAAAGCATCAATTCTTCGGTGCTCAGCCTTCTTCACAGTCCAACTCTCACATCCGTACATGACCACTGGAAAAACCATAGCCTTGACTAGACGGACCTTAGTCGGCAAAGTAATGTCTCTGCTTTTTAATATGCTATCTAGGTTGGTCATAACTTTTCTTCCAAGGAGTAAGCGTCTTTTAATTTCATGGCTGCAGTCAGCATCTGCAGTGATTCTGGAGCCCAAAAAAATAAAGTCTGACCCTGTTTCCACTGTTTCCCCATCTATTTCCCATGAAGTGATGGGATGGTAGAGGAGAGAAGGGGCAAAAACTAAAGGACGGAAGGAAGGGTCTGGAGTTCAGGTTCTCCCACTGAACTTCATTAGTGGGTCATTTGCATTCCTTAGGGAATAGGATCATGAGGTTTTATACCTGCAGGAAAACAAAATAGCAAACTTCCCACACCCAAAATTGCTCCCACAATCTAACCCCACAAGGCTATTTGTTTGTGGGGACAACTTAACAAGCTCTCTGAAAGTGGAACCATCCTGGGAAGTCAAGGAGTCAAAAACTTGAATTTTATATCTTTGCAAACTATGATATTTTAATTGTACTGATAATCAGAGAACGAGGACTCTGCTTTCACAATGCTGCTTTACAACAGCTAAGACGACCAAGCAACAACTGCCTGCAAGAATAGCATGCAAAGGTGCCCATTCAGTTCAGTTCAGTCGCTCAGTCGTGTCCGACTCTTTGTGACCCCATGAATTGCAGCACGACAGGCCTCCCTGTCCATCACCAACTCCCGGAGTTCACTATTAGAGACAGTAAAAATCCCAGGGGGCTGAAAGTGAGAAAAACTTGGAGAAGAGGGACTGTCTATTCACACGTGTACCCATTAAACAACTGCATGGTATTTCAACAATAGCGTCACCCTGGAGTCCAGTCAGAAGGCAGCAGGCATGACCTTGCTGGTATTTGTCAAATCAGTTCATCGGGACTGAAGGATATTGTTCTGCTGCCATGACACCATCGTCAAAGGGCTTCACCAGTCCACAGCAGCAATACCGGTATAATGGTGGGATCAGCCCGTTATCCTCCCTTCTCCCCACCCTCCCCCAGGTCACTGGCAAGTTTCTGTCCTAGTCCGCCTGGGCTGAGGGGTTTCCTGGGATGGGAGCAGTCTGAAAAGCCTCCAGAACTGTAAGCAGCAAATGTCTGTTGTTTGATGCACTGATCTGTGTAACAGCCCTGGGCTGAGGGACACATGTGCAGCCTCCAAGCCAGTTCTCTGTGGAGAACAGGATGTCCAGCTGTCTTGCAGATGCAGCAGCGCCAGGACTGCAGTGGTGAGCGGGGTATGGCCAGAGGAGGGAAGCTTCAAGTAACATTCAGAATCCACAGCTCATGCCCACGGAACCAGGAAAACTGGAGCATGACCCCAAACCCTTTCAGAAACTAGGCTCTATTATCCAGAAGATCCAGGGCTGAAATCCACCGTCCCATACCTCACTGGCCAAGTTTAAAGCCCTCCATTCAAAACTTGCCCTGCACTTCTTCATACCAGCCTCTCCTCCCTAACTCATAAATATGTGACTGAATTCCAGATCCAAAAGACAGATTTGAGCCCTGCCTCCTATCTCTTTGCCAGGTGACCTTGCAATAAAACTCCTTCTTTTCCTAAAAGTCAGTGGAATAGGGTTGGCATCTAAGTGATTTGAATGCAAGCCCTTGCTGGGTAACCCATACGGTATAGGTTCCACACTCATAACTTCTCTATCTACACTGGTTGTTGGTAAATGACGCTGATAATGTTAAAACTTTAGACTTCATAAAGCCCTTTCATGGATTATTAGGAGCCTCCATTTAATGGCAAAAAAAAAACGGGGTTCTTAGAGCTGAATGACTTGATCAAGGACACAGCTGATAAGGGGTAGCTCTAGGGTGGAACCCATGACTTTAGAAGCAAAGGTCACTGTTCCATCCACCATAAGAGTTGTTTCAGTTGCATATGGTATAAAATATATATCAGTGTCTATTATATACTAGTATTAATATGAACATGTAAAGTATTATGTCTATATATATGTGTGTAGCATTTATGTGAAGTATAATTATATATATGTTCATATATATTTACAAATGTGTATATTTACATATTACATATTTATTTCAAATTGATTTAATCAAAGTTAGCTACTACGGTATAGGGCCAGTTTTTGGCTCTGGTGAAAATGTGCCTTTGAATCCTGGCTTGCCAGAAAAGATGATGTTAATTCTCACTACGTGTACATTGAAGAGGATGGTTAATTGTGGGTTTAAAGACAAGGTAAGGAAAGATATAAGCATCTGAATGCAGAGTTCCAAAGAAGAGCAAGGAGAGATAAGAAAGCCTTCTTCAGCAATCAATGCCAAGAAATAGAGGAAAACAACAGAATGGGAAAGACTAGAGATCTCTTCAAGAAAACTAGAGATACCAAGGGAACATTTCATGCAAAGATGGGCTCGATAAAGGACAGAAATGGTATGGACCTAACAGAAGCAGAAGATATTAAGAAGAGGTGGCAAGAATACACAGAAGAACTGTACAAAAAAGATCTTCATGACCCAGATAATCACGATGGTGTGATCACTCATCTAGAGCCAGACATCTTAGAATGTGAAGTCAAGTGGGCCTTAGAAAGCATCACTACGAACAAAGCTAGAGGAGGTGATGGAATTCCAGTGGAGCTGTTTCAAATCCTGAAAGATGATGCTGTGAAAGTGCTGCACTCAATATGCCAGCAAGTTTGGAAAACTCAGCAGTGGCCACAGGACTGGAAAAGTTCAGTTTTCATTCCAATCCCAAAGAAAGGCAATGCCAAAGAATGCTCAAACTACCACACAATTGCACTCATCTCACACGCTAGTAAAATAATGCTCAAAATTCTCCTAGCCAGGTTTCAACAATATGTGAACCATGAACTCCCTGATGTTCAAGCTGGTCTGAGAAAAGGCAGAGGAACCAGAGATCAAATTGCCAACATCCCCTGGATCATGGAAAAAGCAAGAGAGTTCCAGAAAAACATCTATTTCTGCTTTATTGACTATGCCAAAGCCTTTGACTGTGTGGATCACAATAAACTGTGGAAAACTCTGAGAGAGATGGGAATACCAGACCACCTGACCTGCTTCTTGAGAAATCTGTATGCAGGTCAGGAAGCAAGAGTTAGAACTGGACATGGAATAACAAACTGGTTCCAAATAGGAAAAGGAGTACATCAAGGCTGTATATTGTCACTCTGCTTATTTAACTTATATGCAGAGTACATCATGAGAAACGCTGGGCTGGAAGAAACACAAGCTGGAATCAAGATTGCCGGGAGAAATATCAATAACCTCAGATATGCAGATGACACCACCCTTATGGCAGAAAGTGAAGAGAAACTAAAGAGCCTCTTGATGAAAGTGAAAGAAGAGAGTGAAAAAGTTGGCTTAAAGCTCAACATTCAGAAAACAAAGATCATGGCATCTGGTCCCATCACTTCATGGGAAATAGATGGGGAAACAGTGGAAACAGGGCCAGACTTTATTTTTGGGGGCTCCAAAATCACTGCAGATGGTGATCGCAGCCATGAAATTAAGAGACGCTTACTCCTTGGAAGAAAAGTTATGACCAACCTAGATAGCATATTCAAAAGCAGAGACATTACTTTGCCGACTAAGGTCCGTCTAGTCAAGGCTATGGTTTTTCCTGTGGTCATGTGTGGATGTGAGAGTTGGACTGTGAAGAAGGCTGAGCGCCAAAGAACTGATGCTTTTGAACTGTGGTGTTGGAGAAGACTCTTGAGAGTCCCTTGAACTGCAAGGAGATCCAACCAGTCCATTCTGAAGGAGAACAACCCTGGGATTTCTTTGGAAGGAATGATGCTAAAGCTGAAACTCCAGTACTTTGGCCACCTCATGCGAAGAGCTGACTCATTGGAAAAAACTCTGATGCTGGGAGGGATTGGGGGCAGGAGGAGAAGGGGACAATGGAGGATGAGATGGCTGGATGGCATCACTGACTCGATGGACGTGAGTCTGAGTGAACTCTGGGAGTTGGTGATGGACAGGGAGGCCTGGCGTGCTGCAATTCATGGGGTCGCAAAGAGTCAGACATGACTGAGAGACTGAACTGAACTGAAGGAAAACAACTGAGAAGGAATGCTTGTGTAAATTACAGTTTTATAAGGCTTCCCTGGTGGCTCAGAGGTTAAAGCATCTGCCTGCAATGCGGGAGACCTAGGTTCGTTCCCTGGGTCGGGAAGATCCCCGGAGAAGGAAATGGTAACCCACTCCAGTATTCTTGCCTGGAGAATCCCATGGATGGAGGAGCCTGGTGGGCTACAGTCCACGGGGTCGCAAAGAGTCGGGCAGACTGAGCGACTTCACTTTCACTTTCAACCTGACTTAATGAAACAAGGGCTTCCCTGTGGCTCAGATGGTAAAGCATCTGCCTGCAATGCAGGAGACCCAGATTTGATCCCTGGGTCGGGAAGATCCCCTGGAGAAGGAAATGGCAACCCACTCCAGTACTCTTGCCTGGAGAATTCCATGGACTGAGGAGCTTAGTGTGCTACCGTCCATGGAGTCTCAAGGAGTTGGACCCGACTGAGCGACTCACTTTCACTTTTAATAAAACAAAGAGGACAACTGTATGTATGTTCTTTGCATACAGCACAGATCCCCTATACTCTTTCAATAGTCTTATTCCTTTCACAGCAAAAGAGCTCATTTGTCTAGAACAGTGCAGCGATGGGAACTCACTGGGTAAAATGCTTGCTCAGGTTCTCTGCTTTTTCATTTCATCTCCATGTATACTTTACTACAAGTGGCTAAAATGCTTTTTTCAACTTGAGGTTTGTGCATCAGCTGTTCTAGGCTCAGGAAGACTGGGAGTTGGCCTTATTATCATTGTTTTCTTGTGTTGGTTTAACTGGAGCTGTGAGCAGTTCAAATAAGATCCCCATCAGTAGGTCACAAAGCATGCTGCCTTTCATCTCCTGCACACGAAAGTTCAGTGACCTCTACATGACGGATGGGCAGGTTCCTGAGGCTCAAGAAGTTCAATGCGAGACAGACTGTGCCCACCAACTTTATTTTTAAACTCCTTGTGGCTGTTTAGTCACTCAGGAATGTCTGGCTCTGTGACCCCATGGACTATAGCACACTAGACTTCCCTGTCCTTCACCATCTCCTGGAGTTTGCTCAAATTCATGTTCATTGACTCGGTGATGCCATCCAATCATCTCATCCTCTGTCATCCCCTTCTCCTGCCTTCAATTTTTCCCAGCATCAGGGTCTTTTCCAATGAGTCAGCTCTTCGCATCAGGTGGCCAAAGTACTGGAGCTTCAGCATCAGTCCTTCCAATGAGTATTCAGGGTTAATTTCCTTTTGTTTTGATGAGTTTGATCTCCTTGCTGTCCAAGGGACTCTCAAGAGTCTTCTCCAGCACCACAATTTGAAAGCATCAATTCTTTGGCGCTCAGTCTTCTTTATGGTCCAACTCTCACATCTGTGCATGACTCCTGGAAAAACCACGGCTTTGACTTCACCCGATCAAAAATGTTGATGTTTTGAAAATTCATTTCTAATAAGTTGAGGAGGTAGTTTTCAGTCACCAGCATGTCAAAAGTATGCGTCATGTTTGGGGAAGAGAGGCATGGCCCCCTGTGACGGGCTTCTGTGGATCACATGTGCAGGGTGACTCTTTGTGAGTGACCTGGAACTGTAAAAGTACTTTATAATGCTACCTTCCTTGTCCAACAAAACTGGTATCATTTATGTAATACACCAACATCTGATCTTGTGATTGTCAAGAAATCCTTATATCATAACCTTGGGAGAAGTGTGCACTTAAGATACCATTCCTAACCGACAATCAAGAATTTTTACAGAAAACTCAATGGTGGGTTAGTGATTGTTGATATCTCCTAGCTCTCAAAGCTGGATCTAATAATACCAGCAACTTTTAAGAGGGTCTGTCCAGAATTATCATCTGTTGTCCTCATGTACTAGACTCTGTGTTAATTAATAATGGTGAACACATTGGTTCTGGGCAAGGGTACAGAGAAATGGTTGATGGGGCACCATCCATAACCAAGAGGAGAGCTCAACCAGCATTCGTGGGATAAGCAGGCTACTTGGGTGATGCTTTAATTCAAAGCCCTGCTCCCTAAGAGTGAACTCTGCACCTGTGGCTCTTAAAGTGTGTTTGTTGCTGCTGTAAACCCTAGACTGCTATTGTCTCACTGCCCCTGGACTTTTATGCCTACATAAAACCCACCATAGCATTGGATTTAGATACCATTTAGTACAACACTACCACTGAATTCGTAAAGTATACTTGAAATATATAAGCCATGGCAATGCCTCACCAATATGTATCAAGCAGGAAGGAAAAGCTCTAAATCACTATATAAACAGTATGTGTGTGTGTGTGTGTGTGTATTCAGTCGTGTCTGACTCTTTGGGACTCCATGGACAGTAGCCTGCCAGGCTCTTCTGTCCATGGGATTCTCCAGGCAAGAATCCTGGAGTGGGCTGCCATCTCTTTCTCCAATATCAACAGTGTAGATCCACCATATCTAATACATACATTGGCTGTAGATATTATTCACTAATGTAAAGCAGGCATGGGACAGCGTTTTAATGGTTATATCTCAAGTGCTATACATTTCCATAGGCAAAAAAGTAGGTGCAAGAGCCGAAAAAATAATAGCCAATAACTTGTGACAGTATTCTTGCCACCTCTTCTTAGTATCTTCTGCTTCTGTTAGGTCCCTACCATTTCTGTCCTTTATTGAGCCCATCTTTGCATGAAATGTTCCCTTGGTATCTCTCATTTTCTTAAAGACATCTCTAGTCTTTCCCATTCTATTGTTTTCCTCTATTTCTTTGCATTGATCGCCGAGGAAGGCTTTCTTATCTCTCCTTGCTATTCTTTGGAACTCTGCATTCAAATGGGTATATCTTTCCTTTTTCCCTTTGCTTTTCACTTCCCTTCTTTTCACAGCTATTTGTAAGGCCTCCTCAGACAGTCATTTTGCTTTTTTTGTATTTCTTTTTCTTGGGGATGGTCTTGATTCCTGTCTCCTGTACAATGTCATGAACCTCCATCCATAGTTCATCAGGCATGCTATCAGATCTAGTCCCTTAAATCTACTTCTCACTTCCACTGTATAGTTATAAGGGATTTGATTTAGGTCATACCTGAATGGTCTAGTGGTTTTCTCCACTGTCTTTAATTTCAGTCTGAATTTGGCAATAAGGAGTTCATGATCTGAATAAAAATAAGAAGAGGTGGCAAGAATACACAGAAGAACTGTACAAAAAAGATCTTCATGACCCAGATAATCATGATGGTGTAATCACTCACCTAGAGCCAGACATCTTGGAATGTGAAGTCAAGTGGGCCTTAGGAAGCATCACTATGAACAAAGCTAGTGGAGGTGATGGAATTCCAGTTGTGCTATTTCAAATTCTGAAAGACGATGCTGTGAAAGTGCTGCACTCAACATGCCAGCAAATTTGGAAAACACAGCAGTGGCCACAGGACTGGAAAAGGTCAGTTTTCATTCCAATCCCAAAGAAAGGCAATACCAAAGAATGCTCAAACTACCACACAGTTGCACTCATCTCACACACACTGGTAAAGTAATGCTCAAAATTCTCCAAGCCAGGCTTCAGCAAGACATGAACCGTGAACTTCCAGATGTTCAAGCTGGTTTTAGAAAAGGCAGAGGAACCAGAGATCAAATTGTCAACATCTGCTGGATCATGGAAAAAGCAAGAGAGTTCCAGAAAAACATCTACTTCTGCTTTATTGACTATGCCAAAGCCTTTGACTGTGTGGATCACAATAAACTGTGGAAAATTCTGAGAGAGATGGGAATACCAGACCACCTGACCTGCCTCTTGAGAAATCTGTATGCAGGTCAGGAAGCAACAGTTAGAACTGGACATGGAACAACAGACTGGTTCCAAATCGAGAAAGGAGTACGTCAAGGCTGTATATTGTCACCCTGCTTATTTAACTTATATGCAGAGTACATCATGAGACGTGCTGGGCTGGAAGAAGCACAAGCTGGAATGAAGATTGCCGGGAGAAATATCGATCACCTCAGATATGCAGATGACACCACCCTTATGGCAGAAAGTGAAGAGAAACTAAAGAGCCTCTTGATGAAAGTGAAAGAGGAGAGTGAAAAAGTTGGCTTAAAGCTCAACATTCAGAAAACGAAGATCATGGCATCTGGTCCCATCACTTCATGGCAGATAGATGGGGAAACAGTGGAAACAGTGCTGACTTTATTTTTCTAGGCTCCAAAATCACTGCAGATGGTGACTGCAGCCATGAAATTAAAAGACGCTTACTCCTTGGAAGAAGTTATGACCAACCTGGACAGCATATTCAAAAGCAGAGACATTACTTTGCCAACAAAGGTCCATCTAGTCAAGGCTATGGAGAAGGCAATGGCACCCCACTCCAGTACTCTTGCCTGGAAAATCCCATGGATGGAGGAGCCTGGTGGGCTGCAGTCCATGGGGTGGCCAAGAGTCAGACACGACTGAGCGACTTCACTTTCACTTTTCCCTTTCATGCATTGGAGAAGGAAATGGCAACTCACTCCAGTGTTCTTTTCTGGAGAATCCTAGGGACGGTGCAGCCCTGGTGGGCTGCTGTCTATGAGGTTGCACAGAGGTGGACATGACTGAAGCGACTTAGCAGCAGCAGCAGCAGTCAAGGCTATGGGTTTTGCAGTGGTCATGTATGGACGTGAGAATTGGACTATAAAGAGAGCTGAGCACTGAAGAATTGATGCTTTTGAACTGTGGTGTTGGAGAAGACTGTTCAGAGTCCCTTGGACTGCAAGGAGATCCAACCAGTCCATCCTAAAGGAGATGAGTCCATCCTAAAGGAGATCAGTCCTGGGTGTTCATTGGAAGGACTGATGTTGAAGCTGAAACTCCAATCCTTTGGCCACCTAACGTGAAGAGCTGACTCATTTGAAAAGTCCCTAATGCTGCGAAAGATTGAGGGCAGGAGGAGAAGGGGACGACAGAGGATGAGACGGCTGGATGGCATCACCGACTCGATGGACATGGGTTTGGGTGGACTCTGGGAGTTGGTGATGGACAGGGAGGCCTGGCGTGCTGCAGTTCATGGGGTCGCAAAGAGTCAGATACAACTGAGCGACTGAACTGAACTGAACTGTGAGAGTAGTGTCTAAAACCAGCAATTATTTTCCTCAGCTTTTCCTGTTTCTTGCCACATCCTATTAAGTCATTCTTGTAAAGGTGTTTGCAGTTAATAAAGTTCTTGCAGCATGTTTTTATTATTTCATGGGAAATTGTACACTTTGTCTCTAACACCACGTGTTTTAGAGTAGCCACCCCAAAAAGTTGTCTGTGAAGCAGATGTGCTGTGTGATCTTGAATAAGTTATTTAAATTTTCAACACGTCGGTTCCCTCTTTTATAAAATTGGGAAAATAATATCTGCATTTTAACACAGAAGAAAGGAACGAACTACATATAGACACTGAATAAAAGGATGCACGTTAGGACTTCCCTGTCAGTCCTGTGGTTAAGATGCTGCGCTCCAGTGCAAGGGGTATGCGTTCGATCCCTGGTCAGGGAACTACGAACCCACATACCTCACACTGTGACAGAAAACTTTTTTAAAAAAGGATGCACGACAAGCACTTAGTTCATATCTTGATAGGTAGACTTGGATTTCCAAACCTAGCCACATACTTAAGAGGCATAGAGGGGCTGTATTGTCATCATTATTATTGCTATGCTGATGGATAAGAAATTAGGTGTCAGGTGCGATTATCCAATTCTCTAGGTAGTTATGGTTTATGTGTAAATTAACACATAGTTTTTGTGATTTATGTACTTCAGCCTTCTCAGAGTACAAACAGCAGGTATTGGTTTCCCAGACTCTGATCGGAATAAGGACTGTGACCAGAGAGAATTTCTAAGCCTGTAATGATAACAGTGACATGCAGGCTGTTGGAGAATTTATCAGTATTATTGTTGCCTTCTAAGCCCCTTTAGAAACTCCTCCCAGGCTTCCCAAGCTCACTGTGTGCCTCCCATGCCAACTGCTATAACCTCTATTATTTTAACTCTCATATTGCAGGGTAGCTGTGTATCTGCGTCTTTGTTCTACTGTATATGTATTGAGAAGAGCCTGTACCTTTTCATCTTTGCCTGTCAAATGCCTAGAACAGCAGCTGGCATGGAAGAAGCACTCAATACTTGTCTGTTGAATGACTGAAATGATCTGACCAAGATTACAGAGAATAAATGATGAGTTCAGGACTGAAACCTGTATCTTGCGACTACAAATCGCTTATATTGCTTCCATAGACTTTAGCTAAAGCAGTGTGATTGAGTCTCATGTCTCAAGAGTGGGAGATTCTACCTACTCCTCACAGAAATTAATCCCAGTAAAGGACAGAAAGATACAGCCTAGGCTTGACAATATTAAAAACCCCAAACTACAAACTAATATTGTTAGCAGATTCAGTATGATTTTTTTTTATCACCAGCTGAGTACTACTCTTGCCTAGGAAAATGCCAGTGTGAAAGAGTGTGTGTGTGTGTATATGCACGCATGCATGTGTGTGTGTACGTGCTTGCACACGTGCACATGTGCAACTACATTAATCTGGCTCTAAGTGCTTTAAGTGTAATTTATAGTTCTTTCTTTTATGATAACATTTGACCTAATTTTTGTTTAAGCAAAAACTTCCCAACTAACAGTGGCCCTATAGGCAGGAAATAGCTAACAGAGCAAAGAAGTACATTTTTTGAATAGAATCAGCATTTGGTCTTCCTCATACACAGAACTACCTACGAGAATAGGAGACGGTTGCATACTTTTCTCAGTTGGCTCCTAGGTCTGTCTGAAAAACAACATTCCTCAAACAGACTAATTCTCAGTTTCAGCAGAGAATGAAAACGGCTCAATTTTCATAGGCTGAGAAGGACTGTGAGGTTTCATTATTCCCACCAGGCCCTTTCCTGAGGTCCCAATGCTTAGGAGAGCAAGTCCTCTGGTTACTAGTGAAGATGAGACTGCTCAGGGCCCTCGGGGCTTATTTCTCATATCAACACAGCATTCTGTTGAGAGTTTGTCCAATCGTGTGCCCTGCTCTTTCCTAGATGCTCCTATGAACTGGTCGAGGCAAACAGCCAAAGCAGGTGGAAGGTGAGGCCGATACGATAAAAATCCAGCAGGAGATGGGATTCGTGGTAATCACAGGAACATCTCTTGCATATCTGGTCAGTCAGAAAGGAAGACTCGCATTTGTGCAGGTTTCTTTTGAAGATAATTCAAGAATGAGTGAACTTTTGAATTAAACCTAAGTAGATGGCGACTTAATGAGTTGAAAATACAGAGCCGTTATACTCCCCTGGGGATCCGAGAAGATAGGGCAGTAGTTAAACTCAGATTAGCTGAGCTTTTCCACTAATAGCTTCGCATCAAACCCTCATCATTAAGAAGATATACCACCTTTAGTCATACTCTTAATCCAGTTTAGCAGCTTTTGATTGTGGCTGTTCATTCCAGGCTTTACTAAGTGCTGGTCTGTAAGGCTCTGGAATTCGGAGAAATCAAGACTCTACTGTAAACCACTCTGCCAGGAAGCAGCCGAAGTGATACATGTGTAACTTGTATCTTCATTATCATGTCACCATTGTTCTCGTGTCACTTTCAGATTCCGAGCCAACCTTTAAAAAATTAGGTTCAGGAAGCCCTTGGACAGATGCCATCCATCAGAGTGATACTTCTGTGGGCACACAGCAAAGCACTCTATCATGATTTGATAGAAACAAGGAAAATGATAACAAGGTACAAAGATCCTTTGAGATAAACAGGTCAAACCAAAACACATCCTACTAGCCTGACCTACTACCCTACATCTGAGGAAATGAAATTAAAAAAAAAAAGAAGCATACACTCTTCCATGGCAAAACTTTACGTAGATTTTGGAGGATCCTTGCATTTGGTTGCTCTTTGGAGAAATGGGTTATTCTGATATTTATGGTCCTATTTTAAATGAATTGATTAAAGTAATATGTTGTTATTTTCCCTCAAAACACTGCCATTATTTCAGGAAAAAAAAGTTAAATCTCCTAAGACACTAAAGGTCTTCCATGGCATGACTCTAAGTTACTTTTGGGTTTCTACTATATCTTTATATTGGAGAAGGAAATAGCAACCCTCTACAGTATTCTTGCCTAGGAAATCCCATGGACAGAGGAGCTTGGCAGGCTACAGTCTCTGGGTTCACAACAAGCTGGACATGACTTAACATCTAAACAACAACAACATATGTTTATATACCCCCAGTCTTAAGGAGAAGTCAGTGCACCTAGTTCCATACACATGCCCTATAAGCTTTGGTTCCTGATGTTGTCCCAAGCTCGAATGTTCATGTACCAAATATCTGTCCGCTGACATCATATTCATTCTGGAAAGTCTTCCTTAAACACTTTCTCTTATTTGAAATGAGTCTCAATTCAGCATTAAAAAAAAAAAGCCATCATGGGGACTTCCCTGATGGTTCAGTGGCTCCACCCTACCAATGCAAGGGGCCCGGGGTTTGATTCCTGGCCGGGGAACTGGATGCCACATGCTACAACTAAGAGTTCACACGCCTCATCTAAAGATCCCACATGCAGCAACAAAGATCAAAGATCCTGTATGTTGCAACTAAGACCCAAGAAAACTAGATAAATATCAAAAAAGAAGTCATCATGAGTCATTACTGGTGACACCCAATAGCAGTTAACAAGTAGATCTTATCTCCTACGGCAAACCTATCAACGTCTTTTGCCTGCCTAGATGTTGTGCTGGGGATTCTGCAACTGCCCACCAGTGGGGAAAAAAAACAAAGTTAGTAATTAATTAATAATTTCTGCAAGGGACGCTGGAGCAGGGCAGCCACAGTCTAGCCATTTCTGCAACAGACTACACTTAGAGATGTTGGTGTTATTTCTTATCTGATCCTGTATGCTCTACAATGCCTTGCTTCTCTACATTTAGTAGGTGCTTAAGGTATGCTCTTTGGATAAACTGCATTGCAAGGAGAAATGCTGTATTCAGGCTGGAAGCAAGGATAGATTGCTGGCTATTCAGGTTGTAATAAGATAGAAAGGTTTCTGATAGATGCCAAGGATTTTCTGCCTAGAGATTTCAGGACACAGGTTACAACCCTTTTATGCAGGATGCTTTACATCCAGTTCTGGTGAAGCAAGGTGATATACTTAGTCATCTCTTGGGTACTTTTCACATCGAAGAGTCAATGATTTCTAGAGTTTCGGAAAATCACTAAATATTGTGCAGACTATAATACTTATGAACACAATGTTGGTGTCAGAGCTGCTGAAATCTGAGCTGTCCCAGGCCTCACTAGCTCCAGTGCAGCCCTGGGAACATAGCAACAGCAGCAATTCAAAATTCCCCAGCTCTTATCCTTCCTTCTCAGATGGAGTTTCTGGCCACTTGAGCTTTACCCTGTTATTTCTAGGAACCCACAGACTCTCCCTTGGACTGCAAGGAGATCAAACCAGCCAATCCTAAAGGAAATCAGTCCTGAATATTCATTGGAAGGACTGATGTTGAAGCTGAAGCTCCAATACTTTGCCCACCTGATGCAAAGAACTGACTCCTTGGAAAAGACCCTGACGCTGGGAAGGACTGAAGGCAGGAGGAGAAGGGGACAACAGAGGATGAGATGGCTGGATGGCATCACTGACTCGATGGACATGAGTTTGAGTAAACTCCAGGAGTTGGTGATGGACAGGGAAGCCTGGAGTGCTGCAGTCCATGGGGTCACAGAGTCAGACACGACTGAGCAACTGAACTGAACTGAACGGACTTTCCTATATTCTTTCTCTTCAGATCTTACCTATAATCCATATTTCCACTGGGTTTTGCCTGCAGCCCTTCTCCACAGGGGATCACAGACCATCTGTCATTATCTTCAACACCCCCCCACCCCAATCTCAGGGCGCCTCCTCTTCCTGGCAGGTAGGGGTCTGTCTGTGCCCTTACAGAAACATGCCTGTCAGTCTGGCTGACTATGTCACCTACATGGGACCTCACTACAGCTAAATCTAAGTCTATAGGGGCTTGTTGTTGAGTCTTACAGAACCACCAACCATGGGGCGGGGCCCTCCTAACTGGTTCATCCTCTCACACACTCCCAAGGAGTGTCTGTTGTTGCCCACAAGCTAGAGGAACTGTAGCATGTAACTCAGTGGTCTCCTCTGCCACACCTGGGACTTCCTGCTGAAAGAAGCAGCATCCACCTCACTTTACAGAGGATTACGTTGTAGGATAACTTATAAGCAGAGTACATCATGAGAAATGCTGGGCTGGAGGAAGCAGAAGCTGGAATCAGGATTGCTGGGAGAAATATCAATAACCTCAGATATGCAGATAACACCACTCTTATGGCAGAAAGTGAAGAGGAACTAAAACGCCTCTTGATGAAAGTGAAAGAGGTGGGTAAAAAAGTTGGCTTAAAGCTCAACATTCAGAAAACCAAGATCATGGCATCCGGTCCCATCACTTCATGGCAAATAGATGGGGAAACAGTGGAAACAGTGGCTGACTTTATTTTTCTGGGCTCCAGAATCACTGCAGATGGTGACTGTAGCTGTGAAATTAAAAGACGCTTGCTCCTTGGAAGAAAAGTTATGACCAACCTAGACAGCATATTAAAAAGCAGAGACATTAGTTTGCCATCAAATGTCTGTCTAGTCAAGGCTATGGTTTTTCCAGTAGTCATGTATGGATGTGAGAGTTGGACTATAAAGAAAGCTGAGGGTTGAAGAATTGATGCTTTTGAACTGTGGTGTTGGAGAAGACTCTTGAGAGTCCCTTGGACTGCAAGGAGATCCAACCAGACCCTCCTACAGGAGATCAGTCCCGGTTGTTCATTGGAAGGACTGATGTTGAAGCTGAAACTCCAATATTTTGGCCACCTGATGCGAAGAGCTGACTCATTTGAAAAGACCCTAATGCTGGGAAAGATTAAAGGCAGGAGGAGAATGGGATGACAGAGGATGAGATGGTTGGATGGCATCAGCAACTCAATCGACATGAGTTTGGGTAAACTCCGAGAGTTGGTGATGGACAGGGAGGCCTGGCGTGCTGCAGTCCATGGGGTCACAAAGAGTTGAACAGGACTGACTGACTGAACTGAACTGAACATTGTAGGCACCATCTGCAAAGTGATGTGAGTTGTAGTAAAGGAGAATATTCCCTGTCTTGGAAATCCTAGCCAGAACAGTCACTGATAATTAGGGGGCAGTCAGATTAAATGTGCTTTGACATTACAAAAAAAAATCTCCATTTCCTTGGCATTTTAGTGGTTTTAGTGAATGTCTTTTGATTTTTCCTTTAGCTATTAATCCAGAATCTTATTGCACTGTCTTTAAAAAACATTTTTTTTTTTTTGCTTCCTTTAAATTGAGGTGGATTTCTTTCTCAGGAGAGTTCATATAAGTGTTTTCTGATAGAAAGCCATTTGAAAATAATTTGGAAGCAGAAATCTAGCTATTTTCCTCATTTCTACTGAACTTCACATGTCTGGTTTTCAGAGTGATCAGTTACACTGAAATGTTTATAAGGATGTGGAAAAGAAAGCTATTAAATGTCATTTAAAGTGAGATAATCCTCAGGCATGTGGCAAACCAATTGTCTTAAGAGACCTTTTATTAAACTCCACCATCACTCTCCTTTCTAAATGAACTGCTATTAAATTTCCAAATCAATGTCTCTAACAGTTGCATTTCATTTTTAACGGAAATGAACTGACACCTTGATTCAGTCCAATGTAGCCTGAACTGGCTTGGGGAAAGGAGATGGTAGAAGAAAAGAAAAATGAGACTACTGCTCTTATGTGTATTTGGAGAAGGAAATGGCAATCCACTCCAGTACTATTGCCTGGAAAATTGCATGGACAGAGGAGCCTGGTAGGCTACAGTCCATGGGGTCGCAAAGAGTCAGACACGACTGTGCGACTTCACCCACTCACTCACTCACTCACTCAGCTGGTAAAGAATCCACTGGCAATGCAGGAGACCTCGGTTCAATTTCCGGGTTGGGAAGATCCCCTGGAGCAGGAAACAGCTACCCACTCCAGTTTTCTGGCCTGAAGAATTCCATGGACTATATAGTCCATGGGGTTGCAAAGAGTCGGACATGATTGAGTGACTTTCACTTTCAAAATTTTATATGAGACAGTTAGATAGCATCACTGACTCAATGGACATGAATCTGAGCAAACTCTGGGAGATGGTGAAGGACAGGGAAGCCTGGTGTGCTGCAGCCCATGGGGTCACAACGAGTTGGACACGACTTAGTGACTGAACAACAGCAAAACCTTATGTATTTAAAACACATGTATGTACATCTATGTATAAGACCACACACAGAAAATGGACACAGCATTATTTTCATCGGTGAGTGATCACAGTTATAGATAAACACGTGAACACACAAGCCCGATATCTGTGTGAGTGGGTAGCTCTACACTGTTTATAACAAATATGTGCTGTTGGTTTAGCTTAAAGTTGAAAGTGAAAGTCACCCAGTCGCGTCTGGCTGTTTGTGACCCCATGGACTATACAGTCCATGGAATTCTCCAGGCCAGAATACTGGAGTGGGTAACCTTTTCCTTCTCCAGGGGATCTTCCCAACCCAGGGATCGAACCCAGGCCTCCTGCATTGCAGGTGGATTCTCTACCAGCTGAGCCACAAGGGAAGCCCAGCTTAAAGTTATGAGTGGATTAATGAAAATACAGGTGTGCTGCTTTAAGGATAATAATTATTAATGATAATTTATTGTACTTTTCTTCCTTTTGTATATAAGGCGTGTATAACAGTATCACCCAATGATTAGCTGCTGTTCCCAGAACGTGTTCTCCTATCCCCATTAGGATGAAAAGATATATCAAAGTTCAAATGAAAGGTAATGTATAGAAAATAGTAAATACTATTTTCAAAACCTCAGATAAATGTTGTCATAGAGGAATATTGAAGAATATAACTATGTTCCTTTAAAACCTCACTTCAATTATTTAAAATCAATTTTAGAAGGAAATATCTCCAAATACATTAGCTATTTCCCTGCCTCTGAAAACAGAATACACATCCTGAATATAAAGCAGTGCTTTAAAAACAGTTTCTTACCGTGATGATCTGCCACTGAAACACCTTGGGACAGACTTTGTAATTTTTCCTCTTGTACTACATGCTCTCAGACTGATGTTCTCATTGAGGTTTTATGCTTGTTTCCATCATTTTACTGTTTCTTTCTTGCCAGGCTAGTAAACCCTGGCCATTATCAATATCAATATTGATACTAACACTGATACCAATAACCAAGTATGTTCAGTTCAGTTCAGTCGCTCAGTCATGTCTGACTCTTTGCGACCCCATGAATCGCAGCACGCCAGGCCTCCCTGTCCATCACCAACTCCCGGAGTTCACTCAAACTCATGTCCATCGAGTCTGTGATGCCATCCAGCCATCTCATCCTCTGTCGTCCCCTTCTCCTCCTGCCCCCAGTCCCTCCCAGCATCAGAGTCTTTTCCAGTGAGTCAACCAAGTATGTTAGAACTGTACAAAAAATAAGAGTAATAGATCATGATGGGGTACTGAGAAGTACTTAATATGACTAAGATACATGAGCTTTGTGTCATCGAGTTTAGCTATTAAAGCTCTTTATTTTTTTCTTGGTTTTTGACTCATCAATTTGTCATAGATGAGGTTGCTGAATGTTTGATTTCCAAACAGTTGAGGGGCTATTATTTTTTCATAGCTCTTTATTTATATTTGTTAATATATGCACATATATCTTTGCGACCCAGTGGACTGTAGCCCACCATGTTCCTCTGTCCATGGGATTTTCCAGGCAAGAGTACTAGAATGGGTTGCCATTTCCTTTGCCAGAGGATCTTCCCGACCCAGGGATCGAATCCAGGTCTCCAGCATTGTAAGCAAGACGCTTTACCGTCTGAGCCATCAGGGAGGTTCTATACATGTATATAGCTGAAGTTAAAAATGACATCACTTAACATGATTATACCAGAATTATCTACAACTGTGCAGATTACGCAGCAACATAAAATGCTTATGATGGAACATTATTCTTAAAAAAGAAAGCAAGATGCTGAGTGGTATATAAACTATAACAGGAATTATCAAAAATTCTCTAAGGCTGTGGAAAAAAGGCTGAAGAGAAATAAGTGAAAAGAGCATCCATTACTAGGTTAAGGTGATGGCATTACACTTTTCTATATTTCCAACCCTGAGCAGGGTTGTATGCTCAGTCACTCAGTCATGTTTGCATCTTGTGACCCCATGGACTGTAGCCTGCCAGGCTCCTCTGTCCATGGGATTCTCCAGACAAGAATACTGGCATTAGTATTGCTAAATTAATTAAAGAAGGAGGTCATTAGCGTGAGGTGGTTCTCATACCTTAGCAGCCTAACTTAAACAAATGAAACCTAAGCCCAAAGTGCATCACTGGGATGACCCAGAGGGATGGGATGGGGAGGGAGATGGGAGGGGGGTTCAGGATGGAGAACTCATGCACACCCATGGCTGATTCATGTCAAAGTATGGCAAAACCACTACAATAATGTAAAGTAATTAGCCTCCAATTAAAATAAATAAATTTAAAAAAATTTTTTTTAAAGAAAAAAAAAAGAACTGAAAACCAAAGGATGACCAATCACAAACAGCTAACCAGGCTTTCTCAAGTAATGCAACTGCTAAAGCTGTAGCCAATCAAAGACTTCCTTGCTTTGCTTCCACCTCTTTTCTATAAAAGTCTTGCCCCTACCTCCCATTTCCGGTTTGGCACTGCCCAATTAAAATCAAGTTTTGCTCAAAAAAAAAAAAAAAAAACCTCTTAAAATTTTTCAGAGGCTTCAGTTTATCTTTCAAGAATATCATTTCAAAAGTTAACAAGCAAAGGTATAACAGAAAAGTCCAGCAAGGGGCCCACAGTTCCTGCCACAACCCCCTCACTGGACATTTGGTTTTCATCAGTAAGCATCAGTGCATGCCTCGCAGCTCTGAATCTTGGACCCAAGGTCTACCCAAGGCTTTGTCAGAGAAAGCATCCTCCCATTAGGTTCATTTACCTAGCAACAGGGATCCTTACAATGTGAAAGGAAATTGGGCTTATTAGGAAACAGAGTCCTTAGCACTCTTTTTTTTTTTTACTTTAAAAATTTTTGGCAGTTAGTGAGGGATCTCTTTAGTGAGAAACCTATATGCAGGTCAGGAAGCAACAGTTAGACCTGGACATGGAACAACAAACTGGTTCCAAATAGGAAAAGGAGTATGTCAAGGCTGTATATTGTTACCCTGCTTATTTAACTTATATGCAGAGTACATCATGAGAAATGCTGGCCTGGAAGAAGCACAAGCTGGAGTCAAGACTGCCGGGAGAAATATCAATAACCTCAGATATGCAGATGACACCACCCTTATGGCAGAAAGTGAAGAGGAACTAAAGAGCCTCTTGATGAAAGTGAAAGAGGAGAGTGAAAAAGTTGGCTTAAAGCTCAACATTCAGAAAACGAAGACCGTGGCATCTGGTCCCATCACTTCATGGGAAATAGATGGGGAAACAGTGTCAGACTTTATTTTTTTGGGCTCCAAAATCACTGCAGATGGTGATTGCAGCCATGAAATTAAAAGACGCTTACTCCTTGGAAGGAAAGTTATGACCAACCTAGACAGCATACTGAAAAGCAGAGACATTACTTTGCCAACAAAGGTCCGTCTAGTCAAGGCTATGTTTTTTCCAGTGCTCACGTATGGATGTGAGAGTTGGACTGTGAAGAAAGCTGAGCGCCAAAGAATTGATGCTTTGGAACTGTGGTGTTGGAGAAGACTCTTGAGAATCCCTTGGACTGCAAGGAGATCCAACCAGTCCATCCTAAAGGAGATCAGTCCTGGGTGTTCATTGGAAGGACTGATGCTAAAGCTGAAACTCCAATACTTTGGCCACCTCATGTGAAGAGTTGACTCATTGGAAAAGACCCTGACGCTGGGAGGGATTGGGGGCAGGAGAAGAAGGGGATGACAGAGGATGAGATGGCTGGATGGCATCACCAACCCAATGGATGTGAGTTTGAGTGAACTCTGGGAGTTGGTGATGGACAGGAAGGCCTGGCGTGCTGTGATTCATGAGGTCACAAAGAGTCGGACACGACTGAGTGACTGAACTCAACTAAACTGAGGGATCTTAGTCCTCCCACCAGTGATGGAACCCAGGCCACAGCTGTGTAAGCACCAAGTCCTAACCACTAGACTTTCAGGGAACTCCCAACTATCACTATTTTTGAAGAATATTTGCAATATAATCCCAAGAGGAGTATCTTCTGGCACCAAATTAAAATTTTCCATTTCCATAACATTTAAGAATGCATTTCGCATTTAAGATCTTAACCATTTAAGGTCTCCATCTCAGTTGTGAACATTTATCAGTCCAGTCCCTTAGCATGCATTAATTAAGCTCTTACTGTGTGCCAGGCAGTACAGCACACACACTGAACAATACTCAAATAGCAACATGGGGCTAAATTCATCATTCTGTATAAAAGTCTTCATTCCACAGTTTTGGCCTCAGTTTTGTTTTGTAAAAAATAGCTTCAACAAGGGCTTTGGTCCTCTCCTTTCCATAGTTCTCCCTTTCGCTATCTGCTAATAAGTTACATTTAAACTCTTCTCCTTGTCGGCTTGATTTTGGAATACAGTAGAAAAGAGAGAGATAGACTTTCCACAGACAGATGAGGTCTGCTCACAATTAATTGCTTACTTTGTTGGATGAAATTTAAGGACAATACAGATGCTGTCTTAAAGAAGTCAAAGTGACTCTTGCAGACTGAGAGAACTCTGCCTTCTGGTGAAAAAATGGCCTTTTAAAAGGAATAAGATAACATTTATTGCAAGGATGCATGTGAACAATTCCACATCAGAGCCAAGAGAAAGAACTCAGTAAGTTGCAAAGAGCTAGTATTCAGGCATGTGGAGAGCATGCTAAACAGATGCCTTAACCTCAGCAGTTATCTTCCTTTCAGAAGCACTTTTTTTTTTTGGTAAACAGTACACAAAAGCCATATGTATGATAATAATCTCAGCACATTAGACCTTCTCCATGCTGAATAGAAATACTAATTCCCGAGGTGAAATACCTGCTGGGCTGTGGATGACAATACTGCCATCTGATACTACAAAGCCGCAGAGGTGATGCTCAGCATTCAGGGGGATTTTTCACAGTGAAAAATGCACTCCACTCCATTGTCCCTGCAAAAGGATGAGCAAGCACCTGGCAGCAGAGACTCAACTGCAAAGGGGAGAGTGGGGAAGGACCTAGAAAAGATCTGAGGGCGTATGTAACGGGAAGAGCTATGCAGCATGCGGGCTGGTCAAGAAGAAAGGAGACCAAAATAACTCGGGGCATTTCTGTGCTTTCCCTCATGATGTATAAACACATCAAGCACATAATCAAACTGTAAATAAAAACCCACAGTTTTGAGAAAGACTCCCAGATGCAGCTGTATGTGAATATGCACACACACACACACACACACACACACACACACACGTCACACACACAACATTATGGGTTTTTTAATGTTTTTTTTTTTTTTTCTTAAAAATCTTATCCCAGGAGAGAATTGAGACAAAACAGGTGTCCCCTTTTCTGTAACCATTTGTGGTTGCCTGGGAGCGGGGAGCGGGGGGCGGGGGTCGGGGAGCGGGAGGCGGGGGTGGAGTGGGGCGGCTCAAGTCTTCAGTGTAGTTACTTGTTTGCACCAACAGAGGGCTAACCACTTCCCCTTCGATGCCTTAACTGCGGTCCAACGCCCTGAGTGCACTGAGAACTGCTGCTTTTGTTGTTGTGTCAATCTCTTGACAAATTCATGGACTGTAGCCCACCAGGGTTCCCTGTCCTTCATTATCTGCTCCAGAAATGAAGCAGCTGGGCCAAAGCAGAAACAACATTCAGCTGTGGCTGTGTCTGGTGGTGAAAGTAAGTCCAATGCTATAAAGAACAACATTCCTAACCTGGAATGTTAGGTCTTTGAATCAAGGTAAACTGGATGTGGTCAAGCAGGAGATGGTAAGATTGAACATCAACATTTTAGGAAGCAGTGAACAGAACAGAAATGGGCAAACTTAATTCAGGTGACCATTATATCTTCTAAGGAAGAAGAAGAAGGAGTAGCCCTCACAGTCAACGAAAGAATTCGAAATGCAGTACTTGAGTGCAACTTCAAAAAACAACAGAATGATCTTGGTTCATTTCCAAAGCAAACCATTCAACATCACAGTAATCAAAGCCTATGCCCCAAGCTCTGACGCCAAAGAAGCTAAAGTTGATCAGTTCTATGCAGACCTACAACATCTTTTGGAACTAACACACACACACACACACACACACAAATGTCCTTTTCATCACAGGTGATTGGAATGCAAAAGTAGGATATCAAGAGATACCTGGAATAACAAGCAGGATTTGCCCTAGAGCACAGAATGAGCAGGGCAAAGGCTAGCAGAGTTTTGTCAAGAGAACACACTGGTCATAGCAAACACCCTTTGCCAACAACCCAAGAGACAACTCTACACATGCGCATCACCAGATGGTCAACGGCAAAATCAGATTGAGTATGTTTTTTGCAGCCAAAGAAGGAGAAGCTCTATACAGTCAGTAAAAACAAGACCTGGAGCTGACTGTGGCTCAGTCATCAGCTCCTTATTGCAAAATTCAGGTTTAAATTGAAGAAAGCAGGGAAAACCAATAGGCAATTTGGGTATGATCTAAGTCAGATCCCTAATGATTATACAGTGGAGGTGACGAATAGGTTCAAGAGATTAGATCTGGTAGACAGAGTGCCTGAGGAACTATGGATGGAGGTTCATGACACTGTATAGGAGGCGGTAATCAAGACTATCCCCAAGAAAGAGAAATGGAAGAAGGCAAAGCGATTGAGGAGGCTTTACAAATAGCTAAGGGAAGAAGAGAAGTGGAAAGCTAAGGAAGAAAGGAAAAGATACACCCAATTGACTACAGAGTTCTAGAGTATAGCAAGGAGAGATAAGAAGGTTCTTAAATGAACAATGCAAAGAAATAAAGGAAAACAATAGAATGGGAAAGACTAGAGATCTCTTTAAGAAAATTGGAGATACTAAAGGAACATTTAATGCAAGGATGGGCACTATAAAGGACAGAAATGTTAAGGACCTAACAGAAGCAAAAGAGATTAAGAAGAGGTGGTAAGAATACACAGAAGAACTTTACAAAAGAGTTCTCAATGACCCAGATAACCATGATGGTGTGGTCATTCACTGAGAGCTAGATATCCTGGAGTGTGAAGTCAAGTGGGTCTTAGAAAGTGTTACTAGAAACAAAGCTAGTGGAGGTGATAGAATTCCAGCTGAGCTATTTAAAATCCTAAAAGATGATGCTGTTAAAGTGCTGCACTCGAAATGTCAGCAGATTGGGAAAACTCAGAGTGGCCACAGGACTGGACAACATCAGTTTTCATTCAGTCTCAAAGAAGGGCAATGCCAAAGAATGTTCAAACTACCATACAATTGCATTCATTTCACATGCTAGAAAGGTTATGTTCAAAATCCTTCAAAACAGGCTTTAGCAGAATGTGAACCAAGACCAATGCATATATGATTGTACGATCACTAATACTCATAGATGTAGAGTTGACTTTTATAGTCAGATTTTTAATCTCCTTTTACATACAAGGAATCTGGGATTCAGAGACACCAACAACTTTGCACAGGGTCGCAGAGCTTGTGAGGACAGAACTGATTTTCAGACATTTTAAATTTCTACTACAATATACTTATTCAAAGAAAGAGAGGGCTTTTATGACCATAGAATATTTTATACAAATATAAATATCAAATTGCCCTCTTAATGAAGGACAAAGGGAACTTTGCCTATTGGATGTCTTACAGGTGTCATACCCAGTATGGAACCTGTTACCTATGATACCTCCTCCACTCAATGTCAGCTCTTCATTAACCATCTTCTGAATGTCTGCAAAGCTCAGATGTTCAGGTAAGACTGAAATCCTTAATCTTATTCTCATTGGCATTGGAAAGCAGTTGTGAATTTATGATGCATGGTTTAAGACATCACTTATAAGGAATCAATGGTTTCCCAGCAACTCCTCAGGCTTCAGAAGATGTAGGTGTTTCTAAATAAATCCCGCTGAATGTGAGTCAATTCGTGTGTGTGTAAGTAACTGCTGTCCTCCACTCTCCTTGCCCTGCTCTCCCCACCTGCTACCCCCACCTTCACCAAATTCTATGGCTTTGCATTTGTGCTCCCTCTTTCCTTCTAGGCATCCATAAAATTGTCATTGGAACAGGAGCAGTGAAAAGAAGATGAACCAAAAGACTAGCAAAATCAAACTTTGCTGTCCAAATTCTCAGAGCTAAAATTCCTGAGAAGAGCTACAGAACAGACTTTTATTTTAATGTCTTCAAAGATTGACTCAAACTAATTATTGCTCTTAGCGAGTAACAGGAAAGTTTTGAATATTCTTTTTGCTATAGGGGACTTTTAACAAAAGAAAGAGTGCCACCAGCTCGAACTTCAAGATATGTGGACCATCAAAACATCACCGTAAACTCTTTCTACATTTGAGTGACCAAAAGCCCCTGAAAACATTTATTTGAGATAGCATGTAAAGAGGAGAAGATACGTCAAATTGTAACCCAGAAAACATATATAACTCTGCGAGTTGTACACCTTATGGTACACTGTGAAACTGAGAGTTGTTCGGTCATCTCTGACTCTTTGCAGCCCCATGAACTATAGCCTGCCAGGCTCCTCTGACCATGGGATTCTCCAGGCCAGAATACTGGAGTGGGCAGCCATCCCCTTCTCCAGGGGATCTTCCTAACCCAGGGATTGAACCCAGGTCTACATTGCAGACAGATTCTTTACAGTCTGAGCCACCAGGGAAGCCCTATGGTACACTGAAGTTCCTTAAATTGTCAATAAGTGCAGCACATTAATGTTGACTTTTGAAAATTCAGAGAAATACCTTTACTGTTTAAATGCACTTATTAAAATGTGTTTTACTATTTAAAATTATCTCAAAGGTTTAAAAGTAGATCCCTTCCATTTAACAGATCATCATTAATTAATGACAATGAACCACTCTCAGCCTCAAATAGCCCCCTCCTTGCAACAGTGTCCTTACAAGAAAATGGGACACACTTATACTCTACTTCCCTCAATAACATGTGCAAAGCTGAAGCCTGTTTGTGTAGTATATAATACTAAGAAATGTGATGTTCATATGTCACGACATTATGCTTTAAATAATTAGCTAAACCTAAATAAAGAAAATTGATCATCAGCTTGTTTTCAGAAATTTTTCAATTACACAATTACATTTAAGGGTAGCACACTGAACAAACAGCATTTTTCCTAGTCAAATATAGTTTTTCTTGCTGTTATTTTACATATGTATTTTTATTTTTTATTTGTATATCTCTCTTGTTAAAGGGTAGAAAAAGAGTGGTCAGACACGACTGAGTGACTGAGCACACAGCCTACACACATGCTTATCACAGAACAGAACTTATTTCTAGTAGCATAAAAATAACCATTCATGATTGCTTAGATGCCAGAAATATGAAGTAGACTGTCAAGATAATAACGGTGGTGGTGGTTTAGTCGCTAACTCGTGTCTGAGTCTTGTGACCTCATGGACTGTAGCCTGCTGGGCTCCTCTGTGCATGGCATTCCCAGGCAAGAATACTGGAGTGGGTTACCCTTTCCTTCTCCAGGGGATCTTCTGGACCCAGGGATCGAGTCTGTATCTCCTGCATTGCAGGCAGATTCTTTACCCACTGAGCCACCAGGAAATAATAAGAGATTCTAAAGAGAACTTTTTTATTTTTTGAAATAAAGGTTTAAGAAGCCTTCAGGCGACTGAAATAAGCTGCTTAATTAAGTGATAATATCAGGGAAAAGAACACTGTCAGAGTCTAATGACTCCCACAGGAGATTCACCAGGTACAGCCAGATAATTCCCAAAATGAATTTTGGTATAAAATTGAGATGTTTACAGGACTCCTTCTTGGCCTCTTTAAATAGAGTACTTATTTTTAAAACCATCATTTTGAGTCTCCCTTTTAGGGAGTTGGATGGCTACAGTCAACAATGAAAGCTAAATCATCCCACCTGGTTAACACGTCTTCCCAAGCATGATGGAAATTTTATTTTAATCTCATCAGCAGCAGATCAAAATTAATCTTATTAGCCTAGTCCTATAACAAAAAGGAGAATTTTGATATCTGATGCCTTCATATATATCACACTCTGCTCGTAAGGAAAGTGCACAGAGCTGTGAAACTGTGAAGTCAAGCCAGTTTTAATTTTACTGATAGTCTCCTAGAAGTTGGCAAGTTCAAAGCAAGTAGCCTCTCCTATCATTCTAGGAAAACATTGCAGGGGTGCGTTCTTGATCTTCAGTAGGATGACTCCGTGCAGCTAAGGAGAGCAATGGGGAAGTAACACACTGGCCTCGCAAAGCGGGGTCAGTGCCTCATCTGACAACATATGAGATGTCTGACCTTCACTGTGTCACGTAACTTCTCCAAATCTGTTTCCTTCTCTCACGCCTCAAAGACTTGTTGTAAGGATTAAATGATGCAACTACACGTAAGAGCTTAACACAGAGCCAGCCATGCAACAGACAGTGAAACAGCAAAGTTAGTTCTCATCACATTTCTTGGTATAATTCACTCTAGTGAAGCCAGGGTATCTGCGCCTACAGTGTCACCTGTTGAAGGTCTTGTCTGAGCATGGCTGAGAGAAGGACCATGCCATCCACTCAGTAAGTTCAGCTGCAGAGCCTGCAGCATTATTTCCTTGCCAACTCAATGCAGCAGCATTTATTAAATGCTTCCTGCATGCACAGTCCTCTTTTCATAGCCTAGATAACACCTCTGGAAAATATTTTTAAGGCAAAAAGAAATGGTCACTGCCTTTGAAGATATATAAACTTGTGAGTGGAGGGTACAGACTTCTGTATCTTATTTTGGGGCAGAAATAGTGATATAGAAAATATAAGCAAGGGTATAGAAAACCCATGCCTATATTACTCATTGTGTGTGTGTGTGTGCTAAGTTGCATTAGTCGTGTCCAACCCCTTGCGACCCTAGGGGCCATAGCCAGCCAGGCTCCTCTTTCCATGCGGTTCTCCAGGAAAGAATACTGAAGGGGGATGCCATGCCTTTCTCCAGGGGATCGTCTCGATGCAGTGACTGAACCCACATCTCTTACGTCTCCTGCATTGGCGGGCGGATTCTTTACCACTAGCGCCACCTGAGAAGCCCATATGACTCATTAATATAGAGGATTTCTCTCAACTCTGCATTTTAAGGGAGTCCAGAAAGTTCCCTTGCTGTTGATACACTATTGCTTCTCTCTGTGGCTGAGGAAGCAGGTCCAGGCAGCAATGCGGAGGTTTCTTTGCATGTTCAGCTGTCTGAAAGTCTGCTGCTGCAAGGCAGTCCCTGGACATAAGCTTTCCTGGCCCCTCTCTCATGCACAAAAGCTTCTTCTCTGTTAGGCTTAGATTGTGAGCATGATGGAGCAAGCGCATGGAATGAACAGCAAGTATTTAAAGAAAACAGATTAGACATGCCAAAATAATCGCTTGACTAAAATCAGTTATTCTGCATTTTTAGATCAATTTCTATAAAGGTCTATACCATGCATTCATGAAGGAATTAACAACAAAAAGAACAGAACACAAGTGTTTAAAAATAATGTTTAAGTTAGTGAGGCAGAACCGGATCTCCTTGAAGTCTCCTACGGGACACCCACACAGAAACTGTGTGTGTGATTTCTCATCAATATATATGCATAACTCCTCTACTCTGGGGCTGGGAGTAAACTCTGGTAACAAAAGTCTCAGGTAATGATCCCTTGTTCTTGCTTGGTAGTTGAATTGCACCTACATTCTTGCCAAAGACCTTTAATGTTTCCTTTTGCACAGCCTACCCTCACCACGTCTGACTGAGGTGCACTGCCCAGGATACTGCCAGCTGGTCTTACTTCCTTCATTTTGGTTTCATGAGATGTGCATCATGTGATGGGGTTGCTCAGTAGTAAGGAACCCACCTGCCAATGCAGCAGACACAAGAGGCGAGCATGTGATCCCTGGGTCGGGAAGATCCCCTGGAGAAGGAAATGGTAACCCACTCCAGTATTCTTGCCTGGGAAATCCCATGGACAGAGGGGCCTGGCAGGCTTTTGTCAACTGTACCCGACTTTGGTATCAGGTTGCGAGGCTGAGGCCAGGTCTAGGTGTAACCTGAGTACACACCCTTTGAGCCACTGGGACAAGGTAGAAGAGCCCATAGGACCCATGAAGCATTCAGGGAGTTCAGTTCAGTCGCTCAGTTGTGTCCGACTCTTTGCGACCCCATGGACTGCAGCACACCAGGCTTCCCTGTCTATTACCAACTCCTGGAGTTCACCAAACCCATGTCCATCAAGTCAGTGATGCCATCCAGCCATCTCATCCTCTGTCGTCCATCTCTCCTCCTGCCTTCAATCTTTCCCAGCATCAGGGTCCTTTCCAATGAGTCAGTTCTTCATATCAGGTGGCCAAAGTACTGGAGTTTCAGCTTCAGCATCAGTCCTTCCAATGAATATTCAGGACTGATTTCCTTTAGGATGGACTGGTTTGATCTCCTTGCAGTCCAAGGGACTCTCAAGAATCTTCTCCAAGACCACAGTTCAAAAACATCAATTCTTCGGCTCTCAGTTTTCTTTATTCGTGAAGTATTGAGAGGGGCCAAAAAGGGCCCTGGCTACTCTGCTTGCTGACTCTTACTAAGGACTTCAGATGCAGTCCTGGCCCATTCCCTACTGGCCAACTCTGACAGAAGGGGTACCAGCTTGCTGATGCCAGGGTTCACATTCTCAGCAGCCAGGATGGGGTGAGAGTCAGAGCAAGGGCTGACATCATTCCTCAGCAACAGGCACAACTCTGATCCACTTTCAACAAGATAGTCCTATAGCATTTTGAAGAGAATATTTGGACCCACCTTCCACCTTCTTGATTGTATCTTAAAGCTCTTAGTTTTTCACAGCCAGTTCTGAGGTTCTGAGATTGGACTTATCTATGGTTAGAATCCAGGCCCTTGCACTTCCTCGCCACATGATCTTAATCTCTCTAAGGCTCCGTTTCTGCATTTGTGAAATAGGGTTAATGATAGTTCCTTTCTCACAGGGTTGTATTAAGTTGCATATACAAAGCAATTCAGAATAACTGGCATGTGATAAATATACAGTAATTGTGAGCCATCACTATCAGCAGCAGCAGCAGCAGCAACAGCCTCATTATTAAAGTCCCTACCATCCTTGGATGACTCTAGTGCCCAGAGACTGCAAAGACCGGAGAAGCAGGTAGGCTACACCAAACATGGCCAAACCACCCAGGATTGCTAATCCATGCACTGATGCCATTCTGCCTTATGCTGGGGTTTGTGGTTATTTTTAACCACATTTAGGAGAATTAAATCCACAGCCGTTTCTAGGCTATTTAGTAGAATTATTTTTTCTAGTCCCTGTGTTTCATGAGTGCTTTTGTACTCATTGATTTAGACTTGCAATTATTTTCTGAACACACTCCAGCAAAATGGCATCAAAAGCATAAACAGGAGAAAACAAAAAGCCTTTTGTTTTATGAAATTTTACTTAACTATTAATTTTACTGAATACAATTTCACTTGTTAGAAAACACTGATTTTTATATTTTCCATTGCAGGTTGTCTATTTCTATCTCATTTCTCTGAAATTCTAAAGTACTGTCTAGTTACTTAGACAAAGAAGATGTTGATGAGCAGCCAGAAGTCATGGTCTCCTCACCTAAGAATCAAAAAAAGGAAGAAATGCTAAGATAGGTAAGGAGGAATTGGTATTGCACACTGTGGTGGGCAAACCCAAGGTGGACCCCTGATTCATGCCTTCTTGTTTTCACACTCTGTGTGATCCCTTCCTCTTGAGTGTGGGCAGGAACTGTGACTTGTTTTCCCTCAATAGAACATAGCTGAGGTGACGGGATGTCATTTCTGTGATTGGGAAACATAGGGAGATTCTCACCCTTGCTGGTTCGATAAAGTATATAAACTTTGTTGGGGTGGCCCACATGGCAAAGAACTGGGGGCGCCCTCTGGGAACTAGGAACTTAGGATCTGTCCGTCAATAGCTAGTAAAGATCCGAGCCTTTCAGTTGTACGACTACAAGGAACTGAGCTCTGCTAACAACCACATGAGCTTGGAAGTGGATCCTTCCACAGTCAAGCCTTCAGAGGAGACTGTGGCCTTGGCCAAAACATGATTACAGCTTTGTGAAACCGTGTAGCAGAGGACCCAGCTAAGCCAGGCCTGGACTCCTGACTACAGAAACTGTGAGATAGTAAGTGTGTGGAGTTTTTTAAATTCAATTTTATTTTTTATGGGCGTATGATTGATTTACAATGCTGTGTTAGTTTCAGATGAACAGTAAAGTAATTTGGTCATGTCTGACTCTGTGCAACCCTATGAACTGTAGCCCTCCAGGCTCCTCATCCATAGCCTTCTCCAGCCAAGAACACTAGAGTGGGTTGCCAAGCCACTCAATTATACATATACTCTCAATTACACATATACATATACACTCTTTTTCAGATTTTTTCTCATACAGGTTATTTCAGAATATTGAGTAGAGTTCCCTGTGCTATACAGTAGGTCCTTGCTGATTTTTAATTCACACTAAAAGTTGTGTTACTTTGGCCACCTGAAGCAAAGAACTGACTCCTTAGAAAAGCCCCTGATGCTGGGAAAGATTGAAGGCAGGAGGAAGGGGATGACAGAAGATGAGATGGTTGGATGGCATCACCAACTCATGGACATGAGTCTGAGCAAGCTCTGGGAGTTGGTGATGGACAGGGAAGCCTGGCTTGCTGCAGTCCATGGGGTCACCAAGAGTCAGACACAACTGAGCAGCTGAACTGAAAAGTTGTGTTACAGCTTAACTTGAAATTTTTCTTTTTAAAATTTTGTTAATTTTTATTTATTTCTCTTTTTTTAATTGGAGTACAATTGCTTTACAATGTTGTGTTAGTTTCTATTGTAGAATACCATGAATCAGCTTGATTGGATTGGGATTGATGGGATCGATTTGATTGGATTGGATTGAATTTTTTCTGTAAGTTGACTGATTTCATTTGGTTTGGTTTAGTTTGATTTGGTTTGCTTTTATGTATTCAGTTTGATTTGACTGGATAGAAAATAGGCCTTTAGTGATGTGGTGGTGAGTTGTTGGGGAGAGAAGGCATTCTGTGGGCCTATGATGAAGACTCAGTCTTTAGTGAGGTCATGCCTTTGGACTGTGAATTTCACAAGTTTCTCCTTTTTTCCCCACCCCTTTCAGGTGAGACAGGATGGCTAGATTACACTGGCTTTGGGAACAGGCATACATACCTCAGAGGCATTACAGGTTTGGTTGCAGACCACTGCAATAGAGCAGATATTTTAATAAAATAGTCACATGAATTCTTTTGGCTTCTCAGCGCCTATGAAAGTTATATTATACATATATCCCCTCCCTGTGTGTTGTTTTAAGCCACTAAGTTTGAGATAATATTGTTCTGCAGCTCCAGGTAACTAAGACTGACATCTGTTAGTGCCAGTCACTGGATTCTTACTTTCACATATACAGCTTCACAGTACTCCCAATAATTCTGGGAAGATGGCTTATTCATAATTTCAGAGAGAGAAAATTGATGTTTGGGGATGTTAAATACCTTTCCTAGGGCTACTCAGCTATACTGAGCTAGGGTTATAATTCATAGAAAGAGATTTGTGTGATTTGTCTTTCTCATTTTGATCAAAATGTGCTAAGTTAGGTAAGGGCTGTCTCTTACTTTTATTCTTCATAAGTAAAATGAAAAGGATTTAAAAATATCTGTTCCATTAGAACTAGTAGGACTGATGAGACAATGCCTTCAAGAAACTCTTTGCTCCTTGGAGTAAAACCTGTAAATGCAGTTAATATTTGAAACAACTTAAAAAATGTTAAATTATGTTTGGGAACACATGTACACCCATGGTGGATTCATGTCAGTGTATGGCAAAACCAATACAGTATTGTAAAGTAAAATAAAGTAAAAAAAATAAAAATAAAAATAATCTGTAAAAAAAAAATATAAGTGAACTACTGAGGAAGCACTTGCTTTCTGAGAACAATTATTTCTTCTTTGTAACTAAAAGATGGTGACTTAACAAGAATGTAATTTAGACTCTAGCAATATTACACAGAAAGTATTTCAACTATTTATTTCTCGGAATGGACATGGAAGGTGAATGAGTCCTTTTCTGACACACACAGAACTTCTTTTTATCATTCTTTATGGCATTTGCTCTGCAAAATTTGCAAAAATGATTGCTTATTTAGTACTCGAGGATACTTCTTTACCTTTCCGTTCTCTAAACATTGTTGGAGACTTTCTACTCTTATATTTAGCCTAAAATCTTGCACGTTGAGCTAACGGTATTGGGTTCCAATAAAGGGACAGAGAACTAAGAACCGGACAACTAGGACTCAAAAGAAAAAAAGGTTTTGACTTTGCTTTTTAAAATTCACCAAACTGTGCTGCTGGAAGTATCCAGATAAATCATCTGGTCAATGGAGGAAAGTAAGATATGAATAGAATCATTCAGTAGAATGTAAATAATATTTATCCTATCTGCCTTATCATAACATGAAACTATCTTAAAGAATAAAAAAGTAAGGTAAAAGTGTTAGTCACCTAGTCATGTATGACTCTTTGCAACCCTATGGCCTACAGCCCACCATGTCCATGGGATTCTCCAGGCAAGAATACGGGAGTGGATATCCAGTCCCTCTTCCAGGGGATCTTCCCTGACAGCGGGATGAATCCAGGTCTCCTGCACTGCAGGCAGATTCTTTACTGTCTGAGCCACCAGGGAAGTCCATGGTAAAGAATAAACCACCATACAAAACATAGTGCATTTTAAATATTCAATCTCTCCCCCATCATGTATCTTTAAAGTGGGGATCTCCCATCAGGCTCCTCTGTCCATGGAATTTTCCAGGCAAGAATAGAGGAGTGGGTTTCCATTTCCTCCTCCAAGGGAGCTTCCTGACCCAGGGATCCAACTCAAGTCTCTTGCATCTCCTGCACTGGCAGGAGAATTCTTTACCACTGTGCAACCTGAATATTACTCAGCCATAAAATGGAATAAAACCGTGCCATTTGAGGAGACATGGAGGGATTGGGGGCAGGAGGAGAAGGGGACAACCGAGGATGAGATGGCTGGATGCCATCACTGACTCGATGGACGTGAATCTGAGTGAACTCCCGGAGTTGGTGATGGACAGGGAGGCCTGGCGTGCTGCGATTCATGGGGTCGCAAAGAGTCGGACACGACTGAGCGACTAAACTGAACCGAACTGAGAGACTGTCACACAGAGTGAAGCAAGTCAAAAAGAGAGAAACAAATATTGTGTGTTGTTGTTGTTCAGTCGCTAAGTCTTGTTTGACTCTTTGCAACCCCATGAACTGCAGCACGCTAGGCTTCCCTGTCCTTGACCATCTCCTGGACTTTGCTCAGACTCATGTCCATTGAGTCAGTAATGTTATCTAACTATCTCATCTTCTGTGTATTGACACATATATGTGGAATCTAGAAAAATGGTACAGATGAACCTAACTGCAAAGCAGAAATAGGGACACAGACATACAGAACAAATATTTGGATACAAAGGAACCAAGGAGGGGAGATGGAGGTTAGATGGACTGAGAGATTGGGATTGACATGTATGCACTAATGGGCTTCCCTGGTGGCTCAGAGGTTAAAGCGTCTGCCTCTGATGCGGGAGACCCAGGTTCAATCCCTGGGTCGGGAAGATCCCCTGGAGAAGAAAATGGTAACCCACTCCAGTATTCTTGCCTGGAGAACCCCATAGACAGAGAAGCCTGGTAGGCTACAGTCCACGGGGTCACAAAGTGCTGGACATGACTGAGCGACTTTACTTTCACTTTCATGTATAAAAAAGTAAACTAAGGAGAACCTACTGTACAGCAAAGGGAACTCTACTCAATGCTCCATGGTGACAAAGAGGGCATATATGTATAGATAACTGATTCACTTTACTGTACAGCAGAAACTAGCCTAACATTATAAAGCAACTAAACTCCAATGAAAAATAAGCAAAATGAAAGCCAACAAAAGTTTAAAAAGAATGTTTCCTTCAGTTCCTCCCTTGAGGCTTGGCAGGCTGAAATAGCCACCTCCTAGATAGAGGGTAAGATAACCTAGCAGTTCAAACCTCATCTACGTTATACTCGCCTGTCCCCAGAGTCTCATGCCTCTTGCTCTGACACCAGCGTCTCCAGAACTGTCTCATTTTCCTTTGGCCAGATTCCTTCGATGGGTTGAAAAGAAATGTCTTCATCATTTGGCCTGACCTGCTCTATGCAGCCCGACTTCTCACTCCTCTAACAGGCGTACTCTTCCTTCCAGCACCCACTCCGATCAGGCTCTCCTCTGCCCACAGATTCTCTCCACTGAGTTTGCTCACCTACCCGCCCCACCCCCAACTCCCAGCTCTTCACATGTCCTCTAGACCCAAGCTTCATGTCATCTGCAGAGCTTTCCCCGCTAACTCACCAATCCCTGTTTCTGAATTCCCTTGATTGCTAGCTGGTAATGAGGCAAGGGCAAATCATTTCACCTTTTTGAGGATCAAAATCTTTGGGAAGCAGGTATTTGAAGAAATGGAGATGTTTCCACTGCTGATAGCCCATCATTCTGTACTAGGATGCTCTAAGTTGTCCTAGCAACTGATTAGAAACCAGTCACCATCAGGACTTGATTCAATCTAGTTGCCTGCAAGTGGAAAACTTTATGACTAGGACGTTCTGACTCATTCTGTGGTCTTATCCATTGTGCCACTGGCCCCTTAATTGTTCTGACTCATTCTGAAAACAATATTAAGAGAACCATTTATTCTGACTTCCGATTTTATAATCTCATTTCCTCATGGCTCTGACCATCATACTCCTAAAGCAAGGATAAACTCTGAACTATGTTAGTATCATGTTTTGCTTGAATTACTAATGTTTTTGTTTCCATCCATTATTCTAGTTATCTGGATTTAAGAGTGTACTGACAATATTTTTTCTACATCTGTGTGAATTCTGTCTTAATCAGATGCCGTTTGCGTCTTGTCTGTTCCTGGGTGCTTAATTTGAGAGGTATGTATACGCGCTGTCCCTCAGTCATGTCCAACTCTTGAGACCCCATGGACCGTAGCCTGCCAGGCCCCTCTGTCCAGGCCCCTCTGCCTGGGTTTTCCAGGCAAGAATACTGGAGTGTGTTGCCATTTCATTCTCCAGAGGATCTTCCTAACCCAGGGATGGAACCTACATCTTTTCTGTCTCCTGGATTGGCAAGCGGATTCTTTACCACTGAGTCCCCCGGCAAGTCCCTAATTTGCAGATAGCTATATGTGATCTCAAGGTGTAAGTTACATTAAGACACCTTATGCCCTCTATTTTAACTTCTGGGTTAACACGATCCCATCTCTCCATGATTTTAAACCCATGTAACTGCCCAATCTGCAGAGGGTTCAATTTATAGAACCAGCTGTCATTAGGTTAGGCCTCTTCAGGGAAGAAGGTTGAGATGTTTCTTCTAGTATCTAAGGTTCTACTACACCAATCAGTCCCAGAGTTGACTAAACTAAATTGATTCAGCCAAAGGGAGCATATTTTATTCTCTCCAGTGTTTAAAAAATACTAATAGAGCAACTGCTATGTGCTGGGCACTGTTTTAGTCATACATCAATGGAAAAAATAAGCAAATCCTTCATTTCTGGGTAGATGGGAATAAAAGAGGCAAACAAGTGGATATGTAAAAAAAATATGTTGCTAACGCTGAGGTGGAACTAAAGCCAGATGCCCGAGTGGACAGTGACTAGGGGATACAGTCAGGATGCGTGGGTTAAGAAAGGCTCTTTGAGGAGAGTGAGCAGAAGGCAGGCTGTGACTGAGACACAAGATGGACCCAGACATGTAATGTTCGGGGAAGATTATTCCCGATAGAGGAAGCCATTCCTGAAAAAGCCCTAAGCTGAGGATGAGCGCAGTGTGTTTGAGAAAAAAAACAGAAAAAAAAGCCAGAACACCCAGGCCAGGTGAAAAAGGGCAGGAGAGCAGGAGGAGAGGGAGGCAGGGAGCCGGTCACGCAGGATCTTTTAGGCGGTCTAAGGGGTTGGGACCTTATCTCAAGTTAGCAAGAGGCCATTAGAGGATCTTTACATAAAAGTGCTCACTCTAGTTACCATATAGTGAATAGATTGTGTGTGAAGTTGTCTCTCTGGGTGCGTGTGTGTGCAAGAGTAGAGACAGAAGATCAGTACATAACTCAGAGGAGACAGATGGCATTTGCAAACACGATGATAATGGTGAAGACGGAGAGAAGAAGACACACTGAGATGTTGTTATTCAAGTAAGAGAGGTTCCTAGAATAGGGATTATCTGATATATCAAAGGGCATCTTAGATGTGCCCAGCTTTAACACGCATAAAAGAAAGCAAAAAACCAAAGAGCATGTGGAGGGTTACTTTACAGCAGCATTTTCAAGGTAGAAGAGATCTCAAGTCACTTAACAGATGAAAATACATTGATCCTTTTACATAGACAACTTCCTCAAGGACATACAATTAAGTGACTCCAGAACAAAGACTACATCTCCTCATCATCTCTCTTTCTCACCATATACAGGCTCATTTCTAATTTGGAATTCTTCATTTGTATCACACTATACAGAGTTGATATTATAAAGCTGCAAGTTACTTAAAGAAAATCTCAGAAAAACCATTTATATATAAGCACCTCATATGTTCTAAGACCTTGATTGGTTGTGATTGAAAATAAGTCAAGAGAGAGAAAGTACTTTAGCATTTAGCATAGTCAGAGATCTGCCTACCTTTCTACATCCCTGAGTCTATTTCTGGTACTTCTGTGTGCCTGCAAACAGAAGAACTTTATTGGTCTAATAAAATGAATTTTGTGTATTCTCTTCAACTTTCTGGAAGCATTTGAAAAGGATTAATATTAATTCTTCTTTACATGTATGGTAGAATTCACTGACTCAATGAACGAGTTTGAGCAAGCTCCAGGAGTTGGGGACACAGGGAAGCCTGGCGTGCTGCAGTCCATGGGTCACAAAGAGTCAGACACGACTGAGCGACTGAACTGAGAACTCACCAGTGAAACCATCTAGTTCTGGGCTTTTCTTTGTTCAGAAGTTTTAATTACTCATTCAATCTCCATCTACTCATTCATTAATTTTAGATTTAATGAATCTGTTTAGATTTTTTATTTCTTCATGATTCAGACTTGGTAGGCTGCATATTTCTAGGCATGTACCCATTTCTTCTAGGTTTTCCAGTTTACTAGGAGGATTACATGTAATATTGCCAGAGCATTAAATATTGATGGTTTTAAATCATACAGTGGTTGCCAATCTTATGTCAAAGGATACAATAGAACATAGAATAAATCTAGACCCTAAAAGATGAGAAACACTTCAAACCACGTCTGGAGCATCCAGTGTGAATTCAAACAAGGGGCAGACATCTGATCTATGTCTCTTACCCAATTATGGACATAAACTTAGTTTTGAGATGACAGACAGAAACTTCCTCCGATTTTAAGGATCTCATCACCAAAGTGCAAGCCATGTGAATATATATGTGAACCTCTTTCTGGATGATTATCCTCATTTTGGTACCATGACACTCTCTATTCCCTAACAAACTTCCTGTTTATAAACTGCAAAGATTGTATTCCTAAGTGTTCACGTAGTTTTAAAAAATGCACCATAACTGTATTTGCTCATTTATCGAGTTATTCAGTGGATATTTGCTGAGCACCTACTATGTGCAGTGTAATAGATTTTTAATCAGAATATATGGAGAAACATTTCAACTTTATTTTCTTTCTCTAGAGGAAACTCATATTTAACAGTTCTTTTATATCTTCATAAGATTAGGTTTGAAAAATTTAAACTTTTCAAACTGCTGTTTATGCCTTAGAAGAAATGACTGATCAGTTAGTATATATTGCTATTAGGTGATAATATTCGGTGGCCTAAAATCCATGCTTTTTGTTTTTTAGTTTTTGTCCTTTCTCTTTGTGTGTCTCTATCTCGGTGTCTCCATCAATTCATTATTTTCATTTTACATATTCAATACAGAAATGATCAATGTCAGCTTTAAATATGTTGATCCCCAAAAGCAGAAATTTAAAGAAGCAAATATCTTACTATCAATACCTTTTTCACAGATTCCTTTTTTTTCTAAGACCAGTGAATTCTGTTTGGAGGGCAATCTACAAAGAGAATAGAGTAAGATTCTAGGAAAGCAGGTCAGGTAGGTATCAAACTTAGAGTTTTTAGTTTATTTCCAGTTTTTAGATTCAGTCAGTTCTGAAATAAATAAATGGTGTGTCTTAGATTGAATGAATTAAGGACACCTTTAATTTTCTTTTATAATCTTTTATTCATCTCACCCACACCACTCATGAAACTAGAGCCCAAATCAAGATCTCTTCTGGGCCATCATAAAGAGTTTCTACACCTTAAACTCATTCTTCTATTACTTCGTTCCCCAAGCCATTAACCCAGGCTTTCAGATTAATTTTTCTAAAGTATAGCACTAATATTATCACCCATCTACTCAAACACTTCCAAATTAATTCTCATTACTTCCTAAATCAAGCACAGAACTCCTTGGTCTTGTACTTAAAGATATAATGTAGTCCCAAATTCTTCTATTAAACTGCTAAGAGTCTCTCAAAGCTATATTAGGCCAAGATTCAACTGCGTGTAAATAGTTCTCTCCACTCCAAGAAAGGCACCACCAGAAGAGCTTTTCCTCTAACCCCTAAATTTGTGTTTTTCCTTTTTTTTTTTTTTTTTCAGAAGCCCATCTCATACTCCTTTAAATCAGTCACTGTCTTGCCTGGCCTCTGTAATGACCCCCTAGCTAAGGGCTGCCATGTAGGTCTTGCCTCTATTCCAAATTGCTTTTTAAAAGGACTCACACCTTTTACAATAGAGCATTATTTTATCCCCCAAATGAAGTTTCTTTTGTTGCTCTTTTGCTCATTACAAAAGCAATGCATTTCTATTACAGTAAAATTGGAAAACAAAGATAAAGGAACACTGGGAAATAGAAATCACCCATAATCCTACTTTTCCAGAGATAGCTGCAGTTGAATTCTCACATATTTCCTTCTCCTTTTGTAAGAATATTATTTTACAAAATTCTCAAGTGTAGGTTTAAGGTAATACTAAGACACCAATGGTTACAAATAAAAGAAACAAAAATGAACAGGAACTCCAGCATAGGTACCCATGATTATCTACTTCTCCTGGCTGTTTTCTTATAAAAAGAACACATCCCCATAATTTTACATCTTTTTATACATCTAAATTTACTTCAATCTCTAGGTTTTCTTAAGTGCAATGGTTTTGCGCTGAATACATACACATATGCTACAGAAAATGTACAATCTCAGTTCTAATAACATGTAAGTAGGTAACTGCAAAAACTCAGTGGCAAATCCTAATTAGTAGGAGAATAGAGAAACATAATGTTCTACTTTAAGCTGAGAATTTCATGACATTCTATAAATAAATCTTTGGGACTCACTGGCATCATATGTAGCAAAATTACAGAATGACAACTCTATTGCCTACCCACTCAGTCAACTGTGATTGGCTAAGAAGTAACTGAGGCCCACGGCTGGTTACTTCTTTGTATAGATAATTCTAGCTCTGATTAACCTGACAAGCACATTCCAAAATTAAGTTTTCTGCTGGAAAAAAGACATTAAACAATTGTTTGAAACCAAAATGACTAACGAGTACCAAAAATGTCTGATTATTACATCATAATGCTGCTGCTGCTAAGTCGTTTCAGTCGTGTCCGACTCTGTGTGACCCCATAGACAGCAGCCCACTAGGCTCCTCTGTCCCTGCCTAACTATTCTATTTATTGCAAGACCTGCTCCTTCACAGAAGACAGAAAATAGAGATCTTCTTACTTTGATATTGTCATGCAGTGTGGATGGGAGGTTATATTAGAATCCACTTCCGCCTCTCATATCATTGGTATGCTTGCTGAGGGCTAGTCGTCTCAGGAAGGGTGGACAGTTTTAAGCTGGCTTTTGCTTCCATGAAAATACTGTATTTTGGCAGCTTCAGGATTATTTCAGTCATAAAAGTCAGGTTCTGTTAATTCTAGTAAATCGGATCTTCATCTATGAAGGTATTTATGTTGCCTTTCATGTGAATGAAAGTACCTTTACTGTCTGACTATTGACATTGACATGCAGTCATTTCCAGTTAATTCCAAGAGCAAGATTTTCCATATGGATGCTCTCATTTCTGTGCACATATCTTAAATAATCAGAGCTAAGTTAGAATAAATGGAATCTTTGAGTTAGAGGGACTTTGTGTAGGCTCTAGGATGATCTACAAAACCTCCAAAATCACAAATAAAATTTAATGTTAAGAATCTTGGTGAACTGTTCTTGGGAAGGGGTCTATAGCTTTCATCAATTTCTTGAGAGTTGTAACCCCCAAATATCTAAGAACCTTTGCACTACATTAAATAGAAGTGACAGAGTTTGTTTTCATGTTTGTGCAGTAAAATTACAGCAGCTATTTGGATAGTGCTTTCTAAAGTGATTAATCAAAAGATAGGAAAAGTTTTTCAAGAAAAAAAATAGGAATTTTACCCTATAACATTATTTCAAGATGTGGCAGTTTCCTACATAACTGATAGCTTAGTTGCCATCAGTTTTATGACCATAAAGAGTTAAGGCAGGTGACAAGTGATGAAATGTAGGTGTCCCACAGAACTGCCTTTAAATAGATGCTTATTAGAATATTATTGGGCTTCCCTGTTGGCTCAGTGGTAAAGAGGCTGCCTGCCAATGCAGGAGACGCAAGTTCCATCCCCGAGAGAGGGAGATGGCAACCCACTTCAGTATTCTTGCCGGGGAAATCCCATGCACAGAGGTGTCCATGGGGTTGCAAAAGAGTCGGACAAGACTTAGTGACTCCGCACAGCACTTACGTATTTATGTATATAGTGAAATGATCACCGCAGTAAGTCTAGTTAACCTCCGTCACTATAGTTACAATATTTTTTCTTATAAGGAGAATTTTTAAGACCTACAGTCTTAGCAACTTTCAAACATACATACAGCATTGTGACTACAGTCACCATGACGGACATTATATTCCCAGGCCATATTTATTTATAACCGGAAGGTTATACCTTTTGACTACCTTCACCCACCTCCCAACCCTACCACTGGTAACCACCAATCTGTTCTCTGTATCTACGAGGCTGGTTTTGTTTTGTTATTTTAGATTCCACAGCATGCCATTTTTAAGGCTGTTAAAATAATTAGTCCAATGGAACTTCTTGATACTTATGTCAGGATGTCATGGAGAAAGCTAGTCACTGCATCAGAGGGAGCTCATTTCAATGAAAAGTCCCAGGAGAAATTCCCACTTGACCTTTGTTTCAAGATTAATTTTCCTTAACTGAGTCATTATTTCCTTCATATTGATTTCTAAACACTGAGAATTGTGCAAACCTGGAAGTTCTCTAGCATAGTATGTTTAAGATGTATTGCAGGTGATTTTGATTAGTAATATTAATGTAATGAAGTTTATAAATTATGTACTTAATAAATAAATTAGAGAAGATCTAATGATATCCTATATCACAGTCAGAGGATGAAACAGTTGGAAGACATCACCGACTCAATGGACATGAGTTTGAGTAAACTCTGAAAATTGATGATGGACATGGAGGCCTGGCATGCTGCAGTCCATGGGGCTGCAAAAAGTTGGATTTGACTGAGTAATTGAACTGAACTGAACTGAGGTCTATTTAATTTGTTTGGCACTTTAAACAGATTTTTGCTCAAACTTAACTTATAAACTATGCTTTGGTGTTTCAGAAACTATTAGATAAGTGATAGTTCTACAGATCTTCCAAATGTGGAAACATCACATAATATAATGTAGAGAAATACTATTTATTAAAAGCAGCAATAGTCTTATCACTGTTCTAAATCTGTCAAGCTCTAGTAACAGGTTTGTGCTCTGCCGCTAAATTGTGTCTAACTTTTGAAACTCCATGGGCTGTAGATCACCAGGATCCTATGTCCATGGTATTCTCCAGGCAAGGTTACTGGAATAGGTTGCCATTTCCTTCTCCAGGGTACCTTCTTCACTGAGGGATCAAATTTGCATTTTGGCGTTGGCAGATGAGTTCTTCTTTACTCTGTCACCTTGGGAAGCCCCTAAGTTAGCAAAATTACATTAATTTTATGGCTTCCTTGGTAGCTCCATGGTAAGAATCTGCCTGCAATGCCACAGACCCAGGTTTGATCCCTGGATTGGGAAGATTCCTTGGAAAAGGGAATGGCTATTCACTCCAGTATTCTTGCCTGGAAGATTCCATGGACAGAGGAGCCTGGCAAGCTATAGTGTATGGGGTCACAAAGGGTTGGATACACCTAAGGGACTAATACTTTCACTTTTTGTTATATTAGTATATTGATCCTATGTTGGAACCATACAATAGCTTATATATTGCACTGAAATGCTGTCCAAGGAATATACCTTTGGTTTACAAGTTCTTTGACTATTGTCCTGTGCTGTATTCAGTTGGTTTTCTAGGGTTGATGGGCTCCACATATTGTTACCAAAATAATTAATTATGAATATGTGAATGTAAAGAGATTTTACAGAAATCAACATTTTCTTAATGATTGAGAACACTTCCTGTTATCATTGTTATAAGTATTTAGCTAAACTTTCTTAATCAAAATCAATATTGACTCTTTATTTTTTTATGAAGTTGCTTTTCCTTATACTTGGATTTAAATTCTATTTAATAAATCTTAAACTCTCAAAAAAATAAAATAAAGTAAAATAAAATAAAATTCCTATATATTTTCTTCTTGAGTGACAGAGAGAATAAATAACAAATAGCAAACCAGCTGCAACTGGGTCCATCTTTCCTATAAGCGGGGCTTCCCGGGTGACGCTAGTGGTAAAGAACACGGCTATCAATGCAGGAGACGTAAGAGATGTGGGTTCGAAGCCCTGGGTTAGGAAGATCCCCTGGAAAAGGGTATGGCAACCCCCTCCAGTATTCTTCCCTGGGAAATCCCATGGATATGAAGCCTGGCGGGCTACAGTCCACAGGGTTGCAAAGAGTTGACACAACTGAAGCGATTTAGCTTGCCCTGTAAGTTGATGCAGAGAATACATTGGGAATGTTACTAAATCTGATCAGTTTTCCATTTTTCTAGCCAAATACATACAAGTCACCAGCTGAGGTCACAGAGGTAGTAAGTGGGGATGGAGCCCAGATTCAAGCCCTGGTACCCTGGTTCCCGAACTTGTGGTTTCATAATCACTACGGTATGTGATTTATTGAAATACACATGGACACAGCATGTATGTTAATGCTAATACTCTGAAATATCAAAACTCAAGTATATTAATAGACTCCCTTACTACATGACCAAGAAGGGATTCAGTGTGCAATGAAAGCAGGGCCCGGAGACAGGACAGCGTCATCTATTTCCTGTCGAGCCTCCACGCCTGCCTTCACTACCCCTCCAAACCTTTTGAATTCCATCCATAAACCTTCTTCTTCCAGAGAAGTAGACTGAGAATGAAAAGTATTTTACATGGTGTATTTCTTCTTTAATAGTATGCAAATATATAATCCCATTAGGGATACCAGGCAGGCAACAGAATTTTCCTTTCCCTGGAAGGAGAAATTAATAACTTTTGCTCAAGTTATGTTCCGAGGGTTAACTTTTCACTTCCTTTTCCTTGGAAAGAAAATCTGACAAAGGTATTTCAGGAATGCATCAAATGAATAGTCACGCCCCAACAAAGCAGCAAATGACCCCAGTAGGTAATGAATTTAGCTTGTATTTGTTGGCAAAATAAGGAAAGAAAACAGATATGATGAATGAACATTAAGAAAAAGCTTCTAAAGTGGTAATAAATGATTTTGATGTATTGTAATAGCAGTCAAAAGCCTTGCCAGAAACAAAATAGAGAATGAACCTTGAAGTTTCAGCTAAGAAAGAGATTTTATAAAACTCAATTACTGTAAGTCAATACAACACTGTGATCTGCAAATGCAAGTGGGTCAACCTGCTTCCAGGATGTCCACACACATCTCCAATCTTTCAAAAACCGGCAGGACAGATTCGTCCAAATCCAGAGGTGCACTCACCGTGCTCATAGTAACTAACAAAATACAGTTAACTCAATTTTTTTTTCCCAGGTTACTCAAAAACTTCCATGCTTCTTATTGGTATTTGAACTAGTGGAACATTTCTTATATTTTATTATTTTTAAACTCATCGCTGACTTAAGGAATGGATGCTTTCAAAAGTAACTTCTTGGGTTCACTGTGCAGGTTTTGGGATTCCCAGGTGGCTCAGGGGTAAAAGTTCACCTGCCAATGCAGGAGACGTAGGAGACGAGAATTTCATCCTGGGGTTGGGAAGATCACCTGGAGAAGGACATGGCAACCCACTCCAGTATTCTTGCCTGGAGAATCCCCATGGACAGAGGAGCCTGGCGGGCTGCAGTCCATGGGGTCACAGAGGCAGACATGACTGAGCATGCACACAGCTTGCTAACTGTAATTAAGTTCACTTGAAATACCAAGTTAAGCACTTCACACGTGTCATCAAGTCTTCTAAGCACTTTAAATGTTTGAACTGATTCCTCTCCCAAATCTTATGAAAAAGTGACATTATTCCTTCCATTTTGCAAAATGAACAATCTCTAAGCATAGAGAACATAAATAACTTGCCCAAGGTCATATCAAAGTCAGTAAGTGACAGAATCTGTAGAATTAGGTAGTGTCCTAATTGTGATCAGATATGAGGTGATCTGTATGCAGGTCAGGGAGCAACAGTTAGAACTGGACATGGAACAACAGACTGGTTCCAAATAGGAAAAGGGGTACATCAAGGCTGTGTCTTGTCACCCTACTTATTTAACTTATATGCAGAGTACATTATGAGAAATGCTGGGCTGGATGAAGCACAAGCTGGAATGACGATCACCGGGAGAAATATCGATCACCTCAGATATGCAGATGACACCACCCTTATGGCAGAAAGTGAAGAGGAACTAAAGAGCCTCTTGATGAAAGTGAAAGAGGAGAGTGAAAAAGTTGGCTTAAAGCTCAACATTCAGAAAACTAAGATCATGGCATCTGGTCCCATCACTTCATGGCAAATAAATGGGAAAACAGCAGAAAGAGTGGCTATTTTTTTGGGCTCCAAAATCACTGCAGATGGTGACTGCAGCCATGAAATTAAAAGATGCTTACTCCTTGGAAGGAAAGTTATGACCAACCTAGACAGCATATTCAAAAGCAGAGACATTACTTTGCCAACAAAGGTCCATCTAGTCGAGGCTATGGTTTTTCCAGTGGTCATGTATGGATGTGAGAGTTGACTGTGAAGAAAGCTGAGTGCTGAAGAATTGATGCTTTGAACTGTGGTGTTGGAGAAGACTCTTGAGAGTCCCTTGGACTGCAAGGAGATCCAACCAGTCCATCCTAAAGGAGATGAGTCCTGAGTGTTCATTGGAAGGACTGATGCTGAAGCTGAAGCTCCAATACTTTGGCCACCTGATGTGAAGAGCTGACTCCTATGAAAAGACCCTGATGCTGGGAAAGATTGAGAGCAGGATGAGAAGGGGACGACAGAGGATGAGATGTTTGGATGGCAACACCAACTCAATGGACATGGATTTGGGTGAACTCTGGGAGTTGGTGATGGGCAGGGAGGCCTGGTGTGAAGCAGTCCATGGGGTTGCAAAGAGTCAGACATGAGTGAGTGAGTGAACTGATAAGGCAATCAGATACAAGCCTATCTGATGGGACTCAGAGATGCTGATTATCATAATATTGTTCAGTAAATCCACTGCCAAGTCATCATGAGGTTTCTTTGTTGATGAGTCACTCCTATCCCCGATGGAAATGTTATCGTTAAAGAAGGACTTGAGGGAGGTCTTGAGCGTGGCATCAAAGGTACTCCCCTCCCCACCCCACATTCGCTCTTGGAAACGTCTCTGTGGATTCATGCTCATCTACCTCCGCAGAGGTAACAAACAAAGCAAACATATCTTTTTCTCACTTAAACCTTGAAATAGTCTCTATTCTATAATTAGAATGTCTGGTCTGGTCTATTATCCACACGCTGAACATTAGTTGAAGTCAAAGCTATGAGCCAGGGCTGTTGCAGACGAGAAGCCTATCCTGGGGAACAGAGGCTTATTTATTTTTCTTTTCTGAGCTGAGCTTCTTGGTTTTGGGTGATGATATCTTTTTTTTTATAGACAGTTTATACAGGTAGTTCTCATATTGTAGCATTTCATTTTCTATTTTTAATTGGAAGAAGTACATAAGAATATTTTTAAGTTTTAAAAAATAAAGAATTCAAATATTAAATGAGTGTTTAGATCTTTGAATGGGCTTCCCTCATAGCTCAGTTGGCAAAGAATCTACCTGCAATTCAGGAGACCCCAGTTCAGTTCCTGGGTAGGGAAGATCCCCCAGAGAAAGGATAGGCTACCCAGTCCAGTATTCTTGGGCTTCCCTTGTGGCTCAGCTGGTAAAGAATCCACCTGAAATGAGGGAGACCTGGGTTTGATCCCTGGGTTAGGGAGACCCCCAGGAGATTGGAAAGGCTACCCATTCCAGTATTCTGGCCTGGAGAATTCCGTGGACTGTATAGTCAGTTGGACATGACTGAGTGACTTTCACTTTCACTTTGTAGACCTTCGATCTCAAATTAACTTCTATTTTCCCCTGCCAAAGTGGAAGCTGTTTCTTTGGAAATCTCTCTGGCAAGCAACCCTTCTGTAAGGGTATGGTACTCAAAGCTTGAAGTGGAGGTAGGGGAAGGAATGGAGGAAAGGAAAGGCATACGTGTGAGGATTAGAGGGGAATTGTATAAAATGTCTCTTTGTTCTGAAAATATTTTTATCGTCTTTGGAAACATTAAGAATACTTGTTTGCTGATGACATCCTGACAGAGTGAACAGGTGATCCTGGGTGCCAAAACGGTAGGGAGATATAGGCAATTTACAGGCAATTTACCCTCACAGGATACACTCATCCCTACCCCATCCCCTCAAATATTTAGTTTCTCATTGCTTGCTTGCTTTCCCATCTCTGAAACAAATACTGCCAATGTGTAGAGTGGTTACCCAAGAAATGAGCTGCTGCAAGTTTAGGCAGCAGCTGAAAGCAAGTAATCCATCATCTGGATAACTAGTCTCTAAATAAACAGAAAGTTCTGGCACTTAAAAAATCCCAAGAATACACTGAAAATACCAAAAGGCAGTAATGGTGTGTGAAAAATCATCATCTTTAGACCACTACACAAGTATGACTAAACTTGTCCTTCTCTGTTGATAAGAGAAATCACATTACCACCATATTTTAGGCATACATACATACAAGGACACACACACTCACACACACACACACACACACACATGTGCTTGTCTCACTTCTTCTTTCTCTTCCTTCTTCAGTATAAATTATGAGCGTCTCCTGAATCACTGTGGTTTTTGCTTTTGCATTTTCTCATGGCTAAACCCAGTGGGAACGCCCGAAGCCCTTTGATACTTTGGTAACATACCCTTCTGACTACCCTCGTTTGTTAACAGCATTGGGATGTTTTTTAAAAACAGCAACAACAACAAATCAAAGCCTCTTTGGGGGCTGTGGCTATTGCGATCTATAAAGACAAAAACAGGTTTATTGCTTTTGAAAAATTGTACAATAGAGTTGTGAGGCTAGGAAAAAAGCTGTCAGACATGATTTCCCTGGACAATGACACACAGAGAGATGTCTCTAAATCATGATGTAATATAACGCAAGGACCCAAGAACCTGTCTAAGAGTAATCACTCTCCCCTGGGGAGTGAGCTTAATCAGGCTTATCTCTCCTTGACAGGAAACCCAAGGCACACACCCACAGAGTTTAATTATATAAATCTAGAAGACCAAAGAGAATGACTGAATTTACCTTGGAGAGAACTTCAGACTAAGAGAGGGATAAAATGTTTAAGAGATGACATCCATTCTTTGAAAAGAATGGTCTGATGAGACATCTCTCATAAGACAGTAAGTGTTTCATCTCTCTTTTGAATATAGCAAGTGCTATCAAGTATATTAAGAAGTTGACAGCTTCTTCATGTAAATGCCCATGTTCATGAATCTCTAAATTAGAAACCATTTAGTTGCAATTCTGCATTGATATGGAGCCATTTAAGGCAGCATGGATGGAAGGTTCTAGAATATAATAATATTTAGGTTGTTTACATTCCCAATAGGGCCCACCCTCAGGGGTGAAGAGATGTGCTCACTCAACTTTCTTTTGTCCTAGCCACACTGGAGAGATTCTTCCCCTGGGATATTGAGCACTGGCTCAGGACCACTGACATACACAAGGAGAAGGGAGCTAAGTTTCCTCATGGAAAGCTTAAATTTCTTGCGGAAAGGCTCTGCATACTGTTAGGTAATAGAAGTAGGCTTGGCCAGAAAAGAGACAAAGGGACAAAAGAAACAAAAAGACAAATGAAGAAAAATAGATAAATGAAGGACAATTAAAGGACTTTCTCATTTATTACTTCCCCTAAAGATTTGGGAGAAGGTGAAGTTGAGTAGATTGTATCTGCATCCCTGCCTCCTCCTTCCCACACAACTGCCAACCTACACTCAGCAAAAAGGAGAGAATTATTTTCTTTCTTTTCTAAACCACAAGTTAAGAGCAATTTCACTAAACCTGGAAACAGATTAATTTGTCACATTCGCCAGTTAGTAGCAGTGACCTGGCTTTAGAGCAAATGATCAGAACAGGTAAGTTCTCTTAAGATGTAGGAAGATCCACGTGGAGAAAATTCGAAAATGCATACACAGTTTTCAGTGGGTTTCCCTGGTGTCTTAGTGGTAAAGAATCTGCCTGCCAATGCAGGAGATGCAGATTCAACCCATGGGTAAGGAAGATCCCCTGGAGAAGGAAATGGCAACCCACTCCAGTATTGTTGCCTGGGAAATCCCATGGACAGAGGAGCCTGGTGGGCTATAGCCCATGGGGTCGCAAAGAGTCAGACACAACTGAGTGATTAAGCAACGACAACAAAAAAACAGTTCTCAGTTGAGAAGGGAATCTTGGATAGCATGAGGGGAGAGGCAACCCTGGGACATAGGAATAGAGAAAAAAGAAATTCTGGTCACTAAGGAAAGCTACTCTTCAAATCTCCCTTGAGAGGCTCTGGAGAGAAAAAGCAGTGTCTGTAGGTTGTTGAAATTTTTCTGACATTGCAAACAAAGCGTGGTGGCCCTCCTATTGCATGGGTGATGTGTCTGTGTTGAATTATAATTCAAAGCCAGGCAATTAGAACAGATTCCTTGAGCATGATTTTTAATTGTCTGCATGGGAGACTGTATCATTACAATGACAGCTGGTACCATGATGGATAAACACAAAGTACTGAAGCTCAAAATTAATCTTTTCATTTTGTCACAGAGGAATTTGCAACTGTGCTCAATGCATGTTAAGTGTGTTGTGTTTTGAGACAAACTTAATGGAGGGTATCTCACAAAGGACTGAGGATTTGGGCTCTGGGTTACATAGAGCAGCCATGGCAACTCAGAATCACTAATGGAGGGGGATTAGTATGCTTGGAAGTGGAACAATGAAAGTATATTTGTCTCAAGGGACACCCTTCAAGAGTTTGACTAATTCTGCCCAGGATGGCTTTTTTTTTTCTTTTCCCACCATTTGTAGACCATCTGGTGGATGACAGCTTCCTCTGGGAGGCAATACATAAAATGACACAGTCAAAAAGGACCTTGAAGAGCTCAGTTGTGTCCGTCTCTTTGAGATCCCATGGCCTGTGGCCTGCCAGGCTCCACTGTCCATGGGATTTCCCAGGCAAGAACACTGGATTGGGTTGCCATTTTCTTCTCCAGGGAATCTTCCTGACCCAGGGATCAAACCCAGGTCTCCTGCACCTCCTGCATGGGCAGGCAGATTCTTTACCACTGTGCCACCTGGGAAGCCCATGGTGGTCAAAGACTCATTGTATAGGTTGGGAAACTGAGGCGGAAGGGACTTAAGTTCACACAAAACTAGGCAAAGCCTGAATTGAACCAAAAAAAAACAAATCCAACAGCTCCCAATTCAGCCCCCTTTCCAGAATTGAATAAGGATGCAAAACTTCAGTTATACAAGATATATAAGATGCATAAGTTCTAGAGATCTACTGTTCAGACTGGTACCCACAGCTATCCACACTGTAACTTTGAATAGCTATTAGTAGAGGAACTCTATAGTGGGAAGAAGAGAAACCAACATGAATCCGGTTTATGACCCCAAGGTTAAGAAGGCCACCCTTCAGCTCTCAGAACCGGTGTTTGGAACCCATATCTCAGAACAAATACAGACAGCACACATCTATAAAAAACAAAAACAAGTTTCACTGAAGTGCAATTTATAACTAGCCATTTATTGAAAAACAAAATAATCAGGGCCTTCCTGTCTGTTTTCATCTTTCTGTGCACTGTTAATACCCAAACTCCACCAAGTTTTACATTTTTTAAATACACGTAATTATTTTTACTAATTCCTAGTTGACAAAGCTTCACAACCAATTAGAGAAATAAATTAGCCTAATGAATTAATGATTAAAATCCACCTCTGATACAGTGGCCTTTGTGAAGCTCGAACATATTTAAAGCACCCCCTTTCCAATAGTTTAAAGAGACCGTGAAGAGGCATTCTTCTCTGTTGATCGACAGGTGATGACGGAAAACTGCTTCAGGCTTCAGCTGGATGAAACTCCAATTACACAGCACTGGAGTGCTATGAGAATTTCTGTAATCTTATCAGTATCTATAGTGAGACCTAATGCATGTGATTTCAAACAAGCAAAACCACAAGCAAGGATCTGTTTAGCCCACTCTGTAATGCCAGGCTGTATCACTCAGGTCAGCAGGCAATGGAGAGACAGACGTGGATGGGAGGAAAGGATCCCACAGATGGCGGGGTTGGTCGAGCTACAGACACACAGGAGCTGGCAAGAGAGACAGCTTGGGGCAATGGAGGGTCGCTGTGCTTGGGGCCAGGAACTGGGGTCCTCGACCTGGTTGACTGGTTTGCTCACTTTCTAAACGTGGGCTGGACAAAAGACTTCTTTGAACTTTAGCTTCCAGGCTGTACAATAGGGATAATAATGGCTATATCTCAGGGCTGTTACGGTGCTAGCTGCTCTCTTATGTCTGACTCTTGACTCATGGATGGTAGCCCACCAAGTTTCTCTGTCCACGGGACTCTCCAGGCAAGGATACTGGAGTGGGTAGCCATTCCCTTCTCCAAGGGATCTTCCTGACCTGGGGATCGAACCCTGGTTTCCCACACTGCAGGGCTGTTACAAGGACTCCATAAGGTTGCATGTGGAAAGTGGCTGGCACACTAGTGCATTGTTAGCGCTCAAAAATCGTAGCACTTTAGCCATACAAAGGAATGAAGCACTGATACCTTGTGGATGAAGCTTGAAAACATACTAAATGAAAGAAGCCAGACACAAAGGGTCACATATTGCATGATTCCATTGATATGAAATGTCCAGAACAGGCAAAGCCATAGAGACAGAAAGCAGAACAGTGGTTGTTGAGGGGCGGGGAGACTGCTTAAGGGGCACAAGGTTTCCTCTTAGAGCCATGAAAATGTTTTGGAACTAGATAAAGGTGGTGGTTGCATAGCATTGTGAGTGGACTAAATGCTTCTGACTGTATATTTTGAAATGGTTATTTTTATCTTGTGTGCATAAGTGAAAAATAAAAATTAATCAATGTTTATTAATAAAAAAGAATTAGTGATTGCTCATCTGTTCCCCCCACACACTGTAGACCAGTTTTCTCTTTCAGATAAAAAGGAAGGGCCATGGATCTCTATGGTTCCTTACCATTCTGGCATTTTTCTGACTCAGTGTGTCCTTAATGAAATCCTTCTTATGAGTTAAGTCCTGAACTGGCTGCCATGGAGACATAAAGAAAAAATAAAAGATGGCACCTGCTTTTAGAAAGGGTACTGCTAAGTAGGCAGAAAGAGACAGACTCATGAGTCATTTAAACAAGGGGACCCAATAAAGTTCCTTTACTTTGCCAATAAAGGTTCATATAGTCAAAGCTATGGTTATTCCAGTAGTCATATATGGATGTGAGAGTTGGACCATCAAGAAGGCTGAGCACCGAATAACTGATGCTTTTAAACTGTGGTGCTGGAGAAGACTCTTGAGAGTCCCTTGGACAGCAAGGAGATCAAACCAGTCAATCCTAAAGAAAATCAACCCTGAATATTCATTAGAAGGACTAGTGCTGAAACTGAAGTTCCAATACTTTGGCCACCTGATGCAAAGAGCCAACTTGTTGGAAAGGACACTGATGCTGGGAGAGACTGAGGGCAGGAGAAGGGGGCGAGGATGGGATGGTTGGATGGCAACACTGACTCAACAGACATGAATTTGAGCAAGCTCGGGGAGATAGTGAAGGACAGGGACGCCTGGTGTGCTGCAGTCCACGGGGTTCGCAAAGAGTTGGACAGGACTGAGCGACTGAACACCACCACCTGATAAAGTCAGAACCAGACCAGGGCTTGTTAGAGGAAGTGACCAGTATAGGGCAGGATGACAGGGAGAGAATGGAGGGCAGTGTGGGGCGTATTTAGTCTAGAGCCCCAAACTGGAGATGATTTGGTCCAGACAGGCATGGGAAGTCAGAAATAAAGTATGTGGTATTCTTCAAATATTGGGGGCTTCCCTGGTGGTTAAGATGGTACAGAATTTGCTTGCAACACAGCAGACCCAGGTTCGATCCCTGGGTTGGGAAGATTCCCGGGAGAGGGAAATGGCAACCCACTCCAGCACTCTTGCCTAGGAAATCCCACGGACAGAGGATCCTGGCAAGCTACTACAGTCCACGGACAAGAGAGTCAGACCTACTGACTGGCTGAGCACAAAGCCCATATCCCCAGGGTGTCAGGTCTTTGGGAAGAGCAATGTGAATTATTTTGGGGAAAGACTATGCAGTTGCAGGGACAAGATTAAATTGTTGTAAATTAGGCAGAAGTTTGGCCTTTAAAAAAAATTTTTTTAATATCAATAAGGAAAAATGAGTTTAAAAATGCCCAGATTGTGAAATATGTGTACCTTATAAAGAGAGAAATAATCTGAGGAAACATTTCACTTTTAACCCAGATAGATTTCATTTGATTAGTCCTAGTCCGTACCCTTCAAAACTGAATCTATATAAGACTTCAAAGAATTCTTGAGAAGCAAATATGACTGGTCAGGCAATGGAAGCAGGCTGTCTAGATACAGGTTTTAAGTAAATCCAGTTCATTTATTCCATATTTAATCTCTTGATATTAGGGTCCCAGACCACTTTCTTTCCATGGGTGAGGTCTTGGACTTGAATACCAAGAAGATAAGAATTATTTTAATATATTCTTACCATTAGTCAGAAGAATAATCATCACACTGTTGGCTAGCCATGAAAGACAATGTTTGATAAACTTCATTATTTTGTGAGGATGGAGGAAATGTTCTAATCCATAGGCCTTTCCAACTGTATCTGATCTTATAAGAACAATTGAGGTATAAAGCTTATTTAAAGCATTTTTTTTTTCTTCCAGAAAAGACATCTGTCCTCATATCTACCGTCTGATTTGTCTATATTAGTTCCCTGGAAGTAAAGAGAAGTTTTTACAAATGGAGAAATTAAAATGTTCCATTGTATAAAAAATCGAATGTAAAGAAGATAAATCTGTTTCTGGGAACAGTTTTGTTTTGTTTTGAGTAGGGTTGACACACATTTTATGTCTCATGCCAACTTGGATTAATGGACAATGGCTGCCAGGAGTATTGTGTGGAGGAAAATTGGGGTTTTATCAAGGTTACTCAGGGCAAACTGCTGAGATTGGGGAGCGGTGCCTGCTTGGGTGTGGAATATATATTGTTCCTGCACAGGGAGGGGGTTTTCCTTCTTTTCATGTGAAAGAATCTAATTATCAATGAAAGCTTTTATCTTCCTTATTGCTAAAGCAATCCCTGTTCATTGTGGAAAGTTAGAAAATACCGACAACTAAGACAGCAGAAATTGCCATTCTATCACCTAGAGATATGACAACAACACAGACAGACATCCTCTCCCCTTTTTCTGTCTACATGTTATTTTCTAAAAAAGAGGTTGTGCTCATGCAGTTCTGCAGCCTCATGTTCTAGCCTTGATCATACCTCCTGATCGCTCAGTTGGTAAAGAATCCACCTCCCATGCGGGACACCATGGTTCAGTTCCTGGGTTGGGAAGGTCCACTGGAGAAGGGAAAGGCTCCCCACTCCAGGATTCTTGGGCTTCCCTTGTGGCTCAGCTGGTAAAGAATCCGCCTGTAATATGGGAGGCCTGGGTTCAATTCCTGGGTTGGGAAGATCTCCTGGAGAAGGGAAAGGCTATCCACTACAGTCTTCTGGCCTGGAGAATTCCATGGACTGTATAGTCCATGGGGTCATAGAGTTGGACACGACGGAGTGACTTTCACTTCCACTATACCTCATGAAAATCTTTCTATGTCATTTAAAATATCCTTCCTGTTTTCTATCGTATCCATTAACCACTCTTATTGTATATTATGATGGTTTCTAATTTTAGTAATCCCAATTCCATGAAACTTATGTAGCTACATCTTTATTACATCAGGATAAATTTTCATGAATGGAATTACTACATTAAAGAGAGTGTAAATTGGTTTTGATGTATATTGATGAATAGCCCTCCTCAATCGCTACAAAAATGTATTCTCTACCAACATTTCAAAAGCTGAAAGTATAGTTTAAATGTGCCTGAAGACTGAATAAGAATCCTAAGATTTAAGAGACTGACAAAGAATTGTGTCATGTAGCAATTAGCTGTCTAAAAACTGGTTTCTGCACACGGGGTAACAATGAATCATTTTAATGTCATGTTTGGAAATGTATGGGTAACAAAACACTTTTTTAAAAAACACAAAGATATAATGGAGAGGTTAGCTGCTTGTCATGAATCTTTGGACTCATTAGGTGGGTCAGGACTTGGTACTGAGCCCCACTTTGAGATGTCTCAGAGAAAGTAAGAAAAATTTCCTACAAACAGGAAAGGCAGACCCCTGTATTGAGACCCCTGCTTTCAGTATGACCTGGTATATAAATTAAAACCAAACTAAACCTACTAAAATTATGGAAACAATTCCGCAGCCTCAATGGAAAATTCAGTCACTGAAGATTATACTTGTAGACTATAAATCTCCTTAAAATAACTGAGGCTAAAGTGTAAATATCTACCATATTTACCCTTCTCAGAACAATTCAACAAACTCTACTGGGCATCCAAATTATGCCCAACACAGTGGATGTTCAAACATGTGGACTCTTCAAACATGGTCTCACCCATTAAAGCTTATCACAAGGCTTCTGGGAGAACATTCCCTGGTGGCTCAGATGGTAAAGATCTGCCTGCAATGTGAGAGACCTGGATTCAGTCCCTGAGTTGGGAAGATCCTCTGTAGAAGGGCATGGCAAGCCATTCCATTATTCTTTCCTGGAGAATTCCATGGACAGAGGAAACTGGTGGACTCCAGTCTGTGGGGTCTCAAAGAGTCAGACACAACCGAGCAACTAACTTCACATAAATGTTTGGGGACTCAGAGTAACAAGTACAAGGACAGATGTAAAATACAAGATACAGGGATGAATGGAAACAACATGCTAAGACCTGCAGGTCATTAGTGAAGGCTTTATAAAGGACAGATAGTTTAAGACAGATTCCCGAGGAAGACTGTGTTGGTATGAGACTTTTGATCAGAGTTTTTGCCTGTTCTTTGTAAGGATTTCACATGCCTCTATTCTAGCTAGTCTGCTGACAAAGTAAAATATCTGAAATCACATAGATCAGTGGCATCTGGCTACACAGTATCCACCTTTTCTCAGCTCCTTGTGTTTCCTTGGGTTGACACAAAAGTTAACATGGACAATCAAGCTCTCCAATGCACACCAGTATCTTTCTTGGTTTGAAACTCTCCAGAGAAACACTATTCTACCTCTTTCATGTTATCAGCCTGGGAGAAGAAAAGAAACTGGCATCAATAAATATTCTGATTTTTCTTTTCTAGTTGCTATCACACATACACAATCACTTTTAAAAGATACGGTTAAAAATCCAAATATTAAAATTCACTCATCCATTCACGAGCCACTCATTGGGTACCCACTCTGTGTGAAATTTTTTAAAAAGCCCATCTCTATAGGATAATTAAGCTTTGGAAAATCTAAGGGAGACACATGTGGTACAACATCATCTTTCAGAATCAGACTTTTCATGTTTTGAGAAAAAAGAGATTTGTTTGCCAAAATACTGTAGCATAGGAAGAAAAAAACAAGAATCTTTGTGTTTTTAACCACAACAGCTGCTTTGAAAAAAAAAAAAAGTCACCATAAAAATAGTTAAGCAGGGAATGGTAATTACTCAACTTGTCATCTGATTGCTAGATTAAAAAACTCCAGATTTGTAATTGCAGTTATCATGCAAACAAATTCACAGTTCTGAAAATATGTCCCACTGGCTATGTTTTTTAAGGACAGTCATGTTGCTCAGGGAACTTGATGTGTGGGAAGTATTTGAATCATCCTAAAGATATAGTTATTACTTGTTAAAATGTATAATGCAGACCTGACTTACAGGATTTGTTGACTAAATAACACTATGAAAATAATTTCTAGTATTAAAATATGGTGTGTGTGTGTGTGTGTGTACACACACACACACATATATATACACACAACACACACTATTAAAGAAATCCTTTTGCCATGCTGCACAGCATGTGGGATCTTAGTTCTCCAACCAGGAAGCAAACCTGTGGTCCCTGCATTGGCAGCACAAAGTCTTACGACCGGACCATGAGGAAAGCCCCCACAGGTCATATTTTTAAAAGACTTATAAAAATCCAACTAGCATCATTGAAAATATTCCATTAGCCACATTTGTGCTGTAGAACAGACCATATGTCTACATTCCATTATACAAACATTCAGAAGATGTGAGGTGATGTCTTCCAGGGATCCTCAATGTTGAGGATCAGTTTTGAGCTACGAGGATCCGTAAAAAGTGGACAGCGGGAGAGGTCAACTTCAAGCTGCATCTCAGAAAACTTCTCTCACTGGGGTGCTGAGATTAGTGTCTTGGATCTAAGAGTGCAGCTCTATTCAGTACCCACAGGCCCAGAGGGGAGTAACTCATGGATAAAAGGAGAGCTGAGGATGCTTGCATAAACACTCAGCCACTGCCTACTGGGGACAAGTTCGCACTGTGGTGAGTGTTGACCTGAGCTGTTCTGAGTCGGTGCTAAGTCATTTCAGTTGTGTCCGACTCTGTCTGGCCCCACAGAATGTAGCCCACCAGGCTCCTCTGTCCATGGGATTCTTCAGGCAAGAATACTGGAGAGGGTTGTCATGCCTTCCTCCAGGGGGTCTTCCCCACCCAGGGATTGAACCCATGTCTCTTACATCTCCTGCATTGGCAGGTTGGTTCTTTACCACTCGTGCCACCTGGGAAGCCATTCTCAGTCTTTGAATTTCTTTAATTGAACTTCCAGCATGTCTAGCATTCAAAAGGGCTGCAAACACAAGAAGGCTGAACACCACTGGAGCTAATCTTTTAAGGGGGTCACAGGAGGTTTACGTTGAAGGGTGGATGAGTTTCATCAGTGCAGCCCGCAGAACCTGAACGAGGGCCTTGGCCTCCCTTTGCTCAGGCATCTTCATCTGCTAGACGGTGATTTGTATCCCCTTTCTCAGAGCTTTTAAAAATTAAAGCACCATTTCTAAAGTGCTGGATGTGGAGTACATACTCTGTGACTTTTCTAATTTAGAACTCATTATCTTGAATTCTTTTTGATCAATCATTAGAAAAGCAAATTTGCCACTACTTTAACAGCCCAGTCAATGTCGAACAAAGAAACAAACCAAAGCAAAATTTTCAGCAACTTATGGCTTCATTTGAAATTATGGAGTGGTTATCATCACCTGTGTGACACCGCCAGATCCTACTGCCTTCTGCCTTTTATTTTGCTATCGCCCCAATTCTTCTCCCCAACTGAGAAAACTGGGCCTGTATTAGTTTATATTAAACTTGCAGGCACAGTCATAGTGACTCAGCCTTATGAGTGAACAGTACTTTAAGTGAATCAATAAATAGTAACTGTACAAAATGGAATAGTAAGAGTTTGAATCACAGATGTAGACAATTGGATTTAGATGTATTAGTTTTAATATTTAAATTTCATGCCCGTCAGGGAAATTTTCTGTCTCCAGACACCCCTCTGGATAAAACAATTGTGAAAACAGCAACAGTAGCTGTGGACTTCATGTGGAATAAGGCACATTCTGAAAACACAGCTTCCGGCCTTTGATCCAACTGTGCAGTGGAATTTTTTTTCGCAGAGATCAAACAGTCCAAATAGTCTGAAGTCAATACCACAGTATCAGACAGTCCTCTCATAATTGAATAAGCATGTGAGATTAAAGAGTGGATTTATTTTATTAGAAAATTAAAGCTACCCTGCCAAATTTTCAGTGGTATTTCATTTCTCCTGATAATCTTCCAGATTCTGATGAATTATATCATTCACTAATTAGAAAAGGTTTACTCATTGCTTTCAATTCTATTTTTAAAAAACAGAAAACAAATGACAAAATAACTAGGCAAGGCAAAGTAGAAAGCACACACACAGATGCACACAGGCACACACACAAGCGCTCTCTATCCTTGAGCTTAGACTCTGCTAGAGGAGACCAAAAATGTGCATGACTGAGAAACAGGGAAAGGCGTGGAAAATGACACGACAGAGACACAAGAGGCGGTTATGAGAGCAGGGCAGAGACTCAGAGAACACTTCATGGAAGAGTTCATATTTCAGCAATTTTTCGAAAGACAGAAAATTTTAGCCGGGAGAAGAGGAAAAGGTATTTCATGTTTTAAAAATGTTAGCAGGCATCAGAATCACCTGAGTGCTTATTAAAGCACAGATGGCTGGACCTTATCCTCAGAGGTTCTGATCCAGCAAGAGTGAGGTCGGCCTGAGAATCTGTGTCTGCAGCAGGTTCTCAGGGGCCTGCTGGAGCTGCTGGTCCTGACACAGCACTGGGGGGAACCACAGTGTAAGCAGAAGCACAGCGATGGCTCAGATGGAAAATACTCGGCGATGGTGAGTTGTCTGTGTTAGCCGGTGTGGGGCATAGTAGATGCAGGTAATTGAGGTAAGAAGGCTAAAGGCATTGGGACCTCCCTGGCGGTCCAGTGGCTAAGACTCCAAGCTCCCAAAGCAGGCAGCCAAGGTTCAATCCCTGTTAGGGAAATAAAGATTGCTGCTCCAACTAAAAATCCCCATATGCCCCAGCTAGAGATTCCCCAGGCTGCAACTAAAGATCTCGCATGCCACAGCTAAGACCCAGCACAGCCAAATAAATATTTTAAAAAATAAATCTTAAAAAAAAAAGTAGAAGGCATTGAATGCTCTGAGGGCCCACTGAAGGTTTTTGAGCATGGGATAGGCATGGCCATCCCCCATTTCTTATAAAGGAAGAAAGAGCCATTCTTTATATATGGTAGGTTCTAGAAAGAGAAGTGGAGAAGAAAATGGCAACCCACTCCAGTACTCTTGCCTGGAAAATTCCATGGTCTGAGGAGCCTGATAGGCTACAGTCCATGGGGTCGCAAAGAGTCGGACAGGACCGAGCGACTTCACTTCACTTAGAAAGAGCTTGTAGGAGAGATTAAAGGGAGAGAGAGGGGGACAGAGGCTTGAACTAGGAACTGGAGACGGAAGGAAAAAGGGAAAGGGTATCAAGACATGACAGAGCATCTCCTACCTGATTGGCTACTGATACAATATGTGGCATGAACGATAAAAGGAGGCACTGAGACTTCCTTCTATATGTAGCATCTGAATGATGGCAAGACAATGGTGCTCTCGTGAGACTAGAACAGGAGCGTCTGCAATAGAGGGGACGGCAGACCCGGGTATACAGCTGGCGAAGACTGAGCCCCACGCAGCTTACAGAATGCAGACCAGGAACTCCAAAGATATAGATTTGGGGGGCAGGTTCTAGAGCCTTGAGACTGCACAAAATTGCGAATAAAGAAAATATACATGGGGAATAGGGCCAAATAAATAACCTGGAGATATATTTAGAATTCCACGAAGAATCTCATGGACAGCAGAGCCTGGCAGGCTACAGTCCATGGGGTCGCAAAGAGTCCGACACGACTGAGCGACTTCACTTCCACTTTCAGATGTATTTAGAAGGAGGTGGGGATGGGAGACTGGGAAACTAGGATTTGGGAAGCAAGAGATGGAGAGGAACACAGCATTACAAAGCCAAGAAGTGGAACTGTAGTCAATAAACACTGCTAATCTTCAGTTCAGTTCAGTCACTCAGTCGTGTCCGACTCTTTGCGACCCCATGGACTGCAGCATGCCAGGCTTCCCTGTCCATCACCAACTCCCGGGGCTCACTCAAACTCATGTCCATCGAGTCGGTGATTAGAGAGAAGCAAAGAAGAGGCCATTCATGCTGACAGTCAGTCACTGGTGTCTTTCAGAGAATGGCACCCAGGCTCAGAACCTGGGGACTGAGGTACAATGGGAGGTGACCACGGGGACTGCTGTGTGCTGCAGAGGGCTGTTTGAGAGAACATGAGCCAGAATTTCAAGCGACACAAGCGTTTCATGCTTTCAGAAAAGTGAAATTTTGAGGCCTTCTGCTTTTGACCTCAAGCAGATCAAATCACCTAAGAAGAGATTTATTCAGCAAAGAAGTTGAAGAGTTCGACACCCCCAAAAGCACTGTTAAATAACTCCCCTATAATGTGTTAATTGATGAATTCCACGTGTCATAATTTCAAGAGCACAGGTGAATCATTTTCTTCAAGATAAAATTTCCTGACTTAACAAGATAGCTTAATAGATGTACCCTCAAATTTACCCTAAAATGTTAAAAAACCCAAACAATCCATGAGTAACCAAAAAGAAAAATTCTTTTTCCATACATCAGTTGAGGATAAGAGGGGTGATACTGTGAATAGCATATGATGTAGTGATTGTTGTTACCGTCCAATGTTTAAGCAGTAATCACGTAAATTAGCGTAATATTTTTGGATAAATGTCCTGTGAAGGTGGTGGGCCTGGTCAGAGTTAGCGCAGGTGCAAGGGAGGAAGGGAAGACATGGAAAAAACAGGTCAACCCTGCAAATCCCACTGAACCCCTCCCAGCTCTGAGGTTCTGCTCCTGGCTCTAGGTACCAGAGTTTCGTGATCAAATAATGGGACCCAACAAGCTCAACAGAGCACAGATAAGACAGTGAAGCTTGTCAACAGTTCACAGTCTAATACAGAAGCTTTGAAAGGACAGCCTGATATTTAACATGTGTGCTCATCTTTAAACCATTATGGAATGTCTCTACCTCCCTAAAAAAAAGCCACATATATTAGATATCTTCACATACTTTTTAATTTGTCACTCTTATCATCCAAGAGCAGAGAATGGATTTAACTGATTTTCTTTTTGAGAAGGGCTTGGCGGGTTGCGGGGGGGGGGGGGAGGGGAATTTGTGATCACTTAAAAAATTTCTCTCAGAATAGAGAGATGAAAATCTCATGTGTGATGGGGCTTCTCACTGGGAAGGTCATCAAGTTTAGAGAGGTAGTCAATTCCTCTGTGGTCAAACATAAGATCTCGTATTTCATTAATTTTACTATATGCAGTTAAAAAAAAACATTTTAACACTTGAGAAAGTAGGATGCATCTTATAATTGAGCTGGTTAAGAAGCTTTGTGTCATGGTTTAACTGGTTTTTTCCCTTTCTTGTTTTGGTGCTCATAAAATAATGGTATATCCTACAGCTGATGGCATTGTAGATTGAATGAAACAAAATAAATGTTTTCCAAATTTCCTGGAATCATCTGGATCAGGCAGTTCATCTCTACTATTGCTCCTTTTTTGATGCTTGTGGGTACATTTCTTTTAAAATATTTTTTGCTTCTTGTTCAGCTTCTATTTTAGCCTAGTTATATATTCCATTTTCCAGCACATAAAAATGATTAATTCTGTGTGTGTTTTTTGTTCCTAAGACCATTTTTTTCCATTTATATTATCATAAATTGCTAATGAGGACTGCAAACTAATGAGCACTATAAGCTAATGAGCACTGAAAATATTTATGTTTTTCAATAAATCAGTTGGCTGGAAATAGAGTAGGGGCAGAAGTTTGTATCTACTCATTAATGTTGGCATTGTGTTTGTTTAGCCGCTCAGTCATGTCTGACTCTTTTGAGACCCCATAGACTGTAGCCCACTGGGCTCCTTCTGTCCGTGGGATTTTGCAGCAAGAATATCAGAGTGGGTTGCCATTCCCTTCTCTAAAGGATCTTCCAGACCCAGGCAACAAACCCACATCTCCTTCATTGGCAGGTGGATTCTTTACCTCTGAGCCACCAGGGAATCCCATCAACTTGCTATATACATTTTACCATAATTACATAAAATAATGCATAACTCAATTTTCCCATGATTTTAAGGGTTGTATATATCCAAAGGGTTGCATGAGGTACCAGAACCTAGAAATGCTATTGTCTCTACCCAGTTCCATCAAGTTGAATCCAGTGAGGCTACCAATATGGTGTAAGCAACGCTAAGCTAGGATATCAAAAGACTGGATTGACAGTTTATGAAGTCACTTCTTGGAAGCTAGTTCTTGATTTATATAAGTACAGATACTGGCTTAAGTGTTGCAAAAGAATCTTCTAGTCTAGCATTCTAGGATATTAGGAAAGAACTGAGGCAGACTTTCTACTTTGCTCAGTAAGTGAAAGTTGCTCAGTTGTGTCCAACTCTGCAACCCCATGGACTATACAGTCTGTGGAATTCTCCAGGCCAGAATACTGGAGTGGGTAGCTGTTCCCTTCTCTAGGGGATCTTCCCAACCCAGGGATCGAACCCAGATCTCACGCATTGCAGGTGGTTTCTTTACCAGCTGAGCCACAAGGGAAGCCCAAAAATACTAGAATGGGTAGCCTATCCCTTCTTCAGCGGATCTTCCGGACCCAGGGTCTCCTGCATTGTAGGCAGATTCTTTACCAACTGAGCTATCAAGGACAATAAAGTTTTATTAAATAGTCTCATTCACAGGAGGTTTTTCTTGCTTTTTTTTTCTCGTTTCCCCAGCTTAATTTAGCCTCATTGATTCCAACTGAATCTCCAGATGACCTCTAAGATGCCTTACAGTTTTAAAACTCCAAGATTCTGCTAAGTGCTTCCTACCTAAACTTCTACAGACTTCTTAGCTCCTTTTTTGCTATTAATTCTTCCCCCTTCTGCCATCCATGTCCTGGCACAGCTGTCAGCCAAGCAGTGTGGATACCCTGTTCTTTTTTATTTTTTTTCTCTCGTGTGAACCCCTGTAAGTACTTTTGTGGCCTCATGCTGAACTCATTCTCCTTTGCCTACATTCCCACACACACCTGGGAAGGTGAAATCTGTCACCATTAGTCCAAGAGGGCATCGGCTCCCACCCTGCAGACTAGGCCGTCAGTCCCTCGGCCCTGCTGACCTTCTCACTAATACGACATGCACAACTGAGTTTTATCACCAAATTGGACTGTGTTTTCCTGTATTTCAGTTGTACCCATCTTTTTGGGTTTTTGTACATTCTCCCCCCTAGACTATTGTCAGACTATATCAATATACTCAAAATCCTTTTCCAAATTACTTTACTAATACAAAGTATTAAGTCAAACCTTTACACTTATTAAGTCACGCTTGTTGTTAGCTTCGGTATCTTGAATACAACATTTAAAGGCCCTAACGAATCCCAATACATAATTACTGTAGGTTATCTCTCCAGTAGCTTCACCTTATTTTTTAAAACGAATACACTCAAAACTGAATTGTGGTGGAAGGCACCAGAGGAAATGAACTACTCTAATTGACTTTTAAGCTTTAACTCAGTATTTTCTAGATCAAAAAGCACCTTTTGTTATGACTGCCCTAATGAGTTACAATATTAAAATTAGGATTCACTCTGTTGACGTTAAGAGGAAAAAAAAAAGGCACACAATGAGACATAAAATCAATTTGTTCATCTTGAACCTAAGAAATGTTTGCACAAAATACCGAAAGGATCAAGTCAGTCTCCCTGCACGTATTACCCACTTGACAGGGAAGCCATGGAGTTGCAAAGAGTCAGACACAACTTAGTGACTGAACAACAACAACATCCTTCTTAGGTTGTAGCTTTTTGCTGAGATGTCCAGACTATGAGGATTTTCTCTTGCACACATTGAATGATGATCTCTGGATTTAAAAAATTGATGCCAGAAAATTATATCCCTTAAAACTCATTCCAAACAAAGAAAAGGATAACCAGCCTGGAGATGGTAAAGTTAAGGAGTTTACATTTTTTCTTTCTCTATGCTTCTTTCTTCCTTCTCGATGGAGTAATGGAAAGAATATAGGGTTGGAGAAGAAACATAGGGTTGGGTCAGAAGACCCTGGGTTTTAGGAATGTGTCTATTTATTTATTTTGGCATCAAGGTTTTCATAGATTAAATAGAAATAAGAATATTTTAAAACTTGCATACAGTGTTGATGGAAACAGTAAAGGCAATATTATATGTGGAAAATTTTGGTCAACTGCAAAATAGTATACCATGCTCTATAGCATTAGAACATAATGAGCTCTGAATTATTATTACTGTTATTACTAGAATCATCTTCATCTTTTGACTGTAAATGGCCACTTGGATAAAAGTCTGCCCACAAGCAATTCTATCAAAACCCCCTTTCCTTTATTATTTTCAAGATCATATTAACATCAGGTTGACCTGATGACAAAAACATTGACACCAGATGGTCATTATGTCTAACTACACAGCTGTACAGCCTGGCCAGGACCATCAAGGTAACTGACACTTCAGGAATTTGTAACTTGTTGATTTCTAGTAATGAATCTGAGTTACACGATGCAGGTGCTTCTTTATGGGTCTCTTTTCCACTCCCAGAAGAAAGACAGTTAGACTTTTTCCCTTCCTGTGGAATCCCACAGAAGTATTAGGGCACGTAGGATTATGAAATGCCTTTTTTATTATGAGCTTCCCTAGTGGCTTCAGACGGTAGGAAATCTGCCTGCAATGTGGGAGACCGGGGTTCAATCCCTGGGTTGGGAAGATCCCCTGAAGAAGGGAATGCAACCCACTCCAGCATTCTTCCCTGGAGAACTCCACAGACAGAGGAGCCTGGTAGGCTAGTCCATGGGGTCGCAAAGAGTTGGACAATTGAGGGACTAACACTTCCACTTTTTTTATATAGCAAGAAGACAACACAGTTATTTTTCACCCAGAAAAAAATTATGAAAAAAATCTAATGTTTTGTGTGTCCAGTAATTGGTTCTAGCTTTGAAAGCTGACAATTGTCCCCTTCACATCTGTATTTTGATTTTGGTGGTATTACACAAGACATTACATGAAAAGATGTGAAGGTGAATTCTTTCCAGATGAGTGTCCTCTATAGTGTAACTCCAGCTTAATGCTTGGCCTCAGCTTTCATCATACTCCAACATTTGGAAAACATGCTTTCCATACATCAGGATGAAATACTGCACTGGTGGAGATCCTTTTATAAATCTTTTAGGCAATTGACTTAATGAAGTGAATCACACGTACCAAACATGTTCCCAAGAAAGGTCAAATTTAAAAATGGATATTGTTTTTCCCAAAGTAACTATGGTAGAATATGACATTTAGAAGGTGTCACTCAGCCTTTTCACACAATTTGACATAATCTTAAAATCAGTGAAATGCTCCAAGTTGCTACCTGGAGACCTTCACAAAGGAAAGAAAAGAGAACAATTTTAGAGCAGAAAGAATTTGAATGATTTTCTGAGTGGGACTGGCGGAATTTATTTTTGGAAAGAGGAACCAAACAGAATAGAAGAACAAAGAGACCAAAGACTGCCGCTCCTCAGATTCAGGAAAGGGGCATAAGCCGTTGACATTTTGAGACCACGTGAATGTTCTGAACACTGTGCATGATACATTTGCTGATCAGGTATCAAAAATTACAAGAGAAAGGTATCATTTGAAAATTAGCTCAGCATTAAAAACAGCTTCCTTAGTGATACCCTGATCTTTTAGGTGACCACCCAGAGTGTACAGGACAAGTCTCCACTCCATTAGTTATATAGCAGGATATGTAATCTTTATGGAAACCTTTGAGATGTAAACAGTCAGCGTGGTCACCTCAGCACTGGCTTTAAGTTGGTCATTTGCGATATAATGCTTTCTTTACTTTAGAGTTAAGGAGCGATATGCTTCCCCGGTGGCTCAGTGGTAAAGAATCCACCTGCCAATGCAAGGGATGAGGGTTTGATCCCTGGGTCAGGAAGATCCCCTGGAAAAGGAAATGGCAACCCACTCCAGTATTCTTGCCTGGGAAACCCCATGGACAGAGGAGCTTGGCAGTCTATCATCCATGGGGTCACAGAGTCAGACATGTTCTTCAGTCTCTCAGTTGTGTCCGATTCTTTGCGACCCCATGGGCTGCAGCACGCCAGGCTTCCCTGTCCTTCACCATCTCCCAGAGTCAGACATGACTTAGCAACTAAACAACAACACCAACAATCTGGAGGGTGACCCAAGCCTAGAATGCCAATATTTCCAATTACTTTCCAATATTCAGTAACTTTGTTTGTTTTGACCATGCTGCTGGCATCTGGGATCTTGGTTACCTGACCAGGATGGAACAATTTTAGAGTGAAAAGAATCTGGAAATTAGAATAGAAAGGTATGTTTCTCAAGTAGAATCTTCAACCTCATCCACTTCATTGTATCCCTTGCATCCGTTATATATCGCAGCTCCCCCTGATCCGCTCGCTTGCTTTATTCAAAAAACATCCACTGAAACCTCACAACGATTAACTATGCATTTTAAATCTTTAGATTCCCAAGGAACAGATGTATATATATTGGAATTCTTCTAATTTAAAATATTCTTTATTGAATTAAGTTTACAGAATGGCCAAGAAGCATTTGGAAATCTTTAATGAATTTTGAAAACAATAATTTACGTTTCTTCATAAATGTGAAGATTCATTTTTCTAAAATATAAGTTCTGGCTAAGAGAAGATAAGCTTTCTATCAAGAATTTTCCCTGAAGAAAATTCTCACTCTTTTACTGAGAGAAAAAAGAAAAATTCAATACAATGGGCTAATTTCGTTTGCCCTTTTGAAAATGGAGGAATAAAAATATATAAAATAAACTTCAGAAATCATGATGTAACTCTCCATACCAATCAACTGACCTCCTGTATTATTTAATTTATAGGGACACAGCAAAAAATTGACAAGCTATGTTGCTACCCGCCCCATCACCCACACTCCCCACTTTTACATGGGTAATTTTGTTACAGTCTTGTGATTTCCAATTCATTTGTGAATCAAATTGTCCTGCCCCAAGAGTACTAAATCACAGGCAGTTTGTGCTGAAAATGTCTTTATCCTTTTAACATGAGTTAATGTTTCCTGAAAAGGTTAAGAAAATTGAAATGCAAGATAACAGTTGTCATTAGCATCCTTAACTGACACAGATAGTTACCTGGGAATGGAGATCAGTGCTAAGTAGTTCATTCTGGGCCGTAAAGTAGTAGTGTCATTTATTTACATTTTGATTATTTTTTAAAGATTTTTTTTAATGTGACCATTTTTAAAGTCTTTGTTGAGTTTGTTACAGCATTGCTTCTGTTTCATGTTTTGGCTTTTTGGCCAGGAGGCATATGGGACCCTAGCTCCCCAACCAGGGATTGAACCCACACCCCTACACTGGAAGGCAAAATCTTAACCACTGGACCACCAGCCATGTCCTTATTTCTTGACTATTAACTAGGGTTTCTCTGTTCTAAGTAAAATAATCCTTTACATTATCGTCTACTTTGTTTTCTTGATCCTTGCTACGCAAAAGAGGAGTTTCAATAGACAGTGGATTAATATCTCATAGCAGCTTGTTAGAAATGCAGAATCTCAGGCCCCACTTCAGACTGAGAAAGTTAGAATCTGCATTTAAACAAGATCTTCAGGTTATCTGTGTGCTTGTGAAAGTTTGAGAAGCAAAAGTCTACCTAGAGCTTTTGTGACAGGCTCCTAAGCAATAGCCCTTCCTTCACAAGCCTCCTGCACAGTGATTTTTGTTAATTACAGGTCTGGTTACATAATTCTCCTGCTTAAACATGCCAAGCCCATTTCCATAGCCTGGTTACACTTCTGGTTCCTGCCTTTCTCTCTTATCCTTCCTCTCGCTCTCCCCCACCATCTTTCTCCTTCACACCCACACCCAATTACTCAAGGGTCCAGTGCAGTAGCCACCAGCCACACAGGACTATTGAGCCTGAGTGTAAAATGAGAGGTGATGTAAGTGGGGAATACACACTGATTTCAAAAGCTTAGTATGGGGAAAACAATGTAAAATAGCATTTTAAACTTTTACATTGATGACATGTTGACATAACACTACTGTAGATATATATCTACATAAAATAGAGCATCAAAATTAATTTCCACTGTTCCTTTTGCTTTTTTAAAATGCGGCTTCTAGAAAATTTAAAATATCACTCATTTCTACTGAACAGCACTGCTCTATGCCCAGCACACTCAGGCTTGTGACCTGCATGGACAATTCTCCTGATTTGGAATTTCCTCCCTGACTCTGCGTGCCTGGAAAATGCCTTCCTGTTTAAATTCTCCTCTGAGTTCCCTGACACTTCATTCAGGATAAAGCAAGGACGCACTCAGCACTTCTGCAGTAACTCACTGTAGGGTTTTATCCAGTTGTTTAATATCACTGACATCTCTTCACAGTATGGTCTCTCTTACCAGACTGGTTGATTTCTGAATTAAAGGAGAGGGGTGTCTCTTGTGTGAAGGGAACTAGGCATTTTACAAAGTGTCATGTTCCATTTTGCCCTCACAAGTAGGCTAAGCGGAATGAGGCTCAGAGAGGTTAAGTTATTTTTCTAAGGTCACACAGCTAGGATTCAAGCCCAAGGCTCTCAACTTTGAATTGCACCCTTTCCATCTTATATCTCTTTGTACCTCCAGGACTTAGGACAGTACCCAGCATTTTGTTGGTGCATAGAAAATACTTTTTGGATTAAGTTTATTCCTAGTTCACATGAATTCACACATTCTATCCTTAGGTGATTCATAGAACCACTCAACTTCTATGAACCAGTCCATCCTAAAGGAGATCAGTCCTGGGTATTCATTGATGATGACTGATGCTGAAGCTGAAACTCTAATACTTTGACCTCCTCATGCAAAGAGTTGACTCATTGGAAAAGACCCTAATGCTAGGAAGGATTGGAGGCAGGAGGAGAAGGGGACAACAGAGGATGAGATGGCTGGAAGGTATCACCAACTGGATGGACAGGGGTTTGGGTGAACTCCGGGAGTTGGTGATGGACAGGGAGGCCTGGTGTGCTGCAATTCATGGGGTCGCAAAGAGTCGAACATGACTGAGTGACTGAACTGAACTGAACTGGTCCTTACTTGAATTACTAACAGCAATAGGTTAGTTTGGGAGGAAGCTTTGGGAAAATGATATTGACTGTATAGGAAATTTGATGATTCATTATAGAAAACAGAAATATATTTCTGAATATACCTTAGAAAAGCTGAGTATACCTGAGTAAACCTTAGAAAAGCTGATTTACACTATTAATTTATTTTTCCTTTGCCTTTGGAAAATAGAGTATTATGGTTGAAACACCAGTAAGTTGGTAATCACAGATCCTGGATTCTGATGTGGCTTCTAATTTAACTTTTAAAGTTAGTTGTGTGTGTGTGTGTGTGTGTGTGTGTGTGTGTGCAGGCATGCATGGACGCTCTCTCAGTCATGTCCAAATCTTTGCAACCCCATGGATTGCAGCCCACCAGGCTCCTCTGTTCTTGGGATTCTCCAGGCAAGAATACTGGAGTGGGTTGCCATTTCCTACTCCAGGTGATCTTCCTGACCCCAGGATCGAACCCATGTCTCTTGTGTCTCCTGCATTTGCAGTTGGATTCTTTACCACTAGCACCCTCTGGGAAGTCCCTTAAGTTGTATACCACTAACTTAACTTTGAAAAGCCATCCACCTAATGGGTTTGGGTTCTTACATGATACAATCAGAGTTTGGAGCACTAGGTATCTTCCAACCCAAAAGTTCATAAAAATTTTATTTTCCCTGTGATTTTGTATTTTTTTTGAATCTTGAAGCATACAAAGGGCATTATATTGAATTTGCTTGTGTTAACCAGTTACACAAAAAGGATAAAGAAAAAGATACAAGAACCAGAATTTTGCAGTATCTCATTGAGGTAAGCCTTGTCCCTTACCAAATAGCTTTCTTCAAAAAATACCAATGACAGAAAAAAAAAAAAATCTGAATAATGGAAATATTACAGGCAAAACCTTGAAGTTATAAGATTTTTTAACTCAAGAAAACTCGAGAGTCAGTATTGGTGGGAAAGGATGCCAACCCTCACATAAGAATTGCCAACTTGACATATGTTCAGTTTTGATTATAAAACACTCATAAAATACTGATTAATAATCTCTTATCAGAGAACTTAAGAAACAGCACAAAAGAGAAGGAAGCACCCCATGTGAATGATACCTAATAATTGTCCTTTCATTTATTTTTTTTTAATATGGGCAAGAGTTAGTTGATAATGACCTTGATCACGACCTCAGGGTAGAAACACAAATTTAAAGATAAAATGACCAATCTCACAAGTTTGTCTAGCAGCAAGAAAAGTCTAAAATCTAAGCAACATCTTTGACTAGGAGGGAGCTTGCCAAAAATAGCAAGCATGTAGGTGTAAAGACAGAAAAGCTTCAGAATCCCTGTGATTACTCCTTGGGGGGGGGAAAAAAAAAGCTTTTTGAGATACAAATAAAGTAGGAATATCAAACTTCGGGAATGCACAGCTCTATTTAACATCCCTAATTCTTAAATTCCATCTTAATGAAGTCTAAAAAGCCTCAGAGTCCAAAAGAATCCTCGCTCGAGTTACACATTCAGGATAGTAAACAGAAATCGTAACAGTATGATTACAAGAGACTAATTTCGAAGACACAAAAACATTGCCATTTTCACAACCATAGATATATATATATGGGCATAAGTGCCTGCAGCGCTGTATTTACGCTTTCTTGGTAATAAAAACGATTCCGTGGATTTAAATTTTTTCAGGATGATGGCAGAATTCTTCATTCTTCTATTTCTAACCGTAACCTATGATGCAAATATATTCATACTTGTAGTTACATGTGTAAATATACACACTTTTATATATGTCTACCTCTGCTTTCCTATGCACATAGACATTCACACATGTATATTAATAGCTCCTTTGGATCTCTGCTCAAATGTCACATTATCAGAGAGGCCCTCCTTGACTCCACCCCTTCATTAAATGTTACCCATTTTTACCCTATTACTTTCTTCTTTTTTATTTTTCAGCAGGAGAAATATTTACTTTAGTGGAAGAGTACGTTGTGTGTTTTTTTACTTTTCGTTGGAGGATAACTGACTTACCGCGTCGTGTTGGTTTCTGCTGTGCACAATAGTGAACCAGCTATATGGACATCTATCCCATTCCTCTCTATGCCTCTTGCTTTATTTGTCCATTTGCTTATTTACCTTTTCGTGACACCACCACCAGCACAACATGGAGCATATTATGCTTTTCCTACTGTGGTGTAACTTCCAGGAGAGGAGCAATTTTTTTGCTCTTGGTCATCACTACACCCAGAACGGAAGGTGGACATAGAGGTCTTCAGCAAACATCCGCTGAAAGAATGAATACAGACGCTGCTTATTTTGCGTGTGACGCTATTGCCAGCTGTTCTGCACAACAACGTTTGGTTTTATTTAGTCTTCGGGAAAGATTATGACCTTGGCATGTGATTATCTTCTTTTTAGAAGTGATAAAAAGAGGAAGGAACTTTCCCAAGCACATCCCACCGGCTAGTGCATTCAACCACTCAACTCTTCTGCATCCTTCCTCGGCCCCTTTGCTAAGGTCACTGCGCATGCACCTTCCACATGAAAGGGTCCAGGACGGAACAAGGACTGTGAAAGGAGAATGGGGTTAAGTCATCGGTGACTTTGGAGGGAAACCAGAAGAGACAGTCCTGCAGGCCAGGCACTTGGGGAGAGTTTACCAGTGGAAGGTGGGGAGGCGGAGAATGGCGGGCTCCTAGTGTCTCAGACAGTGCGGACAGGTCTAGAAAGACTAGAGGCAGGAACTGACCTTTATTTAGATTTAATAAGATGGAAGGTCTTGGTGGTCTTGGCAAAGGCAAAATCTAGGAGATGTGAAAGCAAAAATGTTCACCAGGTGACTCAGGAGGAAATGAGAACAGATCAACTGGGGACTGTAAGTATTAATGAAGAAGAACCAAGAACGATTGTTCGTATCATCCTGAGAACGTTGACAGAACAGTAACACAGCCGTTCAGTTCCCGACTTCTTCATTTCTACTCCAGATACTCACTTGTACACTTAAAATTGTGAACTTCACTGTATATAAATCATAACTCAGTAAGTCTGACCCCTCACAAAAACAAAGCATGTAAAGTATGAGACTTAACTATCCACATGGCATTTAAAATCTGAACATCTGCTCTGTTCTTACTAACGAAAGCAGAGACACTCTTGCTGGTGAAAAATACTTAGCTCTAAGGCAGGCCCAGCATTAGAGGGTGTATAATTGAATGTGGAAAATAAAATGATTTGAAAATTACATTACTCATTTTGTGAGGATTAAGAATAAAGTTTGATTGCAATATTTCTAAAAATCCAAAGAACTGTATAAAAATAATTGCCCTGTATGCATCAAAAATACTAAGATCAAGAAAGGCAAGGAAAAGCACAGAAAAAAAACCCCTTCAGATTAAAGGAGGCTACAGAGACAAGAAAACTAGAAATATCTGATTCTGGACTGAATGCTAAACAACAACAAAAAATAGATAGCTATAAATAACAGTATTGGGATAACTGGCCACATTTGAATTTTCAGTATAGATTAGATAAAGAGTATAGTATCAATGTTATATTTTCTGGATTTTGATAATTGTAATTGTGATCATGTAGGTGAATTTTCTTGTTCTCAGGAAAAATAAAAGTGGAAAAAAGAAATATTTTGTAAAAAAATACTCTCCAGTTTCTATCTTTTTTCAAAGGCCAACTCATGTTGCCCCTCTTGTCCCTGAAGATGTGTTTTTGCATTTTTTCCTATGCCCTCAGTGTAGCATTTAATCAAATTCTACTTCACCATTGTTACTTTACTCTTTTCTCATATGTCTTATCTGTCTCCAAAATTATTAGCTCCTGAAAGACTGAAGGAAGGTTTAAATATTTTTGGTGTTCTTATAAATGAATACTAGAATATTGTCAACACAATGGGCACCTGTCAAGGCCTTGGCTGCTGTTCTCTGCCACATTAATTTATATTCCCTGATAAGTTAACCAATTTCCTCACTTTATTAGTATTTTGATAGATAAAAATAATACATACAGAATATTGGTATCTCATTCCATGTCAAAATCAGAACAGTGTATCAACATGAAGTAAAATTTCATAAATAATCATATATCCTTAGTGTCATATAGCCTCATATATCCTTAGTGTCATATTAGCCTCATATATCCTCAGTGTCTTGATGGAATTCTCTCACTCGTTATATTTTCCTCCTCTCCTTTGACCATGAAGTTCTCACTAAAAATATGAAATTCCATCTCATCATTGCCAGGTCAATGAGGGGTCTCCCAGGTGGCTCAGTGGTAAAGAATTCACCTGCCAATTACAGGAGACACAGGAGACGCCGGTTTGATCTCTGGGTTGGAAGGATCCCCTGGAGAAGGAAATGGCAACACCCTCCAGTGTTCTTACTTGGAGAATCCCATGGATAGAGGAGCCTGGTGGGCTGCAGTCCATGGGGTCGCAGAGTCGGACACAACTGAGCACACGCACACGCATGCATGCACACCTGCACGCTTATGCATGCACGCACACACACACAAACCCCAACACATGCATGCATGCACCCCTGTGCATGCACACACACACGCGCACACACACACAACCCCTAACACATGCATGCATGCACACCTGCGCACGCGTGCACACACACACACACAATTCCTAATGCATGCATACATGCACACCTGTGCGTGCACACACACACACACACACACACACACACAATCCCTAACAGTAGCTCTGATAAGATAATAGTCCTCTCTTGCCCATCCTTTCTAGATTTTTCTTCTGAAAACAAGCAGGAGCTTCATTCCTGCAAAGTCCACATCTTGCTAAATGGTGCAAATTTTCAAAAGAATCACCGGGACTTACACCAGTGGATGTAGCAGGGAAGGTGGGGAGGTAAGACTTGGCTGTAACTGTGTGGAGTTTCTCTCATTTGTTTTGTCTCATCTGCTGTTAATGGACTCAGATGCCCTCTTGAAACCCCAGGTCAGGCCAGGGCAGAGGTGGTAGTCATGGGCTCTGAAGTTTGCTCCCTTACTCATCCTGAGGTTCCGGTCTAGAAAAGTCACTCTGGGTACAGAACTGCAATTGATGAAAGCCCTGGGACCCTCAAAAGGGACAACAACCCAGCCTTGTTCCTGCTGTGATATAGCATCTGACCCCAGCCTGATGGGCCATTGAGTCTGAGCAGCATCTGCCGGCCTAGTGATAAATCACAAATAAACTGAGCTTTTGCTCACTGCCTTCTGAACCTTTGTGTAAAAGCAAGCTGGAATAAACTCCCCAAATACATCTCTGTTCTTTGCTTCGGTATTCTGGGAAACTATTTTCTCAGGAAATAGTATATCTTTTCCATCTTTGTCTTAGATATTTAAGATTCATTCCACCTAATACCTTTTGCTTTTCACATTCAAGCCATGGGAGAATGCTGCTGCCGCTGCTGCTAAGTTGCTTCAGTTGTGTCCGACTCTGTGCGACCCCATAGATGGCAGCCCACGAGGCTCCCCCATCCCTGGGATTCTCCAGGCAAGAACCCTGGAGTGGGTTGCCATTTCCTTCTCCAATGCATGAAAGTCTAAAGTGAAGTGAAGTTGCTCAGTCATGTCCGACTCTTAGCGACCCCATGGACAGAGGCCCACCAGGCTCCTCCACCCATGGGGTTTTCCAGGCAAGAGTGATGGAGTTGGGTGCTGTACTGGTGTCTTTTTCAAAGGAAGTCTTTTTTGGGACTTCCCTGGCAGTCCACTGGTTAAGACTCAGCACTTCACTGCACGGGGCATGGATTTTAGGGAACTAAAGATCCCGCATGCTGCACTGTGCAACCAAAAAAAGTCTTTTTCTACACAGTTTAACAGCATTGAATTGAAGTAAAAATTCAAAATTCTCACACTTTACAACTGCTTTTAATCTCATACCTGAATTCTAAACTATAATAATAATAACAAATTCTAACTTAAAAAGTCAAGGTCATTAGTAGAGTGAAACTGACAAATTCTTCCAGTCTTGCATCTAAAGTTGGCTGATCCCTTGATTCACAGCTTCCCAAGTGGCTCAGGGGTAAAGAATCTGCCTGCCAATGCAAGAGATGCAGATTTGATTTCTGGGTTGGCAAGATCCCCCGGAGGAGGAAATGGCACCCCACTCCAGTATTCTTGCCTGGAAAATCCCATGGACAGAGGAGCCTGGTAGCCTCCAGTCCATGGAGGTCACAAAAAGTCGGACACAACTTAGCAACTAAGCACCCAGCCAAGCACAAACCCTTGATTCAACCTTATATTTTCTTGTATCACTGTCTCCTCGGCTGTAAAATGAAGGCGTGATCTCTAAGCTCCCTTCTATCCTAATGATTGATAAGAACTTTCCATCAAATTACCTCTTTTTCAGTAAATTGAAAAATCATCCTGATTTTCAATGGTTCCGTTCAATTCAGTTCAATCAGTCATGTCTGACTCCCTGAGATCCCATGAACCACAGCATGGCAGGCTTCCCTGTCCATCACCAACTCCTGGAGCTTGCTCAAACTCATGTCCATTGAGACAATGATGCCATCCAACCGTCTCATAATGGAAATATTTTCCTTGGTAGTGGTACTTCACTCATACCGTAACAGTTGATTTTCTAACTGTTCTGAATTTATATAAAACTTATAATTTTCCTGCAGTTGTAAAGTTAGTGCATAGAGTCTGTCCCACCCTCTGTTTCCCTAAACTCACTGCCAAGGGTGATTTAACCTGACAGTTTCAAAACATGCAATTTCACAGATGGAATATTTTTATACATGGCCATCATTTCGAGTGTGCCTTTTTCTGTCACTGGGGCTTAGCTAAGTGCTTCTAAAGTAGGAGGAAACAAACAAACAAAATGACTACTTTTATCAAGACTGCTGATGGTGGGCACCGACGGGCATGCTCTTCTGCTCAGGAACCGGCTGTCACTTTGAACTCAGCTTCAGAATAGCAATTTCCAGACCAGTGACTTCCAGGACACTTCAGTATTCCACATACCATGGCAAAGGAGTCTGACAGCTAACACTAGTCCCAACAAACCTGAAGCACGTGTGCACAGCCACTAACAACTGACATTTTCCAGAAACAGGGAGTTCAGTTTTTCCCCCTCATTTTACTCTTCTTTGTGCTTAGTCGCTAAGTCGTGTCCGACTCTTTGTGACCCCATGGACTGCAGCCCACCAGGTGCCTCTAGCCATAGGATTTCCCAGCAAGAATACTGGAGTGGGGTGCCATTTCCTCCTCCAGGGGATCTTACCGACCCAGGGATCAAACCCGTATCTCCTGCACTGTAGGGAGATTCTTTACTGCTAAGCCACCAGTATTCTCCCTACTTGAATACTGATTTCTGAACCTTAGACTGGATCTTGTTGCAAACTCACACTCTGGACTGTTTCAAGCCTTATATTTGATGCTTTGAAATTAATTATTAACAAACACCAGAATTTATAAGAATTATTTTATTTTTCAAGAGTCACTTTAACCTGTAACTTATATAATATTGTATATCTATACTTTGATTAAAGATATTAATAAAGTATATTTGTAGAACAAAAAGAGACACCTTAGAAAGCTATATTTATAATGCTGGCAAACACACACAAACACACACACACACTAGAAGTTCTTGGTTTTGGATGACCATCAGCTTAAAGGTAGCATAAGAAGATCAGTCACATTCCTTTAAGATAGAAGCTTATGTTAAGACACTAAAGGCCATGTGCTCAGAACATTATGTCAAAGGTCCTATTTAGTGGAAGAATATGTAGTCTCTCTCATCACCATGTTGATATGCTAATATTTTGAGTTCCCACAGGTAAAGGGGAAAATTGCATTAAGAAGAAAAGGTTTTAATTGCCCTTCAACTAGTGGTTTTAAAATCTCAAAACTACTATGCTGTTACGAGCACAACACAACCCTTGACTTTTGAAGGGCTGTTTTGTTAAGAAAGAACTACTTTCAGGAATGTGAGAATAGACATCAGCAATAGAATGAGTACAATCAGTGAAATATACCCCCACTACACGCAGAGTACATCATGAGAAACACTGGACTGGAAGAAGCACAAGCTGGAATCAAGATTGCTGGGAGAAATATCAATAACCTCAGATATGCAGATGACACCACCCTTATGGCAGAAAGTGAAGAGGAACTAAAGAGCCTCTTGATGAAAGTGAAAGAGGAGAGTGAAAAAGCTGGCTTAAAGCTCAACATTCAGAAAACAAAGATCATGGCATCTGGTCCCATCACTTCATGGCAAATAGATGGGGAAACAGTGGAAACAGTGTCAGATTTTATTTTGGGGGGCTCCAAAATCACTGCAGATGGTGACTGCAGCCACGAAATTAAAAGACACTTACTCCTTGGAAGGACAGTTATGACCAAGCTAGATAGCATATTAAAAAGCAGAGACATTACTTTGCCAGCAAAGGTCCGTCTAGTCAAGGCTATGGTTTTTCCTGTGGTCATGTATGGATGTGAGAGTTGACTGTGAAGAAAGCTGAGTACCAAAGAATTGATGCTTTTGAACTGTGGTGTTGGAGAAGACTCTTGAGAGTCCCTTGGACTGCAAGGAGATCCAACCAGTCCATCCTAAAGGAGATGAGTCCTAAGTGTTCATTGGAAGGATTGATGCTGAAGCTGAAACTCCAATACTTTGGCCACCTCATGTGAAGAGTTGACTCATTGGAAAAGACCCTGATGCTGGGAGGGATTGAGGGCAGGAGGAGAAGGGGATGACAGAGGATGAGATGGCTGGATGGCATCACCGACTCAATCAACATGAGTTTGGGTAAACTCCCGGAGTTGGTGATGGACAGGGAGGCCTGGCGTGCTGCGATTCATGGGGTCACAAAGAGTCGGACATGGCTGAGCAACTGAACTGAACTGAACTGATCCTGCACAAAATAGAAACTCAATGGATATTTGCTGAATGAATGAGCCAATAAATAAAGCCATGAGGAATGATTAGTGGGTAAAAACATAAAGATATGTACTCAGTTGTGTCCAACTCTTTGCATCCCCATGGACTGGGGCCCACCAGGCTCCTCTGTCCATGGAATTTTCCAGGCAAGAATGCTGGAGTGGGTTGCCATTTCCTTCTCCATGTATACCTATATGTATAAAACATAATATAAATGAATAAAACCATATTGGTAAATGTGAAAACAATTTACTCTGGAAAAAAAAGTGTATTAAGACTGAGGAGATCAGGCCTGCTTTAAGGACTTTTTCTCTTGACATCCAGATCCTGAAAAACTTCCAAGTGAGTTCTGCAATGTCATAGAGTCTTGGCTAATAGTAAATGTACTGTTGCTTCAAACACAAGGGAAGAAACATGAATCTCCCTCCCATGTTTCTGCTGCATACAGAGACCAGCCCAGCAGGTGTGCAGTGATCTGGTCAACCCTGTACTGCTACTGTATGTTGCTTCGAGAAAGCCAGGAATAAGACATAACTGTGATCAAAGGTTTTCTTCCTGAGCAAAACACAGAAGAACCTACCCATATATGTCAGTCTAATATACATACATATGTCAGTCTAATACACCTCTCTATGGAATAGCAGTTGAGACAAAGGGAGGGGGTGGATCCTGCAGCCTCTGCTATTTAACGGCAACATACTCAGTTATAGTTGGTGAAGTTCAGTACTTGTGTCTGTATCAGCTCTGGTTAAAATACATTTTTTTTTTCATGTATATGTACTATATTTCTTCTTTGAACATAAACTCTAGGAGGAAGTTTTGTTTTCTCTTTTTCTTTATAAATATATGTATGTGTGTATGTTTACACCATGATGACTTGTATTTGTGTCATTTATGTGTGTGTATATATGTGTGTATATATGTGCATATATATATCATGTATATGTGTATGTATATGTATATAAATATGTGTATATATAGCCTGTGTATGTGTTTGTGTCCTAGAAAAGATATCAAGCAAATACAAGACTAATTGATCTCTTGTGTTGATTTTTCCTTTCTCTGATTTTCTAGGGTAATTGCCCATACAACTGCTATTTATTATTAGATTATTTTATTTATTTAACATGATATAGTAGAAAAAGATGGACTAAAAGTCAGATGACCTGAATTTGAGTCCTATGTCTGGCTTTTGGGCTTGTCATTTAATCCTGTTGACTCTTTAATTTCTTCCTGGTGAAAAGTGAGATAGTAATTTACAATGTTTTTATACAGTTAGAAATACTTGTAAAGCATTTAGCATGCAATAAATGTTCATTGTGATGACAACTGTGTTTTTGTCCACGATTTGATCAAAAGCTCCTTGACGATAAAAAATGCAATTTTGAAATCCACCATGGATTTGTTTACCAAAGCAGGAAGCACATGCTGGCACTCTATAAATACATGTGTATTACACTGAACTACAAGGTAAGTATAAAGATAGAGCATTATCCTAAGAGCATAATCAAAGCCCACTCCCACTCTCTATGACTTTGTTATCTCATCTTTTCACCTTCTGAGCACACCGAGAGCAAATAAGTATGTCTTTAACAATGGCAGCCATGAAATTAAAAGATGCTTGCTCTTTGGAAGAAAAGCTATGACCAACCAAGACAGCATATTAAAAAGCAGAGACACTACTTTGTCGAAAAAGGTCTGTCTAGTCAAGGCTATGGTTTTTCTGGTGGTCATGTATGGATGTGAGAGTTGGACTATAAAGAAAGCTGAGTGCGAAGAATTGGTGCTTTTGAACTGTGGTACTGGAGAAGACTCTTGAGAGTCCCTTGGACTGCAAGGAGATCCAACCAGTCTATCCTAAAGGAAATCAGTCCTGAATATTCATTGGAAGGACTGATACTGAAGCTGAAGCTCTAATCCTTGGCCACTGGATGCGAACAGCCAACTTGTTGGAAAAGAACCAGATGCTGGGAAAGATTGAAGGCAAGAAGAAAAGGGGACAACAGAGGATGAGATGATTGGATGGCCTCACTGACTCGATGGACATGAGTTTGAGCAAGCTCTGGGAGTTGGTGATGAACAGGGAAGCCTGGCATGCTGCAGTCCATGGGGTCGCAAAGAGTTGGACATAACTGAGGGACTGAATTGAACTGAAGCACACTGAAAAATTATTGTTACTACATATAATTCTCATACTTTGAACCTACACTAATCAAAAGGTGGATTTGATCTCTGTAAAGGTGAGGCACTGATCCACACACACTCTGATCAGTGTCTTCCTAATTACCTTCCAGGATGCACAACATGAAAAAATCTGCATTTGGTGCAACCCACCGGAGCAATGGATGCAAAAAGATGACAAGACAACACCGTGACCTGAAACCAGGTTTCCTGACGTTAAAAAGTAATAATATACAAGCAAAACTACAGGCTTTAACAGCTTTTGCTTTTCAGTCCACAGCTCAGACATTCTCATAAGTCATGTAAACTCTGTGTTTCATCTACTTCACCTAAAACATGGCTTCCCCTGGTGGCTCAGATAGTAAAGCATCCGTCTGTAATGCAGGATTCGATCCCTGGGTTGGGAAGATGGCCTGGAGAAGGGAATGGCAACACACTCCAATATTCTTGTCTAGAAAATTCCATGGACAGAGGAGCCTGGCTGGCTACAGTCGATGGGGTCACAAAGAGTTGGACACAACTGAGAGACAAACACTTTAAAGCATGGCTACAGTAAGTATGGGGGAGCCACAGTTCATATGAAACATTCAGAGCTGATTTTTTGCAAATATTTACTATGACTTGACTCCAAAAATGAAACAAGTTGAGCACAAATATTTATTTATTTTTCCCTCTCTATCTCCCAGTTGAGTTTCCAGCTGGCTATACATCTCATAAAAGAATAGACACTAAGATAATTACAATGTCTATTGAATAATTTTTCTTTTGGATAGCTACATGGCCCCTCATTTCCTATCATCAGGGTGCCATCCAGAATCATTATTTTCTGTTTTCTGATACTCTGCCTGTCTAATTAATAGTACTTCTCCTTGTAAATTCTACTGCTGGCCACTGTCCAGCCTTGTGGAACATTCCCTAAAGGCTACACACATCTCCTCTCAGTTCTAGTAAATTGTTATTACTGCTTTTCCTGTAATTATCCCACGTGCATCACAGTTCAAGAAAAGCAAAATATGCTAGATTTACAGACTCAGGAGGAAAAAATTTGTGTCTGTCAATATTTTTAGGAAAAACCTTAGCCATATCCTCAAATAGATATCACAAACCCATATGCAAACACTAGAAACAGTCTTAGAAACTGGATTAGACACATATGCTGATTGTATTTCATCCTTATGAATACAGTCATCCTATGGTTTGACACTTTACTAGAAGGGTCAGTCATGGTACTTGCCACATCTAATGTGCTTTCTGAGGACATCATTTGCTTCCCTGCCCTGCTGGGGAAAGCAGCCGTAGGCGGTACCCTGTGCAGGAGTTCACGTTTGGTGCCATGTTTCAAACCTCCAGATCTATTGAATTGGACCAAGAAGAGGCACGTGACTGCCAAATCCTAGGTTGACCAGAAACCTATGGGATGGAGTCAGTTTGCACTCCAGTATCTCAGAATTTATCCATTTAAATTCATATATCTTTTTAGAGTTTTGGGGATCCCTTTCCAAAACTTTTGTTTAGATGTGTTTAGATGACTTTAAGATAGCTTCAACAAATGAATGCAAACTCCAGGAAGGCAGCAATATAAAAGTGCCTGCCTTGGGTGTGCAGGAGTGTGTGGTTATTTATTTGCTTGACCCAAGCAGGCACTATGTATGCAACTGAAAGTATTTGGGATATAGTCAAGGCTTTGACTCCAGGTAGAAGGCAGCTCGGAGAAGGCAATGGCACCCCACTCCAGTACTCTTGCCTGGCAAATCCCATAGACGGAGGAGCCTGGTGGGCTGCAGTCCGTGGGGTCGCTGAGGGTCGGACACGACTGAGCGACTTCACTTTCACTTTTCACTTTCATGCATTGGAGAGGGAACTGGCAACCCACTCCAGTGTTCTTGCCTGGAGAATCCCAGGGACGGGGGAGCCTGGTGGGCTGCCGTCTATGGGGTCGCACAGTGTCGGACACGACTGAAGCGACTTAGCAGCAGCAGCAGCAGAAGGCAGCTCCTAGTGCTCTGCGCTTTTGCAGGGATCTGAAAAATTTACCCTGTGATAAATGGCTATAATCCACTAAGTAAAATTGAGTCCACATAATTCAGCTGGGTCTGAAGCTCAGAGAAGAGAGGATTTACTATATAAACTCACAATCACATAACAGCAGTTATCTGTTTCTGTATATCAGGCCCTGATGCTCATATAGAAAGCTGGCACTGCAGGATGTTTAAGTATGTGCTCGCACACACAAAAAATGAAATGGTTTCTCTCTCTCTCTCCTCTCTCTCCCCATCACTCCTCCCCCATTCAAAATGGAATGCTTCCACTGCTCTATCTTCTAGACATTGGGCTCTTATTAGGAATACACCTATTAAATATTTTAAATATTTAAATAACATTTTTTATTTTTAATATTTAAAAAATACTTGTACAGTCAGCTTCTTGACATCCTTAATCTTCTTAAACTTCCTGAATTCTACTTCCTGGTGTCATTGGAGGATTCTCTGCCATAGTTTTTTAATACGTTTCTCTTTTCCCTGTTCTCTGGGCTGGAGCAGGGTGGGAACACAAGTGGGCTTGCACATTGAGAACTGAGCTGTAAATCTCTCTTTAAAGCTCAGTGAGTAACAGTCAAGATAACAGTATTACATAATTCTCCATGAAGTATTCCTGTTTGAAATGCAGCATCCCAGGTGGCTCAGTTGAAAAGAACCCAGTTGCCAATGCAGGAGACATGGGTTCAATCCCTGGGCCAGGAAGAGCCCCTGGAGAAGGAAATGGCACCCTGCTCCAGTATTCTTGCCTGGAGGACCCCATGGATAGAGGAGCCTGGCGGGCTGCAGTCCATGATGTTGCAGAGTCGGACATAGCTGAGTGACTGTGCCCAGCACATTTGTATAAAGAGGACTTTAAATTTCCCAGTGGTTCCTCAGGTAAAGAATCTGCCTGCAGTGCAGGAGACATAGGAGACATGAGTTTGATCCCAGGGTCGGGAAGATCATCTGGAGGAGGGTATGGCAACCCACTCCAGTATTCTTGCCTGGAGAATCCCATGGACAGAGGAGCCTAGTGGGCTATGTCTATGGGGTTGCAAAGAGTTGGAGACGACTGAAGTGACTGAGCAGACACACACATGTGTATACACACACACACACACACACATATATATAGAGAGAGCGCACAAATGAGAGAAAAAAATATATATCTGTATCGCTTCTGGGAAACACTGTCATAGAAGATAGTAAAAACATTTGTTTCTAGACCCTATTATATAGTAAATTCCAATGTGTGGAAGGAGGTTCCCCCACACCAATAAGCAATGCTTGGACACCAGCTGGGTGCTGGGTGTTGTACAATTTACTCCAAGGGAGGAATATCAGATCCCATGAGCTACGGGCTCGGACTTACAAGACTGTCCCTCCTCCCCTGTGTCCCACCAACTTCAGAGGGAGTTGCAAGGCCAGGTTGTCACCTGTGTGTCGGGCTGACTGGCTACAGATTGGAGTTCAACAACCCCCTCTTTGGGTTCAATTAGTTTTCTAGAGAGGGTCACAGAACTTAGAAGTATTTTACTTACTGGATGACCAGTTTATTATAAGAGGTCGTTATAGGGCTTCCCTGCTGGCTCAGGGGAAAAGAATCTGCCTGCCAACGCAGGAGACAGGTCCGATCCCTGATCCAGGATGATCGCACATGCTCGGAGTGACTAAGCTCATGCACCACAACTACTGAGCCTGTGCTCTAGAGCCAGGGAACTGCAACTACCGGGGCCCGAGAGCCCTAGAGCCTGTGCTCTGCAACAAGGGAAGCTACTGGAATGAGAAGCCTGCGCACTGCAACAGAGAGTAGCCCCCACTCACTGCAACTGGAGAACACAGCAACAAAGACCCCGCACAGCCAAAAAGAACCAAATAAAATTATAAAATTAAAAAGGGCGTGATAAAGGATGCAGATGAACATTCAGATGGAAGAGGCTAACAGGCAAGGCTATGTGGGAAAGGGTATGGAGCTCCCAAGCTCCATCTGAGTTTGCCAGTCTTCCCAAATCTCCATCCTCCCCAAGTCTCCTCCAACCTGGAAGCTCTCTGACCTCTCTCCTTTTGAAATTTTTTGTTTTTTGATAGGCAGAGTGAGTTTGTTAGCATAGGATGCTTGTGAGAGAAACAGGTGGGCTAGCATGGAGTACAGCAGCCACAAAAACCAAAGGGGTTGTCTTTTTGAGTTTTTATACAGGCTTCATTGCATAGGCTTGGTTGACTAAATGGTTGGCCACTGATGGACTCAACAGGTCTCCAACCCTTCTCCCCTTCCCAGAAATGGGACTGAAAGTTCCAACCCTCTAAATGCACGGCTCTCTTGGCAACCCCCACCCTTAGGTTAAATGAAAGACTTTCCAGAAGTCACCTAATTAACATAACAATATAACAAAAAATATCTTTATTGCTTTTATCATAGGAAATTTCAGGGGTTTTAGCAGCTATGAACCAGAAATCCCAAACAAAGACTAAATATATATATGAGAAATATATTTTGGCCGTCTGAATGGCTGAATATATATTTCTTATAAATCATAAGATAACAGACATCAAGGAAATAGTCTCTTCAATAAATAAAAAGCAACCATGAAGGGACTTATAATTAGGGTGGACTTCTTAGTCAATTATATTAAAGGGGGAAAAAAATGGGAAGAATGCAATGAAATTAGGGAAATTCAGTTCAGTTCAGTTGCTCAGTTGTGTCCGACTCTTTGTGACCCCATGAATCGCAGCACGTCAGGCCTCCCTGTCCATCACCATCTCCCAGAGTTCACTCAGACTCACGTCCATTGAGTTGGTGATGCCCTCCAGCCATCTCACCCTCTGTCATCCCCTTCTCCTCCTGCCCCCAATCCCTCCCAGCATCAGAGTCTTTTCCAGTGAGTCAACTCTTCTCATGAGGTGGCCAAAGTACTGGAGCTTCAGCTTTAGCATCATTCCTTCCAAAGAAATCCCAGGGTTGATCTCCTTCAGAATGGACTGGTTGGATCTCCTTGCAGTCCAAGGGACTCTCAAGAGTCTTCTCCAACACCACAGTTCAAAAGCATCAATTCTTCGGTGCTCAGCCTTCTTCACAGTCCAACTCTCACATCCATACATGACTACTGGAAAAACCATAGCCTTGACTAGACGGACCCTAGTTGGCAAAGTAATGTCTCTGCTTTTGAATATGCTATCTAGGTTGGTCATAACTTTTCTTCCAAGGAGTAATGCAATGAAACGAGGGAAATTAGTGGAAATGAAAATCATAGTTAGAGGTGTCTTTTATTTAAGATGAGGCTGTGTGCTTGCTAAGTCGCTTCCATCACATCTGACTCTTCGCAACACCATGGACTGTAGCCCGCCAGGCTCCTCTGTCCATGGGATTTCCCAGGCAAGAATACTGGAGTGGGTTGCCATGCTCTTCTCCAGGGGATCTTCCAGACCCAGGGATTGAACCCATGTCTCTGGCATCTCTTGCATCAGCAGGTGTGTTCTTTACCACTAGCCCCACCTGGGAAGCTAGATGAGGTTACCAGGAATAATTTCCTGAGGGAAACTGCGTGGATTATCTCCCAGGGCATTTGCTTTAATTAACTGAAGTAAAGACAACATTACAAAGAAGGTTTAGCTTAGCTGATGAGTCAATCTGAGAGTCAGGATTTCTTTCTTTGGAAAAGAAAAAGAGGAGGATTCTGGCTTCCTTAGGTTTTTAATACACTGGGTCTACCATGCACAGTTGTGTAGGTTGCTGGAGCATGAAGGCAGGGAGCCAGAGGGCAGATCCTGGTGAAATCCTGCCTGGCCCCTGGGGCTAAGGCCCTGCTTGAGGGTGTGTCGGCTGGGAGGGGCATCTAGTTCTAATTTGCACAAAGGAACAATATGGGTTAGTATCAATGGATACTTAATACAAATCTTATATACATCTTTACAGTGGTGGCAGGGGAAACTTTGAAAATTTCTAACTTTAAAAGTGAGTGTTTCTATTAAAATGAAAATTATTATTTTGGGAGCCCATTGGCTATTTTGTGGAAAGAGCGTGGGTCATAATTTTATTTTCCAATAAAGGTGAGATTTTCCAACAGGCTGTATCATGTAAATGACCCTTCCTGGTTGTTCTCCTTTTCTAAGGAATCTAGGAATCTTTGATATTATTCTACAGTCCAGTATCTTATTGCCTTAATCTATGAGTGAGCGGGAAGAAGGAGGTAAAGACCAATTTGATGATATAACTAGTGTTTGACATTTCTTATGCTCTTAAGTTAGTGAAGACTGTGGATGATTAATGAAAATAGAAACAAACTTTAAAATAATATGTCCACTTTGTTAAAATAACTCTGTTTAATGGTTGGGCAGGATTTTATTCACGCTGTGTGAAAACGGAGCAAAAGAACTGATTTTAATATACACAAAGCATCTCTGATTTTCCCTAGAACCGGAGCTGACACCTGCCCAGTGACAAACGCTGTCTGATGCTTTTCAAAGCTGAGCGCAGATCTTTTCGGGATGGGGCTGTGCACATGCCAGGACCACTGGGCGGGTCAGGTGGACAAGATCCAACACCTGCTTTACCAGAGGCTGCTGAAAGCAGTGACTCAGGTTTCTCAGAGTAAGCATTTTCAGCTCAAGTAGAAAGACTGTTTTCTTATTTTGGACTAACTGAAATCTGTAAATGGTAATGAGGCATTTGTTAAGACAACAGAAGAAATTCTCACTTTTTCCTTCAATCTATAAGTAAACAGGAAAAGGAAAACAAAGACAGTGTTGGCTATATAACCAATATTGTCTTCTGTTGATGGGGACATGTATAGCCAAAATAAGTAAACATTTATAGCCAAATATTCTTTTTTGGTTAAAATACTGCATATGCATTTTAAAGAAAACGATCTTTAGGCAACAGCCCTTTTAAAAAACAATTTGCATGCATCACTTGAGTGTTTTGACTAAGGTGACCTTTAAGATTTTAAGAGCCATTAGAACAGAGAATATGAATGTCTTTCTACCTTCTAGAATAATGCCTGGCATAGACTGAGCATGCAATAAATAACTTGAAGTAGTTCTTTTTAATTATTTATTTTTAACTGATTTAACATAAAAATTGATGAATGGCTCCTTGTCCCAAGAATCTATGAAAAGAGTTGAAAATCTCTTGTCTTCTATCAGATCCTAGAGGTAGGTCAGCCTGGTGATACAGTATACACTCTAGTCAAAACCATTGGCGGGAGAAAATCTGAGACACTGAGATCTTAAAATACCAAGCTTCTAAAAAATTTGCTAGAGTAAGAGCAAAAGAAAACCACCTGCTCCTGAGCTCCCATATGTACAAACTACATTCCATCCCGCTTTGCATCTCACACGAACCTGCATATTTTCTCCACCACAGAAGATTAAAAAAAACCCACACATTGAGTTTTATTTTAATTTGGCATTTGGCAATCACCAAAAAGCAACATATCCCAGAACCAGCCTTTATTCTCATAAGGCAAATTTATGCTGTGAGTGGTACTATGAAGTTACATTAGGTCCCATGCAGGCACATTAATCACCCATGATTAATGAATTCACTGAACAGAAATAGATTTATGTCCTCATATTGTATTTGCTACATTACTAGTTAGCTATGTGGCAACAGATGGCCAACACCAACTTCCTCTAAATAAATGTTTTTTTTTTTTTTTAATTTAAAACAAGACCACTAATTTGGAAAGATTTTGTGCATTCCAATGTTCACAGCAGCATTATTTACAATTACAAGATAAGAAAACAAGCTAAATGTCCATCAAAGGATGAATAAAGAAGGTATGGGGTGTGTGTGTGTGTGTGTGTGTGTGTGTGTGTGTGTGTGTGTACACTCACATATAATGGAATATTACTCGGTTGTGAAAAAAAACAACAAAATTCTGTCATAGCGACGTGGACAGACCTGGAAGTAACATAAATCAGACAGAGAAAAAACAATACTGTATATCACTTATTTGGGGCTTCCCTGGGGGCCCAGCTGGTAACAAATCCACCTGCAATGCAGGAGACCTGGCTTCGATCCCTGGGTCGGGAAGATCCCCTGGAGGAGGGCATGGCAACCCACTCCAGTATTCTTGCCTGGAGAATCCCCATGGACAAAGGAAGCTGGTGGGCTACAGTCCATAGTGTTGCAAAGAGCCAGACACGACTGAGCGACTAAGCACACATCACTCATATGTAGAATCTAAAAAATGCAGCAAACTAGTGAGTATAATAAAAAAGTAGCATACCCACTGATACAGAGGAAAACCAGCGGTTACCAGTCAGGAGTGGGGAACAATACAGAGGTGGGAAGTAGGAGGGATAAACCACTGGATGTAAAACAGGCTTAGGGATATACTGTACAACACAGGGATTAGCCAATATTTTGTGATAACTGTAAATGGAAGGAACGTTTAAAAATTATATAAAATTAAAAAATTTTTAAGTTTTAAAAATTAAGGTATTTATTGTAACTTTTCAAAATAGGAAGCATCATTTCATTAGGGGAGTTTCTTGGGAGCAGAACATTGATTTACCCTAGGGCTACAAACATTAGGAAACTGGTTTTTGAAAAGTTGAATAAGATGTGATATATGATAGTATGGGGGTTCCTGAGTAAATAATGTATTTAAAAGTTTAAGAGACTGGGTTCATCCTGGAGAGGACACTGAATGAAATCCCTGAACACTTCTCTTGCTCACTGTTTTTTTTTTCTTTTTTTTTTGCCACACCAGTGTGGAGTCCTAACTACTGGACCACCAGGAAATTCTCTCTTGTTCATCTTTCTAACAGGCTACCTGGGCTAGTGAGGACCTTAGAGGCTCTTGCCTGGTGCTCTCATCCCTTCAGCATGCCCTAAGGGGAAAGTCTCCTTGGAGACTTGGAGAAAGTCATGGGTCCTTCAGTTGTAGACAGACTCTAACAGTGACTCAGGAACTTAGCAACATTGCCCTCACTGAGAAAAGACTTTGATTTTGATGTCAAGGCCAGCACCTCTTTCTAAGACCTTCCACTAAAACTGACTATATGTCTGTGTCTGCAGGTGAGATGTTGCATTTCAATATGCCACAGATACCTAACTGCTCAAAGAATTGTTGGTTTGATTATATTCAAATCTCTGTGAAGTGTCAGGGAACTACAGACATGCCCCGGGGTCTCCAGGAGTTTACATAGAAGTAGATAAGATGATAGAATAAAATAGGATAATATCTGACAGTGCTTTGTAAAGTGTAGGGGGTTATGCTGACATTCATCATGAATATTACATAAAAGGTAGCTAATATATCAGATATATAGGTAAATATAAGACAGACTATTTCCAGTACAAAAATATGTATCCAACCTCATCTGGAAGAAATGATGCTGTCTCAAATATTAAATGTTATTAATTCTCTCACCTTCCAGTTGAATCTTTTTCTTTTTACCCACTACTGCTTTCTCTTGTCCTTTACTTCTATCTATAGTCTTTAATTTCCCAGAGTAATGAAAGTCTTGAGCAAAAATTCTGAGAGGAAAACGGTTTTTGTGTTTAGCATGCAATTATCCAATCAATGCAAAATGAGTGACAAGTATGTTCTAGCCTAGAAATGGAAAGAAGAAAAATGAACTCCCCAAACAAAAAGATATCTGACTCTCAGAATGGGATAAAATTGGATGTTTTAGTTAAAGTTTGCTATTTTTAAGTATTGTATGAGAAGTAGATATTCTGGCAAAGTGAAAAGTCCATGTGGTCTAAAGATTTTTTAAAATGTCAAGTTGATGCCTGAAGCAAATATTCACAGCTCAGATATTATGAGATCTGTGAATTCTGAGGTTTTATATTAGAATTGAGATAGGAGTTTAACTGACAGCCTTCTGGTTCTACTGCACATGGTTCTTAGGGCTAGTTTGAAATGTGCTGTTTTTCAAGTATCTGATTTAAACTAGGTAATAGAATTAATCCCTGGGTCGGGAAGATCTGCTGGAGAAGGAAATGGCCATTCACTCCAGTATTCTTGCTTGGGAAACCCCCTGTGCAGAGAAGCCTGGAGGCCTACAGTCCATGGGGTTGCAAAAGTGTCGGATATGATATACTGACTAAAGAGCAACACAGAATTAATAAAATTGTATTTTTCATTCCTCTAAAAAGCTGAAAAAATTGTGTAAGTCTGAACAATACACTAGTGATTGAAATGAGCCTAAATGGCACAAGTTACGTTAACCAGAAGTTAATTGGGGAAAGGAGAACCATTTTTCACAGCACTCAAGTATTAGCTGGTGCAGAGTACACAAATACATATATAAGGGTCAACTCCTAGATACAAAACACCATTAAGAAATCTTAGCATAAAACAGAATTTGGCTGAGATAACCAGTCTTTTTATTTGCAGATTTAAGCACCGTTTATGGGGTCGCACAGAGTTGGACACAACTGAAGCGACTTAGCAGCAGCAGCAGCAAGCACCTTTTAATACCTACCCCCAGCTTCATTTCAGGAAAATGTAAACAGAAACCACCACACACGAAAGACTATGTACTTTCAAAATCTACTAGCAAGAGGCTTCTGAGAGGCTTCCGCTGTATTCAATCAGTTCACCAGATTTTAAAGCTCTTTTTATTACTTTGAAGTGAAGTGAAGTGAAGTGAAAGTCGCTCAGTCATGTCCAACTCTTTATGACCCCATGGGCTATACAGTCCACAGAATTCTCCAGGCCAGAATACTGGAGAGGGTAGCCTTTCCCTTCTCCAGGGCATCTTCCCAACCCAGAGATCAAGCCCAGTTCTCCCACATTGCAGGCGGATTCTTTACCAACTGAGCTATCAGAGAAGCCCAGGGCAGATTTTCTTATTCAAAGGTCTCTTTCTTATCACGTCCATATTGTATCTTTATATAAAGGTCTGGAAATCCTGCTAGGTTTGGTACAAGTTTAAATTAAAAATGGGACTTGAAAATAGGGTCCATTTGCTATGATCTATAATCAGTTTTAACACTTTTCTGAGCTTAAACGACACATCCGAGTACACACAGAGCTTTAAATATGTTTGCGGGGGGAGGGGGCACGCTTTACCCAATATAAACCAATATATACGTTTTAATTTAAGAGTAAAGGTAGGATGTTATTTTTGATCAACAAATAGTTACCCGGGAAGAGTTGATTTCACGCTTAAGTCTAAGTAGTACATTTGCTTGGTATTCAAGAATGATGAGACCACCCCCAAGCACCATTTACTCCACTGAAAATAAGTGAAAACACTACAGAAGGAGAGCATATGGTCCAAGTACCATGGTAGAGAAAATGTTACTTAACAGATGAATGTAGGAGAGAGGCCAGTGAGTAGAGAAAGCTGGGCACAAAATACTTGTTACACGTTCAAGTAAATCCAGATAAAAGAAGAGAAAGAACATATCTATTGAATCACAATACTTTTAAATAGGTTCATTATCATTAGGTTCGCTTCACAAAATCTGCTTTCTCCCCTAATGAAATGTGTCTATACGCCTATTTGCAAATGTATTCAGGAATTAGATCTGAAATCGAGGCACACATAATGAATGTTGTTTGAATAATTCTGTGACAAAAATCAGCATGTGAACCTGCGTACCCTGAATTAGCACCTGGACTATGCTCTGTGCCTTGGGAACACAGTTGCTTCTTTGGGGAGCTTGTAACCTAACCAGGGAAATCAGATTAGCTACACTTCTGTGCATAAATGGAAGATGAAACCAAACCTCTCTGACGTTCACCCCACTCTAGCTGGCTAGGGGACTTGTTCTCACCTTTCTTTATTGGCTAATACCCTTGAAAGATGAAATCAGTGTCCAGTGCCTCCAGATTTCTACCCTGTTCACTCTTAACAGTAACTGGGCTTCTACCTCTTGGTCAACAACCCCTGAAAAGGGCAGCAAAGGAAAGAACCAGTCAGTTCTCCCTGGGACGCTCTGCTGCTGCATGTGAACTTGTTGGCCACTGTATTTCCCTAGAAAACCCTCTCTCCCCAGGCTTCCTCTTGATGCCCCTCTGCCTCGGTCCTACGGTCCTCCTCGAATGCTAGTCTGGCTCCTATTCTCTCTGCACCCCTTTGAAAATGGATGTTCCTTGGGGGTGTGTGGCCAACCCTCTTCTGTCTCTAACTGCAATTTCCCTAGCATAAGGCTCCCTTATGTTCTGCCAGGTCATACAGAAAAGATATGTTCTGCCAGGTCAATAAAGAAAAGGCTGTTAATGGATGTAACTGAGCTTATGGTGTTGATCAATTCACAATATATACATGTATCAGATCATTATGTTGTACACCTGAAACTAATACAATGGAGTTGTTGTTCAGTCGCTAAGTCATGTTCGACTCTTTGTGACCCCATGGACTACAGTACACCGGACTTCCCTGTCCACTATCTCCCGGCATCTGCTCAAATTCATGTGCATTGAGTCAGTGATGCCATCCAACCATCTCGTCCTCTGTCATCCCCTTCTTCTCCTGCCCTCAATCTTTCCCAGCATCAGGGTCTTTTCCAGCGAATCAGCTCTTTGCATCAGGTAGCCAAAGTATTGGAGCTTCAGCTTCAGCATCAGTCTTTCCAGTGAATAATCAGTCCAGAATGGTGAGGGTACCCAGATTTTGGCACAACGCAATCACTGAGGAGACACTGAATAAGAATCTTTGACCTGGGAGTTCTTTCCCACCTATGACTTTAGTAAATACGAACACTTCTCTCTAGCTCTGATCAGTGTATTCACTTCTTAAGGGGTCATCCACTAGGGTGTCACACAAGCACCCTCTCCCCTCCCCCCATGTATGCAAAAGCCCCTTAACTTGTCCCATGAGTGTCTCCCAACATCTGTCCCCTGAACTGGTGAACAGAACTTAGTAGGTCAAGGGAGATACTTAAAAGGGTCTCCATTCCTCGTCCTATAGTTCCGTAGTCAACTGGTTACTAAGTCCTGGCTATCCTATCTTTTAAAATATCTTGATTGTAAAATGAGTGTTCCATCCCTACTATTACTGCCTCAGCTCAGGCCTCTATCATGTTCTGCGAAACTTTTAAGATAAACTAAGTACCTCCCAGCCTCCAGCATTCACCTTTGCCAGCCCACCGTCCTCACTGTGGTTGAGTATCACAGGAGCACAGCATTCTTTGACCCTCCCCAGGTTCCCCTCAGCAATTTCCTGCTCACACAACGTGCTCCCGTCCCATCTGTTTTCTTGCTCTTTGTGGTGTGAGCACACAATGTGCCTTCATGTCTCCACACTCATTCTTTCCTCTGTCTTCCTGGGGGACACTGCTCTTGAGCTCTACTCAAGCACCGCCTTCTCCAGGAGCCCCGCTGGGTCCCAAGGCTCTGCCGGCTGAGATCCCTATTCCTGCTGACTGTTAGGGCACTTGTTACTCACCGTCTCCTCCCCCAGCTGCCTTCTCTCTAGTCTGTTGTCTGCAATGGCAGAGATGCCCTGTTCAATACTGCAAATCATGTATCATCATTTAAAGATGGAACCTAAAAGGCAAATGCGATTTGTAGAGATGGATTCCTCTGATTAGAAGCTCTTCAGTTCCTGAAACCTTTCTCCAGATGCCTCCATGCAAGGTTTCATCCATGAAAAATCCTCCTCCTCCTCCAAGGATCAGCCCAAGCGATCTCAATAAGGGTTCCCCAACTCTCCCAGGCAGGGCTGGTCTTCACTGTCTGTGTCTAAACTATGACACTGCCCTTTGCATTGAAACCATCTGTTTACTACTCCTCTACCCAAGCAGACTTGAGCTCCTGAGAGCTAGGAGTTTGTTCCTACCTATCTTTTTGTTCCAAGTGTTCATCCCAGGGTCCAGGTGTGGGGGACGCTAAACAGAGGTAGGGTGGAAAATAGTTGTATTAACACCTGGAACACTGGCTCCACTATCACCCCTCTGGGATAATTGTGAAACCAAGTTTAAGAGTCTCCACAGTGGGAGGACACACCAAGGAGGCTTTCCAAATGAAAGGGCAAGAGGACTAAGTCGTCGCTGACTCATACCCTGCTTCCCACGTCTTGTGGCATTTCAAATTGCATAATCATCTCAAGCAGTTAGAATTATAAGTGACTAAACACTGGTATATCACATTTTTTACCTGCCTACCGAGTTAAATACTTAGCCCCATAAATTGCTTAAGTTACCTAAAAGAGGCTTGAATCTTGAATCTCCTTAGTCACAGCCTGTGCAATGGCTTGGGGCAGGTGGCCTTAGCCAAGAGACTCAAACTAGGGGGTTAAAGAGGTGTTCCTCTGAGCCTCTAAGCAGATCTGTGCAGAACAGGGAGCAAAGCAAAAGCAGCAACTCACAGAGGGATCTCACAGCTGAGCCAGCTGGCTCTGTGTGCATCTCCCAGCAGGGGCTGAGTCTCTCTCAGCAGGTGCAAAGCTTAATTTTCATCCTGGGCTGACTGGGCCTGCAGTCCCTACTAATAATACGAGTGAACATTTGCCAAGTGCTTACTAGGTATCAGAAACTCTTTCAGAACTCTACTCCTATTGCCTCATCTAATCCTCACAACTGTAAAAATAGATGCTATTATTATTATCTCTGATTTACTGGAAAGCAAGAAAGGCATAGATGGGTTCAGCAACTAACTCAAGTGTTGTTCAGTCATGTCCAACTCTATATGACCCCAAGGACTGTAGCCCGCCAGGCTCCTCTCTGTCCATGGAATTTTCCAGGCAAGAATACTGGAATGGGTAGCCATTCCCTTCTGCAGGGGATCTTCTCAACCCAGGAATTGAACCTGGGTCTCCTGTATTGCAGGCAGATTCTTTACCATCTGAGCCACCAGGGAAGCCCCAACTAACTCAAGGTCCCATTCTTAGTAAGGGCTAGAACAGGAGGCACACTCAGGGAGTCCCGCTCCACAGCCTGTGATCTAAGCCAATGACGCCAACCAAGACCAAGATGGGGACTCATTGCTTTCTCAAAGAGAAGGTGAAAAGAAAGGTTTTGGCCATCCATACAAATTCATTCTACCAAGATCTTCAGTTCAGTCGCTCAGTCGTGTCCGACTCTTTGCGATCCCATGAATCGCAGCACGCCAGGCCTCCCTGTCCATCACCAACTCCTGGAGTTGACTCAAACTCATGTCCATCAAGTCAGTGATGGCATCCAGCCATCTCATCCTCTGTTGTCCCCTTCTCCTCCTGCCCCCAATCCCTCCCATCATCAGAGTCTTTTCCAGTGAGTCAACTCTTCACATGAGGTGGCCAAAGTACTGGAGTTTCAGCTTTAGCATCATTCCCTCCAAAGAACACCCAGGGCTGATCTCCTTCAGAATGGACCGGTTGGATCTCCTTGCAGTCCAAGGGACTCTCAAGAGTCTGCTCCAACACCACAGTTCAAAGGAATCAATTCTTCGGCGCTCAGCCTTCTTCACAGTCCAACTCTCACATCCATACATGACCACTAGAAAAGAGTACGGAAAAATCCTATCTCTTCTCAGGATCTTTTGCCCAAAAGGGTTTGATGGTGTTAGTTGTTCTTCCCAGGATCTGTTCCCTAAAAGGGATCTGATAAGCATTCTAAGTAATTTGTTCCTATAGAAAGAAACTCTATTGTACCAAGTCACATAAAATTTGTCAAAATCAGGTAATTACAGTTCCCACTTGATGTAGGTATTGTTCAAACCCACCAGGTCTCCCTCTTTATATCAAAGAAAAATGCTAAGCCCATTAGGTGATAATTTTTGTCCACATAACATTTACATTTTCTGCTTGATTTCTGTATTCAGCTAGAATATGTTTAAGTAATTCAAATAGGATTTCTTAATGCTTTTTAAGTTTGCCTTATCATTTTTCCTGGAATCTTCCATCCTTTGGCCACTTTCCTAATTAATAACCTCTCATTTCAAATCCCTTTATACATTTTCTTCTATATATCAGAATGGTCAGAAATGACCCAGAGAGCCTTAAAACACACCAAGAGAGCAAATGTTCTCATTTATTACCATATACTGCCCTGGTGCATAGATTCCAAGGTTCTGCTCTGGTTTCTTAGTGTACATATGCATATTCCTTTATGATTGTCACTGAACCACATTGTGAAAAGAAGAGTGTAAAACAGTTTCTCAAATCCCTACCACAAGACAGGTTCTCCTCTGGGAGGCTCATTTCATTTACAGCTCCATTTACTATCGATTAACAACTATTCCAAAAACAATAAAAAAATCTTTCTCTCCACTGCTTGAAAAATACATGTGAGCTGCAGAAACCAAAATACAATTTTAAAAGTGTCTCTTTGGAAAGCCTGCATGTGATGCCTTAAAAACATTTTTTTTTGTTGGAGTTTAGAAATTGTGCTGACAGTAAAGTGAAAGTGAAAAGTGAAAGTGAAGTTGTTCAGTCGTGTCTGACTCTTTGTGACCCCATGGACTGTAGCCTACCAGGCTCCTCCGTCCATGGGATTCTCCAGGCAAGAGTACTGGAGTGGGTTGCCATTTCCTTCTCCAGGGGATCTTCCTGACTCAGGGATCAAACCCAGGTCTCCTGCATTGCAGGCAGATGCTTTAACCTCTGAGCCAGAGAAGAAAACAGTAAGGCTGGGAGAATTCTAAATAGCTGCTGCCTCTTGCTTCAAGATGCACCTTTCCAGTTGGCAAGGCTAGTATGAGGACATTATAACTGATTCACCACTAATTTAATTGAGATTAGATTCCAAATCTAGTTAGTGTATTATAGTAACTGTGAAAATGCTGCATTGCTAACTACTTGATCTTACTATTAAGCGGACTGCAAAAAGAAATCCACTTTCTTCTTCGTAAGTGTCCAAATGACAAAGTGATAAAATATTTTCTTTGAAAAACTGTTAAATTGTATCATAAATATATCTATTTTAAAGATGAAAGCATATTTTCAGCAGACATATCTGTAGCTCTCATCTTAGCCATATCGATTTTTCTATATTAAAATAACAGTGAAGCAATAATATAGTAATTTCACCTATCACCATGTTCCTAGAGCCCCTGAAGTAAATAAATATTTGAATGTTAACTTGTCAGATTAAACTGGGCAAGCAAAACCAGCCTGATACTTTTCCTTTGATACTTTCAGCATTTAATAAAACATGCCTCAACCACTTATATATTATACCTAGATGGTACTTAAAGTATGCCAATCAAATATTAGGCTCAACTCTGTGAACTGAAGAGTGGTGTGCTTGTTTAGCAGCGGTATAAATGTTTAACAACCGGCTCTCTCAAGAAAGTTTCTTAGAGAGAACTTTTTCTTAATTAATGTCCTTAGTAATTTGTAGTAATGCTTGCTGATTTCCAATACTCCCTCCAGGGTTGATTTCAAATTATAGATATGATGTCACTGAAGATGAAGTTGAGAAGGATGTCCCCCAGTTGGCTCTTACGACCCTATGTGAGCTGGAACTAAGCTACTACTTTTAAATGTCTAGATTTCAACGAATTTCCCTTTCTCTGTCTTTTTTTCTCTCTCTGGGGATCACAGAGTTCTCTGGGACATAATTTTCCCAACTTCAAGATATATTAATTAAAACAAACAATCTCTAAACTGAGTCCAATGCTAAACAGCAAGGATTCAGGTGCAAATAAGGGAGAAACAGTTCCTCCTCTTAGGAAGCTTGGAGCCCAGTGGATGTCAATGTTCCTATAGATGGACTGAGCTGTTGATGAAACTGTTCAATCTATGTTGAGCCTGTGATGAATGTCTGTCATATTGCTATTTAATGAAACAAGTTATAATAAACCATAACAAGCCATCCCTTCTTTTTCTAAAATTTTGTCCAGGTTTGAGAAGGGAGCTTTGTAAATCTAACAAAATATTTATCACTGTGATACAACATAGAGAGTTTATGTTAATTAAACTGAGAGTGTTTCTTGCTTGAAATGTTTGAAAGGTGTTTACTGAGTACCTACTGTGCCAGGCAGTTTGCTTTATATCCCCCTTTCATGGAATTTTCACATAATTTCTCAGTCATTCTGAGAAATCAGTATTCCTGTGGTATAGGTGGAAATGGCAAACCACTCCAGCGTTCTTGCCTGGGAAGTCCCATGGACAGGAGAGCCTGGCAGGCTACTGTCCATGGGGTTGCAAAGACTAAAGTTCATAAACATAATAAATTTGCCCTAAAATTGCCCAACAGAATCCGAATTCATACCCAGGTCTGTCTGACCCAAGCCCATGGTTATTCCTCTACACACAATGTTTCCAGAGCTGTCAGAAGGGTCGTGACCTCTTATCTGACCAGAGAGTCCCGCAAGAGCCAATACTTCTCAGACATTTTTCTCCATCTACATTTGATGATGTGTTACAAATCTGTAGGTCCTCAGGGAGATTTATCCCTGGGAAGATTAGAGCTCTGCCTTTTCCTTGCCACCATGTTTCCTCATCTGCTCCTAACTATATGACCTCTAGACCTTCATCCCAGGGACACATTTTATTCTAACACTAGACAGAGCGAGGAATGTAATGGGTGAAATTATGTGAACCTACAGGCTTGAAACTGTTTTTCTCAGGGGAAGAAGATAATGAACCCCAGCAACAGATTTATGGAAACTGAGGCCTCATGGGGAAAAAAAGTATGTTTTTACGAACTCATATAAATAACACAATCATTTTTCCTTTTGCACGAAAGAGCAAGCACGAGAGATGAAAGGAATTATAATTTTAAAAAGACACTAGCATGCACTCAAGATTCAATGCTGTTATTGGACCGGAATTGAGGTTCCTAGTGATTGACAGTGAACAAGGTCCACTAAGAACCAGCAACTGGAAAGAGAATCACACCACCTTTAATAAACAACAGTGCTGAGTGTTTTTGCCCAGTTGCAGTGAATGCACGGCAAATCTGATTCAAATCCCAGGGACAGAGGAGCCTGGTGGGCTACAGTCCATGGGTTTGCAGAGAGTCAGACACAGTGGAGCAACTAACACTTTCACTTTTCAATAGCAACCATAACATGCTTCTCACTTTTCCCCAGTTTTGAAGGATGCATCGTGGCTGCAGGAAACTTTTCATTTGAACATTACATCTGTTTCTCTACTTGATCCCTTTCTAGCCTTTATCATAACATATGTGATTTCTTCTCAAAACCAGTATCACCATTTGAACCTGTCTGAGATAATAAAGTTAATATGAATCCTTACTGGTCTGAGCCTTGGTATAAAGTTAAAGGGCTTCCCAGGTGGCTCAGTGGTAAAGAATACGCCTGCCAATGCAGGTGCTGCGGGAGACAAGAGTTTTAGCCCTGGGTCAGGAAGATACCCTGGAGAAGGAAATGGCAACCCAGTATTCTGGGTAACTCCAGTATTCCTGCATGGAGAATCCCATGGACAGAGAAGCCTGGTAGGCTGCAGTCCATGGGGCCTCAAAGAGTTGGACATGACTGAGCGAATGAGCACGCACACGTGAAGCTAAAAGGAATCACATCTTTCACAACTGGACTTTCTCCCTCCAACAATATATTTTTATCTATTATTAATTGATATATTTTTATGCATTGTATTCTTTTTTCCACTCTCTGGGCCTTGCCACCAAATATCCTAGCTATCAAAGTACTATGATGGTTGAATTTAAATGAAACAGCCAACTAATACTTTTGAATGAAGCATGCACAATTTTTGCAAATCAGTCAGTGATACACTGAAAATGCATTCATATTTGTGTACAAAGTGCCTGCTTACAGCTTCTCTTTAGACAAATCACCTATGATAAATGAAGTTGACGACCCAGCAGTAAGAGAGAACGAACAGTATGCCTGGTTGAGGGATTATACCTGCCTTTCCTGTGCTGGCTAAATTCTGTCATTGTTTCTTTCCACTTCAATATTTCCACTTCAGTGTCTTTAATAAGTGGAATCAAGGAGGAGAGAGAATGCAGATCCTAGCAGCTATAACTCTGCTGAATTGTTCCTGTAATTGGGTTTATGAAAGGACTCTGTAGATGATGTATTTCTTTACGAGGTAACTTTACAGCAGAAATTGTTCATACAGATCGTATTATATGAGCTGTAACCGAGAGGCCGATGAAGTGAGTTTAAGGCTGATTTGAGCTTACTTTGGCTTGACCTGGCATTATTTTTACGGATGGTTCTAGTTGGTCTGAGACTTAACACACACTTCCGTTTATGTGGTTTTGCCATTCATGAGACAAGCGGTGACATGATTTGACTCAGACATGGGGACGAGAAAAATAAGAGCATCTTTTTTATTTTGAAAAATGTAAGTGTTCTTAAGATACCCAAAAGGAATATGATCTGAACTATAGATTCAAGCATATGAATAAACTGAAAAGCAAAGAAGAATTTTTGAATTAACTAAACAAACCAAGCATTAATTATGGTGACTGTTGACCATGCTCTCATGTTTGCCTCATAAAAGAAGGAGGGTTTTGTGGTGAGAACTGAGTGGCACATGGGGTAATAAGGACCATCTTTGGTTAAAACATCAGAATCCACACTCATGATTTATTCCTGCATATTTAGAATGAATTACTTACATGAAAGGGTAAAAGAAAACTATTTTGCAACTTGAAGAAAAGATTTAGTCACTGGGAAGTTTTACAGAATTGTAATAATGTATCAAGCATTTAATTTGCTTAAATTCTATTAGCTAAATATCTTTCATGTTAAAATACAGTAAAATACACTCATGAAAGTCACATGGTATCATAAATTACATATAAAGGGAAATCTATGATTAACCAAACTTTGGTGGGCTCTGCATTACCATCATAGCTCCAGACCCAGATATGAGCTGAAAAACTTTGCTTCTATATGAATAAAATCCATAGCTTAGACAGAGCCTCCAAGCTGCAAAAGTTGAAGACAAAAATGAATAAACAAAAGGCTTGTCACTCCTAATTTTGTTTCTGCCTGTTCTGTTTCCATCGAACAAAATGAACTTGGAGAAATTGCTTCCAGAACGGTTTGAGAAGTTTCCTTATATGTAGGGCAGCTCTGAGCTGTATGCCAAAACTGCTGGCAGAAGTCACTTTTCCTATTGAAAATTTGCTTCTTAGCTGATTACCGTCAGCGTCATGACCAGATATAGCAAGGATGTTGCTGGAAAGCAGTGTGATGTGAAGTCTGTAGTGAACGCAGGGCAGCTGGCTCCACAGCTGTGCAAACTGGAATTGTATGGTTGGAGTGGGAGGTAATGAATTGCCCTAGACTTCCACAGATAAGCTGGGGACATTTAACCCTCTCTCTCTGAGACGAGGGTTCTGCCTTGACACCTCTGGTTCTATTTTTTAAGGCTAAAACACATAAGTAGGACATTTAGTTGGGAGAAGAGTGAGAATGTGAAGAAGAGGGGAGAGGAGATTGTGAAAGAAGAGCTATTTGACTAAGAGCCTGCTGAAGGCTGGGTCTTGCTGAGTGGCTGAGTGGCAAAGAACCCCCCCCCCCCCCATGCAGAAGACATGAGTTTGATCCCTGGGTCAGGAAGATCCCTTGGAGGAAGGAATGGCAACCCATTCCATTATTCTGGCCTGGAAAATCCCATGAACAGAGAAGACTGGTGGGCCACAGACCATGGGCTCACAAAGAGTCAGACATGACTTAGCAACTGAACAACTGCTGAAGGCTGAGTCTGCTGAATACTCCACCTGGCATTGGCTAGTACAGCTAGTGTGCAGTACAGTTACTTGTAGCTTGAATATGATAAGTACCTTCTCGAGGACTGTGGTCAAATAGGAAGTTGGAGTTAGCCTTGAACTACACTAAGACGTACTCTTTTTCTACACTAATTTTGGGCTCTTGTTGACTATGATGGCTACTCCATTTCTTCTAAGGGATTCTTGCCCACAGTAGTAGATACAGTGGTCACCTGAGTTAAATTCACCCATTTTAGTTCACTGATACCTAAAGTGTCGACGTTCATTCACTCTTGCCATCTCCTGTTTGATCACTTCCAATTTGCCTTGATTCATGGACCTAACATTCCAGGTTCCTATGCAATATTGCTCTTTACAGCATCGGACCTTGCTTCTATCACCAGTCACATCCACAGCTGGGTGGTGTTTTTGCTTTGGCTCTGTCTCTTCATTCTTTCTGGAGTTACTTCTCCACTGATCTCCAGTAGCATATTGGGCACCTACCAACCCGGGGAGTTCATCCTTCAGTGTCCTATCTTTTTGCCTTTTCATACTGTTCATGGGGTTCTAAAGGCAGTAATACTGAAGTGGTTTGCCATTGCCTTCTCCAGTGGACCACATTCTGTCAGACCTCTCCACCAGGACCCGCTCGTCTTGGGTGGCCCTGCACAGCATGGCTCACAGTGACATTGAGTTAGACAAGGCAGTTTTCTGTGACTGTGGTTTTCAGTCTGTCTGCCTTCTGATGGAGGAGAAGGGGCTTCTGAAAGCTTCCTGATGGGATAGACTGACTGAGGGGGATAGTGGGTCTTGTTCTGATGGGCGGGGCCGTGCTCAGTAAATCTTTAATCCAATTTTCTGTTGATGGGTGGAGCTGTGTTCCCACCCTGCTATTTACCTGGGGCCAAACTATGGTTGAGGTAATGAAGATAATGGTGACCTCCCTCAAAAGATTCCATGCATGTACTGCTACAGTCTGTGCCCCCAACCCTGCAGCAGGCCACCACCAACCCATGGCTTCGCCGGAGACTCCCAGAAACCCACAGGCAAGTCCAGGACAGTCTCCTGTGGGGTCACAGTTCCTTTCTCCTGGGTCCTGGTGCACAAGGTTCTGTTGTGCCCTCCAAGAGTCTATTTCCCAGTCCTGTGTAAATTCTGGCAGCTCTATGCTGCTGCTGCTAAGTCACTTCAGTCATCCGACTCTGTGCGACCCCATAGACAGCAGCCCACCAAGCTCCCCCATCCCTGGGATTCTCCAGGCAAGAACATTGGAGTGGGTTGCCATTTCCTTCTCCAATGCATGAAAGTGAAAAGTGAAAGCGAAGTCTCTCAGTCATGTCTGACCCTCAGCGACCCCATGGACTGCAGCCTTCCAGGCTCCTCCGTCCACGGGATTTTCCAGGCAAGAGTATTGGAGTGGGGTGCCATTGGCAGCTCTGTGGTATGGGTTAATGGCAACCTCCTCCAAGACCCTGATGCTGGGAAAGATTGAAGGCGGGAGGAGAAGGGGACAACAGAGGATGAGATGATTGGATGGCATCACTGACTCAATGGACATGAGTTTGAGTAAACTCTGGGAGTTGGTGATGGACAGGGAGGCCTGGTATGCTGCAGTCCATGGGGTCGCAAAGAGTTGGACACGACTGAGCGACTGAACTGAACTGAACACTAAGAAGTGAAAAACTCCTGCAATTCACAAACGCTTGTATAAATTCAAGCACTTTGTTTCTTATGAATGGATAATAATATCCTAGGGGGACCACATTTCACACAACAATGAGATTGACAGCGGAGGCAGAAACACAATAGCCTCAGTTTATAAACAGGTAGATGCTGTATTCAGTCCTTCTAGGCCACTAGGCTGTAGTAGTTGAATATTTGACCATGACAGAGGCAACATTTTAGATTAGAATTAGTCTATTTCTTGCATTTCTATCCCTGTGCTAGAGCTCGACATTTAAACTGTCCCATTCACCCAGACTTCATCTGTTTCTTGCCCTTTTATAGCATAGAACTACTGGCAAGGCATTTTCACATTTGGTCCTCAAAGTGACAATGAAAATTAGAGAGTGTTATCCCTGTCTTAGAGGTCTTGATGATTCAGCTCATAAGTAGCAGACAGATACTGAAACAAGCAAATCTTCAAACCCATCACAACACCGTTGTGTTGATTACTCAGAGATGAGAAGGTATTCCTCTTGACTCTCAAAAGTCAAGATTCTATGATTTTTGATGTACTCCACTGATCTACATGGGTGCCTTTTTCAAAATGAGTAGCTTTGTTTTCTCTCTCTCCCTTTCTGTCTCACTTTTTTTTTTCCCCATGTATATCTTTCTCTGCTCTTCTTTTTTCTCTTTCCCTCACAACATCTCCTCCAAGTTCAGAGGATTCTTGGAAAGTCCAGTAGGTTTTTCCTAGGTAATAATTTCCATGTGGTCATTCGTAAAATCCATTTCAAAGATGATCCATTCCACTCGACTCAGAGGATAGACTATTTTCAATGTAAATTTCCTTAACTTTCAGAGTTTGAGGGTGACATTTTTTCTCATCTGGGACAAGTCCCATTCATTCTGTAGTGTAAAACCAAGAAGGAATGAGTGGACTAAAATTTAGTTAGGAAAATTTGTTCCTTATGTGAGACTTTCTGAATCTGTAGTTCATCTGGTCTTCTAAGATGTGGTACCTACAGGGGCATGTGGTCTTGTACAATGTGGTACCTAGGGAGGCATCTTTTTTTTGGAGGTATTTTAGAAGAATAGAACACAGGTGAGGCAGAATAGAGAAACATATGGAATAAAGGAGCTCATTCTTCACTCTGTGCAGTAAATAATCACTATGCGGCAGGAATTATTCTGTTCTTCCACATTTAATAAGTTAAATACTCTTTAAAACAAACGTCCAATGTGGTCAACATTGTTAGTCCCGTTTTACAAGTGAGAAAATTGAGGCAGGGTGAGGTTAAATGTCTTGCCCAAGGCCACACAACTAGTAAGTGATAAAGTAGGGATTTGAATCCCCAAATCCTAGTTCCAGAATATATCCCAGAGCCACTACTCTGCATCAAAAAATAATTTTTTCTCACTGCTTCTCTCTCTACCTTTGTAGAGCTCCATTGTGACTTTTTGTAGTTCCTAGGCATGAGTTTGAGAAACTCCAGGAGATGGCGAAGAACAGGGAAGCCTGGTGTGCTGCAGTCCATAGGGTCACAAAGAGCTGGACACACTGAGTGACTGAACAACAAATGCATGTTTGTCTCTGTAGGCTCCTTTTACCACAAAACTTTTTTAAACTATATTTTAATAAATATTACAAAATATTTATATGTATTGGTATAAAGAAAGTGAAAGTGAAGTGTCTTAGTCATGTCTGACTCTTTGCCACCCTATGGACTGTAGCCTACCAGGCTTCTCCATCCATGGAATTTTCCAGGCAAGAGTACTGGAGTGGGTTGCCATTTCCTTCTCCAGGGGATTTTCCTGACCCAGGGATTGAACCCGGGTCTCCAGCATTGCAGGCAGACACTTTACCATCTGAGCTACCTGGGAATAAAGACATATGTAAAACAGCCTAGATTAAATTTACTTTTTCTTCTGAGTTTAAAAGAAATTAAAACATTTTCAAGGGCCTCTAAATGTATCTTGGGTCTGAGCTCTGTGTCTACAGTGTCCAAGAGCTAAGTTGGTACTGACCTTGGGAGTTTTCTTGTTTACCTTGACTTACCTCCAGGTAAGAGATTGAATTGCCCATACTCTTAGCGGGATAGCAGAAGGACTAAAGAGGGATTTCCTTGCAAAAGCTTTTACTGAGTTCAGAGATCACTTCTAGAAAATGATCAATCAAGGAATTTTTTAAAACTGAAGGTTATATTATACAATCACTTAGATGGATTAAAAGGAGCATTTTCATAACAATAATAAGTTAGAATAAAAAGGCATGGGAAGGCATGAAACAGAAAACATCAGAGTACATATGGGACTTATAAAGTACTTTGAGGAACATTTTGGGGCTTCCCTGGTGGCTCAGACAGTAAAGAATCCACCTGCAATGCAGGAGATCTGGGATCAGTCCCTGGATTGGGAAGATCCCCTGGAAAAGGGAACAGCTACCCACTCCCGTATTCTGGCCTGGAGAATTCCATGGACAGAGGAGCTTGGCAGGCTACAGTTCATGGGGTCACAAAGAGTAGGACATGACTGAGTGACTTTCACTTTCTTTAAGGACCATTTTATTCCAATTTTTGATATGTATGTGAGGCGATATGAAGTGCATTTCTTATAGTGAATCCCAGCCAAACATTTTTTAAAATACTGAGCTAGGATGCATGCCTAGTTCCACTTCTTTCTTTCCCTTAGCCATGTTCAGCTTTCAATGGAACCTCAAAGCAAAGCTGATAACATAAGCTTGCTCTCTTGTAATAAATCATGGCCATTAAAAATATAGATTTTGATGCCATATAAAACATGATCTGAATTCCAATTCTTCCTCTTATTCCCCTTATTAGCTTCATACCTTTGCTAAGTTATTTAAGCTCTTTGTGACTTAGTTCCCACATGGATAAAATAAGAAGAGCAATAATCATGCCAATCTCATAGGGTTATTATAAAAAGATAAGTGAGCAAATGCTGATAAAGTCCTCTACAAGGGCCCTATGTACGTTGACAACTCAATTATTTATTTCCGGACTAGATCTTATTTGAACCTTAGGCTTGTATAACTGCTTATTGGATACCTCCACTTGGATGTCTGGTTGACATCTCACACTCCTGGCTCTGAATTCTCGATCACCACCCACCCCCCACCCCCAACCCGTCGCAACCATGCCCCTAAATGGTCCTATCCTTCTGGTTGCTCAAGCCAAACCTTGAGGTACTCTTTGCTCCTCTCCTCTCACAGCCCACATTCAATCCACCACGGAAGCCTATAGGCTACAACTTCAAATACACGCAGAATCTGACTATTTCTCACCGCTTCTGCTGTACCATGCTGCTGAGACGGCACCACCTCTGGATTGCCGCAGAGCTCCCAAAGCAGCTCCCTGCGTCCTCCTTGCCCCACTGCAGCCTATCCTTACACAGCAGCCCCAGGGAACCTTCTAAAATCTATTTCAGACCATGTTACTCTTGTGCTCAAATCCCTGCCTTGTACCACATTTCAGCAAGAGAGGGCAGTGGCCCACAGGACCCTCTGCAATCTGGCGCCCATTCGTTCCCTCCGACCGCTTGATTCACTCCCCTGCAGCCACACTGGGCCCCTTGCCAGCCAGGTCCTAAACACACTTGACTTAGGGCTGTAACCCTGGCTTTCCCTCCGCACTCTCTGCCTTGTCTTCTACGCCATATTCACACTGCTCATGTTCCTCTTCTTTGGAGAACTTTGTTCGCATTTCCTCTTCTCAGTGTTGCTTACCCTGCAATCCATCCCTTTCTTTGCTCCCATGTGCCTAACATTCTTATTTTGCTGTATTTATTTTTGCCTTATCAGTTAACCTATGAAATACTATGCAATGTACTTACCTATTGTACTGTTTATTGCCCATAACTCACTTTGAGAAGTTAAAATTCATGAGGATAAGAAGTTTCTGTTTTAATCAATAGTGTATCCTAAGGGTCTAAAATATTGTCTTACCTTCTAAATTAATATTGTCAAATGAATGAATACTATATATTATTATTTCGTCTCACCTTCCTCCATCCTCTCCCCTACCCCGCAACCTCTAAAACAGGGCCCAGATGGAATAAGGGATAAATTCAAACAGAGTAAAGTTTCTTTTACATTTTTAATTAAGCCATGATGGCATCTTAAACCAACTTGTTGTCCTCTGACTGATAAACATTCATAAAAAATGAGCTCTCTATGTCTCCAAGTGTGTGCTCAGTTGCTCAGTCGTGTCCAACTCTCTTGTGACCCCATGGACTGTAGCCCACCAGGCTCCTCTGCCCATAGGATTTTTCAGGCAAGAATCCTGGAATATGTTGTCATTTTCCAGGGGATCTTATTAACCCAGGGATTGAACCTGCCTCTCCACATCTGTGGTTGGTAGAATCCACCAGATGCAGAACCATGGATACAAAAGGTCAACTATATACTGAATCCTCACATCTATAATTACAGCCCAGGTATTTACTATTCAAAGATTACGTTACTGTGTTGTAAGTAGAAGGTATATAAATGTGAAAAGATCAATAGGAAACCTACAGGCTTTTACACAAGACTTGCCATCATAAATGTTAAATAACCACTTGCATAAGATTATTCCTGGTGCCCTTTGACAACTTGAGTAGAAAATCATGTGAATGAATCCATCATCATTCAAAAGGCCACAAAATTGATTTTGTCTTTTATTTTAACCATCCTTCATTATATAAAAGACTTATAAATTAAAGCAATTAAAATGTCAAAATGGCCCACACCCCCCGCCAATCATATTCACTTTATCACTGACTAAAGTGGAGGGGGAGAGTTATGAAACAAAATATAAAAATTCTAGAATTTTTCTTATATCATGCAATGAGGAAAACCTGATATCTATTATTTGTTCCTTCAGGCCTTCTTCCACTGGCTATAATGTATGTCTCCTTTTTCGTCTTATTAAGTCAAAGAGGAAAAATAGCTCGATAACTTATCATCTCTCTCTACTTGAATTTTAGTTGTTTTACTTGTACAATAAATAATGATGATGAATTAAAGTTGCATATATTAAAGAATAACTTCATAAGTAACTTCAAAATATCTTTAATCAGTATGAAAAGGTATGCATAAAAATCTATCTGTGCACTTATTCTGACCAATAGTTTATCTGCCCCTGTCAGCTTATATGCCTGTGAAGAAAAACAAAACAAAGTTCTTCATAGTTCATGGTCAAGGTTTATAACAATGCTGAGAAGTTAGGAATTCCAAAAGGGTACATTTCACCTTGACTGAATCCTGCCAATTAGCTAGTCTGCATATATATTTCCCTTCCCTGGTAATTTAAAAGGATAAAGGGAAAATATAGATCTTATAGGTATACTCATTTCATTTAATTACAAAACAACAGGCTACAAGACTTAAAATGCCAACTGGGAACTGGGTTAATATTTAGTTTTCTGACTGTCCATTTATTGTTAAGATTTCTCTAATTCTATAGTCAATCATACAACAAATACTTATAGAGCATCAATTCTGTTAAGGATTCTAATCCCTGGATATTCAAATTTAAAATATTTTATTAATATGGTACATGTAAACATGCCGTCTAGCAATTCTTAGTTATTACCAAAAAGTTATTTTAAATGTTTATAATATATATTATTTTAAACTTATTTTAATAACTTAGCTTTGATCAAATGTTTTAATTCAGATTGAAAATTGTGCTCTTCTATGTGTTTTATACCCTGGAGAAGGAAATAGCAACCTGCTCCAGTATTCTTGCTGGGAAAATACCATGGACAGAGGAGTCTGGTGGGCTACAGGCCATGGGGTTGCAAAGAGTCAGACATGACTTAGTGACTAAACCACTACCACCATATGTTTCATACCATAAATAAGACTGTACATGAAATCAGTGGCATAGTATGTATTCATTAGTGCAGACAGAAGTACTAGTTAGTACACACAATTTTTTTAGATAGGATGGGACTTCTGAGATTTAAGTCTCAGTTCAGTTCAGTCGCTCAGTCGTGTCCAACTCTTTGCAACACCATGGACTGCAGCATGCCAGGCTTCCCTGTCCATCACCAACTCCAGAAGCTTAAATTCATGTCCATTGAGTCAGTGATGCCATCCAACCACCTCATCCTCTGCTATCCCCTTCTCCTGCTTTCAATCTTTCCCAGAATCAGGGTCTTTTCCAATGAGTCAGTTCTTTGCATGAGGTGGCCAAAGTACTGGAATTTCGGCTTCAGTGTCAGTCCTTCCAATGAATATTTAGGACTGATTTCCTTTAAGATCGGCTGGTTTGATCTCCTTGCAGTCCAAGGAGTCTAGCTTTAAGCCTAGTTTAGTCTAGATTTAAGTCTAGAGTGGAGTGAGTCAAACTCAGAAAGGTTAAATGACTTGCCTACAGTTTTAGAGGAAGAGAGGCAGCAGAATCAAGTTCTTCTGACTCTTGATTCTAATTTTTCATACAAAACACAACTCCATCACCTTCCATGAAATTTAAATAAATGGGCATATACAGATAAACCAAACAAGAAACTTAGAATTCAGTGCTAACAGCAAATACAATATTAAGATGTTAAAAAAAATTTTTTTTAAGAATGCCCAGATCAGAAGATCCTAAGACAATTTAACCATGCAACTCATATTCTGTATTTGAGTTATCTCATAAATGTATGAATTGCTGTTGAAACAATTACTTGGTAAGCAGCCAAGCTAAATATTTATGGCAAAGAGTTTCCCATTTCCTCTTGGCATTAATTACTCACTTTTCTGTGCTTTGTGTATTTTATTTATGTTACCTGGAGTGGTTTTCATTAGTACCACTTTAATGCATGACATAGTGAGATTACCAGGTTAGCTAGTTTTCCCAATGACACAGAAAGAGGGCAGGCACTCAGAAAGCCCCACAGTCGAGGCCACTGGTCAGTTATCTGGTTAGCCACTTGGACTCTGGCTGTGAAGTGAAGTAAGTGTTAGTCGCCCAGTTATGTCCGACTCTTTGCAACTGCACGGACTGCAGACTGGGCTCCTCTGTCCATGGGATTCTCCAGGCAAGAACACTGGAGTGGGTAGCCATTGCCTTCTCCAGGGGATTTCCCTGATCCAGGGATGAAACCCCGGTCTCCTTCATTGCAGGTGGATTCTTTACCATCTGACCCACCAGGGAAGCCCCTAATGAATGCTAAAAGCAATACTTTAAAGGAGATTTTGGGCCTACCAAATAAAAGTCAGGCCCATATGATCTGCTTTCAATTTGGAATCAGTAAGAGAAATAATGTGAGGGATACATACATTGTCATTCTTCAGGGAAAGTTTGAAGGGGACGTCTACCAAGACCTTCACACTGGTGAAATAATCTTGGTTCAGCATGGCAATGTTCACAGTTTTGCCTAGAGACAGTCCTCACGGCTAAAGGATAACAGCACATTCTGGGATGCCACTTCTCAATATCAGAGACATTTCTAATTCAGCTAAAGGATAAAGGTTCTACCTTTTTTGAGGAGGATCTCAGCTTAAACTGTAACATACTGACCCATCCCTTCCTGTAGGTAGTCAGAGAAAGCTAAGTTTGATTGCAGTTTTCCTCTGGGCCTGAAATAGTGAAGGAGATCAATGGAAGTCAAAAACGACTGTCCCTGGCTTTAGTTCCTAACATCAGAAACTAGAACAGATCTCAGGCTTCCAAAGAGGATAAGCATTCTGAGGTTGCCCGTGCAATTAATTTAAAATCTCCTCCATACATACAAAGCAATTCTGCAATGTCAACAGAGGTTAAATGTACTCATGATTAGAGAAGTACTTATTTTCCTAAATAGTGCAAAATACTGGCTTTGTGTTTTAAACAATCCTAAATCATCAGGATGACTAGCTTTCCTTCTTTTGACATCCTTTATAGAAGTTTTAGATGTGGTTAAATCTTTTACTTATTATAATATTTTCATTCATTTGGTGTGTAATTATGGAGAACCTTTCCATTTCAGTATCTTCTATGTATCAAACATTCTTTTATATATTGCTAATACAGAGATAAATAAATACAGTGGAATAAACTGGCCCAAAGAAAAATATTTGCCAGATGAGCTGCAACTCTACATTGCATTCATTTCATTGCAGTGAATCAATGACCTCACAAGGCAGAGCAAGTGCTTACAAGCTAAATGTCAGTAATGTTCATTGCTGAGTGAGAACACAATTAGAAATACTTGCTACTAACAGTGTGAACATACTCTTCTGTTACACGATGTCCTTTTAACACATTTTAATTTCTCAGGAAAAAACTTCTTCCAGGGTTTTAAATGAGGTCTAATGTGTCTGGGTTACTTTCAGCAAATACATTGGCTTAATTCTCTCTAACATGCTATCTTCAGCAAACAAGCATCTATCAAGGTTTGTGTAATATACTAAATGCTAAATAGAAGTTAAAACCTACAAAAGGGGCTCTTTTAGAAAAATTAAGTCATGGTTCAGAAAAATTTTTGTTCTCTACACTCTCAATTTAGGCTGAATCTTGAAATTAGCATCTTCATAAAGTGCTGAAAGACCCACATTTTGGTGCTATTCTTTGACTGACTTGGGACTGTAGGTGAGGGATTATATCTTTCACTCATGCTGTGAAGTTATTTCTGAAATGATATTATTAAGTACCATCAAGGACAAGGTGTAGTTGAAGAAATGCTTAAGAATTTAATCAGTATTTAAAATGCCCCAGTCTACTTTATCTGGCAAGTGTACACATTAGTTTCAAGGGATTTGGTCCCCAAATGATTTCATGATATCCAAATAAAATGAATATGTATATATTTATTTCCTTGAGTGATTACTAAGCCTCTCAAATATTAAATGTGGACTTATATAAAATGAGTAAGTGTAAGAAGGCGAATCCTAAAGACAAACAGTTTAAACCAACAAAGAATTTCTCTGGGAAGAATAAAGAGTAAGTGACTAGGGGTAGGAGAGGAGCAGGAAGAAAGGGCGGATGAAAGCTTCCTCGCTTAATCGTTTATAAATTGTTGTTAAGAGACAAAATTCTCTCTATGCCCAGATTATGTAATTTATCCAAAGTGTGCAGGCTCTTCTGTTCAGCAGTGCTGATAACGACACTAATAGTTTAATTACAACTGGCTGCTCAAGGAGATAAACAAGGCTGTTTGCTTTTTAAGCCAGGGGTTATAATTACTTTTAAGGGAGGGGGAAAAGAGCATCTGAGAGTAGATCTTATTGTGTCAGGAAAGTAACTCCAAACCAGCTGAAAAACAAAGCCCTGGGAGTAAGCAGCCACCACAAAATTAGAGCAAAACCTCCCGATCTGAGCAGTGGAGCAGTAGGCGGGAGGTGGAGTAAACAGGCGGCGCACGTAGGTGGGCAGGGATAGAAAAGTTTTTGGAGTCCAGTCAGTGAGCACTTTCCCTGGGATTCCATCACCAAGGCACTAAGCACCGTCCCCCCCACCGCCCCACCCCCGCCGCCCCACCCCCTCCTCAGCTGTCCAGCTCCTTGTCAGGTCTCTGTCACGACAGCCCTCAGCTTCAGCACCACCAAGAGGACAGCTCCCCAACGAAAGAACACAGCCCTCAGCAACCACCCTCCCTCATTGACAAACATCCTTCCCACCACATTTCTTCCTTACTGTTGTCTTTCTTGACACTGTGCTTTTAAGGGGATTTTCTAAAGGACATTTGGAAGGGACTGGGAGCTTGTTTGGCCTGTTTATTTCCAGATGAAAAGGAGACAGTCCTCTCTGAAAAGTCCAGTCTTTTCATTGGCCTCCAGAGCAATTTAACCAGAATAAAAGACTGCAAGTCACTGGCTTGAATCTGGTGGCAGAATGGTACAGCCTAACCCAGCACTAACAGAAACTTGAAACTCTTTTTTCATGCTTTATTTTGTTTTGTTGTAAAAGCACCAGTAGTAAGTGGACAACCTTTATTAAGTGTCTCCTTAGCCCCTTTCCTTCTCTGCTAAGCCAAAGATGTTAAGGGAATATACAGGAGTTTGTTAAAAAAAAAAAAAAAAAGGAGTGATCCTTAATATATCTGGGTTGGAAACAACCTTTATCCTAAAAGGAACTCTTCTCAGTCCTTTCCAAGAACCCTCACAGTCATATTCTGAACCTAGAACACACAAGTGAAGGATTAATCGTTCCAGATGGAGACCACAGGCTACTACTGTATGTCACAAAAACTATCAAATCTTCCTCCAATGAAGTCTTCTTTTCCCCAGTTACAAATCCAGAGGCAAACATTCCAGAAGTGACAAGAAAACAAAGGGTTTAAAAAAAAACCCCAAATCACCAAAATAGGAAAAATTACACTCCAAAGAAGTTGGCTACTTCGGCACACTCAGTTACCATCCCACCAGTCATAGGCTATGGTTCTTTAGCAAACACATCTTGTTTCTCTATGTAGAGCTTTCTCCTTCATTCATACTTCTCAGGAGTGAGTCAAATAGTCATTATTTGAAGTTTCTCTTTGCTCCAGCATGCACATACACATATATACTTTGCTTGATTCAGTTCCATTTTCAAGGGTTTAGTTTCCTAAAGAAAAAGGTATCCTTTTCTTCTTAAACTTATTTTGAAGGAGGATTTTCAGGAAAATGCCCTCACTCTTTTCGTATTGGAGTTGCTAGAATAGTAAGGAATTCTAGAAAGGAAGAGACACACACTTGGGGGGCGGGAGGCAAGGGGACTTAGCAGTCTTTTAGAAAAGTTAGTGGCGAACAACTTCCTCCTGGTGACAGGGACCCTGTACTAGGATCAGGAGGGGGCAGGGGCGGTGTGCCCCTGAATCTGGAGCAACAGCAGCATCAGTGGAGACAGCGGACACTGGTGCGTCCTTTCAGGCAACCCTGACAGGTCTCAGCGGACACAGTTTGACTCCCTGAGTCCCTCAGTCCTTTCTGTGGCTCCTTTCTTCCTTCTTTCCTCCGTCCTCCCTTCTTTTTCCTTCCCATCCTTCCTGTATCCGCCTCTCCTCTCCCCCTTGCTTCTTTCCCTCCCTCCTCCGCCTCAGTTACCCTTTTCACTTAATCCCATCTGGGCCACCTTGGGTACCAGTACCACTGACAGCTTCCCGTCACCCCACGTGTATCCCACAGACCATCTTACTACTATCATCACGATGGTTGCTTGCCAACTGCAGGGTCCGGTTCCCAGCTGTTAAACCCCACCCCCTCGTCTCTCCTCACTCCAAAGCCGCAGCAGCGGTATCAACCCAGCAGAATCACCAGAGTCTGAATGTCACCAACAAGTTCCACCCGGCGGTAGCAGCCCCACCAGCAAACCACACCAGCGGAGCCTGGCCAGCCCCCTCCGCCCACAGCCGGCGGCGCTCGGGCAAGCTGACCCGAGCTCCAGGCTACGCCTACGATCTTTGTTATCGGTGACAGCACTCTCTTCTCTTCAAGGAAGGGGAAAGCCCGGCGTGTGATTCCCCAGCGGATGCAGGGATCCACGCGCTACCCTCCCCCACCTCCGCAACACACATACACACACACACACACCTCCTCACCCGGCACACAAAGAGAGCGAGTGCACGCCCGGGACCAGCTGGGTAGGAAGTGGGGCGGGATGGGGGCGGGGGGCGGGGTGGGGTACCAAAGGAGGGGCTGGGGGCTGAGCCAGCCGGGGAGGAGGGAAGGGAGCCGGGTCGGGGAGAGAGCCGGGCACGCTCTCCGTCCTCACCTGCCCCCAGGTTAAAGGAGATCCTGGCCTCCGCGAGGTACGGCGTGTCGCTCTTGGAGCGGACTCTTCTGATGGGCCGCCGGTCTATATCGTCCTCCGAAGATGCCGCCATTAAGGTGGGAGGCAGGAGCAGGGTCGCCCGGCGAGCTGAGAGGGAGAAGGAGATGGAGAGAGAGAGGGAGAGAGGCGGAAAAGGGGAGGTGGGGGGGGAAGGAAGAGGCTCGCACACAGGGAAGGGGGGAGGGGAGAGGGGGATGGGAGAGGGAGGGAAAGGGAACGGGGAGGGAGGGGGGAAGAGAGGGAAAAAGGAAAAAAGAAAAAAAAAGGAGAGAGAAAGAAAGAGAGCAAAGGAGAGAAAAGGGTGAAGGGAGAGAAAGAAAACCCGTTAAGGATTTGTGGACTGGAGCAGAGATCATGCTCTCCCTGGCTGGCGCTCGCCCCCACCCACCCCTCTCACCCCCAGCTCCTCTCCCAGCCCCAGGGCCAGCGGGTCGGTGCTGCAGACGAAGGCTACCCCGCCTCCTTCCTGCAGCCCCAGGTTGCAGCTCTTGGCCCAGAGAGGCGGATGCGAAAGGGAGGACTCCAAAGATGCCCAGTCAGCACTGTGTCCTCTCCCGCCAAATGCACTTACCCACGCTTCTCAAGTGCACACGAGGGTCTCCTTAACCCCCAGGATTGTCTGCTCCAAGGATGCCCAACCAGACAGCCCAGCTTCAGCTTCCCTTGCATGCCATTATTAGTCCTGGGGTGCAAGCCTAGTCCCAGCTGGTCAGGGAAGAGAACAGGATAGGCGAGAGTACCCCCTGCGCACCCTCTTTCCCAACTCTGGAGCTCAGATAGAGATGGAACCAGATGTGGAAGCATGTACAACTTTAGGGGCAGGTTGCCTGTAAAGTTTCTAGATTTGCTCTTTTGAATGTAGACGAGTATGTGCTTAGGCGCTCAGTGGTGTCCAACTCTTTGCGACCCCATGGACTGCAGCCTGCCAGGCTCCTCTGTCAATGGGATTCTCCAGGCAAGAATACTGGCGTGGGTTGCCATGCCCTCCTCCAGGGGATCTTCCCAACCCAGGGATCCAACCCAGGTCACCCACATTGCAGTTGAATTCTTTACCATCCGAGCCACCAGGGAAGACTAGGTATATTCACCAAGAATTGAGTGGCTTTTCTTTTTTTTTTTGATGTGGACCATTTTTTAAGTCTTTATTGACTTTGTTATAATATTGCTTCTGTTTTATGTTTTGGCTTTTTGACTGCCAGGAATTTGGGATCTTAGCTCTCCCACCAGAGATCAAATCTGCACCCCGTACCTTGGTAGGCAAAGTCTTAACCACCAGCTTGCCAGTGAAGTCCCCCAGTGGCTTTCTTAGCACTACTGATTTTTAGGATATGTTTAGCTCTACGGAAGTACCCATTCATTTTCACCTTCAAGATTTGATTTGGTGATTTACAGCATGCATAGTGGTCTTTGGATTGGACCTGTAGTCTCTGTAACTCTGTATCATTGTTTCTGAAGGACTGGCTGAAGATCAAGGGCACCTCACATTTCTTTGAATGTCTGTACTGCAACCGTCCCATGTTATATACTAGGAACAGCTAGAAAGGTTTCTGGAGTGTGAGTCAGAATGGTTTTGATGCTCCTACTGAACCTATTGATGGGCTCAACTCTTTGATGTTTGTCTTCTGGCAGCTTCAGTCACTTGGTCTTTTGTGGCCGGATGTTGCCACATTTCTTTCTAACAGGAGCCCACCTGGAGTACACAGATAAATGCTACCTTCATCCCCTTCCTGCTACAAAGGAAATCTCAGTGTCAAGTCATGCCCTTCAGTCTCAGAGGATGAAGTGCCGCTTCGGCTCTGCAAAACGTCCCTCTCCACTTCAGCTGTCAGTTCTAACTCTCGTCCTGTATCCTTGCGCCCACCCTAGACTCTTCAGCCCCTTCACATTGGCCTCTCACTTCGCACGTAGGTAATAACTCTTCATCTGCCTTCTCCTTGGCGCTTCTTCAGTCCCCACTGCACGATTTCTCTCCCAGTCTGTTTAACCTTCCCATGGAACTCTTGGCCCCAGAGGCTCCATTGTTTCACTCCTAATCCCCTCCTTGTATCCCTACCTCTACTTTTCATTCCCACCACTCAGTCACAGTTACTTTAAAGGTCATCAGTAGCCTTACAACAGTTAGGTCCATTTCTTTCTTGAGTAATGTATCCTTCTTGAAATAATCCTTTCCTTTGGCCTCCCTGTACTAGGCTACCTTCCTAACCACTGAATTTCTCATAGTTGGCCAATTCCCGGCATTTAATTTTAAAGTACTTATCCTGGCTTTCAGGGCCCTTTACAACCTGATTCCCATCTGTCTTTCCTAAGTCGTCTCCCATTGTTTCCCTCCAGTCTGTTCAGAGTTGTCCCCACAAGTCGGACTCATTTCTTCATCTGGACCTTTCCTTGTGTTGTGCACCACGAAGTTCTTCCCAATAAGCTTTTCATGTTCTCCCTCAGGAATGTGAGATGACTGGCCCACTAGTCTTTGGCATGAATCCGGTACAGAGTAAATGCTCAATAGATATTTTTTAATAAAAGAAGAGAGGAGAGAGGGAAAGGGAGGGAGGAGAGAAGAGGGAAGCAAAGAGTAAAGGAGACTTATACAACTAATGGGTCAATGAGTAGCTGAAATGGGGACAGAACCCATTTCTACCTGGTTTCAAATCCTGTTCTTTAACCAGTATATTGATTTGCTAAGTGCATATATATATAGGTTGACTATCCACATTTTAAATTCATTTTTCTATGATATTTGTCTCCTTATCATGTCCCATTTGTCTCTGTTAAACATAGACTAAAAGTGGATGCCTCCCATCCCAGGAGGCACAACAGGGGTGTTTGGCTCATGAAATAAACAACGAAGGTTGATGCTTTTAGATGACTAATCAGGCTGCAAACCAATATTATGATCATAAAATGCAGGTTCAAGCTCTTGAGGAAGTGCAAAAGTAAGGAAATACACTATGTAAACTATACAGTGTATAAACTATGCATGCATGTATAGTTGCTTCAGTCGTGCCCTACTCTTTGCGACCCCGTGGACTGTAGTCTGCCAGGCTCCTCAGCCCATGGCATTCTCCAGGCAAGAATACTGGAGTGGGCTGCCATTTCCTACTCCAGGGGATCTTCCCAACCCGTACCTCTCTTTGAATGAATGCAGTGCTGTTATTATTATTATTATTATTATTCTGCCTGCGCCACATGGCATGGGACGGGCCTTAGTTCCTTAACCAGGGACGGAACCTGTGCCCCCTGCAGCAGAAGCCCTGAATCTTCACCACTGGACCACCAAGGAAATCCCTACTGCAGTGCTGTTTGATTACTCAAAAAGCTTGGGATCCCCCACCCTCTCGACTTTTCATTCATCAGCGTTGCCTTTATCAAAAAACAATAAAGTCATCTTTAGCTTTTCTAGTCTTAGCTTTCTCTGTTTCTTTGATATTACTTAATAATGGTTCTTGACATCCAGAAATACATCTTTGAATTTCTGCTTCTTATTCATTCGATGTTTCAGAGGATTAGGAATGCAATATTGGTACTAGCTTAAGTTTACTTTTCTTCAAAAGAGCTTAAATGTGCTTTTATATTATCTCTGTCATGCGGGCCAGTATTACTGAAATAATTCTAGATAGATATACTTTTTACGAAAGGGACATTAAAATACTGCCTCCATCCGCATGCGCGTGTTCTTGAGTTATTTTATGACATTTTCATTTCTGACTACTACCTTCCATTTGGCTTCCAGAATTTGCAGTCCTCTTTGTCTCGTCTATGTTTTCCCATTATCTTTTTTCACTTTGCCTCTTTTATGTCCTCCCATCTTTTGAGGGAGGAAATCCTTTAAGAATTCCCTTACAAAGTCAGTCCCAGCTCACGTCTCTCTCTCTTATCCTGTATGAAGGATTCACCCCTCTATGAGAGCTCATTCCAGTGTTTCCACAGTTTTCATTCTCTGTGAATCCTTTCACAAACATGACTCTTGTCATAAAATATCTGACTGACTAACGTCAGGGGAAGAGCCCTGGGGTGTGCATTAGGGGTGGTGGGTGTTGCTCCCAGTCCGACCACTTCTGTTTTGAGTACCACTGGGCATTTCACTGTCACCTCAGATATAGAAATGCAAGGGTCATCCAGCACAAAAACAGAGACACGTAGGTCAATGGAACAGAATAGAGCGCCCAGAAATGGACCCACACTTACACAGTCAATTAATCTATGACAAAAGGGGCAAGAATATACAATGAGGGAAAGCCAGCCTTTTTAAGCAGTGCAGCTGGGAAAACTTGAGAGCTACCTGCAAAAGAATCAAACTGAACTACTTTCTTGTACTATCTACAATAATAAACTCAAGTTGGATTAAAGGCTTAAATCTAAGACCGGAAACCATAAAACTCCCAGAATAAAACATAGGAGGTATAGCCTTTGACATCAGTCTCAGCAATATTTTTTTGGATATGTCTCCTCAGGCAAGGGAATGAAAGCAGAAATAAACAAATGGGATGGCACCAAACCAAAAAGCTTTTTGCACAGTGAAGGAAACTATCAACAAAATGAAAAGGCAGGCTACTGAATGGGAAAAGACATTTGCAAAGGATATGTCTGACAATGGTCCCAAATATACAAAAAGCTTATACATCTCAACATAAATAACTCAATTAAAAATAAGCAGAAGATGTAAACAACAGATATTTTTCCAGTCATACAAATGGCCAATAGGCCCATGGAAAGATGCTTAGTATTACCAATCATTATGGCAATGCAAGTCCAAATCACAGTGGGGTATCACTTCATGCCTGACAGAGTGGTTTTTATTGGGGAGACAACAAACAGCAAGTTTTAGGAGAGGATATGGAAAACAGAGTGAAGTTTCCTCAGAATCCCATAAGTAGAGCCACCACACAGCACAGCAATTCCACTGCCGGGCATTGGTCTGAAGAAGACAAAAGCGTGGCTTCGAGGAGACACGTCCAACCCTACGTTCACTGCAGCGTTGTTTACAGTGTCAAGAATGCGGGGACAATCTGGGTGCTCATCAGTGGATGAATGGGGAGAGAAAATGTGCTACATATATTTAGTGGAATACCACCCAGTCATGAAAAAGAACAAGCTCTTCCCATCTGTGACAACGTGGATGGACCCTGGCAGGAATGAAGAAAGATAGATACCAGGTGATCTCACTTACGTGTGGGATCTAAAAAGCAGAGCAAATGGACGAACTTAAGAAAATGGAAGTGGAGATGTTGGTGCTGAGAACAGAGAGGTGGTGGCTTGTAGAAAGGGATGGGGGATGAGAGAGGTGGGCGAGGAGATCAAGAGGTACAAACTTCCAGTCACAAAGTAAATGAGTCAGAGTAAGAAATGTACCTTGTGGGGAATATAGTCAGTAACTGCGTAATACCTTTGTATGGTGACATACTGTGAATAGACTTATCAGCGGTAACCATTTTGAAATGTATAGAAATGTGGAATCACTATGCTATACACTGGGAACTAACAGTGTTGTGAGAGTTAAGTCACTCAGTCATGTCCGACTCTTTGCGACCCCTTGGACTGTAGCCTACCAGGCTTCTCCGTCCAGGGGATTTTCCAGGCAAGAGTACTGGAGTGGGTTGCCATTTCCTTCTCCAACAGTCTTGTAGGTTAATTATATTTCACAAATAAACAAGTGAACTCATAGAAAAAGAGATCAGATTTGTGGTTACCAGCGGCGGGAGTGGGAGAGGGAATTGAATGGAGGTAGTCAGAAAGTACACATTTCAAGTCATAAGATAAAAAGTACTAGGGACGTAATATACAACATGAGAGATATAATTAACATTGCTATAGCTCATATATGAAAGTTGTTAAGAAGTAAAATCTAAGAGTTCCCATCACAAGGAAAAAATTTCTTTTTAACATATATACTTTTGCACTCCTCTCTGGATAGAGCAATTGATCCATCTGTCAATAAACAGATAGGTTAGGGACTGTACAGACAGGACAGCAAATGATAATCAAACGAGGTCAACAGGTGAATCTGCATAAAAGGTACATAAACGTTCTTTGTACTATTTTATTTTTACAAATTTTCCATAAGTTTTACATTATTTCCAATAAAAGTTTAAAAGTACTAGCAAAAATATGTTTCCTTCTTTCTATTTGCCAAAGTTTCCAAGGCTTAGAGATGATGTCCCATCATTACTTTAATCTTTCTGAAAAATTATCATGTCAGCCATTCCCACAGGCTGCAGATAAATACAGTAATGATCTTAAGGGTAATCGATTCTACATTTATGCTGGAGGTGTTTGAATTTTTCTTAAAAAATTTATTCTAGAATAGTATTGTCAAACAGATTAAAGAATCGGGCTGCATAGATTGAGTATACATGTTATACTATTTTGTGTATCTAACACAAGTTAGATATATAAGAACCTGTACACCCTTGCAATTAAACCAAGTTAAAATCAGTGTGATGTCACTAAGTAGAGTGATGGTACTGAAAATCGTTTATGTAGAAAATGCAAAATGCCAATAATGAAGATGAATGTTATTAACTACAATATCAAGCCAAGACTGCAGCAGTAACTTGTATAGGTTTTAAATAGGCTTAACACAAATGTACCAAAAAGGCTTTTGTGCTTTTTATTGAAACTAAATTTAGTATGTAGCTGCTGAGATATTTTTTCTTTTCTATACATATGTATGCTTTGCTAGATAACCAAGAATCTGAGGAGCTGTTATTGGCACATCTTAGAGCTCTCCACTTAAACTTGTAATTAAAGGAGCTGTCCATTCCGCACAGTTCTGCTATTTATTCCTATTTCTATGTGGCTAATTTTGTGAGGCCCACAAAGGAGAGGGTACGGTGCCTAGTTTTTCCCACTGCTTCCCAGCATTCTATCTCCTTGGTATTCAGTGTCGTGCAACTTCGAGCAGGGGTACGCCATTCACGTCACAGCCCATATAAGTAGCATTATGGAATTGTGAAGGGCACAGCTTGTGCAGCCATACCCCAAAGGTGGTGGCTTCCCAAAGAGATGGTTCCATGTCCGGGCATTCTGACCAGCCCTGTTCCCTGTAGCCACATGGGTCTCACATTGACTTTGCTCTGACTCTTCCTTTAGGGGTTCAGTACCTAGGTCTGATGTCTGGATAGAGATGAATACAATACTATTTAATACTATTGAATAGCTACCATAACATTGCATACTGGTTTCTGCCCCGGAAGGAATAATATTTTGGTTTATATAAAATTGTGCCTTGTTTTAAAACTACTTAAAAGATATAAGATATACTAAATAAAAACTGTTCGCGTATAAGAACCATGTCCTCTGTGTTTTGGAGAAGTTTTCTGCTTCCCTGAATACTTGTATGTTGTGATAGCCAGCCTCCAGATGGCTCCTAGGGATCCCCAACGCTTGGCATTCACATCCATGCCCTCCCACACTCAATCAGTGCTGGTGTCTGTGACCATTAGAATATGGTGGAAGCGATGGTGTATCAGGAAGTGCGTTGCAGCTTCGGTCCTGCTTTCTTTTGGAGTCTTGGGAGAAGCCAGGTGCAGTGTCACAGGAACACCCAAAAACCAGTGAAGAGGTTCCTGTGGCAAGAAACTGAGGCCTCCTGCCAAGTGCCATCTGCATGAGCCATCTTCAACGCCCCAGAGAAGCCCTGGGACTAATGATGACTGCAGCTCTGACCAGCATCCTGACTCCAAGCCACCTCAGACTCCGAGCCACAGCAACCCAACTAAGACATTCCTGAGTTTCTGACCTATAGAAACTATGAGATAATGAATGTTTGCTGCCTGAAGTCACTACATTTTGGGGTAACTCAATATGTGGCACTAGATAAGTAATACACATGGGTTCTCAGTGGACTGAGAGCATCGTTCATGAATGCTTCGATACCATCTGTGGCTACCAGAAAACCCAAACCTTAACCAGTTTGATGGATTAATTGGCAAATTGTAAGCAGATTCAAACAAAAATTAGGAAAACAGTGTCAAATGACAGTACAAATTTTCCCACTGGGAAGCCTTTCTTTTCCTCCTCTTCAATCATCGCCTGTCTAAACTCTGCCCATCTTTTATGGCTCAAATGTTTTTATTTCCATCCCAAACCTAGCATCAGTGTGAGAATGTGGCATTTTCCAGTCTCTCTCTACCCGTGGCACTTTGTAGTTTGTATGACTGTGTAAATAATGTGGAGGCTATTTTCCTTCTAGACAGTATGAAATAGAAGTTAACTAGCTACACAGGCTTTGAGGTTTATACCCCAATTCCATACTTAATAGTTGAATGATTTCATGTAAGTCACTTGTCCCCTCTACATCTGTTAAGATGGCCCTTACATAGTACCTACATCTTAGGGTTGCCATGAGGATTTAAACATGTAATCTATGTAAAGTCTTTAGCAAAAGAAATTCCCAATAAACATTCATTATATTAAAACTATTATTCCTAGCCAGCTCCAAGTAAAGCTTGTCACTGTGAAATTAAACCTTGGCATAATTCCCAAGCTTAATGCTTATTAGATCGTGGAAAAAAGTTAGTGAGCTCTCCAAGCTTTAGTTTCCTTATATGTAAACTAGAAGTAAAATAAACTCTCTCACTGGGCCTTGGGAGGATAAAACATTATATAACAAATGTAAAACACCGAACACAGAGCCTGAAAAATGGTAGGCGGGCAACAAATGTTCATTGCTTCCTTTCCTCTCAGTTTCTTAAAGTAGATGCTTTGCAGGGTGGCTGGGGGCTGGCTGCTAAAACATGCTAGATGCAAAAAGGAAAACGTGTTTCAGGCCTGGTATGTTGAATTGAGTCGGACATAAACCTAAACAGCTTTCTGTTGTTGAACATGCCTGGTTAAGACATACAAGTCACTTTCCCCATCTTATTTAATAGCACAGGCAATGGTAAACCTTACTTACTTTTACTTTGCTTTCATTCATTTATATTTCCTACATGGTCAGTGTTCAGTAGTTGCTGTAATTAATGACATCATTTGAGATCTAAAGATTCTAATATTTCTAATTCATGTTCAATGAATGAAAGGGTGACATACACTTGGACATACCTTTGTGTGGCAAACTACTGGCCTTGGTCACTTGCAAAGTGATCTTAGGGGCAAAGACAATGGGTCTGAGTTCCATTGGAGCCCCACGCACAGTAACAGGATGCAGACGTGCAGGCGTCAGACTAGACAGTGGGAGACCAGTTTCCAGCCCCAGATGCTACCATCTTGCTGTCTGTTTCAGATAAATTACTTTTTTCCAGAAGGGCAGGCTGTTGCAGGGGACAGTGAGTCAGTGTTCAGTCAGTTTGAATCCTCACTCTGCCTCTTCAGAGTTAATAATTCCACTGAGCTTTAGTTTCTAATAAATTGGGGGCAGTCCTATCTAACTCATAGTTTTGTGATTTTGAATGAAATACACGTGTAGCTTCTAGTACATGGTAGGTATTTAATGAACAAATGCTTGCTTTTCTTTTCTTCTCTGACCCTCAGTTTCATCATCTGTAAAATGGGCCAGTTGAATTGTTATTGCTGGTTCTAATGTTCTGTTACTATAGGAACTACACTATTAAATGGCACTTGCTATTCGAATGCAATGAAGTGCTTTATCTGGCTATAATAAGAACAAAAGCATATTGTGGTGGTGTGGAGAAGGGAAAACACAAAAATTCCTACATGTATGTCTCTAAGAAGAAGGCCTGCCCAGTACAGATTCGGTAATTATTTAATTTGCATTCTGTTGTGTCTACAGATGGGCCGATGATAGCAATCAAATCATAGGGTATTAGTCAGAGACTCTGTATAGTAAATAGTAGCAGAACAGATCCAGTAACATCAAGCCAGCTGGCAAAGTCACCCTTTAGGCAAAAACAATGTGAGGTTGCTTGACCTTTTCCTCTTTTTTTCCCCCCAAATCATGTCCTGATTATTTCCTAAGTTAGTTAGAATCAACTACCCCAAGACATAAATTATTTACTTCTTTTAAATTAAGATAGAGAAAATGAAAGGTAATTAATTCAAGGAGCTTGATTTAGGTTGAAAAAATGTGTACATGAGTGTGTGTGCCCATGGATATAAAAAGAGTGTAAGAACATTCAATCTTATACAGGTTATAAAGAAGCCTTATTTTTATTAATAGATGATGGGCTAATTGAGTTTTTTGTATATGTTTTGATGTTCACTTAACTTTTCTGTAATTATTATATGCTACGGGCTACAGTCCACAGGGTGGCAAAGAGTCAGACATGATTGAAGCGACTTAGCATGCACACACCTTGGTAGTGAGAGGGAAAATGAGTTCTAAGTATAAGAAGAAGCTCCCATGGGACGTTAGGCGGGCTCCCCAGGTGGCAGTACTGGTAAAGAACCCGTCTGCCAATGCGGGAGACCCAAGAGGTGTAGTTTCGATCCCTGGGTGGGGAAGATCCCATGGAAAAGTGAATGGCACCCCACTTTAGTATTCTTGCCTGGGAAATCCCACGGACAGAGGAGCCTGGAGGGCTACAATCCATGGGGTCAACTGAAGTGACTTAGCATATGGGGACTTAGGCAGCTTCCCTCCCTCTCCTCCACCCACTCCTGCAATTCAACCTAAAGGTCAGAGGACCTCACCATCCCCTTGTGACAATTTCCCAAGTAAATAAGGCAAAAATTCACTTTAAGAAACTGAACCTAAGGGTCTAGGTACACAGAGTGACTCTGTTGCCACATTTGTATCTTGTAACACTGATGCCTTCTAGCATTTGAAATCCGTGAACATCTTTGCATCCTTGTACCACTGCTCCTGGAAGTCTTCCCTCCTGCTGCCATGGACACCAGTATCCTACAGTATGGAGCAGGAAGAGTCACAGGCTCAGGATGATAATTCTAGCTCCATTCCTAATAGCTGTGTGGGTTTGGGAAGTGACTTGATGATTGGAAACGTGGGTTACTTCACTGGTGACATGGGGATAATAACAAGTATGTCACAAATTTCCTATTCCAGGGGTAACTGAGACCATAAATACCAAGCCCCTGGCACTGAAAATGTGGGTCTTCTTTTCACTGTCATTTCCTCTTGTAACTTCTGGGTACACATGTGTCCAGATTACTGAGAAAGCATAGGATATGGGGCAAATGTAAAAAATCAGCTGTCCGGGATGATGTGTGAAGTGGGATCTTGCTTTCCAAAGACAAGGATTAAACTGGACTAAGCTAAGTAATATTTTCTCCACTTGTGACCTGTCAAATTTAGTCACCAAATAATGCATAATCAACTACATGGAATAGAAGATCTTACTGTGTAGGTTCGAAAGAAAAGTAAGGTCTGTTTTTAACCAACCGTGGCTGAATCTCTTTTTTTTCTTCCTTTGCAACATTCTGTGACAGTATATATCTCTCTAAAATGATTGAGCTGCACTGAGACATTTTTTTTTTAACAAACTTGTTTTCTTTAGATGCTCTCGTTAAGTGTTAACTCAGAATTTTCTTCTTATAAAAACACAAGCCTGAATTTGAATAATATTGCTAACTTCAGACATTCGGTTCATGTAAATATTTCAGATGGACTATTAATTTTAAGTACGAGGGAGAAAATATTGTATTTACAGGGAAAACTTCTAATTTAGAAAATAAATGTTTCCTTTAAATAACCTCCCAATCCTTCAAATAATATGAAAGGAAAATTAAAGGCCCAAATGAACTACACTTTCCGAGGCAGTTGTAAAACATGTTAGTGAAATTATTTTAGGAATTACCTAGGTACATAAAATGTTTTAGATGGTTTTCCAAACTTTATATAACCACCTGGGAATCCCTCCCTCTCCATCTTTACACTCTTCCCTTTTCTTCTTTCTTAGTGAACAGCTTCATTATCCATCCAATGAGGAAGACAGTTAATCTGCCTTTGCAGGCTTAGGAATTCCAAACCTGATGTTGAATCCCTTAGGATATCTAATGCAGAGGAGATCTGTTGTCAGATCTGTTTTTATCTTTTCTTGGACACTAACTTAGAATCACATCTTTCTCCCCACATGCGCGCGCATGCACACACACAGACCCCTCTCATTTGGATACCCTCATCTGTGCTAACAAAACTCCCAGTGTGCAGATTCTCCTAGCATTTATCTTTCAGGACTGAAATCATTGCTTTATCTGTCTCTGTATTAGACAGCTAACTACATGAGGCCAGGGGATGTGTCTGTTGAGTATGAATCCCCAGCCTATAGTTAGTGTTCCAAAAACAGTGAATTTTGGATAAATATAATCGAATTTTTATTGCATTTCATTCATTTACCTCTCTAGGCTCCATTTTCCTTATTTATGAGACTAAAGAATTAGACTAGTCAAATTCTACATCCCATACTGTTTGTATTAAAAGCATCTGAGAGCTGCCAAAATAAAACAGAACCACTCCTTAAAATAGGAAAACTCTTATTATCTCACTTGACTCTCAAAGATTCTGATCTGTATACCTGGGCAAGGGCTGTAGAATTTGCTTCTGATATGTAACAAGGTTTGGAATCTGGAAGCTCTTTGAGCTCTAGAAATCATTCAAATGTCCTGTGCTTCCTAAGGAAGAGATGCTAAATTTCTGAATCTGTTGCTTAAGGTCTCTTTCTTTGAACTCTACTTAGTTTTCCAATCTCAGGTATCGCCTTCACCTTGCATCTTCAGATCCAGTTGCACTGAATTGCTTACAGAAAGACCTATCCCTGCTGGCTTTTTGTGCAAGGAATGCACCGCTATTGTGCTGACTGAAGCATGAAGTTTAGGTACAAACTCTTCCAAAAACATTTTTCTGATACTTTCTCTTCCCTTTTAGACCCTTTATTTTGCTTCTATAAAGGTATTTTTTATTGTACTCTATCGTCTTTGAACTTCTTGAAGACACAGAACAATTATTCAACTAATGCTCTTTCCTTACTGTGGCAAATTATTCCTTAAACAAGTATTCACTGAGAATCTGTTATCGAAATTTACATCATTTTATACTCATATGTTAATATCTTGCAAATGGGGAAACAAAGGCTTATAGAGGTTCAGTCACTTGAATAAACAGCCACATGGCTGTTTACTAGTTGGAATTGAATTAGCTTCCAGGATTTTCTGATGTCACTTTCTTCACATTACCATGTTTTCTTAAACGAACAAAAGAATAAAGAGAAATATGATTTGAGATAGATTTTCTCAAATCTATTTCCTTATTCCTAAGTAAATGCGGACTCATTTTTTAAATTGAGGTGACATTGGTTGATAAGTTTTGTGGTTGCAATATTATATTTCCACTTCTTAATACACTCTAGTGTGCTCTCCATGAAAAGTTTGGTTTCCATTTATCACCATACAGTCAACACCCTTTATGCATTTCAGCCTCCCTAAAACTGATTCATTCAGGTCACCTCTTGGAAGCCACATTTGGATAAACTAGAGTTTCCTGTAAACTCAGAGGAAATCAGTACAGTTTAGCCAATGTTGTTGTCGTTTTTTTAAATTTATTTATTTTAATTGGAAGCTAATTACTTTTTACAGTACTGTGGTGGTTTTTGCCATACTTTGACATTAATCAGCCACGGGGGTGCATGTGTCCCCCATCCCGAAACCCCCTCCCACCTTCCTTCCCATCTCATCCCTCTAGCCAATGTTTTAAGAGAGTTCGCAGGAAGAAAATTCTCAGTAGTAAAATCATAGAGAGGATTCCTTTGGGATTTGTTAGCAACTTAATTTAAAAATTGAAGTTTTGTTGCTTTTCTTGTTCTTGCGTTTTAAGGCTGTTCCACCCTGCCAAGGGGCTTCCCTGGTGGCTCATATAATAAAGAAACTGCCTGCAATGCAGGCGACCCTGAGTCAGGAATATCCCCTGGAGAAGGGAACAGCTACTCACTCCAGTCTTCTTGTCTGGAGAATTACATGGACTGAGGAGCCTGGTGGGCTACAGTTCTCGGTGTTGCAAAGAGCCAGACACAACTGAGCGACTCATACTTTCCCTTCTTTCACTTCGTGTTCACCTTGCCAAGGGCTTGGAAATTTGAATTAGGAATAAATGGTGGTAGAGAAGATCAGAAATAGCACAGGGTGAAGGATTTTCTTGGGGAGCTTGAGGCCCTGTCACTTTCCTCTAAGGCTTGACAAGATGAAAAGATAATTAACATAAGAGCTAATATTTATTAAATGCATATTAGGTACTTGACATTTTGCTTAGTGTTTTATATTTATTTGTTGAGGGCTTCCAAATGTTAATCATTTCTATATCACTTGTATGGATTTTGCAAGCTTTAATGTCATCTACACTATTATTTACTTAATGTTTTTCCTTCAGTGGATTTTACTCATTATTTTTCCCCTTTGTTCTAAGCCATGCCATGCTCAGTGACGTCAGTAATGTTTGACTCTTGCGACCCCATGGACTGTAGCCCACCAGGCTCCTCTGTCCATGGAATCTTTCAGGCAAGAACACTGGCGTGGGTTGCCATGCCCTCCTCCAGGGGAATCTTCCCGACTCAGGGATTGAACATTCACCTCCTCTGTCTCTGGCATTGCAGACAGATTCTTTATTGCTGAGACACCTAGGAAGCCCTTTATTCTAAGCAGTAGTCCATAAATATGAAGTCTGGTTACATATTTCTATATTTCAATTAAATAGTTTTCAATTTACATCTTTTCTAAAACACAATAAAATGAATTATTTTAAAAGTTCAAGTGTTACCTGAAAAGCATATTGGACCATAGTTTGGGAAACACTTTGTTTCTTTTAAACCCTAAAAGAACCCTTTGCGTTGAGAACTTATTATCATTTGCATTCAAAAGGGAAAAGTGAGGCAAAAAGAGTAAATAACTTGCCTAATATTATAAGCTGACAAGTGAAAATCACAGTCTGAACTCAGATCTGTGTTATTCCACAACCCAAGCCCTAAAATATTATGACATTCTTCTCCAGCCTTGGGAAAGATTTCAGTCATACCTCCAAGTTTGCATATGCTATAACTGTAATTTTGTAAAAATATGAATGTGCTTGAAATTGAAAGTAAAATAAAAAATTAAAATAGATGTGTAGGGTTGATTTTCCTTTCCATTTCCCCCCAGACACCTTAATGTTTTACCCCTGCTTTGCTTTTGGGTTTCCCAGGGGGTGCTGGTGGCAAAGAACACACCTGCCGGTTCAGGAGATGCAAGGGACGCGGGTTTGATCTTCCTGTGGAAGACCCCCTGGAGGAGGAAATGGCAACCCCTTCTAGTATTCTTGCCTGGAGAATCCCAGGACAGAGGAGCCTGACCGGCTACAGTCCACAGGGCCACAAAGAGTTGGACACGACTGAGCGTCTGCGCGTGTTTTGCTTTTGTGATTGAAAAAAGGTACAGAGATCTCTAAGAGAATCTCTCTGATCAGTCCTAACTTTTCAGACGTCCGATTTAATACCAATATTCATCCAGTAATAGTAGTAGTTGCTCAGTCGTGTCGGACTATTTGTGACCCCGTGGACTGTATGTAGCCCACCAGGCTCCTCGATCCATGTATAAATGTGTGGGTCTAATTGCTTATTAAAATATTCTCAAAAATATTAAAAATGCTATTGTCCATGAGCTGATTTTGATGCATTAGGCTCTCTGTCCTTGCTTCTGCCGGCTTAGTTAAGGGAGGGTAGTACTGAAAGTTTTTAGGAACAGATTTGTTTGAGTAATGAGGAGTGAGAATTTTTTCCAAGCACCTGTGAATTGTTTATGCTAATTGGGTCATAACTGATGCTGCCTGTGTGTGGGCTGCGTCTTTAGCCCACTCTCTATATGCTCTATGTGAAAGCAGGTGTTATTAATCAAGCCGAGTTATTTTATTGTATTTTCGCATGATTTTCCTCCTCTCTGTGTCTCATCCTCTCATCTTTTCTCTCTTGCCTCTTGTCCTTATGCCCTACTTATGAGCCCTGAATCACAGTATGTGACAAAGCAGGTGCTTGCTGGGGGCAAAGGCACAGAAAGCGATGGAAAGCCATGTGCATGTAAACGGACAACACCAAGAAGGCTACTTTGTGTGCAGAGAAATGTCCTGTTCAAAGGCTCATCCAGAAACGGAAGCTTGGGCTTCACGGTCATCTGTATATGCACAGAATTGGCAGGCTGGCTATCTCCACAATATCTTCCCTCTTGATCTGCCTTCACCCTCTCCTTCACAATGTTCCCTGCATTAAACACAGGTTTGGAGAGCCTGAATGCGAGCAATTAGAGGTCTAAAATGGAGTGTGTGGGAGGTTAAGAGGGAAGGCTTAGTAGTTAGCTTGTCACCCATGAGTGAAGCACAGCGGGCTGCTTCCTGGCTAGAGCTGCAGAGAGAAAAAAAAAAACAACCAGAAAAATGCCCCAAAGTGAGTATTTGTTGAGGGCAATGACTTCAGCATAATAAAAACAAGGCTGGAAACTACATAAGAAAAGTGTCACCCGAAGCACCTCTCAGAGACAAGGGTCTGAAAAGTAGTCTGATGACATGTTAACTACTTGGTTAAGGACATCACCATGAAGACACAGAAGAGATGCAGCCCGTTTGGCTGTGCTGGTCCTAGCGGAGCCCTGAGGGGCAGACGGCTGAATGGAGACGGTTATAATCCAGCTGGCAACTGTGCCCTCAACGAGGACACAGTTGCTTTAGAATCACTGTTTTTGCCTCAGTCCTTAAAGAGCGAATTATGAGCCACGTGTAAGAAAGTTTCAGGGCACAGATGTGGAGAAGGAAGATAACCTGCTCAGGTGTGTGGCTCCCATGTAGGGCTTAGGTGGGTATCCACGGCCACCTTCCAGGAGTGTGAACGGTAGCCAGCTTGAGGATGAAGCAGTCCCAAAGTATGAGGACTTGCCTAGGTAGTAAAGGTCTGGAGAAGGAAGGAGAAAGGAATCTCAACTAAAGGACAGCCCGGAGCTAGTTTCTGGAACGTGTTCAGAGCAGCTTTTGTCTTGATCTCAAGTAAGTTCATCAGAGTAAATGTTGAGGGGCTCAAGCCTCCCAGAATTCTACTTTTTTAGGCAAAATAAAAACTCAGCCTTCACAGACTATTGTATATTAAAAAGTCCTTCTAAGAAGGTTATTATTCAGGAACCCCTGGAAATCGATTTTAAAAGGTTAATTCTTTTCAATAGTCCACCAGCTCCCTCCTGCTGTATTCTCTCTTTGCTTTTGCTTTTTTTCCCCCTGCTTCATAGAGGGTACATCAGAGTTGATGACTTTCTTCCATTTCCTACTTCTCTATGTATTTGAAAATTAATTTTGCCTGTCCCTCCCCTCAGCCTTAAGCAGAGTCTCTATTTCCAACTAAAGATTTTAATTATTTAAAGGTCTTAGGGAGTTTTTATTTTCTCTATCATGAATTGTCAAAAGTCCTTTCCTTGAGTCCCAAGTTTCTCTTTGTAATGCAGATTTAAGCGTTTTCATTCCTTTAGCTCCACCGAGACCTTTAGTAAATCTTAATATTTCCACTGTATATCAAGGATGGAGCTAGGCATCCAGAACATGGTATTTAAGATCACCACCATCTATGTAGGTAAATAACAAAACAAGAGCTTCAGTAACTAATCAATAATAACAATGTACCAAGCACTTCATCAGCACACCTCCTTCATTCTCAGAAACCCCTATGAATGTGGATCTAATATTATATGCATTTTGATTAGGACCCTGAGGCTTAGAGAAGTAAAGCCATCTACATGAACGCGTGCATCTAGTAAGTGGTGGAAGCAGAATAATATAAAATGCTAGTGGCTAGAATAGCTGATCAGAATATTATGGGAGAAAGTCCTGGAAAAGTCAGGCAAGACATCACAGAGGGGGCGACATTGGAGCTGGGTCATAAACACCAGGAAAGGAAATAGCAGGCACTGGGGAATTCCCTGGCTGTCCAGTGGTTAGGACTCTATGCTTTCTCTGCCAGGGGTGCGTGTTCAATCCCTGGTCAGGGAACTAAGATGCCACAAGAAAAAAAAAAAGAAAGAAAGAAAGAAAAGAAAATAGCATGAACACTTTCTGTGCAGATGACTGTTGTTAACAATTTGCAAACAACTGAGTGTAACCAAATGTCTTGTGTCTCTTGGGGCCACGTGAAGAAGTCCCGGGGGTTTAGACTTTAGGTTTACAGTACATTAAACTCAAAGCTAAAGACTGAAAAAGACTTCCTTCATAGCTAAGTTGGTAAAGAATCCACCTGCAATGCAGGAGACCTGGGTTTAATCCCTGGGTCGGAAGATCCCCTGAAGAAGGGAATGGCAACCCACTCCAGTATCCTTGCCTGGAGAATCCCATGGACAGAGGAGCCTGGCAGGCTACAGTCCATGGGGTCGCAAAGAGTCAGATGCGACTGGAAAACCAGCTGTTCTGGCAGATTTCACAGGGTGGAGAAAAGAGGAACTGGAAGCTAGTTGGGGTGGGGGACAGGGCGGGAAATGGTGGAGAGAGGAGGTTTTAGATGAGTTTCTGACTTAGCTGCTCACCAGGGCATTCATCAGTCATCAAAACTGGCATTTTCCTTTGTTGAACAAGATAATGTAGACGACAGAAAAGGCGCATTAGGATGAAGTAACCACGACTACAGCACCTGGTTCCAGTGCTAAGAGTGATTTAAAATGATAAAAGAGGGGGAAATCGTGAGCAGGAGTCATAAATTTGATCGTTAGTAACATTAGACAAATGGCTGCCTTTTAATGTATTTTCCCTTTTGAATATCATTTAAACACCCAAAGATATTGATGGTTTTGGAGGGAAGAAACTGAACACAGTAGAGAGGGCATGATTGGTGTGGTAAGAAGAGACCTACAGCTCCATCCAGGAGATCTTTAGTCTCCTCCACCTTCTCAGAATGAGCTCTGTGATCTGGGCATGTGGCTGAACTACTCTGAGCTTCACCATCTTCAGAAGTGTGATTTGGTCACAAACGTTATTTACTGCCTATGGGGTTGATGGAGTCAGATATCCTCAAATTCGGCTTCTGACTATGCTATTATTTAAATGTATGAAAGTCAAAGTGTTAGTTGCTTAGTCGGGTCCGACTCTTTTCTACCCCATGGACTGTGGCCCCCCAGGCTCCTCTGTCCTTGACATTCTCCAGGCAAGACTACTGGAGTGGGTAGCCATTCCCTTCTCCAGGGGATTTAAATGTACAGTCTTTTCTAATCTGTGAAATGAGCATTATAACTCCTCTTTTGCTAAATTTCTTTGAGGATTCACAGATACAATGAATATGCAGAGTGTAGCACTGATGTGCAGTCCAGTTTTTTAAAAAAAAAAAGCCCACATGCACCTTTCCAATGCTTTGGATTTCTTTAAAGGGAAGGACATAGATAAAGATACTCAGGCAAGAATAGCTGCATGATTGTGCTGAAACCTCCTTTCCTGTAAAATGGGAGGTCAGAAGTTCATAGCCCTGGTTGCACATTTGAATCACCTGGCATAGTTTGATAGATTCCCAAGTGTGGGACTCACACCAAGGATTCTGACTTAATCGGTTTTGTCCCAGGACTCCAGCCTTGAGGCCACAGAAGCTTACCAGGTGTTTCTAATGTGCTCTAGGTTCAATCATTGCCTCTCAAACTTTAGCATAAATTGCCTCACTATCTTGTTAACTTTAGATTCTGATTCTCTAGGTCTAGGATGTCTGAGATTCTGGCCTTCTTAACAAGTTCCCTGATGACACAGAGGCTGCTAGTCTGGGGCTGAGCTGAGTGACTAATGCTTCATAACGCTAGTTCTCAACCTTCAGGGTCCACCAGAATAACCCAGCGGCTTGTGTAAAATGTGGCACCGGGACCTGGGTCGGGCCCTTACCAATTCTGGATTGCTTGGTTTAGGGCAAGGGTAGAGAAAAATCACTGAACTATAGTGTTCATTTCAACCTAAAATCCTGTGATGCCAGTTTTGTGATTTTATGATTTCCCTCCCAGCTTATGTAAAAAAAAAAATATGATTCTGAAACTGAGTGTGTGGGAGATCATTGTCAGAAGCATGAAAGATGGGTGATCGCAAGTTACGTGATGTCAAGACGTGACTGGTCTTTATATCACGTGCATCTTCAGCCTCCACAATTCTCCCTTGGCGTTACTGGGGACTTTTGCAGGACTCTCTGTGTGAGCAGTATTTACTGTTGAAGAAGCATCACAGGTGAACCAGGAGGGCATCCTTCACTGGTGGGAGATGAACAGGATGACTCTGGACTTTTTTCCTGCTCCTTGTTAACACATCATGCTTTCTACAGCAGAAATCCCTCAGGAGAAGCAGGCTCATCTTCCCTACCTCGAGATCAAACCAAGGGAAAATGGAGATGGGGGGAAATAACAAGCCTGCTTTATTCAGCAGAGCAGAGGACTGGCTTTTTAAAAACTCTCTGGGAATTTCAGCAGAATCTGTCCCAGAACAGATCTTAGATCACTTTTTTCTTTTTCTTATTTTTCTGGATTCCTCTTGCTTTTAGTAGCCCAAAATATCCTCTACCCAGGGACAGGCTTTTTGCCACTTTCCAAGAGAAAGTGAAAAACAGCCATGATGGGGTCACAAACATTGCAATTCTCACTGTTGCTTTGGATAACCATTCTTCATCTAATTAAGATAGAAGGGCTGTTTCCCCAAAAGTTTATGAATTTGGACCCCAACTGATGCAAGGATAGTAATGTGTGGAAAATGAAATTATTTTCTTGGTTTCCCCTTTAAAATACTTACACCTGTCCTTGATCAGTCTATTGACAAGTCTGCATTGCCCCAAGAATGGACAACCCAGTAAAAGGCAAAAATCATACATCAGTTTAGCCAACCAAATCCTAGGTCATCCACATTCCATGTACTTAATACGATATTTCCATGTGGGACTTCTTTATAGAAGAGGGTATCCAGTGGGGGCTACTCGACCTCACTAACATCGCCCTGAGGCTGGGCTGGGCTGGCCATGGAGAAAGCTGCTGGGTGTTGGAACGTAGCAGCAGCACAAGGCCCTGATTGCTTCACATGCCTTTCTCAAGAGCCAGCCACCGTCCTGCCTTCCTTTCCCTGGTCCTGGGGGCCTTGCCATTGGCTTTAGACATCCACTCTACCACCTGTGCCTTTGGTTCAGAAAGGAAAGGGTGTGAGCCATGGTCCTCAGCCCTCTGCCCATTCACTGGAGTCCCTTTTTCGGGCTGAGGGCCTTCTGATCCAGGGGAGGTGGTGTCTGTGCTGAGTGGAAGGAAGCTGCTGTGAGGGAGCTGGAAAAACGCAGTGACAAGTCCTAGTGGCAGCAAGTCACTCCCCAGCCAGGAGGCCCGGGGGTGACTAGTCCTAGGTGACGGGGCTCTGGGGAAGGTGTTGGTGGGAGAGGGGTTCTCCGTTTTAAAGTGAAAGGAAGGATAGAAGTTTCTCTTGGTACTCCCTGTTTTTTCAGTTTTGCCCCCAGTTAGCTTCCGATGGGACAAGAAAATAATCACCGTGTTTTAAAATTTACTTAAAATTAACTTTGTGTGTGTGTGCTAAAAAAATAGGAGGTTCACTCTTACCAGGTAGCACTTTTGTTTGTAAGGCAGTGGCTTCCTTTCAAATCTCAGAGAAGGGACAGCCTTTTGCAAAGATGTTTATTTTATTGCTTGGCTCATGTATGGTGTTTCCCATGTGGCGGTTGAAAGCATTTTCAAATCTTACCTCCTTAGTGCTCTTAACAACTCATGAACTGGGCCTATGCATGACTGAAGGGCTGAACAACAACACTGTTCCCATTTTTCAGGGGACATTGAAAGTCAAAGAGGTTAGTTTTCCCAGGTTGACTGTGGCAGACCCAGGGTTTGAACCTAGGCAGTCAGGGTCTGGTTGTAACCACTGTGTCATCCTGCCTCTAATGGTGAAGAAAGTGGCCCCGTCCTGGGGTGGAAGGAGAGAAATCACACAGGATGGACTGGTTCTTAAATGTTGGTCCTCAGAATAGTGGGATATCTGGGTAATCATCACTGGGCCTCTTACTTAAAATGCAAACTCCTAGGTCTTATACTTGGATTTCTGATTCAAGAAGTCAGGGGGTTTATGAAAAACCCACCTGGATGTTGTTTAGGGAGCCCCCACTCTGACTACAGATCCACGGCTCCTTCATTGGAACATCATTCTGACTATCCCCAAATGAACGTTCTATCAGGGAGCACAGGCAGCTTATGCTACCACCTCCCATGCACTTTCCAGCCTTTCCAGCTCTGGTGTCTAAACCACAGTCACCGATGGCGACATTTCTGACCACTCCACCCCCAGCTCCATCTGCTGACAACCACCAGGCTGCCTTGAGTCCTCTGAGCCTCCCACACCCTGACTGCTTTTCTTCTGTCAATGCCTGGAGCCCACGGCTCTTAAAGGCTTAAACCGTGGCTCCTGCAAGGCAAGATGGGCATCTTTAGTACCTGTGATTCGTTCCCTTTCTCTGCTCTGCTAACGGAAGTGCAGCTCAGGTGCATGTCCCCCAAGCGCCAGCATTATTCTCCTGTTCAAATGGAGTGGACAAGATGCAGCAATGTTCAACACAGAACCGGAGACGGGATGGAGCCCTGCCTCAGCTCCCCCGTTTCTTCTGGCCTCCGTCTCCTTCTGCTCCTAGCAGCTTCTTACTTCCAGACCCAGAAGGCGCTGGAGGATCTGGCCAGTGTCTCAGGCTTCTGCTAACTCAGTAACATTCTCATGTCTCTTTCAGTGGCTGAGAGGAGCGATGCTGACTACACATACCCACAGGGATGAGAAGAATTAGCTGTTGCTGATGTGCATACTGACCCAAGCCAATCAACCAGATAATTACCAGTCTCTGTTGCCTTTAATACTGGATCCTATCGAGGAAAATGGAAGCGGACAAGGAGGAGGCTTGCAAGCCACTGAAGTTGCCGTGAGAATTTGGCGTGAGAGCCAGGTAAAACCAAATCAGAAGAGACAACTGGGAAACCCAAGGCAGAAGTCATCAGGGCCCTGTGTGAAGTGCCCATTACCACGTAACAGTGAAAGGTGCCAGCTTTGTCCAAACAGCATCTATCCTTTTTAGTTCTCCTTCGTGACTTCCAAGAATTCAACTACTTCTCTATTTAAGAACATGGACATTGCCTTTCTGTGTTACTTGTACCATTTGGGATATGCCCACGCTCAGGTTTCCTGACTACCTTAAATATTCCACGGAAAAGGGAAAATAGGCTTTAAAAAACTCTCCTGCCTGTCGAGAGAGTCCACGTAATATCCCAGCCTCATTCTGTACTTCAGAGTGCACGCACAACATGCTAAGTGCACCCTGGAACAGAAGAACAAGCAAACTGGAGCCTAATTGACCATCTTAAAATCTATAATTTAAATGTATACATCAGCCACACTTCACAACAGGCATATTCCTTTGTGCTCCCCAAGGACACTGCTGATTCCTCGAGTCTGTAACTAAATTCATGTAAAATAGATAAGGCTGCTGTTTGTAGGAGTTCAAAGCCTCTCTCAGGAGCCTCTCATCCAGCTGGATTTCAGACAGAGAGGTCAGGGTGCCCTGGATCTTCTCCAGTTCAGAGGCTGAAAACTCCACCTTTTCCTGGGGCTAAAAGCATCCTTGAAGTCTTTCAATCTTACACTTTGGTTGCAACGAGGTGGGGGCATCATTTTCTAACATAGCTTTCCAAGGGGGCATTTGTACAAAAGCTGGGTAGGTTTCTTTGGAACCAAAGCAAGAAGTTTAGGTTGATTCATTTTGCTGTATGCCTGCCTCCATGCCAGAAACAGCTTGGCAGGGGTTACCAACTGAGAAATCCCAGTAGTTGAACGCTCACAGCAGAGCTTACACTGCTGCAGGTCACAGGGCATTGTTAATATAAAACCAACATGCAAGTGAGAGGAGTTTCCTGTCTTTAATTACCTTGAGCTCCTTGGCTGTAGAAGAATCTCTGAGCCGACTCAACGTCCAAGAGTCTAGGAGTAGACTCCACATCCAGAAAATAATCCATTTTGGGATAATCCATGCTTGATGTTCCCGAAACAAGAGTTTTAAGGCAAAATAGTCACTTATATTGCCTATGGGAGAGAAAAAAAGAAACCACAATATTTTAGACTGCCAAATATGATTTGGGGATAAGAAATATCCCATTAAATATGCCAGTATTTGACTGACATTTCCAGTTTTAAGTCCATCTGTCAACAGAGCTTTCCTACTGTATAAGAAAATGAAGCATTTCACCAACATTTATTAAAAGTAATATACTGTACTCAGAAAATACAGGTGATCCAGGCTAAAGAGAGATAACATACCAGTTTTTCTTTGTTGTGTATTAACTGGAACATAAGCTTTTAAATTTTCATGCTGTTTTCAAAAGGTCTGTCTGATAAATGACATCATTAAGTATCAGCTGTTCTGAACATTGATCCTTAATTGATCCAGGGAGTTCCAATCCCCCTTGAGCAGTGAGCACCAACCTGGGAATCAGAGCCTCCACTTACGGATGCCTTGCATTTATGACACATGCTGACATGTTTGCTGTAAAAATGCCTCGCGTTCCTTCCTTGTAGTGATTTCCTCCAGCACGTTTTATAAAGTGCTAAGGACCATCACCTGCTTGCCTCTGACACAGGCTGCTTGTGAGAAAGAAATCTGGTTTGCCAAGCACCAGCAATTATTTCTGAATTGCAATGATCCCCATAATATTATCATGCCTGTCAGGAAGCTAATATATTTCATTAAAAAAAAAAACAAAAAAAACTCAGCCTGTTAGGTTCTTTCTAGCATATGTAGCCTTTCTCAGATACTTGCACAAATGTAGCATCTATTTCTGCAGGATGTTTTTGGAAAGAAGTAACAAGACCAAGTCATTAAAATCAAACTCAGAAGGATAATCTAATTCGTTTTTCTTTCTAACAGTGCATATTTTAAGGAGCCAAGTCTGCTAGAAGGAAACTTTTAAAAATATCCAAAAGCTACCCCAACAGCAAATCATACTTACTGCAAAAAAAGAGAGAGAAAAAAAAAAAAAAAACCTCAAGGGTTAACTGCCGGCAGTAAGAGCAATTTCAGTCAGAGTGTCTTTGATCTCACTAAATATTCCCGGTGAAAGTAAACAATTTTGATTGTTTGATTAGATCGGCGATGAATAACATATACCCGTCTGCTGGACTTCTTTATCAGATAAAATGGCCAGAGCATGTTACCTTAGCAACGGAAGGTGACGCCAGCCCCAGCCTCTTTGTATCCTCTGCTGTGAAGGAAGAAAATGACCAGCTTCCCGTGTAAAACTTTGGCAGAAAACCATCACCATCAAAATCTACATGTCACCATCAAATGGGTCCAATACCCCATATCTCCCTCCCCATCTCCACCCCGATCCCCACCCCCGGCCACCGCCACTCATCCTCAGGCAGAGAACTGTCATAGTCATTTTTTTAAAATGGCTTTGGTTTAATTATTTTTAGAGCTTCAAGCTCCAGTTTTATCTGCAATTACAACAAGAATATACGATAAACAGTTAATATGGTAGAAAAGTTGTCGGGGTTCCAGTCCTTACCCTAATGCTGGCTGAGGGTGGTGGGGACAGGACATCTTAGCTGGCATCTGTTAAACAGTCCCCTGTTATAATTAATACACGGATCAGTCACCAGCATCTAGGCTGAAAATAACTCTCTCTTCCTTCTGCGAATCAGTCACTGCAAGAAGCTTGAAAAGCTGTCTGAAATTTCCTAGGTTTTGCAAGCTGCATTGTAATGTAAATCTTTTGGGAGATTTCCCCCTTCCAAAAGGTAAATGAAACCCCCAAAAGATAAATGAAAGGAAGAGTCTTGAAGTTAGCAGATACTCACCAGCACTTGTTGGCCCCTTTCGACAGGACACGGCTGAGCATAAAACGAAGCTGTGCAACGCTGCTGAGCCCAGAAGCCCAAATGAACAGCTTCTAATTTTCCCTTCAATCTCAATTCAAGAGCACTGAGCAGAGGCAAGTGACGGATCTGCCCGTTTTATATTGTGATGAAATGCAACCCCTAAGACGAGATCTGAGGGGAGCTGCTCTTTAGAACACATTAGACTGCTAATTTAAGAAAACTGAAAGGTTTTGTTTTACTGTCTTTTATGTGTTCTCTCTGCTACCCCCTCAGTTTAATTTGCATTTAAAATTGCGCTCGCTTGTGTCTCCTCGTTTCTCCAAGGTGTGGAGTACTTTCTAATCAGGACAGGCTGCTTGGGTAGGGTTTGGTGCAACGTCACTTTTATTCTGAGCTGCAGAACAAGGTGGGTAATTATAATTGTGGGCTGTTTTCTGGGGTAAAATACAGAGTGAATGCTGGATTTCACCCCCTCCCTCTTTCCTGCCTTTCTTCCTCTTCCACCTCTGATTGTTTGGTCAGATTTCCCTCTGGCATCATGTCAGTTTGCCTAAATGCAATCTTTTCTGTCTAAATGTAACAAACCTAACAGCGAAAAGAAACTTTGTTTGGATACCTGAGCTTATTCTGGTGATACAGCCTCCCTACCAAACCTCAGGAAGGATTTTTAGGCACAACACTTTGAGATCTGCTCATCAAAGCCATAATGGTGGTCAAATACAAGATCTCTAGTGGGTTTTCCATGACCCTCTTGCACCCTTTGTTGACAAGCAGAATTAGCAAGAAGTGTGGTGTGGTGTGTGCATATTGGATTGAGAAAAGAGGAGCTGCATTTAAGAAGTTACTTCAGGTTTAATAAAATGGATATTCCCACAAATATAAAACAAAACAAACCAGAAAAGAAGCCTTTGGAGGATGACCACCAGATTCCCTTCTCCCATACCCACAGCTCTGTGGGCTACTCCCAAGACAAACCTGAACATCTCCTTCGGTTTGTCTTATGGGTTTTCCCACCCAATGAGAGGAAGTCAGACGCCAATCTGGTGCTGCAGAGTTAAGCCTAATTGATGAGAGAGGAAGCTGAAGCTACCAATCATAAACCCTTACAGAGAAAGCAGACTTCAGACTCAGAATTCTCGGAGCTTTGCCCAGACCCAAAGACTGATTTCCCTAAGGTTATATTTCTGTTCAGCCCCCAGGGGAGGCATGCTGAACACTTGACATTTACGAGAGGAGAAAGCTGTCTTCTGGCTCCTTAGCTCCCAGTGAGATGTGGGCGACAGGTTCTGAACTCTATTGTGAGTCTACTGAAACTGTGATGACTCAGGGGTGAGAGGATGTGTGTGTGAGCACAATCCACTGCTGGTGAGCACAAATGAGTATGTGATTGAAAAGGAGATGATAAACTGGAAGCTTGAAAAACAGAGCTGAACCCTGGGGGTTGGAGGATGGGTTTGGAATCAGTTATTTCTAGAGAGTGGACCAAGAAAGGGAATTTGAAGTCTTACAAAATGGACAAATAGTGTGAAAGGACCATGCTTTAAGAAAACTCTGAAAATTTTGACTTAAATGTATCTGGGAAGGGATGATTGATTATTCACCTGCAAAAGGGACTTCATTTTACTAGGTTTACTAGAGAACAACTGAGTTCTCTAACATGCCATGACCAGGTTCTGAAATAGGTTTTCAAAAAGTGATTTTACTCTCTGGGGAGCATAGCTGTAGCTCATGTGTAAGAATAGCTGTGCAAGGCATTATTTTTAAAGGTGGGGAAGTATTGTAATGTTCAAAAGTCAATGTCAAAACCTGATCAGCTCAGGTTTTATAACTTTCATCTACTCTAAAGAAGCACTCACAATGGCCCATTGTTCTGAGACATAGTAGAACCAGACAGAGAAGAAGGCAAGGTTAGAGCAAGTATTCAGAATAACTCTTATGTAGCACTGAATGATTCAACCCAAAACATCCTTGAGATGTCAGCTCTAGAAGTTAACTCAGACAATACTAACAAATCTTGGTGAGCTAGAGACAAAAAATTATAAAAAAAAAAAAAAAAAAAGCTTGAGTTGGGACTACCCTGGCGGTCCAATGGTTAAGAAAACATGCTTCTAATGCTAGGAGCAGGGGTCAATCCCACTGGGGAACTAAGATCCCACATGCTGCTTGGTGCGGCCAAAAAAATTAAAAAATAAAAAGCCAGAGTTACATCTTTTACACTGATGGCACTGCAATATGAAATTTTAGCACTGTAAGGCTGAAATAAATAATATAGTGTTATTTAAAATACTGATTTGGCAGAGATGTTTATACTTTTCTATTGAGTAGGTGGTAAGAATAGGTGTGGGCATGCTCTATACACAAAAGAAGTGTTTGATTAAAAATGGAGGCATATTTCAAGATGGAGTCTGATCAGTAAAGGTATCAGTTGGTATCAATTTATCTCCGAGGCGTACTTATTTATATGATTGGATAGCATAAGACCCAAACAATCTAGGAGAGAAGTTCACAGGATTTGCAGTTAGACAGTTTGCTCCTTTCATATCATCCAAATAATGTGCATCAGTGTCAGCCTGGGTTTACTCTGTTTGCTAAGAAATAAAGAAGTTTGTGTTATTGACAATTTTACAATTTTTCATTCTTGTTTAATTGCTTTACCATATTCCAGAGATCTCCAGAAAACTGTTTTTATTTATGTTGGACTGCACGAAATTCTGCCTGCTACCTGCATGAAATCTTGGGAAAGTTTCTCTTTTCCCAACAGACCCAACTAACTTTAAAAATACTAGACACTCTCAAAGTGTGTGGATATTTTGGATCCCTTGGGGGTGCTAGTCTGAAGATCTTTGGTTAAGTACTAGTTCACTAAACAAAGGAAGCCTGTTCAGTCACTTCAATCCTGGCTGACTCCTGCAACCGATGGGCTGTTGTCCACCTGGCTCCTCTGTCCATGGGATTCTTCAGGCAAGAATCCTGGAGTGGGTTGCCTACAGGAAGGAGACGGGGGTCCAATTTCTGGGTCAGGAAGATCCCCTGGAGGAAGAAATGGCAGCACACTCCAGTATTCTTGCCTGGAGAATCCCATGGACAGAGGAGCCTGGTGGGCTACAGTCTATGAGGTCACAGAAGAGTTGGACACAACTAAAGTGACTGAAATAATTTAGTACTGAAGTACTCGTCACTAAATAAATATATGCAAGAAATAATATATTCACTTATCTTGCAGATAGTTGACCTGAGAATAATATATTCAGTAGCAGTGTTTTCCCTTTGCTTGGCTTGGCAGGTCACTCTCATCCCCTCATCCCAAACTCAAAAGAAATCTTTCCTTCTCTCCTCAATAACGCTTGTCATTAGATGGTAGGAGTACTGCAAACACTTTATCTGGGGCTTTATTTTTATTCAGATCTCTCTGGGGAAGGAAGCACTTTCAGCCATCATCTATTACTTTTATCGATACTTTAGTATAAATTAATTTCAAGTCTTTTCTTGTGAGAAGGTTTTGATGATAGCTGGAAAGCTAAAGAAAACTGAGAGGGTTGGAAAAGCAGATGGAGGTGGGGATAAATAGTCTTACAGGGAGGAGGAGCCTAGTTTTATTTCCTATAGTCATGTAGTCAAGTTTATTTCATGTAGTAATGTTTTGAGGGCTTGCTTATGTAGAAAAAAAGGAACGTTAAATCTGTAAACATTTCAATTTGGACCAGGGCTTGAAACTGCCTTAAAGGACCAGAGGCAGACTCTGAAATCCTACTTCAAGAACATTAGGTGAAAGGAGTTTCCCCTTTGGCCCATCCTTGGCTAGCAGGAGAATTATTCAAAACAAAAGCCTGCAAGCTTCTGCTTCTGAAACTGCATTCAAGAGAGAGACCCTAGGAGAGAGCCCACACTGGCCAACGTGGTGAAGGCTGGTGTCAAGAGGAGGGAAGGGGCCTTTGGTTCCACTAACTGCCCCTTCTGAAAATGTCCTTTCCCCTCTTTTACTACTTTGCACAAGGGTCAATTCACAGAGTGAAGAACAAGAGTTCAAAATGTCATCCTTCCCTCTGCCAACTGGATTCTAGTAAGCTGACCTTGCTTATAAAGTGGAAATTTCTTGGTTTGGCAGAAAGAATGCTCATAAATTATGTCTCTATCTCAGTGTTTATCTAATTGACCTGGAAATAGGAAAATGAAGAAATGCTGAGTTGGGGGATGAGGGGTTCTCAAGCAATGCTCTGCTGAGAAGAGAGCATCCCTAAATCCCTAAATATGAAGATGGGAAAATGGCCAACTAATGATGGAGAAATGTGTTGACAGTGGCAGCTCCTTTTCAAAAAAGCTCAACTGTGATGCTGTATAATAATGACATTCGACTTCATTCCCTCTGGTGAGAAAATCACATTGCCCTCAATTCTTTATGTGTGGGTATTTGTGCGGTTTGTTTCAGCTTTCCTGGAGGGAGCTGAAAAAATTAATCACAATTTCAATTGCATTTTCCTAGTCCTCCTAAAAATCCAGATTGCTGTTGTTGTTTAGTCGCTAAGTCATGTCTGATTCTTTCTGACCCCATGGACTGCAACCCACCAGGTTGACTGTCCATGGAATTTTCCAGGCAAGAATATTGGAGTGGGTTGCCATTTGCTTCTCCAGGGGATCTTCCTCACCGAGGGATTGAACCTGTGTCTTACCAAGTACCTATTATAAACTAAAGTAAATTTTATTTATTGACATGAAGTATCTCCTTGATAAATTATCCAATGAAACAGTAAGCTGGAAAGTCATTGGGTATAGTAGGGTGCCATCAATACAAAACTGTGTATTTTTATATGTAATAAGATTGCCTGGAAAGACAGAGCTTCAGAGTCCTGGTAGCAGTATCTCTAAATACTTTCCTCTTTATATATGTTTAAACTCTTTGAATTTTCTATAGGCGTCACATGGTATTATCTTAGAAGAAATAACAAACAAAAACAAAATAAATGAAAACAGGTCCAGCCACATTCTTCCCCTGGGTATATCGCAGACTGAAAAATATCCCAAAAATGTTCAATAAAGAAAGAATGATTTCTGAGGACCATAGGTCTTATAGACCTTACACAGAAGATATGACCCCTGAACTTCCAGAGCACATTTAGGAAAATAGGATTGGCTATAGCAGTGGGAGCCCTCAGGCAGTGAATTGTATCGAAAGAGTATAAGTTATTTTTAGGCCTTTGTGAGATCATCTTTACAACCCCACATTACTGTGCACAGTGAAGTCTGACAATAGATACATTAGAGAGAGAAGCGAAGAGAGAGATGTAGAGATTAGAAAGAGACAGAGATGGAGACAAGGATAGGGCCAGAGCTGTATAGAAGAAAACAATCAAAATCGATTCAGGCTTAGTGGTGACTTTGAACTGCCCTTGTCCTGTTCCCAAATGTGAAGGTCGAAAAACCAGTTTTAATCAGAGGAAATTTGGTAACAGCTTCATTCCTTTCAGGTCTTGAATATACTGATAAATTCTACAGCCAGGTCTATGTGCTTAAATATTAATACTAAATGTTTTCCTTAGGCATGGGGTATTTGATGTATATCTTTGCATAAGAATATTATTATTCATGATACGGTCTCTGGGCTAATTTCAGAGTGAAATTTCTTTAGTCTCTGCATCACCTGAAGTCACTGAGGAGCATCGCATCACCGTTTCAGTATCAAGTTTCCAAGTCAGCATTCACTGCTGCTCCTAGTGAACAGAGGACAATAGAAACTCACCTGCTCTGTGATGCTCGTAAAAGAGGCGTGATGGTGGGTGGGGGCTTGCTTCTGAAACAAAGAGAATCTGATTGGTATTCACTGAGTTATAATTTCTCACAGGCATTAATAATATATGGGGCAAATGTCATATTCAGCCTCACAACACTCATTGCTGCATGATAAATACCAAAGAAATGTTATACAGGAGATGATGCAGTGAAAGAGCTAACAGGATTGGCTTGGAAATCCAGGTTTTGCTGCTTCCAAGTAGCAAGCTCACCTCTTTAGTCCTCAGGTTCCAGCTCTGTAGAACCTGGAATAAAAATAAGAATCAAAGGAGATAATCTATGTAGACAACACAGTACCTAACACACAAGAAGTATTTAGGTTAGGTATTATTTTTAAATGTGTTTAACAGCTTACAAATGCAAGGAGTTGTGGGAGTAAGATACTCCACCCTGACTGCGTCTGTTGCACGTATCAGTGGAAATATTACCTCTGTTGTTCTGATTGCAAGTAAGCTCCTGATCCTATGAGATCCCATGGTATTTTGTCTAGATTTCCAACTTGCATTATAGTTAATTCTGTATATGTGATGATTGTTTTTTTTTAATCAATCAATCATCAATAAATAAATTTATTTAAAAGAATATGTTAACTGGATGTTCATTGGAAGGACTGATGCTAAAGCTGAAACTCCAATACTTTGGCCACCTCATGCGAAGAGTTGACTCATTGGAAAAGACTCTGATGCTGGGAGGGATTGGGGGCAGGAGGAGAAGGGGATGACAGAGGATGAGATGGCTGGATGGCATCACCGACTCAATGGACATGAGTTTGGGTGAACTCTGGGAGTTAGTGATGGACAGGGAGGCCTGGCGTGCTGCGATTCATGGAGTCGCAGAGTCGGACACGACTGAGTGACTGAACTGTACTGAACTGAAGTGACATTACCCACAGTTTTAGAGTGGTTAGCTCTAGAACCAGGAATGAAACACTGTTAGCCATTATGTGTGTCTGTGTATTTTCTTTTCACATTTCTTAAATCACAAATAAAAATATACAAGATACTACAGTGAAAATACAATTAGAGTTTCTCTCAAATAAATTTAAAAAGTGCACAGTCTGGGGAAAACTGAAGCCCAATCTACTGGCTTACAAAGGGGGCGTATTATAAAACTGGCGTTCAAGTTTAGCAGTTGGCCAGTGTCTCCACCCACCCCACTTCACTGCCTTTTTGGATTGTGTTCTTTCCCAGAGCCCTAAGCTTCTCACCCACCCTATTAATTATTAGGATTAATGTCTAAAATGGTTTAGATTAATGTCGAAAATAGTACGTACCCCCGCCCCCCACCTCCAGAGTATTACTTATAATTATTTTCGCTCACAGAGCGCTGATGGCTCTTAGTGAGCTCTTTCATGTGTGTTCTTTTTCTGGGCAGTCATGCAAAGTAGGGAGCCTTGAAGATCCATGTCAAGACAGCATTTATTATTCTTTTTACCCCTCTACATTCCTTAGAGAAGTTTGCAGCAGGAATTACAAACTAGGATAGAACTTTTTCTACTCTTTTTCATAAGCTCATCTTTGCTTTCCTCAGCCAAATGAAGCGTGGATGCCAGGCACAGATCAGACCTTTGTGCTCTGCAGTACCTTTGTCCACTAGGTATGGCAGAGCCCAACAAACGTTTCTGTTCTTCTAGGAATGGGTCACAGTTGTCTGACCCAAGCATTCAGTCACTCTGTGTTTATTCACAACTGTTTATCAGCAGTTAATTATTAATTGTTCACTACATGCCAGGCATTGCATGAGTTGCTGGGGGTACAATAGTAGACTAGACCAACTCCTCAAGGAGACTACAAGTTACCTGAACTTAAATTCTCCCAACTTTTTTCGTATTAAAATGTGTACTGAAATGATCATGTTCGTAATTGAGCAGGTGTGTCCAGAGGCAGTATCAGGGGCCCAACATGGCATGCCAGTTGGGAAGCTTTATGTAAGATGCTCAACTGAGATAAAAAATTATTGGCGTATAGTTTATTTACAATGTTGTGTTAGTTTCTGCTGTACAGCAAAGTGAACCAGTTATACGTATACATATATCCACCTTTTAAAAAAGATTATTTTCCCGTAAAGGTCATTACACAGTATTGAATAGAGTTCCCTGTATTATACAGTAGATTCCTGTTAGTTAACTATTTTATATATAGTAGTATGTATATTACCCCACTCCAGTACTCTTGCCTGGAAAATCCCATGGACGGAGGAGCCTGGTGGGCTGCAGTCCATGGGGTCGCTAAGAGTCGGGCACGACTGAGTGACTTCACTTTCACTTTTCACTTTCATGCATTGGGGAAGGAAATGGCACCCCACTCCAGTGTTCTTGCCTGGAGAATCTCAGGGACGGGGGGGCCTGGTGGGCTGCCATCTATGGGGTCGCACAGAGTCGGACACGACTGAAGCGACTTAGCAGCAGCAGCAGCAGTATGTATATTGGGCTTCCCTGGTGGCTCAGCAGTAAAGAATTTGCCTGCAATGCAGGAGACACAGAAGACATGAGCCTGATCCCTGGGTCAGGAGATTGCTTGGAGGAGCAAATGGCAACCCACTCCTGTATTCTTCCCAGGAAATTCCCATGGACAGAGGAGCCTGGTGGGCTACAGTCCAAAGTGTCACAAAGAGTCGGATACAACTGACGACTGAGCGCCCAGTTTCAACCCCAATCTTGCAATTTGTCTCCCCCACTGTATCCACGTAAGCACGTTTGTTTTCTATGTCTGTGAGTCTGTTTCTGTTTTGTAAATAAGTTCATTTGTAACCTTTTATGTTCCACATATGTGTAATATCATATGATATTTGTCTTTCTGTGTCTGATTTACTTCACTCACTGTGACAATCTGTAGTTCCATCCATGTTGCTGCAAATGGCATTATTTTGTTATTTTTTAGGGTTGAGTAATCTTTCCTTGTATACATGTACAACATCTTTATCCATTCCTCTGTTGATGGACATTTAGGTTGCTTCCATGTCCTGGCTGTTGTAAACAGCGCTGCAATGAATGTTGGGGTGCATCTATCTTTTCCAATTATGATTTTCTCCAGGTCAACTTTTAATGTATTTAATTTGTCTATAGTTTCTTGACTTAGATGAATAGTACAATACAGTGTCTCATTGGAGGTAGGGGGAAGGGAGTAGTAGGTACTTAAACTTGGTGCAGTGTTGAAAGCTGAATCTGCAGGTTGGTACTTGCTGTCAGAACTTTGAATTAGCAAAGAAAAGGATTAGAGGGCTAACTGGTGGAGGAAACATAAGTGGCAGGGATAGGGGGGCCCTTGTTGTAAACAATCTCTAAAATGGTTTCAAGACTCACTGGTTTTAAACCAATTCTTTGGTTTTTAAATATTCTCCTACCACAGTTTAATGATAATTAACTTGGTTGAGTAACACCTGTTACACTCATATATTTCACAAATCCCTTCTGGAGAAGAAAATATCAAAACTATATTGTATTTCCCTGGTTTGGAAGCTGTGGGGCCCAAGATAATGGAGAAGTCCACGTTCTTTAGTTGTTTGGGCCTTGAAAGTGACATTTTTTTTTTCAGGTTACTGTAACCTCCTTTGGCAGAGTAAACATTTGCATTTTTAAAAGAGCCCTGATTTAAAAAGCTGGTAGCGGTGAACAGCAAGAATCCAGTCACATTTTTTAACGTAGCTCCAGAGGAACTATGGTTTAAACTCGCAAGTCTTCTCATTCCTATGGCAACCACCAGCAGCGTTCAGCCGATGCTACGCGCTGTGTCCATTAAGCCATGCGTTGTGCACCTCCCCCACCTTCCGCTGCCTCCTCCCCCTGCAAATTCATCTTCAACTTCACTAAACTGTCTACCTTGAAAAAGGCTCTTTTCCAGACTCAGAGCTGCTTTCCAACATGCAAGCAATCAAGCCCATGAATCTCAAGGGGGAAGACTCCTCCCAGAGGAAACCTTTACAAACCCAGAGGGGAAATGTACCCCAAAATAGAGACACCGTCTGCTTGCCTGATTTGACAGGTTTGAGAGCTCCTTGTTTCAAAGCCAGACGTGAATCTGTGAAGAGATTCCCTTGAGTTACAACCCTTTTTTGGGAGCAGTTTCCATGAAGATAACATATGTGGTGAGATGGAGCCAAAATGCACCCACTGGGCAGCAGCGCAGCTCTGGGAACGTCTCTAACACGTTCTCAGGAAGCTGGAGCGGTTAGTCACGGGGATGGAGGAAGAGCCCCTCTGTGGCACCTGTCTCATGGAGCAGGGGGCTGCCTGTCACCGTTACTGCCTGCTCTTCAAGGAGGACTCCAGGGGTTCTGCTCTCCTGAAGGGCTTCTTCTTCTAAAGAGTGAGAACCCAAAGCCGGGGATTCAAAGATGCAAAGGTCAAGTAAAGGCAGCTGAATCTTGGCTGGGTGTTATTAAAATTTCCAAGAGAAAAAAAAAAAAAAACATTTTTAGGTGGAAATGGCCTGGGATGTTTTGCATACAATCTTGCTTAGTGTCTAAGATATGGACCAAATATGGATGAGTCATTCACTTCTATTCCTTGAGGAAGGTTCAGAGGAACATTCTGGATCAGAACAAAGCATGAGGCCCCAATTGGCTTCTCTCTAAAGGCCATCGTTGTCCCTCTGCTCCCCATGTTTCCTCAATTAGGATGCTTGCTTAGTGGGGAGTTGGGTTAAGGCTCTGTGGGACACTCAGATGTGGATACCAGATTGGCTGCTCTGTGATGTCAGATGTGGTGCTTATCAGCTCCAGGCTATCTTCCCATCACTTGAAGATGGAGATGCTAAACTGTTTAGTCTCTAAGTCTCAAGTATCATATTGCTTAAAAAGTACAGTATTTCCAGAGCTAAAGACAATAGAACTGGGATCTGATTAAAGCTTTCTGACTTTTGTTTGGTAAAGTGGAACCAAAATATTTAGAAGTGGGGACATAACGGTGAGTCTTGCTCCTCAAAATGTACTTTACATGAGCAGCATCAGCAGTACGTGGGCCTCCGGGAAGTGTGGAATCTTGGTCTCCACTCTAAAGCAACTGCTTCAGAATCTCCGTTTTAACAAGATCTTAATCTGGGGCTGTTGAGAACCACTGCCATAGAGTACTTAAGAGGCTGTTTCTAGTGATAAATACGTTGACAGCAAGATGAACTGTTTCCAGTTCCATGATCCACCCTCTTCTCACCCCTTGTTTCTTATTCCCACTTAACAGATGAGAAAACCAAGGTGCAAAGAGATTACATAGCTTGCCTTTTTTGTTGCTGTTGCTTGGTCACTCAGTCATGCTTGGTCACCCTTTGCTTGCAACCCCATGGACTGCAGCACTCCAGGCTTCCCTGTCCTTCACCATCTCCTAGAGTTTGCTCAAACTCGCGTCCATCAAGTCAGTGATGCCATCCAGCTATCTCATCCTCTGTGGTCCCCTTCTCCTGCCTCCAATCTTTCCTAGCATCAGGGTCTTTTCCAACTTGCCTATAGTCACACACTAAATAAGCTATTAAGTGATGAAATCAAGACAAATTTAAGGTAGACTTGCACGTATAGCCAGTCAACTAAGAGGGGGACGGAGTGTCCACTAGACCTTCTTCAATGGTCTACCTTAAATTTCCCTTGTTTATTAACAGACTCTCCTGGTATAGAAACCCTTTGTCAGATCTTACTCATCTTCCAACTTGACAATTGCATTATTCAGTTTAAAAATCATCACAAATGATTTTTATGACAGCAGCACCCAGAAATCAGAGGTGAGATTATTACTTAATTTTACAGAAGGGATCAGACTAAACTGACTTGTTTGAGCTAGCAAGTCACAGAGCCTATGGACATTTGGGTGCCATGCCCAGTGTTACATTGTTGCCTTCAGATTGTGCTTGATTTAGAATATTTACTGTCTTGCTTACTTGCTTATCTGTGTTTGTGCTAACTTCAAAGATCAGAACAATAGATAGGCCTTCTTGGTGATGTTCTTTAAAAATTAAATATCAATTTGATATACATAAAATAGGGCTTCCCTGGTTGGCTCAGAACAGGTAAAGAATCTGCCTGCAATATAGGAGAACTGGGTTTGATCCCTGGGTCAGGAAGATCCCCTGGAAAGGGGAATGCATACTCACTCCAGTATTCTTGCCTGGAGAATCCCATGGACAGAGGAGCCTGGCAGGCTACAGTCCATGTGTCACAAAGAGTTGGACGTGACTGAGCGACTAACACACACACACACACACAGACATTGTAAAACATGAAATTCATGGAATAAATGCTGGCTTTCCTTTCAAAAATTCCAGCACTCTTAAATGGGATGTTGCTACTTCATGTGAAGAGTTGACTCATTGGAAAAGACCCTGATGCTGGGAGGGATTGGGGGCAGGAGGAGAAGGGGACGACAGAGGATGAAGTGGCTGGATGGCATCACTGACTCGATGGACGTGAGTCTGAGTGAACTCCGGGAGTTGGTGATGGACAGGGAGGCCTGGCGTGCTGCGATTCATGGGGTCACAAAGAGCTGGATGTGATTGAGCGACTGAACTGAACTGAATGTGAAGTAATCTATTGAGTATTCATTCATTAAATATTGAACCATTATTAGGTTAAACAATATGAAATTGATGATATTGAACCTCTTTAGGTCTGTGAAAGCATCAAGCATTGGTGAGTTACCTTAAGAAATGTTTAAAAATAAGATCATTGCATTCAACGAATTCATAGCCTATTGAAGTGAACTGACTCAAAAACGTGATTGATATGATTGTTCTATGGTACAGACAGGTACATGGTACTTTGGGGGCAAACAGAATGGAGGGATTAACTTTGCTTCAGAAGGAATTTGACTGACTGCTATTCATCAGTAGGGGTACATGTTTTGACAGAATAATCTACATATTCTTTTATGGGCTCTCAAATTCATTTTGAAGGTGACACCTGATGCAAAGAGCTGACTCATTGGAAAAGACCTTGATGCTGGGAAACATTGAGGGCAAGAGGAGAAGGGGGCAACAGGGGATGAGATGGCTGGATGGTTATCACCGACTCAATGAATATGAGTTTGAGTAAACTCGGAGATAGTGAAGGACAGGGAAGCCTGGCGTGCTGCTGTCCATAGGGTCACAAAAAGTCAGACACGACTTACCGACTGAACAACAGAATTCATTTTGAAGATGATATCATCAACAACCTTATGCAGAATGACAGAGGAGAATTACCTAGGAATGTTTTCATCATTTTCTCATGAAAAACTTTATTCTTCTGTCCTTTTAAAAACATTCATTTGGAAGTCCTTTAGTTTTCAGCAAGAAGTCTGTCATCTAATGGTTCACATAGAACCAAGCAATGATGTTGTGCTGTGGCAATCAGCTCTGTAGAGTCACACCCAGATCCAAGGTGCAGAGGCCTCTTCTAATTACCTGGGATTATTATAACAACTCCCGAATTGTATTTCTTGGGAGATGACTATAACCTTTCTTTATGCCCCTAGTTTAGCCATGCACACGGGTTTACATCTGTTGGTGCCAGCAGGTCTCTTAATCCTTGCAAAGAACTTCCCTCTTTAAAAAATTACATGAAGAAAAATAAGCTGAAGAGAATACATCCTAAACATTGAAAAGTTTTAAACACCTACTCACCTTTTAAAAAAAAGAAAGCAATTACACAGCAAACCTGCTGATGTCACTTTTCATGAATGTTGACGCATTTGGGTTGTCAATTCTATTTCTGTTCACTTAACCATAGCCTCCGATTTCCACTTATAGAATTCAGCTTGGAAATTGGGCTTTGTTCAAACTGTGATGGCTGAAAAGCCATGGAAAGCATGATACACTAAAAATACTCTTGAAACCACCTCACCTTTTTTGGACAGATCTTGAGCTGCTTTTATGATGATAAACATGGTACTTTTATCTGTGGCTAATTGTGGAATGAAGGGTACAGAGACAAGCAACTACATTACTTAATAATAAAAAATAAACCTACCATTTGTGCATTAGAATTTATCCTAATGCACAAGTATTTATTTTTTATTTTTGCTAAATTGACATCTCTTAACTCTTTTGCTCTCTAGGGCAGCTAAGCAATCAGTTCAAGTTTAAACAAATGTTTATTGAATGAAGCAAACAAAATCTGAATTCTTTGAGTCAGAGAAGGCAACATTAATGACGATTTAATGTTACCCTTTCATTTCACAATTTCTATAGTTGATTCAAGGATTTGTGTTTAACAAACTAGAGAGTTCTTTTCTTAGTGCAGAGGTGGGTAGGGGACTCTAGGTCCATTAAAAAAAAGCTTTCTAAAACAATAACGACAATTCAAAATTTAAAGGGATTTAGCAGAGACATGGAAGAGGAAATTTGACTGACTAACCTTGGCCTTTCTCTCTCAGAGTCACTCAGCTATGTCTGACTCTTTACAACCAGAGGGATTGTAGCCCAGCCAGGCTCCTCTGTTTATTGAGTTCTCCAGCGAAAATACTGGAATGGGTTGCCACTCTCTTCCCCAGGGGATCTTCCTGACCCAGGAATCAAACCCAGGTCTCCTACAATGCAGGCAGATTCTTTACTATCTGAGCCACAAGGGAAGCTCACCTTGGGCTTTAGAGAATGTTTAAGAGCAGGTGATGTTTAACCTAAGTTAACAACTGAGCAGGAGTTAAGTGGGGAGATAAAGAGAAAAGGGTTGTAAGGCAGAGGAGGAAGCTTGAGAAGGGCCTGGGAACAAAGACGAGCCTAGCGAATTTTAGGAAGAATAAGAGGGAGAGAGACTCCACCAGAGGACAGGTTCAGGTCCCAGTAGAGAAGGATGAAGAGAGGTAAGCAGAAGCTACACCCTGAAGGATGGTCTTCATTCTCCAGCCCAGAAGCAGGGAATCCTGCTAAGGGGCAGTTGACAAAGTCCAGGCAAACCCTGATGAGGACTTGACTTAGGACAGTGGGATTCAGTTGGAATCACTTTGAAATTCAAATCTGAAATTCAAAGTAGACATTTAAAACGGAAAGAAGAAACTTGGTTCTAAAGGGAGAGGTCATAGCTATAGATTTGGATTCTCGCTCAGCATCTTTAGAAGATGAAGCAGTGAGAATGAGAGGTTCACTTAGGAGATGAAGTGTTCCACAGCCCAGGCCTCAAATCCCCCAGCACTGGTTGGAAATGTAGAATCAGGCCCCACCCCAGACCGACTGCATCAGAATCGGCATTTCCCTTTGATTCACATATGAGATCCATGCACGTGAAGTTTAAAATCCTGTTTCATAAATTAGTTGACCAAGATCCTGCCATTGCACAGATCGTGGATCATTTTTAGAAGATAATTGGGCAGATCTGGACAAACCTAACCCCAGTATTCCCTAAATTGCAAACAGTAGTTTAAACCCTGGCTGCACATTAAAGGAAACCTCATAACTTAAAACTATACTGAAGCTCAGACTTCTCCCCTAGAAATTCTGATTTGTTCTGGGGTGAGACCCAGGTATTAGTAGTTTAAAACTCCCCAGGTGGTTCTAATGTATAACTAGGGAAAAGCATACGTGCTAAGAAGACTTAAAGGCAAGCAAAAATCTAAATTCAATCAATAGGATTTTTTAAAATAATGAGATATAATGCTAGGAATGTATTATTAATAGAAGCCTTAGTTGCTCCGCAGCAGGTGGTATGAAGGTAATTTCTGGAAAGTATGACTGATGACATAAAAGATGGCATACTCTTTAAGAGATCTTTGAGTTCTTATCAAGCTCTTGCAAGAGTTGACTTAGAAAACTTACACACTTTTTTAAAGTTACTGGAGACAGAATAAAAACTTGCGAATGTTACAGTAGTTTGGGAGACAGGGAGGGAGGAAGAAATCAGGAGGAGGGGTATTTTTCTCTTGCTGGTAAAGAGCTGCATGCCTCAATTTGCTAAACCTTGAAATGATGGCATTTTGTAAGACTGAAAGACTTTGTGTAGGTGTAAGTAGAATGTCAAGGATGAGTCAAAGATTAATACCTAAATTATAGAGTATGATGCGAATTTTATGCCTCTGCCTTGGAAATCAAGTTGGGGGAGAAGGAAGTATTGACTGATTTTGAAAGTACTACTTCTCTCGGGTTATAATTTAATCAGATGGATCATACTCAATTCTGAGAATGGAGAAAGACTTAAGCCATGTATTTTTAAATAGTTCTGTAAGTTCTGTCAAGCATATAGCTTATCCACTGGCAGGCTAGTTCCAACTGTGCAAAAAGATTGCAAAAGTTTGGGAGTTCTTTATCTCAGAATGCATTGCTCACTAATCAGGAAAAGATTCTTCCAAATACCCAACTCATGCTTTGATTATAGTGGTAATCTCAAAAGTGACCTATCAGTATAATGATTCTTTATGAAACGCGTTATAGAATGTCTGCAATTTTTTGTTAAGAACTGCTTGTTAAATCCTTCAAATTACCCTGGGTACCTTTGGATGGTATGAAAGAATTTCAAGAACACTCTGTCTGTCCTTAAGGAGCTTAAACATTCAATAAAAACTATCAAGAGTTGTGCATCTAGGGAAAATAGTTTATTTTCAAGGTACAATAAAATTGCACTTAAAAGCTGAGAGAATCTGTAAAGTCATAAAGTACAATGTTCTAAAAATTGAGTGACAGCAATAACACTGAGAATGCAAAATAGCTCCAGATGGTGCAATATTTTAAAGAAATCATTATATCAGCTTAAGGACACAGAATACTGGCTTGAGAAGTTATATTATCCTATAATTCTCTTTAACTTAGAACATAGGCGTAATTACCTGCTCACTCCAATTCTTGTAATAGGGTAGATACAAGCATTGTTGTTTTTCTCACCTGAACAGTTTAATTTTGCAAAGATCTAAAGGGAGCCAATTCTGTAATATAAACCCTGCACCCTCTCTGTTCCCTGGTATTTTGTGAGGGTGAATGCTGCTGCTAAGTCACTTCAGTCGTGTCCAACTCTGTGCAACCCCATAGACGGCCGCCCACCAGGCTCCCTCGTCCCTGGGATTCTCCAGGCAAGAACACTGGAGTGGGTTGCCATTTCCTTCTCCAATGCATGAAAGGAAAAGTGAAAGTGAAATCATTCAGTCATGTCTGATTCTTAGGGACCCCATGGACTGCAGCCCACCAGGCTCCTCCATCCATGGGGTTTTCCAGGCAAGAGTGCTGGAGTGGGGTGCCGTTGCCTTCTCCATTGTGAGGGTGAATAGGAGTGAATTTATTTACTTTAGAAGTGAATAGGCTATTGCAAACGGAAGAGAGTTAAATGTATGATAGACATACATTCTGTCATATGATATGTATGATAGACTAAAATTGCATGATTACTCTGTGCTCCACTTTCAAATAAATCCATTTCATTTCATTCTCAGAAAAATCCTTTTGGGTGATTTACAGGTGAGACTTGGCAGGTTGAAAAAACATGAAGCTCAGGGAGATAAAGTTACTTGCCTAAAACCACACAAGGGAGAGTTTTAAAACCAGTTTTTTAACCTGAATTCCATAAAGGAGATAACATTTGTTCCCTGGGTTGTAGAACGTTGCTACATGATTGAAATGCAAAAAAGTGAATCAACTTTCAAAGGAACCCAAGTGTGGTTCAGGGTTCTCATCTTAGCACCTCTCCTTGGGTCTTCCATCTCAAGTTTTAAGAGTCATGATTGTAGTCCCTGATTCAGATTTTGGCTTGGCCATTTATTAGTTCTGTGACTCTGGGCAAGTCAAATAATATTTCTTACTTAACCTCTTTTTACTTTCTTATGAAAAGAATTAATGATATTAATAGCTTCAATTTCAAATGTATGTTGTGAGAATTAAGTAGGCAATACACAGGAAGTGCTTAGAACAGTACCAGGCATGTGGCAAATAATAAAATATTAGCTGCTTTTATCTTCATGATTCTCAAAGTTTGATCTCCAAACTAGCTCTCCTAAGCTGTACACTCATATGTCTTCCTGGTGCTGCTAGTGAGGGCGTTTTCCTGGATAGTCACAGACCTCTCAAACTCATCATGTCCAAAATAGAACTCACCTTTGACATAATACAAAGAAGTTGTCACAATGAGTGGTGAATAAGCACTGAATAAATTTTAGTGGTTATCATTATGTATTCCCAAGCTATTCTCTTTCCTGTATTCTTTTTGTAAAGGGCACATCATCATCCAGGGAATCTCATCCAGAAAGTTGAGAGGAATCCTAAATTCCTGAATTCTCTCTTTTATACTTTCCGTTCCCAACGCCACATCTTTTTTGCTTCAGTTATTTGAACAGGTTTCTAATGGTCTCCGGGAACTAAAGCATCTCTCCCTCGATATAAATTCTTAAAAATTCAAACAGCAGGCCATTCACTCGCTTGAAATCCATCACTAATACGTATCCAATCTGCAGGGTGTGTCTGTCACTTCTTTCTCCCCATGGTTAACAAAGCCACCTTCTGCTCCAGCCTCACTTCTCAAATGTACCAGATGTTGTAGCCACATGGTCTTCTGAAATTTTCTGTAGATTCTCATTCCTGAGGGCCACTGCAAATGTTTTTCAAACTTAGAATAGGCTATCCTCATCATGGTGAAGAAATATTTTCATCCAAAAGGTTGAGAAACAATGATTATTTGAATACATTTTTAAAAATTCAAGAATGTGAAATCAAATGCAATATAATGACTTTTGGAGGAGCTAAAGATTTGCCAAGAGTGGGTGTACATAATTCACATAGGAGATGCTTTGCAAAGAGAGTAGAAATTGTTATTACTAACAGCTTTCTAAGTAGAAACTAGTATAATCCTTTGGATGACAAGAAAACAATAATCAGACAAAGTCTCTTTGTCAAAGAATTATGAACCCTGAAAGAAACCCAAACCTTAAGCATTAAACTGATGCCACTACCATGGAAAGGACAAAACATTCATGCATAACTGAAATATGTCAGTCTCTCCTTGTCGCCTAGGTGTCTTGCAAAACCTGCTGTTAAGATTTTATACGGGTTTCACTGGCATTGATTCAAACTACATGAATGTCTATGACCACCCTCCTAGAAAATTACCCCTAGTCTCTAGAGAGGGACCACTTGGATTTGATCTTGAAAGAGACTATTAGGCAAAATGACAATTGCCACATCAACAGAAAAAGAAGAAAAATTGGTTTAAAAAAATCCAGAAAAGGGTGATTATACCACAAATTTTGAGGAAGAGAAGAGGCAAAGTTCTAAGCATTCCAGTAAGTGGCTGAGTAAAATATTTCGCATGCACAAATTCAGTAACAGGTCATCTGTGCTGGGTCAATCTGTCTTTTCATACACAGCTTGTGAGTGTAAACCTAGGTCATTCAAAATGTGCTTCCTTTCAGAGTCTTCTGTCTTAAACAGGACCCTATTAAGAAGCCATCTGAAACCTTCAAAACAAAGATTTGGGCCTGGCTTGGGCACAGTGGTCTTTGGCGCGTCACTTGCTAGCATGGCACACACGACCTCTAGATCATTTCCTTTTAGAGTTTTCCCGTGTCAGTGCGTCTCCACAAACATCACCCTTGTAGTCAGAGCAATATCTCTACTTTCTAGAGCCATACTGTTTTTTTCCTGCTGACCTGCCTGCCTTTGTACATGCTTTTCTTCTGCCCAGAGTCCTCTTCTCTCCTCAAATAAATCTCTTTCATCCTTCCACACTCTTACGATTCTTAAAGACAGAGTTAACCTCCTGCTGTGTCTCCATCTCTGATCCTCCGCATAATAGGCCATGTGTCCATAGTACATAGACTCTACTATAATGATGAAGAAGAAGATGATGGTGATGTTAGCAAGTATTTCATCCTAAACTGTGGTCTTTTTGCGATGAGGGCTGTTTCATTCTTTTCTTTATTCTCAATTTCTAATTCAAGATCTCAGCCATAAAACTGTCTATAGAATGAATGGGTAAAGAAAGCATCATGATATTTGCTGCATATTTGCCTTTTAGATGGCCTCTATTAAGAACTGCCTTTAAGATATATGGTAGGCTTTCAAGTGTTATTCACTTACAATGGTCTTCAATCCAGATACATGTCTGATAGCATGGTTATAGCATGTCTGATGCATTATCTCGTCTGTCTTGTGTGCAATTTATGCTTGGTCCCAGTGTTTGGCTAAAGCTCCTGTCATCATGGTGCAAGTTTTCCTGTGCTTTGCACCTTTCTTTTCCATCTCTCCATCAGCACTGAACACAATGGTATAAAGATGTCTTCTCCTCCACAGCCAGGCTCTGCACAACCTCTGGGGAACCAAGGTTCAGCTGGGGTCACTTGTCAAACTTTTAGGGTAATTTCCTCAGAGGACTGGAAATAAAAGAGACTCATGGACTGCCACCCAAGACAGGATCCCAGATTCCTCTGACATAATATAACTTATATAATCAGATAAACTATAAAAATATTGATGATAAGTTTGTTATTAGAACTATATGGAAAAAATCTTATAGCAAGAAGAATACATACAAAAAGGAAAATAGCTGTGCTGCAGTAATGCAGTAGTTATTTACAAATGACTGTGAAACAGCATATTTATTTCTTAAGCTGATTAACCTTTAACAGAAAGTAAGAAAGATGTTCACAGTTGTAGCATCACACAATAAACTAGAGCTTCCACGAGGGGAGATGTAGCCTTCTTCCCTCTGGGCCTTACGAAGCACTCTCCCCTTCTTACCTCCCCATCTGAAGCCTAAACAATCTTTGTAGCTTTTTAAGCAAGCAAACACAAAAAAAGGAGTAAAAAGTTTCCCTGGAGGGCAGGGTAATGAGAGATGCAATCATTCTGATCTTTTTTTCAGACATTTTAAGTCTTCCTTGGTGGGTCAGATGGTAAAGAATTTGCCTGCAATGTAGGAGATCTGGGTTTGATCCTTGGGTTGGGAAGATCCCCTAGAGAAGGAAATGACAATCCATTGCAGTATTCTTGCCTGGAGAATCCCATGGACAGAGGAGTCCAGCAGGCTACAGTCCACGGGATCGCAAGAGCTGGACGTGACTTAGCAACTAAACCACTGCTGCGGCTAAGTCGCTTCAGTCATGTCCGACTCTGTGCGACCCCATAGACGGGCAGCCCACCAGGCTCCCTCGTCCCTGGGATTCTCCAGGCAAGAACACTGGAGTGGGTTGCCATTTCCTTCGCCAATGCATGAAAGTGAAAAGTGAAAAGTGAAACTGAAGTTGCTCTGTTGTGTCCCACTCTTTGCGACCCCATGGACTGCAGCCCACCAGGCTCTTCCACCCATGGGATTTTCCAGGCAAGAGCATTATAAAGATAAAAGATACCTCTGGAGGCCAAATTTATGTTTATTTTTAAGTCTTTATAGTGCATCTTGCTATTGATCAAATCTTTGCTCTAACAAGCTGAAGAGACGTAATGGTGAAAATTTTGAGCCATAAGAAGGAAGAAAAACACACTTTTCAGTGAAAATGTATCACATCTATCCTGGCTACTGGTCTCTTTGGGGCATTTTAGTAGAATATCACATAAGTAATGCTGTTCTATACTTACAGTGATGGGTTTATAACTTGAACGTTTCACTATTTGTTGTAAAATTTCATCTTTCTGCTAATGGGTTTTAGACTTGAGCAATGACTAAGGCAAATGGATACATGAACAATTTGCAGGTAGATCACACTTTATGTCTTAGTTTAAAAATCACCAAAAGGCTCTTTCTATGAAAACTGTCTTAAGTGGCAATCAGAAGCACAAACTGGACTGGCATCCTAGCTTGGGCGCTGATTGATGGTAAGTTACTGTCTTACTGCCTTCTGAACCACTCTGTCTTCAGTTACAGGGAGAATGAGGTTCTCTGGCGTTGTTTGTTCTCTCCTCCCCCCAACCCCCCCAACCTCTGTCCCGTGTACACAAGAGTGGGCTTGTGCCACGGGCTTACATAGACTCAAATCTTCCTTTGTACACACAAAGATTCATTAAAACCCTCTGCTAAGTAGTGGTCCCTCTTCTCCAGGCATGCTTGCTCCTTCCTTCAATTTTTAAAAGTGGAAGAGAGTAATATAAACATTTATTTCCTAGCTAATAAGATTATTAAAAACCAATCCTTTCCTTCTTCCACTCAACCGACACAGGAAAATGGATTTCAGGACCCATCTTTTCCCCATTCCCTCCTCTTGCAGCGGGTGAAGTGCCCCTCTTCTAATCTAGGCTTTTCCCTTTGCCTAGTCTCAGTGCTATCCCCTTTCATCTCAGTGACTTCCATCTGTCAATCATCCCTCTCCTCTGCTCTAGCTTCTCTTCTGATACACTTTCAAATTTATAGAAATGTGGTAGGAACAGTACACAATTGTTTACATTTTACCCCATCTGCTCCCCTCTCTCTTTTCATACGGAATCTCAATTCATCAGGAATCATTTCAGATACACTGGAGCAGTACCATACTTCTTTTCTCCTAAATACTGCAGGGTGTATTTTCTCAGACATTCTCTGACTTAACCACAGTTTGATGATCAAAATCATGAAGTCTAACACTGAGAACACCACTATTACTTAATCCATGACCCGTATTCACACTCCATTAGTTTCCTAACAATATCCTTTATAGCTATATTCTTTTCCTGGTCTAGGCTCCAGTCTCAGATAACTTTCACATTTAGTTGTCATACCTCTTTAGTCTCCTTAACCTGGAAGATTTCCTCACCCGTTTTTATCTTTCTTGAGCTTGACAGTTTCGTAAAATAAGCATCAGTTCTTGGAATGTCCTTTAATTTGAATTTGTCAGTTATTTCCATATTATTTGAAATCAGTTTATCAGGAGGCCCATGATGTTGATTGTCCCAATATTGGTAGTATTAACTTGGCTATAGTGCTGTCTGCCATATTTCTCCACTGTAAAGGTATTACATGGCCCTTTGTAATGTATAAGTTATCTGTGGGGAGACATTTGAGACCAGGCTATATTTGACTCATGAATTTTAGCATCCTGTTATTTCTATTAGAAATTTGCCTATTTTCTCACTCTATTTTCTATCCATGTGGACTTATGGATTTTACTTTAAAAAATGGTTGACTATTTCTATCATGATTTATTTTAATGCTCAAATTTTCAAGACTTGGTCACTGGTAGTCTCTTTCTTATATCTTTAACCCTTTCTGCTTACCATTTTCCATCAGCATTTAAACCTACTTAACTCTTGTGGTCATGTATGGATGTGAGAGTTGGACTGTGAAGAAGGCTGAGTGCCGAAGAATTGATGCTTTTGAACTGTGGTGTTAGAGAAGACTCTTGAGAGTCCCTTGAACTGCAAGGAGATCCAACCAGTCCATTCTGAAGGAGATCCAACCAGTCCATTCTGAAGGAGATCAGCCCTGGGATTTCTTTGGAAGGAATGATGCTAAAGCTGAAACTCCAGTACTTGGGCCACCTCATGCGAATAGTTGACTCATTGGAAAAGACCCTGATGCTGGGAGGGATTGGGGGCAGGAGGAGAAGGGGATGACAGAGGGTGAGATGGCTGGATGGCATCACTGCCTCGATGGACCTGAGTCTGAGTGAACTCCAGGAGTTGGTGATGGACAGGGGGCCTGGCGTGCTGCGATTCATGGGGTCACAAAGAGTTGGACACGACTGAGCGACTGCACTGAACTCTTTCTAGACATGCTTCTCTCTCTTTGGCCATGTCTGTGTTTGCTTTCCCCATTTCGATCTCTCTCATTCATTCTTCACCCTACTACAGTCTATCATTCCAATGAAACTGTCTCATTAAGGCAAAAATGACTAAGTTGAGAAAATTTAGAAATACTCATTTTCAATAACTCTTCTCCTTTCTCTCTCTCCACCCCTTCCCGCTTTTCTGGCCATGCCATGCAGCATGTGGGATCTTAGTTCCTTCACCAAGGATTAAACCTGTACCCCTTGCAGCAGAAGCTCTGAGTCTTAACCACTGGACTTGGCGACTAAACAACAGTAACAAATACAAACAGTAATTTAGACAGTGTTATGGATTATTGTGGACTTCCTGGTGGTTCAGATGGTAAAGAATCTGTCTGCAATGCAGGAGACCCACCAGGTTTGATCCCTGGGTCGGTAAGATCCCTGGGGAATGAAATGGCAACCCACTCCAGTATTCTTGCCTGGAAAAGAGGAGCCTAGTAGGCTACAGTCCATAGGGTTGCAAAGAGTTGGACACTACTGAGCAAATAACATTCTTACTGCACCTTTTTAGGGAGAAGGCAACGGCACCCCACTCCATTACTCTTGCCTGGAAAATCCCATGGACGGAGGAGCCTGGTAGGCTGCAGTCCATGGGGTCGCTAATAGTCTGGCACGACTAAGAGACTTCACTTTCACTTTTCACTTTCATGCATTGGAGAAGGCAATGGCAACCCACTCCAGTGTTTTGCCTGGAGAATCCCAGGGATAGGGGAGCCTGGTGGGCTGCCATCTATGGGGTCGCACAGAGTCGGACATGACTGAAGCGACTTAGCAGCAGCAGCAGTAGCAGCAGCAGCACCTTTTTAGTGTTCTGAGCTCCTTTTTCTACCAGTCCCTTAAATGTTGGAGTTTCTCATAACCCTTTGCTCTTATAACTATATGGATTCTCTAGGTCCCTGTAGAAGTTTGTATACAATTTTAGTGTATGTGCTGCTGAAGCAAGCACAGGAGCTTGTATACAGTCTCACATCTTTCGTTACCACCTGCTGCTGCTGCTAAGTCGCTTCAGTCGTGTCCAACTCTGTGAGACCCCATAGACGGCAGCCCACCAGGCTCCCCCATCCCTGGGATTCTCCAGGCACGAACACTGGAGTGGGTTGCCATTGCCTTCTCCAATGCATGAAACTGAAAAGTGAAAGTGAAGCTGCTCAGTCGTGTCCAACTCCTATCGACCCCATGGACTGCAGCGTACCAGGCTCCTCCGTCCATGGGATTTTCCAGGCAAGAGTACTGGAGTGGGTTGCCATTGCCTTCTCCTCATTACCACCTAGATTCTGCTTACTCCAAATTCTGTATTTCCAACAATGACCTGCTTCTTGAGCCTCAGAGGTATGTATATCCACTTTCCAACTGGATAGACCCATGGGGCATCTTCCAGGCCCTTCACATTCAAAATATTCAGAATGAAGCTGAATCTGGCCTCTTTACATTGGCACCAAAGTAAATCTCAGAGACAGAATTTTGTGTAAAGTAGAAAAGAACAGCTTTATTGCTTTGTCAGGCAGACGGGGCCACAGCTGGCTGGTGGTGGTTTGGTTGTTAAGTTGTATCTGACTTTTGTTACTCCGTGGACTGTAGCCTGCTGGGCTCCTCAGTCCATGGAATTCTCCAGGCAAGAATACTGGAGTGGGTTTCCATTTCCTTCTCCAGAGGATCTTCCTGACCCAGGAATCAAGCCCAGATCTCCTGCATTGCAGGCAGATTCTTTACCCACTGAGCTACGAGGGAAGCTATGCCCTCAAAACTGTGTCCCAACCTGGAAGGAGTTGTGAGGAGCTCTATAGTAATGTTTCAGAGAGGACATGATCAGCTCGTGGACATTATTCTGACTGGCTGGTGGTGAGGTAAGTGGAAGTCAGGATCACCAACCATCCTACTGGTCTGGGGTCTACCTTCTTGTGGGCAGTATACAGTTAACTTCTCCCACCTGGAGGGGGTTTCAGTATCTACAAAACAACTGAAAGAGATTGTTATTGTATTCCTTGGGGCACTGCCCCAAGGCTGCTCTATTCTTTCTTTTGACTGCTCTTATCTATTCTCCACATCCCCTCCCTTTCCTAGTTAGCAGCTGTTTGAACCTTCTGGTTGGAACTCAGGAAAGACCCTGGAGGCTGAATGAAGCCTAGTTCCCGTAATCAAGAAATGGGGGACACAGAAAGGTTTTTGTGTCCAGGAGCCCCACAGGGTCCTGCTTGTTATCAAGAATAAAATTAATCATCCCACTGCATAAACAACTTCCTTCCCCTTGTACCCTGGTCAGTAACAAGTACCATACTCATCAGTTTGCTCAGGCCATAAGTCTGTTATTTCTTCCTTCTCATCTAAAGCAACCTAGTCCTTATCCCCTAAGTATTTCTCAAGTTTTCAATTTCTCTCTGCTCCATTCTCCACCCTAAAACAGACTGTCATCATCTATTTCCTTTTTTGCTCAGTCGCTTCAGTCATGTATGACTTTTTGCCATCCTATGGACTGTAGACTACCAGGATCCACTGCCCATGGGAATTTCCTGGGAAGAATATAGGAGTGGGTTGCCATGATCTTCCTGACCCAGGGATTGAACCTGCATCTCCTGAATTGCAGGCAGATTCTTTATACACTGAGCCACCTGGGAAGGCCATCTGTTTCCTAGAATACTGCGCTATCTTCCCCAAGCCATTCCCTGATCTCTAGAATTGCTCTCTACAGACATGTATTGGGACTGTGATAGGTAAGATAGAAGCATTTCTTCCTGTTTCTCCCTTTCCTTCCTTTTATTCTCTGAGACTGAGGACTAGATCCGGGTTGGAAAGAAGTTTAAAACACAGGTGGAGCTGCAGTTTTATGAAATTATGTCACCAGAGGAGCACATCTTTAAGTTAAAGTAAGTCAGCTTAACTTAAAAAAAATGTTTTCAGAAGCTGTGGAGAAAAAAAATTTACAAATAGGCTATATTATATATTGGCCTCATTTGCTTTTAGGACAATAATTAAATCTATTTTAAGTACATTAACTGTTGACAACAGTGGTAGACTTGAACAGCTGGGTGACATTCAGGTCACTGTTACCAAGCCCAAGCTTGTTCTGCTTGCCACACAACAGACCAATAAATCTCAAGGTGTTGGAACAAGGAATAACGACTTTATAATCAGAAGGCTAGCAGGTCGAAAAGATGACAGACTAGCTTCTCAAAAAACCTCTCCGTCAGAATTTGGGCTTTTATATACAAGTTGGGGGGCGGGGTCCACTGTGGCACCAACCAATGGCTGAGCAGGACCGTTAACGGTCGCTGGTGGACCGTTGCTCACTAACGGTTGCTTGCTTGGGGGAGGGGCCCCCTGTGGTACCAACCAATGGCGGAACGGCAGCTCCTGCCTGCGTTGCCCCTATTACACCCTGAGTAGAAAGGTGTGACAAGGCTTCCCAGGTGTGTGCAGTGGCAAAGGGTCTGCTGGCCAATGCCAGAGGCAGACAAGACTCGGGTTCGATCCCTGGGTTGGGAAGATCCCCTGGAGGAGGAAATGGCAACCCACTCCAGTATTCTTGTCTGGAGAAGCTCATGGACATAGGAGCCTGGTGGGCTACAGTCCATGGGGTCGCGAAGAGTAGGAAGCGACTGAACACACACACACACACACACACTCTCTCTCTCTCTCTCTCTCTCTCTCTCTCTCTCTCTCTGAAAGGTGTGACACCAGAGAGCTGTGGAATCTGAAGAGGTACTTGGTGCTCTAGCAACTTCATCCTCTAGCTCTTCTTTTCTGCCAGTTTACTGGCGTATTTTTTTTTTTTTAAGGCAAAGTTACAATTAGCTAACTATTCTCCATCATTAATTCATTAACCATGTGCATGAGATTTGACTGTCATAAACCAGGGACTTTCTTCTCAAAGTTGTCCTCTGTATTTCTTTTGTCTACTTTAAAAAAGTACACAGCATGAGATTTAGGTTTTATTTGGGGCAAAAATGAAGACCATATCCTGGGAGACAGCATTTCAGAATAGCTCTGAGAACATGCTCCAAGGAGGTAGTGGGGGGAGGTTAATAATATCTGGTTTTAGTGAAGGGGGAATACATGCAATCAAGCACATATTTTTGCAGAAGAATTCTGCTAGTCATGAGGAGCAGATGTCACCATGAAGGAATTTAGTGCCTTTCCAGAGATAAGGAGATGTAAGAATTGGACTCATAAAATCAGCTCCTGATAATGTCTAACTATGAAGACCTCTCCCAAGTTTTTCCAAAGCCCTCATTTCTGCTCTCCACCAACCCTGAACTCTCTTAAGGGGATGTTGAAGGTCAGCAACTGCAGCAGCTCATGGGTTAATCCTTGTAGAGGGAGATGGCAGGTGCCCTCGTGAAAGTGACAGTCTCTCAGTCATGTCCGATCCTTTGTGACCCCATGGTCTGTCCATGGAATTCTCCAGGCCAGAATATTGGAGCTGGTTGCCATTCCCTTCTCCAGGGGATTTTCCTGACTCGGGGATCGAACTGGGGTCTCCTGCATTGCAGGCAGATACTTTACCATCTGAGCTACCAAAGAAACCTGGCAAATACCCTTGGCAAGTACCAAGTTGCAGTTGACACGTTGCCACTCTTGCCCTTCTTCCAGGAATACCACCTTCCTTGCATTTCTGCCTCTTCGTCCCCTTGGTTTCAATTTCTCCTCATCTGTCCTCTTACCTCAGCTCTCTTTCCCCTCACATTCTTCACTATGCATTGGATTGGCCACAAAATTCATTTGGGTTTTTCTGTCAGCTCTTATGGAAAAACTCAAATGATCTTTTTGGGCAACCCAATATTTCTTGATTTTTTTCAATTTATCTCCAGACAGAGTACTAGATTTTCTCATACTTAAAAAATGTTCAGGGCTTCCCTGGTGGCTCAGTGCTGAAGAGTCTGCCTGCCAATGCAGGAGACACAAGATCGATCCCTAACCTGGAAAGATCCCACATGCCACAGCGCAGCTAAGCCCAAACACCACAACTATTGAGCCTGGGCTCCAGAGCCCGGAAGCCACAGCCTCTGAAGTCTGGAAGCCTGGGCCCTGTGCTCCACAACAAGAGAAACCACCACAATGAGCAGTTGGCACATCACCACTAGAGAGTAGCCCCTGCTCGCTGCAACTAGAGAAAGAAGTCCGCGCATCAGTGAAGACCCCCCCACAGCCAAAAATAAATTTTTACAAATTATAAAACCTGTTCGCCATTCACAGCCCTTTCTTTCTTATTGCCTATCATATCCCTTCCTAATCCCCGCTCCTATTCTTTCCCGTCTCAGGTCGTTCTCACTAAAATCCCCACAGAAGCGGAATTCATGGCTTGACTGCTTTATGGTCCGCTTTAACTCTTCCGCACTTCCACTCCATTTGGGGGTGTTTTCCTTGGGTTGCTGCTATGACTGTTTCTGTTTCCTGATGGGACACTCAACAGGCGAGCCCATCACCTCCCAGCACTCGGGCTGTGCTCTTACGCTTGTGCGCAGGAAGGGAAGAAGGCCGTCAAGACAGGGCTGCGCTTCCACGTTTTACAGCTGAAGGGAAAGTCACGGGCCTCTTAAACCTTGGTGGAGGACGATGGTCTACTTGCCTTGTTCATCCTTCTTCTGCACACTGTGTTTCCAGCCTCTTTTAAACCACCCCGTGGACCCAGTGCCTCAATTCACCATTGAGCAGAGACCTCCCCCTCTTTCCTACACTGGACACTGGGGGGCCAAGGTCCTGTCATTGCTGGCACTGTGGGTTGGCATGGCCTCCTGGCACTTAGTCATCCGATCTGGGCTTCCCACAGTTGGAAGACAGCAGGGATTGGGGTGGAAGCTGGGGAGGTGTGTGTGTGCGGGGGTGGGGAATGATGATTTAATTGCTGCCTTGAACACCCTCACTGGTGGTGGGATTGCTCTGAGTCTCTACATAGCTTGATCTTCTTGTGTCAGGAGACCCCACTGGGCACCATGCTGCTCTTTGCTGTACCAGCAAAGAAAACCAGAGGGGTTGATATTTCTTTTCCTTCTTAACCCACAGGACCTGAGCCAAGAAAGTGAGGGAAAAAAAAACAAATTTTGAAACTTTTTTCTCCCTATGGACATTCATTTCACATATAAATTTTTCTGCGTTTCTTAACCAAGTGGCAAGTGATGTCTATTTAGAGTTGCCCCTTGCTCAGTTTGAGATCTCATGCAATTCCTGACAAAGGAGAATAAGTCAACAAACCAGATGGAGAAATAGAAGAAGAATGCTGTCCTGAAGCCAGGGGGTGTGCTGAGCATCAGGAGAATAAAGCTTGGGACTTCCCTGGTGGTGCAGGGGTTAAGCTTCCACGCTTCCAATGCAGGGGGCATGAGCTTGATCCCTGATCAGGGAACTAAGATCCCTACATGCCATACATGGCCAGGAAAAATAAATAAATTCAAATAAAAGAAAATAAATTTCAACATAGGAGCAAAGCACTGAGAAGCTGCCTGTGCTTTGTAATTTTGTCACGACTCCCAGAAAGACAGCAAGAGGGGTCCCGGCTGGACTGTCCCACGCAGTCCTTAAGAGTTCACCCTACACTGTTCTGGCATCTGATAAGGGAGAACCATTTTTTTAATCACCAAATTCCTCAAATAGCGTCTTCACCTTTGTTTCTGGATTTTAAAATCGTGGGTTTCAAAGTCAATAGATTAATAGTCCCAACTAATGTGCTGCAAATCTGCAATGAAAAAATTATCGGTCTCCTGTGACTGGTGTCCACCAACCTATCACTTAGTATCCTTCCCTGCCTTTTTCACTGGAGATCCAAATGTTTATTTTGAATGCTGCTCAGAAAAAGAGGGACAGAAGTGGAGAAGATGACTCTTACTGTCAAACATCAGTTGGTGTGAAAGCATCTGTAAATCTCTCTCAAAACAGAAAGTGAAGAAAAAGTACAGGAGTGTGAGGCGCTTAAGTGTAATACTGATAGAAAAAGGGATGTTCGCTTCTGTTAATTTCTTGTCAAACACACTTCTCTCTCCTCCCTTTTACTGTAGTTTCTTAATTCATGTTTATATGGTATATCTGGGACCATAATCTGAGAGTTCTTTGCAAGTTCCAAAATATTTTTTGTCCTTATACAGGGAAGACAGCTTGGATGGGTCTGTAATTCTTGGGTCATGCTCTTAGGTCAGCAGAGAGTATGCAAAGCCATTAAACACAGCAGGATATGCAGAGACCAGGATATAAACCTAAAAGCCTTTTTATATGGCCTGGGTTTTCTGTAACTGCCTCTTTGCCTGGGTTGCATGGAAAACTGTCTATGGGAGATGTCTTAGTAGAGAACCAAAGGCCACTGGCCCAGTGATCTGCTTTATAGCAATGCTGACTGCAGAAATCAGAGTGGACACATGGCTGGCTGCTGTATTTTAATCAACCTTGTGAGGCACTTGCTTAATCGTCCACATCGGTCGGCCAGCTTGATCCATCTAAAGAACACCTGCTAGTGGCTGGGTCTCATTATCTGAGGGAAGGTGAAGGTCAGGGATCAAGGGATGGCTCTGATGGGGCTGCAGACGGCTGGCAGACAGGACATTGCCAACTCTGCAAAGCTGGTTTTACATCAGCTCCCAAGACTTCTGGTCCTGCTCGATCACCCATGTGCTCTCCACCCCCACCAGCCCAACTTCTTGGAAGAACTGACTTTACCCTTGCAGGCACTGCCCAGTTTTCTGAAGGCTTGCTTCTAGCTTTCTTCCCCACACACTGACGCACTGTCATATTCAGTGACTGTTTTCCAGTCTTCTGATTGGCTCTATCATACACTCCCTCATTTTAAACCTTATACATTTCAGAACGTTTTACCTGGGGGTTCTGTATGTTTTTGTTGTTCAGTCTCTAAGTCATGTCTGACTCACTCTTTCGTGGCCCCATGGACTGTAGCCCGCCAGATTCCTCTGTTCGTGGAATTTTCCAGGGAAGAACACTGGAGTGGATTGCCATTTCCTTCTCCAGGCATGCCCTACATTGCAGGTGGATTCTTTACCATTGAGCCACCGGGGAAGCCCCAGCGGTCGTCTATACAGCCTTTGTTTGCTTCCCCACCCGTTAAAATTGGTGTACCCTTGTTCTAGTTTCGGCCCAGTGTTTTCTCATCATATCTTTAACATAATGCCCACAATTCCCATGAGCACAACCAACTTTGAGGTGCCGATGGGACCCAGACCTGCCCAGCACAGAATCTTCAGGCACTTAACTCTTGATGCACCTGAGCTCCACCCGGTATTGGCTCCATTATAGTTAAAATCCGCTGGGCCCACACTGACATCATCTTCTTTGGCACCCTGTATTTCCCCTAGGTTGACAGTATCTCCTAGGCAACAAAACGTGGGAGCCTCCTTAACTGCTCCATCCCTCTAAGTCTCCCACAGAAAATAAATCTCTAAACCCAATCAGTTTTTCACTTTCTGTTTCTCAAGCTATCACATTTTCTGTCACCTGACCAGCCCTATCCTAGGACAGATACACTTTGGCAGGGAATATCATACCAGTCCCAAGATCACTTTGCCAGTCTTGGGCATTTTTCCCTCGCAAATTCATCTTTTGCAAAGTCAGCGGGATGATCTATCCAAAATATTAAGCCGACTGTGTCATTCTACACCTCGGAGTCTTTTGCTGGGTTTCCAGGACCTGCAGATGAATCCAGAACTCCCTAAGGTGGAACAGGTGTCCCACTTCATCCGGCCCCGTGCTCCCTCCAACATCTGCTTCTGTATTTCATACTGAAATGACACTGGTGGTTTCTGAGCTCACGGACCACGCCTTGCTTTCCCGTGTTTGCTCATGCTATTCATTTGCCTGCAAGGTTTTCTTCCTTATTCTCCTGATCCTTTAAGAGAGGCTTCAAGTCCTACCTCCTTAGGAAGTCTACACAATTTCACCCTTGCTGCTGCTCACATCCACTCTGGTAGGTGACTGGATCTCTTGCATGCGTGCCTGCTAAGTTGCTTCAGTTGTGTCTGATTCTGTGCAACCCTGCGGACTGTAGCCTGCCCGGCTCCTCTATCCATGGGATTCTCCAGGCAAGAATGCTGCAGTGAGTAGCTATGCCCTCCTCCAGAGGATCTGCCCAACCCAGAATCAGAGCCTCTTATGTCTCCTGCATTAGAAGGCAAGTTATTTACCACTAGCGCCACCTGGGAAGCCCCATGAGATTTCTGGGGTTCCCGTAACTTGTTTTCTCCCCTCTACTTAACCTGACAATAAGGCCTTGGGCCTTTTATGCCTCTCCTCCACTAGGCTTTGAGTTCCCTGAGGTCAGATTCTGTTACTTTCATTTTTGCACGACCAAGCACAGTGCCTAAGGGAGCATGCTCTCCATTACTGATTGTTGAAAGACCAACTTACTCAGTATCTCTAGCTTTCAGTTTTCTTGGGTAAATCAAGATGTAGGAAAGAATAGAAAAGAAGAATTTCACTGGAACAGTCTCATTTTGCCTGATCCACAGCAAGCCAAAATGCTGAGACCCAGAGGCTTACAACAAAGAGCTTGATTCCTAAAGCAGCTAAGTTAGAAGACTTAGCTTATTACTTACCTCATTCTCATTACTTAGGAGAACATTCTCCAATCCACTTCATGGAAGGTAAGGGGCTGGGGGTATTTACAGATGAATAATAAAGGAGCAGGGCAGTCTCAGACGTGGACAGCTTGGGGAACGTGCGGAGCATGGGGAAGTGTGATGGCAAAAAGGTGTGGTCATCCTAGTTCTATGCAGGCATAATTGGGCCACGGGCCTCTCCACGTTCTTAGGGTGGAGTTTTCGGCCCTCTGATGGAGAAAACCTGACCTTCACGCGTGCCCGGTTGGAGAGTTTGTGATCCTATCCAGTCTGAACTGGCTCAGCCTGGACTTGATGCAGCTGACTCCAAGTTCTTAGAAAACACTTGGGGAAAACATGCCATTTGAAGGGCATGTGAGTCTTAAAAATGACCTTGATTACTCAGGTGAAATGGATTTGACTAATAATTACCCACAGTTTCAAGAATGCACCATGTATATTTGCTACACCTGACTGTAAGTGTAATTGCTTAAGAGACACACAAGTGAGCGGGTAACACAAGATTGAAAGCAGGAGGAAAGGGGACGGCAGAGGATGAGATGGTTGGATGGCATCACTGACTGGATGGACATGAGTTTGAGGAAGCTCTGGGAGTTGGTGATGGACAGGGAGGCCTGGCGTGCTGCAGTCCATGGGGTCGCAATGAGTCAGACACGACTGAGTGGCTGAACTGAACATAAGGGGGGGGGGACTGAAGGTAGCAGGGATGGGAGATGGGCAGGAGAGAGGTCAGGAAAAGCACTAGGAGGACCTGACATTTAAGTGGGGGCTTGAGGAAAGGGAGCAAGAGGTCTGGCTAGTAAAAACGAACTCTGGAGCACCATCTAATGGGTCCTCTTTTGTTTATAATAAAACAAACAGCGTTACAAACATAGTGACAACAACAAAACCCTCTGAGTCCTTTGCTTATTCCAGCAGTGGTCATGTATCAGCCAGTGAAGTACCGGCTTCTTATCTAGGGCAGGCAATTTAGAGAGGGAATTACCGTGAAAGGAGAAAGAAAAATGGTAGCCAAGTGCCCTAGGAAGAGATTCACACTCTGAGATGGAAGCCTGTCCCTACCAGTCATTACTAGGTGGGGAACAAGCTCACTCACTCCAGGCCATAAGCCAGTCCTGCTTGCTCTCTGGATGGTGTCAGTGACTCAGCACCTTGGAATAAGCAAAGAGCCACCACCCATCAAAAGTACAAAATGAGATTCTCTCCAGGTAACCTATGCAGTCCTCTCACAGCCCATGGACCCCGAGGCCATCAGCTCCCCTGGCTTAGTTCTGTTAAGGAGAAGTTTTCCAAAAGCAGAAGTCATTGGAAAGGACGGGAAATCTTATTCCAAACAAGGAATATCAGGGGGCTTGAAACCGGAGGAAGGTAGGTAACAAGCTGTTTAGTCTGTGGAGCCTAAGAAAAATGGGAGATGCAGCTGAAACGTTAAGTGAACTGGTATGATATTTGAACTCTGGATTTTTCCTCCAATGCTCTGTGTGGGTAAAAGGTCAGAACTGGGTGCTGAAGTCTCACTGCAGTTGAGTCAGATAAGGACATGGCTATCACCACCAATAAAGCAATCTATGCCACAGGCTGGGTACCTGCTGGCCCAGCACTTCTACTGTGCCCCTCTGTGCATTCGCCACTGTGGGCCCTGAAGATGCAGAGCAACTGCTGCCACCGCCAGAGGAGCCCTGTGCGGACATCTTTTCATCTTTAGCTCCTCCTTCCTGCTTGAGTGGGTGCCTCTGATGGTTCAAGCTTTCGGTGTGTGACAGGCTTTCTGCCAAGGGAGCCTGGCAAAACAAACGTTGCCCGTTTTCAGCTTTTACTTTGCCTCTCAGAGAGCGTATCTGGTGGGGGTTTCCCCAAACACAGACGGAACTAGGCAGGTTAAATGTTTTTTAAAAAAAGACAAATTCCAACATACTATTATTTGAATCAAACTTTTCTGTTGTTGTAATTATTCATTTCCTCACTAAAGTAAGATTAGAATTGAAAGTAATACATATCAATTACCCACTAACTCAATAATATTACAAGCTAATTTTAGTTTTACAGTCAAGGCAATTGCTAACCTCAGAACAGGGGGTTTTTTTTCCTACAAATTTTCACTTAAAAATCAGTTTGGGGCTCTTGTTTTCCCCAAAGAAATAATTTATTTTTCACATATAATTTTCTGGGCCAGGAAACAGACTTCAGTTTAACTCCGCATGTATCAAGGGTAACAGAAAGAGGGAGGGATGTAACAATGAACTTACATGTCCATTGTTTTTTCAAATGCACATTTCATTCTCTTTTTTGCAATAGCTTCTGAATGCGTTTCATGCAATATGATTGGGGCTAGAATCCTCAAGTTCATTGCATGTTGCAAAATACTTGTCTTTGTACAGAAGAACAGCTTAGCAGGGTCTGTAATTCTTGGGTCATACTTTTTTCCTTTGAGGACTTTAGGGCAGAACTCCGTGTTCTAACCCTGTAGCAAAGATTGAGACCAGTCTAATTCTTTTTCTCGTAACATTTTTACTTGCATGTTAAAAGATTCTTTATCTTTGAGGTCCAGTAATACCAATTGTTTATCCAGTGTTGGCTACATCAACTTTCTTCTGCACCCTCAAATTACCTTCCACGTTTTCCTCCTCTTCAGAAGGAAAAGTGAAGCTAAGTTGTGGGTATCCAGCCCCATCCCCTTCACCTACTCTTGGACCTTGTTACGCTCACCTGACTTGTCCATAGCCCCTTCTCTGTGGGGGGTCCCTTTCTCCTGAGTCATCAGGCTATCTTCTCCACATCATTAAAGATGACATTTTCTCTGACCCCGATAAACCTGCAAGCTTCTGTCCTTTCCCTCCCTTCGCATCACCACCAAACTCATTAGAAGAAACATGTACAATCGTTATCTAAATAATGAGACCTTGCAACTCATGTATCCAATCCATAAATGACGAACATGTGAAGAAGGAAAAAACCCAATATGTTGCAGAGGAAGGACTGTTTTGCTTCAGAAGCATCCTTCAGCATTTACATTTGTAAAATCTGTTGGAAGACATGGAAGGTAACTCAAAAAATAACCAGCTAAATTAAGGCCGCCAAACACCTTACGCTCTACTTTTGCTCCTTTCTCCCCTGCATGACTGAAAATTTCTTCATTAAACCGGAGCTTCCTTAAAGTTCAGGATTCCCCAAGCTCCTAACACACTGCTCGCTCTACTCGCGTAGGATTTTGTGTCTGAATTGTCACAGATATTTATTCAAAATTCAGACCTACCCCAGAATTCTCTGTGGCCAATCCACTTCAATTAGCTTGAAGTCAGCTGACCTCCTAGGTGAAGAATAAACAATGAGCATATGACCACAGACAAAAGCAGTATATTGCGGAGGAAAGCCCTGCTTTGCTACAAAAACATCCTCCAGTAATTACATTTGTAAAATCTGTTGGGGAATGTGGAAGATAGATGAAAAAATAAGCAGCTATTTATTTGGAGTTATCCAACTCCACTCCGCCCCATCCCCACTTGCTTTTCCGCTTTGCTCCTTCAGGGGAAGTCAGCCCCCGGGGCCTCTGTTGTCACCTTGTTCCAGGCAGGTGACACCCAGAGTCCTATCTCTGACCTTTCACACAACACCTCTCTCTTTTTCAGCCTGATATCCTTATATGGGGTCCTAAATTTCAATATGTCGAAATTTCCACCTCAAACTCATGTAAAACCAGTTTCTACCTTCCTGTTTTGTTTTTTTTTTTTAAATACTTTTAAGTGAAATATAGTTGAATTACCATGTTGTGTTAATTACTGCTGTAGAGGAAAGTGACTCAATTATACATACATATTTATCTCTACCTATATATGTATGTATTGTTTTCTTTCTTTGGGGGCTTCCCAGGTGGCGCAGTGGTAAACAAACCCACCTGCCAATGCAGGAGATGAAGGAGATGCAGGTTCGACCCCTGGCTCAGAAAGATTCCCTGGAATAGGAAATGGCAACCCACTCCAATATTCTTGCCTGGAAAATACCAAGGACAGAGGAGCCTGGTGGGCTACAGTCTCTGAGGTTGCAAAGAGCATGACACGACTGAGTTTGCAGGCACTACATCTTTATCCATTCATCTGCTGCCTACCTCCCTCTTAACTCCGCTATTTTCATGACCATTTTTACTAGCCTCCTGATTACTCAAGCCCCTGCCTTCTTCCAATGTGTCTCTCAATACAATCACTTGCCAGGTTATTTTCTTCCACTTTTGTAATAGCCCTTAAATCACTTTCCTCCCTCCTATTCTCATAGACATTGAGGCTTTAGGTCCTTATTTCTCCTTGGCGTAGATATTAAAGCAGCATCTCCTGCCAATCCATCTTCCCAACATTGCATATACATTGCTGTCAGAATAATCTTCTCAAAAACACTGTGGCTCTCTATTGCCACCAAATGAAAAAGAGGAAAAAAAAGCAGAAGACAGAAGCAATAACAAAATGAAAACTTCCTCTGGTTTCTAAGGGATTCTGCAATATATTATTTTATTGTTCTATCTATCATGTCCTCTAAACCAAACTATATTCAGTGTTCCTGCTCCTCCCCTGAGCAAGGGTCTGTGTCAGGAATGCGTTCTATAGAGTGTTTAGAGAGAAACTGCTCTTCAGTGCTCTAACATCACCTCCTTATCAAAACCTTTCTTGATCTCCTCAGCTGGATGTGTGAGCTTTTCCTCTGAGCTGTCTTAGAACATTACTAGGGGCTCTTCTTGTGACATTTATCTGTTCAAAATATATTCTGGCAATGAAAGGAACTGTGATATCTCCCACAGGGGGCTGGTATCACTGAACCCAGGAGTCACATCTGATATATGCCTACATCGGGCATACTTCTCCCTGAATACACGTATGTGTCTGATAGAACGAAATCTCTCTCCAAATCATTGTTTTTAAAGAAGCAAAAATACTACATAATCAAGGTCATTTTTAAAAAGATTGTTACCTAGTGTGTTAAAGAGATTGTTCCAAACAGTTTCCTTTGAGAGTTACACTTGGATTATTTAGGGATATTTTTTGTTTGTTTCTGTCTTCTCTGCGTGAATTGTGAAATTAAAGACAGGTGGAATGGAGGAAGCCAAAGCGAGCTAACTCAGCCAACACTGGCAGCTATCTGTCACTGGAGCTTGTTGCCTTGAAAGAGGAAGTTGTTTTTCCGTATTGCATGAGAAAAAAAGCAATGCAAACACATGATGGGAGGGCTATCCCAGACATAGGAAATTACTAGAAGGAATATTTTTCCTTTGCATCCTTTCCTGATGGTCCTAAGAATAATGAGGTCATTTGAATAGAGAATGAAAGAGAAATTAAATTTATGTAATTATTTGAAAATAAAATATTTTATAAATGTCTGTTCGGTTGTTGACAACAAGGATAGTAATGAACTTCATTAATATTCAGTTATCCCAAACACAAGATATACTTCTCAAATTTCCAGAGAACAAACCTCAGCTTTCATTTTAGTAAGGTTAGAGTACAATTTGGACAAACCAACATTTTCCCAATAAATACAATAAAGCTCCAAATGCCTCTCTTTGTTGTTGAATTGCTAGCTGTTCAGCTGTGACCCTGTGGACTGCAGCACACCAGGGATCCCTGTCCTTCGTGATCTCCCAGAGTTTGCTCAAATGCCATGTCCATTGAGTCAATGATGCCATCCAACCATCTCGTCCTCTGTCAACCCCTTCTCCTCCTGCCTTCAATCTTTCCCATTATCAGGGTCTTTCCAATGAGTTAGCTATTTGCATAGGTGGCCAAATTATTGGATCTTCAGCTTCAATATCAGTCCTTCCAATGAATATTCAGGGTTGATTTGCTTTAGGGTTGTCTCTCTAAAATATAATTTTGTAAACAATCTTTCAGATTGTTTCTCAAGTAGATATAGGCTATTTGTACACTTAGACATGGGCTTCTAACATAAATTGGATTAAAACTCCATTGAAAAGAATTTACCTTTTTTTTGACACAACACTTTAGTTTTATAACATGTAGGACATTTTTGAACATTTCAACTTTCTGAAAAAATTGAAAGAATTTTGCAACAAATGCTGATATGCATCAAGACTCTACCATTAACTGCTACTATATTCACTTTATCACCTATCCATTCTTCTGAAAATGGATTCTTGGAAGAAAAGCTGTGACAAACTTAGCATATTGAAAAGCAGAGACATTATTTTGCCAACAAAGGTCCATGTAGTCAAAGCTATGATTTTTCCAGTATTCGTGTATGGGTGTGAGAGCTGGACCATAAAGAAGGCTGAATGCCAAAGAATTGATGCTTTTGAAATGTGGTGTTGGAGAAGACTCTTGAGAGTCCCTTGGACTGCCAGGAGATCCAACCAGTCCATCCTAAAAGAAATCAGTCATGAATATTCATTGGAAGGACTGATGCTGAAGCTCCAATACTTTGGTTACCAGATGTGAAAAGCTGATTCATTAGAAAAGACCTTGATGCTGGGAAAGATTGAAAGCAGAAGAGACGACAGACGATGAGATGGTTGGATGCATCACCGACTTGATGGACACGAGTTTGAGCAAGCTCCAGGAGATGGTGAAGGACAGGGAAGCCTGATGTGCTACAGTCCATGGGGTCACAGAGTCGGACACAACTGAGCAACTGAACAACAATCCATTCTTCTAACCTTCTAGAATACTCCCCCCACCCCAGAAAGCTCCTTCATGCCTCTTCTTGCGCATCCCACCCCCTCTCCACAAAGGCAGACTTTAGAGTTTCACCCACCTTAGACTTAAAATTCACATTTAAATGTCTCTTAAGTACTTCTTGACTGCTTACATCATTTTGAAGTAGTTAGAAATTCACATGAGCCCTTTAATTTTAAAGTTAATCTGTGTAATGAATATTCTGCTTTCTAGACAAAAAAAATTCAGAACCCACATTCCATGAAGAATCATGTCTTTAGATAGAACATGTCTGGGTGGCATTCAGCATCATCATTTTGGGTGAGTTCATCTCTTTAGGGGGTCAGGTCTTCATCTGTTAAATGGAGTTATAAATACCAACTCTACACTCACCTTAGAACTGTTGTGAAGGTGAGAAGCAGCAGCAGTTAAACTTTCCATAGAGATGTGCAATATTCATATCTGTGTAATCAGGTGAGTTCTTTGCAGGTGTAGCCTTGGAGATCCATCCATGCTTTTCTAAATAAACATTATAAGCCTTATTTCTGGGAAAATTTGGTAGAATCCCATCATTGGCTCAGTGTGCTATAGTTCCATTTTTCTCATTAAAGACATTCAAATTCTCACACTGACAAAGCGTGTCACTATTTTTGGCAGTGGCCTTTAATAACAATATGCTTATTTTTAGTGCACTCTACTAATTCAAATCAACTTTATTTTTTATTGTTAATTAGATGGGGATTTAAGCATAAAAGAACGTTAAGGGTTTTCCCCTATATCCTAGTTACAGGTCATTTTTGAATTCTTGCTTCAATGCCAACAAATAGAACTGACAGCTGATCTTTGTGATTCAAAGCAATTTCCACCCTGCTAAATTATTCTGGGTGTCAAGCACATGAAGCATCTCAGATAACAGTTGTTAGAAAATGAGTAATATAACCATTTTGTGTAAATATCTAAATAAGTAGCTTTGATTAATTTTTTATTTCTCAAGTGAATATTCCGTTGGTGGTCCATATCTATGTATAATTATGAATTCTACAGCAGTGATTTCAATCTTGAGATCTTCAATATGAAAGTTAAATTAACTCAGATGAAAACTTAATGAATTTTACTGTTTGAAGATCATAGAGTTCATTAGGTTGGAGAAAATTGAAAACAACCGAAATATCCAACCATGGAGAAGGATGAAGTAATTTATGGCATAACACACAATAGGATATGCTATCGCCAGCACATTCAGAGTTGCCAACCTATGCGTAATTCTCTTACAAGTTAGCGTAGGAAAAGATAGGGAATATGCATCATAGTATTAACACTGGTTAGGGCAGGATCATGGTATTATAGTGTATTAAGATATTTGGTGATCAAATTTCTTTCTTAAACTGGAAACAGTGACAGACTTTATTTTGGGGGGCTCCAAAATCACTGCAGATGGTGACTGCAGCTATGAAATTAAAGGATGCTTGCTCTTTGGAAGAAAAGTTATGACCAACCTAGACAGCATGTTAAAAAGCAGAAACATTACTTTGCCAACAAAGGTCCATCTAGTCAAAGCTATGCTTTTCTCCAGTAGTCATTGTATGGATGTGAGAGTTGGATTATAAAGAAAGCTGAGTGCCGAAGAATTGATGCTTTTGAACTGTGGTGTTGGAGAAGACTGTTAAGAGTCCCTTGGACTGCGAGGAGATCCAACCAGTCCATCCTAAAGGAAATCAGTCCTGAATATTCACAGGAAGGACTGATGCTGAAGCTGAAGCTCTAATACTTTGGCTACCTGATATGAAGAACTGACTCATTTGAAAAGTCCCTGACACTGGGAAAGACTGAAGGCAGGAGGAGAAGGGAACAACAGAGGATGAGATGGTTGGATAGAATCACCAACTCAATGGACATGAATTTGAGTAAACTCCGGGAGTTGGTGATGGACAGGGAGGCCTGGCGTGCTGCAGTCCATGGGGTCGCAAAGAGTCAGACACGACTGGGCGACTGAACTGAACTGAAGATATTTGATGATCAAATTTCTTTCTTAAACTACTTTTATATATTTCTCTCAAGTTAACTACAATGCTTGCAATAAACTATGCTTTGTACTGGAAATATTTCAGTATTTTTTTCCTTAAACTATGAGCTCTTATTTAAAAATACAAACATTATAGACATGCATAACTTAGAAAATAAAAAAATCTTATAAGCTGGTATTTCAGAGACAATGGCTATGTTTTCTATTATATACACACACACACACACACACACACACACACACACATCCCATCACATAAAGGTTGCTGCTGCTAATTCGCTCCAGTCATGTCCAACTCTGTGCGACACCGTAGATGGCAGCCCACCAGGCTCCCCCGTCCCTGGGATTCTCCAGGCAAGAACACTGGAGTGGGTTGCCATTTCCTTCTCCAACGGATGAAAGTGAAAAGTGAAACTGAAGTCGCTCAGTCGGGTCTGACCTTCAGCGACCCCATGGACCGCAGCCTTCCAGGCTCCTCCGTCCATGGGATTTTCCAGGCAAGAGTACTGGAGTGGGTTGCCATTGCCTTCTCTGCACATAAAGGTTAAGAGTATGGAATTAGTCATACCTGAGTTTGATTCCAACAATGCTGTGTGGTCTTAGGAAAATTATGTAATCACTTTAGGCCTTATTTTTTTCATGTGTGAAATAAAGATGATGATAGTAAGACATTTCATAAAGTGCCGAACATTATTTAACAAAATTAGTTTGCATATACATATATACATTTTTAAAATAGAGGTGGAATATTTTACATGCTGTTTCTTTAAAATCTTCTTTTCCTATACAATATATCTTGGACAATCAGTTCAGTTCAGTTGCACAGTCGTGTCTGACTCTTTGAGACCCCATGGACTGCAGCACTCCAGGCCTCCCTGGTCACCACCAGCTCCCAGAGCTTGCTCAAACTCGTGTCCACTGATTCCGTGATACCATCTAACCATCTTGTCCTCTGTCGTCCCTTTCTCCTCCTGACCTCAATGTTTCCCAGCCAGCATTAGGGTCTTTTTCAATGAGTCTGCTCTTCGAATCAGGTGGCCAAAGTATTGGAACTTCAGCTAGAGGTAGAGAAGATAAAAGAAAATCAAATAGATAAGCAAGATCAGGTCAGGGAGGAAGAATGGTGAACAGCAATCAAAAGACTTAATGTAAATCCTGGATTTAGCTTTAACTAGCATTGGCCTTGGGCTGATCTGTCACACTCTGTCTCAATTTTCTTTCAGCTTTAAGATCCTGTAATTTATTATTTATTAGGTTAAAAACCTAGGATTCATGTATTTATGAATACTTGTTGAGTTGTTATTTTCAAATGTGCCTGGCACTTCTTGGAAATCCCCACCCTGAAGTGGTAACACAGAACTTTCAAGTAAGGTGGTCTTTAGTTTCCGATTTCTCATGTAGATATTACAGTCTTTAGACATCTTAACTAGAGCTGACTGTATGCATCTCTGAATTGGAACTTCGTATGTTCTGGAGGATGGATTTGTCCAGGGCATGGTTTGCAGCAAGGAGTTTGGGTTAGTTCTTGCTCTAAGTCAACTCCTTGTCAGCCCCTCATTTCTGCTCTGGAATGTGGATCTTTTCTGTTTCACCTTCTGTCATTCTCTAACCTCCATTCGGTTTCACATTTGATCAATCAGCAGAGAAAATCAGGAACATAGCATTCTCCAGGTCAGTGATTCACAAGCTTTAATGCATCAAAAATCACCTGAGATCTTAGTAACAGCAGTTTTGAAGTGGGACCCATACCTCTGCATTTCTAATAAGCCTCAGGGAAGAACTAGGCTGCAGTCTCACAAACCACAGTTTAAGTAACAAGGAGCTAAGTCAGTCTAGAAAGGAAGTGAGAACAAGGTGTTCCTTAAGCACAATAGCCTACTGGGGCATTCTTGCCGCAACTGGTCAAATTCAACTAACTGAGCAGTAACAGGTCAAAAATATAATCATTTCTTTTCTTGCCCTTCACCTTGCCCTGGAGCATTTTTCCCTCTCCCAGGCAAAATGACTCAAATTCTCAAAGGCTCCTGCTGTCTTAAATCTCAAGGTGGGTAATCAAGAATGAGGTTTTAAGCAATCAGCAGTAGAGAGAAAAAATAGAGGAAAAAAATGAAACACCCACACACTGAGAACAGAGAAATCAAGAAATCACTTGGAGGGACCAAAAAAAAAAAAAAGTATCCTTTGCTTCTACAATCCCCAAATTTTAATTTTTAAATTTCTCCCCAATTTTAGTTAAATTAATAACATGCTTATCGTTAATAATTTGACCAGCAATGAAAATAATAACATAAAAATTACCTAAAATCCTTATTTTTACATATACTACTGCTAATATATTAGAAAGCATACTTCTATGTCAGCCTGACTGTACACACACACACACACACACACCCTATTTAATTTTACATAATTAAATGCATTTTTCATGTTGTATTACAAATTGTCTATTTTTACAAAATAAATTTACCTATTAATGTCTTACTGCTAGTACTTTATTGAATAAATTTGAAGTATAACTTTGGAGTAATTGCTTTTAGCAAAGTCCTGTAGGTCCACTGCCCCTTATGAAAGTGGGAGTGTTAGCTGCTGAGTCGTTTCCAACTCTTGCGACCCCGTGGACTGCAGCCCACCAGGCTTCTCTGTCCATGGGATTCTCCAGGCAAGGATACTGGAGTGGGTAGCCATTCCCTTTACCAGGGAATCTTGCCGACCCAGGGATCAAACCTGGGTCTCCTGCTTTGTAGCTGGATTCTATACTGTCTGAAAGAATGCCTGTCTCTTAGTTTAATTCTTGAGCAAAAATGTAGGCTGAGTAGTATATTCTTCAGTAATACTTTTCCTCTGGTTTGTTTTTAAATTTTTTTTTTTATTTATTTAGGCTGTGCTGGGTCTTTGTTGCTTTGCTCGGGCTTTCTCTAGTTGGGGCAAGTGGGGGCTGCTGTTCCTTGTGGTGCTCAGGCTTCTCATTGTGGTGGCCTCCCTTGTTGCGGAGCACAGGCGTTAGGGTGCACGGGCTTCAGTAGCTGGGGCCTGTGTGGCCAGCAGTTGCGGCTCGCAGGCTCTAGAGCACACGTAGAGGAGTTGCGGTGCACAGGCTTAGTTGCCATGCGGCACGTGGGATCTTCCCGGATCAGGGACTGAACCCGTGTCCCCAGTACTGGCAGGCAGATTCTTATCTACTGTGCCGCCAGGGATGTCCTCTGATTTTTATAAATGTTTCTATATCATCCTCTGGAATTTAATAGCAGTGAAGCCAACAGCTTCCATCTTCCTAGACAGTTTTTATGTTTTAAACATACACACTTTTTCTCGAATCCACTGTTACTGGGTGTTCCTATTACATGCAGACAAAACTGTCCTATACAAGGTTAAATCAGTTTTTCTATCCACCAGCATTTTATGAGCACCCATTTCCCCACACTATTGCTGACACCGAATATTGTTAGTCTTTTAAACATTTTTTCAATCTAGAGGACAAAATTGGTATCTCATTGTTTTAAATTTTAGTTTTCATTGTTGATGAGGTTGACCCACTTTGCATACACTCATATCATTTTTTGTTTTTGACTTACGATTGATATCTATTCAAACTCTAGGAGATAGTGAAGGACAGGGAAGCCTTGCATGCTGCAGTCCTTGGGGTTGCAAAGAGTTGGCCAGGACTGAGCAACTAAACAGCAACAAGCATCAGTTACATATTTTCTATTGGGTTGTCTTTAGGGCCTAGAAAACACTAGGATTTTTAGGAGCAGGCTACATTGCTTCTTTTTCTCTTTCTGTGTTTCTTAAGGCTGTAGCAAGCATATGGTAGTTTCGGTGTTCATTAACACCTTTACCAGGCGGTAGATTGAAGGAAGAAGAGAAGATGAACTCCGGTCCATCCATCTGTGGTCTTGTTGCACGAATCTCACCACCCTCGCATGCATTGCTAAAGAACTTTTTGAATTCATAGTGCAAAGTAGAATTGCTTCTCAAATGGTTCTGAAAAAATGGTTCTTATGCGATCCAAGTGTAATGCTCAAGTGAAAAGAGTAGAGACCAAAAGTAAAATAGCATATTCCTCTCACCAAATAAACACAGGGCATGCATGCGCTTGTTACAGCTATAGGCGTGTTTAAAAACAATACATACTTAAAAAATACGTACTGGAAAGCACTGCTTTCTATTGCTATGTGCAGTGGACAATACGTGATGCTAATGAATATATACCGGCTTTGTTATTCAGTTGCTAAGTCGTGACTGACTCTTTGTGACCCCATGGACTGTAGCACGCCAGGCTCCTCGGTCCTCCACCATTTCCCCAGAGTTGATCGAATTCATGACCGTTGAGTCAGTGATGCTGTCCAACCACCTCATCCTCTGCCACCTCCTTCTGTTTTTCTCTTCAATCTTTCCCAGCATCAGGGTCTTTTCCAATGAGTTGGCTCTTGGCATCAGGTGGCCAAGATATTGGAGCTTCAGCTTCAGCATCGATCCTTCCAATGAATATTCAGAATAGATTTCCTTTAAGATTGACTGGTTGGACCTCCTTGTAGTCCAAGGGACTCTCAAGAGTCTTCTCCAGCACCACAGTTTGAAAGCAATGATTCTTTGGCACTTAGCCTTCTTTATGGCCCAACTCTCACAAAGTAATAAATATGGTTCTTTGTATTCTAAAGTTCCTATTTATAGTCGAACTTCCTTATTCATGGCCTCTTTCCCCTCCAGCCTTAGCTAGACCTAGTTAATTCAATTTTCAGAGCAAAGAGATACACCTTTTTTCTTCAAGCTGTTATATCTTTTTATTTTTATTATGTTGAACCAGGGGAGGATGGGGAAGGCACTCAGTACTTCAGAGTCTGGGAGGCTGTCTTTTCATTTATAGAGAAAGCAAAAAAAGTGAAGTTTTATTCTTTTTTAATTTTGGTATTTAAATTTGTGATAAAGATGGCTATTCATAGGCTATTTTGGCTTTAGAAACTGTGAATTTTTCTATTATGTAAGTTTTCAAGTATCTACTGAGTTCTTGCAAGGTTTCTATAGAATCATAGCACTGCAGAGCTGGAAGGGATTTTTACAGTCCCTCTAGAAAAATTCATTACCCATTGTAAGAACCCTTTGTGTGTGCATACTTCAGTCAACTTTATGGACTGTAGCCCGCCAGGCTCCTCTGTCCATGGGAATCTCCAGGCATGAATACCGGAATGGGTTGCCATTTCCTTCTCCGGGGATCTTCCTGACCCAGAGACGGAACCCTTGTCTCTTGCATTTCCTGCATTGGCAGGTGGGTTCTTTACCACTAGTGCCACCTGGGAAACCCTACGAATCCTTTCTAGAACATCACTATTAGGTGATGATCTGACTTTGTCTTGAACACCTGCAGTGATGGGAGCTCACTTTAGCTAAAAGCAGATGGTTTCACCATCTCACGCTGGTCAGAATGGCTGCTATCAAAAAGTCTGCAAACAATAAATGCTGGAGAAGGTGTGGAGAAAAGGGAACCCTCTTACACTGTTGGGAATGCAAACTAGTATAGCCACTATGGAGAACAGTGTGGAGATTCCTTAAAAAACTGAAAATAGAACTGCCATATGACCCAGCAATCCCACTGCCGGGCATACACACTGAGGAAACCAGAATTGAAAGAGACTCATATACCCCAATGTTCATCAGAGAACTTTTTACAATAGCTAGGATGTGGAAGCAACCTAGATGTTCGTCAGCAGATGAATGGATAAGAAAGTTGTGGCACATAAACACAATGAATATTACTCAGTTATTAAAAAGAACACATTTGAATCAGTTCTAATGAGGTGGATGAAACTGGAGCCTATTATACAACGTGAATTAAGTCAGAAAGAAAAACACCGGAACACATGTAAGAATTAAAGATTTTAAAATTTAAAAAAAAATTAGAAAAAAAAAATAAAAAGCAAAATGCTATAAATATAAAGCACAAAAAAAAAAAAGAAAAACACCGATACAGTATATTAATGCATGTATACAGAATTTAGAAAGCTGGTAGTGATGACTGTACATGTGAGACACCAAAAGAGACATAGATATAAAGAACAGACTTTTGGACTCTATGGGAGAAGGAGAGGGTGGGATGATTTGAGAGAATAGCATTGAAACATGTATATTACCATCTGTGAAATAAATGACCAGTCCAAATTTGATGCATGAAACAGGGCACTCAAAGCCGGTGCACTGGAACAACCCAGAAGGATGGGATGGGGAAGGAGCTGGGAGGGGGTTTCGAGATTGGGGACACATGTATACCTGCGGCTGATTCATGTCAATGTATGGCAAAAACCGCCACAATATTGTAAAGTAATTACCCTGAGGAACGCGGGGCTGGAGGAAGCACAGGCTGGAGTCAAGATTGCCGGGAGAAATATCAATAACCTCAGATATGCAGATGACACCACCCTTATGGCAGAAAGTGAAGAAGAACTAAAGAGCCTCTTGATGAAGGTGAAAGAGGAGAGTGAAAAAATTGGCGTAAAGCTCAACATTCAGAAAACTAAGATCACGGCATCTGGTCCCATCACTTCATGGCAAATAGATGGGGAAACAGTGGAAACAGTGTTAGATTTTATTTTGGGGGACTCCAAAATCTCTGCAGATGGTGATTGCAGCCATGAAATTAAAAGACGCTTACTCCTTGGAAGAAAAGTTATGACCAATCTAGATAGCATATTCAAAAGCAGAGACATTACTTTGCCCACTAAGGTCCATCTAGTCAAGCCTATGGTTTTTCCAGTGGTCATGTATGGATGTGAGAGTTGATGCTTTTGAACTGTGGTGTTGGAGAGGACTATTGAGAGTCCCTTGGACTGCAAGGAGATCCAACCAGTCCATTCTGAAGGAGATCAGTCCTGGGTGTTCATTGGAAGGACTGATGCTGAGGCTGAAGCTCCAGTACTTTGGCCACCTGATGCAAAGAACTGACTCATTTGAAAAGACCCTGATACTGGGGAATATTGAGGGCAGGATGAGAAGGGGACGACAGAGGATGAGATGGTTGGATGGCATCACCAACTCAATGCACATGAGTTTGAGTGAACTCCAGGAATTGGTGATGGACAGGGAGACCTGGCATGCTGCGGTTCATGGGGTCGCAAAAAGTCGGACACGACTGAGCAACTGAACTAACTGAATAAAATAAATAATTAAAAAAATAAAAGCAGATTTCATGAAATGAACAAATGTACATTATAGCAATTTGTTTTACCTTCCAGTAATATTCCTTGTTGGATCCTAATATTACCCTCTGGAGCAACTAATCTGTTCACTCTTTCAACATGTTGCTGTTGTTCAGTTGCTAAGACATGTCCAACTCTTTGTGGCCTCATGGATTCTAGCCCACCAAGCTCCTCTGTCCATAGGATTTCTCAAGCACAGATACTGGAGTGGGTTGCTGTGCCATCCTCCAGGGGATCTTCCTGACCCTGGAATTGAACCCGTGACTCCTACATTGCAGTCATATTCTTTACTGCTGAGCCACCAGGGAAGCCCCCTGCTAACATGACAGATGGTCAAAGTTTTGAAGCTCATTATTGCATATCCATTCAGTTTTCCATTTCCAAGGTTAATACTACAAGCTTGTTCTGTCAGTCCTCATGAGCTCTGGCTTCCAGATTGTGTTATTCTGGCAATGCTACTTTATATGCACTTCTGTTATTAATGTCATCTCACAGAGCACTATCCTATTCTGAGACCCATGCCCCCAGACACAACCTAAAGAGCACAAAATCTTGAAATACTGGGACCTTGTCTAGAATCCTGGTGGTTAGAGATGGAAGATGGAAGTAGCTGTAGAGAATGATTAATGACCTAATGTTTCAGAGGAAGACATTGAGATCCAGAGAAACTATATGACTTGTCAAAGGGTCATCAAATAGTTAAGTGGCAGAATCAAAGTGACGATCAGATGACTGGAAGTGCAAAATTAAGCCTAGAGATCTCAATGGTAAGTGCATTCCTTTGTTTTTAAATTGAAGTATGGTTGATTTGGGCTTCCCAGGTAAAGAGCCTGCCTGCCAATGCATGAGACTTTAGAAATGCAGGTTCGATACCTGGGTCAGGAAGATTCCCTGGAGAAGAGAATGGCTACCCACTCCATTATTCTTGCCTGGAGAATCCCATGGACAGAGGAGCCTGGCGGGCTATAGTCCAAAGGGTTGCAAAGAATTGGACATGACTGAGGCAACTTTGCACAGCACATAGTTGATTTACAATGTTTTGATAGTTTGAGGTGTACAGCAAAGTAATTCAAATATTTATGTACATACATATTATATCGGAGAAGGCAATGGCACCCCACTCCAGTACTCTTGCCTGGAAAATCCTATGGATGGGGTCGCTAAGAGTCGGATATGACTGAGTGACTTCTCTTTCACTTTTCACTTTCCTGCATTGGAGAAGGAAATGGCAACCCACTCCAGTGTTCTTGCCTGGGGGAGAATCCCAGGGACGGGGGAACCTGGTGGGCTGCCGTCTATGGGGTCGCACAGGGTCAGACACGACTGAAGTGACTTAGCAGCAGCAGCACATGTATATTCTTTTTTGAATTTTTTTCTTTTATAGGTTGTGCTTCTGTAAATTCTGCTTAAGTCCCATGTCCTTTTTTCTTTTAATATTTTTAATAGACACATAGCGGCTCTTTATCACTTAACATCACTTTGGGGAAATCATATTTGTTGTAAATATTTTTCTCAAAAATTTTTCTGATATTTTGGATATTCAAACATTTAATTTTTGTATAGTCATACGTTTCAGTCTTTCCATTTGAATTCTGTTTTTCAGCAACCAAACCACAGAGGAGTCAGAAATGTACTTATATTAAACACAGATAGAAAGGAGAAGCTTTCACCAGCCTCAGGCTTGCAGTGACAAATATTTTAGTCACCTTTTGAATAAGATATGAGTGATAGTTTTTAAAAAGAGAAATGTGGAAGAGAAAAGATGTTAAATGGCATTTTAGCATAAGCCACTCCTTATAAACAAGAAATACAGATAAGGAGGGGGGAGGCTAAGGTTGGGGCATACCTGTTTAAGATCAGATGCTTGAAAACTCACCTGAATGGGTCCTAGGAAACTATTACCAGTGTATATGGACCTCCTCATCAGAGTGATATTTGGATATTGCTAACATTACTCCTTCCAAGAAGCTAATATAAGAAGAAAACAGTGAACCTGAATTTCAGAGATTATTGAGCAAACCATGACCTAAGTTTGAGCAAGCAGCCCATGATGTGTTGTTCAGGAACTGAAGATGCTATGTTAATGGTGCCGAGCGTGTTAGCGTGAATGTGACCACAGAGATCTTTCTAATCTGTGTGTGAGCACCGCCTACTGGCCACGGTTGGACAGTTGGACCCTGGAAAAGGATGAAAGCATCAGTCCACACTCAAAATACCATAGTCTTTAAAGTCATAGGGCTTTCTGCAGATTATAGTGATGACTCACTGATGTAAGAGATTTTTTCTTTGAAAGTGTCTTGAAATACAAGGTTTTAGGAATCATTTTTGTAAAGCAGAGCAAGTGTAGAGAAAAGTTATTCTCATGAACTGTTTGCAGGAGCATAGATTGGTTTTATCTTTAGGAAGTACACTTTAGTAATGTATATCAAAGATCGAACTCCCAAATTCTATTGTTAGGAATTTATCCTAAATAAGTAATTAGAAAATTTAATAGAGATATATTGCAAGGGTCTTCTTCAGAGCATTCAGAAGTAAAAAATGATGAGGGGAAAAACCAAACTAAACCCCATCTCTGTGAAGAGATCATTTATAACATCTATGGAATACTATGCAGCCATTAAAAGGAGGTATGCGTTTTTGCTTGCTTAATATGGAAAGATACCTATGATTTTTCACTAGGTGACCAATGCTAATCTTTAACAGCCCCTAATGTGCTGCAGACTTGGGGTCAGGCTACCTCATTTCACATGTTGACTTTGCCACCTCTTAGCATTTGGCTTTGGCTTTTTTTTTTTTGCTTGTTGTTTTCAAAATTTCTTCATCTCTAAATTGGAAATAATAGTACTTACCTTTTGAATGGCTTTTAGAGTTAGAAAGAAATTCAAATAAAGTTCTGAAGCACACTGCACCTAGGATAAAGTCAGTTATTCTCATTGTGCTTTTATGTTCATATATGAAGTTCATGTGTACATATCTAACTACAAACAGAAGCCCAGAAGGATATACCAACATAATGGTAAAATGTACTTCATAATGTTAGGATTAAATGTAACTTTTCTACATTTCCTTTATACCTTTTTATACCTTCTAATTTTTACTTTGAATATGAATTATGTATAAAATAATTAAAGCTATTTCTACATCAAAAAAGAAAAGTAACCTTCTTATACTGCAAGAACAGTAAGAATATTGTTAACAGCATGCTTGTTTACCTGAAAGGGATCCAATCGGAAAGTCCATATTGTATTTAGGGTATCATATCATAATAGGCTTGGTCAATGGCCTTTGTATTTACTGAAAATCTTACTTTTCTACTGAAATTCTTATTTTTCTAGCATGAAGTAGCCATAACAGTTGGGGAGACAAATTGAATTCTCCAAAGGAATACTTTCCTTGTAATCTGTATGTTTTAAAACAAGGTTAAAACGTGTATTGTTGATGTGCATGTGATTATTATAATAATGAAATCCAACTGAACGCTATTTATACATAATGCTCTTCTGTCATCTGCCATTCATGGAGAGGAAGACATAAAGGAAGAGAAGGAAAGAGGTCATACATGCCTAAATGATTTCATTAAAAAAATTTTTTTTTATTGTGGTAAAAGCCACATAATATAAAACATGCTATTTTAACTATATTTAATTGTACAGTTTAGTGGTGCTAAGTACACTCACATTGCTGTGAGTACACTTAAAACTTACATCCTTATCCATCTCCCCAATTTTTCACTTTCCTAAATGAAGCTCTGTTCCAATTAAACACTAAGTCCCCATTCCCTCTCCCCTCACCCCTGGCCCCTACTAGTGTATTTTTCTGACTCTGTGAATTTGACTATTCAGGGTACCTCATAGCAATGAAATCAAACAGTATTTGTCTGCACCTACTGTATACTGAAATTTAAATGACTGATTTTTATCCTCAGTGTTATCTCATTTGAATTTTGATGTCAGAATGTTGACATAAGCAATTATTTTAACATGAAGTTCCCAAGGTTTCATCTGTGTTTCTCTGAAGCATCCTATTTCACAATACTCACTTAGCAAATCTTACTGTCTGCACATTCCCTCACACTCAAACTTGGCAGCAAGAAGCAATTTTTTTCAAGATCACCCTTTGTAAAAACTCTGTGCTTTTACAACCCGAAGGACAATCCTTTCATAAAATTATTAACCATCTTATGGATCAGTATCACAGTTGGGTTTCTATGATTATTAAAGTTCACGGTAGAACATGGACTTACCCATTCGACCATATGCAAGAATTCATTTTGTTTCCCATCAAGCAAATTATCCTGACTATCCAGGTTAGGTGGCAAAATGTCTCCTTCCCTGAGCCCCTTTAAATAATTAATAGGAGCTTGCATGGCCACTGGAACTATGGATTTGGTATAAGATCTGAAGAATTTATGTGAGAGGTGGTGAAATAGACCCAGACTGATGAGAGCTATGAAGAGTGATCCACACCACTCCTCCCATTAAAGGGCAATGTTCCCAGGTGTGAGTAGAAGAGATCCTGACAAACACTGGCTAGCCTCCAAAAAACTCAGAGAAGCAAGGCTTGGAGACAAGCAAGATCTATTTGGCAGGATTTGCATCCCACCAGTTAAGCTCCATTGCAAGATGTCAAATGGACATCATCAACTCATGTGTCAGCTCCATTTATACTGACTGCCCCTTTGAGAAAAGCTTAGAGCTGTTATTGGGATGAGCAGTAGGTTTGGCAGATAAAATACAGGAGGCACAATTAAAACCGAATTTCAGATAAACAATGAATGGTTTTCTAGTGTAAATCAGTTCCAAATTTACTCAGGACATAGTAATATGGCAAAATTATGTGTGCTTTGTTCAAATTTAACTGGGCATCTTCTATTATTTTATTTCCATATCTGGAAACCATATGGATTAGCAAAGAACACACTAATCATTGGTTTTGTCTGCTATGATTATTGAAAACAAAAATGGTGATTAAGCACTCGTAGGACATGCAGGGTTTTCTACTGTGTAGCATCTATCCATAACACATGGAGAAATAACATGGACAAAACTGATGGCTGGGGCTGCTGTGGTGTGCACATTTTGCACACCCACCCCACCCCCACCACCCCGGCCAGTACTCAAGACAGCTCAACCAACAGTGTAAATTTATTCTAAAAACATTGCTTACTCTCCTTGTTCACCGGAACCCGAAGAATTGTTAACAAGGACACATAACATATCTCTCACAAGCTCATCTTCATGTTGACCTGACTATAACTCATATGGGCAGCAATAAGTTGCCTCTGGACAATCTGTATATCACATATCCTGGCAAAGATAAAACATTTATTTTAGGTTAAGCCATATAAAACTGCCATGTTCATACATTTCAAAATGGTTAGAATCAGGGTCTTCGACGGTGGTCCAGTGGGTAAGACTCTGTGCTCCTGATGCGAGAGGCCTGGGTTAGGTCCCTGGTCAGAGAACTGGATTCCACACATCTTCACATGTGCACAGTCAAATAAATGTCAAGTAATGAAGACCTGGCAGTGTCAAATAAATAAATCATTTTTTTAAATGGCTAGAATCCTAGCAATTTTAAATGTGAACAGCTCTGAAGAATCAAAGCGAATGCTTCCCTCTGAAACAGACTTGCCTCAGGAGGCAGTAGGGGAAAAAAGTTCAGGGGTTCCTACTGTGCTCTGTGAGCCTCAAGATAATTTGCATTATGAATTCAAAATAAGTAGTCATGAAGCTCTAAAATCAGAGCGGTATATATAGAGATGTAAAACACAAGCGTTTAATAGAAACCATGATGTCTACAATGAATAGTAGATTGGATATGGAAAAAATAAGCTTTCTGAAATGGAAGAGAAACTCAAGAATTTTTCCTGAAATTAGATATTAAGACTATTCCTGGAAGTATAGAGATAAAAATGGAAGGGAGGAAGAAAAGGAAAAGGGGGGAGCAAGGCAAAGCATAATTAGGAGCTCACACTGATGCAGAACTGAATTTCCAAGGAGAGGCTGCTGCTGCTGAACCCGAAGCGGTGATCAAAGAAGAGAAAAGAACATTTTCCAGAATGCTGGAGCCTGCAGATGAGAAGAACTCACCACGTACCAATGATAAACAATGCAGACGCCTACTGGTATTTTATGCACAAAGGTGATGAAGGACGCACTTGAGTCTCTGTCAGGCTAGCCAGCTGAGCAAGAAATCAACATAGAAAATTGGAAAATGTGCAAGAAACAAGAAATGGCAATGTCCGCATGCACTGAAACTATCTAATCCTAGAGATACCTCTAACTTACAGAAGCATGTGCATACAATGAAATAAAAAATGTCAGAAGTTCCTAACAGGGGAACGATATACTATTAAAAGATTAATAATTAAACAACTTATTGAATAACAACTGCATAAAAGTAAGGCTGGGTCTAAAATTCCAGAGGAGGTAATTCTCATATTTTTCATCTCAACCAGGAGTAATTGAAAGATTTTTTTTTCCTTTTCAATGTTGACTTTACAGTGTAGAGAAAAATAAATTTTAAAAAATGTGATCACTAAGAAAACACAGCAATATAAAGATAAAGTACAAGAGAAAGAGAGAGAGAGACAGAAACAGTACATTTGGTAAAAGACTAAAAACAGAAAGAAATAGCAATGAGGAAACATGCTAGAAGGGTACATGGTTTTAATGCCTTGTTAAGTCTCTCAAATTAGAGGGAAAATAAAATCCAGAATCAAATTATGTGGAGCATTGAAGCCATAGATTTAAAGTAGTAGGACATGGCTAAGTCAAAAATAAAAGTAATGGACAATAATTTGGGGGGTAAATGTAATTAAACTAAATAGCAATGGCACCCCATTACTCATGTCTGGAGGGTCCCATGGGCAGGGGAGCCTGGTGGGCTGCAGTCCATGAGGTCGCTATGAGTCGGATATGACTGAGCGACTTCACTTTCACTTTTCACTTTCATGCATTGGAGAAGGAAATGGCAACCCACTCCAGTGTTCTTGCCTGGAGAATCTCAGGGATGGGGGAGCCTGGTGGGCTGCCATCCATGGGGTCGCGCAGAGTCGGACACGAATGAAGCGACTTAGCAGCAGCAGCAGCGTGCACATATGGAGCTTCCCAGGTGACTCAGTGGTAAAGAATCAGCCTGCCAATGCAAGAGATGCAGTTTTGATCCCTGGGTGGGAAAGATCACCTGAAGTGGAAAATGGCAACCCACTCCAGGATTCTTGCCTGAAGAATCCCATGGAGAGGAGCCTGGTGGGCTGTAGTTCATAGAGTTGCAAAGAGTCGGGCATGACTGAGCACGTGCACACACACACACACACACACACACACACACACACACACACACACACTCTTGCACATATAGATACATATATTAGGAAAGATACAAGCCAGGTATTATTAGTGGTTATCTCAGGGTGTAGATTAATGTGAGCTTTGCTTCTGCAATGTTTCTTCTTTATATTTATTGATATTTGCTGATTTTTTCCACAGTGACATGTTCTCTTTTATCATTCAAAACAGTTATGGTTACCTCTACCTAAAAATGAATTTAAAGAATAAGAATAAGCCAGTCTCAACATTGCCACATTTGTAAGGTGTTACTTTCTTTAATATATGTTAAGTTTTCAAATCAATCAGAGAGAAAAAAAAAGATGAATGGTTGTTTTAAATTTTGGGTAAATGGATAGTTTAAAGCAGAGATGCAAATGTTCAATGATTTGGGGTATTACAGTTTTAGTTTTTAAACACATGCATGTCATGGTGGTATAGTCACTAAGTCATGTACGACCTCTTGCAACCCCATGGACTGCAGCCCGCCAGGCTCCTCTGTCCATGGGGATTCTCCAGGCAAGAATACTGGAGTGGGTTGCCATTTCCTTCTCCAGCGGAACTTCCTATCCCAGGAATTGAACCTGGGTCTCCTACATTACAGATGGATTCTTTACCGACTGAGCTATGAGGGAACATGCATATATATGCATTGCTAGAAGCCTTGAAAGGAATGTTGTAAGATGTTCACAATGGTTTTGTTAATTAGCTTCTGTATATCTATCTGTGTTCTCTAGAAATGAGCATGTATTATCTGTATAATCATAAAATACTGTGAAAGAAAATAATCTCTCATAGGACAAGAAAAAAAAAAAAAAGAGCAATGTGTCCTGCAACTGAAAGTAAGTTTGTGGAATTTGAACAAACTTGCTTAAAGCTAGAGAAAGATTAGATCTGGGATTGCTCCCATTCCTTTAGGATGTTCATCCGCCTTTCCCATCCCAGCCAAAGCCTCCATGAATGCCAGCTGGTCAGGAGCCTGGCTCTGTCTACCAGTTGAACAATTAGCAGCAGAAGTGAGATTAGAGGCCTGATGTGCTCTGAAACTTAAGCAGAATAGATCAGATCGTATTATTTGGAAGAATCTCTAGGAAGGCACATTCAATTGCTGGTGCCTTCCTGAGAGGTACTCTTCTTGGAGCTTTAAAATGATCATGCATTTTGCATCTCTTTTAAAAATCTTTTAATAATGTCTTTATTCAGAGACACCCTGAAGAAGAAAGTGGCAACCCACTCCAGTATTCTTGCCTGGAGAATTCCGTAGACAGAGGAGCCTGGCAGACTACAGTCCATGGGGTCGCAAAGGGTTGGACATGACTAACCAGCTAACACATTCAGGGACAAGATTGTCATCGGCATCTCTCCCTAGGGCTGACTGAAGTTCTCAGGTGTCCACACACCAATGAGAATGCAGTAGCAATCGAAAGGAAAATCATTCCTATCAAACCATGGGACTGGGTCTATCTTTTAGGAGTGGCAGACCCTGCGTGACCCTTCTCTGTGTGTACATGCCTTTCACCATGGGAAGTGTCAGGCCCTATATCCAAACCCACTGCCAGGAATTCCAAGTTCAGATGAAGACATTTTTCTGTTTTTATAAATAGCTAATTGAGAGCCTCAAATCTAAAGCTGTATATTTGTCTCTTCCCCAAAAGATTCACCAGCACAGATGGCAAATAAGCCAAAGATAGATGTATGTGAGTCCTAAAGAAAGAAATGAGATTTCTCGAGCTACTTCCATTTTTGCAGCAGGCATTACTAGAACCAGTTCTGTATTCCCTGCAAGCTCCTACAGAGCCTGCAGGTAGAGGAGGACATGAGCAAAAGTCATGCACGGATTCTTTAAAGTGGACACTGCTTTTTTCTAGGTCTCAGTAAAATCTTAATACGCAACACGGATAATTAGGTAATCAAATTCGGACACTCTATCCTAGGCAGTTCTCAGTTTAGAGCTCAGATGCCCAGATGTGCCTCCGACCAGAACAGGAGACCAGTCGTCTGTTAGCAGCCAGATGGGACAGCCAGAAGGGATAGAAAGACAATATCCCAGGTTTCGGAGAAGGTCGGGAAACATTTCCACAAAAGCGATAGTTGAGTAAAAAAACAGAAGCAGGCGTAACTTAGCGTTTAAGGAGCATTTTGTAATTCATAATACTTCACAAATATATTTCGGCTCCACCAGGACTTGTGAAGAAGGCTGAACTGGAAGTCTCCAATCCACAGATATGAAAATTTACTCGGAGAGGTTAAGTGACTTGCCCAAAGTCACACAGTTAGTAAATGTTGGAACTTCAAATTCTTTCTGTTACCTAAGAGTCATCATTTCCTTGCTAATTTTTTGTCTCTCTCCAGCTGGAAGATACTGAAATTGCTCATTAGGATTTCATCACTTTAGCTGGAGACTGCTGCTGCTGCTGCTGCTACTGCAGCTGCTACTGCTGCTTAAATACCTCTACAGATGCCTATATGATTGCAGAGGGACATGATATGAAATAACAGAAGAATAAGACCTTTTGGGGGCTTTAGCTTAGATATCCTACCACGATTATAAAGATTTCAGATTTGTGTTTTGTCTTTACAGTTCTTAGTTTCTTTGCAATCTCAATTTATAAAGCCATGCTTGTTTGAAATATGAATACAAATTCATAATTACATTCAAGAAGATGCACCATATTTTATCCCAAGACTGCATACTCTGGCAGACCAAATATACTCATAAGATTGAAGGTACCCACACATGAGAAGCTCAGACATTGTTTTCTCTTTAAAATTCAGCTATCACTTTATGGGGACATACACTCAGATAAAAGGAGGTTGGGATTAATACGCCAATTTCAGTAGTTATTTCTAAAGCAGACTTGGATGGGTTAAATCAGGTAGGTGTACAGACACAGTTTTCTCTGCAAGATTGGAGAGAAGATAGGAGGTGGAATGGGGGCGGGGTGCTAAGAAACAGATTGGGTAACTGGACTCATGATTTTCTCTAAAGGCAACCCTGAGTACATGTCCCTGGTAAGCATGACTCAAGAGAAAAAGGTGTTCAAACACCTTGATCCATGTAAAAATAATTTCACAACAGGTTATAGAAAAATTAAAAAATGAAATCACATCCTCAAGCATTTAAAAGAAATTACAGTACTAAAATACATAAAACCTGAGCTGCCTTCTCTGTAGTAACAGGTGTAAGAGACAGGCATATATTAATTCATAATTTATGCTATAACTGTTCCCTCAACTGAAACTATTGTTGCTAGCATATTTGAAATAATCATGACAACCGAAACAGATAAAAATCAGACTACTTAGACTTTTATCATATAAAGTATATATTTTTTAAAAATTACAGTCTCAGTGTCCCTTTGTTGTTATTTAGTTGCTCAGTTGTGTCCAACTCTCTGAGAACCCATGGACTGTAGCCCTCCAGTCTTCCCTGTCTTTCACCATCTCCCAGAGCTTGCTCAAACTCTTGTCCACTGAGCTGGTGATGCCATCCAACAATCTCATACTCTGTCATCCCCTTCTTCTCTTGCCTTCAATCATCTTTCCCAGCATCAGGGTCTTGTCCAATGAATTGCATCAGGTGGCCAAAGTATTGGAGCTTCAATCTCAGCATCAGTCCTTCCAATGAATATTCAGGATTGATTTCCTTTAGGATTGACTGCTTTGATCTCTGTGCAGTCTAAGGGACTCTCAAGAGTCTTCTCCAACACCACAGTTCAAAAGCATCAATTCTCAGCCTTCTTTAGGGTCCAACTCTTACATCCATACATGACTACTGGAAAAACCAGAACTTTGACTAGACGGACCTTTGTTGGCAAAGTAATATCCCTGCTTTTTAATACGCTGTCTAGGTTTGTCATAGCTTTTCTTCCAAGGAGTAAGCATCTTTTAATTTCATGGCTGCAGTCACCATCTGCAGTGATTTTGGAGCCCAAGAAAATAAAGTCTATCACTGTTTCTACTGTTTCCCTATCTATTTGCCATGAAGTAATGGGACCAGATGCCATGATCTTAGTTTTTTGAATGTTGAATTTTAAGTCATCTTTTTCACTCTCCTCTTTCACTTTCATCAAGAGGCTCTTTAGCTCCTCTTCACTTTCTGCCATAAGGGTGGTATCATCTGCGTATCTGAGGTTATTGATATTTCTCCTGGCAATCTTGATTCCAGCTTGTGCTTTATCCAGCCCAGCATTTCACTTAGAAGCTACTGTAGTTAGCCCTGGGGTTTTCTTTTTTTTGTTGATACCATAGGATTAGAACAATAAAACATTATTTTGTCATTATGCATGGATTTTATATTTGGGTTTTAAAAGTACTAAAAATCTCATCCTTTGGAAGGAGAACATATCCTTTTCTGACAACAGTGATCTGGGGCAAAAAATAGCGCCACCATATTGTAACAAAATACCGCCCCTTTTACTCTTCACAAGTCGTCTCCTCTCTCTCATAACTCCCGCTGACATGGGAATCTTCAGAGCGATGATAACCCCTCAAATGCAGTGTTCTGATGACCCACCCTAAGACTTGTCTGGTTTGTGAGGAGTGGACAGGACACAGACTCCACAGAGTCAGAACACAGCTGGCATCCTCCCATCCCCTCCTTTCTTACTCTCTTGCTGCCCACGACAAAAAAGATGCCAACTCAAGATCCTATTGGGTTGTTTGTTGATTCCTGCCCAAGGTGTCCACCCTGAACCCTGAAACTGCCTTTTCTCAAGAACGTTGATGCCTGATGGCAGAGGCCACTGATGGCCACCCTCAGCTACATGAATGAAGTAATAGCAGTAACAATAATAATAACAGAGATAACTAGCATTTATAAAGCACGGGCTGTACTGGGCACTGTTATGCCCGCTTTATACTATCAACTGTTTAGTCTTTGTAATAACCCAATATTGTGGTCCTCATGTTTCTTGTTTCTCTGCCATCACTGGTTCCAATACTGCTGATAACTTTCTCCTTCATTTTGGGGGGAAATTTTGCAGCAATTGCTCGCTTGGGTTTTGTTATTTTCATTTCAGTCCCTCTGTTCTAAGGGAAGAGTTGGAAGATAATTTTCTCCCACTTGACTCAGAGTTTTCTCTCCATTTCCCATGAATCAAAGTTGTTTGCCTGGAATTTAAGAATGGAATATCCCCTCTGGGGTTTTTCACAGATCCTGAACCCCAGTACTCCTGCTACATAGTAATAAGGAAGGAAAACTGTAGTACTAGCTGGAGAAGGTGTTGGTGCTTATTCAAGAACAAGGAACCTCCTATAATTCCCCATCTTGAGACTCATCACACTTTTATAGTAATTACTTGCTTCGTGTATATTTTACTGTTGGACTGTAAGTACTGCCACGTGAATGAAAGAATAGTAATAACATAATAACAGAGATAACTAGCGTTTATACAGCATGGGCTGTACTAGATACTGTTATGCCTACTTTATATTAACAATTTGTTTTGTCTTTGTAATAACCCAATGTTGCCAATTGCAAATGAGGAAACTGAGGCACAGAGCGATTCAATTAGTAAGTACTACAGCCAGAGCCAGAGTCTCAGTTTAATCAAATGAAAATAAGTTGTTAGCTGAAACCTTAACCTTCCCAGGGTAAAAGTCACATTATTTCTTGATTTCTTATCATTCTAAAGAACAACATTGTGAAAATGTCCACACATAGAGGTCAGTTAATTTAAAAATTGCTTAAAAAAATAAGAATTCTTTCATTCAAACCCTAGCTGATTGGGACTTTTTGTTCATTATTGTTTGATTGCATTAAATATGATATATTTAATTTTCATAAATGTATATATATGTAAATTTCTGAATCCTTCTTTGGGTAGATGCAATCCAAATCCATTGTAATTGACCTGATGCTGCTAACATCTTCCTATTATGGTCAAGATGGCAACTATTACGGATTGTTGTATACAGCATGCTTACAGAGAATGGTGTATATTTATGCTATAGAATCACTTCCACATTTTCCCAAATCAATTCAACATTCATTTGTTGAGAGTTCACTGGGCCCCAGAATTACTGTCAGGCACCTCCTTGTGCGAGGTGCATTTATAATGCCAGGATCCATGCAGGCTGGCTGGCTGCAATTTAAGCTGAATCCTCCCAGAGTCTGCAGGCTGTGTTGCTATTGTCAGGATGCAAAAGGCAAGCTCCTTCTCAAATTATTTCTTGGACCATTTGTCTCGAGTAGATAAAGGTTCCAATGTTCTTACATCTCAGTTGGAAAGCCTCTTTTTCTTTGATTTCCTCAAATGTGGAATAGTTTACTACCAGCTCCCATCTCCTGTTCCCCCGCTGGGGTTCTGAACTCAGTCAGATAATATTTGCAAAGCACTTTGTGCTCAGAAGAAAGGCCACACTTAGAAGGGTAAGTATTATTCCCCTGACTGCACCCAGGGCAAATGTTGTCACCGGCCAAACTTTCTTCTGCCTTCATATGCCATGTACCAAAGGCATACGTAATAATGAGAAACTCACATTTCAAGCTCAAGCACAAATGAATAAAGCAACTGTTTTGCCCAATGGAACCTTGGAAGGCATGTGAAATAAAGCAGAAAGCAGAGGTTAGTTTCGCAAATTGTTAGAAAAAATCATCAGAGCACAGTATTCATGACAGGCAGTAAATCGCATTGGCCTTATCCAGGCTTACAGAGTATGCTTGTAACTCGCCACATGTTGCCTTTGCAAACAGTTTTCCTTTCTCTGCTCTGTTGAACTGGAGATTAAAAGAATCAATAAGATAACTGTTCAACCTCTCTTTGGATTTTAATGAATGACAATCACAAGACCATCATATCGCTACATCATTAACCACTTTTGAGAGTTCAACACATTTTTATCATGAACGATATTTTTATTATCATTCATCGCATAGGTTCCTGAGATACAGACATGAATAAAACAATGAGTGACTTCATTTATTAAATAAGCAGACATCAACTGAGCAATTTAATGACTTCAATTATTTTCACAGCCAAGCAATATTATCTGTAGCATGAGAAATGGATTTTCAATTGGCCATTAGCACAACTTTGAAACTATGTGCAGTGCTTTCTGTGGTGTCTGGCACATAGAATGTGTTCAACAAACGCTAACTTCTTTGGTTTCTTCTAAAAAACTGGAATCTTTGTCATGAGCTCCATGAGCAGACTTTCTTCTTCTTTTTTTTTTTTAATCATTCTACCTCCAGCATTCAGCACAGTTTCTGGCAAGAGGTAGATGATCCATAATATTTTCAGACTGAGTGAGCCCGTCACAGAGTGGTAAATGGACATTCAAATGATTTCTTAGCGCAGCTTACAGTGAGAGCCTAATCAATAAGGGAAAGCACAGGAAAACAAAATATAGGAATTTCTTTCAGTTCTGAGCCATCTTGTTATTATTTTTCAGTTATTATTTTATGGCTGTGGTTGCTAATGGATATTTCATCTCTTTTTAATGTTGATGAAATAAATCTAAATTTTCTTTAAAATGAGTACCAACAAAGGCATATTGTAACAGCTTTATTGAAATATAGTTCATATTCCATACCATTCACACATTTATGGTGCACAATTCAATGTCTTTTAGTGTATTTAAAGCATTCTATAGTCATCACCACAGTCAATTGTGAAACAGTGTCATCATTCCCCAAAAGACGTCACAGGCCTCGTAGCCATCCCTGCAGGCCTTCCTGCCCATCTCCCCTAGCTCTGTGCACCCATGATTCTGCTTTCTGTATCTGTGGATTTGACTCATCTAGACATTTCACATACAGGGAATTATTCTGTGCCTGACTCCTGCTATTAATACTTAGCATAATATTTCCAAAGTTCATCCTTGTGGTAGCATGCGCCAGTACCTCATTTCTTTTTATTGCTGAATAATATTCCATTGCATGAATATGCCACATTAAAAAAAAATCCATCATCAACTGATGGGCAGTTGGATTGTTTCCACTTTTTGGTTATTAGAATAGACCGTGCTGCTGTGAACATTAGTGTATGAGTGTTGTGTGGACATACTTTATTTTCTCACCCAGGAGTGGAAGGGCATACTTATAAATACAAGGAAAAGGAAACAAGTGAAACAAATGCCACATCCATTCATTTGCTAGAGGAAATGGGAGAATTTTAGGCAGAGGAGAAGGTGCATTGACTAGGAGTCTGTCAGGAGCCCAGGCACTAACTCTAGAGCTCTCAGTTCCGCCACTAATGCGGCGCGTGACCTGAAGGAGGGATGCCACCTCTGCTCTCTTGTGCATAAGTGGTTGGGCCCCAACCCTTATCTCAAAGGTCAGCTTGCATTGCAGGTACTCAAAAAATCTAATGTAACAGTGGCCCGGAGTCAGATTTAGTTGAAATTTAAGGCAAAATCCAAAAGTATTTGGTCAAAATAAATGAAAAAAAAAATAGTGTATATGAAGAACGTAACAGATAAAAATACTCCCTCCTTGCCTTTAAGGATAAATAAAAGTTTTATCAGAAAGAAGGAAAAAAGTATATTCTGATCATCTTAATAAGGGCTACCCAAGTGGTTTAGTGCTAAAGAATCACCTGCAGTGCAGGAGACACCGGTTCAGTCCCTGGGTCAGAAAGATCCTCCGGAATAGGAAATGGCAACCCATTCCAGTGTTCTTGCCTGGGAAATCCCATGGACGTGGGAACCTGGCAGGCTACAGTCCATGGGGTCACAGAGAGTTGAACATGACTGAGTGACAGCATGCACGCATGCATCTTTATAAAGCAGTGATAAGTGACTAAAGAGAATTAAGTAAACTTTGATGCATAAAAATAAAAGTCTTGCTTGTTAAACAGCACTATAAGAAATGCAGATAAAAATTGTATTTGCAAACCTACCTTTTTTTAATCTAACAAAACTCTTTCTTTAATTACAAAGAAAAAAGAACATGTTATGAAAATAATTGAAGATATAATAACTATCTCTAAGAAGGGGCTATGCAAGAAGTGTCTTACGATTTTATGAGGAAATGTCGAAAATTTAAAAATATCCACACGTAATATTTCCTTTGTTCACATTATCTAGTGATATTATCCAAGATCCCAGCAAAAGATGGCAAACAAATGGACTATCTTACCTTTCCTCTTACTCTTTCTTACTTAGCCTTTCTTACTCTCTCCTCTTAATTAAAAGCTGTCTTCACCCAGGGGTTTCCCCTCACCCTTTCTATTCTTTAATTTCACTTAATATTTTTTAACTTATTAAAATGTGGATAAGCAGAAATATAATAGAACCTGTATTTATTAAATGAGAATGTGGAAAAATGGTTAGACAGATTTCTGTTTAAAAAAATTATGCTTAGTCAGTGGCATAAATTAACATCCTCATGCCTACAGCATATGCCTTTTTCTTCCCATGTGCTCAGAAATAGGCCATCTTTGGAAGGTATGGGGGTGCTTTTCCTTCCCATATAGGTTCCAGGCGTCGCCTAAGTGACTTGCCTATCACTCTAGTAAGAAGAGAATGAGATGGTCTCACTACCATATTTATCCAAGCCTTAATGCTTCCCCGTCTTTAACACTCATACACACACACACACACACACACACACACACACACACACACCCTCTGGGTAAAGAGAAGTGGCAGACGGGGGCCGTGAAAGAAGAGGGTTGAAGAGGGTAAAGGTAATTCCACCCCACAGCCTGTGTGCTGTGCTCACCCCAGCTCGGCTCCATCTTGATTTTCTCAGTTCGTGAGTCTCACCTTCTTTGCCTTCACTTTTCCCTCTCCCATCACCCAACGGCCTCCATGGGTCATTGCCTCAAGCTGTCTGGTCACTTGAGACAGTCGAGTTAAGGTAGACGGGAAGTGGGGCTGGGAAAGCTGATCCAAATCCAGAGTACTTTAAGCATCATTTTGGGACTACTTTTTTTCATTTTTTAACACCAAAACATATGGCATTCGTTTTCTGAGAAACCAGGCATTTGGAAAGAATGATTTTGATATGAGGTTTTTAGCCTATCCAGAATAAATTTCAATCTTTTTCAAGCTTTCTTTCTATTCAAAACACATATTTTTTTAAAAACTGAAAAAAGTGAAAAATATTTATGTTAATCAACAATGGGATGGATAGATAATGGTATATTTTTATAGTTGACAGCTATCGCAATGAAAATGTGACATTGAGTCAAAGAATTCAGACACAAAATAACATATACTGATGATTGTACTTAAATAAAATTTAAAAAAAACCCAACAACTTGTAATGCATACTTAGATGGTGAAGCTATAATGAAAAACCAGGAAAGTGATTGCCATAAAACCCAGGATGATGGTTTCCTTTGCAGAGGAGAAAGTGGACAGTGATTGGAAAGTGGTATGAGGGTGCTTTCTAGGGTTTTAAAATCTTCTCTATTTTGACTTAGGAGGTAGTATCATAGGTATTTGGTGTGATAATTCCTTAAAGGTATAAGGAAGTTATAATTCCTTGGGAGTATAAGATAAGAAAGAAAACAAAACATACATTCACTTCTATTTGGAATAAGGTGTGTGTGTGTGCAGCGTGTTCAGTTGTGTCCGACTCCTTGTGACGCCATGGACTGTAGTCTGCAGGCTCCTCTGTCCATGGGATTTTCCAGGTGAGAATACTGGAGTGGCTTGCCATTTCCTCCTCCGGGGGATTTTCATGACCCAAGAATCGAACTGCCTCTCCTGCATTGGCCAGGAAGATTCTTTACCACTGAGCCACTTGGGAAGTCCATTTGGAGTAGAGGAAATTCAATTAAATATTCAGTCAATCTAGGCCATACCCCTCTGGCTCAATCCTCTGAGCTGCAGCCAATGATCTCACTGGTGGTTCAAAGGGTGGGAGGTCCCCCAGTGTTCCAGCCTTGGAAGTTCATCTAGATCAGAGCTAGGAAGACGGTTTTCAGAGTTTCCAAAATAGATGCTATTCAGGCTATTAAACTAGACTGGAGGACAAAGCATTCGTTGGCTGTATGTATTTTTCTTATGAATGTCGTGTTTCCCAGTAAAAAATCTTAACCCTTTTTGTAAACAAGTACAGGCGTCATCATGCACAGGGATGCAAGCTCCTAGTTACTTTTGCCTACATAGCACTATTCTAAAATCACTATGACTTACTATGTGGAACCTTCTAAAGTGCATTCCTTTTGACATTCACCCCATGGGTTTATCCAGTAATCCTGAGAAAATATATTTAAAGGTTTTCTTTACTGCAGATCCTTGGGAAATGATAGAAGGCATATTTGTGAGTCTCTGTTTTGCTATATGAATTCATTTGTTTTATTTTTTAGATTCCACATTAAGTGATATCATATAGTATTTCTCTTTCTAAGAGACTTTTAGCTAAGACTGCCCTAAAGTCTACCGTGTAAGGCAGTGTGATACCGTAAGAAAGAGACTTAAAGAAGAGATGCTCTCTCACAATAAAGGACACATAGAAAAATCTCCTGATTTCATACATTAAAAAAAATGGAAGTTCCAGGCCAGTTAAGGAGCTTGATTAACATAGAAAGCTAGTAAATGACAGAGCTGAACCTCTGCTGAAATTTATTTCTAGTGCCCGAACAGAAAGCTTAACCAAGAAATGGTTCTCAGTGTCTGTTGATGAGATGTTCTTCTCATTGCAGTTATGCTAATTTATTAAATTATAGATTTTAAAGAGCAGAATAGCTTTAAAAAAACATCTTGTCTAAAGATGTCAGTTTAAAACTAAGGAGATTAAAACCCAGATATGCAACTGAGGTAAAGTCTGGCTGGTCTAGAATTTCAATTTTTTTAACTTCTCAGCTATTAGTACTTTGCCTGTAAAATACAGATGTAGAGAAGACACCAAGCAGAGTGTTACCACCAATCAGAACCAGACCTTTGAAGCAAACTGCTATTCCTGAGTTTTCATTCAAGTGATAAACACATTAAGTACCTGTTTGGTGCAATGCTTTATGCTTGATGCCAAGGAGAATATGGTTCTTGGCCTGAAGAAGTCTTCATTCTTTTATTTATCAAGAATTTACTGAATATATGTGCTGTGAAAAGCACTGTGAGGGACAGAATGATAAAACAAACACAACCTTCGACCTTGAGGGCCGAAAGAATTTAGAAGCCACCATAAGACATATATAGAAAGAATTAAAATTAGTGAGGATTCGGTAAAGCAAAGAGAGTGGGGAAAGTATTGTAGGTATTTAGAATAAAGAGAAGTTAGATCACCATGTGGACACTGTGAGGTACTTTTTTTAAAAACTGAAGTATATTTGCTGAACAGGATTATATAAATTGTTGCTGTTATTTAGTCGCTAAGCCTTGTCTGATTCATCTGAGACCCCCATGGACTGTAACCCTCCAGGCTCCTCTGTCCATGGGATTTCCCAGGCAAGAATGCTGGAGTGGGTTGTCATTTCCTTCTCCAGGGGATCTTCCCGATCCAGGGATCTAACCTGTGTCTCCTGCATTGCAGGCAGATTCTCTACCACTGAGCCACCAGCGTAGCCCATTTTATATGTTCAGTTCAGTTCAGTTGCTCAGTTGTGTCCGACTCTTTGCGACCCCGTGAATTGCAGCACACCAGGCCTCCCTGTCCATTACCAACTCCCAGAGTTCACTCAGACTCACGTCCATCAAGTCGGTGATGCCATCTAGCGATCTCATCCTCTATCATCCCCTTTTCCTCCTGCCCTCAATCCCTCCCAGCATCAGAGTCTTTTCCAGTGAGTCAACTCTTTGCATGAGATGGCCAAAGTATTGGAAATAGAAAGCTTTAGCATCAGTCCTTCCAAAGAACACCCAGGACTGATCTCCTTTAGAATGGACTGGTTGGATCTCCTTGCAGTCCAAGGGACTCTCAAGAGTCTTCTCCAACACCATGATTCAAAAGCATCAGTTCTTCGGTGCTCAGCTTTCTTCACAGTCCAACTTTCACATCCATACATGAGCACTGGAAAAACCATAGCCTTGACTAGACAGACCATTGTTGGCAAAGTAATGTCTCTGCTTTTGAATATGCTATCTAGGTTGGTCATAACTTTCCTTCCAAAGAGTAAGCGTCTTTTAATTTCATGGCTGCAATCACCATCTGCAGTGATTTTGGAGCCCAAAAAATAAAGTCAGCCATGGTTTCCACTGTTTCCCCATCTATTTGCCATGAAATAGATGGGACCAGATGCCGTGATCTTAGTTTTCTGAATGTTGAGCTTTAAGCCAACTTTTTCACTCTCCTCTTTCACTTTCTGTTACAGGTGTACAAGTAATGATTCACAATTTTGAAAACGACGGAAGAGCCTGGTAGGCTGCAGTCCATGGGGTCACGAAAAGTGGGACATGACTGAGCAACTTTGCTTTCACTTTTCACTTTCATGCATTGGAGAAGGAAATGGCAACCCACTCCAGTGTTCTTGCCTGGAGAATCCCAGGGACGGTGGAGCCTGGTGGGCTGCTGTCTATGGGGTCGCACAGAGTCGGACACAACTGAAGTGACTTAGCAGCAGTATACTCCATTTATTATTATTAGAAAATGTTGGTTGTATTCCCTGTGTGTGGTACAATATATCCTTATTTTATACCTAATCCTTGTTTTATCCTAATCCTCATTTTATCCTTATTTTATACCTAATAGTTGGTACCCTTGAAAGAGAAGTTGAGATTGCCTTTGAAAATTGGTAGATTTTCAAAATAAGGTGATAGAGAACAAAAGAGATTTCTAGCTAATGGAATAGAATGAGGAAAAGCCTGAGATAGGAAAACTTCGGTTATATCATTAGGTCAAAGTGATGGTGCAGCTTATGTGGAACATAGGTGGAAGCAATAAGAGATAAGCGGGAAGGAAGGTTGGAAACGACTGAATACCTGTACAAAGAGTTTGGAGTTTATTCTGAGACCGAGGTTCTCACATGGCAAGGTGCATCAGAATCCTCAGTAGGGCTGTTAAAACAGGTTCCTGAGCCCAAGCTCCTGAGTGTTGGTTCAGTAGGTCTGGGGTAGGGCTTGAGGACCTGCATCTCTAGCAAGGTCTCAGGTAGTGTTGAGCGACTGGTCCAGGGACTGAATCCTGGGAGGACAATGGGAAGCTGGAAGTAGACCCAGCGTGAGCATATGAGGCTAAACAAGGGGATGGGAACAAACACTCAAAGGATGAAACCGACAGAAGACACTTCGTGGGGGTGAGATGAACGCAGGCTAACTGAGAAAATTGATGTACGTTGTGGGATACTGTTTATAGCTCACTTTCTCTCTGGCTAGTTCCTCCATCTCTTCCCAACTTCTCTCTGTGTTTCTATTTCTCTCATATTTATTGGTTAAATCATTGTCACCTTTCTAAGCCCTCTAGCTGAACCACCTTATGAAAGGTGATTGCGTGTCTTTGGGCTTCAATTTTCTTGACTTTAAAATGTGGGAGTTGGATTAAACCCATGCTTTCCATTCCTTTTATTTTTTAAAAGACACAGAATAAGTTGGACTGTTTGCTTAAATTGGCTTAGGCCCCCTCTGTATCTGTTTAAGATGTAAAGGGCTTCTAGGAGCAGAGTTTGGAAACCACTGTCTTTTTCAGGCCCCACATAAATATAATATCTGAATTATACTTATGAACTGATAGAATTCTTACCTAAAAAAAGACTATAAGTCAGAGACTCTGGGTGCTCAGACAAAAGCTTCAGAAAAAACTGGCCTAGTGTATTAATTATAAAATAAACAGATTTCAGCATTTCCTAAAATAGATATTGCTTTGGTGTTATTTATACCTATGGAGAGTTAGAAAGAAAGGGAGGAATATTTAGGTCAGAGCCACACTGATAGTTAATTTCCAAATGATTAAGTAACTGATCATCAGTTTATCTCTACTTAATCAGAAAATTAGTCTAAACTAGGTTTTATATTTTTAAAATGGAGATTTAGGTTAACTTTTAGATTTAATTTGAAAACAACTTTTTGCACCTTGACTTTGGAAATGAGAGGCTTTTTAAAAGCCTTTATTTTTTAACTGAAGGATAATTGCTTCACAATATTGTGTTGAGAGCCTCTTAATACTTACTTGTATGTTTTACTTAGCAATTGAATATTTGAGTCTTTTTAACCAGTGTCTTGATCTTTGCTTTTTTTTCTGTCATCATAGCTTGATATAATTTAGCTTGTTGTCTTCAGAAAGAAATACTGAAAAATTAGTGTAATATTTGTTACTTTATTTTTGATTAATAGAAAGCACTGCTGTCCTGGGCACACTGACGACAGTTATCGTGTTAAATGCCCAGGAAAGCAATTACCAAACACAATATAATTGCCTCTAACATCAAAGCTGAATTTGGGTGCCAATTGTCTCTTTTAGAACTGTAGCTCTTTTCATGATAGAAAAGTACTTTAGCAATAACAGGTTTCAACAGAAGCAGTGCATGCGTGGGAGGAAATTGACAACAGAGAGAGGCATAACATTTTATTGTGGGTGGTTTTTCCCTTTCCCCCTACATGATGTCAGTTCTGTATGAACTTAATGGCAGCGCATTACCTTTCCTTTGCGGGTTTTCATATCTTTTAAAACCCACCTGCTTGCTAATGTCAGTTCTCCTTTTTTTTAAAAAAGCACACTTGTGAAGACTTTGTGATGCTTACTTGAAAATGTTCAAGTCCGCTAAGTTCATATGGGGGCAACTGAAACTTGATCCTAGACTTTGGCCAAAGAGATCATCTCAAACTGGGTACATCTTGCATGATGAGAGAATTCTTAGAAATACAGGATTATTATCCTTTTCAAAAGAGCCCAGTGAGGACAACCACTATTAGCCACAAAGGGGATTTGAAGGAGCAGTTCTTTACTTAAATTATTCATGTTGTAAAGAAGAAGCTGAGTGTTGAGTAACTTTCAGGGGTCACTTAGAGTCTCACAACTAATGACAGAAGTAGACCATTAACCTTCTAACCAGTATTCTCTGTCATCATGTGCCCCAATGCAGCTGAAAGAGGGGGCACACTGCTGTACCTTTCTAACATGCACTCATGCTGATAAAACACAGATCACCAAGAAAAGATGGGGAAGGACTCTGATGCGTGTGGCACAGTGTTTCATAAATATGACATTTACCCAGTTTTGTTTCTTTGTCTAAGTGTCACCCATCTTCCAGTATCTGTCCGACTTAATTGCTCTCTAATGCCTTCAGGTAGTTGCTTTTTACTTTTTGTTCAGAGTTGATAGTTACTGTCTGTGCGTGGACTGGGCTGGTAGGAGCCACGTGGCTGTTACCAGAAGCGGAAGCCTCTCGGACCCTGAGGTTTTGCATTGTGTACATTCTTGTTACCTTTCATCCAAAACAAGATATAGAGAACTTCCGACTCCACAGAGCTTTTCTTTCTGTCAATTCAGTTCAGTTCAGTTGCTCTGTCGTGTTCGACTCTTTACGACCCCATGGACCACAGCACGCCAGGCCTCCCTGTCCATCACCAACTCCTGGAGTTTACTCAAATTCGTGTGCATTGAGTCGGTGATGCTATCTAACCATCTCATCCTCTGTTGTCCCCTTCTCCTCCTGCCCTCAATCTTTCCCTGCATCAGGGTCTTTTCAAATGAGTCAGCTCTTTGCATCAGGTGGCCAAAGGACTGGAGTTTCAGCTTCCACATCAGTCCTTCCAATGAACACCCAGGACTGATCTCCTTTAGGATGGACTGGTTGGATCTCCTTGCAGGCCAAGGGACTCTCAAGAGTCTTCTCTAACACCACAGTTCAAAAGCATAAATTCTTCGGCACTCAGCTTTCTTTATAGTCCAACTCTCACATCCATACATGACCACTGGAAAAACCATAGCCTTGACTAGACAGACCTTTGTTGGCAAAGTAATGTCTCTGTTTTTAAATATGCTGTCTAGGCTGGTCATAACTTTCCTTCCAAGGAGTAAGCGTCTTTTAATTTCATGGCTGCAATCACCATCCACAGTGATTTTAGAGCCCCTCAAAATAAAGTCAGCCATGGTTTCCACTGTTTCCCCATCTATTTGCCATGAAGTGATGGGACCAGATGCCATGATCTTAGTTTTCTGAATGTTGAGCTTTAAGCCAACTTTTCACTTTCCTCTTTCACTTTCATCAAGAGGCTCTTTAGTTCTTCACTTTCTGCCATAAGGGTGGTGTCATCTGCATATCTGAGGTGATAGATATTTCTCCTGGCAATCTGGATTCCAGCTTGTGTTTCTTCCAGTCCAGCGTTTCTCATGATGTACTCTGCATAGAAGTTAAATAAGCAGGGTGACAATATACAGCCTTGACGTACTCCTTTTCCTATTTGGAACCAGTCTGTTGTTCCATGTCCAGTTCTAACTGTTGCTTCCTGACCTGCATACAGGTTTCTCAAGAGGCAGGTCAGGTGGTCTGGTATTCCCATCTCTTTCAGAATTTTCCACAGTTTATTGTGATCTACACAGTCAAAGGCTTTGGCGTAGTCAATAAAGCAGGAATAGATGTTTTTCTGGAACTCTCTTGCTTTTTTGATCCTTTCTGTGCAAGTTCACCTTTCCTCTCCAGCACTATCTCATTGCTAGAGCCATTGAATAGTTATGTCTGAGTATGAATCTCTTATACATGGAGACACAGCACCCGTAGTCATTTCTGCGCAGCTTCATTCAGTAAGACACTGAGATGCATCCAGGCTGCTGTGTGCGTCGGTAGTTCTTTCCTTTCTGTTCTGTTAGACGGGTGTGCCACAATCTGTGTGTCCATTTCCTTGTTAAGGAGCACTTGGGTTGTTTTCAGTTTTTGGCTTTTATGACTAAAACTGCTATGATTATTCTTATACAAGTCAGTCTTTATCTAGGCATAGTGATCATTTCTCTAATGTAAGTACATAGGATAGGAGTTGCTGTTTTTCAAAGTACCATTTATTAAACACTCCATCAGCACTTGATGAGCAGTCCAGAGGCTCCACAATCTTGCCAGCACCTCGTGTTATCAGAGTTTAATTTTAGCTATTCTAATGAGTGTGAAGTGAGACCCTATTGATTCTAAACTACATCTTACTGATGGCTAATGATGATGGCAATTTTTTCATGTGCTTATTGTCGACTTGTATATCTTCTTGGAAAAAATATCTATTCAAAACTTTTACCAATATTCATTGCATTTTTAAAATTAGTTATTTGTAGTCATTTAAAAATATATTTTATATATGTGTCCTTGGTCAGATGTGTTTTACAAGCACTTTTCCCTCAGTCAGTGGAGTGTCTATTTATTTTCTTAATGGAGTTTTCAAGTAATAAAATATTTTCAATTTTAATTAAAAAGTTCAGTTTATCAGTTTTTTTCTTTCATGGTAATGCTTTTTAAATTCTATTTAAAAATTTGCACATCTAAGATTCATTTCTAATCATACCATTGAAGATTGGTAGGCTTTAAAATATTTTTTCCTTCCTTGAAGCTTTGAAACTTTGCATGTTGTCTTTTTAACCAGTGAAAATGTTTTTTTGAGTTAAAATAGAATAGGTTTTTTTGCAGACTTTTAGGGTTTTGGGTGAGACAACTGAAAAATTAAATGATGTTTATGCAGTGACTTACATGAAAAGATATTTAATAGATGTTTGCAAAAGTAAATCAACTTACACTCCCAGTAGCAAACCTCATTCAGTGGATTTAAAATTTCTGATTTATCGCTGCACAACTATGTGTTGATGTACTTAGACTAATCCAGGAGTGCTGATGTGTGCAGCTCTTGTGCCAAGGCCTGCAGGGCTTAGCACTGAATCTTATAAACACACCAACTCTGCCAAAACATATCCAGAGGTACCTCACCTTTGCTCTTGCTTAAAAGATAACAACATTTTTGCACCAATGACAATAGTGTAAAAATAAAATAGCAGTCCCTAACTTTATGTTCTTGCTGAATAACTAGCCTCTTACCTCAATAAAGTAGCCAAACAACGTCCAGTTAAAAGTACCTTATGAGATAAACAGTGAAACAAAAAGTACATTATGGTATAGTTAGGGAGTTTGGGATGGACATGTACACACTGCTGTATTGAAAATAAATAACTAATAAGGACCTACTGTATAGCGCATGGAACTCTGCTCAATGTGGCAGCTTGGATGGGAGTGAGGTTTGGGAGAGAATGGATACACACGAATCTATGGCTGGGTCCCTTTGCTGTTCCCCTGAACCTACCCCAACACTGTCAGTTGGCTGTATGCCAACACAAAATGAGAAGTTTAAAGTTTGAAAAAAAGGACCTTATGTAGATTGAATAATAGATGAAATTCTAGATGTGCCAAATTGGGATATGCCCAGTGGGTGATGCAAATTCGCATTTTCCAAGACAGCACTGTAGTTCACAAGGTTGATTTTAAGCATGATTCTTGCAGACCGACTTTGTCCCCATGAGCTCTGCTTTCTACAGTGCCTATACGACTCACACACACACACACACACACACACACACACACACACTCTCTCTCTCTCTCTCTCTCTCCACCAGGGCCATTTGGAAATGTTCCTGAGCTGCGATGGGCCACAGCAGAGTCACTCTGGTTTAGGGCGGTGTCTACCTCTGCAAAGTCTCAGTCACATAGTTTCCCGGCCTCGCTGTGCCAGCTGGATTTGAAAGAAGCATTTTGCTCTTGAAGTATTTGATTCATCGTAATTCCCAGTCTTTTTCTACTTGTGTTTTCAGCAAAATCTTCTATTCTATCTTCCGTAGTGTTGTAACACTCTCAGTAATGGATAAAGATGTAGTCTCGATACTTCTTGCAAATTATCTCTAGATTCCCATGCAGTAATGCTAGGTATAGATTCTTATACCCATTTTACAATTAAGAAGTTCAGATTCAATATTCTATAATAACCTAAATGGGAAAAGAATTTGAAAAAGGATGGATATATGTATTTGTATAACTGAATCACCTCACTATACACCTGAAACTATTAATAATACAATGTTGTTAATCAACTATGTGTATGTGTACTCATTTGCTAAATTATCTCTGACTCTTTAAGACCCCATGGACTGTAGCCTGCCAGGCTCTTCTGTCCAGGGGATTTTCCAGGCAAGAATACTGGAGTGGGTTGCATTTCCTCCTCCACAGTAAAATAAAATTTTAAAAAAGAAATTACCAAAGCTACCCAGCTGTTAAGTGGCTGTTTGGGAATACACACTTCAGTTTGTCTGTCTGCAAAGCATGCGTCTTTCCCACTGCACACCATGCTATTTCCCTGGTTCAAGGGCAACATAACATTTACTACAGTGGAAGGAAATTCCAGAGTTTAAACTATTGTCAAGATAAGTCACTTATGTAGTCTTATATTAGTCAACTTGACAAGTTGTAAACAGCTTCATAGTTACTTCCTGTTGTCTCTCTATGGTAAACTTTGACATACACATTTATAATTTGTCTTTCTGGACAATACCATGTTTCTTCTCCAAGGGGAGACTTAGATACGTCACTAAGTCCTTTCCAGTGAAACAATGAAGAAAGTCACTTTTAGTCTGATTTATGCAGGGTTGGATTGAAAATATTGGGCAAAGGGGTTGAGCATGTAGAGACAGAAATTAAAAAATACACACACACACACACACACACACACACACAAACCCAGAAATGGCTAGAAGAAACAAGAGTGTTATCTAGTTCGGCTTATTTTCTCAAGTTGATTATTTGTGACTAGCAGTCTACAGATGAAGAATTTTAATGATCAGAACCTAGAAGTATGCGTTGTGCTATTTTGAGCCCATTTCATTAAAATATAAGCTTGTTGGAGGTATAAAGAAAAAATTTTTGTTGTTTAAAATAGCATACAATATTGATCATCTCTTCAAAGGTGCTCAAAATTGCCATTTAACTCGGGGAATTTTATATCCTGATACCAGAAGATATGGTGATGCTTTTCTCTTTTATTTCATTTTTTTACAGATAAAACACAACAACACACACTGTCCATGTGTCCTTTTATTCTGCGCCATGGCAGGAAATTAGCTAATGTTCTTGGAATGTGCAGTCTTTCGCTGCTCAAGGTTTTTGTTTTCCATCCTTTTACAGAAAGGATTGTTCTTAACATCCTACCAGGGGCACATCAATAGAGTCACCAACACAACTGGTGGATATTTTCTGTTATGTTGATGGAACAGTGTGCCAAAAATAATTCTCTGGCTTCTTCGTGTAATACTGCAGGTGTCAATATCTACATGTTTTAAACATGAAATAGATATTTCATTATCATCAGGCTTGTTATGAATACCAGCAACTGGTAACTCAAGTTCTGTCCCAGAAAACTATATTTCGGGATGACTTTCTCGCACAAAGAGGTTTTCTTTGCTTAATATTTAAATCAAGATTCTTGTTCCTGGCTTTAGTACCTCTGTAATATATATTTGCATTATTTTTTTTATCAAAGTATTTAAAGAATCCACCTGCAATGCAGGAGACCCTGGTTCTATCCCTAGGTTGGGAAGATCCCCTGGAGAAGGGAAAGGCTACCCACTCCAGTTTTCTTGGGCTTGCCTGGTGGTTCAGATGGTAAGGAATCTGCCTGCAATGCAGGAGACCTGGGTTCAATCCCTGGGTTGGGAAGATCCCCTGGAGAAGGGAAAGGCTACCCACTCCAGCGTTCTTGCCTGGAGAATTCCATGGACAGAGGAGCTTGCCAGGTTACAGTTCATGGTGTCACAAAGAATTAGACATGACTGAGTGACTTTCACTTTTCACATCATAGGTTTAGCAAGCTATCCTTATTGAGAATGTCATCAGACACCTAGGGACACAAAAAAGCCAGTAGGTCAGAATCAATACTTCATCCAAAATCCAGTCTTGCTTCAGCTAGCCCAATACTTAATGATCCTTCCCTTTCCTAGAAGCAAAACTTGGTGAGGCAGTTAAATAAAAACATTCAAAATCATAAAAATAAACATAAATTTTATGTTTGTTCTGTTCACAGATCATCTGTGCTACACTCCAGCATTTTAAGTCTATATCCATGTAGGAAATGGGTGAGGAAGATGGGCAGTCAACTGGGAAATTTAATGAGTAGAAATAAAACATAACTGTAGGTTTAAAAATAATTCAGTGGTTGTTCTGCTACCAGGAAAATGATTCTGGGACATATATTTCTTTCTTTTTTTAAAAAAAATAATAAAGCATTCCCTCACTTTTCCCCTTCACTCTTCAGAGATAACCTCCATTACCAGATCAATCTGTATTTGAATTCTGTTTTTAGGGAAGAAGCATTCTGCTATGTGTCTATCCTGTTGATGTGAGGATGATTAAACGCTTGGCAACTGGACACACAAGGCAAGGACAAATTGATGAGGGCAGAAGGTGTGTTGAAATGTATTCTCTTCTTGGTGGAGTCACAAGATGCTGCTTCGTCCTTTGCCTAAAGCAGTGGGGCATATATTTCTTGCGGAAAATAAAGAGGAGAAGTAAATAAGTGTATTTATTTCTGTATCTGTGCATAAACGGATATGCATAGGAACTGTGACAGAATCAGGAGAGAGGGGGCTTTCCTGGTGGCTCAGTGATAAAGAATCCACCTGCCATGCAGAAGGCCAGGGTGTGACCCCTGGGAGGGGAAGATCCCCTGGAGAAGGAAATGGCAATCCACTCCAGTATTCTAGCCTGGAGAATCCCATGGATGGTGGAGCCTGGTGGGCTGCAGTCCATGCGGTTGCAAACAGTCAGATATGTCTGAAATGATTAAGCAGCAGCAGCAGCAGGAGAGACGAAAGGGCCAGATGAGAAGGGAGAGAGGTGTTAGCACGACCAAAGCAGTGAGGCTGAATCTTTTCCTTCTCTTTCTTGTTGCCTTAGCTCATTCTTGGCTCTGAGTTGCTGAGGCCCTTGTTTTGTGAGTTCTAATATTGTGATATTTCAGTAGAGTGGGGCATATGACAAACACGTCTTGGCTTATGACTAGATGGATTGCTGAAGAGGACTTCTGACAAGGGGCTTTCCCACATTCTGAGAAAGTCAGCACTGCCCATCAGCGTGGCCAAGGTTGGCCTCGGCTCTTGGGATCTACAGTAGAGGCTGGTGCTTCCAACCCATCCTTAGTCAGAGCACGCAATTCTGTCCTCCCACCATTTTTTTTTTTTTTTTTACTGATAATACATTCCTTCCCTTTCAAACACTTTATCTTCAGATTTTGAGAACTTCTGCCCACTTTAACTCCCATCAATCAGATGTTACATAACAGCACCGTGTTCTCTTCCCAAAATGAAATCTATTCTTCAGAACAGCTATAAGTGGATCCGGCTCAGAAAGAAAGTGGATGTTAAACGCAATTTGTCATATCCTAGGAATAACTAGACTTTCCGAAGAAATAATTGTAGCTGGATGTAAATGGGAGATTGAAGTGGAGGAAGTCTACAATTTCGTGGACAAAAGAAAGAGAAACTGCCCTTCTTCTGGGAACTCACATTCAAAAGGATCCTTAAAAATGGAAGACCTCATGAAGAAATGCAAATCCCTCTGAAATTCTACCAGATCTTTTGTGGTTCTGTTAATTAAACTCATGTGGTAGGGCTGAGGCTACGAGAATTCTCATAATTAACTGCAAGCTCTGAAATTCGGATGCTTGAAAATGTGTAAGACGGTTTTCTAAGTTAATTTGGAAATGGAACTGTCCCCTTCCTCCACCCCTCAATTCCTATTGTGAGATATGTATTAATGAGAGTTGAATCTTGAATGATGGCATTACTGCATCATCCCAGATGGCGCGAGTGGTAAAGAACCCATCTGCCAATGCTAAAGATAGAAGAGACGCAGGTTCAATCTGTGGGTTGGGAAGATCCCCTGGAGGAGGAAAATTGCAACCCACTCCAGTATTCTTGCCTGGGAAATCCCACGGAAGAGGAGCCTGGCGGGAGACAGTCTATGGGGACAGTCTATGGGGTCACAAAGGATCAGACATGACTGAAGCAACTCAGCACGCCTGTGGGAATCATTATCACGTGACCCAGACATGCCGGTTTTTGCGAGGTGTGCCCTCTGGTAAGTAGTGTCCAGTTTGTTCTTTGGTCACCAAACCTGATTGAATAGGAGACAGTTTTTACTGGACACTAGGTGGCAGCAAACTGTTGAGCTGAACAATTAGCCAAAGGACAAAGACGCTCAAACCTCTTCATGGTTTTCAAAGGCAGGTGATGCAAATGGGTGTGGATGAAACCGAATGGTACGAAAGAACAAGCTTGCTTGCAAGTTTCAAAGGCATAACTATAACTGTTCTCTCTCCCAATATTTTCTGAGGCTTCTTGAAGCTGCGTTGACTTATCTTCACACTATACGTTTGTATGCAAGAGTCAGTATGTTAAGTGTTAGTCACTGAGTCGTGTCCCACTCTTTGAGACCCCATGGACTGTAGCCAACAAGGCTCCTCTGTCCATGGGATTCTCCAGGCAAGAACACTGGAGTGGGCAGCCATTCCCTTCTCCAGGGGTCACACTATATAGGACAGAATTATACACCCAAAAGACTAACCCTAATGAAGGCCACATTCAGTTTCATTATTTCTCTGGAGTCTAAATAGATATCCATGAAATTAAAAGATGCTTGTTCCTTGGAAGAAAAGCTATGACCTACCTAGACAGCATATTATAAAGCAGAGACATTACTTTGCCAACAAAGGTCTGTCTAATCAAAGCTGTGGTTTTTCCAGTAGTCACATGGATGTGAGAGTTGGACTATAAAGAAAGTTGAGTGCCGAAAAATTGTTGCTTTTGAACTGTGGTGTTGGAGAAGACTCTTGAGAGTCCCTTGGACTGCAAGGAGATCCAACCAGTCCATCCTAAAGGAAATCAGTCCTGAATATTCATTGGAAGGACTGACGCTGAAGCTGAAGCTCCAATACTTTGGCCACATGATGCAAAGTTCTAACTCATTGGACAAGACCCCGATGCTGGGAAAGATTGAAGACAGGAGGAGAAGGAGATGACAGAGGATAAGATGGTTGGATTGCATCACTGACTCGATGGACATGAGTTTGAGCAAGCTTCAGGAGTTGGTGATGAACAGGGAAGCCTGGCATGCTACAGTCCATGGGGCTGCAAAGAGCTGGACATGACTGAGCAACTGAACTGAACTGAGCTGTAATATCTTAGCTTCTGTCTGTCACGAGGGGTTGTCTTTAAATCTGTGTCACCAGTTAATCTCTTTCAGTTGTTTTAAATGGTAATATTTAAATAATTACTAGCAATATAATAAAAATATATTTCAGCCCAATGCTTAGTACAGATGGTTAAAAAAATAAATTTAACCTGTTCAACTGTGTACAAATCACCATTCAATGATGGCTAAGAAAGATTGTCAATAGAGTTTTAAAAGTAAAACAAATAAAAATTGAATCAATAAAATTTGACAATGAGAAATCAGACTCTACAGAAGTAGATAACATTCTGATTTTCAACTTGTGTTTTTACCTATAGATCATTTTGTAATATTTCTTGGTAAATTGTCCCATTCTATTTTATATGCTCATAATTGGCTTCTAGTAGTCCATTCTGTACTCCAAGAGTGGACATAAATGATGCTAAATAAAAACCCTAAAAAGAAACAAAATTCTCAGTGATGGAATCCAACATTTCAGAAAATTCTCGTGACATTGTATTTATAGTGATTCCTCTACATACTATTACCAAAGCAAGTTGTTATAAAAAGAAAATTGAAGTTTTGTGAATTGGTTTTGAGGCTTTTAGATTGAATTAGGCTTGAGGAATTTCTAAATTTCTGCCAAGTATCAATAGTTCTTTGTGGTAAGGTCATTAGCTTGTCAACTAGACACCATTAAAAGTCTTCACAAGAAGAGAAACAAGAGATAATTATACTTTGCATGGGAAGTTAGATGTATTCTTTAGTTTCATATAGTCATGAATAAAAATGATCAAAGGATGATGTTGTATCAGAGTGCTAACATTCTCTTTGGAAATCTTACTTTTTTAGACTAGACTTACATTGCCAATCTTCTACAAGATAAAAAGGGTTCTGACAAAATATTTTTCTGACTTGTGAACTTAGTTATATGAAAATTTATGTAAAGGCACAAAAATTATCATTTGACTTGCTTATTTAATGTCTTGCTTTCTAGAAAGCAGTAAGTTTGAGAGTTGAATTACCCAGAAAATGAGTGAGATATGGCTGCTGAATTAAACAAAGCAAATCTTAAATGACTGCTTTAGATGATTTTGAAGTCTGAAATTTGCTTTAACATTGATTTTTTTTTTTAATCATAGGAGAGTACTCTTCTCTTTCAATACTGGGATCTACTCTTGGCTAATATCTTCCAGCCCATGAGAGAGAATTCTTTTGTATCTTAAGAGATACACATGCCTTATTCTGCTTTAGTGTAAGAGGGTCTGTTTCTTCTGCTATCAGAAAAGGAAAGGTTATCTATAAAGCCAGAAAGCACCAAATGGTGGAAATTCTTTGTATTCACATCTACTTTAGTATTTTTTTAGTACGTTTGTCCCTCCTCAAATCCCCAACTGAATAAGAAGTCCCTTGAGGGCAGGGACCTTGCTGTCCTTCATCTCGCCATGCCCCTTTCTGTTTAGCACAGAGTCTGACACTCAGACCATAATGTGAGTGAATGACTCCCGTGGCTCAGTAGAAACAGACAGAAATGCAGTCGGAAGTGAGAGTGTGCTGGTATTCATAAGGGATTACTGAAATCATCAGGAGGGTAAGTTCCTATGGGGCTTCCCAGATGGCTCAGGGATAAAGGATTCACCTGAGGTACAAGAGACACAGGTCCAATATCTGGGTTGGGAAGATCCCCAGGAATAGGGAACGGCAACCTGCTCCAATATGCTTGCCTGGAGAATCCCATGGACAGAGAAGCCTGGCAGGCTACAGTCCAGGGGTCGCAAGCAGAATCGGATATGACTTGGCGATTGAACAACAACAAAAACAATGAAGTTCCCAGTAATCAATCAGTCGATTCAACTAAACTCTACATTTTTTTTTCCATTTAGTCACCTTCTGAATTTTGAGTTTACAAGCAAAATAGTAAGATGGTGCTAGTAGTGGCCTTGAATTTGTTTTTTTTTCCCCCAGAATGGAAAATGTGATGCCACTAGAGGTCACTCCAGTCATTAGCAACAGAATGATTAGCCTGGTCTTTGTCTACGGGTAAGGCAGCTCTTGTAAAACCCTTAACATTTACCGTCAGCAGGAGTAGAGTAAAAATTACACACTCAAATGGTCAGGGCAGACATAATGATTTGTTCTGTCTCTCCTCACCATCACGGTTTACCTTCCTCTGTATCATTTCTTTTGGCTCCAGCTGGAGACTGGCTAGCCAATAATAACCAGGTTGTTTACTGTGTGCTTATTACGTGTCAGGCAATGTTTTAAGCACGCTGCAGCAGTTACTGTCACCAGTCTACAGAAGGTAAGATTGGAACTGAGAGACGTCATTTATCTCATCAGAACTGGGATTCAAACCCAATGCCCGTACATTTACCACTAATCTGATACCATTGGCAGCAGCAGAGTATGTCTGCCTCTCCTTTCCTCTTAAGCAACAGGTTTCAATGTCAGAACAGGAGAAAAGCTTTGGAATACATATATGTGGCAGCAGAAATATATTGGCAGCATAGCAGCATATATTCTGACAATATATTCAGCATATATTCTGGCATCCCTCAAATTATTGTATAGGTCAGGCAAATAACCAGTGTGAGGAGGTAGTGTGTGTGTGTGTGTGTGTGTGTGTGCGCGCGCATGTGTGCTTGGGAGGGAAGTTGATTTAGGGGAGAGTATGAGAAACAAATCTTTCAAGTTAATGGTAGGATTTGCTGTTCAACATAGTAGAAAAGGCCAGCCCAGCAGATCCATGAGTTTATCATTTCAGAGTGATTTATCAAAAAGAAAAATAGGGATTTCCCTGGTAGTCCAGTGGCTAAGAGTCCACACTCCCAATGCAGGGGTTCAGTTCCTGATTGGGGGAACTGAGATAGAGCATGCTGCAACTAAGATCCGATGCAGTTAAATAGGTAAATAAATAATGTTTTAAAAAGGAAAAAGAAAACAGGTTTTTTTCAACCCTGCCATTGAAGGAAATATCCCTGGTTCTGAGCTGCAGCTGGGAATGTATCAAAAGCTAATGAAAGTACCTTTTCAGAATATCTTTGACAATTTGGAGTGAGACCTAGGACTCTGACTTATGCCCTAGCCTACACAAAAGAGTGCCCTGTTGGCTAAACAAGGCATTTAATTGTCAAGAATGATGATATCTATGTGTTTATATAATACCTGTCCCCATGGCATAGCCAACTCAATAGATGAAGACACGGAGACAGAGGGAGTTTAAAGATACTTTCCTCAGCTCCCCAAGCAAATGAACACAGAATAAGTGTAGAATCCCCAGCCCTTGAACTTCCACTCAATTCTTGGGTTAATGGGACCCCGTTTTATGCTTGTTTGCACTGATCTTGGAAATCTTCCTTGTTGAATTTTCTTACAGGATCCCTTTTTACCCAAGGTGACAAAGGCTTCCAGCTTACCCTAACCAGGCAGATATCTTAACCTCATAATGCAATCTTCAGGAAACCCCCCTGTGCTTTCACTCGGAGCCCCATAAAAATCAGTAATCAGGAATGCTCCTCATTTAGGCAGTCGCTGCAGTTGGCACCTGTACTGGCGTGTGCCTTTGGAATGGAAAGTCAGGATGGTTTCAAAGTTCCATATACAATAACAGGAAAAAAATTAAACAAAGGAACATTTTAAGCAGCAGTCCCCACCTCTAAGCTGTTTCTTTCCTATCTCAGCCAAAGCACTGCATACTTAAATTCCCCTGAGAGTAGACAAGACTATAAAACCGACATTTGAGGTTTTCTTTGCCCCACAGCTGAGGAAATACAAATTGTTATAAACTTTCTCTTCTAGCATAACTTGCTGCCTTTCAAAACATTCTAGAATGGCAAGTAGAGACAGTTGAAAAGGAGGAAAAAACTGAGCTCCAATCTATTTATCTCACACCCTTTAGTATGAGAAGTGATGTTTTCTGGAAATACGTTAAAACAGCATTTGCATTTCTGGTCAGCCATCACATTTTAGCTTTAACACATAAGGGACAGTAAAAGTAGCAGGTTAAAAACGATTTCTAAATTCACGAATGGGGAAGGAGGATTTAAGGAGGAAGAAGCCTGGTAATACATTGTCATGAAGCGTTAGCCGCTCAGTTGTGTGTGACTCTTTGTGATCCCATGCAGGTTCCTCTATCCATGGAATTTTCCAGACAAGAATACTGGAGTGGGTTGCCATTTCCTCCTCCAGGGAATCTTCCCGACCCTGGAGTCATCCCAGGTCTCTTGCATTGCAAGCTGATTATGGCAATCTATTAGATGAGTGGTTTATTTCTTGTTAAAACTCAAGAGCCTTTCTATAAAAAAAATCACTACTCTTATTATGGAAGTACCATGACTGGAGCTTACTGTGGTCAAACAGGCACTGTTTATGATAGAAATTTCTCTGGAGAAGAAATTGTAAGAACTTAAAATTAGCTGCGTGGCAATTTCTCCAGGCATTGGTTTCTTCATTTGTAAAACCTAGGTAATAATACCATATTAATTGTTCCTTTCTTATAAAACATTTCATCTCATAGCAACTTTGTCAGGATGAAGTGAGCTTTTTAAAGTAATATAAGATGCAATTTTTTTATTATATCCTTCAATGAAAGCCTTTAAAAAATCTCTATTTGTATATACCATTTGGAAATACGTTTTCTAATGCAGAAGAGATCATGTTACATTATTTGCCTGAAGTTCCCCACAAGTATCATACCAGTCGAATTATAACTGCCAGTACATTCTTCGGTTTGCCACAGCAAAAGCCACACTCCTAACTTTGATTCCTTTCTTTCTCTCACCATCCAAGTTCATGCCAATAGGAAATCCTGTGGGCACTCCTTACAAAATGTACCCGGAGTCCAACCACTGCTCACCGCCTCCATTGCTACCTGCTTACGGCACTACCTGCGTTATTGCACCTTTTAAACCGCAAGCCTGTAGAGAAGTCACAAGTGTGCTGCAAAGACTTTTGTTCCCTGTTGCTATTTGAGAATCTGTTGCTGACCTCATGCCCAACAACCAGAGAATAATTTAGTGTATCTTTTCTACAAACAATACATTCTCCTATGTAACCACAATATAGCCATCCAACCCAGGAAATGACCCTTGGTACATTACTGCCACCATTGGTTCTAAATGCCTCTGCATGGGCAGATTCTCTGCCAACTGATCTACGAGGGAAGCCCCTCTACGGGGCATGCCCTCAAAAATCTATCCTCGACAACAGCCAGAGGGATACCTTTAAGATGGAAGTCTGAACACGTTCCTTTTCTGCTTGAAGTTCCCCAGTCCCTCCCTATCACCCTCAAAGAAACAGATCTTTTCAATGGGGTTGGTTACAAGGCTCTGTGCATCTGGCTCCCTGCTAACTCCATGACCTTCTTCTGCCCGCTGGCCTCCCTGGCCTTTTGCTGTTCCTTGAACGCAAGTTGGGCTCCCACCTCATGTCCTGCACAACCTGAGCCCTCTGCCTGGATATTGTTCCTCCAAGCATCCTCATGTTCACACCTCACTGCTTCCACCTTCTCAAGCGTTTTTCCAAATGCCACTCCCTCTGTGAGGTCTTCTCTGAGCATCCTCTTCGAAATAGGAATCCACCTCTAACCTGACTTTCTCCCCTGTTTTATTTATTTTCACTACTACCCTACTGCCTTCTCATCTTCTAATATACCCTTTACTTCTTTCTTTTGTTTGCTTGCTTTTCTCTCCCTGCCATCAAATGTCAGCTCTTAAAAGGAGGAAAGTTTTTTCTTTGTGCTCTCTGCTCATCCTCATACTTGGAATAGTGCTTCCCTCATAGTAGGTATTCAATCACTGTTTGCCGAATGAATGAATAACACAGAAGCGGTGCAAATACCTTGACCTCATAGTGGTGTGGCTTCTCCTAAGAGCTAAAGCAACTACTGTTTCACTTACCACACTTAATCCACAGTCTCTTTGTGAGGCAGATGTTTTTTACCCTGCGTTACTGGAGAATCTGAAGCACCAGGTGGCTGTCTTCCTCTAAGTCACATAAGCAGTTAGAGAGGAACTCTGATGAGAGACCTAAGCTCCTTCCAACTTTTTCACATCCTTCAGTCCACCTTCTCCCCAAAAGGACGGAGTAATTTTTCAAGTTGAGCTGGTACCTTTCTTTGTGTGTCACATTCTTTTTCCATGAAAGTTACGGCTTCCATACTATATTGTAAAACAAGTGCTTAAAGGAATTTTATTCAGCATTTATCCAGGAAATCTAAATTCTTTGTAAACAGTGTTCTTTGCACAAGCACGTGTCTTACTATACTTTTCTTAACTGATACATAGTAACTGCTCAGTTGGGTTTTCCAATGCCTGCAATTCGAGCGAAATAGATCTCTCTGGGTTTGTAGCTATATCTTCATTTCAATTTCCATTTTAGGAAAGATAAAGTTCTTTAGATCTCAAAAGAACCTTCATATTTGGATTGGTCTTCAGGAAGATCTTTTGATTGAACAAGTCTGCGAAGCACAATAAATTCATTATTATTCTGTCGGCCACAATAAATCACCTCTCAGGAAGCCAAGCACTCAGGTAACTGTGGCCCTTTTTAAAATGTTTCAGTTTATGGGACAGCCCTAAAGATATTCTGTTTATCCAGCTTTGAGGATGATAGTAAGACTGAACAGTATGGAGATGTCTCCTTCAGGAATGGTGCCTAGCGTGCGGTAAAAGAGATGCTGTGTTTTTTCCTGCTGCAATTCCCTGGGCAGCTTTTAGAAAACAAAGGCATCAGCTGTGTGGATTCTGTGGCGAAGCAACAGTGAAAGAATTTATTTGCAGAGTGGTGGTGGGACAGACAGAGACTTTCAGAGTTTATCAGATTTCTTTCTTTCCCTTCCTGCAGGAGGATGACAGTTCTTACTACATGGTATGGAAGACGGCTCACTGGCTCTAAGTGTTCTAGGTCATGGTTTTTCCAGCTATGACATGAACTATGCATGCTGTGCAGGGTTAGGACCTTAATTTCCCAGGAGGAACACAGCTATCATATGACCATGGAACAATCTGCTAAGGGCTGTAGGTAGTGGAATGAGTTAAGTATTGCAGAGAAGGAACTGTAGTTAACTTGTCTGGAGGTGAGTTTTTATAGGGTGAGAATCCGGAGGAATATCAGGAAATGTTTTAGAGAGGATTTTTTTTTTTTTTTTTTGTATTTTGCAGAGCAAGTATAATTTTTCCAGGTTGAGAAATTCAAGACAGATATTCTAGGTTCAAATTTAAGCAGAAGCAAAGGCATGAGGTGTGAAAATCATGGCATGGTTGAAAAACTTTACCAAATTTTTGGAAGATAAAGAAGGGGAAGAGACATTAGAAAAATAGATTGGGACAGATCTCAAAAGATTTTCTGTGTGACAAGGAGAACTTTCAAGGGAAACAAAATAAGATTTATCACTTAGAAAGATCACTCTGGCAAAGTGTGGAAGAAGACTTAGAGGGTTGTCAGGATAGAGACAAAGAGATGCATTAAGAGGTTTTCATTTTAACTCAGGTGAGAAACAAGGCTGGCTTACACTGAACAGTGACAATAAGTTGGATGTTGAGAGTTTAGAATTGATAAATACCAGGAAGGAAGATCTAATAGGGACTTCACTGGTGGTCCAGGGCATAAGATTCTCTTCCAAGGCAGGGGACAAGGATTTGATCCCTGGTCAGGGAGCTAAGATTCCACATGCCTCCAGGCCAAAAAATCAAAACATGAAACAGAAGCACTATTGTAACAAATTCAATAAAAACTGAAAAATAAAGATCTAACAACTTTCTGTTGCTTGAGCATGGGAATTCAGAGACAGTAAACCCTAAAAGTAAATAAAATTACTTGGAAAGCTAATGGAATTAGAAACAAGTCAAGAGCTGAACTCTGGAGTCTACAAACTTTTAAAGGGGCAAAGAATGATCATAAATCTAGAAGGAATATTTAGATGGAGAAGAGAACTGGTAAGAAATTAACATTTTAGAAGACAGAGCATTGCAAGAGGGAAGAGATGATTGCATTTTCAGAAGAGTTCATTGACTCAGCAGTGAGGAGATTAATAAAACAGTTTAAGAACAAGTAGAGGCTGCTGTCCATGGGGTCGCAAAGAGTCGGACACGACTGAGCGGCTGAACTGAACTGAGAGGAACAACAGACTGGAATTGCTTTTAAAATGTGTTTGTGTGTGTGTGTTTGCTTTCTAAGAGGGAGAAGAGCTGAACTTTTTTCATGCTAAACTAGGGTGGGAGGGAAGATGGAGATACAGGAGAAAATAGTATCTGTCATATATTCCAGATGAGGTATGAAGGGTCCAAGTCTCAGTGATTTACAGAAAGCTTTGGAGAGATTAATACCTTTTTATATAAGACAACATGACAGGGTGGACGTGTGAAGGAATTGATAGTAATAGACAGAAACTGAAGAATTTCCTGAATGATGGCCTTTATTTCTTCAGAAAAAGCAGACTAGGTCATGTCCTGACCATCAGTAGCTATGGTGCGGTGTGGAAGGCTCCAGGAGACCAAAAGCAAGGAGCTACTCTGAGGAAGAGTGAAAGAACTACAAGCAGTACTTGAGCATCTATTGGACTGGACTGACCACAAATAACCATATCTGGCTACACACTAATGGCACCCCACTCCAGTACTCTTGCCTGGAAAATCCCATGGACAGCGGAGCTGGTAGGCTGCAGTCCATGGGGTCGCTAAGAATGGGAAACGACTGAGCGACTTCCCTTTCACTTTTCACTTTCATGCACTGGAGAAGGCAATGGCAACCCACTCCAGTGTTCTTGCCTGGAGAATCCCAGGGATGGGAGAGCCTGGTGGGCTTCCATCTATGGGGTCGCACAGAGTCGGACACAAATGAAGTGACTTAGCAGCAGCAGCAACTGCTGCTCTCGTGAATTCTTATTTATTCCTCAAAGCTCAATTTTGATGTAATTTCCTCTGGGATATCATTTGTGTTAAAGGCCATCCATATGTCGTGTTCGATTTTGAACCCCTAGATTTCAGTTCAGTGCTTGGAACATAACAGGTGTTTAATACACATTTGTCAGGTGAATGGGCATTGTGTGGCCTTGCATGAGGTCATGCCTAGAATGGCCAGAGCCAGTTCAGATCAAAGTTATTTATATTTTTTAAAATTAGTACTTATTGGTGCACAATTGCTTTACAATGTTGTGTTGGTTTCTACTGTACAGCAAAGCGAATTGGTTGGGTGTATACCTATATCCCCTCGTTTTTGGATTCCCTTCCCATTTAGGTCACCACAGAATGCTGAACAGGGTTCCTTGAGCTATACAATAGGTTCTGATTAATTATCTATTTTATACATAGTATTAATAGATCAGATATCAGATCAAAGTTTTTGATCAGTGAAATTAATCTTCATGTTCTCCTCTTCCCGCTTCTCTACTATCATTTCTGTCTCCTGACGTCCTTGCCGTCTCTCTTCCTCCTCTACCTCTCACACTCATCACTAGCTGTCTACTCTACTTCTGAAAAAGTCACCCTTGCTCTCAGGTGGCTATATACTCATTTCTACCAAGACACCACTTCAAAATTAATCCAGATGTCAACAACACTTAAAATGAAGAGTCCTCCCAAGTGCATTTGCTTTAAAAAGGAGAAACAATGACTGTTGTCTAAGAGAAGCAAATAAGCTGGAATATTGAAGAGAAAACCCAGTCCCAATGCGTAGAAGCCTTCTCTCTGGGTGACTCCCCTTTGGCCTCTCTGCTAATAGGCTCAGCTAGTTTCTTCAGAGGAAAGTCACCATCACCACCTTTTCCATTCTGGGAATGAGCCAACCTCACCCATCATTTGGAAAAGGAATGGAAAAGAGAGACGCTTGGCACACTGCCTTAATAAAGATTGAACAAGTATGTATATGGTGGACATCTATGCTGAAAAACACAGAGTGTACACCTCTCTTCCCTGATCCAAGTTAAACTCTGTCATTACCTTTTACCTTACTGAAAAGTTTCCAAGTTATTAATAATTACTATGACATTTATTGGAGTCTGTGTGACAGGGAGAAATTCTTGTAGGTTACCCTGTTTTTCTCCTTGATGTTCGTAAGTTTGAATACTGGTAAATATTCTTTTTGTCATGAAATAGCCAGGGGTAGCCTAATATGTGACTTCATGACTCCCATCTCTTTCTGAGCTAGGATTAAAAGGAAGAACTGAATTCCCTATGAAGAAAAATGACAGCTTTAAACCCAAGAAAAATGAAGACATAATTGATAATGTTTAGAGAGCCATTAGAGTTGGCAAGAATTTGCTTGAACTTGGGTGGTATGAGTCTTTTTGCTGCCAAAGATGTTTCTTGGATATAAAAGCAGAATTTTAGAATATTTGCGTGATCCTCCTATGCCCAGAGTTTGAAATACCTGGAGCCAGTAAATAAATTCTCCCTTTTATAGCCAAACCATAATTTCATTGCAGTTATTCATTTTGACACCCATGAATAAATTAGCAGATACCATTTTTTTTTTCTTGCCTAGGACTGGTCTGATTCCAAAGTGGGGAAACTGGGCATTTCTTCCTGTTTATTATCTTGAGTGCAGTTAGATTGCTCCTCTCCTAGTAACTCCCCCATTCATGCTTCTCTGAAGATGCTGAGATATACCCAAAGTTGGGTTTGCATGAGCAACACTGAAACCAGATCATTTGAATACCATTTTTCCCCCAAGCGTTTCCTTTCTGGCCCCATTCCTTACCTCCTCATCCACAAACCCACAAAGTTACTGCACCTGCAGATCCCAGTCAGATCTTACCCACACCAACTCAGGCACTGTTTGGAAAGAAAAAATGCAAGAAGAGAAATGAAACAACCACCTCGTAACTTGTAGTTTTCCAGCTTCTGTGTTAACCTTCTTCCTCTGTTTTCTCTCTCTGTCCTTTCCCTATTTTTCTATAAGCTATTATTTACTACAGGGTTTTATGCAAATTGAGATTTTTGAAAGAAAAAGATAAACAAAAGCTTTGTCACTTGGTCCTCTTAGGACAAGGTTTGCAAAACAATGACTGAAGAGCTGAGACCACGTAGGAGAAAGAGCCTCTAGGGACCACTTTGCAGAACTGCAACATGCTGGGGGTGGTCTGGGTTTCACCTTCTGTGGTCATCACACCTAAAAATAGTTTTCTTTTGTTAATAAAATTGGAGAATGTTGATAAATTCAGTGGAAAGTGTCCAAAGAGGAAGGCTCATGAATTATAGCATTCCATTAACTACTAAAGCCACAAGAATGCGTGTTGGGAAATAGCAAGAACTGAGGTCTGTGATGAGAAATAGTAAGCCCTAAGGTCTGTGATGAGAAAGGAAGCTTCCAACCTCCTCTCCACAGATAAGACAGAGGGCTCAACATGGACCCCTCTTAATGTCCAAATCAACCCTGATAATCCAGTTCCCAGGTCTCTTTCTTTTACTCATGTAGGATGAAAAGGGAACTGACATGAAAGAAATCCCAGGTACATGCTTTAGGAGCTCAGAACAGAAGAAAAATGGGTCAAGGAAATAATTGCTACCCACATTATATTTCTTTTTTGATCTAAACAAACACACAAATCATTCTCCTCCTCCTTTTTCACTTCTCCTCCTTCCCATTCTTCCTTCCTTCTTCTCCTCCTTCCTTCCTTCTCCCCCTCCTCCTCCGTCTGTTTCTATCTGTCTCTCTCTGATGGTTTAACTTTTCCCTCCATTCTAAGCCCCAGAGTTTTCCATTTCACAATGTCTTTCTGGATGAGCCCGCCAACTCTCACAGCATCATGAGATCTTTTCCTTTATGCATAGAGTGACCATATATTTTATTGTCAAATTGGGACACTTCTGGGAGCAAAAGGGGGTGCCACGACTAGTTATTCTGGAACAGAAGACATGGCTGAGGCCCTAGCAGGCCCAGCGGGGCCCAGCCACCCTACTTTCAGGGGTCTGTTTAGGTGATGTGCTGTTTCACATTTGCTGACAGGCTGCTTTTGGAATCTTTCTCAAGTTGCTTCTTGTGGGCCAACTGGTAGCAAACTCGGTGGCTCCTCTTCTGCTAGGATTCCTGTCCCTTCTCACCGAACTCATAGCATCACAGCCAAGGCATGTTATTTGTCCAGGTCAGGGGAAAGCATTGAAAACATCTCTCCTGAAAGATGAGTATGCAGAAAGGCTGAAATCTGAAAAAAAAAAACGGATAGGTGTACAGAAAAAGAAATCTCTCACACACTGGCCTGCTTGATTCTGGAACCTGCTTTTTTTGGGGGGGAGGGTCCTCTGAAATTGGAGGATTCTCTCTGCTTTTCTATGTATCTAGATAGAACTTCAGGTAAAGTAAATCGATTGAAGCTGCATTGTGGTGGCGCTAGTGGTAAAGAATCCACCTGCTCATGCTAATCCAGGAGACCCAGGAGAGGCAGCTACGATCCCTGCGTCGGGAAGATCCCTGGGAGGAGGCAGTGGCAGCCCACTCCAGCATTCTTGCCTGGAGAATTCCATAGACAGTGGACTCAGTCCATGGGGTTGCAGTCAGTCAGACATGACTGAACACATGTACAAAAGGGGTACAAAAGCTTTAGGTACAGTTTAAAGAATAACAAAAGGAGTGGCGATGTACCTATCAACTACAGCATGAAATAAAATACCACCAGTATTTGAAAACTACCCCCTTCACCCCGTATATCTCAGTGATCGTCTTCCCCCATCCCCTTGTCAGAGACAACTGTGCTCTTCGCTTTCCTGTTAATTATTTCCAGCTTCGTTTTATAGTTGTACAAATATGTATGCATCCCTAGACAAAATCTCGCTTGTTTGGTGTCAGAAGGTACTTTCATGCCATAAGGAAAGAAAACACTATCATTCTTCCTAGTATGGGAACAAACTGTACTTTTTAGGGGGAAAAACTGAAATATGATGTGCTTTCCAAATACTTAACTGAGGAGAACGTCAACACATGTGGAAGGGAAGACGTTCGGGAGAAACCCCAGCACTTGCCTTCCCCTTCCCAGGCTGCCTTTGTGTTCCATTTCCTTCTATTTTGTGATTAAAATCCAGCCTTCCATTATTCAGAATTTATATGAACAACTAATGTCACCAGGGAAGTGGTGACTGTTGTGGAATTTCCACCCCATGGCGATTTGGCAGGCAGGGACAGGACTTGGAGAAATCACCCACCAAGTGAAGCATGTCGACAATGGTGCCCACTATATTTCTGTCCTCTTACCCCCAAGACCTCCCTGGGCAGCCAGTGGCCTCTGTCAGTCTGTATCATCTCATCATAACAAAACTTAAAACTCATTATTTGCATTGATTAACTTTAAGACAGGGCTTTTAACCATTTCTTACCAAAATGGTCCAGTGGCTAAGAACAAGGTATCTGGGGAGTCTTCGGACATGAACAAGGTGAAGTAAACCATAGATTTACTTACTTTTATTGTGAAGAGTATCTCATATACACAGAAGTATCTCAAATACATCTTTATGATAGAGGATATCAATAAAATGAATTTCTGCCTACATACTGCTCAGCTTTAAAAATAGAGCAGAACCTATAGCTTAAATCTTTCTACAGAGACCTCAGCAATTGCTTCTGCAACATTTTATCCTAAATCTGCTGCTTCTTTTCACAGTTTTGCCTGTGTATGTGTGTAGTCGCTAGTTGTATCTGACTCTCTGCAACCCCCTGGATTATAGCCCACCAGGCTCCTCTGTCCATGGGATTTCCCAGGCAAGAATACTAGAGTGGGTTGCCATTTCTTTTAACAGGGAATCTTCCCAACCAGGGATCAAACCTGTATCTCCTGCATTGGCAGGTGGATTCTTTACCCCTGCACCATTCGTAAGCACACTATAGCTTGATTTTACTTTGGGGGGAGTTTATATAAATTAGCTATTATATTTTCTTAGAAATTAATCCTTTTGCTCAAAATTATGTTGTAAGAATTCATCCACAAAAATGCTGTGTCTGTAGCTCATGATTTTTGCTCTTTGCAGTGTTTCATTACATAGATTTATTTACTCTGCTTTTGACAGACAATTGAATTTATCCATTCTGCTTTATTCATTCTAATTTTGATTGACACAGTTTTTTTTTTTTCTAGTTTTTTTCTAGAGCACTGATATGATTATGGGAACTTGTCTTCTGGTGTACGTGTACATGAGTCTCTGAACTAGAATTCCACCTAGAAATGGAACTGCAGAGTCATAAACCATGAATATTCAAATTTCTAGGCAATTCCAAAGTGTTTCCCAAAGTAGTGGTACACATTTAAATCCCGACCGGATGTGGATGAGAGTTCTCATTGCTCAACATCCTCTTTTAACATGCTATTTCACCATTTTCCCCCCAATCTGATGCATTGGGATCTTATCTTCTTATTTCAGTAATTACTGAAGAAACTGAGCATCCTCTCACTTATTATTATAAGCTTTATGTGTTTCCTTTTCTTTGTAACTTCTTTCTGGGTCTTTTGTCTATTTTTCTATTGGGTTGTTTCTCTTTTTTTTTAATTGATTGATTGAGTGTGTGAGTGAGTGAAGTTGCTCAGTCATGTCCGACTCTGCGACCCCATGGACTGTAGCCTACCAGGTTCCTCTGTCCATGGGATTTTCCAGGCAAAAGTACTGGAGTGGATTGCCATTTCCTTCTCCAGGGGATCTTCCAAACCCAGGGATTGAACCTGGGTCTCCCACATTGTAGACAGACGCTGTACCATCTGAGCCACCAGAGAAGTCCTTTTTTTTTTTTTTTTAATTGATTGGAGCTCTTAAATATCAAAGTTGGTATAGTGATAAGCAATAATTTTAGCTATTAATATGTACAGTTTATTTTTATAAATTTATGAAAGGTAATTATCTCTCCTCACTCCATATCTAATTATTTCACTCTTTTTGGTGGGCTCATTTGACAAGGAACAGTTCTTACTTTTAAAGTCACTACATTCTTCAACCTTTTTCTTTAGAGTTTGTGCATTTTGAGATTTGTTTCTAGGTAACTCCTACAGTCTCTTCTTGGAACTGCATAATTCTGACTCCCACATTCATTTACTTATTCCTTTTTCAATCTGCGTTTTGTATATAATGTAAAGAGGGGGTGAATTTCAATTTATAAAATTTGAATGCAGCAGATATTGAACAGCTCATCTTTTCCTCATTTATTTCAAATACAATCTCTGTCATAAGTCAAGTGTCCAAATCCAAGTGACTGTATTTCTAAATTCTCTGTTCTATCCTTTTGTCTATTTATCAATTAATGTGCAGTATCACATTAATCACATGATTAGTATCATGTCAATTATTATAGTAAAATAAGTCTTGATATCTAATAAGACAAGTTCCTTCTTCTTACTTTGTTTCCTTCGGAGTATATTGGCTATCCATTACCTTTTTATTCTTTTGTATGAGTTTTGAAATCAGCTTGCCAAATTTCATGAATAACATTTTGAAACTGATATTCTATTTACTGCTTAGATCTACATGAGTAGAATTGACACCTTTATGATATGACTCTTCTTATTCAAGAACATAGTGTATTTTTCCATTAGTCGAGTTCTTTAATGAACTTAAAAAGCTTTCTAATTATGCATGCCTTGTATAACTTTTGTTAGATTTATTCCCTAGTGTTTATGCACTTTATATACTTTGTTGCTTTTGGAAGAGATGTTTTAAATTATATTTTGTATCTGAACTTTTTCAATATCTAGAAATGCAGTGGATTTTGTTTGCCGAATGATTTGTTGCTAATTTTTAGAATAAATGTACATAATGTCTCTTTTGATATTTTGGGTTTCTCTGTAGATAATTCATCTGTAAATAATGAGAGATTGGCTCCTGTCTTTGAAATTCTTGAAATATTTATTTGTTTTCATTTTACTCTGATGATTGGGACTTCCACCCCAATGTGGGAAAATGTGACAACAGTGCTCATTCTTGTTCATGATTTTAAAAGAATAGTTTCAAACTCATACTATTTTGAATGATGTTTGCTCTAGAGGTTGATAGGTCTTCTTTATCAAGTTGAAAACATTCTATTCTTACTTTGCCAAAAGTTTTATCATGAATGGTTATTGAATTTTACTGGATATCATTTTGCTATCATGGGTATAATTATGTGGTTTATCTCCTTTCACTTGGTAAGGTAGTGAATTACAACAGTTCTGACCTGTAATTTTCCTATTTTATTTTGCCCTTAGCTAAATTTTATATTGAGGCTGTGTCATCTTGTGAAATATTTTGGGAATTATTCCATCTTTTTCTATTCCCTAGAAAACTTTGTGTGAGAAATTTTTGGTAGAATTCACAAGTAAAATAATCTTGCATGTTATTTCTTTTGTACTACAGATTTAATTTCATTTTTTAAGTTGTAGGGAATTTCTATTTCATCTTGAGTCATTTTTATACTTATGTTTCTTAAAAATTTATATATTTCATCAATTCATAAACTTATTGGCCTAAAGTTGTTTGTAGTATTTTCTTATTTCTTTTTACATGTCTGTGGGAAAAGTATTTATTTCCTCCTTTTAATGCTATCTGTTTGCATATTCTCTTCTTATGTTTCTTAGTAAATCTGTCTTTTTAAACAACTTTTATCTTTTTGAATATTTATATGAAATTTTACCTTCTGTTCTGTTTCTATACTTATTTTGTCTGTTTTTCTCCTTTCTTTGGGTTTATTCTGTTTCTTTTCTAATTTCTAAGAATGGATAGCGAACTCATTTAATTTTAAGCCACCTTCTTTTTTTTAAAAAAAATCCTTTTCCTCTTTTCTAATGTAAGAATTGTAGACTATATTTTTCCTTGTAAAAACTTTTTTGCACTCCACATATTTTGTATTAGTTTATATAATGCACAGTGTTTTTGTTAACTGCATAAATACTGAATAAATAGAGCAATTACCTGACATTTTATTTACATGATCTGACAATGTGTTGAGAGCATTTAGGGCACAGAACATGGCTTTTATAATTTCTGATGTATGTGTTTGTCTTAACCAAGATAAATAAGATAACCAACCCCCAATAAATCGCTCCATAATTTCCTTCCTCTTTTAAGTATGCATATCTTAACAGGGTGAAAAATAAAATTACACAGTTAAAAGCAAAAAATGTGTCTACAAAGGGCCAGTGATCTTTTGCATTTTTGCCACCTAAAACAGAGAAAACTGAATGTTTTGTTCCCCATTAGGCACCACTACCCTTGCCTTCATGTTCTTCAAGGAGCCATATTCTTAGAGCCCAAGAGCTTGATTTGTTATTTTGTCCTTTTAAAATTTGTTTTAATACTGAAGCCTTCATTGCTCTGTACCTTTAGCAAGCCTCAGTTTCCTTATTTGTGAAATAAACATCATAATATCAGTCCCGGTATTTTTCTGAGGATTTAATGAATGTGGAAGCACGTTTTAAAAAGTGCTAAGCAAGTGTAAGTCACTATTTCTCTTCCTACGGCAGGATGAATCTTCAAATTTTTATCCCTCAGTCCTTTTCTCGTCTGTGCCTTTTTCTGCTTCTCTAGGAAGCCTTCAAGCTCTCTCTTTATAGAATCTTCTGTTCTAGAAGCCACATGTTACAGAGCTTATCTTTAAAGATGTGAAATCCCTTAGAGGCCATATATTCAAAGCTCCTCCATTTGCAGATGAAAGAACAAAGGTTTTTTAGTCCAGGGAATGCTTATCCCATTGTCTATAAACAGCAGAGGTGAAATTCCCTAGTGATTCGTGCCAGAACCAAAACCAGAGTGAAGATCTCGAGACTTCTGGTCTTGTGTTTGCTATCATACTCTTACCTGATGAGTGCCACTTCTCATTTTTATTTAGTTTTGAGAGTTTCCACCAGTAATTACTACCACTTATGAGGCAGTTATGCTCTCCCCACTACATCTGATAATAGCCCTCTAGGATCTGCTTGAAAAAAATCAGTTTTACCAAAAGACTTAAAGATAGCTGTGTGATTTTTGCCCAAAGCATACTCATTTATTTAAAGATGAATCTCAAGATGCCAATTTAAAAATAAAGTGAAATTTATTCAACAAAGTACAACTCTCCATTGGGAAACCAGATATCTAAAACGAGTATCGCCATCCATAACACGGGGCTGGATGAGAAGTGCCTCAGTGCGGTCCATTTATTTTCCTACCCTGGATGAAACAAGCCCTGTGGCAAGTCACTTAACATACACACTTTGAGGCCTCATAAACTGGCCTCCCAGGTGGCTTAGGGGAAATGAACCCTCCTGCCAAAGCAGAAGATGCCAAAGCAGGACATGCAGGTTCGGATCCCTGGGTCTGGAAGATCCTTGGAGGAGGAAATGGCAGCCCATTCCAGTATTCTTGCCTGGAAAATCCCATAGACAGAGGAGCCTGGCGGGCTACAGTCCGTGCGGTTGCAGAGACGGACAAAACTTGGTGACTTAGCGAACACTCAGGCTTCATGGCGTCTATACTGATTGATTTGACAGAGACAATCAGCCACCGAGGTTCACTCAGTCCTTGTGTGTAAGAACATCGGTGCTCTCACGTTTCCCCTTAAGGTGCCATGACATCGGTGCACAGCATGCGACTCGCTCCAGAAAGTTCATTGAGCCTGGAGAGCAGTGGGTGCGCCTAGCTGAAAGGATGCAGTCCAGACAACGTGACGGCTCCAGCGTCCTTAACAACAGGAGCTATGGATTATCACGTGTTCAAGGGCTTCAGCATCCTTCACCAAGAGGGAGCTAGAGGCGGTCTGGGTCAGTCCTGTCTAGTTGGGCGGCTGCAGTGAGATGTGGCGGGGTTGCAGAGTGAGGGCCACCAGCCACACGGCTGCCTCTGCACTGGGCGTCCTGAGCAGCTTGGGCGTCCTCTGTCCCCTCCTGCAGCCCTGAGCCCAGCGGCACCAGGAATCTCTATTCGCTGCAGAGAAATCAAAGAATTCCAGAGCGAGGCCCTGGAATGCCTGGCTGCCTCCCAGCTCTCTCACGAAGAAGTAAATCCCATTGTTGTCTCCCTCTCCTTTCCGCACTCTGGGAATCGGCACTAGCGTAGCCCAGCACCTTTCTCCCTCCAAGGAGACGGCTCGGCTGTATCAGGAAGCACAGCAAATCTTATAACATCAACTCAGAGCGCTGCCCACATTTATCTTCCACCCTCGCACCCGTCTCTCTCATCGGGGGGCCGGGGGCTTCGTGACTTTCTCCACGTGCTGGCCTGTCGCGTGGTGCCTGCTGTTGGGGACTCTTTGAACAGAGCCCACGCCCGTGTCCGAGAAGGGCTTGTGATGGATCCCCGGTGCCGTCCTGAGCAGACCGGGATATCGCACCTCTAACTGGAGGGCCTGGTAAACAATACAGCGTGTACTCAGCTTCATAAACACTCGGCGTTGTTACAAAGGGCCTTGCAAACGCTGTGTGATAGGACTTGACCTTAAAAGCTATAGGCAATCTCGCGGAGCACAGACGGTTTCATAAAGTACAATCACTTCCTGGAATTCTTGGGCCAGTGCAGTCGGAGCCGTGCAAATCCTGTTTTGCTTGCGTTGTTTCCTGCATGTGAATATCATCAGTCTAGCAGGACCGTAACCATGGCACTTGTAAATAGCCGAGGGGCGACTTCTGATAACGGCCGTACAGTTTTGTTTTTTTGTTTTTTTTTTTTAAGACAAGCCTGAATTGTACCTCACAAATGCCATATGGCAACAACAAAGTTGACAAATTGCCATTTCAAAAATGTATGTGTTCAGACCCAGATATGTGTTTAAATTACCAAAGGAAGCAAACTAGATTCCCAAAGTATTGACAGTAGCATGGGTTGTATTCATTTGTTATAATGTGTGCTAAATCACTTCAGTTGTGCCCGACTCTTTGTGACCCTGTGGACTGTAGCCAGCAGGCTCCTCTGTCCATGGGATTCTCCAGGCAAAAATACCGGAGTGGGTTGCCATTTCCTCCTCCAGGGGATCTTCCCGACCCAGGGATTGAACCCGTGCCTTTTAACATTTCTTGCATTGGCGGGTGGGTTCTTTACTGCTAGTGCCAGCTGGGAAGCCCTTTGTTACAATGTAAATTTATATAAATCCGTACACGGTGAGCAAAGATGGACACTGACCAGAATCATAACTGATCCTTTCCACAGTACGGTTACTTTTTCTAGTGAACAGGTTTGTAAATTTTAACTGTTTGGCTCTTCAGTTCAGTTCAGTTGCTCAGTCGTGTCCGACTCTTTGCGACCCCACGAATCGCAGCACGCCAGGCCTCCCTGTCCATCACTATCTCCTGGAGTCCCTTGGACTGCAAGAAGATCCAACCAGTCCATTCTAAAGGAGATCAGCCCTGGGTGTTCTTTGGAAGGCATGATGCTAAAGCTGAAACTCCAGTACTTTGGCCACCTCATGCGAAGAGTTGACTCATTGGAAAAGACTTGATGCTGGGAGGGATTGGGGGCAGGGGGAAAAGGGGACGACAGAGGATGAGATGGCTGGATGGCATCACCTACTCGATGGACGTTAGTTTGAGTGAACTCTGGGAGATGGTGATGGACAGGGAGGCCTGGCTCTTAGTTTCTCAAATCAGTACTAAGAAGGAAAAACATTAATGCTACCCCTTGAAATACTCATTTTGAAACTCTGAATCTTCAGAAATTTGACGCCACTGCTGGGCAGTTCTGCTCTGACTTTGTCTGGTATCGACGTGTGTATGCGTGTGCACGTGCACACTCATGCTCAGCCGTGTCTGACTCTTTGTGACCCCATAGGCTGTAGCCTGCCAGGCTCCTCTGTCCGTGGGATTTTCCAGGGAAGAATACTGGAGTGGGGTGCCATTTCGTTTTCCAGGGGATCTTTCCCATCCAGGGATGGAACCCGCGTCTCTTGTGACTTCTGCATTGGCAGGCGGATTCTCTGCCATTGCACCACTTGTGAAGCCCACTTTTATACCATCTCAGTCCACAGAGATGGTATAAAAGTAGAGAGAGACCAAAGCAGGCTACTTTAACCTGCACAGAAAATCCAAAGTTATGTCTTCCAGATTTGCTATAAATGCCTCAGTATTTAAAATGGGGACCTGCTGAACCAATCTTGATTGTTTAGCCTTTGTTACATGATTGAAATGTTTATTGAGCTAACATTGTAAGTTAAATTTTTAACAGATACAAAACATGATGGGTATTGGACAAATGTTGACAAAAGTGTTTAAGTTTCCAACAAAGATTTCCTTAGAGAGAAATAAAGAGGAGCTTGTAAGACGCTCAATTATGTTTTCATAGATGCTTATGTTTGATTTTTTTAATACCTAAAATTCTAAATTATTTCTAAAATAAGTCGCGGATGCAATGTACAACATAGGGACTATAGTTGAGAATGTGGTGTTGTACAATACAGTTGAAAGTTGCGAAGAGAGCAGATCTTAAAAGGTTTCATCACAAGAAAATAAAGCTTTAGTAACGATGTGTATTAAACGATGTTAATTAAATTTACCATGGGGATGATTTCATAAAATATATAAATATCATTATGTTGTGCACTTGAAACTAATGTAATGCTGTATGCCAATTAACCTCATAGAGGAACAACAAAAATTTTAATTATTTCTATTTCTAAACTTCAAATTAAAATCAGTAATATCTGACCAATATTTTCACATAAGTATTAAGGATTGTTTGAAGTCTTTAGATAAAAATAAAATCTTTATTTTTCTTATACATTATACATAGTAAGTGCTAAAAATCTTAGGATGGTAATTAACAAAATACTTTCATTTTAATCCTTCATCTTAAAAAAAATTAGCACCAGTATTTTCAATGTGTTGATTTGCTCAAGATATATCTTAGAATAATGATCTGCTTTCATACCCTCAGTTTCTCTGAAGTTATTCTGGATTTCTGGTGCTATCTTATAAAATCTTTCAAAAACTGCTTCTATAAAGTAAACAAGACTCAGAAAGCTCTTGTCTAAAGCCACACAGCTCACAAGCAGCAGGGTCAGGATTTGAGCCCAGGTGTTCATGGCTTCAAAACAATTTTATTTAACCCAACAATGCAACTGCACTGACGACAGTCATCAGACAAAAATATTCTGAAGAATTCTGGAGAAATAGGAGAGTCAGACAAAACTGATGCACGTGGGGGGAAGAGGCTGTGAGTTAGGGACAGGAAATACATGGGATGCTTTCGTCATGAAGCAATACAATTTCAGCTTGACTTTCCTTCTTCATTGTCCTTTCTCATTGTCTAGCTTATAATGTGGTCGTGGTCATGTTTATGTCCAGTGGCTACATTCCTGAAGATGTATTTGGTTTCCTCACGGGAGGCAAGTCATTCCTGATTGATTTAGATGGAGAAATAAATGCCAAACATTCTCCAAACGTCAGTACCGTGGAGGCAAGAACCCATTTTTAGTCATTTATTTCTTAAACTTTTTATTTTGGAACATAGCCAATTAACAGTGTTGTGATACTTAAGAAAAGGGTGTTAGTTTTAGGTGATATATTGTGATATATTACAATAACTATATTGTAATAGTTTTAGATAGACAGCAAAGGGGCTCAGCTGTACATAAACATCTATCCATTCTCCCCCACACTCCCCTCCCATCCAGGCTGCCACGTAATATGGAGCAGAGTTCCCTGCGCTATATAGTAGGACCTCGTTGGTTATCCGTTTTAAATATAGCAGGGTGTACTTGTCAATCCCAAACTCCCCTAAACTATCCTTTGCCCTCTTCTCCCCGACCCCCAGGCAACCGTAAGTTCATTCTCTAAGCCTGTGAGTCTGTTTCAGAGCATTTTAAAACTGATGTATCTAACGGTGTCACCTACATGAGTTGGTGATCTGAGGCTAGTTCTCAAAGGATCTGTCTTCTCTTTATGCTATTAGAAGCTCCCCCTGCCTTATGGGCCAGGTAAAGAACACCTTCCCAGCAGCCAGTAGGCTGGGACACCATGTCCTGGTACATCCTGTTGGTAAAAGCCACTGAATGGAGTCTTGTTACCATATTGCCTGCCACCTAATAATGGCACACCAAATTTGGTCCTCTGATAAGCATGAGTAACTTCCTCTATGGCCAAAGGGAGGTACATCACATGACTTGGGAGCCAGGCTGGGCTTTATATATTGTATTTACTTTGCAGAATTCATTTACGGGCATAGGCAGGGAGACAAAACACCTCCTTTTCATGAGGGTCCCAGAGGGAGAGCAGGCGCACAATGTCTCTCATACCACGCAAACAATACGGCACAGAAGACTCCTTCTAGCATAATAAACAACCCACAGTCTACAGTCGCCGTGGTTTTGGTATTGACAATGCTTTTTAAAGTTAGATCACAAAGGTACTTGGGTGTCTTTTTTTTTTTTTTAAACTTGGTGTCTGTCTGAACAGGGCAAAAATTCTGCCCAATTGTTGGATGCAACAGACCTGAAAAATGTGATGATCAAAAGGAATTGTGCTTCCAGCATTTTTAGGGCAATTCTCCTTGAGAGCTAGGAGGTAGAAAGAAATTTTAGGTTTTTATTGTATCCATTGGGTTATATGACATCACTTTTCTTTTGGCAATTTCACTATGCTTGGTAAGAATAGAGACCAATTCAACAAAGAAATGAAAGTTTTCAGAGTATCCCTGGAGAGATCTCAGATTTGCAGTCTCAATTAACTGTGAACTCATAATACTTTTAATAGGATTTTCAAGATTTTTTTTGAAAGATGAGAAGTGATTGGCTCTTCTCTTTGAAAAGAAAACAAGCATCAAGAGGAAATGAAAGCCAGATATGAGAGAAATATCAAAATGTTTTAAAAAGTCAGCCTATCTCACTTTTTTTGTCTGTCCCTCTTTATGAAATTTTTTGAAAACCCTATGATAGAAAAATTTCCCTAAAATTTAAATATCACTGAATTCAGAAATAGGAAGGAACAAAGGCATTCCCAGTCCTAAGGGTTCATCTACAATTGTCAATGTGTAGACATGTGTCTTTCTATTTAGAAAAAAAAAAGAAACATTCTTAAAACAGAATCTATTTATACTTATTAAAAATTCATTTACCAAAAGTATGTGCTATTACTCCTGAAGAGTAGTAATGAGTACGGGAAAGTAATTTAGGTCTGTGTACAGTCAACATGGAGATCACTGTCTGGAAAAAAAAAGGTAGGGCATAAGCACATGCATGACCTGGACACAAATCCAAAGAGATAAATTCCAAATGACATACATGAAGTGCTAAGGGAGGCCCCATTTGAATATTAATAGACTTAAATGATGGAGAAGGCAATGGCACCCCACTCCAGTACTCTTGCCTGGAAAATCCCATGGGCAGAGGAGCCTGGTGGGCTGCCGTCCATGGGGTTGCTAAGAGACAGACACGATTGAGTGACTTCGCTTTCACTTCTCACTTTCATGCATTGGAGAAAGAAATGGCAACCCACTCCAGAACTCTTGCCTGGAGAATCCCAGGGAGAGGGGAGCCTGGTGGGCTGCCATCTGTAGGGTCACACAGAGGCGGACACGACTGAAACGACTTAGCAGCAGCAGCAGCAGCAGACTTAAATGAGGCTACCAACACACAGTTTCCTCAGATGTCAAAGTGTTTCAATCCATCAGTATCTCTTGCACAGAATTCCCAAGATACTTGCTTTAGTAAGTTCAGTTCAGTTTAGTCGCTCAGTCATGTCCGACTCTTTGCGACCCCATGGACTGCAGCACGCCAGGCCTCCCTGTCCATCACCAACTCCCGGAGTTTACTCAAACTCATGTCCATTGAGTCGGTGATGCCATCCAACCATCTCAGCCTCTGTCATCCCTTTCTCCTCCTGCCTTCAATCTTTCCCTGCATCAGGGTCTTTTCAAATGAGTCAGATCTTTGCATCAGGTGACCACCAGTCCTTCCAGTGAATATTCAGGACTGATTTCCTTTAGGATGGACTGGTTGGATCTCCTTGCAGTCCGGACTCTCAAGAGTCTTCTCCAACACCACAGTTCAAAAGCATCAATTCTTTGGCACTCAGCTTTCCTTATAGTCCAACTCTCACATCCTGCTTGCAAAAACAACCAAGATTCATTTTAAGTATGACTTCTTTCCTTTTTCATAATTGGCAATGTGGAGCTTTTTACATAGACTTCTTCTGAGAAATCCATTTTGCCCCAATTCAAGGAAGATGGAGTCCATGTTGTAGGCAAATTATGTCTGGATAAGCTTGATGTGTTTTCATGCAAATACATTGCTCCAAAAAGGCTCATAATAGGAAATCTCTTATTTCAGCCATCAGAAATACTTCACTGATGTCATGGTTGTTAAAGAACCATTTGGACAGCTGTGATCCTGACACATAAAGGTCACTAACATCCAAGTACCTTGCCAGAGTTGTTCCCAACCACACTTATGATCAGCCAGAGCATCATCACAGTTCCCTGAGATGGATGACTGAAGTTCAGAGGCAGACCCAGGCCTACTGAGAAAATGCTAACCTCAGCAGGGTGTTTCTCCTAAGGTAGGTGGAGAAGAAACATCACCTGGTTTTCCCACAACATTGATCAACTCAACCCACACAAAAACAGAAACTTTCCACTGTTTACAAGCTGTGGCATATTTTTCAATGTGTCTGCCTTCAGTAATTCTTTCCAAGGGGTAGGGAAAAAACACAAAGAGAGTTTCTTTCTTCCTTCTTTCCTTCTTCCCTCCCTTCTTCCCTTCTCTCTTTCTTCCTTTTAAAATTCTTCTGAAGGCAAAGGCAAACGCTCTTTGAAAATCATAGGTGGGCCTTGTTTACATCATTTCACTGCAGAAATAGAGACTGTGTTACCTTCCAAGGTGAGGAGCAGTCAGCACCATGAAGAAGCTGGTCCACTACCTGTCTTCTAAGAGGTTTCATCCCCTTGGGGGCCAGATCTTTCTTGGAAAGTCAAAGCATGAGATGGCAATCTCTACAGATGTTAGAATTTTGGGGAAAAAAAATAGTAGCTGGGCCTCAAAGCATAAGTGTAAGTTTTAATTCCGAGATTTTGAAGAAGAAAGGGAATGTTTCCACATTTTCAACATTTATTGCTCCCCAAATGGTAATTATAGAATAAGTGATGATTTATCAGGGCTAAGATTAGAGTCACCCCAAGCAAGTGCAAAAAATTAGATGGAGATTCATAAGACAGATGTTCTTTGAGATAATTCCTGCCAATGACCACAGATTTGGGCTTAATCCAAAAGGCAGTCATAAACAGACTTGGAATTAGATAACTGAAACTGGGGACAATGGAAGGATTATGAATATTCTGGTGTATCATCTTTTATCTGAAAGGCTTTAGATATTACTAATTTTTTCTTTAAGAACAATAGATAATAATGGTGACTCACTTGATTCTCCACTTCAAATAAATGTAGCAGTCAAAAATAGCTCTTGTAATTTCATGGTGACCAGGTCTATTCTATATGGCTTCATTAACGCAATTGCTATTTGCAGGCTAACAAATTGTACCCAGCTCCCCTGGGTTTGTTTTTCTTTGAACAACATTCAGAACAAGAAAAAACAAATATCACTGTCGAGTGATGGACTGGATTTAGTCTTGGCTGATTCAGGCCTGGGCGATGGCTCTAAAATTCTTGCCTATGAGTCTGAACTTGTGAGTCACTGAAAATCAGCATTGCTAGGGTGCTATATGCTGGCATAGTGCAAACTCAAAGCCATTCTAGGACCCAGAGCAAGAAAATATTATGCCCTAGGTTGCCTGGGAAACGAGTACACTTCAAAATGCCTAGACGGGTACCTAAAAATGGGAGGGGTCTTCAAGCTTCTTAATACTGCCGACTCTTCTGCTGCTATTTTTAAACATTTAATGGAAGTTGTGTTTTATATTTTCAACTTTTTATTTTGCACTGGAATATAGCCAAATAACATTGTTTGATAGTTTCAGGTGGATAGCGAAGGGACTTAGCCATGTGAATACATGTATCCATTCTCTCCCAAACGCCCCTCCTATCCAGGCTGCCACACTGAGCAGAGTTCCCCGTGCTCTACAATAGATCCAAATTGGTTATCCATTTAAAATATAGAAGTGTGTGCATTTATTGCTGGTGAGAAATGAAAATTGATGGATGGATATTTCTGTTTTTTTTTTTTAAATCAAATTGACAGCTGATTTGCTGGCTCTTAATTTAATAGCAATGAGTGAGAATTGCCAAGAAGATAAAATATTAGAGTCAAAGTATAGTTTAGGTAATTAAATTCTCTTGACTTCATTTTTTAAAATCTGGGGTAATTTTGTCGTTTTTACTTAATAGACGTCTTAGAAGTTTGTGGTATATGGTATAAGTTACACTTGAATAACCTTACCTACACCATCAAAATCTTGCATGTACATGTTTCAGAAATATTCAAGAGTTTGGTGTCAACTCTGTGTTTTTTTGTTTGTTTGTTTGTTTAGCAGCAGTTCTTACCAAGAAACATATCAAGCATGAAATTTACTTCTAAAAAATTCAAGTCCTTGTTCAGTCAATGATTTATTAGATTAAGTCACCTATATGAGGCAAATATGCTCAGAAATGACTTACTCCACAGGGTCCTGGAGAAGAAAGCATAACATAGGTTTGCCTTGAAAAAAAGATGCACCTCAATTTGTCAGCCTAGAATCCTGCACAAATTTTACACTGAATGAATATGCACATGGATAAGGTTTCATTCTTTCTCTGTTGAATCAGCTTCTCCTGTACCGTGCTTAGCCGCTCAGCTATGTCTGAGCCTGCCAGGCTCCTCTGTCCATGGGGATTCTCCAGGCGAGAATACTGGAGTGGATTGTCATGCCCTCCTCCAGGGGACCTTCCCAAACCAGGGACTGAACCCAGGTCTCCCACGATGCAGGCAGATTCTATACCATCTGAGCACCAGGGAAGCCCAGCAGTAAAAACCAACCCTGAATATCCAGGAGGACCTAACAGCCGATGTTACTCAGTGCCACCTCTCATTATAGAGTATACAGTGTTTTCTGGCCTTAGGGAGATTACAGAGCTAAGTATTTTGTCCTCCTTCTCCTCTTCTTCCTTCCTTTAGTTTTTGTGGGGACAGTGGGGGCAGTTAACCGAATGGTGATATAACGATGGGGCAATTTTAAGACATTTTCAGATCCTTTTTCTCTTAGTATCTGAGGCAAAGAAGCAGCCCTGTTTTTGTCTAAAGAGTGTGGGTTAGCATCTCCAACCTGCCCCTGGGCAAGGAGTGAAGGACGAGAGACTGGCAGCTGCAGAGAACACTTGGACTCACCCAGGAGGGGCAAAATGCTCCTGTGAATTCCTTCAGATCACTGAAGCTGCCTGTCAGGTTGAATCTGAGTGTTCTGGCTCATCAATCAGAGCCTCAGGGCAGCCCCTGTTGCCAGAGTCCTGCGCCACCCAGAGCCACAGCGTCAGGGAGGCCGGGCCCCCAACTGTGAAGAGTTTCAGTGGGTCTCAGGTCTCATGCCCTGCGGTGGACAGCCCCCTGGAAGGGGAGACTCTGGGAGGGAATGGGCATTAGATGAAGAGAAGGGAAAGAGGCAGCAGAGAACGGAGGAAGAGAGGGGTGTGAGCAGAGGAGATTAGAAAAAATAGCTGGACATTTTGTCTTAGGAATGAAACCCATTCTCATGCCAGCCCTCTAAGATTTTTTTTTTTCCAAGCTTTAAACTTTTTATTTTGTATTGGAATGGAGAAGGAAATGGCAACCCACTCCAGTATTCCTGCCTGGAGAATCCCATGGACAAAGGAACCTGGTGGGCTACAGTCCATGGGGTCACAGAGTCAGACATGGCTTAGCAACTAAACAGCTGCATAGCTGATCAACAATGTAGTGGTAATTTCCATTGAACAGTGAAAGGACTCAGCCACACGTATACATGCATCCATTTTCCTCCAAAGCCCAACCCCAACCAGGCTGACACATAACACTGAGCAAAGTTCCATGTGCTATGCGATAGGTCCTTGTTGGTTATCTGTTTTACATACAGCAGGGTGTACATGACCTTCCTAAACTCTCTGACTGTCCCTCTCCCCTGGCAACCATCAGTTTGTTTTCTAAGTCCGTGCGTCTCTTTCTGTTTTATAAGTAAGTTCATTTGCATCCTTTCTTTTTAGATTCCACATATAAGGGATGTCATGTGACATTTCACCTTCTCTGTCTGGCCAGTCTCCTAAGATTCACTCATCTAAGCATCACGGTACTTCTGCTGCCAAAGCAGAGCTTCTGCAAACAGTTATATAATGTATGTCTTGATCTGGGGGTATGCATTGGAGGGCAGGGGGTGTATCACTGAGAATAATTCTCCCCATGACTTGCCCATGAAAGTGCTTGTTCTTAAAAGTTGCATCTTGAACAAGTGCTCATGAGGATTAAAGAACTACTTTTATGTCTCCTGAGGACTGGGTCAACAAAGGTCAAGGCTATGGTTTTTCCAGTGGTCATGTATGCATGTGAGAGTTGGACTGTGAAGAAAGCTGAGCCCAGAAGAATTGATGCTTTGGAACTGTGGTGTTGGAGAAGACTCTTTAGTGTCCCTTGGACTGCAAGGAGATCCAACCAGTCCATTCTAAAGGAGATCAGTCCTGGGTGTTCATTGGAAGGACTGATGCTGAAACTGAAACTCCAATACTTTGGCTACCTCATGTGAAGAGCTGACTCATTGGAAAAGACCCTGATGCTGGGAGGGATTGGGGGCAGGAGGAGAAGGGGACAACAGAGGATGAGATGGTTGGATGGCATCACTGACTCAATGGATATGAGTTTGGGTAAACTCTGGGAGTTGGTGATGGACAGAGAGGCCTGGCGTGCTGTGGTTCATGGGGTTGCAGAGTCGGACACAACTGAATGACTGAACTGAACTGAGGACTGGGATGGCCATTCCCATGGTAAAGGAGAGAAGCACACACAAGCTTGTTCTTAAAAGGAACTTAATAATTTTAAGGGCTTCCTTGGAGGTCCAGTGGTTAAGAATCCGCCTTGCAATCCAGGGGATGCAGGTTCGATCCCTGGTTGGGGAACTAAGATCCCACATGTCGTAATGTAACAGTTAGAGGAGCATCACGAAGAAGACCCAGCACAGCTAAATGAATAATTAAAGTTCATTTGTTTAAAGGAAAACACAGTATTATAACAGAAAGGAATGAGTGATATTTATTTTTAAAAATAGAATGTAATAATTTTTAAAAGGGTAAAGATCTCAGTCAAGGTTAGTCATCTAAATAGTGGGAGCCTGAAACCAACACCAACAACATGATGTTGATAATGATTTATCAGCATAATGTTGATAACAATCCACACTTATATCTACTCATTCATGTAGTATACATATGAACACATATACATATACACGTGTGTACACGTATGCACATGTAGTATACATGGATATACTACGTACATATATATTGTATCCACATCTACCTATACACATACAAGCATATATATACACACACATACATAATACACATAATCTACTTACTTAACCAGAATCATGACATTGTTCTTATTAAAATCTTTGAGATAGATGAAAAATTGAGTAATATATTATTATTTTAAGAGTTCCAGGTCTAGTAACTTCTTGAAACTAGTATGTAAAAATATGAAATCAGGCATGTTTTTTCAATCACACATGCCTTCTATCCCCGTTTAATAGTAAAAATCGATCATGACTAAATTCTATTAGCAAATCATGGTTATTTATTTTCATTTGTGTGTTACATGTACTAGTCAGAAGAATAATAAGATTTCAGGAGATTTGGTAGAATATTCTTCAAACTTTTTGAAATCACCAATTCAGTCAGAGAATTCCACAAGCATGAGTTCTTACATGAATTTGAAAGTACAAGGATTAATGACCTAAGCATTTCAGTTTTAGCTTTAAGTCTAAAAGTGGAAAGAGACCCACCCATAATTAATGAAGTAATGGTGACTTAGAGAAAAGAACTACATCAGTTTTAAAAACATAACTCAGGATTCACCTATTCAAGAAAACTTGGTATATGACATCCAAATGTTAAAAAAACAAAAGAAAACATCAGAGCTTGATGTTTCACCAATCAGATTCCTTAACTTTATAAATAGTTTCAACATGGGATTAAAATAAATATTAAGTGATCTCACTCATTTACTTAGAAAATGATTCAATTTTCAGAAGTGATCTACTCTCAGACCTGAGGAATATCACAACTCTATGGTACAAGTTCTATCCAGAAATGCTGAAAATTCAGTTTTCCAAAAGATGCAATATAATCAGTCTTTGAAGTTATCCTAGAATAGAAGATAGCAAAACTTTCAAAATTTAAAGATGGAAGCCAATTTCTAACCCCTTTTATATAACAAATATAGAATTAGGGCAGGGAACAATTTTTTTATAGAAGAGGCAAGAGGGAATAATTTGAATCTTATTTTACTTCTGTGCCATCTATGTGCTGATGCCCCCCCATTTAAATATTTTTGGCCATTTTTTTCCTGAGTTTGACCTTGCATATGCAAAGGCCAACTTTCATTCATCTCCACTTGGATGTCTCATAGGAATTTCACATGTAATATCCCCAAATTATTGAATTCTTACTTATCCAGAATGCTGCAAGAGCTTCCTAAAAAGTATTCTAATTTTTCATTTGCCTCTTTCATTTCTGTTTTCCACGTAGCAACCAGAGAGATCTCAAAAATCCCTGAATAAGTTCCTATCTTACTTGACGTAAAGCGTTATCACCTTCCGTGCTCATTCCCTTCAGCCATGTCTGACTCTTTGTGATCCTCTGGGCTATAGCCAGCTATGCTCCTCTGTCCATGGGATTCTCCAGACAAGAATAACAGAATGAGTTGCCATGCCCTCTTCCAGGGGATCTTCCTAACCCAGAGATTGAAACTGTGTTCCCTGTGTCTCCCCATTGCAGGCAGATTCTTTACCCACTGAGACACCTAGGTAACCCTTATCACCTTAAAATGACTTATCTATAGGGTGACCATCTGTCTTGGTTTGCCAAACACAATTCTGTTCATATCAGTTGACTATGTTTTTGTAAAGACCATTCACTTTCATTGCAAAGTGTCCCTGTTTGGATGATAAGTTTTGATGACTTTACTTACCAGGTCCTGCATGATTTGGCATCTGCCCCCTCTTCAAGTCAGACCATCTGGCCCTTGCTCATGCTACTCCAGCCCCACGAATCATCATCTTTCCGCTCCTCAAATATGGCAAGGTCCTCACTAACTCAAAGGCTTCCCAGGTGGTGCTAGTGGTAAAGAACCCACCTGCCAATGCAGGAGACATAGGAGATGTGAGTTCAATCTCTGGGTCGGGAAGATCCTCTGGAGAAAGACATGGCAACCCACTCCAATATTCTCGCCTGGAGAGTCCCATGGACAGAGGAGTCTGTTGGGCTACAGTCCATGGGGTCGCAAGAGTCAGACAAGGCTGAAGCGATTTAGCATGTTTTTACTAACTCAAGGTCTACACACTTCACCTTTTCTTTTCATTTTTTCAGTTTCAGCCTAAATACCATACTTGGAGGGACTCCTTCCCTGATTATCCAACCTATCAAAAGAAGATTGTCCCCGCCTAAACACCTCTGACCTCTGTTCTTTTCCCCGAGTAACACACATGAATATTTACAAGTATACATTTATCTGCATATCTTTTCAGTCTTTTTCAGTACAACAGAGTTTTCTTTAAAGAAAAGCTTCTCCAAATGGGAAGAGAACATGTCTGTTTCTTTCATCTTTGAAAACTGTATCTAGTCCAATGCCTGAGACACAGTGAGCTCTCGGTATTTGTTTTGATGGATGATTGGGCGAGTAAGTACAAGAAATGGATGATCTGCGAGCATCACTTAGGAGAAGTTAAGACTGATTCAGCTTTGGGGGCAATGGGAAGAAAACCAGACACATAAAATGAAAGCTTCTTAAAAATCAGTCATAGACTTACCCTTGATTTGTGAACAATTATCAATTATCTTGAAGCACTGAGGTAGGGACGGAGGTTACAAAAGTGAATAAAATACAGTATCTTCTTCAGGAGTTGACAAGCCTTTTGAAGAGATAAACATAACAAGTTAGTTCAGCACCATTTGGAGCTCAGAAAAGAAATAACCTAATATGCACTAGAATTTGAGGAATCCTTTCTCAAGGAGGTGGCTCCAGAGTTGATTGGGTCAGATATAGATCAAATGTAACACTATTATTTTTAAAATAAATCATGAATGAATAAATGCATTAAATAGGTGCGTGAACATCTGTGTGGTAAGGAGATAGCATTATAACCTTTAGATGGAAAGTTTACAAAGTTTCTAGTCTCAGGACCACTTTACATTGTTAAAACTGATTGTGGGTCCCAAAGAACTTTAGATTATACAGGGTACATCAGTATAGAAGTCTGTATCTTCTATTAGAAATTACAGTTCAGGCATCTAAAATATTCACCCATTCACTTAAGAAAAACAATAAATGTATTATATGTCAACACAGATAACCTATTTTTAGGAAAAACAGCTGTATGTTTCAAAACAAGAACCAAATTCACTAAGAATGTGGCATTGCTTGACATTTTTGCAGGTCTTTTCTCTGGCTTAAGAGAAGACAGCTGGGTTCTCATAGATATTTCTGCAGTCCATCTGCTGGATTATGTTGATTTCTTGAAGTGTATGAAGACATTCCAGCCTCACAGAGATAAATCTTTGAAAAAGTGAGGACTTCACAAACCACCTGAAAGAGAACTGGTTCTGAGACTATAGCCTCCCTTTGGATTTTGGCTGGTAAGCGTGACGCAAAGAAATGACTTGACCTGATTTGTGTTTTAGATAAATTAGTTTAGAAGCTGTGTGGCCAATAAACTGGAATGAGTGAGGCCAGGTATTTGGAGACTAGTCCATGGAGAAACATAATGGAGATGAAAGGGTCAAGTCGCTCTCAGCTGTTGTAAGTGAGGGAAAGAAGAGGCTGAGTGCATGGTGGTGGAGTGCAGATTTCTTTGGGGAATGACAGAGATTGTAATGTTGCCACCAGCTGACTAAAGATGATGTTTGCAAGATTAAATCTTTGTGAGGTGAAGGAGGGAAAGGGGGATAGGAGGAATGGGGAGACAGGGATTGACACATATTCACTGACTGATCCTTTGGATAAAATAGGTAACTATGAAAACATACGGTATAGCACAGGAAAGTCTACTTGATACCCTGTGGAGGCCTGAAAGGGAAGGTAGTCCAAAAGGGAGCGGGTGTAGGTGCAAGAAACCGATTCATTTCATTGTAAGCAGAAATGAACACAACATTGTGAGGCAACTATGCTCCAATAAATACTCATTTACAAAAGTACTTTGTGAATGTGCTGAGTGTAAGGCCGTGTGGAGCATCCAGATAAAGGTGTTGGGAAGACATTGTATCATATGAGTCTGAGATACAGGCGAAATGCTCCTGGTGGAGACCGGCAACTGCAAATGGTCAGTTAATAAGTGGAGGCTAAGTATTAGAGAATGGAGTGATTTTTCTAGAAGAAAAACCAAACAAACAGATTGGGAGGAGTGAGCAAGAACGGACCCCAAGAAATTAGCAAGGTTAGGGTTGGTTGGGCATACAGAATCTCACAGAGTGTCCAAGAATGAGAATCATCAAGCAGGTGTAGTGTAACTAAAACTGGGAGAGTGGAAAGTTCATGAAAGCCCAAACAATAGGTCAACTGCAGTAGAAAGACTGAGATAATAACAGAGACATGGTTATTGGTGTTCTGAGGACAGAGTTAGTGGCGTGGGTTGGAGAACAATGTCATTTTAGATCTCAGCTGTTTGAAGAGCAAATTGGGGTGCAAGCAGAATGAGCTTACATACGTAAGGACGTAACCTTTCTTAAGACTTTGGTTGAGAATAAAATGAAGAACAATGCTATCAGAGAGCCAAGAGAGTCTGTCTGATTAGTACAGATGAGATTGTATTTGCTTATGGGGTGAGGCAATGAAGCTAGTTGAGGCAAAATATTGCAGACATGTGCCATTAATCATTATAGAATATTCAGCAGGATAAAGGAAAATATATTATTAAGAGAGCAAGGAGAATATCTTTCCATTTCTCGCTTTCCCTAACACATCGCAGGATATGGATGTTTCAGAGAAAACACAAAGTCGTGAGGACTAAGAAATTCAGCAACAAGTTATCTGTGTAGTTACCAATGGTTGAGAACTTTTCTACATTTACTAACATGGGATGAGAAACAAGAAACATGTACTCCACCCCAAAAAGGATAGACAAGACCAGAGAATAGAATAGAGAAGAAAAGATAAAGATAGGATAGATTAGAAACTCTTTCCATGCCCCACTGATTATAAGGCCCTTCTTAGAAAGGAAAGGTTAGCCACGATGCAAGGTGATGCTAGTGGTAAAGAATCTGCCTGCCAATTCAGAAGATGCAAGAAATGCAGGTTCGATCCCTGGGTCAGGAGGATCCCCTGGAGGAGGAAATGGTAACCCACTCCAATATTCTTGCCTGGGAAATTCCACTGACAGGAGCCTGTCAGCCTGCAGCCCATGGAGCCACAAAGGTGGACATGACTGAACACAAAATGGCACAGCTGTAACACGACGCACCTATGTAGAGTCAGCTGCATACAGTTCTCATGACACAAAGCAAGTATGACTTGTCTCAATGAATCCTTTCAGTGTTCTCAAAAATAACTGAGTTAAAAAAAAACTTTTTAGGGAATTTTTCTATGTTGTGTTCCTTGGAACATTAGTATTGTTTGAAATGTTAATAAATCATTAAAAATAAAAGAGGGTGGTGGTCTTCAGGCAAATCCACTTGGAAAACTTCTAGTTAAAGCCAAGCAGATTTCTTAACAGAAAGACTTCTCAGAATCATTACTATAGTTACATGCATTGGCATTGGGAGTTATTCAAGTGAGTGATACAGTAGACACCATTTCCCAAATGTAATAATTGTTTTCATTGAACTATTGTTTTCATTGAACACTTACTGACTTTTTGCCAGAAACTGGTGCGTTTGGGAAACACTGCTCTAAGGTATTGTTAAACTCAGTAGTATCTACCTGATTAATTGGGGTCATGATTCTTGTGTCTAGAATAGTTAAATGGATAAGATACGCTTTTTAAACTTTTTATTTTATATTCAAGCATAGCCAGTTAACAATGTTGTGATAATTTCAGATGGACAGCAGAGGGACTTAGCCATACAAAGATTTGGAGAAGGAAATGGCAACCCCCTCCAGTATTCTTGCCTGGAGAATCCCATGGACAGAGGAGCCTGGCAGGCCATGGTCCATGGGGTCGCAGAGAGTTGGACATGACTGAAAGGAGTAAGCATGCATGCACACGTGTACACACTGCTGTATTTAAAACGGATCACTGACAAGGATCTACTGTATGGCACAGGGAGCTCTGCTCAGTGTTGCATAGAATGGATACCCCCCTTTAAAAAGTCATTAACACACCCCTGGGATTTCTAGATTTGGTGTTATTGATGTTCTGGTTTTGATTTTATAACACCTACCTGCTTCTGAAAAATAGTCCATGGACAGAGTGGACTCCCAAAAACAATGTTTTGATTGATGGCTTTCTATTTTAGAGTTTTGAAGTAATTTTGCTTTTGACATCCAATAGGAAGAGAAAACCAGAAGAAGGCATCATCAGTGTTTGTTGCCCAGGAAGAAATGTGCATCCAGGAAGACCCAAAGACAGACCAACAACTGCATTTCTCATTCAATAAATGTTTTGTCATTTGATTCCAATAAAAACCAGATGAACTTGTGGAAAATGCTGCATCTTGATTTTTCTTAAGTTCATAATAGCCCTTTATAAGAAGAATATCACATGGGCTTTTGTTCATTCAGAATGTTTTTGAATTCCAGTTCAATCTAGATGCTGTGGAAATTACCTAGTAAAAGGCATGGTCCTGGCTTGCATAAGGTTACAGCTGGCTTCAGTAGATGAGAAAATAAATGAAAAAGGTAAAATAATATAAAAATTAAACTGTGTTGTACTTTAAATATAAAGACTCATAGGATAGCATATGATTAGTTGAAATCAAAAGATAGCAGACCAGGAGACAAGGTAGTATGCAAAGGCATATTTGGGCATGAATTGAATTATCACCCACACATATATGTCTTCCTAGGCACATGTGATACCCAGTATGACAGTCAGCTTCTACTGTTCTAGGATGCTAAAGACAGTGTTGAAACACATCTTCTCCTTCCAAAAGTCAAGTAACAGCTGAGAGCACAGCAGTACAGAAGTATCTCTGGAACACTCCAACCTCCACCTCCATTGACTTGGATCTCAAAACGTTTAAGTTCAGGTCTGGACTACTAAAGGATAGGCTCCATCCTGCAACCTGGATCTCAAGAATCTGACCTGACACCCAACCAGACATCTGGTAAGAGCCAGGCATTCCTGACATGATTGCTTGATGAATCATTTTCAGAACTCTCAGATTTGTGAAGGGCATTGCTTTATTTTCATTCTCATTTTTTTTTTCCAGCTAGAAAAGCTTCCTGGCATTGCTCTTCCTGTAAAAACATGATTAATATTCAGACCTAGATTAGATCCGAATTTCTATAGAGGGCGATGAACAGGTTGTTTTGTTCTTTCTCTCCAGCTGAGAACTCAGGGAATAAACGTCATTTAATGATTCTTGGTGGCTTTGTCCACTGTGTTACAGACTTCACAGGGATGTGCCCTATGCTTTCAACGCAAACTTGCACTCTAAATCCCTTATGAAATGAGCCAGTAAGAATATATATTAGAGAAATTTGGGGCTAGTGAGAGTTGAAAGATTGTAGTTTTCAACCAGCAGCTCAATTTGATAGCTCTTCACCCTACACAAGCTGCTAGCCTTTGGTAAAATGTGTAAAAATTTGGGGTGGAGAGTTGCTAATTGGGCTAAAATTCCTAGATATATTAGAATTAGATATGCAGGGTATTGAGGCATATTCAGGACATGATGGGTCTAGACAAAAGTGAAAAACTAAGAGGAACTGATATACGAAAGAATACTGTTCACTGATGTATATTTCAGGCATCTACTTTCAATAAAATATTATCTATTGTGATTTTAGTAGCAAATATCATTCCCTCCTGAGAAATCTGTATACAGGTCAAGAAACAACAGTTAGAACTGGACATGGAACAACAGGCTGGCTCCAAATCAGGAAAGAAGTACGTCAAGGCTGTATATTGTCACCCTGCTTATTTAATTTATACGCAGAGTACATCATGAGAAGTGCTGGATTGGATGAAGCACAAGCTGGAATCAAGATTGCCGGGAGAAATATCAATAACCTCAGATACGCAAATGACACCAACCGGATGGCAGAAAGTGAAGAACTAAAAAGCCTCTTGATGAAAGTGAAAGAGGAGAGTGAAAAAGGTGGCTTAAAACTCAACATTCAGAAAACTAAGATCATGGTATCCAGTCTCATCACTTCATGGCAAATAGATGGAGAAAAAATGGAAAGAGTGAGAGATTTTATATTTGGGGGCCCCAAAATCACTGCAGATGGTGACCGCAGCCATGAAATTAAAAGAGGCTTGCTTCTTGGAAGAAAAGCTATGACCAACCTAGAGAGCATATTAAAAAGCAGAGACATTACTTAGCCAACAAAGGTCTGTCTACTCAAAGCTATGGTTTTTCCTGTGGTCGTGTATGGATGTGAGAGTTGGACTATAAAGAAAGCTGAGAGCTGAAGAATTGATGCTTTTGAACTGTGGTGTTGGAGAAGACCCTTGAGAGTCCCTTGGACAGCAAGGAGATCCAACTAGTCCATCCCAAAGGGATATTCACTGGAAGGACTGATGCTGAAGCTGAAACTCCAATACTTTGGTCACCTGATGAGAAGAACTGACTTCTTGGAAAAGACCCTGACGCTGGGAAAGATTCAAGGCAGGAGGAGAAGGGATGACAGAAGAGGAGATGGTTGAATGGCATCACTGACTCTATGGACATGAGTTTGAGTAATCTCTGGGAGTTGCTGATGGACAGGGAAGCCTGGCATGCTGCAGTCCATGGGGTTGCAAAGGGTTGGACACGACTGAGCCACTGAACTGAACTGAACTGATCACTCCCTGACCACAGTGAAGCTATATCCTATAGATATATAGCACTTTATTGTGATTCCTATTTTATGTCCTGGGTTTATTTTCATGTACTCTTGCCTGAAAAATTCCGTGGACAGAGGGGGCTGGTGGGCTAGAGTCCATGAGGTGGCAAAGAGTCAGACATGACTGAGCCTACGGGCACACACAATCAGGATAGATTGCCCACCAGCTACACAGCTGCCTTCTTAATTATTAGCTTGTCAAAAGCCAGATCCACTTTACCATTACTGGAAGGAAGATGATATGGGACTGGGGGTTAGGAAAATTCAATTGCAGAACATTCTTAGCTGCTTCTAATATTAAGTACCTTGCTTTAAACAATGTAATCAAACAATGATTTCTTGACTTTTAAGGTTGTCCATTATTATTGACAATTTTTTTCTCTGGAAATAAAGATATAATATTTTTACATGCTTCCCTGCCTTTTTATTTTACTTTGCCAACAAAGTTCTGCACAATCAAAGCTATGGGTTTTCCAGTAGTCATGTACAGATGTTGGACCGTAAAGAAGGCTGAGAGCTGAAGAACTGATGCTTTTGAACTGTGGTGTTGGAGAAGACTCCAACTGTGGTGTTGGAGAAGGAAATCAGTCCTGAATATTCATTGGAAGGACTGATCCTGAGGCTGAAGCTCCAATACTTTGGCCACCCAGTGCAAAGAGCCGACTCATTAGAAAGCAACCTGATGCTGAGAAAAATTGAAGGCAGGAGGAGAAGGGGATGATAGAGGACAAGATGGTTGGGTGGCATCACCAACTCAACGGACATGAGTTTGAGCAAGCTCCGGGAGATGGTGATGGACAGGTAGGCCTGGTGTGCTGCAGTCCATGGGGTCCCAAAGAGTTGGACACAACTGAGCAACTGAACAACAACCACGCTTTTAATATGTTGTCTAGGTTTGTCATAGCTTTTCTTCCACAGCATATTAATTCCTGCCCTCTTCCTACTTATCAGTAACTGAACTATGTAGAGTATTATGATTGTACTTTTGTTTTTTGTATATCTGATCATTTTTCCTGGAGTTCATTATTGTTTTACTTTTTGGTTATCTACGCAGGTAATACAAATTCATCCCCAAACACACCCAACAAAAGAGTAAAACCCCTTTTCATGTACTCAGATATGTCAGTTGAGCCTCTCAGTTCCATCTTTTTCTGGGAGTCAGTTCTTTTGAAACTTTCTTGCTTCATTCTGGACAGATTGTCCTCCAGGTCTGCTGCAAAACCGTGTTCTTGGAATATTCTTCCTCTGTGATGGGAATATCTTTCATTTCTCTTATACATTGGAATCCCTGTTTCCTAGATCCCACATCTTCCTCCCTCCTTGGATACCTGCTTCTTTAGTAATTCCTCTAATGAGTTTCTGTGAATCACTGTAGAAAGTTCAGCCTAGAATAGAACCTGGCATACTACAGCCTGTAGACCAAATTCATGGCCTGTTTTGTATAATCCATGAGCTAAAAATGTTTTTTTTTTTTTTGCATATAAAAAATGTGGCTAAAAATTAAAACAAAAAACCAACAAAGAATAGTACATGGCAGAGATGACATATGAGCCATAGAATTACTCTCTTATCCTTTGTAAGTGTGGGTGGGCATCATTTGATTCACTGATGGCCCAAATGTATCAACAATGCAGAGAAAGGGTGAACTTGCTCTCTCTGTTGGAGCAGATACCTCCATCTTCTTTTGTCCTTGGACACGAATATGCCTTAGTTTTCAAGCCTTAAGACTCAAACTGAGACTTACGCCATCAGCTCCTTTGGCTTCCAGGACTTTGGACTTGGACTGAATGATGTCACCAACTCTTCTGGTTCTCCAGTTTGCAAACAGCAGTTTGGAAACTTCTCATCTTTCATAATTGTGTAAGCAAATTCCCATAATAAATATCTTATTGGGTCTGTTTCTCAAGAACCCTGGCAGATATGTACAGTTACTCACTGCCTTTGCCCTGTTACCTAACATTATAGAAACTACCCCTCCTTGCTTATATACCATTTACCCTCATTACATTATATTTTTGTTCTTTCTTGTGTATTTTAACAAAGTTAGAAATTATTATTGTTATTTCATGCAAGATCACTTCTTGTGTAAGTTGCTCATATACTTTATCAATTTCTTTACTCATCCTTTCTCTCTTCCATATATGATTGCTTACTCTTGCCTAGAACTTTCTCAATATTTTATTAAATATTATTAATGGAAAATGCTCTCGGTTTAGTTTCGCCTAAAAATATCATTACTAGATAGTTTTTCTGGGTATACAGTTTTAGATCAATAATTGTTTTTACATAGCACTTCGATACCATTCAAGCTGTTTAAGCTTCTATCATTGCCAATGAGATAACAATTAATCAAATTGTTTGTCAATATTGTGTTTTCTCTTAGACAAAATTTCAGATTATTACTTAGTCTTCAGTGTTTGTCAGTTTTACTATGGTGAGTATAATTGCGGATGTTTTAATTTATCTTACATAGCATTCTTTGGACTAAGCTGGAAGCACAAAATTGGGTAGTAAAGATATATGTGCCAGAATGTGGTTATGAATTCTTCAGGGAGATTTTTTTCCCTTCTGTCCAATGCCAAGTTCAGAACAGACACATTTCCTCCATGTCTCCTTTTATGCGGGAATGAATATCCTTGATACGCCAGGTCCCAGTACTTGTTTGCTGACTATTGGCTACTTCACTTATGTATAAAAGTCATCTTTTTCTTAAATGTTGGTACGTGCACTCCAGTACCAGAAATGGTTGTGTTGTTGTTAGTAGCAAGCTCCTTGAAAATTAGAGCACAAAACCTTTGTAAGCTGATCTGAGGCACATTGTAGCTCAGGAAAGTATTAGCTTTGCCGGACGACATTCAGCCACATCCTTCCCCATGGAAATGACCTTCCTTTTTTTCGTTGGATGTTTCATGAAACATGAAACAACCGGGTCACAAGGACAGTTCTAGAGAGCGTTGTCATCAGTTTGAGCTATCGCTATTGAAACAGCTTCCAACCACCAACATCTTTGAGGTGAGACGTGTGAGGGACAGTGGGCCAGGCTTTCCTTTTTTCCTGCTGGTATTTGTTTTTGCCTCTGATGGTATTCCCTGCTCAGTAATATATGCTTTGACTTTATGACCTGTCTTCCTGCAATAATTCTTTGGTGGAAAAATCCAATAATACAGCCAAGAGTTAGTTCTTCCTCTGGCCCCACGTGCCTGGCCCAGAGATCAGTGTTTTGGGTTAACAGACACAGACGTCTAGCTGGGTTACTGTGTTAGTCATTCAGGACGTTTTTCCCCAATGCTGGGTCGGTGGGGCATCATTCTGTTTCCAAGTTCAAGATTTTGGTTAATTTATGGATAGTGGAGGATGAATATAACCTGACATGAATAACAAGCAAAGAGCTGGTATACCAACTTCTACCTTTTTGCAGTACAAGGCAAGGTAGTGGTGCCATGCAAAAGCAAAAGCAGAATTGAAGAACCCAAGAAGATTTATCCTTTCAAGGGGTAGAGAAATCTTTTGGCTAAAATTATCACAGAGACTCTAATGGAGATCATCAAACATTGCGAAGACAAAAAATCACTCTTGCTTGTTTGCTTTCCTTGGGACTTTTGATGTAATATATAGAATGATATCAGGCATTTGACTGTGTCAGGAAGATCCATGGGCATGTTTTGTATTATCTATGAGTCTTCAGCATATGTCTTGGTTCCTGCATATATAATATTATCAATTTTAGAGTATTTAAGAATTAAGTTTGACCTTCATGCACTGACACCTTTATGGGAATCTAAAATGTAAAGTGGTGCAACCATTATTAAAAACAACATAGTCGTTCTTTAAAAATGAAAAATAAAGCTGCCGTATGATCCAATACTCTTCCTTCTGGTTGTACATCCAGAATAACTGAAAGCAAGGTTTTGAGGAGATAGATGTATACCTATGTTATAGTATCACTATTCACAATAGCTCAGAATGGAAGTAACCTAGCGCTTACCAATGAATGAACAGAAAAACAGCAGTGAGGGACTTCCCTGGTGGCCCAGCATCAGTATTAGTCATGTGTCAGCCAAGCTTAGGCAGGACTAGGACATTCAACATTCCAGCAGAGATTAAAATGTTCTTTCTTGTTTCAAGTTCATCTTCCATCTTAGGATTTAACTAGATGTGGAGCAAGTTTTCAGTATGAAAGTTCTTAGGTTTTCCCTAACCTCCAGAGGCTGAAACAGAGCACATGCTTTAGAAGACTTTGGGAACTCTGGCTCCTAACTCACTGCTTTTAGTAGCTCCTAAAACATCCCACAGCAGTTGGCTGCTACGTCTATCCCATGGTTGTCCCAGAAACGTTGACTCTTGCACAATAGACATGTTCCTGAAAAGTTGCATGGAATCTAAACCACATTTACATGCTAGGCCAAAATTTAAAGGAATCTTATGGTGAATCTGTCATTACTGCAAAGAATTGGCCTCTCCTGCAATGTATTTATTTTGAAAACAGATTTTCTGATATCAGAGTTTACATATAGGGAGGTTTATCTGCCTATGGCTTACGGTACTCTAAGCTTCCTTTTACTAAGTGATAAGGTAAAAGAGTTACCTCAGTCTGGGGAACGACAATACTTTTTATAAATAGTAAAGGGAGGGCTTCCCAGGTGGTACTAGTGGTAAAGAATCTGCCTGCCAGGGTAGGGGATGCAGGAGGCTGGTGTTCCATCTCTGAGTTGGGAAAATTCCCTGGAGGAAGAAAGGGCAGCCCACACCAGTATTCTTGCCTAAAAATTCCATGGACAGAGATCCTGGCCTTCCCAGTCCATGGAGTTGCAAAAAGTTGGACATGACTGAGCACTCGAAACCTAAGAATCAAAACACCAAAAATTTAGGAAGATAATGCTTTTTCATTAACAAAAGGCTGAATCTGGTTATCACAATAGAGCATCTGTGAAGGGCTCATTCAGCCATACTTTTTTTGTGTGTGAAAACAGAATTAAGTCAAACCACATAACTGCATACTAGAAATTTTTGAAAACACAGTGGAACATTCCAAGATAAAATATTAGGTCATTTCAGGGCTTGAGGTGGGGTGCAGTGAGCTACATTGGTCCTCAGATTATTATTAATTTTTTTTTGAGAGCTAAAATATGTGTTTGAGTGGGAAGAACATGAGAAATTGTATCAGGAATCCATAGACTATCATTCAATAAGTATCATGTGTCTACTGTATGCTTGGCACTGTGTTAAATCTGGAGATAATGGTAGAAAGGAACAGACAAATATCCTGCCTGAGTGGAGCCCACAATCTTGACTGTAAACCTTGCTCTGATCTACTAAGAGAAGTGAAGTGAAAGTCGCTCTGTGGTGTCCAACCATTTGCAACCCCATGAACTATATAGTCCATGGAATTCTCCAGGCCAGAGTACTGGAGTGGGTAGCCTTTCCCTTCTCCAGGGGATCTTCCCAACCCAGGGATCGAACCCAGGTCTTCCTCATTGCAGGCGGATTCTTTATCAGCTGAGCCGCAAGGGAACTGACCTAGACTAGGGGAGGGTGATTTTGGTCTAGTCATTTAACTGTCTGGTCCTTGGTTTGCTCATTTCTAAAATGAAGCTGTTAGATTAGATGACCTTTCTCTGTCTTTTATAGCTCAAGATTCTTTGTCTTCGATTATTTAATCACAGACTCTTTCTTTGATAATGCAAAAGATCTAGAGGGCCCAGAGCTCCTAGTTTTAGGGTACCAAACTAACTGCAAGGAGGAGGCTGAGAAACTGATGGTAGTACTATATTTCTACAGGCAAGACAGTGTTTAATTGCGATTGAGTGCCATTTAGATAATACACAAACGGAACACAAACCACGGCTCTAGTCCCCAGCCTTCTTAGCACTGCTGTTTCTTTCTACCCTCCTTTTCTTTATTCCCATTTAGTATGTGAAACAACTAAATTTGAGAAGATTAAAACTAGCAAAGTCAGAGTTACTTCGGAGCAGGAGAAAAATGAACACGTTCAGCTCCATTTTGGGGGATAGAGTGGGAAGAAACGGGGGTGTGCTCCGACTTCAGAGTCCATTAACGAAGAGAGAAGGAAAGCCAACACACCCCGACTCTGTGTGATCTTGAGAGCTGTCCCGACCCAGGACAAGAGCAGGAGGTCCAGGAAATTTCAAACAGGGACAGCACTTTTCCTTCCTGATGGCCACAGTAACATCAGGCTAAAGAGACCGGAAAGAATCTTCTGAACCTAGACGCCCTTTATGTTGGTAGTCATAATGCCGTCCAATTTTATCCTGGTTGGAGGAGAACATCTCTGGTTTTTTAAAGACTGCAGGAAGGTGATAATGAGGATGGTAATTACATCCTTAACCATTTATTTTTGGTGTTGGGAAAGGCTCCCTATTTCAAATCTCCTCCTCTTTTGTTGATTCCCATTCTGTAATTCCCTTCTATTTTCTCCTTCTGCCATTTGCTTTACTGCCTGAAGAAAAAGGAACCCACCATACCCTTCCTCTCTAGTTAAGCATTGTACATGGTTCTTTGGAAAAAGAACCACAGCTGTTAATCTAGAGACAGCATGGAGTTCATTGTAAACTCCAAATGATTTTCTCCGATCCTGTGATTTTCTGTTTGTGTGCATTGCCTGGAACACTCCCATAAATTCTTCACTAAATTCTTCTCCCACATTGAATAAAGTCATTCTGAATTTTAATTTTCTCTGGGTCAGCCTGGGGTCATCTATTAACTTAATGAACTCAAATATGTTCTTGGTGCCATCCCTGAGTTGTTGCTGAAAATATGAAACCCCTACAGACCTAGGACCTACCCAACAGATATCACTCCTTCACATTATCACATTTCCTTCCTGGACTCATTTGCACTTTATAGCTCTCTTGTTTGGGAATTGCATTGCTGGTCCCTAAGGCTCCGGACATCTGTTTTCTTAACATTAATTTCATGTTCCTTTCCATGTTCCCTAGGTTCTTCTTGCAACGGATACGCCTTGACACCAGGGAGCACAGTCCTTAGGATGGGCGTGATGGTTTAAAAACGCTTATTTTTAATTCTTTCAAAGGTTTTGTGCAAAATTCTTTAAATCTGTGCAAATATCACTGGTTTGCAGAGATTCGCTTGGAACTTGTTATGGAGCCTGCTAACAGTTTCTGCATAGAAAAAGAACATTGCGTTATGTTTGTGTCTCTTAAAATCCAAAAGGATGAGTCAGCTCTACATAATATTTAATAAAAACAGCAACTCATTAAAGAGTGGTTACTTCTAGGCAAAACTGTTTGGAAAATCATTTTGCCTTTTGTCAATTGAAACAGAATGCTTTGTTTTAGACTGTGGCTCCATTCTGTCCCTTGGTCCAAGTTTAGCAAGCTGACAAGTATCAGACAGGGTCAAAAGACAACAGTAAATTATCTGTGATTCCCAGTTGGGCAGATGGTGCTTTGGATGACTTGAATGGGCTCCCTAACCTGTGAATACCTGCTGCCCATTTTGATAGCAGTGGAGAGACTTCTGATGAATTCCTCTCAATTTCGCACCAGACTTAGAACTCAAATAGAAGTCCTACATTTACTTTAGCTGGTACTTCTTTAAAGGTTGTTCAAAACCAGCTAATAGGAAACTTTCAGACTTGAAGGTATGGGAACCAAGGCACAAAGAAACTAAACAATGATTTAATCCAATAAGGTTTCAGGTAACCTAGGAAATAAAGGGTTTCCCTGTGGCTCAGATGGTAAAGAATCTGCCTGCAGTGTGAGAGACCCAGGTTCATTCCCTGGGTTGGGAAGATCCCCTGGAGAAGGGAACAGCTATCCGCTCCAGTATTCTTGCCTGGAGAATCCCATGGACAGAAGAGCTTGGCCAACTATAGTCCATGGTGTCACAAAGAGTCAGACACAACCGACTGACTAACACTAGGAAATAAATACAAGTTTCTTGCCTCATAATCCACAGTTTACCATCTCACTAGGGTGTCAGTGAGAGAGGCATATCAGGGTTCCGATCCCAACTATCACTTGAAGATAATGTGACCTTAGATAAGACATTTCTCTGAATTTCTGTTTCCTTATCAATTAAATTGTAATTAACCCTCTCTCAGAGAGTTGGCGTGGAGACCAACAAAGAAATGATGTACCTTGAGGACAGCGTGTGGAACATAGCTAGGTGTACAAAAAACGGTACCAATTCCATCAACACTCCTTTTTACATATTTTTTCAGTGACTTCCTTTGAAAATGAAATATATAAATAAAGAAACTTCAAGCATCACTAATTTCCAGGTGTCTAATGCTACATACACCAAAGAGACAGGGGCTATTGAGCTGGGGACCTTGCAGTGAGAACCGGAGACCTCAATCTTGGACCCAAATGCAAGCCTAATTCAGAGTAGATGGGAGAAAGCAAAGCTTCCGGTGTCTCCCTCTTTCTCTGCCTTTGTCTTTTTGTCTTTTCCCTCATATTCTCATATCCTAAGTTTCCAGTCACTACTCACTGCTGATATTATATTGTCATACTTAGTTTTCTTGATTTTTTTGCCCATCATATATATTCATTGTATATACTTTTCATGTCTGAACTCTTTTCCAGTTTTTGTCCATTCTCTGTAAATATATTAAGCCATAAATGGTGAGGTCATGATACTGGGATTCCATATCCTAGAGAAATATTTCACACTTTCTTGATACAAAGAATCATCTTATTAGCAATTTGTATTCCTGGACTCTAATCCATATTGAAGTGAGGGGTAGGTGAGCAAATGTAAGAATTTATACTTTAAAAAAATGCCCCCCAGTAATCCTTCTGATCTAATACACTTGTGGCTAGGTGACTTTACACAGTTTCCTGGACCCAGGCAGCCATCACTAACATCATGAGCCAGAAAGAGCTGGGCGAGAAAGTGTGTTCTTTAATGCATATCCTATGGATTTTTGTTTGGAGGAATCATCTTATTTTTTGTACAGTATGTTATGAAAGCTTTACAATATACACCCAGTAATACTCAAAAGATTTTATTTTTTACACTTGAAATTTTTTTAGATTCTTATTAAAGAAGGTGCATTTAAACCATAAAAACCAACTATTTTTCTTACATTCTAGTTGGTCCTTTACTTGTTGCTGTAGTTGTTCAATTTCACGTGGTTTTTCCAATTGCTAGCTTCCATCTTGGGCTCCGTCTCCTCTAGCGAAGACATAAGTTAAAATGCGGTGGGTCCCAGTACAATTTACAGCTTCATTATCCTTTAGCTTTGTGTCTAAAAATCCACTGGATAATGATGATTTTCACAAAGAGACACTATCTCCTTAGAGGTGTATTCAAAGATCTTTTGAGAAGTTGTCCATCACCTTTTTTTTCAGGCACATAAAAGATCCTGACTATCTTGTAAAGTTAGTTTCCTTGCTTCATGACAGATCCAAAATTTTCACACCCAACTTTGAGGGGGGAAAAATTTTAACTCCAACTTAAATCAGTTAGAGTGAATTTTGAGAGATGGCCTGCACTATATGAAACCTGTTTTCACCCTAAATAAGCTCCCCTCAATGGTTGACTAAAGCTCATCTTGTCGGTGAGAGGTACTGAACCTCCAAAAGGAAGCCACCACTCAGCTGCTTTGGACGACGGATTATTAAGAAGAGTGCATTAAAGGCCACTGCCAGTAAACTGATCGGGGTCAGTGCAGAGACGCAGCAGCACATGGAAGCAAGCCAGTCTGTTTAGCCAACATGAGCTGTGTTAACCAAATACTGTTCTGCTGGGAGAGCCAGAACAATAGCGGCGCCCGCCCTGTGGGGCCGACCACACACACCTGGGATGCCCTGTCGGCAGCTCAAGGAGATTCCATTCACACGTGTCACCAAAGACAGAGCTTTAATTTCTGAACACTTCTAGAAGTCAGCTCATGCCGTTTACTCCAGCGGAATGGCAATCAGCCATACTGGAGAATATTAAACAGTTCTTTCCAGTCTCAACAGTGCCTTATTGTCTCAGCATAAAAACATTCGTTTAAATATTAAACAGTGAAATCTTGCCTGGTCATTAAAACCCGTAAGGAAAAAGAACACGATGGAAACTGGTTAATATAATAATCTGAGACTTTGGCCAAGCGAGTGGCTAGAATGTCATTTGTCTTGGTGGCATGTCACCCACCCAGAGGAAGCTCTGGACATCACAATCCCAGTTTCATTCTCAGACAGTGTTTACAGTGCTCTTGTGATACGTGCTTTTCTTCGCATAAAACGTGCAGATGCTGAGCACAATCATTTTCAGTTTTCCCAAAGGCTGCCTTAAGGAACAGTGAGACAGGATTCTTAATTTCCTTTTTTTTTTTTAAACAATATTCTGATCTCTAACGCAATTAATTATTTAGTAAATTGCTACCAACTTTATATTTTTTTAACTAATTTTTATTGGAGTATAGGGCTCCCCTGGTCCCTCAGATGGTAAAGAATCTGCCTACACTGCAGGAGACCAGGGTTCAATGCTTCAGTCAGGAATATCCCCTGGAGAAGGAAATGGAAACCCACCCCAGTATTCTTGCCTGGAGAATTCTATGGACAGAGGAGCCTGGCACGCTACAGTCCATGGGGTGGCAAAGAGTAAGACACGACTGAGCAGCTAACACACACAGTTGCTTAACAATGTTGTGTTAGTTTCTACTGTACAGCAAAATGAATCGGCTACACGTACATGTGTGTCCCCTCTTTTTTCGATTTTCTTCCCCTTTAGGTCATCACAGAGGATCGAGTAACCTCCAGTGTTACAATAAGCTCTCATTAGTTAGGATTCTTAATTTCTATTGACAAGGCACAGTGTTTGATCTGGGAAAGAGAGAAAAAAGTGCTTCTTAAATCATACGTAACTCAGTCAAAAGTTATCAGGATGCTTTTAATGGAAAACTCAATTCCATTCCAAAGTATTAGTGGATATCCACAACGAGCTTATCTTCTGCTTAACAGGGCGTAGGGAAGGGAAGATACAGAAGAAGTCTTCTCTAACACACACGCCACATATTATCTGACCAGATGAGACGACACCTTGGGTAATGTGTCATCCTAATCCTAATGAGTTTTTCCTGAAATGGCTGTACTAACTGGAAAGACTAGAGATCTCTTCAAGAAAATTAGAGATACCAAGGAAACATTTCATGTAAAGATGGGCTCGATAAAGGACAGAAATGGTCTGGACCTAACAGAAGCAGAAGATATTAAGAAGAGGTGGCAAGAATACACGAAAGAACTGTACAAAACAGATCTTCATGACCCAGATAATCATGATGATGTGATCACTAATCTAGAGCCAGACATCTTGGAAAGTGAAGTCAAGTGGGCCTTAGAGAGCATCACTACGAACAAAGCTAGTGGAGGTGATGGAATTCCAGTTGAGCTGTCTCAAATCCTGAAAGATGATGCTGTGAAAGTGCTGCCCTCAATATGCCAGCAAGTTTGGAAAACTCAGCAGTGGCCACAGGACTGGAAAAGGTCAGTTTTCATTCCAATTCCAAAGAAAGGCAATGCCAAAAATACTCAAACTCCTGCACAATTGCACTCATCTCACATGCTAGTAAAGTCATGCTCAAAATTCTCCAAGCCAGGCTTCAGCAATACGTGAACTGTAAACTCCCTGATGTTCAAGCTGGTTTTAGAAAAGGCAGAGGAACCAGAAATCAAATTGCCAACATCTGCTGGATCATGGAAAAAGCAAGAGAGTTCCAGAAAAACATCTATTTCTGCTTTATTGACTATGCCAAAGCCTTTGACTGTGTGGATCACAATAAACTGTGGAAAATTCTGAAAGAGATGGGAATACCAGACCACCTGACCTGCCTCTTGAGAAACCTGTATGCAGGTAAGGAAGCAACAGTTCGAACTGGACACGGAACAACAGACTGGTTCCAAATAGGAAAAGGAGTACATCAAGGCTGTATATTGTCACCCTGCTTCTTTAACTTCTGTGCAGAGTACATCATGAGAAACGCTGGACTGGAAGAAACACAAGCTGGAATTAAGATTGCCGGGAAAAATATCAATCACCTCAGATATGCAGATGACACCCTTATGGCAGAAAGTGAAGAGGAGCTAAAAAGCCTCTTGATGAAAGTGAAAGAGGAGAGTGAAAAAGTTGGCTTAAAGCTCAACATTCAGAAAACGAAGATCATGGCATCCGGTCCCATCACTTCATGGGAAATAGATGGGGAAACAGTGGAAACAGTGTCAGACTTTATTTTTGGGGGCTCCAGAATCACTGCAGATGGTGATTGCAGCCATGAAATTAAAAGACGCTTACCCCTTGGAAGAAAAGTTATGACCAACCTAGAGAGCATATTCAAAAGCAGAGACATTACTTTGTCGACTAAGGCCCATCTAGTCAAGGCTATGGTTTTTCCTGTGGTCACGTATGGATGTGAGAGTTGGACTGTGAAGAAGGCTGAGCGCCAAAGAATTGATGCTTTTGAACTGTGGCGTTGGAGAAGACTCTTGAGAGTCCCTTGGACTGCAAGAAGATCCAACCAGTCCATTCTGAAGGAGATCAACCCTGGGATTTCTTTGGAAGGAATGATGCTAAACCTGAAGCTCCAGTACTTTGGCCACCTGATGTGAAGAGTTGACTCATTGGAAAAGACTCTGATGCTGGGAGGGATTGGGGGCAGGAGGAGAAGGGGACGACCGAGGATGAGATGGCTGGATGGCATCACGGACTCGATGGACGTGAGTCTGAGTGAACTCCGGGAGACGGAGATGAACAGGGAGGCCTGGCGTGCTGCGATTCATGGGGTGGCAAAGAGTCTGACACGACTGAGCGACTGAACTGAACTGAACTGAACATGGCTTTCCACCCCTGTACTCATCCCTATACATTCCCGAGAGTCTTTCAGCCGCTTCTGTCAAACACAATGTTGGAAAGAAAGATGCCAGGCTGTGCTTTTCAATCAGTGACCTACCCCGATTTCTGCCTCTTTCCCCCAGATTTGTGGTACTCTCTGTAGAATGAGATACTGTTACCAATTTCCTGGTAAAAAACTTGCTGGTTTCTTTAAACACCTTAAAAGTAGTCATTCAATGGATAGTGTATAGAGGGGATGGTTATTTTATTAAAAGTGATTAATATTTTTGCATTGGAATGTGATTGTTTGGATTTAATATGAACATATTTTTCTAGTGAGCTGTCACATTGCATTTGATAACAGCCTGTCCACAGTGCTGTGAATTTATTTTGTGATGCAGATGAGGTTTGATGCCCCAGTCTCCTTCATTGAAGTGGTGATTTACGGAGCACCTACCAAGTGACAGGCACAGTCCCAGGAATGAACTCTGACAAAAACCAGAGGTCTCAGGAGAGAATGGCATCATGGAAACCAAAGGAAGAAGGAATGTCAAACAGGATAGAGCAAGTATCAGTAAACCAGATGCTGCTGCTAGTAAGTCATGGAGTGTGAGGATTAAGACTTGAATATGGATTTAATGACAAGGTTATTGCTGTTCCTTTGAGAACAATTTTAGTAGAGCAAGCAGTTGGAGTGGCAGTTGGGAGGGTGAAGACCTGATGTGAAAAAATTTTAAAGGGAGCAGAAAAGAGAAATTGAAGAAACTTCTGAAGGCATGTTACTTTAAGGAGACATTAAGAAGCAGGGCCATAAAGAGAAAGTTTAGTCAAGAAAACAGATTTTTTTTGTGTGTGTCTTACTTTTGTTTTTTTTTTTAAGATGAGAGAAAATAAAAGCATATTTGTAAGCTGATGGAAATTAATCAGTAGAAAAAGAACGATGGTGCAGGAGAGGAAAAATTGACTTTTATTCCTGGTATGATTGCTTGTGGATTCAGATGGAGAACAATGCAAAGTGATCTAATAAACTAGGAAGGAGAGATACACTGCTTATCATAAAACCATAGCAAGCAACTGAAGTTGTACGAACAGAGGACTGTAAAGCAAAATTAAAACATAAACCATGTTTTATTATGAATAAATCTGAGTCCACAACCAGTATGTAGCTTTTAACTGCGACAAATGGAGCTATGCTCTAGAGATTGTATTGAATACAATAGATTACAATAGAGTACAATATTCTCACAAGATTTTATTTATCCAAGATGTTTGGGGAATGGGATGTTTTGGCTGAGAGAATTGTACTAAGTTTACCCAAAGTGGATTTGAATGGTGTGAAAGATACTTAATTCTAACTCTTCGCCAAATAGACTTAAACCTTTTATGATTTAGATGATACCTTAAGAGGTTGCAGTGGGTCTCAGGGTTAATATTATGAACATTTTGATATATTGAGTGTGTATAATACAAAGGCAGACAGATTCATTTACACTAACACTTTAATACTAATCTGTAAAAGGCCAGATAGTAGATAATTTCAGCTTTGCAGGACATGGGGTCTCCATCATTATAGCTTGAATGTAACCACAGACAATACACAAAGGAATGAGTGTATTCTGATAAAATTTTATTTACAAAGGCAGACAAAGACTGGATTTGGACCATGGGCTGTAGTTTTCCAACCCCTGCTCTGGAAGATGACAAAAAAATCCCTTAATGTTCAGTTCAGTTCAGTTCAGTCAGTTCAGTCGCTCAGTTGTGTCCGACTCTTTGTGACCCCATGAATTGCGGCACGCCAGACCTCCCTGACCATCACCAACTCCCAGAGTTTACTAAAACTCATGTGCATCGAGTTGGTGATACCATCCAGCCATCTCATCCTCTGTTGTCCCCTTCTCCTCCTGCCCTCAATCCCTCCCAGCATCAGGGTCTTTTCCAATGAGTCAACTCTTTGCATGAGGTGGCCAAAGTATTGGAGTTTCAGCTTCAGCATCAGGCCTTCCAATGAACACCCAGGACTGATCTTTAAGATGGACTGGTTGGATCTCCTTGCAGTCCAAGGGACTCTCAAGAGTCTTCTCCAACACCACAGTTCAAACGCATCAATTCTTTGGCGCTCAGTTTTCTTCACAGTCCAACTCTCACATCCATACATGACCACTGGAAAAACCATAGCCATGACTAGAGAGACCTTTATTGGCAAAGTAATGACTCTGCTTTTGAATATGCTATCTAGGTTGGTCATAACTTTCCTTCCAAGCAGTAGGTGTCTTTTAATTTCATGGCTGCAGTCACCATCTGCAGTGATTTTGGAGCCCCAAAAAATAAAGTCTGACACTGTTTCCACTATTTCCCCATCTATTTCCCATGAAGTGATGGGACCAGATGCCATGATCTTAGTTTTCTGAATGTTGAGCTTTAAGCCAACTTTTTTGCTCTCCCCTTCCACTTTCATCAAGAGGCTTTTTAGCTCCTCTTCACTTTCTGCCATAAGGGTGGTGTCATCTGCATATCTGAGGTGATTGATATTTCTCCCGGCAATCTTGATTCCAGCTTGTGCTTCTTCCAGCCCAGAGTTTCTCATGATGTACTATAAGTTAAATAAGCAGGGTGACAATATATAGCCTTGACGTACTCCTTTTTCTATTTGGAACCAGACTGTTCCATGTCCAGTTCTAACTATTGCTTCCTGACCTGCATATAGGCAGGTCAGGTGGTCTGGTATTCCCATCTCTTTCAGAATTTTCCACAGTTTATTGTGATAAAGTGAAGAGGAACTAAAAAGCCTCTTGATGAAAGTGAAAGAGGAGAGTGAAAAAGTTGGCTTAAAGCTCAACATTCAGAAAACTAAGATCATGGCATCCAGTCCCATCACTTCATGGGAAATAGATGGGGAAACAGTGGAAACAGTGTCAGACTTTATTTTGGGGGGGCTCCAAAATCACTGCAGATGGTGACTGTAGCCATGAAATTAAAAGACGCTTACTCCTTGGAAGAAAAGTTATGATCAACCTAGATAGCATATTCAAAAGCAGAGACATTACTTTGCCGACTAAGGTCTGTCTAGTCAAGGCTATGGTTTTTCCAGTGGTCATGTATGGATGTGAGAGTTGGACTGTGAAGAAGGCTGAGCACCGAAGAATTGATGCTTTTGAACTGTGGTGTTGGAGAAGACCCTTGAGAGTCCCTTGGACTGCAAGGAGATCCAACCAGTCCATTCTGAAGGAGATCAGCCCTGGGATTTCTTTGGAAGGAATGATGCTAAAGCTGAAACTCCAGTACTTTGGCCACCTCATGAGGGAAGTTGACTCATTGGAAAAGACTCTGATGCTGGGAGGGATTGGGGGCAGGAGGAGAAGGGGACGACAGAGGATGAGATGGCTGGATGGCATCACTGACTTGATGGACGTGAGTCTGAGTGAACTCCGGGAGTTGGTGATGGACAGGGAGGCCTGGCGTGCTGCGATTCATGGGGTCGCAAAGAGTCGGACACGATTGAGCGACTGAACTGAACTGAACACAGTCAAAGGCTTTGGCATAGTCAATAAAGCAGAAATAGATGTTTTTCTGGAACTCTCTTGCTTTCTTGATGATCCAATGGATGTTGGCAATTTGATATCTGGTTCCTCTGCCTTTGCTAAAAGCAGCTTGAACATCTGGAATTTCACGGTTCACGTATTGCTGAAGCCTATGTTATATTTTGGTTAAAGCTTCGCATCCCTGGGGAGCCTTTGGCATCACACCTTTTTGGAAGTTGTACATCTGACACAAGTGAATCCCTGACATGGAAAGAGTGAGTGCGTGAAAGTGCTGATCCCTCAGTAGTGTCCAGCTCTTTGCGGCTCCGTGAACTGTAGCCCACCAGGCTCTGTTCATGGAATTCTTAGGAATACTGGAGCCGGCAGCCATTCCTTTCTCCAGGAGATCTTCCTGGCCCAGGGGCTGAACCTGGGTCTCCCGCATTGTAGGCAGATTTCTTTTACTGTCTGAGACACCAAGAAAGAGTATTACAGCATAAAGTTATCAGGTTTTAGGGCCAGTGAAAGGTGATCTGGGATGATCTCAAGCAGGTTGCTTAATCTCTTTAGGTCTTAGTTTTCTCATCTGTAAAATGGGGATTAAGATCTATTTCATGAGGTGTTGTGAAGAGTTATGAGGGTTTTTTTTTTTTTTTTTGTCATTGTTGAATGTTTATTTTCCCTACATCACCTTGTTTTCCTGGATGTTGGCTGTTTGTCATTCATGCTGAACATGAAATTTTTCTCTTAGAATTTTTCTAATGTCTGTTACTTGGATGCCACATAGGTGGAGGTTTATTGCAGATCTCTTAGAAAAGATATATCACCCCAACTCCACCTTCTATCTCGCCAAATCTCTTCATTTTATCTTGATCATCTAGATCTAATGAAAAATTTTTGTCTTAGTGTGGAAGTTTCTCACAGTTAGTGACAATGTCTCTGAAACCGTTTGGTCAGCTTGAGTTCTTGGGTTCACCTGCATGGCCAACTATTAAAGTCAAATCCACATTCAGGGTCTTCCTCTGTCTGAGCTGCTGTGTTGAGATGTGGCAACTTGAGATGTAGCCAAGGGGTAGGGGAGCCTGTTTGTAAAAGTGACACTGGTAAGTTGTGAGAATTACAGCTGCCTTCTTTGCACTTGGATCTGTCTGGACATAAAACACTAGACAAAGGAATGTTCACATTCTCACGGCTTCTAGAGTGTCTGGAGATTGAGTGAGCCACATGTTGCCCAGCTGGAGAGGGCTTGAGACATCTTGGTCTAACTTAACCCTCCCAAGTGCTGGAGGCCATGGGGAGAATCAGTCCCAATAAGTGGAGAAAACCCAACTCCCCTTTCATTTCTATGATAGGTACCCACCCCATTCAGCACTGGGAGTCCCTGCCACTCAGGGAACAAATGGGCAATCCCCCTGAACTCACTGGGCCCATAATGAGTCATGTCTAGAAAACAGTTACTTTAAGCCAGAATACAATTCATAAGATGCTATAGAAAACGCTACTTTTGTCCCCATGTTACAGATAAGGGAACTGAAGTGCCGAGATATTCATTATCTTACCATGTTAAGGAAGCCTTTGATTACCTCCTGTTTAAGATCATACCTTTGAGGTCATTACACGTAGTGGGTCAGTTGCTTCCTCTTGAATTCTGTTGTGCTTGCAGATTTCATTATAACTGACTGTTACCTTGGGTTTAGTATAGTGTCTGATGCTTCTTAAGGGTTCTGTCAACTTTTGATGAGTACATGTAAGCATTGTTTAGCCGCTAAGTCATGTCTGACCCTTTTTTGACCCCATGGACAGTAGCCCACCAGGCTCCTCTGTCCATGGGATTTCCCAGGCAAGACTACTAAAGTAGGTTGCCATTTCCTTCAGCAGGGGAATCTTCCCAACTCAGGGATTGAACCTGCATCTTCTGCACTGGCAGGCAGGTTCTTTTCCACTGGGCCACCTGTGAAGCTCCACATATAAGAATCAGTGTCATCAGTGATATTAAGTAAAAGTACCCATGCAAGAAGAGGTGGTTGAGATCATACTTAAAGAAGAATACTTGTCTTAAACTCATCAAGATGACTACATTAAATGTGTACAGATTTTTGGCATGCCCACCATACCTCAGTAAAAATAAAGAGGAGCCATTTCCCCATGGAGACTCATTGATAAACAGTGCATTTTATTTCAGTTGTGTTCAGCACTTCCCAATCCCACCCATGGTAAAACTCTATTACAAAATAAACAAACTCAGAAAATGGCAAAAAAAAAAAAAAAAAAAAAAAGGCAAGAAGAGGGGCTGGTAGGGACAGAGGGAAGAAATTACCCCAAGCCTTTCTGTGTTGTTCTTTCCTCTTTAATTCACTCATTTTTTCCAAGTTATTTCTCCTTCTAAGCAAATGAACCAAGAGGCTCATCGCATTTCCCTCCTGTTGTTACTTATCTAGATGGGTGGTAAGTCCATTGGATAGAGGTCATGTCTACACTCTACAAACCTTTCAAAAAATATTTACATTATAAGTGGAGGCCAATCCCTGTTCACAAGCCTGACCCACCAGAGGAAAAAATGCAGAGTCTGTAAGAACCAACCAGCCTCCCCAACATGTGCTCAGGTTAAACTTTTCATCCTGACGCCAGACCACAAAGGACGGAGCGCCCAGAAGCTTCCTGGAAATTGGGCAGCACTGAGATGACCTTGAGGCAGTGTTGCCTTGGAGACCATTGCAATGTGTTGGAATCAGCTGTGGGGCCGCGTCTCTGCTGGGGGTTGACCTTGCCAAAGGGAAGGGCAAGGTCAAAAGGCTCAGAAGAAACATTTCTGTGTGGCATATTAATTTGGGAAAATATGTTTACACATTAAGCCTCTTTTTTTATTTTTTTGGTGTTTCCATTTTCCAACTAAATGATCTCTTCTAAGTTACAGCACAGTTACTTCTGCTCTCAGAGAAGTCTTATATTATGCCAGATGGGAAGGGCAGCTGTGACTGAAAACAGTATTTCCATATCTGTGAGTTAGGCATTAGAGATATGATCAGATGTCAAGGAGAGAACTTAGCTTGCCTTTCATGCCAAGCCAAGACTGATTTCTATCCTTTCCTTCTACACCGTGAAAAGAAGACTGGGGACTTCCTTGGTGGTCAGTGGTTAAGACGTGATCTTCCAATGCAGGGGATGCAGGTTCGATCCCTGGTCAGGGAGTTCTAAGATCCCACATGCCAAAAAACCAAAACATAAAACCGAAACAATATTTTAACAAATTCAGTAAAGAACTTCAAAAATTGTCCACATCAAAAAAAATAAAAAAGAAAGAAAACCAAACTGAATCTCAGCACAGTCATACTGCTGTTAGATCTAAAATTCTACATCCTGTTCCCCTGCCTCAAATGAAACCTTGGAAATCACAGTCTCGCTGGTTATAAGTGGACACTTGGATGCTTATTATTTATTCTTAAACATAATTTTTACTCCAAGGGGAGTACTTTGCCTCCGAGTCATTTCAGATGGGATTCCTGAAGGGGACATTCTTTCATTCTTCTCTTCCTACAGGCATAAACATTCAGCATTTTAAACTTGAAACATACAATGTTATCTACTTCTGGTGTCTTATGTAACTTTTCAGGAATGTTGCAAGACTTTCCGGGCTTCAGTGATGTTGGGATGGGGAAAGGAGAGAAAGGGGGCTGAAGGTATGGGGGGAGAAAAAAAAAATCAAATGTTTCCATACATCACGGCACTGGCTGTTTGTGACAAGAAGTTATTGCAATTAAGATACAAGCAGGATGTGTGGGCTAAACACTCAGCTGATATCACAGGCATTTATTGATAATGAAGACTTGGAGGAAGGGAACTGGAAAATTGCTGTCTTTAGTGGTTTCTGAGGCAAGAGGACAAACCATATGGATTAATCAAAAAATTACTTCACCTTATCTAGGAGAAGAGAAAACTGTTTATTTTACTGCAAAAGGAATGTTTCTGTCAAGTTTGAAGTGTCAATCTTCTAGGTTTGGGCTTTACATTGTACAGTTCACTGCATAAGCCCATTGTCTAGCTTTAAACAATTTGGAGTTGCTGAATGACCTGGCAAACAGTCCCGGCTATAAGCAACAGGAGAAAAACATTCCAGCGAGCTTACATCCAGAAAGTCTTGGCTACCTGGGCCACTTTAACCCAACTAAATCTGAATTTACCTATCAGGAGAATAGGTAAATATCCCCCGAGACTTAACTCAAGCATAATGGGTTTCGCTTGAAATCACGCTATTTTCAAGCAAGACATTATCAGGAAAAAGAAGAAAAATGTTCCAGAATGTCCTTTGGAAATGCAGTGCTAAGTTAATGGAATAATTAGTGAAAATCAGAACCCTTAGGAGACTGATTTAAAAGTGAAATATAAGAATAGAGTATCTTAGATAGACGCTCAGCAGAGAGTAAAAAAATATCTGGAAATATTAACATCATGTACAGAAAAACATAACGACAGAATCGAGAAAGAGCTTGAAACTCGCCAAACTTCGAGAAAATACTAAATACTAAAATACTAAATGGTGATGTGAAATGGGCTTTCATAATTAAACCATATCTTCTTTGCCTTCCTAAAGAAGGCACTTTGGAAATTTCCACATTTCAGATTTTTGTTGGCTGAGCATGTCGGTCTGTTCAGTATATCATCATTTATGGCATGAATAAGAAAATCAGGTTACTTATCACCAATGAAACAAAAATTGGATGAAGATGGTTCCTTCAAGGGTGCTGACGTTTATGAAAAATATTGGCCTTCTGGGCTATTGAATTATCCCACACATGGTTTCATGATTAGAAAAATGGGGCAATATCTCATTGGGATTTTTATCAAACTCTAAATAGCCCAAATCTAGTATGCATCAGCTCAAATACTCTTTAGAAATCACTCAAGTAACTTGTTTGGGTTAGAACAAATCCAAAGTTACAGACAGAATTTCAGAATGACCTTCCAAACTAACTGAAGGTCAGGGAATTTAGATGAGTGGTCCCAGCTCTAAAGATTTATAAAATTTTAACATCAATTCTGGGGCTTCTCTGGTAGTAAAGAATCTGCCTGCAATATAGGAGGCCTGGGTTCAATCCCTGGGTCAGGAAGATACCCTTGAAAAGGAAATGGCAACCCACTCCTGTATTCTTGCCTAGAGATTTCCATGGACAGAGGAATGTCAATTCTACTTGCAGTAAAACCTATGTTAAATTTACCTGAGTCAGAAAAGTATGATGCCCGCTTAGAATATGAAATGCATACCTATCAGAAATAAATAGTTAAGCTCTCTAGGTGTCTGGAGAACTCACAGGAAGGCACTCAGGAGACAGGACCTGTTAGTGCCACCTGCTCTTAGTGAAGGATGGATTGTTCTCCTCCAGCATTGCTTTCCCTCTTTCCATCAACAAGTTCTAATCAGGTAACCAGATATGGTATTCTATATCTGACAAACAATCAGCTGACAAACAGGTTTGTGCAATAGACGCATATGAAGAAAATAACTTTCTTGGATATAAAGAGATTCATGTGTGTTGTAGACCAATCAAAAGACCCGATAAGTGGGACAGGGAATCTTAATGCAGCTGCATTCTGTGAGGCCCTCTGTTTCCCTGGCAACAGCAGCTCTGCAGATACCAACCTTAGGTTCCCTTTAACGTTACAGAGAAGAACACATAAGCAGCCATAGAGGGGCTTTTATCTGAGTGTTTACAAAAATCTTCCTATAGTTGCCCTCTTTCAGGGGAAGAAAGAGAAGAAGATTGATAACATTTCCTAGATATGGAACATATAATGACACAGTTTAGAGGCAATTATCCCACTGTGTCTCTTCTAGTATTCCTAGAGTGTCTTCAGAGGGTTCCTATGGAAGTTTCCAAAATCAAATTACCATTAAATGGGCTAACCCACTAGTGAAACCCATGCCACTGGCCATTTACACATGTGTATGTGGTAAAGAATCTGCCTGCAAGTGCAGGAGATGAAGGAGATGTGGGTTCAATCCCTGGATCAGGAAGATCCCCTGGAGGAGGAAATGGCAATCCAATCCAGTATTCTTGCCTGGAGATTCCCACGGACAAAGGAGCCTGGTGGGCTACAGTCCATGGGGTCTCAAAGAGTCGGACATGACTCAGCATCCATGGATGTATGCAGACTGGCCCAGAGATAGGAGCACACGGACTTCTTGGATGGCGCTAGTGGAAAAGACTCCTCCTGCCAATACAGGAGACGTGAGACATGGGTTCGATCTCTGAGTCAGAAAGATCCTCTGGAGGAGGGTATGGCAACCCACTCCAGTGTTCTTGCCTGGAGAATCCCATGGACAGAGAAGCCTGGTGGGCTACAGTTTGTGGGGGTCAAAAGAGTGTCAGACGTGGCAAAGACTGAACACAGGACATGCTCTTCAGGAAACAGAGGGCAGGGAAGATTCCACAGCTGTCCACTCAGTGTGTTACTTCCTCTTTTATGCCTAACACAATTTCCAGAAAAGAAGCGAACACCATTAATGTACTCCTCTTCAATTATTCCTGCTCAGCCTCACCTTACTGGGCAAATGCCACTACTCAGAATCACAGTTTCATGCACTTTGCTTGCCTTCTTAACCCCTAGTCTGGGGTAATCTGTCATCTTGCCTTTCACTTCTTCTCTGCAGAATAAATTACACCTGTGGTTATTTCTTTACTTTTTTGTGGCTCACAGAATAGCAGAATAGGAAGTAGCCTTAGATACTATCTGCTCCAATATTGTAACCTAACTATGCTATAACTCCTTTACCATCAACCACTCTGGGCAGACATAGAACTGTAGCATGTTCCTACCAATGACAGGGAGACCATTTCCACGTTTAGCAATTTTAATTTTAAGAGAGGTCTTCCGTGCATCTAAGCTTGATCCTCTGAAACTAGTTTACTCTTTCTTTCAGACCAGGTTTTTAAAAATTAATTTTTATTGGAGTATAGTTGATTTACAATGTTGTGTTATTTTCTGTTCTACAGCGCAGTGAATCAATTACACATATATCCATTCTTTTTTAGATTCTTTTCCCATGCAGGCTGTTATAAAGTACTGAGTAGAGTTCTCTGTGCTATGCAGTAGATTTTTATTAGTTATCTATAATAGTGTATATACGTCAGTCCCAGCCTCCCAATTTATCCCTCCCTCCTCACTTTCCTCCTTGGTAATCTTGTTTTCTATATCTGTGACTTTATTTCTGTTTTGTAGATGGGTTCATTTGTACAGTACTTTAAGTATTACATGTAAGTGATATCATATGATGTTTGTCTTTCTCTGTCTGACTTACTTCACTCCACATGACAATCTCTAGGTTCATCTGTGAAAGGTCAAAGTGTTAGTCACTTGGGAGTGGGACTAACTGCTGAACCCCAGGGACTGTATCCCGCCAGGCTCCTCTGTCCACGGGATTTCCCAGGCAAGAATACTAGAGTAGGTTGCCATTTCCTTCTGCAGGGGATCTTGCTGACCCAGGACCAAACCGGTGTCTCCTGCACTGGCAGTTGAATTCTTTACCACTGAGCCAGCTGGGAAGCCCTGTGTACAGTTAGTTGCATCCAAATGTTTACATTATTTAACATGTCTTGAAAGAGAGTGGAATGGATCAACATCTTGTTTTTTCTCCATATGAAACACATCAGGAGGAAAAACAAAGGTTGATGTCTACAAAGCGTGAAATCCTTAGTAACAAACATTTTATACTAAGAATATATGGACCTCTGATGTGGAGATACAGTTAAGAACTAAAAGGTCAAATGTATAAGAATGAGCTGACTCCCTAAAGTAGAGCAGAAGAACTAGAAACCTCAGCAGATATCCAAGATTGGAATCAGAGTGATTCTACTCCATTTCTGTGCAGTCTGGGCTTGAAGCCAAACTCAAAACAATTGTAATCTCAGAAAGTCCCACCCTGAAAGAAAGGTCGAATTTTCCTCTGGAGAATGACTAAGTCTGAAGACGTGGGAGGATTGACAGGCCATTTAAAAATAGATCTTGTTGGTCTGGTCACCCCATCTTTATAGGCATCAATGGTCTTTGTAATTCCAATGAAAATCCCACACAGAGGCCAAACTGGACAATGTATTGTCCAAAAACAGCTTCCAGAAATGAACTGTGGGTGTGCAATCTCTCCCACATCTTATGGGAAAGTTAAACAACGTTACCTTTGCATCCTTACCTGAGTCACTGACTCAGCAGAGAGGCCCCCCAGCGAGGACATGCATGCACAAGGATCCACGCAGGAAGACACACGTTTCTATTCATGTCCAAAACAGAAGACAGCACAATGGAAAACAATGCCTGCTGTAAGAGTCTACGTTTTGTTTCCGGAGATGCCTGTTTTTGATTTTGTATTTATTTTTACCTCCATTTATTATTATTTTCATTTCTGGTTACACTTTATGAGAATTTTTTTTTTTTTTCATTTAAGCATTTGTTATGCAGAATTGCATAGGGGGCTTCCCAGGTGGCGTTAGTGGTAGGGAACCTGCCTGCCTGCAGGTTAGATCCCTGGATTGGGAGGATCCCCTGGAGTAGGAAGTGGCAACCCACTCCAGTATTTTTGCCTGGAAAATTTCTTGGACAGAGGAGCCTGGTGGGCTATTGTTCTTGGGACTGCGAAGAGTCGGACATGGCTGAGCAAATGAGCCATGGAGAATTGCTATTTACCAAAGACAAAAGAAAAAAATGGAAACATTCATTAAAAAAAAAATCTTTATGATGACCTTAGATTGGAGGCTTTATTTTTGATGATTTTAAGAATAGGCATTGCACCTATCTTAGTTTGGTTTCTAAGAAACCAAATCTATAAAATTATGAGAAAGAAGTCAGAAGAACAGTTAAGGTATTCTTACTTTGTGAAATTGTGGTTATTTATTTAGTAGTTAACATCTGTCCTACAATTTTCCCAGGATGGTTGTTAATATGAAATCAGATGACATATGAAAAGCACCTTTGCAAATTAAAAGTGCTATAAAAATGTGCTATTATGGAAGCTTCCCTATAACAGACTATTTGACATGGTATAAAAGTGAAGTTTACTACAAAACAGAAATCTGAATAGAAATCTTTGAAACCCATTTCCAGAATGATTGTGAGACCAGACTTTCAAAATCCTTTTAGCTGGAAATGTATTAAAGAAAAAATACATGTTTTATTATAAGATAAAAATACATGTTCTATTATGTTCTTCCTTCCAATCTTTATTTCACGAGCAAAGTTAGAATATCTCTGAAGGTTTACCAGTACAAAAGTCACTAATGGCTAGCTGCTAAAATTGAATTTATAAAGACCAAACTCTCTTAGAGTGATAGGATTTGTGTGGATTTCCAACCTGTTCCCCTCTCCATTGTCATTCATTCATTCAGAAAAATTTTTATTTCATAGAATTGACTTCCTTGTAAGTCCTCAAGAAATCAACATTAAATATTATCTCCTTTCACTTAGGAAAGAGGAAATAGAGTGTCCTCTGCCAACAGACAGTTACACAATAAAAATTCAACTTAAAAAAAAAATCAACAAGGCATTGGCAACAGGGGGGAAAATGGATCTCTAGATGTTTTGAGAATGTAATGGGATACAATGAAGGAAATATTTTTTTCTTGTGTCATTTTTTACTTTTTAAAGGTATTTTAAAGAAAAATTGAACTTAAAGTACAGAGAATTTCAGTAACCTCCCTCTCACTTGTACTCATTTCCCCCTATTATTCACATTTTTCATTATTGTGGTACATTTGTTATAACTGATGAACAATATTGACACATTCTTATTAAGTCCACTGTTTACATTTAGGGTCACTCTTTGTGTTTATTGTTGACAAATGTATAATGACATATACCAACCGTTACAATGTGACACAGAATAGATTCATTGAGCCCCAAATTTTCTCCATGTTCCAACTTTTCATCCTTCTTTCCCCACCAACCCCAGGCAACCATGCATCTTTATATCATCGCCATAGTTTTTATTTTCCATAATGTCATAGAGTTGGAATTGTGTAGTATGTAGCCTTTTTAGACTGACTTTTTCACTTAGCAATATGCATTTAAATTTCCACAGTGTCTATCCAGGGTTTGATAACATTAATTTTCACCTCTGAATAATATTCCATTATATGGATGTAACATGGTTTATTTTTCCATTTACCTACTGAATGACATCTCGGCTATTTCAAATTTTTAGCAATTATGAATAAAGTTACTATAGACATTTGTGTACAGGTTTATATGTGGACATAAGTTTTCAATTCATTGGAGTAAACACTTAGGCATAAGATTGTTGAATCGTATGATAAGACTATGTTTACATTTGTGAGATACTGTCTAACTGTCTTCTAAAGTGGCTGTATGGGAGAAATATTTTTAAACTATTTTTGGAAGCAGCAAAATAATGTACATCACATGATAGAAATTCATTCATCATTAATATATTATATGATAGGAGAAATAAATTATATAATAGAAAAGAGCTTGATTTTTTCTTTATATTAAAGGAAAGCTTAATACTATTCACATATGAAAAAGAGACATATATTATCTTAATTTGTTACATAATATTTAATGTAACCAATAGTTTCCATTGCATTTCTAGTCCTAGAATGGTGCCTGACACAAAGCTAGCAAATGATAAATGACTTTATTTGCAATACACATATATTATTAATATATATGTATATAAATATATTATCCTATATCCTTCCTGAATCTCAAAGTCCTTTGAAGTGAAGTCGCTCAGTCGAGTCCGACTCTTTGCGACCCCATGGACTGTAGCCTATCAGGCTTCTCCGTCCATGGGATTTTCCAGGCAAGAGTGCTGGAGTGGATTGCCATTTCCTTTTCCAGGGGATCTTCCCGACCCAGGAATTGAACCCCGGTCTCCCGCATTGCAGGCAGACGCTTTACTGTCTGAGCCACCAGGGAAGCTCCCAAAGAGCTCCCTTACATTGTCATGACATCAGCACTATCTCTGCCAAAAAGCCAGGAGAATGCTATGTGTACAGGTGACGCACGCTATGCTGCTCATCTATGGTTTGGCTGGATCCAGATGCTTGACCTAAGGTAAAATCACCCATGTGACTGATTCCATTGTTGCTGTAGGAATCAATCTTTCGATTTGTCACAGTAGGTAGCAGCCTCCGCTGCTTTCCAAACTCAACTACTATACTGTCTCCTCTATAACCCCCATCCCTTCCATACTTCTTGGGAGTAGAACTTCCTTTCTTTCTCCATTTCTTCCATCTTGCCTTCTTTCTTAGTCAGTCGAATGGAGCTTAGTAGAATGCTGCTGCTGCTGCTAGACATAAATAAGACACTGCTGTGTCTAGAACATCCTGAGTTTCATAGAGAAGGACAAACACGTAGCTAGAAAAGTGCAGGACCATGTGTGAAGTGAGATATGTGGCCAAAATACATTCAGATCACATACGAAGGTGGGGCAAGACGGAGTTGAGCCTGGGGCTGTGGAAGGTAAGAGTGAGTAAAAAGTGAGTCCTCCTGATGAGCGTATCCTGCAGCGGAGGTTAAAAGTAGCTGAAAGACATAGTGATATGGAGGAAGGGAGGAACATTTTAGAATGTTCTCACATGGCCTTACCAAAGAACGAGAGACCCAGCACAGATGGAGCCCACTGAGGCTGGCAGGGGGTCTGCTGGTGACCCCCATACCTTGAGATGTGTAACTGTCCACGTGTGAGGGTAACTTACTCTCTAACTTTCTAAATAGCTGTTCAGCTATTCTGAATAGCTCAGAATATAGGATTGCGGCAATCAATGGCTGGAAATCTAAACTAAAAAGAAATAGTCTTGGTTCTTCAAATGGAAGAATGAAATCAGTGCTTTAGATTCCTGGACCAGCACGAATAGTATCACTACGACCTTGTTATAAATGCAAATAGCTGGGCTCCACCCCGGATTTTCTGGATCTGAGACTTGGAGGTAGGGCCCAGCAACCTATGTTTTAACAAGTTCCCCAGGGACTTCTGACACCTGCTAAAAGTTTTGGAATGGCTGCCTTAGACAACTGTAGTTGTCCATGTGGGGAAGACTGAAATATTAATCAAGGCTTTATTTATAACTTTAATAAGCCAGATTCTAGCTAAAGAACAAACATGTAAATCTATGCACTCACAGTTTCAGGATTTTAACTCAACTGGTGCTAAGTAATATATTGATAGTTAAACTAAACCAATGCTAAGGCTTCACTTTGTTGATATAAAGCAAATCCTCTGGACTTATGCAAGAGTGTAAAAGCATAATAAAGGTGACTGTTCTGTAAAAATTTGCAGTGCTTTATTTACCCATGCTGACATATCAGTTGTAAATGTTTATAGCTCTTTAGAGACCGCATGAGAAAGCACACCGTTCTGCGTGACATAACAGTCATCAAGGCTCGAGAAATGCTGGCTGGCAGGGGCTGGGGGCTCATTGCAATTAAGGCAGTTGGGGCGGGGGGTGGGGGAGGGTAGGCTCGGGGCCAGGCCGTATTGATAAATATTTACAAGTAAATCACTGAAGAATGAGAGGGGGTCTATTATAGTCGAAAGGTGACAGGTCACTTTTGAATAGTGGCATCTGAAACTGGAAACAAATTTGTTGCTGAAATACAAATTGGAGGAAATTGCTTTTGTGGGAAAACATTTCCTCTCCTCAGTGGGTTTCTCTTTTGTGTTCTGCCTGTTCTACTCGTGGAATTTCAGAGGCAACTGGAATCTCCTGATAGGGGACTGGCTACTGTTCAAGCTCCACACTGTGGCCTTAAGAGAGGTGCCTTGCCCCCTGGGTCTGCTGTTTCCTATTAGAGATGGTTACTTTACCACCCAACTCTCTCTCAAGATCTTCAGTAAGAGATCTGTAAGATTCAGTAAGAGATCTCTTTCTCTCTCAAGATCTGTTGTAAGATCTTCAGTTGATTCTTTCTAAACACAGAGCATCAGAAAAAAATTCAGCCTGATGAGTTCACGACAGTCCTCCCAATCTTCTCCTTTCATCATGAGCTCAAAATTCTGAGGATTTTAAATCCTGTCTCTGAACTTGGTGAGGTCAGGAATATTTTTCATCACATAAGAGAGTTTGTGTCTCTGAAAAATATGAACAACAGGAAACAAAGACAGCTGTCCTTTTCTCGAAATAATAATACTGAGCACAGGTCGGTATCCGGGAACTTTTGAAAAAACACCCATTGAGTTCACCTCCTTGGAAGTTATCATTCGAGGTCACTGGAGCAGAGCTTGGAGTGACATCTCAGAGTGAGGAGGAATGGAAAGGTGGAAGACCATTGTTTTCACCCACGTATCCAGGGTGGTGACTGTCTGCAGGGGTAGACCATGTTCCACCATGGCAGTCAACGCCCTGGGGGACCTCAGCACACACACATGGAAGGTTGGGGTCTTTGGGGAGGGACAAGACAACAGGGTTTACTGCCCAGGGCTGACAGTGACATGTCACGTTGTTTGTTAGGAGATGGCAAGAGCCAGGGGCCCATCCTACACCAGCATGGAGGTTGTAACCCCCTGGAGACTGTCCATCACCTATGGGTTGGAGAAGGGGGAAGGAGAGATTGATTTCCCCACCCTAGTCCAGGCTCACATTTTCACTTTGTCCTGGTTTCCAAAATTATGCAACCCACATGTACAGGACTAGTAAGTGACAGATTACACTTTGGTCCAAGTCTGTCTTACTCCAAGTATTAGTCACTCAGTCGTGTCTGACTCTGTGACCCCATGAGCTCTGGCCCACCAGGCTCCTCTGTCCGTGGGATTTCCCAGGCAAGAATACTGGAGTGGGTAGACATTTCCTTCTCCAGGGGACCTTCCCAACCCAGGGATTGAGCCCAGGTCTCCTGCATTGCAGGCAGACTTTTTTACCATCTGAGCCACCAGGGAAGCCCTGCCTTACTCCAAAGCTCCCGCTTTTAACAACAGTTATATTTAAGGCATTGTATTGGATTCTAGAAAGCATACAGGTAATAACAAATAGCAGTTCCTCAGATTAGAGAGCTTAGAATGATGAACAAATTACAACCTCTGCCCATCACATAAAATATAGGTGGAAGAGGTAAAAGTAAGTAAAAAGCAATACAGTGTGGCAAAGGCAAGTAAATTCCCATGCTGTGTGACAAAAGCCCAGAGACACACAAGCATAGGTACTGTGGAAGAATCGACGGCATCTGAGCTTTTGGAAGTCAGGGAAGGCTTCTTGGAAGAGTTGACTTGGTAGCTCTAATCTAACTGATAAAATGGATAAAACTAACTAGTATAAGGGGCAACAGAAACAAGGACTGGTGACATAGAGTGTGTTTGGGGAACATAAGTAGTTCAGTGTGTCTCTAGCTTGGAAATGAGATCTGGGTTTTGAGGAAAGGATGGTAAAAAAAACCTGGACGCAGCATGAATGGCCCTAGGGAGTGTCATACTGCATGAAGTGAGTGACACAGAGAAGGAGAAGTGTTGTATGACATCCCTTACATGTGTAATCTAAAAAGAAATGATACAAATACACTTACAGAGCAGAAAGAGACTCACAGACCTAGAAAATGAATTTATGGTTACCGGAGTAGGGGACAGGAAGGGATAGTTAGGGAGTTGGGGATGGACATGGACACACTGCTATATTTAAAATGGATAACCAAGAAGGACTTATTGTACAGCACATGGAACTCTTATGGTAGCCTGGATAAGAGGGGAGTTGGGGGGAGAATGGGTACATGCATATGTATGGCTGAGTCCCATCATGTTCACTTGAAACTACTATATTGTTAATCGGCGATAACTCAATGAAAATAGAAGGTTTAATGTTTGCAAACAAAAGAACAGCTGGACAAGGGGCAGTCACTGTTCGAAACAGAGGAAGGAGACTCACTGAGACATTTTAAGGAGGAAAATGATACAATAAGATTTACACCTGGAGGAAATCATTCTGATGATCAGGAAAGCAAACTGAATTCAGCTTCTATTTATCTGCCAGTCTCCAAATCCATGAACCAGCCAGAAAGATGATAGAAGGGGAATAGATCCATAAAAACATGAGGAAACAAAGAACAGTATCACTGGTAGACCTGAGAGTTTGAGGAATTCATAGAGAGTAGAAAGTGTCACGAAAACGTACTTTCCTAGAGAAGTTGGAGCAGCTTTGGGGAACCCAAGGAGACAGCCTCACAGAGCTCACCTAAGAGCTGTGATCAAGGCCTCTGAGACTTGGATCCCGACCTGGTCCTTCCTCATTTGGGCAGCTGGTGAACAGTCATGGCGTGTTGGCCATGCTGAACCAGTGGAGGTGGTCCCTGCAGCCAGGAAGATGGAGACCTTTACTCTCAAAGGGGCAGGACTCTTTCTCTTCCTGGCTTACATCACTTAGCAAAATGCTTCCAGATTCATCCATACTGTCACAAATGGCAGGATTTCTTTCTTTTTTATGGCTGCATAATGTTCCTCTGTGTGTGTGTGTGTGTGTGTGTGTGTGTGTGTGTATGTGTATTTATGGCTGAACAATATTTCACTGTACACACACACACACATGTATAGATACATCCTACATTTTCTTTATCTGCTCATCCATTAAAGACAGATTGTTTCCATATCTAGGTTTTATGAACAATCCCACAATGAATATAGGGGTGCAGATATTTCTTCAAGATTCTGACTTCAATTCTTTCAGATATATATTCAACAGTGGGATTGCTAGATCTTATGGTACTTTCATTTTTAATTTCTTTTTTGAGGAATCACCATACTGCTTTTCATAATGACTGTAGTGAATTATATGATGTAGAGTACTGAAAAGTTGTTAAGATTGCATCTTAAGCATTCTCATCACGCACAAAAAAGCATTACAAAAAAGTAATAAAGTAAATAAATTTTTTAAAATTACGATGCTAACTACTGAGGTGATGGTTTTGTCAATTATTTTGATCTTGGTGATCATTTTACAATGTACATGTATCAAATCATCACACCATACATTTTCAGTTCAGTTCAGTTGCTCAGTCGTGTCCGACTCTTTGCGACCCCGTGAATCGCAGCACACCAGGCCTCTCTGTTCAACACCAACTCCCGCAGTTTACACAAACTCATGTCCATTGAGTCAGTGATGCCATCGAGCCATCTCATCCTCTCTCGTCCCCTTCTCCTCCGGCCCCCAATCCCTCCCAACATCAGGGTCTTTTCCAATAAGTCAACTCTTCACATGAGGTGGCTAAGTATTGGAGTTTCAGCTTCAGCATCAGTCCTTCCAATGAACATCCAGGACTGATCTCTTTTAGGATGGACTGGTTGGATCTCCTTGTGGTCCAAGGCACTCTCAAGAGTCTTCTTCAACACCACAGTTGAAAAGCATCAATTCTTTGGCGCTCAGCTTTCTTCACAGTCCGACTCTCACATCCATACATGACCACTGGAAAAACCATAGCCTTGACTAGATGGACCTTTGTTGGCAAAGTAATATCTCTGCTTTTCAATATGCTATCTAGGTTGGTCATAATTTTCCTTCCAAGCAGTAAGCGTCTTTTAATTTCATGGCTGCAGTCACCACCTGCAGTGATTTTGGAGCCCCCCAAAATAAAGTCTGACACTGTTTCCACTGTTTCCCCATCTATTTGCCATGAAGTGATGGGACCAGATGCCATGATCTTCGTTTTCTGAATGTTGAGCTTTAAGCCAATTTTTTCACTCTCCTCTTTCGCTTTCATCAAGAGGCTCTTTAGTTCCTCTTCACTTTCTGCCATAAGGGTGGTGTCATCTGCATATCTGAGGTGATTGATATTTCTCCTGGCAATCTTTATTCCAGCTTGTGCTTCTTCCAGCTCAGTTCAGTTCAGTTCAGTCACTCAGTCGTGTCTGACTCTTTGCGACCCCATGAATTGCAGCACGCCAGGCCTCCCTATTCATCTCCATCTCCCGGAGTTCACTCAGATTCATGTCCATTGAGTCCGTGATGCCATCCAGCCATCTCATCCTCTGTCGTCCCCTTCTCCTCCTGCCCTCAATCCCTCCCAGTATCAGAGTCTTTTCCAATGAGTCAACTCTTCTCATGAGGTGGCCAAAGTCCTGGAGTTTCAGCTTTAGCATCATTCCTTCCAAAGAAATCCCAGGGTTGATCTCCTTCAGAATGGACTGGTTGGATCTCCTTGCATTCCAAGGGACTCTCAAGAGTCTTCTCCAACACCACAGTTCAAAAGCATCAATTCTTCGGCGCTCAGCCTTCTTCACAGTCCAACTCTCACATCCATATGTGACCACAGGAAAAACCATAGCCTTGACTAGACGGACCTTAGTCGGCTAAGTAATGTCTCTGCTTTTGAATATGCTGTCTAGGTTGCTCATAACTTTCCTTCCAAGGAGTAAGCATCTTTTAATTTCATGGCTGCAGTCACCATCCACAGTGATTCTGGAGCCCCCAAAAATAAAGTCTGACACTGTTTCCACTGTTTCCCCATCTATTTCCCATGAAGTGATGGGACCAGATGCCATGATCTTCGTTTTCTGAATGTTGAGCTTTAAGCCAACTTTTTCTCTCTCCTCTTTCACTTTCATCAAGAGGCTTTTTAGCTCCTCTTCACTTTCTGCCATAAGGGTGGTGTCATCTGCATATCTGAGGTGATTGATATTTCTCCCGGCAATCTTGATTCCAGCTTGTGCTTCTTCCAGTCCAGTGTTTCTCATGATGTACTCTGCATATAAGTTAAATAAGCAGGGTGACAATATACAGCCTTGACGTACTCCTTTTCCTATTTGGAACCAGTCTGTTGTTCCATGTCCAGTTCTAACTGTTGCTTCCTGACCTGCATACAGGTTTCTCAAGAGGCAGGTCAGGTGGTCTGGTATTCCCATCTCTTTCAGAATTTTCCACAGTTTATTGTGATCCACACAATAAAGTCTTTGGCATAGTCAATAAAGCAGAAATAGATGTTTTTCCGGAACTCTCTTGCTTTTTCCATGATCCAGCGGATATTGGCAATTTGATCTCTGGTTCCTCTGCCTTTTCTAAAACCAGCTTGAACATCAGGGAGTTCATGGTTCACGTATTGCTGAAGCCTGGCTTGGAGAATTTTGAGCATGACTTTACTAGCATGTGAGATGAGTGCAATTGTGTGGTAGTTCGAGCATTTTTGGCATTGCCTTTTTTTGGAATTGGAATGAAAACTGACCTTTTCCAGTCCTGTGGCCACTGCTGAGTTTTCCAAATTTGCTGGCATATTGAGTGCAGCACTTTCACAGCATCATCTTTCAGGATTTGAAACAGCTCCACTGGAATTCTATCACCTCCACTAGCTTTGTTCATAGTGATGCTTTCTAAGGCCCGCTTGACTTCACATTCCAAGATGACTGGTTCTAGATTAGTGATCACATCATCATGACTGTCTGGGTTGTGATTATCCAGCGGATGCTGGCAATTTGATCTCTTGTTCCTCTGCCTTTTCTAAAACCAGCTTGAACATCTGCAAGTTCATGGTTCATGTCTTGCTGAAGCCTGGCTTGGAGAATTTTGGGCATTACTTTAATAGCGTGTGAGATGAGTTCAACTGTGTGGTAGTTTGAGCATTCTTTGGCATTGCCTTTCTTACCATACATTTTAAATATATACAATTTTATTTGTTAATTATTCCTCAAGAAAAGATAGGGTTCTTTAACACATTTTTATGGTTGACATTATTTTTCCCCCTTTTCCCTTTCTTAATTTATTTTTCCTTCATTTATTTTTTCAGCACACTTTAACCATGATGCACTTTTTGCCACCGTCCTGTCCTCACAAAAATCAGCTGCTGATAGCTCAAAAGGAGCCAAGCAGGGACTCTCAAACACAAAGCATAAAACATTAAGCTATTTGGAAAGAAACAATAAAGATCTAAGATTAAAAAATAGACTAAATATTAAAACATAAACTAAAAACTTTCCCAAAGAGCAAAAATGACTAATTAGAAAATGTTTTGGAAGAAAAAAATTCCATTTGTAATAGCAAAAACAAAACCAGAAGACTGAGTAATATATCCAAGAAATGTCCAAGAAACCATATAAAACAAAAACTTAAAAGTGTAGAAGGGGGTATTTTAAAAGACCTGAATAAAGTCAAATCATGTTTGAAAAAGTGAACAATTTTAAACTAGAAGCCAATACATAATGCTTGTCTCCAGAGAAGCCCTGAATATAAGATAACTTTTAGTTACTTTGTCTTTTATTAGCAATGTTTGGGCACTTTCATTTTATCTTTTTTAATGCTATTTTTAAAGCAACAACAGAGATAAGAAAATACCCTTTACTCTTGCAAATATTTTTAGCATGGTCTTGTTTAGTTACTAAGTCTGACTCTTTGCCACCCCATGAACTGTAGCCCACAAGGCTCCTCTGCCCAAGAGATTTTCCAGGCAAGAATACTAGAGTGGGTTGCCATTTCTTTCTCCAGGAGACCTTTCCAAACCAAGGCTCGAACCTACCTCTTCTGCGTTTGCAGGCAGATTCTGTACCACTGAACCACCTGGGAAGCCCCAAAGAATCTTAAAATGGACCCAAAAAAGTATATATTGCCCAAATACAGAAACAGAGATACTGTCAATAATATATCATGCTTAATATCTCTGAAATTACTAATTAAAACAATAACTGTCATATTTTACCATCATAATTAAAAGCATTTAAAAGACAAATGGGCTTCTCAGGTGGTGCTAGTGGTAAAGAACATGCCTGCCAATGCAGGAGACATGAGATGTGGGTTCCATCCCTGGGTCAGGAAGATCCCCTAGAGGGCATAGCAACTCATTCCAGTATTCTTGTCTGGAGAATCCCATGGGCAAAGGAGCCTAGTGGGCTACAGTCCTTAGCGTTGCAAAAAGTCTCACATGACTAAAGCAACTTAGCATGCACGCATGCAAAATATAAACAAAATTGGTTGCAGAAAAAGGCAGTTTTGGTGAAATTTCTAACAGGCAAAGAATTTTTATAATAATGTTGTTCAGTCTCTCAGTCATGTCTAACTCTATACAACCCCGTGGACTGCAGCACACCAGGCTTCCCTGTTTTTCACTATCTCCAGGAGTTTGCTCAAACTCATGTCTGTTGAATCGATGATGTCATCTAACCATCTCATCCTCTGTTGCCCCCTTCTCCTTCTGCCTTTAATCTTTCCCAGCATTAGGGTCTATTCCAGTGAGTCAGCTCTTTGCATCAGGTGACCAAAGTATTGGAGCTTTAGCTTCAGTATCAGTCCTTCCAATGAATATTCAGGGTTGATTTCCTTTAGGATTGACTGGTTTGATCTTGCCGTCCAAGGGACGCTCAAGAATCTCCTATCAAAAATGAGAGGATTCATACTCTTTTCTCAGCATTCTACTTTTAGGCAGTCTGCTTTATAGAAATAGGCACACAAATGAAACATTTTTAAATTTAAATTTAAAATTTTATCTATTTATTTTTTTGGCTATGCCACACACTTGTGAGATCTTAGTTCCCCAACAAGAGATTGAACCTGGGCCTATGCAGTGAAAGCATGGGATCCTAAACACTGGACTACCAAGGAATTCCCACTGCAGCATTTTTTAAAATAGCAAAGAACTATGAAAAGCTTTAATGTCTATTGATAGGTGAATCACAGTATATTCCTTCTACGAAATATTTTAACAATAGTTAAACAAGATAAGGTAGTCTTTACATACCTAAATGGAAAATTCTCCAGAACAAATTTTTAGGGGGAAAACAAAGCTGCAGGATAATACACGTGGTATAATCGCGTTTTTGCGAGCAATAACAAAGGAAGAGATGTATGGAGGTGTGTGTGTCTGTGTGCGTGAGGAGACTAGAAGGAAACTAGAAATTTAGTCTAGAGAAAATGTAGGGAAGTGATATTGGAAGGAGGGCAGGAAGGAGATGTTTGGATAATTTGATACCTGAATTTTCTACATTAAAATATAAATTTATATATTTATACGTAATATTGGGTTGGCCAAAAGTTTCGTTTGAGTTTTTCCATAACATCTTAAAGAAAAACTCAAATGAACCTTTTAGCCAACTCAATATACAATACCTAATTGTAAAATTAAACAATTTTAATGAAGAATCATGGTCAAGGCATTTGTATGGATTGGGGGCTGCAGTGGGATGATATGGGTAAGCAAAACCAGAAGAAAGGAGACCATTTAGAAGAGTAGCTCAAAGCTGAATTGAGAGAGAGTTTCCCCCGAGGCTGGGGAGGCTGGCTGGGGAAGGTCATTTCTCAAAACAGACAAATTCTAAAGTCAGGAGGAAGGCAATATTGAAAGGCAGAGGCGGCTGAGGATGAGACGTTTAGATAGCGTCACAGACTCTATGGACGTGAATTTGAGCAAACGCCAGGCGATATCCGAGGACAGAAGAGCCTGGCATGCTGCAGTCCGTGGGGTCGCAGAGAGTCAGACATGACTTAGCGACTGAAGAGCAACAGCAATATTGAAAGGACTTGGTGATAATTATATCCAGGTGGACTTGGGGTCAAGCTTGATTCCAGCTTCCTTGAACCTCCCTCTGTGCCACTTGATGACCTCACACATTCCCCATCCTAGGTTCCCTCCCCAGAGGTAATACTATTAATGGTTTATTATGAACCTCTGCAGTCTTTCACTTTAATTTCTCTGCATTTTAACACACACACACACCATTTTATTCCCTTCTTTCTTTCCTCCTTATTTTTTCCTTCCTCTCTTCCTCTTTCTATTTTCTCTATCTCTTTATTTTCTCTCTCTTTTTTCTTAATGAGGTTTATACTTTATGTGTTATCCTGAAAACTGATTTTTCACTTAACAAGATGTGTTGGAAAATGCTATCTATCCACCCATCCGTCCACTTATGCTTTGAGTTCAAAGAAGGCCAAAACAACCACCACCACCGCCACCTATGAATACTTGCTGCCATGGTTCCAGCGAGGACCCTTGCCTTGGAATTTACTGTAAAGCGAAGAGGGGAGGAGCAGCTAAACCTCGCAAATATGATTTAGTGGCCACACTGAGAAGCCTGTGTGAAACAGTTGTGGGAAATTTTGAATGAGGTTTATCGTTTGTTGTCAGGGGATTATTTTCATTGTCAGAAAATGCAAGACACTCAACAACTGTGTCCCCACACCACACAATCTTCTAAGCTGTCTGCAGAAGTACTTTCATTATTTCCCATTTGCTCAATTAGAGAATTATTACACAGGATTTTTCAGTGTTAGTTCAGCTTCCCTTGATGATGGTGGGAAGAAGACACATTTGATTCTCTCTGTGAGTGTTCATTTGCTCTAAGGGCGATCTATTTTAATTTTAAGGAAATCACAGTACTTCATTGATCTCACACCATTTGTGGAGTAAGTTATTTTTTCATCTCATTGCATCAAATACTTTTGAGCTCCAAAATGATAACAATCTTTATCTTTTATCTGTGAGCATAGTTTATCTTTCTTTGACTGTCTCTGCATTTATAATTTGAATGTTATTAAGGGTAATATGATGTCATATACCCTTCTGATTTCTTTCCATTTGTGATGTTTCAATCTTCTAAATTTTTGTGCTTGCCTTTTTCAGTCTTTCCTACATATTTCTAGTTTCTGATCAAGTTAATGAGAAATTATAATTTCCAATTTGTTTGAATTTCATGTTAATGAGCTGTCAATACCCTGAGCAGTTAACCAAATGAGAGCACAAAAAATGAGATCTTATGAGAATTATTTGGGTGCTGTTGAAAGTCTCTTTTATCCCCAAATCCTGAAATGAGGAGCTATAAGCAGGACAGCTGATGATAAGAAGGAACTGACTGTTGAATACTGGAGTTGGCTGTATTTACCAATATTGGTGTAATGTGTATAAGTTTCATGCCTAATGTACACTGATAATGATAAGAAAGTGAAAGTCATTCAGTCATGTCGGACTCTTTATGATCTCTTTATACAGTCCATGGAATTCTCCTGGCCAGAATACTGGAGTGAGTAGCCTTTCCCTTCTCTAGGGGATCTTCCCAACCCAGGGATCAAACCCAGGTCTCCTGCATTGCAGGTGGATTCTTTATCAGCTGAGCCACAAGGAAGCCCAAGAATCCTGGAGTGGCTAGCCTCTCCCTTACTCCAGCAGATTTTCCTGACCCAGGAATCAAACTGGTGTTTGCTGCATTGCAGGCAGATTCTTTACCAACTGAGCTATTAGGGAAGCTCCAATAATGATAAAGTGAAGTTATATTTCCTAAGGAAGTCACTCCTAAATATTCTCTCATGAATTGGTTGGGGAAAAGGGCCTATGAATTATGCAAAGACTGAAGAATAAAATCATTATGTAGATTCTGAGTTGAGAAGCCCTACCATATCTTCCTTTTCTTTGTATGTCATATCTTTTTATAAAATCTTCTTACCAATGAAATTGATACGCGCTAGAATCTAATGAAGTGTTAAGTATAATATGATTGAGAAAATCATACTATTAAAGCATATATAATCTAATACCTTTGATGATGGTTATAATCAATATATTTATATTTTTCATGAGTAACTTTAATCATCCCTTGATGATTAAATCCACTAATAATAGGTAAAATTGGTTACCAAGGTAACAAAGAAGCTTAAAATCTAGTTGAGGTTGAATGGGTTTGGGGAAACTAATATTGAACATCTGCTCTAATCTAGGCACCACAAATTTATATAATTTATCCAGTTTATCCCTCATGGCTGCCTTGGATGGTTGAAACCACTAGCCTCATTTGTATTTATGAAGAAACTAAGGTTAGAGAATTGACATACCATCCCCAAGATTACATAGCTATGAGGCGAGGCCAGCCCTAGGCTTACATCACTTGAGAAATTAAAGTCATCCTTTTCTTAGCATCCTAGAAAATTATTAGGAATAAATTTTATATCAAAGATATTTTAGTATCTTAGTTATCAGGAGAGCATTTCTCAAAGTAAATTCTAATCTAGTCAACTTAATTCTATTTCACACAAAAACATGTATTTTTTGTAAATAATGTGGAAATAAAGTCTTGAGGGGAGGGAAAGGAAGACAGTTATCTGCCTTGAAATGTTGATGAAGCCAGTATTTTGTAGCTCTAAAAAATGTTTATCTAGCTACTTCAATTAATTTCATTGCTTCATATTATACAATCCCTCCATAAAGCTCTATCTTAGTACACTTAAGAGACTCAGTCTGAAAGTCACATCGTTGCTTTTAAAATTAGAGTGTAGAATTCCTCCACACGGGTTTAGGGAAGACTGGGTGTGTGACATTCTTTACTGAGGTGCCTTCCCTTCTCCCTAATCTTTTCATCCCGCCCCTGTGGTAACATGTGAAATGGCTAAATACTATCTGTGCTCTCAATACCATAAATCTTCAGGTAAATAGCACTGAGCTTAGCAAAGACAAATAGCAGGGTTTTTGAGTAGTTTTTTTAGTAATGGTGCTTCTGTTGCTAAACCATTTGCTTTTCATTCTTTTTGCTCAAAGGCATAATTTAATTGAAATACAGAGTCAACGAGTGAACTTAGTGAATGCATCTTTAACTGGAAGAATTGTGGTCCTATAACCAGCTTCCTGCGTCCCACTGGGCAAGAACTTTACAGTCTTTTGTAACTCACTCAATGTTCTTGATAGGGCCTTATTTCATTGCTGTAGGAATCAAGGGTTCTTAAGGAACAATGACTCACTGTTTGAAGGACATAAAAAGGCAACTTCGTGACATCTTTATGATAAAATGTGAATGTCTCTTGTAGACTGTAAGCTATATAATTAGATTTACTCCAAGGAAAGCAACTTTACACTGTGTTTCCAATTTATCACTTATGACCCCTAATAATATTCTTTCTGAAAAGGATGTGTCCTTGAATCCTTGAATAGTCACCATCTGTATTTCAAAAACACATGTAGGTGGAATCTAGAATAATGGTGCAGATGAAACTATCTGTAGGACAGGAATAGAGACACAGACATAGACAACAGATGCGTGGACACACTTGATGGGGGGGACTGGGATGAACAGGGAGACTGAGAGAGACACACACACAGCTCAGTTCAGTCCAGTTGCTCAGTCGTGTCCAACTCTTTGCAACCCCAAGGACCACAGCATGCCAGGCCTCCCTGTCCATCACCAGCTCCCGGAGTTTACTCAAACTCATGTCTATCGAGTCCGTGATGCCATCCAACCATCTCATCCTCTGTCGTCCCCTTTCCCTCCTGCCTTCAATCTTTCCCAGCGTCAGGGTTTTTTCCCAATAAGTCAGCTCTTTGCATCTGGTGGCCAAAGTATTGGAATTTCAGCTTCAACATAAGTCCTTCCAATGAACACTCAGGACCGATCTCCTTTAGGATGGACTGGTTGAACCTCCTTGCAGTCCAAGGGACTCTTAAGAGTCTTCTACAACACCAGAGTTCAAAAGCATAAATTCTTCGACACTAGGCTTTCTTTATAGTCCAACTCTCACATACATCCATGACTACTGGAAAAACCATAGCCTTGACTAGACAGACCTTTGTTGGCAAAGTAATGTCTCTGCTTTTTAATATGCTGTCTAGGTTGGTCATAACTTTCCTTCCAAGGAGTAAGTGTCTTTTAATTTCATGGCTGCAGTCACCATCTGCAGTGATTTCAGAGCCCCCCAAAATAAAGTCAGCCACTGTTTCCACTGTTTCCCCATCTATTTGCCATGAAATGATGGGCCCAGATGCCACGATCTTGGTTTTCTGAATGTTGAGCTTTAAGCCAACTTTTTCACTCTCCTCTTTTACTTTCATCAAGAGGCTCTTTATATACACACTACCATGTGTAAAATAGATAGCTACTGGGAAGCTGCTGTTTAGTGCAGGGGGCTCAGTTCCGTGGTGACCTAGAGGGGTGAGGTGGGCTGGGTGGGTGGGAGGGAGGTACAAGAAAGAGGGGGTTTATGTACATATGTAGCAGAATCATATTCTGCTGATTCACTTTGTTGTACAGGAGAAACTAACACAGTCTTGTAAAGCAACTCTACCACAGTCAAAGTTTTAAAAATAAAAACAAATGAATTAAAAAAAACTCTACTGTAAACAATTTGGGTTTAAAAATATAATAAAGCTCCATGGATGTTCATTACTGTGTGTAACTATAAATGTCCACTGAGGCCTCCTGAGCAAGAAGTTCATGGCAGAATACAGGGAAAAAGTTAGATTTTAGGAGCTTTCTTTCTTTTTTTTTTTTTCCTCCTAAGTGTGTGTGAATGTGCTTTAATAGTCCATCATCCTGGCGGGCAGAGCTTATAACGTTCATGACATCCCCGAGTGAACTCAGCTCACACAGATATTATACATTCCACAAGCAGCTAGGAAGTGGCAGTCCCATTGATAAGCTTCCCCAGTTCACAGAAATCAAGCCATAACATTCGCATTAACTTTGTTTGGAGCAATGATTAATGATAAAGGGTAGAGACAAATCCAAGTTAATATAGATAGGGAACTGTTATTTTCCTCATCCTCCGAAATTTGGCTATCATTGGATAAACATTCCTCTGTGGAAGCTTTTCTTTTTCCCTCACGCTGGCATGCCAGTAATGTGGTGGACACTCTACAGAAGGATAAATCAGGAGTTGGGGATTACCATGCACACCACTATATATAAAATAATCAACAAGGACCTAATGTAGAGCAGAGGGAACTGTACTCAATATTCTGTAATAACTTGTTTGGGAGAAGAATCTGAAAGAGAATGGATATATGTATTTGTACAACAGGATCACTTCACTGTATGCCTGAAATTAATGCAGCTTCATGGGCTTCCCAGGTGGCACTAGTGGTAAAGAACCTGCCTGCACAGGAGACGTAAGAGATGCAGGTTTGATCCCTGGGTCGGGAAGATCCTCTGGAGGAGGGCATGGCAACCCACTTCAGTTTTCATGCCTGGAGCATCCCATGGACAGAGTCCATGGGGTCACAAAGAGTCGAACATGATTGAAGCCACTTAGCACACAGATAGTGCAATGTTATAAATCCACTATACTCCAATATGAAATAAAAATTTAATTAAACATTTTAAAAAGAATGATAAATAAAATAATAGTATGATGGGAGTTTTTAAGAGACGGATATAGAATCTATCTTCGCCTGACTCGATGCTCTCATCCCTCCAAAACAGTCTCCCCTCTGCAAAATGATCATCTCAATTTCCCCAATATCCACCTTCAATTTCAAATACTTTGAACTCACACAGTTTCTTAGCTTCCCTAGAATAAAAATACAAAGAGGATGGTAGGAATTTATAACAGTTCCCACATGGTGATATCTGAAAATTGCCTCTAAGGGAGCAGACCAGCCCAGTGACTGGCCAGGAGTGCCCCAGAGAAATCACCTACCCTAACAAATCCAAGGGACCCAGGGACCCCCAGCCTGACTTTCAGCCATGAGCACTCTGACTTCAGGTTTTGTTAATGCAGTGACAGCAGGCAGATTTGGATGAACCAAGGCAGAATATCATCCATATGTTTTCAGTGTGTTAATTTGCAGTGAGAAATAATCTGTCATAGACCTGAAATACTCATGCTGGCATCTTTAGCGAAATTTCTCCCTGAAGTCAGACCTACATGGGGAGACAAATCACAATCAGAATTCTCTTGGACTCAGAACATGAGGAGTTCAAAGAACTGTGGGTTAAAATATATCAAGCTCTCAATTAGGTGGTGGGAGAGAGTCTGAGCTTAGTAAGGATTTCAGTATTTAATGCTACACTTATTGAGAAGACTCCCTAGTTTTGCTGAGGCATAAAACTTGAATTATATTCAGTTGGGCAATTGCTTTCTGATTATAGCACATAGAATGTTGTCAAGACTCAATTTCAACTAAAAGATAATTCCCATGCAAATAAAAAGGTTTTCAAATTGTCCACAGTTAGACAGGAAAAAAAATATATATAAATCAACCTATGAGGCTCTGACAAATCAGAAGTTAACCCCAAAAGGTAGGTCAAGCCAGTTGACTGAGCGTTGCCCTCACAAAAGCAGAGCATCAATTGTAATTCCCTACTTTGTAGCCTCCTGACTCTGCATAAAGGAGAGACAATATCATCAGAACTCCATTCCCCTGTTGACCGGAGAGACCAAGTCCTAGAAATGCCACATGCCAGTGCAAATAAATAGAATAATAAATAAAAATCATGGTTTTCATGCTCTATGGCTTTTTTTCCCCACGTACCCTCACCATTATGGGGTTTGATGGGTACATGCCTGCTCAGTCGCTCAGTCGTCTCCAACTCTTGCGACCCCATGGACTGCAGCCCGCCAGACTCCTCTGTCCATGGGATCTTCCAGGCAAGGATCCTGGGTTGGGTTGCCACTTGCTTCTCTGGGGGATCTTCCTGACCCAGTAATGGAAATTGAGTCTCCCATGTCTCCTGCATTGGCAGGTGGGTTCTTTACCATTGAGTCACCTGGGAAGCCCCACGGGGTCTGATAGATGGTCTCAATAGGTATATTCATCTTGCCAAATAATATAGAGAAATAACAGAAAATGTTTAGCCTAAAGGGCGCTTCCCCAGAAGGTAATGACCTAGAGGTAAACTTGAGCATTGCTCTTGCATTTTACATCATGTGTAATTCATGTTAAAAATAAAAAAGCTTCCCCCCTGAAGATGTTGTGTAGAACAAGTCACTGCAGGCAGCCCAATCATGGGTACTTCTTTCTAAGGTAAGATCGGGCACATGAAGCGTCAGAAGTTGGAAATGGATTTTATGCTCATTCTCTCCACATGCTTATCCACATATATGGAAAATTCTCCTTAGCCACTGCCAAAAGACTTTTCTAAAATGTTTAGTAATGCCCGGTTGCTTAGAGACATTTTATTTCAAAATAAATACTGCTGCCTTGTCCAAAATGTATACACACTGCACTCAACATAGATTTTTGGCATCCTACAAGCCTTCAAGGTTGACATTGCAAGGCCTACTTCAAATGCACTTTTGGCAAAACCACATCTTAATTATTTTTGAAAGAGTGACATGTCAGTAATGCACATTCTGTCTAAAAAATACCCTAAGAATATAAAGACCTTTCTCCTGACAGTATGCTAGGACTGCTAGTTTGAATTGGAGGAGCTGTACAAGAACTCTGAACCATACACAGCAATGAACCACCCTTCAGGCAACTGGCTCTCACTCCCTCTGTGGCTTACATGACTTGTGCAACACATATACACACTGCACTCATGTGCTGAAGGAGGAAAGTTTCATGCTCTTTCTTGTAATCAGTGTTGCCACTGATAATAACCTGGGATTATTTTGCCCCTCTATCACTGTATGAAAATGAGCCTGAGGAGCCCTGGATAGAACTGACAAGTCATTATGTCTTACCAACCAGAAACAGGTTTTAAAGTAAACACAGAATGTCTGAAGAGAAGCCATATAAGTCAGTCTGGGGATGGGACAGTGTCTGGGAACATTTATCCTGGTTTGGACACAAGAAAATACCAATTTGAATATTTCTACCAATTCCTCTCTTGGTTCAGCTATGGAAAGACACAGGGGCATTAAAACAGCACAGTTAAGCAAAGCAAACTGAGCTGGATGGACTCACAGTTCAGTCTTTCAGTACCCCCTGCCACTCCTGTTTATCTCACATACTATGCTGGATGAAAAGCAGAGAGACTGGTTACAACTTATCTCAGTTGGGATAATTTGTCTTGACACCAAATGCAATTTTACAATTGTGATGCTTCTCAGGCATCTCTTCGGGGTTTTTTCATCACATTTGCCCATCCCTTTTTGGAAATCTCTTTTGGGGATTGAGAATAAAGATCTCATTAGCTTCAAACATGATTTCTCTGTTTGCTGTGAACTTTTTTCTTCTTTCACTTCCAATGAAATATAAATTTCACTTCCAATGAAATATAAATATAAATATAAATTTCCAATATAGCAAAAATCTGAGTACTCTGTGTTCATCTCTGAGCCCTGTGGTCTCATGTTGTTAGACTTCAAAATAGCCTAAATAATTACATAATATGAAATCTCTGGCTGATTCAGAAACCAAATAAGCTTACCTCCCAAACAGACAAGCACATCAATTTGTGAGCATGGATGGCTGCCTGCCTCACTGGGATTTCTACCTTGAAGGCTCATGCCTGGTTAACTAACAGTGGAGACCTATAATTTGTCTGATGCTCAATTTTTCTTTTCTCATCTTCTGTTCTGAAAGTTTCTCAGTTTTCTTTTTTTGACAAAATGAGAATAGTTTTAGAGTTCATGCTTGTATCAATGTGTTTCTGATTTACTGATTTTAATTTGATTCTCTCTTTTTTAACCTTTGTAACTTAAGCATGCCATTTCTATGTTTTAAACAATAGCCTTCCTTTCATGTGCCTGCTTACATCACAAATGTCAGTAAGAAAAAGTCACTGGTAACACCAAGCCATGGCTAAACAGAGTTCGTGTAACCAGTTTGTTTTCCATTCGCAAAATGCAAACTTATCTCAAATTGATTTTCCACTTGAGTCTGAGTGTTCACCAGTTCTGGAAGTGTTTCTGTGTTATGGTCTTGTTGTCTTTGTATGAAATAATTATTATCAAATTAGGTGATGGCGGAATACTTGAAGTGAGGTGGTGATATGACTAGCCTCCTGAATCGGGTTGACCAGAATTGGGATACCTGCACTTGTATTTATTCTCTACATGACCTTGTGTAAGTCACTGAACTCTGAGCCTCAGCTTCCTTCTCTGATCAACGGATAAAACCATGTGTTCTGTATCTGTTAAAGAGCATTGGCAGGAATCATCATCTTCACATAGTCACACTGTGTGTTAGTGTAAAAGGATAAAGGCATCTTTGGGGTAATGCTTGATGAAACTCAAATACACAATTAAGGTCAAATTAAAGTTGAACAGCCTTCTTTATTGCAGAATTTCTTGCTATGTTGATACAATAACATGAATCTCCAGAGGAGTTGTGGAGAACACAGCATTATCCTGACTTTGGGCTTCCCTGGTTACTTAGACGGTAAAGAATCCGCCTGCAATGCAGGAGACATGGGTTTGATCCTTGGGTTGGGAAGATCCCGTGGAGAAGGAAATGGCAACCCACTCCAGTATTCTTACCTGGAGCATCCCACAGACAGAGGAGCCTGGTAGGCTACAGTCCATGGGGGTCATAAAGAGTCGGACAAGACTGAGCGGCAAACACTTTCACTTTTCATCCTGACTTATTTGGAGACCCACAGGGTATATATTCAGAAGAGTGTATCCCCCTTCCTAATATGGCTGTGGCTGTGATAATGAACCATAATAATGTACATCAAATGTTTAGCTCAGTATCTCCTGCATAATAAGGGCTAACAATGAACTGACCACAGCTGTCTGTGTTGCTGTGTTGAATTGCCATCATAGCAATCCTTAGAGGTAGGAGGTATCTCACTCTTCTCTAGAACCTAGAGATATTGACCAACTGCCCAGGGTTATATGACAAGAAATTGACAAACATGGGGTTTTTTGACACTGAAGATTCTGTCTGATCACACGTTAATACACGCCGCTTCCCTGGCTCCTCTGTGTCTTTAGCTGGCCCTGTGACCAGCGCTGCACCATCATTTGAGCTTTTGTCAGGTTCGGCATCAAAGTCAAGGTCCTCTGGAAGAGCACTGTGTTTTTTTAGACCTTATCCAGAAACGTTGTTAGACAACTCCAGGCCCCACATTCACTCAGCCGTCTTTTTCCCTTCAACAAATACAGATTAAGTGTTTACTGGATATCAAGGGCTCTAGGTAACGTGGGTACACACAGCAGTGAATAAAGACAAAACCCCTGAGCTCACGGAGCTTATACTCTACTGTGAGCAGACCCAAACAAGCAATAAGTAAAACACACAAAGATCACGGTGATAGATGCTATGTAGAAAAAGGAAGCGGGGAAAAGGTACAGAGTGCTTTTCTTTTTCTTTTTTTTGGATGGTGGTGGTTGCCATTCTAAGTAGGATTGTAACAGGGAAGCCCAGGTGAGACTTGCGCAGAGACCTGCAGGGATAGAGCCGGGGCCATGATATCATTTAGGGGCGGAACTCAGGACTGAGGGAACCATCAGTCGAAAGATTCTGAGGTAGGAGCTAGTACAGTGTGTTCAGTTCAGTTCAGTTCAGTCACTCAATCGTGTCCGACTCTTTGCAACCCCATGGACCGCAGCACGCCAGGCCTCCCCGTCCATCACCAACTCCCAAAGTTTACTCAAACTCATCTCCGTGGAGTTGGTGATGCCATCCAACCATCTCATCCTCTGTCGCCCCATTCTCCTCCTGCCTTCAATCTTTCCCAGAATCAGGGTCTTTTCAAATGAGTCAGCTTTTCATATCAGGTGGCCAAAGTATTTACCATAGTATAAATTTTCATAGGACAATGTTCCAATTAAAGAAAACTAAGTACATTCTCTTGTTTACTTTCATAAACTTCTGTTGGGGTATAAATTGGTACAACTTTCTATTAAACAGTTTCACAATATGCATCAAGAATTCTCAAAAAAACGTATTTTTTCCACCTTGTAATTTCACTACTAAGGATCTTGAGAATATCATAAGTCTAATAAGGAGAGACACATTTGCAAGGGCATTTTACCCAGAATTATTTATTTTAAAAAACCTGCAAACAACCTTGATGGGCCAATTATGATAAATTCATAAAAATGGATCCATTTGTGAAAGTAATCTTTGCATAGTATTTTAATAGCATAGGAACTTGCTTATGACAAAGTTAAGAGGAATAAAAACAGGATGCAAAATTGTGGATAAATGTCTGATATAGGTAAAACATAAAATGCAAATAGAGCTAAATGTTAGCAGTGGCTGAACCTGAGTTTTGGGATTTGAGGGCATTACTTTGCATCTTTGCAGTTCCCTAATGTTTATAACAATAATGCATTCAGCAATTTCACCCTCTGGTATTCAGTCTCAGTAACATTTCACAACTGTTGACATAACCTCATATTAAAAATTCTTTTCTCTGTGCCTGGTCAACAATGGATGACATCAGTGATGTCTTAGCAAACAAGGAAACTTCTAATCACTTGTCATCATTAAAAAGATGAAAACCATCCCCAGAAAAGAACCTTCACATTACAACCTAAAGAATCCCTCAAGATACTTATTTCGATACCAATATGTGCTTCAAAGATGTGTTTTGAGACTTTTGTGTTTCAAATGACCTACTGGCTTTCTGACTCACTCTCCTGTCTCTTTCAAAGCTACTAAAGATCAACTTTAAAATGAAACATATGCACTCTCTATGTTTGTTGTTACAACATAACTTGAGAAAATTTGGGGAAGTATATTGAAATAGGTCAGCTAGCTCTTGTAACTGAACTATGACATATGTGATAAGCAAATATGCCTTGGATTAAACTTAGGAAGGGATCTCCTTGCATATTCAAAGGAAAGATCCCATAGAAGGCTACTGGCTACTCTTTTATCTTCTAGTCTTTGAGAGCATATGACCTGCAGTAGCTCAGTGTCTGCTGGAAATCATTTCCAACTACTTGTAGCCTAGCCCTTGCCTTGTTTCAAATCCATTCTCTAGAATGTTCTTAGAGAGAAGTGTCTCCACATGACCAAGGCTGAATGGCTACACTGTTAGCAATAATGTCTCTTCTGTTAACTTGTCATTTTTTACCATTTTTTTTCTGGAATAATGACAAATTATTGCCTCCCTTGCCAGAAATAGCAGCAACAATGTAAGTCACTCAGTCAAGACCATGCAACAGACAGTAATTTATATGTCTTTAACAGCATGTGTTACATGCCTTCAAAAAAACCCTACTATTCAGTTCTTATCTGGCAAACTACAGAAATAGGAGTTTCGTTTCCTGTTATTGCAGTACTTGCGGAGTTGGAGAAATGCTCTTGATTTCCTTTCATAAAGTTTTCTTTCTGAAACAATCAGGATTGTAGTAAACACTGACCCAGAAAAGAGGGTTCATTTCATGGATTTCCAGTAATGCCCATACTCTGAATATTGTTTTTTTATACAAGATATGAAATTTTAATTATTAATGTCACAGGGATGTTTCATTTGTTCCTAACATTTTCATCCAACATTTCCCATATCCCGAGCACTGCTGTGTTCTTGGAGAAACAGGTGGGCAATGCCACACTTTCTGAGCCCACTGCCTCCACGATAAAGTTAATCAGTTTGGAAAAGACTTAACTAAATGCCTTACACTGTGAAGTAATCCTGAGGTACAGCTTCCTACAATCTGAAGGTGCTGAAGAGTTTTAGACTTTCCCTACTAAGCACAAGCATTGTGTTTATTCTCGATGGGGTTACGCCCACCTGATCATTGTTTGTTTTCCTTGGCACTCAGACTGAGTTTTCTCTTTTAGTCTCTTAAGTCTCTCAAAAAGTTATAGGAATCCTACTGGAAAGCTCAAGCCACCTCTTGGTTTTAGCCCTAACATCCTTGACGTCTCTTAGTAGACCCGGCAGGTTTCCACGGTTCTATGAGATTTCAGATCTGTTAACTAGCTGCAAAGGCTGAAACCCCTTCATGATCTACCTGATCTGGTTTGAAGTTTTATCATCCCCGATTGCATTTCTCCCTCTTCTTGTGCCTTAAAATATATATATATATATATATATTTATTTATTTATTTATTTATTTATGTTTTGGCTGTGCTGGGGTCTCCATCTCTTCTCGTGGGCTTTCTCTAGTTGCAGAGAGTGGGGGCAGATCTCTAGTTGTGGTGTGAGCGCTTCTCATTGCTGTGGCTTCTCTTGCTGCAGAGCCTGGGCCTCGGATGCACAGGCTTTCGTCGTTGTGGTTTGTGGACTCGGGAGCTGTGGGTCCCGGACTCCAGAGCACAGGTTCAATGGTGGTGGCACAAAAGCTTGGTTGCCTGTGGGATCTTCCAGGACCAGGGATCAAACTCGCGCCTCCTGCCTTGGCAGGCAGATTCTTCCCCACTGAACCACCAGAGAAACCCTCTGCTTGTACTTAATGTCGAGATTTTTATGAGTACTTTGTCAAAGCTTTGCCACTCTGCTTTCAGCTAATTTCTCTTTCCCTTTTTACATTCCTTACAGTTTCACCATCTTATACAAATGTCTCCTCAGCCAAGGGCCCACACCTTTTCTAACATGATGTTTGGTGTGTGTTTTCTTTGATGGCAGTGGAGCTAAGGTAACAGGAAAATATTAAAGATAATACTCATTTTACTGGGGGGAAAAATCCATGAGATTTCTTCCCTCCAAATCATACACTTACAATGTAAAACCTCGCTTTTGCTGCTGATGTTCCAATCATCATATCAGAATTAGTCCCATCCACTGGTTTGAAATTCAAGCCGGTCACATCCGTCTTGCTACTGCTGTGGTTCCGCTAACCCTTGTTTTCTAGAGCTCCAGTCCTGACTTTCTTTCTGGGGCGCAGTGGGGGTGGGGGGTGGGGGGATAATCAAATCTCCATCTTGATAACCAGTCTGTTAATCCTAGGGTTTCTGAGAGTAGGGTCTTGCCTAGACTTCATGGGTCCTGACAGGCAATAGCCAAGTCCAAAGTATCTGGGTCCTTTTCACGGCCTCAAGCCCCAGACTCAACCACACAGATGGGTCCCAGGGAGCCAGGCTGGGATCCTTGCCTGAATGGCACCCTCTTTTGCTGCAGAGCTCCACCTGCTGGTCTGCACTGCTTCCTGTCAAGGTGGCCATCACTGCCCACTTTCCACTCAGGCCCAATGGACACATCTGGCCTTCAGGTTCAGATCCTCCTCTCGGAGTGCCACTTGAGTCTGGATTTCTGAAAGCCCTGCCATGGCTGTGGGAGTCACTCTCAGAGTGTGGGTGGTTCAGTCACTAAGTGGTGTCCAACTCTTGTGACCCCATAGACTGTAGCCTGCCAGGCTCCTCCGTGCATGGGATTTTCCAGGCAAGAATACTGGAGTGGGTTGCCATTTCCTTCTCCAGGGGATCTTCTCCACCCTGGGATCGAACCTGGGTCTCCTGCACTGCAGGCAGATTCCAGAGCTACCAGGGAAGAAAGTACTACCAGGAAGAAAGAGCTACCAGGGAATTCCAAAGTACATGATTTATCTTTGTGGTATGAAGGTGAGCTTGTCCCTAAAACTCTCCCACTGATGAACCACTGCCCCCAAATTTGCACCATTAAAGTCTTTGGGGGTAACACATGCGTGCTCAGTCACGTTGGACGTTTTGCAGCTCCATGGACTACAGCTTGCCAGGCTCCTCTGTCCATGGGATTTTTCCAGCAACAATACTGGAGTGGGTAGCCATTTTCTTCTCCAGAGGATCTTCCCGACCTGGGGATTGAACTGGTGTGCTCTGAGTCTCCTGCACTGGCAGGGCGTGTTCTTTACCCCTGAGCCACCTGGGAAGCTGAGATCCTCAAACATTAATCTTTAGAAAAGGCTGCTTTGGGATGAAGTATTAAATGAGCTCTGATTAATTCAGGCCATTACAGTGAGTTTTCAAAAAAAAAAAAAAAGTGTAGTTTTTAAAATTTAAAGAATTTTCTTTGAATATGAAACTAAAACCTTTCCAATATTTTATCTTAAAATATCCTTGTTGTAAAATTTTGGTGATACTAAATTAAATAGTAGTTGTGTTGTGGCTATTTTGAAGGGTTCTTAACCTATCAAAATAAAATGCTTAAAAACCCTAAACCAGCCTTTATTTTTCCTCTTCTCTTTTCTCTTCTTTCCCCTTCTCCCCTCCACTCCCTTCATCACTCACACCTTCCACTCCCCTCTCCTCTCTCAAGCATCTTCTCTTTCACTATGAAAACCTCAAAGTCTGAAAGCCACAAGATTAAGGGATATCTTTTATGAAACATCATTAGTGTCTTGTCTGGTAACAGATAATGCTCAGATTAGTTCTTATTAGTCATCAGTTCTCCTGAAGGTCTTTAGAGTTTAAAGCATAGTGTAGACCATTTTGGAAAGGAGAGAGGGGAAGACGTTTCATGTCATTACTCAGGTGCAGGACATCAGGGCCGGACAGCTTGGGATGCATATGGGCTTTGGTGGACAGTGGGTAGAAAGGGAAAGAAAGCAGGACCACAGAAAAAAGAGATAGAGCCCCCAAATGCAACGTATCTGAGTTCACAATATTATCCAGTACCAGACCAACTGGAAAAGTATGATGAAATTACTTGAAATTGAGGGTGTTTAAAAACCATCTATAGCTCCTTTCTCCAATTCACACTATGACTCACGCCAGCCTCATTCAGGACTGTCGACTTCTTCTTTTTAGAGAAGATAATGTCTCCTTCAATGAAGTCCCCATGAGAGTCTTCCCATGTACAGTGAATGCCCATTTCTCTGTATCTCTAATACCCCCGTAGGGAATCACCACCCCCCACCCCCGACCTTTAATGGTACCTTTCAGTCCAAGGGATTTAGGGGAGCCCCAAGTCTCTGTCTTTGCCCAACTACCCACTAGCCTTAGAACTGGACACTTGACTCAGTTCTGGCCACACAGAAGCAATCAATCTTGCTGGCCACAAAGACGGACGGGCGTGTGATCCAATCCGAGCTCATCTGAGCCCTCCCTTGAGCCTTCCAGAGCTCTTGAATGAGATGGCATCTCTTTCTCTGAGATCGCAAGTTCAGAGGTCTGTGTAGACTCAAGCTTGCTGGGGACCGGTCTGTGACCGTACGTGCAGACCAGGGTGGTGCGCTGGTGAGGACCGCTTTCAAATCCAGAGTTCAGTCATGTCTAGACGTCTAGGAAATTCTTTTTCTCTTATTAAGCCAGATTGAGTTAAGCTTCTGCCCCTTGTTACCAAAGGCCACAGAGGAATGCCCAGTTTTGGTATGAGGCCCTTTCCTCTGAGAGAAAGGGAAGTGTGACTGAGATCTTTGGGATCTCGGGGAAGACGGTCAATTCAGATTCTTTCATCTGTATCCCAGCACACTCACCTCCTTGGAGTCCCATGAGAGAGACTAGGAAGCAGAGTGGAGAGAAACAGGTCTCTCCCAGGGACACCTTCCATTTTCACTGGTGTCTGGTTTAATCATAATGGAGAATCGTATCAGGGCCAGGAACTCGGAGGACCTGTTAGAAAGCTGGCCATGTACAAAGCTCATGACAGACTAGACAGGGACTGTTACTATTTTCTTCTGCTCCTCTCTAGATTATTTATACTTCACTGAGGGCTGAGAGGCTACACTCTCCTTGCTAATTTCCAAATCCCGTACTGGAATGCGCCCAGCCTGCTTTTGGAGATTTCCCTGGGAAGGCCGAGAAGCCATCGTCAGAGACAAGACCCGGTTCTAATAGAATTCAGAGTTGGAACAGTTCTCTTCCCACTGACGGTTGTCTCTCAGTAAACAGGCAGGACAGCTCCAGACTGCAGACGCCTTGGTGGCTTGAAACTTGGAATGCATGTTACTGCTGCCTGACTGAAACATTCCAGTGAAGCTTTATGGGCTCTACCATCCCCAGAAAGAAGAAGTCTCAACCACAATAAAATGTATCCTCATGGATCCTCACATCACAAATTTCTCAAATGCTTTATCCAAGATCAAAAGTGAAAACAGGGCTTCCCTGGTGACTCAGTGGTAAAGAATCTGCCTGCCAATGCAGGAAACGTGGGTTCAGTCCCTGGTCCAGAAAGATCCCACATGCCACAGAGCATGTGAGCCTGAGAACCACAGCAGCCGAGCCTGTGCAGTAGAGCCTGGGAGCCACAATGCTGATGCCTGTACATGCCTAGAGCCTGTGCTCCTCAGCAAGAAAGGCCACTGCAAGGAGAAGCCCGAGCATCACAACCAGTTTCTGCAACTAGAGGAAAGTCTGCACAGCAACGAAGACCCAGCACAGCCAAAAATAAATAATAAAAAAAAAAATGTAAGTGAAAACAAAAAAACATCCCTGAAGGAAAAGGTGAATCGTATGGCCTAACATTAGGCTATTGTTTCTTGGTGTCCACCTCCAACATATGGTAATTTTCAATGACTGACAGATGAAATGACTAAGAGGGAGACGGAAAATTGTTTACTCCTGGTAGCAGGGGACAGAGCTCTGTTTACTAAAATTCTTTCAAAAGGACGTCAGGCTGTTTTCGCAATAAGAAAAACTTCACTTGGAAAGGAAAGCAGCTATAATTCTGAAACCTAGAACATAAACACAAATGCACAATCAAAAAGGAACATTAGAATAAAATGTGTAAATGGCTTCCCAAAGAGAACCTAGCCTTCTACTCATTCATGCAAGAAAATCTTTGCTTGTATCTGACATTATTTAGGGACCTGCTAACAAGGTGGTGATGGGAAGAGGAAGAAGATGGAGAGGAAGATAAAAAGGAGGAAAAACTTCAGAACTCTTAGTATTATTGACTATGGAGAGCGTTTTTAGTAATACAAGATAATATATTTATCTAGAAATTAAAAGCATGAAAGTGTAATCCTCAAAATATTATCTTGATTCACTCTGCTGTTAATAATGCCTAGAAAATATGTCAATGATAGCAATAAATTAGAAGTAATAATAACAGATCTGGACCGATTTGGACTCAGGTTTTTGTGTTGGTTTATTTGGCTATACAATATTTTTTCTATTTATAAGTTTCAGGTGTACAGCATTATAATTCAGCATCTGTATATACAACAAAAGTCTAGTTACCATCCACGCAATACAGTTGACTCCCTTCACCCATTTAGTTCACCCCTCACCCTGCTCTTGTGATAAGCGCTAATCTGTTCTCTATATCTATGAATTTGCTTTTGTTTTATATTGTTTCCTCTTTATGTTTCACACATGAGTGAAATCATAATGGTATTTGTCTTTCTCTGTCTGACTTATTTCACTAAACACTATACCTTCCAGTACTCTTGCCTGGAAAATCCCATGGACAGAGGAGCCTGGTAGGCTGCAGTCCATGGGGTCGCTGAGAGTTGGACATGACTCAGTAGCTTCACTTTCACTTTTCACTTTCCTGCTTTGGAGAAGGAAATGGCAACCCACTCCAGTGTTCTTGCCTGGAGAATCCCAGGGATGGCGGAGCCTGGTGGGCTGCCATCTATGGAGTCGCACAGAGTCGGACACGACTGAAGCAACTTAGCAGCAGCAGCAGCATACCTTCAATATCCATTCATGTTGTTGCAAATAGCAGGATTTCATCATTTTTATGGTTGAATAATATTCCCTGGTATATAGACCACATCCTCTTTATCCATTGATGGATGTCTAGGTTGTTTCTATATCTTGGCTCTTTTTAATTTTATTACAATGAACCTAGGGTTGCACATGTCTTTTCAAGTTAGTGTTTTCAAGTTCTTTGGACAAATACCTGAAAGAAAATTGCAGGGTCATATTGTATTTCTAAATTTTCTGACTCATCTCCGTACTGTTTTCCGTAACAGCTGTACCAGTTTAGTCTCACCAATAGCATTTGTGGGGTTCCTTTCCTCCACTTCCTCTCTAACACTTACTATTTCTTGTCTTTTCGATCATAGCCATTTTAACAAGTGTGAGGTGATATCTCATTGTAGTTTTGATCTACATTTCCCTAATAATTAGTGACGTTGAACATCTTTTCATGTTCCTGTTGGCCATTTGTATGTCTTCTTTGGAAAAATAGCTGTTCAGATTCTGCCAGTTTTTAATCCAGTTGCTTACTTTCTTGTTGCTATTGAGTTGTATGCATTCTTTATTTATTCTTGATATTAACCCACATCAGGGATATATTCACAAATATCTTCTCCTATTCCATCGGTTACCTTTTTTTTTTTTTTGATGATGGTTTCTTTCACTGAAACCAGAAAAAAACAAAACAAAACAAAACAAACTGGGTCTCCCCCGGCTCCCTCTAACTTGAGTTGCATCTTTGGTAAATAGGACCAGTGCTAAAATCTAACATCTGGGCCTTGAAAAGTCCAAATCTTCATACTGAATGTCTGACTTCAGTACATATGTATTTTCATTTCACAGGCTTCAACTTTAACAGTATAGACAGTATCTCACACGTATGACTTCTACCAATCTTCTTTTTCCAAACCAATTACTTTTTTCCAAGCCCTTTTTCATGGACAGCTTATTTTCTGCTGAAGCTCCTAAAACAGGCAGGGTTGTGTATTATCATCATGGAACCACCACCGTGATAGGAGAAAACAGAAAATTCAGTGATTGTGTTTCCCTTGTCAGATTTCTTCCTGTGTTACATTTGTTAAAACTCTGGGAGTCAGTAGCCATTCCCTTTCCCAACAAACGGCCCCTTTAAAATACAACAAAACAAAGCTATAATTCAAGCTAAGACAGTCACCGAGATGAAAATTAGAGAGCATGTTTGAGGATTGATATAAAGAATCGCTCTATTTCTTAAGCTCTCAGAGGAGAGATGGATGTATGAGCCTCCTTGTTTCTTTCTTTCTCCCTTTGCCACAGAATTTTCAATGCCTGTACAGAGTCTAGAAATATTTTTCTTCCATTCTCAATCATCTTGTGCTTCTGATTCTTCAAAATCTGTTGCCCCTGACTGCTCTGTAGGCGTCAGAACTGTGCCCCTGGCTATGAGAGTGTATCTACATAAACCAAACTCAAGATTGCAATTAGAGGAAGAGGAAAGACTCTGAGGATTCCTCCAGCACTGTCGACAGATTTTGAGGGAAGGAGGTGGCTGGTGTGTGTAGGTAGATGTAGTTTTCTCTGTCTTTAATCATGCATTTTCATAGCTATCACACTGTCGGGAAAGAGAATCTGTTGATGTTGCCTTTGACAGTAGGAGAAATGGAAACACGGGAAGATAAAGTTATTTGGCTCAGTGTCATGAAGCAAATTTACCGTGGCATGCTTCTCAGTTAAACCTGTTTTCAAAGCCCTCACACTCTTTTTTTTTTTTTTTCACCTGCATCAATAGAAAATGATCATATGTTCCTTTTGGCTTAGGAAATGTAGTGGAATTTGATGAGGAAGAAAGCTGACATAATTATGCATGGTTATCAAGCTTCCAAAGTAAATGAAACCCTGCAAGTAAATAAAAAATTAACTCATACCAAACTTAAAAGGGTTTGGGTTTTATAACTTCACTGACCAGCTTGGACGGTCACCTGAGTGCCCAAAGAACTGCTTACTTTTTGGAATGGCTCATACTTGTAAAAATTGATAATGTATCACTGTCGGGTCTAATTTTCTTTCCTGTTCTAAGAGGAAAGGTCAGTCCCCTCCTTCTTATTAAATTTGAAAAATAAATTACCACAGCAGTATCTCAACAGACTTAATGTGTTTATTTGATGCTAAAGAATGTGAAATTATTGAGCAACACCTCATGGGAGGGGGGGAAAACCAGTTTGTTTTGTTTGAGAAACGAACTTCTACTCGATCTGCTGAAAAGATGGTTATTGACAGTTGTGTATCTTGGTTATGAGCACAGACCTAAAACTTTATCAGGAGGAAATAAAACTAAAGTTAAAGTTATAGTTGATGAAATAACTTTTACCTGCATAGGGCGATTGCTTCAAAGAAAAAGTCAAATGTTTGAACTTCCCATCCTTTTGTTATTGGACAGCGAAGAAGGAAATATTTCATAGAGAGAAACTACTCTGTTGAATATTGAAAGAATTTAAAACAAAAATATCAGTATTGACATAATTATAGATACAGAATTATAGATTAGAAAATATTTACCCCCTTTTTTCATAGTTTAAGGGAAAAAATCATTTTTCCAATATCAGTGATTCAAATGCATTAAACATAAGATAGGAAAAGTTCTTTCTATACCCTTCAAAAGCTAAGAATATTATCTTTAAAATGTAACCTAGGATAGTGGCTGCCAGGGCCTGGAGAGTGCAGGAAATAGGGAGATTTGGGGCAAAAAATGCAATAAAAAGTTGTAGTTATGCAAAATCAGTAAGTTCTAGAGACCTAAGATATAGAATGGTGACTCTCATTAACAATACTCTGTTATATTCTTGAATGGGTTGCCATTTCCTTCTCTGGAGGATCTTCCCGACCCTGCACTGGCAGGTGGGATCTTTACCACTAGGGACACCTGGGGAGCCCCTGAAATTTGCTGAGCGATCATAAATGTTCTCACCACACAAACCACACACACACACACACACACACACACACACCCCACACACACACCACACGCACAAATGGTAACTATGTGAGGTGATGGATATGTTAGTTAGCTTGATTGCAATGTCTACATATCACAATGTCTGCATATAGCAAAACAAGACACTGTCCACATTAAATATATATAAATTTGTTTGTCAGTTTGAAAAAGCTGAAAAAAATTAAAAATAATAAAAAATAAGATGCAATTTAACCTTTTATGATAAATGAGACTGAGGAAGAAAATGTTAAGGGAGAACTTTGGAACAAATTATCCCTGAATTTCTAATGTATAGATGACTCATCCGTGATGAAAGTTAATTACTATTATTAATTATAATTATGACTTTGAGGCAGTGTTTTGAGAATCTTCCAGGGCTTTCTGATTCTGACAGCACCTGTCAGAGGGAAGTACTGGGGAGGAACTTGTCTCCAAGGCAGAAAGAATTTCTGGGATTTGTCAGAGGTCACACAGTCCCAGAGGGAACTGGAAGGTCATCCATAATTTCTCTCCAAGCCACCCTCAACTCATCTGTGAACGTAGATTCAGTCGCGGAGGAGAGGTGAGGTCAGCGGACTAGAGCCAAATAGGATTCCTACAGATAACAGACCTATGACCCAGAATGCAGTTTTCTGCCAAAAATATCAGCTTGTAAACGCGTTATCTCAAAGGAGAGCTGGTGTCAGCAGGTGGCCTGTGGCTTGATGATGAAACTGGAAAGTTGAACTATTGCATTAAGAAAAAGAACCTAAGAACTCACGTGGGATTCCCTGACGAGGAAGCTCCCTGATTTCAGTCCCAATCTGTAAAACACAAGGGAAACCTGAATATGTTTTTTTTTTTTCCCCAGTCTGACATGATTGATTATTATGAAGTTCAAGTTCTGTGAATTAAAGAACAACCAACTGTAGTGTTGATGGTGGTCTTGACCCACCACCAATCACTGTGCTCCCAATAAAATGCTCTTATCAAAAGACTGTTGCACTTAAAGCATTTTCACCAAAATAAAACTGTGCCTTTCTCAGTCTCCCATAAAGACAAATTGACATGAAGTTACAACAGGCCAAACCAAAGACAAGCCTGAGGCTCTACCTCTTCCCATCTCAGCCCAGGAAAAAAGGTAAGAAAAATCACATGCCCGTGCTCATGGCAGAGCAGTGATGTACTAATAAGAATAACAACAAAAGCAATAACAGCAATAATATCTATCATTTAGTATCAATACTGAGACCAGAATGGAAGCTTTCTTGTAAGCCTCACAAGTAGAGTCTCATTTGTACAGAGGTGGAAGTTGTGTAGCTTTCCTAAGCTACAAAATTACAAAGCTCAGAACACGACACAGGAAGGGGATCAAATTAGATACTGTCTGATACTGGAACCAAACCCTTAGAGAGAAGAGGAATCTTTGTGATTCTTGTCTGGATATGAAAAGTTGAGGAAATATACTGCTGATGCTTGGACAGCACGAGTTTGAACTGCATGGGTTCAAAACTCCACTTACGTGTGGATTTTTTCAATAAATATATTAGAACATTTTTTTGGAGATTTGCAACAATCTGAAAAAAAAAACAGATGAATGGAATAGCCTAGAAATATAAAAAAATTAAGATAAAGTTGGATATTACATGAATACATAAAATATCTATACTAGACACTAGTATAGTCTACTTTCTCATTTCTTTGAGACACATTCTGAAGATATCTGCTAAAATAATTTTCAGCAAGTGTAATTCGTGTCTTATCAGATTCTTACTCCAAGGACACCCCTGGCCTCCTACTCCCCATAAGAATAAAGCCAAGGTCTAGGTCATGAAGCTGTCTCTTTCCCTGCCTTTTTCCCAGTTCTCACTTTCCTGTATGATCTGTATGCTTCTTCCAACAAAGCTTCCTTCAAAAGCCGCTCTCATGAAGCTCTAGTCCAATGACTAACACGGAGCAAAATGTTAATAATTAGACTTTAATTCTCACTATCCTTTCCTACCCTTAATCGGTTAAGGATTAGCAGAGCTTCTCCATGAAACACCATCCTCAATAAAACTATGACTTGCTCTTTTTCATCATCTTCAAAATTCAAACATTTCCATCAGCTCTTACTTCAATTAGAGTAAAATGTTTACCACCTGCCAGGGTTTCGGAGCCCTCCATGGTTTTAATGATGGCTTCCCTGATGGCTCAGATGTTAAAGAATCTGCCCGCAATGTAGGAGATGCAGGTTCAACCCTTGAGTAGGGAAGATTCCCTAGAGAAGGGGATGGCAACCCACTTCAGTATTCTTGCCTGAAGAATTCCATGGACAGGGGCATCTGGCAGGTAACAGTCCATGGACTCTCGAAAAGTTGGACATGACTGAGCAACTAACACTTCCACTTTCACTCTTGATTTCCTACTTTTGTATTCTAATCCCCTATAACGAAAAGGACATCTTTCTGTTGGTGTTAGTTCTAGAAGGTCTTGTAGGTATTCACAGAAGCGTTTAACTTCAGCTTCTTTGGCATTAATGGTTGGGGAATAGACTTGTATTTCTGTGATGTTGAATGGTTTGCTTTGGAAACGAACCCAGATCATTCTGTCATAGAATGGATTACATAGGCCAAGGGCAATGCCAAATGGCAATCCATTGGAGTTTTATTTTGATGAAAAGATTAAAAGGATGTGGTATTAGAATACTGCTTAGAATGGAATTGGTATTTTGAAGCTCTGAAAGCATTCCTTTGGAGCATTGTTTATTCTGTCCACTTTGGCAGATATTTTCTTCTAAGGGGAAGCAAAATTGCCTGCAGTGTAGTCCTTGTCCAAATAATGCCAAGTGTCAGTGGGGGATGGAAGAGAAGAGTGAGAAAGAGGTCAGAAAGAGTAGAAAGAACTTCTTCTGTTGGGTAAAGCATTCACCCATTGTGATAGAATTCATAGTAACCCTGATTGATTTTCATAGTCAAGACAAATTCCTTCTGCCTCCGGCAGCTAGTCAAATTACCTTATTATTTTTTAAGTTCATGGCTCTAAAGAATTAACCTACAACAGAAACAACCAAAGGTGTTTTCTCCAGTGTGCAAAGGGCTCCAGTTTTGCAAACTGTTACTCTTCCTGTCCCTAATACATATACTGCATTTTCTACCTCTTTGCTCTTATCTGAGATGTGGTGGTGGTGGTGGTGGTTTAGTCACTCAGTCGTGTCCGATTCTTGTGACCCCATGGACTGTACAGCCCATTCAGCTCCTCTGTCCATGGGATTCTCCAGGCAAGAATACTAGAGCAGGTTGCCATTTCCTTCTCCAGGGGATCTTCCTGACCTGTATCTGTCTTTTATGCATTTCCAGTCTTCACTCAACTTTCAAAGAGTAAATTGATTTCACCTTCTTCCATGAGCACCCCAGGTTCAGGGGTCTTGCCTTCTGGAAGTTTTATAGCCCTCATTCTTTTGAATATTCACTATTTACTCACCCCCTGGTTGTATTTCTGTGTGTATTCCATGAACCTCCCTCCAAATATCTGTAAGCTCCTTCAGGAAGGAGAACGCCTTTGCTTTCTTTTTCTGGAATCACTAATTACTTAGAATTTTTTTCTGTGGGCTAGATTTGTATTTTTAAAAGATGGCAATGTCCCACTGGTGGGCCCAAGGACCTGGCAGTCCGTTTTAGAGATGAATAAATTGAGGCTCAGTATATGGACTATGATCGTGCAAATTCAATAGAAGAGTCTTGAGTGTGCAAACACTGCCCTTCTCATTTTTATCCTAACTTGCCACCCTCCGTATGACCCTCATGACAGTTTGAGTCACAGTTTTTCTGCCTCTAAATGTCTTTAGTCTCTGGTCTCTGTATTAGTTTGCTAAATCCGCTGTAACTAATTACCACAAATGGAATGGCTAAAACAACAGAAATGTATACTCTCTGTTCTGGAGGCTAGAAGTCCAAGATCAAGGTGCTGGCAGGGTTGCCTTCTTCCGAGGCCTCTCTTCTCAGTTTGTAAATAAAGGCCTTCTCTCTCTGTTTTCTCATTCCCTGTCTTTAAGTGTCATGTGTCTGATTTTCCTCCTCTTATAAGGACACTTGGGCTTCCCTTGTAGCTTAGCAGGTAAAGAATCCACCTGCAATGTGGGAGACCTGGCTTCGATCCCTGGGTTGGGAAGATCCCCTGGAGAAGGGAAAGGCTACCCAGTTCAGTATTCTGGCCTGGAGAATTCCATGGACTGTATAGTCCATGGGGTCGTAAAGAGTCAGACATGACTGAGCGTCTTTCACTATAAGAACACCAGTCATATTGGATTAGATTAACTCCCCCTCCCCCTCACCCCAGTAACCTCATTTTACCTTAATATCTTCTGGGAGGATACTGTCTCCTATATGGTCACATTCTGGGATACTGAGCTTCCCTGATGGCTCAGATGGTAAAGAATCTGCCTGCCATACAGGAGACCCAGGTTCAGTCCCAGGGTCAGGAAGATCACCTGGAGAAGGGAATGGCTTCCCACTCTAGTATTCTTGCCTGGAGAATCCCAGGGAAGGAGGAGCCTGGTGGGCTACAGTCCGTGGGGTCACAAAGAATCGGACACGACTGAGTGATTAACACTTTCTGAGATTCTAATCTAGGGCTGCAGTGCATGAATTGAGGGGTGGGACTGGGAACCACTGTGTTCGTAATAGTCCCCTTTCTTCTTCTTTTTTCTTTCTTCCATTTACTTTGTGGTGGAGGCTTCCTACAGCTATTAAAATTAATCTGAACTACACATACGAGGCCCTCTCCTTTGAAGTCAGATCAGTATCAATACTCAATACTCTGTTATAACCTATATGTGGCGAGAATCTAAAAAGGAGTAGATACATGTGTCTACCTAACTGATTCACTTTGCCGTACAGCAGAAAATAACATTGGAAATCAACTATATGCCAGTAAAAAGTAGTTAGGGAAAACCAGCCTGTGAAAGTTCTGCCCGTGTGATTGTCCTATGTCTGTTCTGCCTTGCTAAAGCCCCTTTAGATATTTATATTGACTGAAAATGTGTTTAAGTCATTCGAGCCTAGAACCTAATGTTCTTTCACAGATAAGCCAGTATTTTTGCAAGATTTGAATGAAACATGTTTAGCAAAAAAAAAAAAGAGAGAGAGAGAGAGAAATAAACAGAAAAGAAGAGTTAACTTTCTCAACAAACTGAATTTTTAAAAAAAAAAGAGAGAAAGAAAATGGGTCCTTCACAGTCTAATAGAAACACCACTGCCATGACAGCTTTGGAAAGTTCTCTGACATTTTTCATTTCTACTGAGGCTCCACCTACCCTCTTATTCACAGAGTTCTCAATGCCAAGGAGCTACGCCACTGCCATTCCCAATACTGGGTCTGCCCCCAAAGGAGATCAAGTTGCATTTGGTTTTTCTTCATAGCTAAGTTTTTGGTGAGGTATCAGGCAATTGCCAAGACATGTCAGAAAATATCTGTCTGGTTACCTAAGTCTACACTCAATCAGGCAGTGAAATAGAACATTTAGAGTAGCTACGTGGAATCAAAAATAAGACATACCCTGGAGACAGCCCTTTCTACTCAAGAGCTTTCTGATGAAATGATGCAACAAATAGATTTTACCCAAAGGCGACAGAGGGTAAAATCTATGGATCAAAATAGCTGGAATGCATGACTCTGAGTCTTAAATATTAGACCTCAGTGCAATTAAGTTGCATGTAGTTATATTTTTCATCCCATATAATCTCAAAGGACATTATTGTAACTGGGTGCATTTTACTTTCCATCTTAATTATCCATCCTTGCTTAGGGCATGGAGCTGTCTTGTTCTATCCAGAAGGCCACCACGACAGTTGGGCAGGCAGTTTTTGACATGTGGAACACGTAAAATAATTTTACTTCGATGGGTACTCTTAGTAATGGGTCAAACAAAAAATATTTCCTCTGAAATCTTATCTGTAAGTGAGATCTATTTTTTTTTTTCAAATCGTATTTCCAAGAAGAATGAATTACACCAGTTTCACAGCTGACTTTTCATCCTAAAAGATCACTCGTGAAATATTCTTGCAACTATGAATAGTTATTTTTAGAGGTAATAAAGGGAAGCAGGGAGATGACACACACTCTGAAAATCCCTTCTGCACATTGGTTTTCATCTTCTTATGATGAATGTTCCCTAAGCAAGTAACCTGCCAGCAGAAGAACACTCCAGGCATTCTCAAGCTTGAGAAAGTGATGCAAAACAGGAGAGCACCAGCTGTTGATCTTTTTTTCAGGTTTCTGATCATTGTATTAACACAAGGAGGCTTGGGATCCAACATCAGATAACAGAAAAGGGTGGAGATCGCAAGCCTGCATATTAAGAAGGTGAAATCTTTTTTCCCTGAATGATATCCTGCTTGGGAGAAGTATGCTTCATGGCAGTGTTCGTAGTTACAAGCGAGGGACTTCACTGGGAGTCCAGTGGCTAAGACTTCACCTTCCAATGCAGAAGGTTCGGGTTTGATCTCTGGGAGGGGTCCTAAGATCCCATAGGCCACATGGCCAAAAAACCAAAACATGAAAGAGAAGCAAGTCTGTAACAAGTTCAATAAAGACTAAAAATGGTGCACATCAAAAAAAATAAAAATAAAAAAAAATTAAACAGTAAGGAGTGGCCAGTATTAACTGAGCCTCTCTTTTGTTACTTGTGTTGCTCATATAGCCATCAACCAGTTCCCCTTTGTCTTCCTGAGCCAGCAGGAGAGAGAGGCAGTAAACGGGGAGTGTGTGTGGTCATGCGGAGAGTCCCTTCCAGTTAAATCCAGGGCTTCATGTGGGAGCCACATTCCACTTAAGCAATGTCATTCAGTTCAGTTCAGTTCAGTCGCTCAATCGTGTCTGACTCTTTGAGACGCCATGAATCGCAGCACGCCAGGCCTCTCTGTCCATCACCAACTCCCGGAGTTCACTCAGATTCATGTCCATCGAGTCCGTGATGCCATCCAGCCATCTCATCCTTGGTCGTCCCCTTCTCCTCCTGCCCTCAATCCCTCCCAGCATCAGAGTCTTAGCCAATGAGTCAACTCTTCGCATGAGGTGCCCAAAGTACTGGAGTTTCTGCTTTAGCATCATTCCTTCCAAAGAAATCCCAGGGTTGATCTCCTTCAGAATGGACTGGTTGGATCTCCTTGCAGTGTAAGGGACTCTCAAGAGTCTTCTCCAACACCACAGTTCAAAAGTATCAATTCTTCAGCGCTCAGCCTTCTTCACAGTCCAACTCTCACATCCATACATGACCACAGGAAAAACCATAGCCTTGACTAGACAGACCTTAGTTGGCAAAGTAATGTCTCTGATTTTGAATATGCTATCTAGGTTGGTCATAACTTTTCTTCCAAGGAGTAAGCGTCTTTTAATTTCATGGCTGCAGTCACCATCTGCAGTGATTTTGGAGCCACCAAAAATAAAGTCTGACACGGTTTCCACTGTTTCCCCATCTATTTCCCATGAAGTGATGGGACCAGATGCCATGATCTTCATTTTCTGAATGTTGAGCTTTAAGCAATGTCATTAGGGTTTCCCAAGTGGCGAAGTAGTAAAGAATCCGCTTGCCTATGCAGAAGACGTGGGTTCGATCCCTGGGTTGGGAAGATCCCCTGGAGGAAGAAATGGCAACCCACTCCAGTATTTTTGCCTGGAGAATCCCATGGACACAGGAGCCTGGCGGGCGACAGTCCATAGGGTCGCAAAGAGTCAGACATGACTGAGCACAGCGCAGCAGTGATGTTACCTAACCTCCATTAGAATGCTTCCTTCTCCTCCTATTTATCAGTGCTCCGAAGTCCTATTTACAACCCTCTGCAGTTTTTTCACGACCGAAATCTTCTAATGAGGAGAGAGAAAGGAAAAAATGGCGTTCACATGATTCACTGCACTTTTCAGGACTGAACGGGACTCTCTTTCTACCCAGCCTGCTCCTCTGAATTGCAGCCTGCTTCTCTTAAGAACTGTCTCATCAACACTCTCTTCATCCACGTGGGAGAGGCTCCAAAAACCCAGATCAAGAAAATAACCTCCAACATGTGGCTACAAATAAGGTGACGCTGAGTCACAGGCCGTATTTACTGGCTCATTGCGCCAAGTTACCCAAGGAGGCCCTCACCCGCCATGCCCCTAAGCCCCTCCCAGTTACCTCTGGGATTCCCCTGGTGCTTCTCGTCCGTGCTCAACCGCCGAGGGACCTCTTCTGTTTGTCCACACAGGCCTGGGCGATGTCTCCACCTACGTCTGCATTCGGATCCACGGCCAGGGTATAAGTCCTGAGCGTCTCCCAGCTGCGGGCCTGTGGGCACCTGTACCGCGGCGTTTACGCCTGTGAACGAGCAGAGGCCTCTCCTCACTCTGTGCTCTGTGCTAGTCGCTCCAATCGTGTCCGGCTCTTTTTGACCTCATGGACTGTAGCCCGCCCCATGGACTGTAGGCCGCCCCATGGACTGTAGCCCGCCCCATGGACTGTAGCCCGCCCCATGGACTGTAGGCCACCCCATGGACTGTAGCCCGCCCCATGGACTGTAGGCCGCCCCATGGACTGTAGCCCGCCCCATGGACTGTAGCCCGCCCCATGGACTGTAGCCCGCCCCATGGACTGTAGCCCGCCCCATGGACTGTAGGCCACCCCATGGACTGTAGCCCGCCCCATGGACTGTAGTCCGCCCCATGGACTGTAGGCCACCCCATGGACTGTAGCCCGCCCCATGGACTGTAGCCCGCCCCATGGACTGTAGCCCACCCCATGGACTGTAGTCCGCCCCATGGACTGTAGCCCGCCCCATGGACTGTAGTCCGCCCCATGGACTGTAGGCCACCCCATGGACTGTAGCCCGCCCCATGGACTGTAGGCCACCCCATGGACTGTAGCCCACCCCATGGACTGTAGCCCACCCCATGGACTGTAGGCCACCCCATGGACTGTAGCCCACCCCATGGACTGTAGCCCACCCCATGGACTGTAGCCCACCCCATGGACTGTAGGCCACCCCATGGACTGTAGCCCACCCCATGGACTGTAGCCCACCCCATGGACTGTAGCCCGCCCCATGGACTGTAGCCCGCCCCATGGACTGTAGTCCGCCCCATGGACTGTAGGCCACCCCATGGACTGTAGCCCGCCCCATGGACTGTAGCCCACCCCATGGACTGTAGGCCATCAGGCTCCTCTGTCCATGAGATTCTTCAGGCAAGAATACTCAGGTGGGTTGCCCTGCCCTCCTCCAGGGAATCTTCCAGACCCAGGGATAGAACCTGCATCTCTTACGTCTCCTGCCTTGGCAGGTGGGTTCTTTACCACTGGGGCCACCTGGGAAGCCCCCTCCTCATTCTGTTTCTGCCCTAATATGTGCTGTCCTTTGTCACTGAGGGGCTTCCCTTGTGGCTCAGCTGGTAAAGGATCCCCCTGCAGTGCGGGAGACCTGGGTTCGATCCCTGGGTTGGGAAGATCCCCTGGAGAAGCGAAAGGCTACCCACTCCAGGATTCTGGTCTGGAGAATTCCATAGACTACAGCCCACGGGGCCACAGAGTCGGCCGTAACGGAGAAACTTTTACTTTGTCACTGAGGCCTCGAAGCACTTCTGCAAGAGCATCCATTTCTCTCAATTCCCCTTTCAGTTTCTGTATTCAGTTCCTCTTTTTTAAAATAATAAATACATAAATAAAATTCAGTTCCTTTTGTGAGAAAGGGCTTACCTACTCCTCAGGCCCCAGGGTCCTGCCACCAGCTTTCCCTCACCTCTAACTCCAGGCTTTTTTTGTGCAAATCTCCTCAAACGTCCTTCCTTTCCATCCAAATCAATATGCAAACAGGCCTGGAGGCTTCTTCTCTACCAGCAGTTCAACATTCCTGATGGTAATCATTTGAGTACAGCATCCCTGAAACCTGAAATGGTATTTGGTAATTAATTCTTGTGTCTTTCACAACCACCACCACAGAGCTGGGAATGGCAGTCAAACAGGAGACCTAGAAAATGCCTGTTGACTGATGCTGGGTCACAGTCACTCAGTCGTGTCCCCATGGACTATAGCCTGCCAGGCTCTTTTGTCCATGGATTTCTCCAGCAAGGATACTGGAGTGGGTTGCCATCCCCTTCTCCAGGGGAACTTCCTGACCCAGGGATCAAACCCAGGTATCCTTCATTGCAGGTGGATTCTTTACCATCTGAGCCTCCAGGGAAGCTGCTGACTGATTATTTTTTTCAATTAATGCCTCTCTTGCTATGAATGACCAGCTGTGGAAGCTGGAGGCCAGATCTCAGTTATAAAACTACACACCTAACAAAAAGGTCTGGAACTAAAAGGTCTCAGGTCATTTCACTGTTTCTAGAGAACAGAATGAACTTGCCTGAATCAATGTGACACAGAAGAGCTCTCAGTCACTGATATGAATACTGGGTTGCTGGCTGGTGTATAAAATCTTAGCTAGTGTTTGTCCCCCAGTCCAAGTCATCTGAGTCATTGCGGTTGTACCGGGTATGGCATCCCGATTTGGAGATGCCTGCTTGCCTCTTCGTGTACAGGCAAGCAGTCACTAGTTGTCTCATCTCCCTCAGAAAAAGCATTTCAGTTGGGCGTTGGGACTAAATATGAGCCAGAGGGAGCATTCTGATAGCAGTTACATGGGCTTCAGCTGTCTAAGGACTTTGGGAGCAGCTAATTGTCAATGAGTCAGGAGGTTGCCAGGGCCACCAGCAAACTGCTCTTTCTGGTAAGTTAGCTCTGCCTCAGGTCCAAGAGGGGTTATGAAAGAGTTGCAGCTTAGAGAAGTAAGGTTCCCCTTTCCCTGATGTTTATAGAAAAGCTTTATGATGTTAAAGCTTTTCTACTCATCCAAGGAGAGAAATCTGAGCTAGCTAAAGAGTTCTACTCTGAATTATTTGGAAATAGGAGAAATGGAAGCAGAATATATTAAACAAGATGATACCGGATAGGAAAAAGTTAGGACAAACACAAAAAGAAACATTCCCTTCCTGTGGAGCCTTTAGGAACACATGGCCATGAATTCATAGGATTGAGAAGAATTTATTTGAAAGGTTTTTGTGGCTACTTCATTCAATCCAGGAGATGACTACAATTCTGTTGAACAAGTGTAATACAGTAAAGAATATTAGAATAAAGTGTGAAGATATCTCTTGAGTCTCCATCTGATTGCATAAACAGGAAATCTAACTTTCCCAATAGTCAGCGAAGAACGTCATCCAGGGATAGGAATCAGTGCAATGTGTAGCTTTTGAACACTTTGTTTTGTTTGTCAGTGTATGGAAAGATGCGAAATATATGTCAGAATGAGGTTTCTTTTAAAAAATGTTTTAGAACTATGCTGCTTAAGATTGTTGACTATTAAGTTACAGTCTTTTATGGCATCTAACAAGCCAGGAAGTCTGTCTTATTGCTTAGGTGTTAACCAAACAGGTAGGGTGTTTATTTACTGTCATAGACAACACACACACTCAGAGATGACGCTCTGAGTTATTAATGGGCCATGACTTCTTTTGCTTCTCCTTCTTCATCCCACGTTTGACCATTTGGATCTCAGCAGTCCCCTTCCTGAGGCAGAGGCCAGTGGGCAAGTCTGCACAGACAGGTATGAGAGGCAGGTGGCATCTTCCGCAGATGGAGCTTCCATTGAAAACTTCCCCTGAAGGAGGTTCTGGCTTTTCTGTCAATTGTGTGTCTTCCCTCACTTCTATTCTCTGTTTTGATAGTTTCACCTCTGAGCTCCTTAGTCAGTTGAAGCAAGAGATACAACCTAAAAGAGTTCTACAGTATTTACAAAGCACATGCTATATACCAGACACTATTGCTGATCCTGGGGATATACTAATGAACAACACAGCCTAGATATCACTTATTAAATTATCTTAATTTATTACCTATTTAGCCATACAATTAAAAGTATGCATGCATGCTAAGTCGCTTCAGTCGGGTCCGACTCTGTGCGACCCTATAGACAGCAGCCCACCAGGCTCCTCTGTCCACAGGATTCTCCAGGCAAGAACACTGGAGTGGGTTGCCATTCCCTTCTCCAATGCATGAAAGTGAAAAGTGAAAGGGAAGTCGCTCAGTTGTGTCTGACTCTTAGTGACCCCATGGACTGCAGCCCACCAGGCTCCTCCATCCATGGGATTTTCCAGGCATTAAAAGTATACACGTGTATAAAAATGAGTGTATATTCAGCAAATTGCAAGGCAGAAAAAAATCACAAAGGTTAGGATGATAGAAAAAAATTAGAAAGGCCAAGATTGATAGATCTGACTATATAAAAAATTTAAAGTTCTCTTTGTACAAAAATTAATCAAAATTTAGCCATATTTCAAATTCAGGTATTCAATGAATACGTGGTGAATTTCATTACTTTATGAAGAGTTCACATAAATTTTATAAGAAATATCAATGAAAATTCAATGAAAACATGCAAAGAATATGAACAACATTTTAAAAGGTAAAACTATAACCAGTTCACAAAAGTGGGAAACCACTTCCTTTCACTATAAAGAGAGGAATTGAAAAAAGAAAGGAAATAAATATTTTTCACCTATAAAATTAAGTCTTTTTTGGTAATACTGACAAATACTAGCAAGGATACCTAAGAAAGAACAGTTTAACTTTTGTCATTGTTGTTAGTTATGCAGCTTATTATTGTCTATATTCCAGCTATAATTGCTCCTTGGCAAAGGCTTTTGCTTTTGCATTAGATGGAATTCAAAGTGGCTGTTTTTGTACCCAAGAATTTTGGCTGTGCATAGCAAAATCAGCACAGTGTAATGAAGTACACCTGGAGCTCCTGGAAGGCCTTTTACTGCCTTTCGGTTACTTTTGAATAGGCTTATTTCCTCTTCACAGCAATGTACACGCACATGGAAGAGATCCTAAAGATAATGCATTCCTGAAGATAATAGAAAACAATATATTCACAATCCACATTTTGTGTTTCTGAAGATTTCTATTTCATGTTCAGCTGGAGAGCAAAGAAAGAAGATCCTTTAACCTGTCACTGACGGTTAGCAGTTTCTAGGCAAGGGGATCCCAATCTCGATGTCTGTAAGAGCTCTGCTACCAGTGCCTGGGGGCTCCTCAGTCTGCACATGTGTGACTTTCCCGCTCACCCAGCCTCCTCCTGGTCTGGAGAGTGGTGCCTTGAAAGATCATATGGCCTGTTCCAAGCAGGATGTGTCCTGAGAGTCCCATTGGAAATACCATCCCCCTCGCCCCCGCCAAAAGACTTTTGCCCTTGTAAGATGTGCTATATGTTTCTCATTTGCACATCAGAGGGACTTTTTAAGAGTGGTTTTGCAATGTCATTTGAAATATCTGCTTTATTCTGACGAAAGTTGTTAAGAGCTTTGCTGGATACCATTTACTGAGAGGCAAGTTGACTTTGGCAAAGAGTTAGGATTGGACTGGTTGGGAAGCGATATTTCCTGGAAACTTCTACAATGATCCATTTGGTCTTCATAATAGACAAGAGAGACCAATTTACTTACCTAAGAAGATTTTACAGTGCTGTATAAAATATACATTCAGCATATGGAGAACAATTCTTTTACTAGAAAACAAAAATACCAGATGTAAAGTTCCATCATTTCCCCTTGGGATTTCTCCTTCCATCTGCCATCAAACTTGGATGGCCAATGACCTTTGCATTTTCAGCCAGGAAAGCAATTTCTGTACATGATGTGAATGTGTTGTCCCTTGAGAGAAATTTATATGTTAAGCAGTTATTCCTAGAGAGAAAAGACAAAGCTGCTTCTGGAAGGTCAGTGTGAGCATCAGGTGTACCATTTCTAGCCATGGGACTTATGTTGAGTCATTTAACTGCTCTGAACCACACACTTTCAGTTGTAAATTGGGAAGAATCATCTCTGCCTTGCAGAGTTATTATAAAGGTTACAGAGAGCACATAAAAAGCACCATTGTGGATATTCCAGAAATACTTATTGCTTTCCTTTTCATTAAACATGACTGAAACCAAAAGAATATTTCTGATGGGAAATGGCACAGTATCATATTATGTATATGAGGGAGATTCTTTGAAGTAGGTAACATCTCAAGTTTCTTCCAATTCTGCTGCACAGAGGGGTTTGTTGGCAGGAATTTGAGATCTACAGTCCCTATTTTTTCAGGTGTAGGACCCTGGATAAGTCACTTACCCTCTTTGAGCCTCAATTTCCTTGCCTGCAACAATAGAAACCAGTGTTACAAAAGTGCTTTGTAAACCATGAAATAGAATCCTGACCATGAGCGGGAGAAGATTATGACAAGTTTATTAAGAATTAACATCTAGTGTCAAGGATCACCTGTGTCCTTCTAGTTCCTGAAGCATCTTACCTAGTGAATTTGCACACACGAGATAAAATTGTTACTGAAGATGTCCTCCAAATGAACCTATCTGATCATTCAGGGCAGCTTTGAATGAGCCTTATTTTTAGATCCTTGGATTTTATCTGTCAGTCAGTTGTCCCTGCCTGAAGGGAATGCTCCATCTTATTCTTTTGCTGACTGTGTATAACTTTTTTTTAGATAAAGAGAATACTGTACATATTTCAAATTCACATACTTTCACTGTTTTAGCTGTAAGGCATTTGGCTAATGTTTTGCAGCACTGCTTATGGTGTGTAAGCAACTTCACTTGCTCTTATCTTTTGAGTTTCCATGACTAACACTAGGTATGTGTTAAAACTTTGCATTTTTCATCAAAACTGGTGCTGCCAACGTTTAATACCAGGCCAGTTCTGTTCACAGAAGCGTCTGTATCTGCAGAGCGCAAAATTAATTCAGCTGGCGTGGACACTGGGCAAGCAAACATGATACCTTTCCACTAAGTTGAATTTTCTATTCCAAATCATCTTTATTTTACAGCAACCTGAGATTTCTGTCTACTCTAGTTGAATTGCTCCCAGAAAACACTCCTTTAAAAAGTGGCACTGAGCACTTAAGTTCTGGTTTCTCAGCACACCTTAAGTATAGTGTAAGCCTAAGGCGCTCACAGAGAATTGGGAAGTTAATTCAAGTGGAAAAAAGAATGTGAAGATGGAACAGATAAAGTGGGTGAAACGGTACCATGAAGAACTTGGCGTATCTAGTTAAGACAGTAAATTCTTGAAGATTATTTACTTCCCAGTAAGGAGCAGCCATATTCTTCTATTCTCTTTTCTTATTGACATAAATTTCCAAGAAACTCTAATGTGGTTTTTGCATGTTTTTCTCTAATATTGCATGTTTGTGAAATCTTTGGCTCTAATTTAAGAGAACAATATTAATCCTTTCAGTTTCTAAAAATCATCCCTATGAAGTTGTCCCTCATAGTGTTATACACTATAGTGAAAGCAATCTAAAAGAAAATACATAATGGTATTTTGGTGAGGCAGAATGTTGCCTCATCATTTAAAATATGTTTACAAAGAATAAATGATTACATCAGAAAACATTTATGTTAAATAAAAATAGCTGAATGGGAAAGGATTAGTATAAAATCATCTGAATTTTCTGTATATAAGTGTGTGTGTATATATTCAGAGAGAGTGCACATTCTACATACGTGTATACATTTGTGTATATATGTGCATGTATAATAGGAATACATATATAGAAAAAAAGTTTAGAGGAAAATCAGTACAAATAACATTACAGTTGCTTTTGCTGAGCTGTATTAGATCTGTGTTTATCTACACATTTCTAGATGGTTAAGCCTATATAGAGATAGTAAATGTGTTATTTCAACTCATTTATATGTGTGTGCATTTACTCTGCTTTACTGTGAAAAGGATTCAAAGTGGCTAGTTTTAGTTAACTAAAAGAATCTAAAATTGAGCACCAAGAAACTAAAATGTTTCACAAACTTAAAAACAAAACAAAACGAAACAGAGTTTCAATGACCACCATCTAAATCCCCTCCGTCAACACAAACACACACACACAGAGCACACACACACGTGTGTGCAATGCACATACGCACACATGTGCACACACACGCACACATACACACACATGCACATATACACACAGCATACACAATTACATGTACTTTCAAGGAACAAGCAATCCTCCATTCTAGCACTGATAGATGGAAAATTACACAATATAAGTTCAAATATGGATTAGAGAAACATTTTTGTGCTCTGCTGCTGCTGCTGCTAAGTCGCTTCAGTTGTGTCCGACTCTGTGCGACCCCACAGATGGCAGCCCACCAGGCTCCACCATCCCTGGGATTCTTCAGGCAAGAACACTGGAGTGGGTTGCCATTTCCTTCTCCAATGCATGAAAGTGAAAAGTGAAAGTGAAGTTGCTCAGTCGTTTCCGACTCTTCGCGACTCCATGGACTGCAGCCTACCAGGCTCCTCCGTCCCTGGGGTTTTCCAGGCAAGAGTACTGGAGTGGGTTGCGATTGCCTTCTCCGATTTTGTGCTCTATGGTGACCTAAATGGAAGTGAAATCCAAAAAAGAGGAGCTACATATGTATGTATAGCTGGGTTTCCCTGGTGGCTCAGCAGAAAAGAATCCACCGGCAAAACAGGAGATGTGGGTTCGATCCCTGGATCGGAAAGATCCCCTGGAGAAAGAAATGGCAACCCATTCCAGTATTCTTGCCTGGGAAATCCCATGGACAGAGGAACCTGGGTGGGCTACCATCCATGGAGTTGCAAGTGTTGGACACAACTTGGCAACTAAACCACCAACCATAGCTGATTCACTCTGCTGTATAGTAGAAAGTAACACAACATTGGAAAGCAACTATACGCCAATAAAAAAGTAAACAAAAATTTTTTTTTAATAAAAAGACAAGATAACAACAAAAACAAAACAAAGAACCTCTAAAATGTATTTTATTATTTTCACGTACATAAAGAAATGCAGGCAAATTTAGCAAAATATTTCCAGGTAGAAGTTTTATTCTTGTTGAAAGAAAATCAGAGCAGTTTAGCAGGATTTATTCCCTCTCAAACAATGGCTGTGTCTTCAAAATTCTTCCTTTAAGTAAATTCACTATTTCTTTATCTTACTCTTAAAGTCTATTTAGCAAACCTTCTATTCATGGAGTGCAAAGTTAAACTCCAGCGAGACCTGAATTTTCATAATTGCCAAATAACTGAAATTCAACACAGAGACCCACACAGAAAATATTATACAAAGAAGCAGACAACGTAATCACAGCTATGACTGAGAAGAAAGCAAACGCGCATGGCATACAAAGTACTGGGCTGACAATTTGAATTACAAAATTGTACTACAGATTAAAAAAGCAAATGGCAAAACGAACAAGCAGGCACCACTCTCTTCAGCGTGAGGAACACTTGGCTCTGAGCTAGAAGCCGAAAACACACAGCGGAGAGAGAGTATCTGCAACGTATTAAAACTAAGATGTCTTCACTGACTCCTGCACTGCAATGACAGACGAGAACACAGCCTGTGTACAAATGATGAAATGTCCTTAATCCCTGTCTCACAAAACCATCACCTCACTAGTACTGCCAGGTTGACAGACAAGGCCTTGGACTTCCCTAGTGAAAGAAAACTTTCCCAACCCACAGCTGAGGAAGAAGAAAACCAGAGATACTACTCCTCTAAATACTCACAGAAAACTATGGAAAAGTTAAGCAAGAGCAGAGACTAATTAATTAATGAAATCCAAAGGTATCCAGGATTATGTCAGCATGATTCTTTGTGACCCCATGGTCTTTCCATGGGATTCTCCAGGCAAGAATACTGGAGTGGGTTGCCATTCCCTTCTCCAGGCGATCGTCCCAACCCAGGGATCCAACCTGGGTCTTCTGGATTGCAGGCAGATTCTTTACCCTTGGAACCACCAGGGAAGCCCATGATTAAGCAACAGTATTGGAAATAGCAAAATCATATATTAGGAAACGCAACGGGTCCTCCTGACAGTACTCTACCATGGAGACCTTTGTGTGTGATGTCTGACTCTTCGTGACCCCGTGGGCTGCAGCCTGCCAGGCTCCTCTGTTCATGGGATTCTTCAGGCAAGAATACTAGGGTGGGTTGCCATTCTCTTCTCCAGTGGATTCTTCATGACCCAGGGATCAGACTCAGGTCTCCTGCATTGCAAGCAAATTCTTTACGATCTGAGCCACCAGGCTAGGTCTGTGAATAATATACCAGTGTTTATCACTTTGGATTCTGACCCATGCTCTTGTTTAACGTATGAGTGCATGAGTACAGTGGCAAATTGATTGAAGATTACTTAATCATTCATCTCGCCGACCATTCAGTGGAAATGCATGTACTTATTTACTTATACATTTTTGACAATTCTAACTGCATACTTTTAATTGTACAAGGTGATGAGTTGATATACATTAGGGAAAGATTACCAATATCAATATAATTAACACATCCACCATCTCACCTACCTAGTTTTTTTGTGTGTGTGTATTTGATGAGAGTGCTTAAGATCTATTCTCAGCAAGTTCCCTTTTCTTTTTCGGCCTTGCAGCATGCAGAATCTTCCCCAACTAGGGATCGAACCTGTGCCCCTGCACTGGGGGTGCAGAGTCTTAACCCCTGGACCACTAGGGAAGTCCCAACTCTCAGAAACTTTCAGGGTTTCATTCCTGCTCAGGGAAGTAGATCCCACATGTTGAAACTAAGAACCTGGTACAGCCAAATAAATAAATAAATGTGCTGTGCTGTGCCTAGACACCCAGTTGTGTGGACTTGTTGTGTCTTCATGGACTGCGGCCTCCAGGCTCCTGTGTCCATGGGGATTCTCAGGGAAGAATACTGGAGTGGGTTAGCCTATCCCTTCTCCAGGGGATCTTCCCCACCCAGGAATCAAAATGGGGTCTCCTGCACTGCATGCAGATTCTTTACCAGCTAAGCTGCCAGGGGAGCCCAAATAAATAAATTTTTAAATTTTAATTAAAAAAAGAACTTTCAGGTTTACAGTATCATGTTAACTATAGTCACCATACTGTACATTAGATCCTCAGAACTTATTCTTATAGCTGGAAATGTGTGCCCTTTGACCTGTATCACTCCATGTCCCCATCCCCCAGTCTTTATCTTTCTGGTTTATTTCATTGAGCATGTGAGCATAGTGTCCTCCATTTTATAGTAAGTGGCAAGATTCCTTTTCTTTTACTGAATAATATTCCACTGTGTGGGTGTGTGTTCGTGTTTTCTTTATCATTTAGGTTATTTCCATACCTTGGCTATTGTGAATAAGGTTGTAGTGGACATGTGTGAGCAGATATCTTGTCCGACTCTTTGTGACTCTGTGCAGTGCGTGTAATTCTCCAGGCAAGAATGCTGGAGTGGGTTGCCATTCCCTTCTCCAGGGGCTCTTCCCTACCCAGGGATTGAACGCAGGTCAATTATCCATTCCCATTATAATGGCTTTCCAAACTAGACTGAATTAAAACTTATCAAAATAAGGATCTGTGCATGAGTGTTGTCCCACAGCAGGCAAGAATTCCTGCTGCAGACCCAACTAGCAGACCAGGTTCCATGGAAGAGTCTGTGTATCTGGCTTTGGAGAAGCATTTGAAAAATCGGGAGCAGGAAAAGACTTGAGTGAGAACCTATGCTTCCCTGGAGAGTAAGTCTTCATGCTGTCTGACCATCAAAAAGCGATTTCTTTCTGCTCAGAACCACAGGACAAGACAAATAGCTCTTCTGGCTTACTGAGAGCAGTCAAAGGAGCTACAGAGAAGATCACAGAGGTCTGAACATCAGTATGTGGCTGCCAAGGACCTGAGGTCAAGCTGCTTAGTACAGACTCTGCTCAGGCAGCCCGGGGAGCCAGGGTTTGCTCAGTGGGTCTGGGGACTGGAAAAAAAAAAAAAAAAAAGACAGATTAAAAGTAATGAGGATGGACCTGGAGAAAATTAGGAATTTGATGAGTGAAGTCATCAGCTGCGTCCCAGAGTGGAATTCCTCAGAGGCTGTTAAGTTAGGAACCTCCCTTTTCAGGGCCAAAAAAAAAAGAAGAGTAGCCTTCAGTGAGGACTGGAGTGCTGTCTGTGTCAGAATCAGCACTGACATGGAACAACACAGCGCTCTCAGAATGGCACCATTCCATCCAGGTAACAGCATAGCACTGTTCTGGGGAAGAGAGTGCATGAGGACGCTGAAAACATCACATTTCCAGCCTGTTCAGAGGGTGCAGAGAGCTTTGACATCAAGACTGCAAGAACTAGACAAGTACCCCAGAGGTTCAGTTCAGTTCAGTTGTGTTTGACTCTTTGTGACCCCATGAACTGCAGGCTTCCCTGTCCATCACCAACTCCTGGAGCTTGCTCAAACTCATGTCCATCGAGTCAGTGATGCCATCCAACCATCTCATCCTCTGTTGTCCCCGTCTCATCCTGCCTTCAATCTTTCCCAGCATCAGGGTCTTTTCCAATGAATCAGTTCTTTTCATCAGGTAGCCAAAGTATTGGAGCTTCAGCTTCAGCATCAGTCCTTCCAATGAATATTCAGGACTGATTTTCTTTAGGATTGACTGGTTTGATCTCCTTGCAGCCCAAGGGACTCTCAAGAGCCTTCTCCAACACCACAGTTCAAAGCATCAATTCTTCGCACCTCAGTTTTCTTTATGGTCCAACTCTCACATCTATCCACACATGACTACTGGAAAAACCATAGCTTTGATTAAACAGACCTTTGTTGGCGAAGTAAAGTCTCTGTTTTTTGAATATGCTGTCTAGGTTTGTCATAGCATTTCTTCCAAGAAGTAAGCTTCTTTTAATTTCATGGCTGCTGTCATCATCTGCAGTGATTTTGGAGCCCAAGAAAATGAAGTGGAGGTATGGAGGCAAAATCAAAGCACTGTCATCAAAGAAACACATTAGTGACTCCAACATCTTGGTGTGCTTGCCAAAAGGACTCCCTTCCTTAGTGAGAAGAGATGGTATATGGGAAGGATAAAAGGAAGGAATAGGGGAAATATGAGATGAAAGTCACATGTAAGTAGCTGGCATTATATACAATGACTATAACCCAGCACTGGAAGAGGAAATGTTCCTGAGTTGAGTACACCTGTGCGGTCCAGCAGTTAGAGCACTGATGCTTCCTGGCAGATTGCCATGGAAACGACACCTGATAGGATGATGGACCCGTGGAGCCTGAGCAGATGCTATCACCAATCTGGGATTTCCAGTTCCACATACCAGAAATCTTCAAATCCCATTCCAGAGCTGCTGTCCCCTAAAATTACACCCAATGCTCACTTTCTCAGGATCTCACATTCTTCTTTATTAAAAATGCAAGTCCAGGGTAATAATGAGACTCACACAATCAATGGGGTTTCATTAAGAGGAAAATTAAAGCATACAACCTTAATAATCAGGTTAGTATTTAAAGAAAACCTCTTGAAATGGGTCAACATATACACTGATCTATTATAATCCAGGGAGGCCAAAGACATTTTATTTCCTACAAGTCCGATTTGGTCCAGTGCTTCACGTGCAAAGACTCTAATGTAAGAATCTCCTTACTTTTAACTAATTTACTCGGAAGATCGAAATACTATATTATTTTTCATTTCCAATGCACAATTCACATTGGCTCCTCATTACATCTAATCATGCAATGAATTAAGTAAGGAAAAGAGTCTCCAAGCACGGATGACAGCTGATGGGAGAGATAATTGAGTGAGAGACCAGAAAGGCAGCTTTGGTGAGGGTAGGAGTTTTAGTATTTTCCAAATCTGTCAGCCTCAAAGTAACGGTTGAGTCATGACTCCACTTCAATTACTTCACAAAAGAAAGAGAATCATACGTGACAGTCGACCATGAACACCCTAGAGCTGCTAAATCTGCAAAAAGAAAGGGCAGGGATTGTACACTTTATCCGTAATGTGGTGAAGAGCACCCCGTTGTTTGAAAGGCAGGTGTGAGGTGTGTTCTCTCTGTGTGTGCATGTGTGAGAGAGAGAGAGAGAGAGAGAGAGAGAAAAGAGAGAGACAGATAGAGACAGAGAGAGAGAGAAGACATGGAAAGAGAGAGAAGAGAGAAAAGGAATAAACAAAGAACAGATGTTTTACACAGAAGTAAAAACAGGCAGTTCTAGTGACATTGAAACACTCGGATGGTCAGTAATGGTTGCTATGTCATCCTGCTAATTCGGGGAAATGTTGGTAACAGTAACAATGATAATTATTATTACATGAACAGACAAATGGCTGGACGTTGGATAATAGGAGTCTGAGACAGTAGGTGTTTGCCTCTCTGACAAGGTGAATAAAGTGCTGAAGGAATTCAGGGGTCCACAGTCTGCAAACCGTGGAGCAGTTAGTTTTCCTTTTGGAAGAATAAATATCTAGTTCAGGCAAACTCAGTTACACAAGCAAGAGTTCCCATTTCTGCGACAATGCCTGCTACCAACTAGAGGCTTGATAAATACCTTCTATCATGAATCCCTAAACTAGAGGGAGGCTTCAGCCTGATTCTTCCCAACCTGGTGGGAGGGCTCTTAGCCCAGTGACATGTTTGATGCTTACTCACTTGCCCTGTTCTTTTCTTAGCATCCAGCTTAAAATCACCCAAGGGCAGACTTGCTCCTCCCAAGCTAGGAATGACAGAGCTCATGCTAGTTAGGTGACGTGAAATGTGTCAAGGGCATTATTCAGGCTCCAGGAAAATCCCTGGAGAGCCTCTCAAAATTTAAGAGCGAAATATCCTTCCAGCTCAGGAATGTGCACTGGGACCAGTGGAGGGTCGGGGTCGGGGGTGAGGGACCGGGGAGGGGGGAGTTTTCCTCTTGATCTCTAAGTTCTCCCAAGGCTTTTGTCTCTCTGCTCCAGACATCTGACAGCCAGCTCCTATGGTGAAAATAGACAAATATTCACTCATTCAATGGATGTACTTTGCTTTCATTTTCTGCTTGACTGTTTGTTTTTGTTTTGCCAATTTCAGACTCCATTGACCCAACTGAAAAATAAAGGAATCCATATGAGAGAGCTGAATATTCAATTCAGGAAAAGTAATGAGCTTAAAATACTTGATTGCTGATTTGATGTTGGGCAATGCGTCTTTTCCCCACTCTTCAAGTGTACAGCCCTGTGTCACACAGATATAAACTGCCTCCTACTCAGTTGCAGACATGGACGAAAGTTAGGACCATGACGAACACCACAGTGGACAGGAGGAGTCTAACTTAGGGACATCTTAGAAATGATGACAAGCTGCTGCTGCTGCTGCTGCTGCTGCTAAGTCGCTTCAGTCGTGTCCGACTCTGTGCGACCCCATAAACGGCAGCCCACCAGGCTCCCCTGTCCCTGGGATTCTCCAGGCAGGAACACTGGAGTGGGTGATGACAAGCTAACCTGAAGGAAAGACAGCGATCATGCTCTTCTAAAGGAAGGAATTTCTTTGCCCTGAAATTATGGGAAAAGTCATAAAGAAGGGTGAGATCTGACATGGTGAAAAATTTGAAAAAATAAAACCCATAACGAAATCAGTGAGCACACAGTAGACTGTAAAATGCATTAACAGCAGGACAAGGAGCTAATATCAATATCCTTAATACATAAAACATGCTTAAAATAAGTTTTAATAAGTGAGAAAGCACAGAGGCATGTGTGTGTTTGTATCTATCGTTGGTGGGTAACATGGAATTCAGAATGGAAGCTATTTTATATATTGACAGGCTTTTAGTATTTCATTTTCCCACTCTGCAAATTTCCTTTCACACCTTCACCCCTCTAGTCATGTCACCTACACCCCAGTTCTTGCCTCACTCTCATGAACGGCTTTGCCTCACACATTACATAGGAAATTCAAAATCTTCAATGAACCCCCATTAGCAAATTCTAACATATTTGTTTTCCAGAAAGGAATTTAAATATTTTCTCCTTTAGGTTTCAATGACTCCTAACCTCAGCTATGTTTTATTTTTTATTTTTAAATCAATTTTTATTGAAGTAGAGTTGCTTTACAAGGTTGTGTTAGTTTCTCCTATACAACAAAAGTGAATCAATTATGCCTTAGAATCTTCCTTCATATTGCATTTTAAGAGCTGATTAAGAACCTAGAAAAGCACCATGTTGCCTTTTCCTAGTCTATTAGTTAGAAACATGCTTTATTAATATGTATTGAATAATAATATGAGCTGCCAACTGCAGATGATATATGCACATTAATTTTTATACACAGGATCTCAATTCTCATGATAGTTCTCATTATGCACCCAGGATGGTTTTCAAAAGCCAGCAAAAAATATAATTTATCTATGTAGAGACACCAGCAATTTACTTTTTCATATTAATGAAATTCATATAAGTATCATTAGTGATGAGTAAATTATACCAGCATGCCTTCATGGTGCCATAGCTAAGATCCAATGTTCCACTGGGACTTTCTGTGCTTTACAGAGGGTCATTTATCTATTTTTTTTCAGGGACTATATATGTAAGCCAAGGGGTTCATCTTGTCTCTGAAAATAGAAAATGATGCATTGTTGCATTTCAGTTTTATCCCCTTTAGAGATGGTAATCACCCACTGGAAAACAGTGTGTGTTTGGTTTGGAGCAATTAAAACTGATTTCTGAGTTCCAAGTTTAAGAGAATGAACAATTTTTTAAGCCAATAGTCATTTGAATTGGTGGAAGTAACTGACATTGTGTTAAAAGATATAATTTTTCAGGTATAACTGGCTAAAATAAATGAACACAGCCAAGTTAGAAATAAATGAATAAATTCTTTTGAGAAGATTGAATTACAAACCCATGAAGTAGATCAGAAGTAGGGATACATTTCTTTAAATGAACCTCCCTTTTGTGAGGTTGCTTACTCACTTGTGCCTTGACTCTCCAGGAGACCACACAGGTGGAACCAATACAAGGTTACACAGATCAGTCAGGTCACCATACAGATCGCATCCTTCAGCCAGAAGGAATTCACTCCCCTGCTATCTTGTTCAGAGAAGGCAATGGCACTCCACTCCAGCACTCTTGCCTGGAAAATCCCATGGACGGAAGAGCCTGGTGGGCCGCAGTCCATGGGGTCACTAAGAGTCGGACACGACTGAGCGACTTCACTTTCATTTTTCACTTTCATGCATTGGAGAAGGAAATGGCAACCCACTCCAGTGTTCTTGCCTGGAGAATCCCAGGGACGGGGGAGCCCCATGGGCTGCTGTCTATGGGTTTGCACAGAGTTGGACACGACTGAAGTGACTTAGCAGTAGCAGCAGCAGCTATCTTGTTAGGATGCTCTGATACAAGAAAGCCCTTCTTCATCGTGAGGCAAAGCTACCACCCAGGACCTTCTAGATATTCCCTCAAATTCTCTGAAATAATGGTACCTACTCTCTTAGTTCAAGCTGCTGTGAAAAAATACCGTAGACTGGGTGGTTTAAACAACAGACTTTTATTTTCTCACAGTTCTGGAATTTAAGACATCCAAGGTCAAGGCACCAGCAGGTTGAGTTCTCAGTGAGGACTTTCTTCCTGGCTTATAGACGGCCGCCTTCTCACCATGTCCTCACCTGATCTTTCCTTGGCATGCACTTGGGAAAGAGGGCCCACGTGTCTTCCTCTTTCTGTTTATTGTTTAGTTGCTCGGCCATCTTCAGTCTTTTGTGACCCCATGGACGTACACCAGGCTGCTCTGTCCGTGGGATTTCCCAGGCAAGAATACTGGAGTGGGTTGCCATTTCCTTCTCCAGGGGATCTTCCTGACCCAGGGATCGAACCCACATCTCCTGAATCTCCTGCATTGGCAGGCAGATTCCTTACTGTTGTGCCACCAGGGAAGCCCTTCTTCCTCTTTATAAGGGCACTAATCCCATGACGAGAGTGCCACACCCATGGCCTCATCTAACCCAATTACCAAAAAGGTGTACTTCCCCAGTGGTCCAGTGGTTGAGAATTCATCCCTGGTTGGGGAATTAAGATTCCACGGACAGCTAACTCTGCACATCACAACTACTGAGCCCTCGTGCTCAAGAATCCACGCTCTGCAACGTGACAAAGCCAGCAGGTCACAGAAAAGAGTCCACGCACCGCAGTGAAGACCCAGCACAGCCAAAATAAAAACCCAATTACCTCCTGAAGGTCCCACCTCCCAATACCATCACATTGAGGGCTAGGGTTTCAACTTATGAATTTGAGGGGACATAAACATGTAGTCCCAGAGAAGGCAATGGCACCCCACTCCAGTAGTCTTGCCTGGAAAATCCCCATGGACGGAGGAGCCTGGTTGGCTGCGGTCCATGGGGTCGCTAAGAGTCGGGCACGACTGAGCGACTTCACTTTCACTTTTCACTTTTGTGCATTGGAGAAGGAAATGGCAACCACTCCAGTGTTCTTGCCTGGAGAATCCCAGGGACGGAGGAGCCTGGTGGGCTGCCTTCTGTGGGGTCTTACAGAGTTGGACAAGACTGAAGCGACTTAGCAGCAGCAGCAGCAAACATTTAGTCCATAAACCTATCATCTGCCAGATAATCTTCATACCAGTCTGTTAATCCCCTTAGGGCATAGGATTATTCTCATTTTATATACATTGTAAATTATTAGTCTCCCTCCATATATCATGAAATTAAAATTCTGATAAGGTAAAAGATTATCCAGCTCCACACAGCTAGAAAATGATGGGACAAGTCCAGTTCTGATTGCTAAACGAAATGTTCCAAATTAACTTAACACTTCACCATGCCAGCTTCTCTTCTCTAAATACACTTCATGTGGTCACCGTTCCCTTAAAACATCCTACCAGCAACTGAACACACAACTCCAAGAAAGCTCCGACTAAGATCTGGATGGGACCAAAATGGACCTTGTTACAAACGTTATACCTCTTTTAATAGAGGATAAATGTGACTGGCTAAGAGGGCGTCGGAGGGTGAGATGGCTGGATGGTATCACTGACATAATGGACATGAACTTGGGCAAACTCTGGGAGATAGTGAGGGCCAGAGAGGTCTAGCGTGCTGCAGTCTTTGGGTTTTTGCAAAGAGTCGGACACAACTGGGCGACTGAAAAACACCAAGAAAATGTGAATGAGTTGTGCAGCAGGCAACATGCAGCTGTCCATAAGCATATTACATGATTTTGCCAAATGCCTTGCTAACACTTGATATCCAAATTTTTTAAGAATCTTCTAGGTATCTCAGTTCAGTTCAGTCGCTCAGTCATGTCCAACTCTTTGCAACCCCATGAATCACAGCACGCCAGGCCTCCCTGTCCATCACCAACTCCCGGAGTTCACTCAGACTCACATCCATCGAGTCAGTGATGTCATCCAGCCATCTCATCCCCTGTCGTCCCCTTCTCCTCCTGCCCCCAATCCCTCCCAGCATCAGACTAAGCTTATTGGCTAACTCTATCATTATCAAGGCTTCCCTGCTGGTTCAGTGGTAAAGAATCTGTCTGCCAATGCAGGAGATTCAGGAGATGTGGGTTTGATCCCTGGGTCAGGGAGATCCCCTGGAGAAGGAAATGGCAACCCACTCCAATATTCTTGCCTAGGAAATCCCATGGACAGAGGAGCCTAGTGGGCTGCAGCCTATGGGATCACAAGAGTCGGATATGACTTAGCGACTAAAACAACATTATCCATCAAAGTTAAGTTCATTTTTCACTTTTCTGGTAGTTAGGCAAGATTCATTTTATTATCTGTCTCATCTCAGAACTGAAACTGTGTCACTATACACAAATCGTTTTCACCCTGGGAGGAGTCATCTGACACTAGAAATAGTATGCATCCTGCTACTCGTCTTCATACGAGTGATCAAACGGGGGAGATGTAGGTGACAAAAACATTTCGACAGCTGAGTCATCAACGCAAATGTTTCCGAGCAGAAAAAAAAATGTCATGGTGTTTTGTTTTAGAAAGATGACTGATAAAAACAAAAATTACTGCTTCTAAGCTGTCATGACCCTTTGGCTTAATCCAAAAGCTACAATCCTACGTCAAAAGAGTAACTTCATACTCAGAGAAGAACCATAAGGATCATTTTCTCAAATAAGTCATTTGTTCACTGGAAAACTATTTTGGCAAGAAAACAGAAATTATTGCATTTATTCACAGAGGCCTGGAGAAAAGTCCTAGCTAGAGGATTAACATCTCACAAGTTGAAACCAGCATCTGCAAGATACTCCCTATCTCAATTAGTGACAGTGAAATTAATCTTGAGATAAAGTTCGTGGGTTCAATGTAGATATTTGCAAATTATCAAAACAAAATAAATGAATCCTATAGGAGTTCTCACTGTGTATCAGATTCTAATAAATCAGTGCCGTGACATGAGAGCCACTCCAGTGAAGTCAATCTGTCTATATAATGTAATTACACCAAAAAAAAAAAAAAGAAAGAAGAAATATATTGTACTTACGTCCCAGTCCCAAAATTCACTCCAGAAAAATCCATCTCACAAAGTTAACCCCAGGGACATCTTCTGCATTTACATGACATAGACAATGTGCTTTGAAATCTACAACGGGATGACAATGGGATAAAGATCAGTCCCTTAAAAAGAGAATGAAAACAATCCAGGAATTAGACGTCATATTGCCAATCGTGCAGTTGACTCCTTCGGAGTTAACGTGCTGCCTGTCAGCATCCTTGCCCCAGAGTGCATTGTCTGAAAACTCAGTCTGGCTGTTCTATTCTGAAGGAACAGGAAACTCTTCAACAGTTTGCCCTATAGGGTATCTTGATAACATCAGCGCTCAGAACATTGAGCACACGCCTCCCGGTCACATACACACACCCCAGATGAAAAAGTGGTGAAGGCCTGCATTCTTCTGTGTTCTCATCAACAACAGAGAGACATGCGTAAGCAGCAGCAGCAGAAGGATAACTTTGGCCGTGGGATTTTGCAGGGCAGTGGGAGAGAGCAGCCTGTTTTCACTGCAGGCAGAAGAAACCAAGTCACGAGGAGCCTTGACAAGTTGCAAAGCCTGGTCTGTCCACCATGCCACCCTCTCTGCCTGGCTGCTTCTTCACAATTCTTTCCTCTAGTGAAAAAGGAAAGTCCAGAAAATAGACATTTTGAGGGTAATTCCCATTCTTTCTCTAATAAAATAGTAAGGAGACACTGCTAATGTTCAGAGAAATACAGAAGAAGTGAAGATCTAAAAAAGAAAAGCATAAAATAAAAACCTCTATAAATTACCTACAAATCACCACTAACCTTGAATAATATGGGGCTGTCTATTGTATTCCCTTAAGTGGAAGACACCCTTGCCCTGCTGCCTGAACTGAAGCAGAAACAGAGCAGTATCGTGGGAGGCAGACCCTTTGTGTTCCTTAAACTACAGATGCATTATACAACCTCTGATTCTGTTTTCATATGAAATTCCCCATGCTTGTGTTCAAATGTCCCTCTTGCTTCAATGATATCAGTTAAGCCAGTATTAGCTTATCTTACGGAGAAGGCAATGGCACCCCACTCCAGTACTTTTGCCTGGAAAATCCCATGGACGGAGGAGCCTGGTAGGCTGCAATCCATGGGGTCGCAAAGAGTCAGACACAACTGAGCGACTTCACTTTCACTTTTCACTTTCGTGCATTGGAGAAGGAAATGGCAACCCACTCCAGTGTTCTTGCCTGGAGAATCTCAAGGATGGGAGAGCCTGGTGGGCTGCTGTCTATGGGATCGCACAGAGATGGACACGACTGAAGCGACTTAGCAGCAGCAGCAGCTTATCTTAACTTGATTACATCTGCAAATATCCTATTTCCAAATAAGGTCATGTTCACAGATTTGAAAGGTTAGGAATTCAATATGCTCTTTGGAGGGTGGACACAATTCAACCCATATCAATTCATTTAAATCACTCAAAAGCCAGTTAGCAGTATTGATATAACTCTTCGCAAGCTTACCAGAGTACGTATTTTTGTATCAGGACCATGGACAGTAGCTCATGTTCCTTCCACCACCTCCCCTGTCCCACCCCAATATTAGTTGTACCTATACGTATGGAGAGAAATGCCTTGCACTAAGCAAACTTTATTAAGAGATGATTATACTGCTCATTTAACTACTTCTCAACTTGTATTCTGTAAATCAACTTATCTCACTGTAACTTTGCCTGGTATGGTGTAAAGATTATGGTCTTGGAGAACAGTTCTTTGGCTTATAAAGGCTGCTACTATCTTTCTTTAATCTTTACAGTTCTATCTTCACTGTGAAATGAACCTAAACGCTCAGCTTAGTGAATGATGACATGATAGGGAAAAATGGCAATTACAATGTAGACTTATTCAGAACATGTTTATTCCAGAAAAATCATGAAATTATCATATGACACCTAAGCTATAAAACTGACATTTATATTGCTTTTCTAGGATGAAGTGTGTTAAAGCAATGCATAAAGAAATATAAAGGGATCAGAATCAATATCATATTAAAGCAGATGGGAGGATGGGAATAGGAAAGGAAAAGGAAGTGGGTAGACTGGCCGTATCAAAGGGGGCTAGGCCTCTTCTGAGGAGCCTAGACTGGAGAAACTGAAGAGCTATGTAAATCCTTTAGGGAAGGGTGATCTGGTTAAATTTGCATTTTACTGAGATAATCTGTTGATTGTGTAAAGGATGAATACGAGGTTGGTAAATGAGAGGCAGACAGAGACATGTAACTAGGACAATGATTACAAAAACAGGAGAATGAGGTGGATTTTAAAAAATATGTTTAGAAGATGGAATCAGTGAGTCCCAGTCATTCAGGTACCAGAGCTTCCAATATGACTTGAATGACTTAAAATAGGAATTGGCTTTGCTGGGGGAGAGGTGGGCAGCAAATGCGCTTCTGATAAGTTAAATTTGAATTGCCTTTTGGAATTCAAAGTCTGTATCCCCGTAGGCTTGGCTCCAAAAGCATTGCCCTCTTTCCTAAATCCCTCATATCAGTGCTTCACACTGTTCTTTCACTGTTCCATTGTGAACTCTGTGAAGGTTATCTGCCCAGGTCCAACCTTGGATTACTTAGAGCCTGAGAAAGCGCTTGCTTGCAAACCGTTTCTGGTGCCATCCCCCATCCCTAACTGCTCTAGGTAGAAGGGTTGAAGAATTCATTTTTAACACTGGTGGATTCTTACTGTTTTCATTAAAAGGAACTTGCGGATCTAGGACAAGGACTTTATTCTAAGGGCTGCAGACAAAGAGAAAGGCTGAGGGCACTGGGCTTCCTACACTTACTAAGTTACTGATACTGACAGCATTTAAAGGCATGTTTCCTTGACACACTCTATATGCGTGTTGTGACTTCAGGTTGTTTGGTTTCTTCTGAATGTCGGAGATTAGCGTGCCCCTGGCAGAGTAGGGCAGTGTCTGGTGCCTCTCTAAGGAGGATGTAACAGCTTAAAATGGCAACCTACCCATTATGAGATTTACATTTGACAGTCGCATGTTATCCTGGAAATGCCCACCCAGGCAGACACCTAACACTCAGATACAAACAATCAAGGTTGCCATGACGAGACAGATGGCTGTGTAGGTGGAGATCAGGCTTCCTGGTGATTCACATTCCCACTCTCTCATCTCCACGTATTGGTGGGGAGAATGGAAATTATAAGTAGAGACCATCTCTATTTTTAGATCTTCCCATTCTAAGAAGCAAAAGCAAAAAAGGGTCTTTCATGCATTTTACTATTAGAAGATACGACGGAAACCATCTGGTTTTATACCTTTATTTTAAATATGGAGAATCTGAACCAGAAAAACAGAATGAAGTTCAAGGTAGAAACAAAATTCTAATCAGAATCCAATTCCTTTGGTTTATAGAGCAAATTTCTTTCCACTTTACCCTATTATTGATACTTCTGATGGCTTCTGTCCTCTTGTAGTTGGATACAGGGCAATATTAGTCAGGAGGACCTCATCTAGTTATTTAAATAAGCAATTACATGCTATATTAAGGAAGATCATTGCAATGAATGCTTAGTTTAGGGAATTCCTCAATGACTTAACTTTTTATTATTAAAATCCAGTTTTCCAGATAACTAAGGCTATGCCTCATTTTAACATTTTCCTTTTGGATCATTTTAATATGTAAATCTAGATTCAATTTAATTATAATACATGTTTCATGTCTTCTTATTGGATTTAAAACGTTATTCCCTGTAAAATACTTAGTTTATGAAGCACTTTCCCATATAAGGCTTTTTTTTTTTACCACTGGTACTGCACAAATAATTTTACTCTCAAGATAACTAGAAAACAAATATTAAGAGTTTAAATGGCTTCTCCCAAGTGATATTGTTAGGACATAAACTCCCAACTGTCATTCTTTGAGAATGTCCTGCTTCTATATGATGGACACTTTTGCTTTTTTTCCCTGAGAAAATCAGTTATAATTGATAATTGATATGTGTACATTTTAAGTTGCTTAGTTCAGTTCAGTTCAGTTCAGTCGCTCAGTCGTGTCTGACTCTTTGCGACCCCATGAATTGCAGCACGCCAAGCTACCCTGTCCATCACCAACTCCCGGAGTTCACTTAGACTCACGTCCATCGAGCCAGTGATGCCATCCAGCCATCTCATCTTCTGTCGTCCCCTTCTCCTCCTGCCCCCAATCCCTCCCAGCATCAGAGTCTTTTCCAATGAGTCAACTCTTCGCATGAAGTGGCCGAAGTATTGTAGTTTCAGCTTCAGCATCAGGCCTTCCAATGAACACCCAGGACTGATCTCCTTTAGAATGGACTGGTTGGATCTCCTTGCGGTCCAAGGGACCTTCAAGAGTCTTCTCCAACACCACTGTTCAAAAGCATCAATTCTTCGGGGCTCAGCTTTCTTCATAGTCCAACCCTCACATCCATACATGACCACAGGAAAAACCATAGCCTTGACTAGATGGACCTTTGTTGGCAAAGTAATGTCTCTGTTTTTCAATATGCTATCTAGGTTGGTCATAACTTTCTTTCCTTCCAACCAGTAAGCGTCTTTTAATTTCATGGCTGAAATCACCATCTGCAGTGATTTTGGAGCCCAGAAAAATAAAGTCTGACACTGTTTCCACTGTTTCCCCATCTATTTCCCATGAAGTGATGGGACCAGATGCCATGATCTTCGTTTTCTGAATGTTGAGCTTTAAGCCAACTTTTTCACTCTCCTCTTTCACTTTCATCAAGAGGCTTTTTAGTTCCTCTTCACTTTCTGCCATAAGAGTGGTGTCATCTGCATATCTGAGGTGATTGATATTTCTCCTGGCAAATCTTGATTCCAGCTTGTGCTTCTTCCAGCCCAGCGTTTCTCATGATGTACACTGCATATAAGTTTAATAAGCAGGGTGACAATATACAGCCTTGATGTACTCCTTTTCCTATTTGGAACCAGTCTGTTGTTCCATGTCCACTTCTAACTGTTGCTTCCTGACCTGCATACAGGTTTCTCAAGAGGCAGGTCAGGTGGTCTGGTATTCCCATCTCTTTCAGAATTTTCCACAGTTTATTGTCAAAGGCTGTTCCACACAGTCAAAGGCTTTGGCAGTCAATAAAGCAGAAGTAGATGTTTTTCTGGAACTCTCTTGCTTTTTCCATGATCCAGCAGATGTTGGCAATTTGATCTCTGGTTCCTCTGCCTTTCCTAAAACCAGCCTGAACATCTGAAAGTTCACGGTTCACATATTGCTGAACCCTAGCTTGGAGAATTTTGAGCATTACTCTACTAGCGTGTGAGATGAGTGCAATTGTGTGGTAGTTTGAGCACTCTTTGGCATTGCCTTTCTTTGGAATTGGAATGAAATCTGACCTTTTCCAGCCTTGTGGCCACTGCTGAGTTTTCCAAATTTGCTGACATATTGAATGCAGCACTTTCACAGCATCATCTTTCAGGATTTGAAATAGCTCCACTGGAATTCCATCACCTCCACTAGCTTTGTTCATAGTGATGCTTTCTAAGGCCCACTTGACTTCACTTTCCAAGATGTCTGGCTCTAGGTGAGTGATTACACCATCGTGATTATCTTGGTCGTGAAGCTCTTTTTTGTACAGTTCTTCTGTGTATTCTTGCCACCTCTTCTTAATATCTTCTGCTTCTGTTAGGTCCAGACCATTTCTGTCCTTTATCGAGCCCATCTTTGCATGAAATGTTCCCTTGGTATCTCTAATTTTCTCGAAGAGATCTCTAGTCTTCCCCATTCTGTTGTTTTCCTCTATTTCTTTGCATTGATCACTGAGGAAGGCTTTCTTATCTCTCCTTGCTATTCTCTGGAACTCTGCATTCAATGCTTATATCTTTCCTTTTTGCCTCTCTTCTTTTCACAGCTATTTGTAAGGCCTCCCCAGACAGCCATTTTGCTTTTGGCATTTCTTTTCCATGGGGATGGTCTTGATCCCTGTCTCCTGTACAGTGTCATGAACCTCCATCCATAGTTCATCAGACACTCTGTCTATCAGATCTAGTACCTTAAATCTATTTCTCACTTCCAGTGTATAATCATAAGGGATTTGATTTAGGTCATACGTGAATGGTCTAGTGGTTTCCCTTACTTTCTTCAATTTAAGTCTGAACTTGGCAATAAGGAGTTCATGATCTGAGGCACAGTCAGCTCCTGGTCTTGTTTCTGTTGACTGTATAAAGCTTCTCCTTTGGCTGCAAAGAATATAATCAATCTGATTTCAGTGTTGACCGTCTGGTGATGTCCATGTGTAGAATCTTCTCTTGTGTTGTTGGAAGAGGGTGTTTGCTATGACCAGTGCGTTCTCTTGGCAAACTCTATTAGCCTTTGCCCTGCTTCATTCCGTACTCCAAGGCCAAATTTGCCTGTTACTCCCGGTGTTTCTTGACTTCCTACTTTTGCATTCCAGTCCCCTATAATGAAAAGGACATATTTTTTGGGTGTTAGTTCTAAAAGGTCTTGTAGGTCTTCATAGAACTTTTCAGCTTCTTCAGCACTACTGGTTGGGCCATAGGCTTGGATCACCATGATATTGAATGGTTTGCCTTGGAAATGAAGAGAGATCATTCTGTCGTTTTTGAGACTGCATCCAAGTACTGCATTTCGGACTCTTTTGTTGACCATGATGGCTACTCCATTTCTTCTGAGGGATTCCTGCCCGCAGTAGTAGATACAATGGTCATCTTAGTTAAATTCACCCATTCCAGTCCATTTTAGTTTGCTGATTCCCTGAATGTCGACATTCACTCTTGTCATCTCCTGTTTGACCGCTTCCAATTTGTTTTGATTCATGGACCTGACATTCCAGGTTCCTATGCAATATTGCTCTTTACAGCATCAGACCTTGCTTCTATCACCAGTTACATCCACAATTGGGTATTGTTTTTGCTTTGGCTCCATCCCTTCATTCTTTCTGGAGTCATTTCTCCACTGATCTCCAGTAACATATTGGGCACTTAGCGACCTTGGGGGATTCCTCTTTCAGCACCCTATCATTTTGCCTTTTCATACTGTTCATGGGGTTTTCAAGGCAAGAATACTGAAGTGGTTTTCCATTCCCTTCTCCAGTGGACCACATTCTGTCAGACCTCTCCACCATGACCCGCCCGTCTTGGGTGGCCCCACCCAAGACACCCCACAACTAAGTTGCTTCAGTTGTGTCCAATTCTGTAACCCCTTGGACTGTAGCCTGCCAGGCTTCTCTGTCCATGGGATTCTCCAAGCAACAATACTGGAGTGGGTTGCTCTGTCCCTCTCCAGGGAATTTTCCTGACCCAGGGATCAAACCCACATCTCTTATGTCTCCTGCATTGGCAGGCGTATTCTTTACTACTAGCACCACCTAGGACACCATGATGATTGATATAACTTGATAAAATTCTGCACTTATATCAAGATGATCCAGGACTTGCTCAGAGATATAAGGATATTTACACCTAACTTTTGTGCTTTTTGATATACTTATATGCACTTTCAAAATAAATTTGCTATCTTCTTACCTTTGGGTATGGCTTATGCAATTAACTAAGCATTGATTGCTTACCCAAACAATCAATTGTAAAGAATCTGCTTGCCAATGCAAGAGGTGTGGGTTCAATCTCCCCACTTCACAGCTGCTGTGAATAATGTTATGGGCTGATTTATAGCACCTAAAATTTATATATTGAAGTCCTAACCCATAGTACCTCAGAACATGATTCTATTTGAAAATAAGGTCTTTAAAGAGGTGATTAACTTAAATGAGGTCCTAAGGGTGAGCGCTAATCCATTATGACTGGTGTTCTTATAAAAAGAGGAAATTTACCCAGACATGCACACACATACCCTGAGGAAAGACCATGTATGGACAAAGGAAAAAGACAGCCCTCTGCAAGCAAAAGGAAAAATTCTCAGAATGAATGAAATCAGCTCTGATCTTGGACTTAACAGAATCAGGTGAATACATTTCTTTTGCTTAATTCATCTTTCATTTAATCAGTCTGTAGGACTTGTTATGGCATTAGCTCACTACTATGAACAAGAAACAGAAAATCGGTAATTTTTAGAGTGAACTATAAACAACTAGATCTTGAAGGCGGGCTTGTCACTGAGCGGTGCTCTTGAGTTTAGTGCGTGAACATGGTGATATCGATGTTTAGCTGGAGGTTACATATTTGTCTTGGTGTGTGAATTCAAGCTATGTTCTTGAGTGGGAGGAGTTACAGGAGATATGACTATCAAATAGGTGCGTTCATAGTTCCCCAAACAAGGAGTTATAAAATGTATACCAAGTGGTTCTTTTTTTAAAAAAACTCTCCATTTAATTTTCAGACACGTATAGAACAAAATGCAATCATTGGAGGACAATTGCTCTATACTATTGTGTTGGCCTCTGCCTTACATCAGCGTGAGTCAGCCACAGGTTTACATAAGCCCTGCTGCTCCTAAATACCCCTCCCATTTCCCATCCTTCAAGGTTGTCGCAGAGCACTGGGTTGAGCTCCTTGCACTGTACAGCAAATGTCCACTGCTTATCTGTTTTACATATGGTCATATATATGTTTCCATGCTTCTCTCAATTCGTCCCACCCTCTCCTTCCCCCAGCGTGTCCGCAAGTCTGTTCCCTACGTCTGCGTCTCCATGCTGCCCTGCAAATAGGTTAATTGGTGCCATCTTTCTAGATTCCATATACAGGCATTAATATACAAGATTTGTCTTTCTCTTTCTGACTTACTTCACTTTGTAGTATAGGCTCTAGGTTTATCCACCTCATCAGGACTGACTCAAATGCACTCTTTTTTTTTTTTTTTTAATAGCTGAGTAGTATTCCATTGTCCAAATAGTTCTTTAAATAAAAAAATTTTTAGCTTAATTAGACTGTTGTTTTGATATGATCTCCTGGTCCCTTTAAAACACAGTTTAACATCCCAAACCTTAACCTTCTCACACTCTTTCAAGTACATAGCAGTGGTAGATAGAGCACATGCATAGATTTTATTTTTTCTTTCCTTCTCTCAGACTTCACAGGTAGTTGCAAGCATCATCCTCTCACGATTCCTAAAGCCTGAGGTTCCAGTGATTGTAGAAGCGAAATCTTCGGAAGTTTCAGAAATGCTGACTAAAGTTCACTTGCCGGGGAGCTCGCACTTCCTTTCCGCCCCAGGACTGCTTCAGCATTTTGGATGGAAATCAGAGCCGTTTATGCAGCAAGGGAAGAGCAAATGCAGTAAGTGTATTTCTGTAGTAGTAACGTCGACCATTAAATAGACCGTAGCAGACAGGAAAGTCTATACGGGTTTCAAAAATAGCACCCATCTGTCGGTGAGCTGCTAAAAAAAAAAAAAAAAAATGGATGTTAGACCTTGGAACATAGCCCTGGAAGCAAAATCTGACTTAAATTCTGGAAAAGTTATAGACGAGCTCCACAGAGAATTACAAAAACATGTACCTTTTGCATTCCAAGAATAATAACCGGGACAGAGAGACACTCAGTGCCAAGTTTCACATTTAAAACAAGCAGCAAGCATAGAGTTGAGAGTTGAACTTTGGCCCTTCCCAGGTGGAATGCTGGTAAAACATCGTTCCTAGGTTCAAAGGGCAGCGCTTACAAAGGCCTCTTGACAAGCCAGGCACGCAACCATCTGCTTGGGACAAAGAAATTAAGCATAAATGAATAAAGAAAATAGTTTAGATGTCTCTATCTATATATCTCTCTACCTCAGCATATTGATATACATGCATATGCATTGTGGAATATGAAAATCAAGGGTAAAACCCTAAGAAAACATATTGGCTGGGTTTGACTAAGTCAAAGGCATTCTTTGGGGGGAAATAGGTAACCCCATGATGTTTTATCAGAAATGAATTGCCATCATATTCCTATTCCTGGCAATTTAGAAAAAAGATTTCATTTAATGTCTGTTTTGTAAAGGACATGTGGCAAAAAAAAAGTGTTCAAGATGTGGGTCCAAGTAATTTGCAAATCCAAATTTCCTTCAATTTTGTTATCTCTCACCTCCATATACAGCAAAAGGAAGCACCGTATCTATTTTATGAAGTGTAAAGATGGCTGAGGATAAAATATCAGAATTTGCATGTTTATGCCTAATTATTCAAAGCTTTTTGCTGTGGCAGACATCCAGGTAAAAATTGTTTGGCTGTTTTACCATGCAATTAAAAACTAGGATGAAGTATTAATATCATTTTCTAATGGAATAACATGTCAGGTTGAGAGAATACCTTTAAAGGCAAATTCACAAAAGAAATTCTCATGTCTCCCACGTGGTCATAACATGTATGAGAAGTTACAGCAAAGTAGAGCATAATACATACAGTTCTTGCTTTTGAAAACTTCACAGATAGGTGTGAACATTCCGTACAGGAATACATAATAGAAAAGGGATAACGATCAGGCTTAAGATGTAAGACAATCAGGTATTATGGTCTGAATATCTAAAATCTCTCATCACAGGCAGTCTGGACTATTGGGACTTTGTATGTCTTGGTAAAAATCCAATTATGATATTTATCAGCTGAGAGAAATACAGACCATATTTACTCTGTTTACGATAGTGTCTTCTGCTCTTGGCACATATCCTGGCACTGGAAAAATTCACAATAAATATCATTGAAATGAATGGAAATAGATCCTGGGACATAAAATATTCAGCTGAATTACTGATACCATTGGTTAGAAAATGTGGACTGAAAAGGTAGAATAGCTCATGAGATGCTATCTCTGTTGGGAGACAATTTTCCATAGGTCTCTCACATGAGAACAGAGGCCTTCATTCTAAACTCTCTCTTCAAGAATCTACACAACAAAAGAGAAAGAAATAGTATTTCCCTCCACAGAAAAGGCAAATAGACTTCCTGCTCATGATAAAAGTTTTGGCTTTCTTAAGCTCAGGGTTGGCCTAAAACACAGCCCACTGCTTGTGTAGGTATCACCAGGCCCTGTTTAGTGCCCTATAGAACCGATGTGTGGAGGACTTCTTTGGTGGTTTAGCAGTTAAGCATCTGCCTGCTGATGCAGGGAGCGCTGGTTCAATCCCTGGGGTGGGAAGATAACACATGCCGTGGAGCAACTAAGGCCATGCTATGGGGCTGAGCAACTAAGCGCCACAGCTATGGGGCCTGTGTGCTGCAACTGCTGAAGCAGCTACGGAAGCCTGTGCACCCAGAGGCCACAGAAATGAGAAGCCCGCACACCACAGCTAGAGAGTAGCCCCCAGCTGCTGCAACCAGAGAAAGCCCAGGCACGGCAACAAAGACCCAGTGCAGCCAATCAAAACTTTTAAACTTTAAACAAGAATTGGTGTGTGGGGAATGAGCACTAAAAGGATGATACCCTCAGTTCAGTTCAGTCAGTTCAGTTGCTCAGTCGTGTCCGACTCTTTGCGACCCCATGAATTGCAGCATGCCAGGCCTCCCTGTCCATCACCAACTCCCGGAGTTCACTCAGACTCACACCCATTGAGTCAATGATGCCATCCAGCCATCTCATCCTCTGTCGTCTCCTTCTCCTCCTGCCCCCAATCCATCCCAGCATCAGAGTCTTTTCCAATGAGTCAACTCTTCTCATGAGGTGGCCAAAGTACTGGAGTTTCAGCTTTAGCATCATTCCTTCCAAAGAAATCCCAGGGCTGATCTCCTTCAGAATGGACAGGTTGGATCTCCTTGCAGTCCGAGGGACTCTCAAGAGTCTGCTCCAACACCACAGTTCAAAAGCATCAATTCTTCGGCACTCAGCCTTCTTCACAGTCCAACTCTCACATCCATACATGACCACAGGAAAAACCATAGCCTTGACTAGACGGACCTTAGTTGGCAAAGTAATGTCTCTGCTTTGAATATGCTAGCTACGTTGGTCATAACTTTTCTTCCAAGGAGTAAGCATCTTTTAATTTCATGGCCATAGTCACCATCTGCAGTGATTTTGGAGCCCCCCCAAAAAAAAAACTCTGAAACTGTTTCCACCGTTTCCACATCTATTTCCCATGAAGTGATGGGATCGAATGCCATGATCTTCGTTTTCTGAATGTTAAGCTTTAAGCCAACTTTTTCACTCTCCTCTTTCACTTTCATCAAGAGGCTTTTTAGTTCCTCTTCACTTTCTGCCATAAGGGTGGTGTCATCTGCATATCTGAGATTATTGATATTTCTCCTGGCAATCTTGATTCCAGCTTGTGTTTCTTCCAGTCCAGCGTTTCTCATGATGTACTCTGCATATAAGTTAAATAAGCAGGGTGACAATATACAGCCTTGACGTACTCCTTTTCCTATTTGGAACCAGTCTATTGTTCCATATCCAGTTCTAACTGTTGCTTCCTGGCCTGCATACAGATTTCTCAAAAGGCAGGTTAGGTGGTCTGGTATTCCCATCTCTTTCAGAATTTTCCACAGTTTATTGTGATCCACACAGTCAAAGGCTTGGGCATAGTCAATAAAGCAGAAATAGATGTTTTTCTGGAACTCTCTTGCTTTTTACATGATCCAGCAGATGTTGGTAATTTGATTTCTGGTTCCTCTGCCTTTTCTAAAACCAGCTTGAACATCAGGGAGTTCACAGTTCACGTATTGCTGAAGCCTGGCTTGGAGAACTTTGAGCATTACTTTACTAGCATGTGAGATGAGTGCAATTGTTTGGTAGTTTGAGCATTCTTTTGCATTGCCTTTATTTGGAATGGGAATGAAAACTGACCTTTTCCAGTCCTGTGGCCAATGCTGAGTTTTCCAAACTTGCTGGCATATTGAGTGCAGCACTTTCACAGCATCATCTTTCAGGATTTGAAACAGCTCCACTGGAATTCCATCACCTCCAGTAGCTTTGTTCGTAGTGATGCTTTCTAAGGCCCACTTGACTTCACATTCCAAGATGTCTGGCTCTAGATTAGTGATCACATCATCATGATTATCTGGGTCGTGAAGATCTTTTTTGTACAGTTCTTCCATGTATTCTTGCCACCTCTTCTTAATATCTTCTGCTTCTGTTAGGTCCAGACCATTTCTCTCCTTTATCGAGCCCATCTTTACGTGAAATGTTCCCTTGGTAGCTCTAATTTTCTTGAAGAGATCTCTAGTCTTTCCCATTCTGTTGTTTTCCTCTATTTCTTTGCATTGATCACTGAGGAAGGCTTTCTTATCTCTCCTTGCTATTCTCTGGAACTCTGCATTCAGATGCTTATATCTTTCCTTTCCTACTTTGCTTTTCGCCTCTCTTCTTTTCATAGCTATTTGTAAGGCCTCCCCAGACAGCCATTTTGCTTTTTTGCATTTCTTTTCCATGGGGATGGTCTTGATCCCTGTCTCCTGTACAGTGTCATGAACCTCCATCCATAGTTCATCAGGCACTCTATCTATAACATCTAGTCCCTTAAATCTATTTCTCACTTCCAGTGTATAATCATAAGGGATTTGATTTAGGTCATTCTTGAATAGTCTAGCGGTTTTCCCTACTTTCTTCAATTTGAGTCTGAATTTGGTGATAAGGAGTTCATGATCTGAGCCAGTCAGCTCCTGGTCTTGTTTTTGTTGACTGTATAGAGCTTCTCCATCTTTGGCTGCAAAGAATAAAATCAATCTGATTTCGGTGTTGACCATCTGGTGATGTCCATGTGTAGAGTCTTCTCTTGTGTTGTTGGAAGAGGGTGTTTGCTATGACCAGTGCATTTTTTTTTTGGCAAAACTCTATTATATTTGCCCTGCTTCATTCCACATTCCAAGGCCAAATTTGCCTGTTACTCCAGGTGTTTCTTGACTTCCTACTTTTGCATTCCAGTCCCCTATAAAGAAAAGGACATATATTTTGGGTGTTAGTTCTAAAAGGTCTTGTAGGTCTTCATAAAACCGTTCAACTTCAGCTTCTTCAGCGTTATTGGTTGGGGTATAGACTTGGTTAACTGTGATATTGAATGGTTTGCCTTGGAGGCGAACAGAGATCATTCTGTTGTTTTTGAGATTGCATCCAAGTACTGCATTTCGGACTCTTTTGTTGACCATGATGGCTACTCCATTTCTTCTGAGGGATTCCTGCCCATAGTAGTAGATATAATGGTCATCCGAGTTAAATTCACCCATTCCAGTCCATTTTAGTTCGCTGATTCCTAGAATGTCAACATTCACCCTTGCCATCTCTTGTTTGACCACTTCCAATTTGCCTTGATTCATGGACCTGACATTCCAGGTTCCTATGCAATATTGCTCTTTAGAGCATCGGATCTTGCTTCTATCAATAGTCACATCCACAACTAGGTATTGTTTTTGCTTTGGCTCCATCCCTTCATTCTTTCTGGAGTTATGTCTCCACTGATCTCCAGTAGCATATTGGGCACCTACTGACCTGGGGAGTTCCACTTTTGGTATCATATCATTTTGCCTTTTCATACTGTTCATGGGGTTCTCAAGGCAAGAATACTGAAGTGGCTTGCCATTCCCTTCTCCAGTGGACCACATTCTGTCAGACCTCTCCATCATGACCCGCGCATCTTGGGTTGCCCCGCAGGCATGGCTTGGTTTCATTGAGTTAGACAAGGCTTTGGTCCTAGTGTGATTAGATTGACTAGTTTTCTATGGTTTCAGTGTATCTGCCCTCTGATGCCCTCTTGCAACATCTACCATCTTACTTGACTTTCTCTTACCTTGGGCGTGGGGTATCTCTTCATGGCTGCTCCAGCAAAGCACAGCCACTGCTCCTTACCTTGGACGACGGGTATCTCCTTACCACCACCGTTCCTGACCTTCAAGGTGGGGATAGCTCCTCTACGCCCACCTGCACCTGCATAGCCACCGCTCCTCGGGTAGCTCCTCCCGGCCGCCACAGACCTCGGACACAGGGTAGCTCCTCTCGGCTGCCGTGCCTGACCTCGGACTTGGGGTAGCTCCTCTCGGCTGTGCTCAGCGTGCCGGCTCGCAGCCGCCAATTAACCTTTATCTGACTCAGAAGTCTCAGAAATCCGGTCAGCATCCATAAAACAAAGGCAGACTACCTACTTAGTTAACCTGCAAGTAGGGTAAAATCTCAGACTCTTCAGTTTTGACAGTTTCCTATGCAAAGAACATAATGAAGTTTCCTATTCACAGGAAGAGAATTTTGCTTCCTTCTAGGAAACAATGACAATAAGAAAAAACTCTGACAAGAAGAAAAAAACTGGATAAACTATAATATCAGAAGTTTCCTTGTGGTCCCGAGGGAGCTAAAGTTTCAAGGCAACCTGACATCTATGTAGAAACAGACCCTCCAAAGAGACAGAATATGGACACTGGCTAAGAAAATTATGGCTGAAAAAATTTCAAGCATTCAAAAAGTTACCAAACCACAAATCCAGGAATCTCAAAGAACCTTAAGCAAAATAGCCACTAAGCATCCTACACAAACACACATACCTAAATAGATCAGCTGCAAACTTCTGGAGGCCAAGGCGAGCAGCAAGCCAGGGAAAAGATGCATTCCAAACAGGGGAACAAAGACGAGAAACACCAAACACTTCTTGTCAGAAACAGAGCAAACCCAAGATGTGGAGTAAAATCTCTGAATACTTGAAAAAAAAAAAAACTGTCAATCTAGAATTCTTTACCAAGTGAAAATGTCCTTCAAAAATGAGGGTAAAGTAAAGACTCTTCAGGCAAGCAAAAACAAAGAATTCATTTTCAGCAAACCTGGATAATAAGACATGTTGCTGCTAAGTCACTTCAGTCGTGTCCGACTCTGTAAGACCCCATAGATGGCAGCCCACTAGGCTCCTCTGTCCCTGGGATTCTCCAGGCAAGAATACTGGAGTGGGTTGCCATTTCCTTCTGCAATGCATGAAAGTGAAAAGTGAAAGTGAAGTTGCTCAGTCATGCCCAACTCTCAGCGACCCCATGGACTGCAGCCTAGCAGGCTCCTCTGTCCATGGGATTTTTCAGGCAAGATTACTGGAGTGGGTTGCCATTGCCTTCTCTGAAGACACATTAAAAAATGCTATTCAATAACATATATGGGAAAAGAATCTGAAAAACAATGTATGTATGTATGTATGTATGTATGTAGGCTTCCCAGGTGGTGCCAGTGGTAAAGAACCTGCCTGCCAATACAGGGGATATAAGGACACAAGTTTGATCCCTGGATCGAGAAGATCCCCTGGAGGAGCGCATGGCAATCCACTCCAGTAGTCTTACCTGGAGAATGCCATGGACAGAGGAGTCTGGTGGGCTACAGTCCGTGGGGTCGCAAAGAGTCAGACATGACTGAAGCAACTTAGCATGTACATAGATACGTATATACGCTCATTTTGCTTACACCTAAAACTAACAAAATGTTGTAAATCAACTATACTTTAATAAAATTTTTAAAAAGAATGTTATTCAAGTAAAATAAATATGATAGCAGACAGAAATTTAGGTTAAAATAGAGACTTTAAGATTTCCAGGAACTATTAAAATGAAAGCTAATGTTAACCTATCTAATCTAATTGCCATCTATAGAACATCCTATCCAACAACAGAAGAAAGTAAATTATTTTCAAGGACATAAATATAGGTCATATTATAAGCTATAAAACACATTTAAAGGACAAGAAGTCATACTGAATATGTTTTTTTTTATACAATGGAATTAAACTAGAAATTAAAAATAGAAAAAATCCCAATTATTTGAAAGTTAAACAACACCAGTAGGTAGCTAATGGGTCAATGAAGAATTTATAAGAGAAAATAGAAAACATTTTGAATTGAATGATCATAACAACACAATATATCAAAATATAGATATTACAACTAAAGCAATGCTTAAGGGAAATTTGAGGTGCATTCTATCCCTATTGGAGAAGGCAATGGCAACCCACTCCAGTACTCTTGCCTGGAAAATCCCATGGATGGAGGAGCCTGGTGGGCTGCCATCTGTGGGGTCGCACAGAGTCGGACAAGACTGAAGCGACTTAGCAGCAGCTGCAGCAGCTATCCCTATTAGAAAACAAGAATCTAAGCTTTCATCAAATAACAATGAAGTCAGAGTATTTTAAGGCATTTTAACTTTTAATTGTTAAGTCTTTATAGAGGTACAACTTACAAATATAGCGTACCAATCTTAAATATACATACAGCTCAACAACACTTTTATGTAAGTACTCAGCCACGTAAATGCTGCCAACATCAAGAGATAGCCTCCCCACCTAGATACTGACAGACACAGACATGTAATCAATACAAAGTCAGAACATTTAAACATCAGTTTGAAAAGACTTATACAGTCATTTCACCACGTGTCTAAATTCTTCAGTTTTAGTAGGTAGTACTGAACTATTTTTTTCAAAGTAAACAAACAACTTGAAATTATATGGAGTCATTTGTTATCAGATTCAGCTACCAAAACATTGACCATTTCAGGAAACACCCTCATTTGAGCAATACACAATTTGTCCTAAGAAACTTTGGAGACAGTGAAACCTGGGTTCAGAAAACATCCCTGACTGAGTCATATTCCACTGTGTATATGGACCACATCTTCTTTACCCATTTTTCTGTTGATGGACATTTAGGTTGCTTCCATGTCCTGGCTATTGTAAATGTGTTGCTATGAGCATTGGGATACAAGTGTCTTTTGGAACTATGCTTTTCTCTGTGTATATGCCCTGGAGTGGGATTGTTGGGTCAAATGATAGCTCTGGGCTTCCCTGGTGGCTCAGATGGTAAAGAATCTGCCTGCCGATGCAGAAGAACTGGGTCGATCCCTGGGTCAGGAAGATCCCCTTGAGAAGGGAATGGCAAGGCACTTCGGTAGTCTTGCCCAGAGAATCCCAAGGTAGTTCTTTTTTTTTTTTTTTAATTTTAATTTTTACTTTATTTTACTTTACAATACTGTATTGGTTTTGCCATACATTGACATGAATCCACCACATGGTAGTTCTTTAAGGAACCTCTATATTGGGAGGGATCAGGGGCAGGAGGAAAAGGGGACGACAGAGGATGAGATGGCTGGATGGCATCACCGACTCGATGGATGTGAGTTTGAGTGAACTCCGGGAGATGGTGATGGACAGCGAGGCCTGGCGTGCTGCGATTCATGGGGTCGCAAAGAGTCAGACACGACTAAGTGACTGAACTGAACTGACTGAACTGATATTGCTTGCCACAGTGGCTGGACAGTAGAAAGTAACACAATTTTGTATTAGTGTTATACTAGACACTATACTGGAGTCACTATACTCCAAGAAAAAATAATTTTAAAAATAACATCCCTGACATTTAATTGCTAGGTCTCTTATCCAAGCCTCTGATGGTCCTCCACCTACCTAGTAGACTTGCTATGAAAATAGAATGAGACAGCAGATACAAAATGCTCGTGGAGTGTTCCACACATACAGCTGTTAACTAACATTAATACAAACCCTATTTATGTGGAGTTATTGGTCCACCAGTGTTATTTTTGTTGCTTCTCCAACCAGCAGGTACTTACTGATCATATGTGTGCTGCTCAGTTGTGTCTGACTTTCCTGCCATCCCATGGACTATAGCCCACTAGACTCCTCTATCCACGGAATTCTCCAGACAAGAATGCTGGGATGGGTTGCCATTTCCTTCTCCAGGAGATCTTCCTGACCCAGAGATAGAGTTGGCATTGCCTGCACCGGCAGGCGGATTCTTTACCACTGACCCACTGGAGAAGCCCAGTACTGATCATGAGTCTGCGCTAAAAAATCAAGGCGTGGGTGTCAGGAATCTAAGACTTGATCAGGCCGAATAACATGGCCTTGGAAGCAGGGGCTGAAGACTTTCTGTTCAAGTTCCTGAGTATATGCATCAAAACGTCCTCAGATGGCCTTGGGCTCTTTGAAATGACTGTAGAATCTCATTATGGAACAAATCTCCAAAGCATGTCAAGAACGGCCTCCTTTATCCCTGCTGGGCTATGCTGAGACCAGCCCAGGGTACCACTGTCAGCACTGAAGCATTGGTTGAGGAAGGGGTTTCTGTAATGTGTTTGGACAGAAAGCCTGAGTTACTGCCGGCTACCTACACCTTATAATAGGATTACTTATAATACATCAAAATGGAAATAAATAATGAGGTAAGTTAAGGCTCTTCTAGGAATGCATCTCTTTCTGTCTCTTTTTTTTCAGCCAGGCCATGCAGCATGTGGGATCTTAGTTCCCCAACCAGGGATCGAACCCGCACCCCCCTGCATTGGAAGCACAGAGTTTTAACCACTGGACTACCAAGGAAGTCTCTGAATGCATCTCATTTTAAACTAATAAAATCTATGTAAACTCAAACCAAATTTGCCAGTTGAGGAAAAAGCAGGCCACTTCTAGGGATTGTTTAAAATATATTTATGATTATTCCAAGTGAGACTTCCTCTTGCTAGATCTTGTTTTCTTCTCCACCCACTCTGAGTGCTTCCGCCAAAAAGAAAGCAGTTGCAAGTTGTGAACATAGCAACCAGATTTCACATCCTCTATGTTGATCAACATCAGACTTACTCAGAGGAACATGGTGATAACGGCTTGACGGGTGCATTTTCAACATGGCCTCAAGGGGCCCAGTTGGCTGGAGGAGGGGCGTGATGTTTATACAGAGGAGGAGAGATACCCATGACTTCATGGTGTTCGTCTAACACAACAGTCAGCATGGCAATGGTCCCTTTTACACACTGCAAGTTAAATTAAAAACATAAACCTGGTGGGTTGTTATTTGCTGAATTCTGTTCTACATGCTCAAGGAATATGAAGATATATTTGTGCTCAAGGAGCCCAAACAGTTTAGCTGAGTAGACTGAACATGTAAATATAAAAAACTTAACTAACAAGGCAGAGCAGTTCATAGTAAACCCTAGATTCGCAATCAAGACAATAGAAGTTGTAGATATCATCAAAAGGAAAGAGAACTCTGAGTTGGAAAAAGATATCCCCCAAATATCAAGGCCAGAGTTGGACTTTATAGATGGGATGACAGAGAGGATTAAGATGAGAATTCAGAAGGAAGTAGCAGTTTTAATTAAGGCAAAGGTTAGGAATGAACCAGCCTGATTTATGTCCACTCTTCACATACATTCCATAAACTTGCATAGCTTCCAGGTGCTTTGCATAGATTCCATTTGTTTGCACACATTCCAAGCTCATTTTTAACATTCCATTCACAAGACTTCATTTAATTGATGTATTTTATTTACATCCAGACTCATTCCAATAGGGACTTGAAGTAGCTAACATTCATTTTATATGAATAACAACACTAGACAGAATTGTTACTCTCTAGTCCCTACAGATGAAGAAAGGATAAGTTAGTTGTTCCAGGTCACACAGAGCTGGGATTGGAAACTAGACCTTAAGGTGAACTGGGTCTGTGAAAGGAAGACCAGCTTCTCTTTTTTTGCACTCCTCTCATCTCTGCATGCTAAGCTTCAAATGGAAGCTAAAGAACAGATCAAGTTTGCCCTCCCAAGGTGACACCAGGCTGTGGAAGATCTTGAAAGACAAGCAGAACACTTCTTCTTGTAAATGAAAGGCAATAGCAACCATCATAGACTAAGGTCCGTCTAGTCAAGGCTGTGGTTTTTCCTGTCGTCATGTGTGGATGTGAGAGTTGGACTGTGAAGAAGGCTGAGCACCGAAGAATTGATGCTTTTGAACTGTGGTGTTGGATAAGACTCTTGAGAGTCCCTCGGACTGCAAGGAGATCCAACCAGTCCATTCGGAAAGAGATCAACCCTGGGATTTTTTTTGGAAGGACTGATGCTAAAGCTGAAACTCCAGTACTTTGGCCGCCTCATGCGAAGAGTTGACTCATTGGAAAAGACTCTGATGCTGGGAGGGATTGGGGGCAGGAGGAGAAGGGGACGACAGAGGATGAGATGGCTGGATGGCATCACTGACTCGATGGATGTGAGTCTGAATGAACTCTGGGAGTTGGTGATGGACAGGGAGGCCTGGCATGCTGCAATTCATGGGGTCACAAACAGTCGGACACAACTAAGTGACTGAACTGAACTGATAGACCCTCAGCAGGAGGGACATGATTAAAGTGTTTAGGAAGATGGTGAGGATGTACTGGAAAGCTGTAAAAAAGAATAATTGGCAGGCAGATGGAAGACTCAGAGGGCTATGAAACGGCTGGTAAAAATAATAATGCCCAATGCTGATAACATTGTAAACGTGACAGGACTATTCTAAGTGTTTACTTCTCTAACAAGTCTATGAGACGGATACATCTCTATCTGCCTGATGAGGTAAAGGAGACACAGAGAGATGGTGTGAGTTAGTCAGAGTCACATAGTAAAGAGCAGAGCTCGAATTGAAACACAGGTGGCCCACCTCCAGAGCCTGGACTCTCATCTCCTTTGTGTGCTAACACACAATATTGGCTATTATAGGCCTGGCCAAAGTGACAGCAATGGGAAAAAAAAAAAAGGAGATAGACATGAGAGGCATTGCAAAAAGGACATATGCAGTTCATTGTATAATAATAGTAGTCGAGAGAAAGAATGAAAACTTAAAGATAGTGCTGTGATTCAGCACGTTTCCCGATGACAAAAACGCTAAGTCCAGAAAAGGAGCCAGGATCATGAGCAAAGACGGCGAGGTCCGTTTCAAACTATGTCCAGGGTCCCAGTGGTGAAGTATGACATCCAAGCGGAGCTATTCAGAAGGCTGTTGGAAACAATTAAGCTCAGAATACCAGTGGGGATAAGGGGAGGGAGAAGCATGCTCAGACGTGGTCACAGATTTGGGGATTGTGAGGCTGTGGATGTTTGACTGAGATCCCAGAGAGAAAGCACAAAACAGAACAACTGAAGACCAAGGTTTAAAATATGGAAAGAGCCCATAGGGAAAGATGCAGAACCAGGCAAAGAAAAAAAAATGACCAAAATTAACTTCCTGCAGACAGGAGAGAGCTTCGTAACAGAGGACGTCACCAGCAGTCAAACGTCAGAAATGGCAACACTCTCAAGGGTTGCATACACACCAAGTGTGTTATGTCTGCGTTACCAAAGGCTTCAGAATAATAGCTCCTGAGAGTGGTAGAGTCTGACGTCATGTATTCGGGGGATTACAGAAGTGAAGGGGCCAAGAATGAAACAGAGAAATTGTCATAATAATAATGAGGGATCGAGACTTAGAGAATGGACTTGTGGTTACTGGGGGAAGGGTGGGGGCAAAGGATAGTTAGGGAGTTGGGGATGGACATGTCCACACTGCTATATTTAAAATGAATAACCAACAAGGACCTACTGCAGAGCACAGGGAACTCTGCTCAATATTGTGTGGCAGCCTGGATGGGAAGGGGTTTTGGGGGAGAATGGATGTATGTGTATGTATGACTGAGTCCCTTTACTGTTCACCTGAAACTACCACAACATTGTTAATCAGCTGTGTGTTTGCGTGTGTGTGTGTTAGTCACTTAGTCGTGTCCGACTCTGTGTGACCCCATGGACTGTAGCCTGCTAGTCTCCTCTGTCATGAAATTCTCCAGGCAAGAATATTGGAGTGGGTTGCCAGTTCCTGCTCCAAATCAGCTATGAAAGTGAAAGTGAAGTCGCTCAATCATGTCCATCTCTTTGCGACCCCATGGACTGTAGCCTACCAGGCTCCTCCCTCCATGGGATTCTCCAGGCAAGAGTACTGGAGTGGGTTGCCATTTCCTTCTCCAGGGGTTCTTCCCGACCCAGGGATGGAACCCGGGTCTCCCGCATTCCAAGCAGACGCTTTAAACTCTGAGTCACCAGGGAAGCCCAAATCCAGCTATACCTCAATACAAAATAATAATAATAATAATTGTTAAAAAAATAATGAGCAATTGTTCCCTTGTGCATCACAATGTAAAATATCAGATTACTCGGCCATCATGTCAGGTGGAAAGAAGCATAAACATGAAGATTTTCTGAGAATACACAGGTTACGAGATAATTCTAAAGGTAAAAGGTAACCCACTACCACCATCAATTAACTCAAACTGAATCTACGTTCACACTCTTACCTTCAGCCGGGCATGAGATTGATGCCAACACTGAGCACTACCCAAAGCAGTGAGGTTGGGTGACTTCAAGCCTCTGATGTAGCTATTGCTTTTTCCCAGCTCACTCCTGGACTGCCTACAGAATGAACTCATTTTCCTCTGTGACTCCAGCTCCTACCTGTAATGATCCAGCTCTCAAATCCCCTCTCCTCCGGTCCAGGTACCTGTCCTCACGTGCTTATCAGACACCTCAAACTGGGGGCACCAATTGGCACTTCAAATTCGAAATGTCCAGAACTGAACTAACCATTTTACCTCTAAGCCTGCGCCCCACGTTATTTCTCCCATCAAATGGAATGACAGTCAGCAGTGCCCCAGGCAGAAAGCTTCCTCTCCCCCACATCCAGGATCACCACGTCCTGAGCCTCAGCATCCTGCTCCTGCCATTTGTCCCCACGGCCTCTGCTTTGGTCCCGGCATTGCTCATGCCCTGCCCACGTCTATTCAGTCTCTAGGCATATCCTGATTGAGCATTTACTATGCCAAGCACTCTGCTATGACTTAAGAGATACAGGGAAGAAAAAAACCAAAGCTCCTGACTTCATGGAGTTTAACTTTCTAATAAGGAGACAGATACTAAACAAAATAATACAAAATATTAAGTAGGACTTCCCTGGTGGTCTAGTGGTTGAGAATCCACCTGCCAATGCAGGACACGTGGGTTCAATCCCTGGTCCAAGAAAGATTCCACTGGCTGTGGGGCAGCTAAGCCCGTGCGCTACACCTACTGAGCCTGTGGACTACAGCCCATGAGCTGCAGCTGCTGGGCTCATGTGATGCAACTACTGAAGCCTGCTCACCCCTGAGCCCGTGCTCTGCACCAAGCGAAGCCACTGCAATGAAAAGCCCGCTCGGCACAACCAGAGAAAGGCCCTGGGCAACAGTGAAGACCAGTGCAGCCACGAAGCGAAGGGAAGTGTAAATCGCTCAGTGGTGTCCGACTCTTTGCAACCCCATGGACCAGACAGCCCATGAATTCTCCAGGCCAGAGTACTGGAGTGGGTAGCCGTTCCCTTCTCCAGGGGATTTTCCTAACCTAGGGATTGAACCCAGTTCTCCTGCATTGCAGGCAGATCCTTTACCAGCTGAGCCACGAGGGGAGCCCAAGAATACTAGAGTGGGGTAGCCTATCCCTTCTCCAGGGGATCTTCCTGACCCAGGAATTGAACCAGGGTCTCTTGCACTGCAGGCAGATTCTTTACCAGCTGAGCTATCAGGCAAGCCCAGTGCAGCCATAAATAAGATTAAAATACACACACATACACACACACACACATATATATATATGTATGTATTAGTGCTTAAGAGGCAAAACAGGGGGTGGTAAGAGGGAAAAAGAATGGCCAGGGGAAATTCTGGAGCCTGAATAAAAAGAAGAGAGAGACATGTTACTGACTGGTGATAAAGCATTATAACCAGAAGGTAAGCCATGTGGATGCCCTGAGGCAGGGACCCATTGGGTGAGTTCGAGACCAACAAGAAGGTCAGTGTGGACGGAGACGGTGAGGAGAGGAAGGTCAGAAAGAACCCAGAAGGCAGCCAGCGACTTCGCTGTGGATAGCCTTGGGCCTGACGGGGAATTAGAGCATGAAGGAAAGCCAGCAGAGTATCCTAAGAAAAATCAATCATAAATGTAGAGTTTTAAAGGGCTACTCCAGACGCTGAGTGTAAAACAGACTCCAGAAAGGCAGGGAGCACGGGATAATCAGTTAGGAAGCTATTCTAATAGTCAAGGCAAAAGATACGGCACTTTTGACTAACGGTAAAGGTTGTAAGAAGTGCTCCGATTCTGGCTGTTGGAAAGCAGATTAGTAGTATGCGCAATTGGAGTGGATGGAAAGTGGGAGAGGAAGAAGGTTCTAGAATAATTCCTAGGTTCAGTCTGAGTGTCTAGGTGAAGTGGGTGCTCTTTACTGAGATGGGCGTTTAGGAGGATGAAGACAAAGAACCCACGGTTAGGTGTGGTGGCGGTGAAGACGCTGAGACCCCGGCAGGTGTCATTTCAGTGGAGCAGGAGGAAAGCCTGGTTGGAATTGAATAAACAGAGCCCAGGCGTCTCTTCCTCCGGAAAGTTCTTCCAACATCAGAAACGTCACTTCTCCCTGCACCAGGCACACAAGGAGTGCACACATCCAATGCACCCATACATGTTTATATCACGCCCACTCATTCCATACCTATACACTTCACTCACACACACAACTCATAACACAAACCCCAACCACACTCACATACATGGACAGCACGTACATGCTTACATATATATCATATACAACCACATCATGCACACACACACACACACACTCCCATTTCACTCCCTATGATTAGACCCCCTTCTACCATGCTACCTGAGCTCTTGGGTTTTTGGGTTTTTTTTTGCTTTGTGTTTGTTGTTCAGTTGCTAAGTTGTGTCTAACTTTGCAACTCCATAAACTGCAGCACACCAGGCTTCCCTGTCCTTCACCATCTCCTGGAGTTTGCTCAGACTCATGTCCATTGAGTCAGTGATGCCATCCAAGCATTTTTGCTTAAAGTCACTCAATTTACTATTGGTCACCCACCCCCAAGGTGGCTGTGGTCTTTCGCTCTGGAAAGCTCCATTCACACAAACTGGAGTGGTACCTTTGGGGCCCAGTGGTGCAAGTCTCTGCCTCCGTATGCCCATCTGCAAATCGAAGTGAGAGACTGCTTGTTATTCATTGATATGCTCACCTCCTGGCCAATGTGGGAACCTAGGAGACGTTTGTAAATGATTGTTAAAGAAAAGATTATTAGACAAACTTGCCACAGTCCATATTCCTCCCTCTACCCCCTCAACATTCTCTAAATGTGGATCCTAAAGTGCAAACAATAATATCATATTGATGAAAGTGAAAGTTGCTCACTGGTGTCTGACTCTTTGCGACCCCATGGACTATACAGTCCCTGGAATTCTCCAGGCGAGAATGACTAGAGTAGGTAGCCTTTCCCTTCTCCAGGGAATCTTCCCAACCCAGGGATCGAACATAGGTCTCCGACATTGCAGACAGATTCTTTACCAGCTGAGCCATGATGGAAGTCCAAAAACACTGGAGTGGGTAGCCTATCCCTTCTTTGGGGGATCTTCCCAAACCAGGGATTGAACCCAAGTCTCCCATATTGCAGGCAGATCATATTGAGGTATACACTGCTATATTTAAAATAAAATGCCTTTCCATAAAAACCAATAATATAAAATTCAACAAGCAAAAATAGTCACAGCACCATTTTTTTTTTTTGCATATTATAGGCACCAAAAGACATGCTTTCACATAGTTCATTCAATTGACTTTACAAGTTGGAGTAATACCTGAGGATCAGTAAGAGTTTAGAAATTCAGTCATAAATTTCAATCCAAATCTAACCAGAGAGGACAAATAATTCAGTGAAATATCCACCAGTGCTCAAAGTGGATGCCTTCAAATATATTCACTATATTCAGTATAATTAGTAGACCAACCTACACTTTAAAAAATGTGTTTATCTATTTATCTATTTTTGGCTGTGTTGGGTCTTAGTGGCCCAGGGGCATGTGGGATCTTAGTTCCCTGACCAGGGACTGGACCAGCATTTTCTGCACTGGGAGAAACCAGTGCAGGGACCCCCAGGGAAGTCCTCAACCTACGCTTTTGAATAATAAAAAAGTGGGGTTGGGGGAGTGCATTTTTGGTCACTGAAATTCTACAGGCATTTCATTCCTGGTATAAAAGAGATGGCAAGAACATATACTCTGGCAAAGAATGATTTAAGAGCACCCATACCAGATGTGACTATGTGATAGATGGCAGTCCACAGTAGTCTTCTGAAGTCTCAACATACATACACATCTCCAGAGGCCCTTGTTAAAATTCAGATTTCTGTTCAGTAGGTCTGGAGTGGAGCCTGAGATTCTGTATTTTTAATAAATTCCATTAATGTTGATGGTGCTGGTCTATGGGCCACAAGACTTCACAGAAAAAGCTCTAATAGTATAGTTCATTCTTACTCCCTATCTACACTGAATTGCCATGTTTATTGCACACAGAATCTGCTTTAACAAACTGGGGTTAGTTTTTACACGTGACATCACTTTATAACCACCAACTTGAAGGGGGTTTGTGTGCAAGGGACAGATTTCATCAAGTTAGCACAAATGAGGCAAAGAGATCTCCTCTCAGGAAGCACGTTTGTTAGGGAAAAGTGACTCCAATTCCTCCAGAGTCAGAGGCACTGTCTTTGTAAAAGCTGTCCCTGGCCAGGACCGATTCTAATCACATTTCATGCCTAACACTATAAGCATTTTTTCCTTAATAAGTGAACTTGGCAATGAAGGCAGCATCCTCGGTGTGATTTCCAGAGCTCCTTGGCTCAAGCCAAGCTAAAGTCAGCTCTGATGTGTTGTTACATTCCCTACTGAATTAAAATAGAATTTTACAAGGGATGGGTAGAGATCGACTCAGGCAGAAACATGAAGCAAAGAAAGAACCTGAACCTATCAAAAAAGAACCGTAAGTAAGAACTATTAGTCCATGATGGCAGAATTGCAGAGCCAAGTAGCAGTAGCAGTTAAGAAAGAAGTGAAGGGAAATGACAATAACTCTGTACCACAGAGATATTAACAATACCTACCTTGCTGAGCTGCTCTGAGAATCAAGCTGGATGAAGTTATTGAAAAATGCATCAACCATTTTAAAGAACTAGACAGATGTTTACACGTTTTGTAAGATCATCATTATTTTCAAATTGTTCTTTTATATTCAGGGTACTTCAAGGCATAAAGCTGGATCATAGACATGCAACTGGGCTTCCCAGGTGGCTCAGTGGTAAAGACTCCACCTGCCAATGCAGGAGATGAGGTTCGATTCCTAGGTTGGGAAGATATCTGGAGAAGGAAATGGCAACCTGCTCCGGTTTGTTGCCTAGGAAATCCCATGGACAGAGGAGGTTGGTGGGCTATAGTCCATGGGGTTGCAAAAAGTTGGATACACTTAACAAACACAGGCATGGCTCCTATAAACGTCATTCTAGCTCCTCCTGGCATACCTACCTGCATAGCTGCCTGCAACGGGGCTGGTGTTTGAGAAGTGGTAGCAGCTATTATACTAAGAGCTAAAATTGACTGAAATTAACCACAATTTACCATCCAAGTCTTCCTCTGGAAGTTCCAAGCCTTCAGTAGACTCCACAGTTCCAAAACAGTTACATCAGACCGATTCTGCCAGTACAGCTATTGTCTAGCTGGGGAGAGAATGTCCCCGCAGAACTCCAGGAATAACGATTCTTACAACCACAGAGTTTGAATCTCCTTTCCCAAGTTCCCACATGCATTTCCTGGCAAGTGAAAGCCTTGCTTTATGGAAAAGGGGACTGAGAAACAAACTGAATTAAGGATAGCCACTGAAAGAAAATATTCAAATCTTCCCCTAAAATGTCTAATTTTTCTTCCTCATTAATAAAAAAAAAAATTGCTATACATTCTTCAAGAGATAACTGTAGTTTACATTAATCACAGGCATTTTAAGGGCCTGGCCCAGAGATAAAATATCTGCACAGGTGAAATAAAAAGAAAATATGCTTGCATTTTTATCAAATAGTAAACCATTATGGGGAATGGTTTTCATAACATTAACTTTAACACTTGATCACCATAATACAAGTGTTTTGATCCAACTGGGTATATTAAGTAGATAGAGTGGCTGTGAGCCTTGTTATAGTACGAGTTATTAAAGTCTGTCTTTCTCCACTGTGAAGTTCAACTTGATCTCCTCTTTATATGTCAAATTAGGGAGTACTTGTACAAAATAGGATGATTTTGATTATGCCATTAAAAATAGAATCTTTATTGTGTGAAAAATTATACCTGTTTTCACCACGGCGTGGTGGCAGTCAGTGTGCTCTGAGTGCCTTAGATCTGGCTATTCGGCCTCTGCTGACATTCAGTCCTCGTCATCTCCCCAAGTACTGGGTGGCTTGAACATCTGTCATTGCTATGGGTTAATCTTTTGTTTTTGTGATTTATTGTTTGGTAGTAAAATTTTATAAACTCTCCTAATTGTAAGTTCTTCAAGGATAAGAATTATGACTTCCACTTCCTGTACAAAAGTCCCACAATACCAAATAACAATCCACATAAAAGATGGTGTTGACCAAATTACTCATCTGGGGATGAAATTAGATACCAGTTTACGGCATCTATGAAAATAATATTTATTCCAGCGTCTTGACAATAGTTCATTACGACTTCCTTGCGCTGTATTTCTTCTTCTTTCTGATGACTTAAATCAAGCATCTGTAATTAAAATGTTAGTAAAGAAAAAGAAAGGATTCCAAGTAACAGAGCATACAGCATTATGTAGATAAATATATTGGAATAACCGACTAGAATTTATTTAGCTTTTATTAGGTGATTTGCATCATTTTAATACAGCTTTGGCTCGGTCTGATTAAGATGATCAGTTCCCGTTTCCCTTCATTCTAAGAAAGAGAGGTTATAAAACAGAGACACCTAACTAGTTTTCTTAAGGGACATATGAGAAAATAGTTACTGGAGTCCTAATGGCCCATTTGGCTTGCTGTCAAGTCCATACATTCTCCTTTTACGTTCTTAATTTTTTCTTATTTCCGCAAATCAGTTGCTGTATTCTTCATGGGTAATATGGAAGCTAATGTTGTCATAGTTTTGTGCTCATGTTTGCAAGTCAGTTCTGAGATCCTTGATAAAAGGTACCATCACAAGCTCAAAATATTTTTCTTTCATTACTAGGCAACACAAATATAAATTGTTCCACAGAGTCACAAAGATTGTAACATAAAGGTATTGATAAGCTGCACAATAGGGGGAAAAACAGAATCGATGAAAGGGCAAATCTGTTGCCTTCAGGTTTCACTGAGAGTCTTACATTCAATCTCAAAAGGGATTTGGGTATTAAAAACAAGCAGGAAGTCACATTTTTGGCAAATGTGAAGAAATTCAAATCCTGAACAGTGGTCAAAATTCTGCATTCACAAAAGCTGAGTGGGCTCTCAACTTGACAAACATGTGATTTCAGCCCCTTTCAAAGAGAGGAAAAAAATGCTTTAAGAGGCTAAAAAGCAAAAACATCTTGGACATTAAATAGTTTTTCCCCCAAATAAAGACTCTGATGAGTTATGTGTAATGGAATCAGAAACACATGGATAAAGCTTTACTTAAAACAAACATAGGTTTAAGCATGGAGAGAAAACCGTAAGCAAAGTCTGCTAAGAGCTTCTTTCAATCACAAATATTTGCAAACAGGGTTGACTTTTCCAGCACATCACAGATTTTCTATATCTAGTGTGATGGCATCATTCACTGGAAATTGCCATTTACCTCGTATTTTTCTGGCCCCAATATGGCTGCCATTCGCTCTCTATTGCTCATCTTCCCCAAATTGCAATTGTCTAGGCCACACAAATGCAGACTCACACAGAGCAGGCAGGCAGCCCCATGCTTTTGAATTTGAGGAGTGTTCTGTGCTCAAACAATACCTAGAAACTTTACCAGGGGCATCTTAATAAGCACTGTTTCCAGAATGGCCATCTCACGATGCTTTCTGATCCTTCTCCAGCCACTTTGGCTAAATTGGTTTCATGTGCCATTCACTCGAGATTTGTGGCAGGCTGGTTTTTCTCTGGCCGTGGGTGACATTTTCCTGGCCCAGCAATCACATGCCTAGGAGGTTTCTACTCTTGCATGAAGGCAAATTCCGGCCAAAGGAGCCTGGCTGACATGCTGGAGGCTCAAATCCTCCAGACACACAGGGTGTAGATGGGGAACAACTGGCGCCATGCTGCGTGTTCCCACCCATCTGCAGCATTTCCAGCACATGAGGGTGAGTCAAAGGTCTTCCCTCTGTTTTCAACAAGTGAAATTGGGTCTCCAGCATCTAAATGCTGTTGTTGGAGCTCAGCTCATGGAGAAAATGGGAAAAATTGGAATATAATAATCTAAGTTAAATAATTAAAGCAGTGGGTCTCTAACTTGACTGTGTATTAATATAGCCTAGGAAGCTTAAAAAAAAATTCTCATGTCTGGGTCCCATGAAGCACAGATTCGGATAGAATTGGCCCAGTATGTAACCTGAAGGTCCAGATTCTTTAAAGTTCTCCAGATGATTCTTAGATATGTAGCCAAGGTAGAGAATCTCTCAACTAGGGCTTCAGGGTTGATTATCATGAGGAAGCTAAGTAATGGTGGAGAAGCATGGTACTCAAACCTGGCTGTATATTAGGATCACCTGTGGTGGTTTTGGGGCTTCCCAGGTGGCACTGGGACAAAACCTAAGATCATGGCCTCCTGTCCTATCACTTCATGGCAAATAGATGGGGAAACAATGGAAACAGTGACAGACTTTCTTTTCTTGGACTTCAAAATCACTGCAGATGGTGACTGCAGCCATGAAATTAAAAGATGCTTACTCATTGGAAGCAAAACTATGACCAACCTAGACAGCATATTAAAAAGCCAAGACATTATTACTTTGCCAACAAAGATCCATCTAGTCAAAGCTATGGTTTTTCCAGTGGTCATTTATGGATGTGAGAGTTGGACTATAAAGAAAGGTGAGCGCCAAAGAATTGATGCTTTTAATCTGTGGTGTTGGAGAAGACTCTTGAGAGTCCCTTGAACTGCAAGGAGATCCAACCAGTCTATCCTAAAGGAAATCAGTCCTGGAAATTCACTGGAAGGACTGATGCTGAAGCTGAAACTCCAATACTTTTGGCCACCTGATACGAAGAACTGACTCATTTGAAAAGACCCTGATGCTGGGAAAGATTGAAGGCAGGAGGAGAAGGGGACAACAGAGGATGAGATGGTTGGATGGCATCACTGACTCAATGGACATGAGTCTGAGTGAACTACAGCAGTTGGTGATGGACAGGGAAGCCTGATGTGCTGCAGTGCATGGGGTCACAAAGAGTTGGACATGACTGAGCGACTGAGCTGACTGAACTGAGGTGGTGCTAATGGTAAAGAACCCACCTGCCAATGCAGGAGACATAAGAGACCGGGTTCAATCCCTGGATTGGGAAGGTCCCCTGGAGGAGGGCATAGGAACCCACTCCAGTATTCTTGCCTGGAGAATCCCATGGACAGAGAAGCCTGGCAAGCTACAGGCCATAGGGTTGCAAAGAGTTGGACACAACTGAAGCAACTTAGCAAGTGGTGATTTTTAAACTATAATACTAATGGCCACTCCTGAAATTTCTGTTTACTTATATAACATTTACTATGGTCTAAGCTCTGTTGTGGACTTCCCAGGTGGTGTAGTGGTAAAGAATCTGCCTGCCAATGCAGGTGACACAAGAGATGCAGGTTTGATCCCTGAGCTAGGAAGATTACTTGGAGAAGGAAATGGCAGTCCCCTCCAGTATTCTTGCCTGGAAATTCCTGTGGACAGAGGAGCCTGATGGGCTGTAGTCCGTGGGGTCAGGAAGAGCTGGATATGACTGAGCAACCGAGCATACAGGTGAGTGTGCGTGCGCGTGCACACACACACACACACACACACACACACACACACAAACTCTCTTCTAAATGTGAGGTATACACACACACAACGTATTATACTCTACCTAAGTGTTTTCTTAGCTGTTGGTCTGAGCTCTGTTCTAAGTGGATACACATATATATTTGCAAAAAGCCTATGAACTAGGTGCTTACAGTATCTACCTCCAAAATGGCCCCCACTTCCTGACAGAAGGGTGTAGTCTCCTTCCAAACTGAATCAAGGTTGGGCTGTGTGACCCACAGAATACTGTAGGAGGGGTGGTGTATGACCTTAAGTCTAGGTCATAAAATGCATGGCAAGTTCCACCTTGGTCTCTTGGGTCATTTTCTTTGGAGGAAGTCAAGTAGCAAGCCGTGTGGACTCTCAAGCAGTTCATAGAGTTCCCCACTTTGTGGAGAAAAGTTGAAGCTTCCTGCCGACAATAAGCACCATTTTGTGATTTCATGTGAGCAAACCACCTTGGAAGTAGATCTTCCAGCCCTAACCAAGCCATCACAAGACTGTTGCCTAAATCCTGGCTTAGAGAAACCGTGAGCTGAAACTGCCCAACCAAGCTTCTTCTGCATTCCCACCCAGAAAAACTGTGAGAGATCTTAAGGCATGAGTGCTTTGGGTGACTCAGGCAGCACTGATATGATACCATTATTATTCCTATTTTATAGCTAAAGAAACTGAGCCATGGAGAAGTGAAATAACTTATTTAAGAGTACACAGCTAGAGAGAATATATTTGGAAACTAAATTAGGTAGTTTATCCCAAAAATCTATGCTCTTGAAAATGATGCAAGGAAGTCGCCCAGGCATGTGTTAGGTAATACCTGTAGGAGAAGAAGTGAAAATGGCAATGATAAGCCCAAAAAGTTGACTCATGTGAATACCTGACATATTTTACATGCTTTATCCACTGTTTCAAAATTATTAGACCATCAAACTCCTATCCTTCTGATAGTCACCCTACACTTTCATTATTTCTTTCAGCACATGGCTTTGAAGGAGCTCTCAGAGCATTGTCCACTCCAGCCCTTTGAACTTATGACCAGTACTCCAAAATACAGACTTTGGAGTCTATGTTCAGATGGATCAACAAATATTTCCTCATATCTAAATTCTTTTCCACTTTAAGCTAAATCTTCGTTTAAGTTTTTGCAATCTTTGAGAACTAAGCTGTTGTTTATATTTTAAAGAAGTCCTTTCCATGCAGGTGAGGGAAAGTCCAGATGTTTAAGAGGCAGAAAGCCTTCAGCTCAGCCTTTGCTGTGTGGCTTTGGGCAAGCTACTGGGTGCTCGGGTGTCACTCTTTGGGCTGCTGATTCAACTGTTCTGGGAAGAAGCCTAGGTACGAGTCTTTTTCAAGCTCCCCACTCCAGTATTCTTGCCAGGGAAATCCCATGGACAGAAGAGCCTGGGGAGCTGCATTCCACGGGGTCGCAAAAATGTTGGACATGACTTGGAGACTAAACAACAACATACAATGTACAGGGCTTCCCAGGTGGCTCACTGGTAAAAAAAATCTGCCTGCAATGCAGGAGATCCCTGGGTCGGGAGGATCCCATAGAGAAGGAAATGCTGACCCTATCTAGTGTTCTTGCCTGGGAAATCCCATGGACAGAGGAGCCTGGTGAGCTACAGTCCATGGGGTTGCAAAAAAGCTGGACATGACCTAGCAACTAAACAACAGCATAGAATGTACAGGGTTTCGAGGTGGTTCAGGTGGTAAAGAATCTGCCTGCAATGCAGGATACCTGGGTTTGATCCCTGGGTTGGGAAGATGCCCTGGAGAAGGGCATGGCAACCCACTCCAGTGTTCTTGCCTGGGAAATCCCATGGACAGAGGAGTCTGGTGGGTTACAGTCCATAGGGTTGCAAAGAGTTGGACACAACTTGGCAACTAAACAAAAATACAGACTGTACAACACCAAGTGTATTAACTGTGGACTTTGGATGATAACTGCACATCAATGTAATGATGAACTATAACAGATGTACCACTCTGGTGAGGATGGTTGATAATGGGGAAAGTTATTACAATAGGTGATGAGGATGAGAGGCACATGGGAAATCTCCACGCCCTCTGCTGTTTGCCTGGGAACTTAAAACAGCTCTAAAAAAATTAAGTTTACTTGAGGAAAAGAGTAGATTGATTAGAAAGTAGATTTAAAATTGCTTGAAGTTTAAAGATGAAACATTAGTCTTAAATAGAACATCAGACATCTGATGAGCTTCTTGGGATTATGCTCCCTGATCATGAATAAATAATTTACTTTTCTCTCCATTAGAAGTGCCTTCTTGGAGACATAAATTTTAGATTCCAGTTTATTTGCATTTGGGCATCAGGAGACATGTATTCATGTCCTAGGGGATGTCATTAAAAACTACCATAAATTGGGAAATCTATTCTCTCACAATTCCTGGGGATTTTTTAAAGATTTTTTTTTATGTCAATCATTTTCAAAGTCTTTATTGAATTTGTGACAATATTGTTTGTTTTATGTTTTGGGTTTTTGGCCTTGAGGCATGTGGGATCCTACCTCCCTGGTCAGGGATCAAACACACACCCTCTGCATTGCAAGGCAAAGTCTTAACCACTGACTGCCAGGGAAGTCCCTCTCTCAGTTCTTGAGGCTTGAAGTCGACAACCAGTGTGTCAACCGAGTCATGCTCTGAGGGGAGGATCTTTCCTTGCCTCCTCCATCTTTCTTAGCCTCAGGCTTTCCTTGGCTGGTGGCTAGATAGTTCCCTCTTCACATGGCTGTCTTCTTACAATAATACCGGTCATATTGAATTAAGAGCATGTTATACTCCAATATGGGGAGAAGGTGATGGCATCCCACTCCAGTACTCTTGCCTGGAAAATCCATGGACAGAGGAGCCTGGTAGGCTGCAGTCCATGGGGTCGCACAGAGTCGGACAGGACTGAAGCGACTTAGCAGCAGCAGCAGCATACTCCAATATGATTTCCACTTAATTACAGCTGCACCAATCCTAATTCCAAATAATGTCACATTCTGAGAACCTAGGGGTTAGGACTGCAGGGGTGTCAGGGGCGGGGGGCAATTCAGGCCATCATGAGAAGAAAGATACGGAACACAAGATATGCTCTTGGAACACATATGATCTTGGTTGACCGAAGAGACATGGGAATAGCTGTCTGTCCAGAGATGCCCTCAGTTGTTGTCAGTCTGGACAGTAGTTAGCCCAGCTATTAAAAGGCATCCAATTCCTTTCATAAGAGCATGATATCAGTAGTTGTAAGCTAACATCACTAATATCTAGGCTAATATCACTTTGGATTTTTGGCATCTTTGAATCCTCACTTAATTAGATGAGAGAGTGGGACCACACACCCACTTTAACTGCAAATCAAACAAAGAAAATCCCTACCCTGATGCTATTTAAAAACTCGAGGAACTGACACACATCGCTAGTGTCTCTGGCACATTGGAAACTTTCTTTCTGTACTACACAACCTCCTAGCAAGCCTGAAAGCTTTCATACAGATGAAGCCACTTTTGCAAATTAATATCTGATTTAAAAAGAAAGCTTTCAAATATACAAGTCCTACTCTAGTCCCCTTCCAGAGAATAGAGTCGCTTTGAACTTGTTCCTAATCTGAAGGACCCATCAGGCCAGCACAAAATGGGTATTATTTTTGGCTACTGTGGTGTGGATGTTTATCCATCACATACAAAGTTAAAATGACCTGCATATACTTTTGAGAATGCCAAGAATGATTGTCTGGCTGAATGAGAGTGAGGGCAATGTTTCAGAAAACACATTGAGACCCAATAAGTTTTAAAAGCTTCTTTCTTCAGACATGAGTAGAGGCTTCTAGATAAACAGTCTTAGTGAATCTTTCAAAGATACTATTGTGCCAAAATAATCAACAGATATTTAGGAACTAGGAAGAAAGGAGATGTAAAAAATGATTTTAGAAGAAGAAAAGAAGGAAGAGGAAAAGGAGGGAGAGGTTGAAGAGACAAAATATAAACAGCATACAATAGATAAAGACTCACAGGGGTTCAGAAATAGTTATGAGACAAACTTTAAAATAGTCATGCTTACTATGTTCAAGTGATTAAAAGACAAGATCGAGAATTTCAGCAGAGAAGTGGGAAATACTGTTGATTATAAAATATTCTTTTGCAAAGTATTGTAAAATATTATTTACTATAAAGCCAACTAGTATGATTGGAGATAAAATACATTCTATGCCTTTAAGCTGTGTCACTCAAATAGAAAATATCACAAGAGCAAGAATAAATGAAACCTCTTTCTTTCACCATATGTGAATTTTTCACCACCCTTGAATTCTTCCAAACCATGCCAAGTGTTTGTTTGCTTCATAATTAGATTATAAATAGTTTATAAAAATGCAGGTTTTTCTTGTAGTTTCTGTCAAACTTTTCATTTTGTTTTTATTGGAAAAAGAAATGGAAACCACCTTTATTACTGATACATGTATGAGATGGCCCAATTTCTGAATCACACCATTCTGTTAAATGCATAATATTTTCATTTTGAAAACTGCTTTCTCTGAAGAACAGCTACTCATGTTCAGACTTGGACTTAGTGTTTTCTTTGCCGCGTGGTTACCACCCAGTAATTCTACCATGTACTGACTTAGCTCCTTTCTCTCTTCAACTCCATGTTCTTTTTATATTCTTCTCTCGTTTTGCTACTTTATTCTCATTACAACAGCGGTGCCTGGGAGATAAACTTCCTAAGTCTGTGCATTTCTGAAAATGCAGAATGCATACATCCATAATCGTCTTATTATTTATTCTTATTATATACTATTCTGATTTTGGTTTTGCTTTTCTCCTCCCTGTTTATACACTTAGTGTGAAGACTGATAATATTACAACTTTTCCCTCTTAGATGATTTCTTTCCTTCATCTTCTCTTTTTTCCATTTTTGGAATTTTTATCAAACAGATGTTACATATATTAAATTCATTTTTCAAATCTTCTAATTTACTTTATTTCATGTTTAATTGTTATTGAAGAACAATTGATTTGCAATGTTATGTTAATTTCCGCTATGCAGCAAAGTGATTCGGTTATGCATATATAAATACATTCTTTTTTGTATTCCTCTTAATTATGGTTTATCGCAGGATATTGATTACAGCTCCCCGCTATAGTTCCAACCATGTTGTTTGCCGTTCTATATATAACAGCTCGCATCTGCTAATCCCAACCTCCCAATCATCCCTCTGTTTCAAACAGAAAAACATTTGGAAGTTGGCTTGCTAACAATGGCATCTTAAAGGATCAATAGTAAGAAAAACGGTGCCTCCAGACTGCCTTGATAATGTTCTTTAAGTTACAAATATGAAAATAATGTTTTAAAAGTCTAGTTTCACTTTATGATTTAATTTTCACACTGATTTTAATGTAAAATTATTTCCAGATACATTAAGATATATTTAGGACAGTTCTATGGGTACAGTTTCCTTAATCATATAAGTAATCTCATCTACCCTTCTAGACAAACTTTAGAGGTCCAGGGTTTTTCTTAATGGACACAAATGGACACCATGATTCACAAAATCTAGGTAAATTAATTTTGGCCAGTAAGACCCATTTCTCATCCTTTTAAAAGATTTTTGATCCCAACTGTTTGATTATAATTTTCAAAAATTTGACTGAAAATACTGAAGTTTATTAAGAGTACTTAGTTAAAGGAGGGAGCTAATAGCAGTGGATTTCAAAGAACTGAAACTGGTCCACTCTTGCTTTAGCTATAAAACATCGCACCGTCCTGCCCCAGGTACTATTTCATTAGTTGCTAAGTAGGTGTCTCTAGAGTTAATCTTGTACCTTCCCATCCATTCCCTTCTTAAGTCACCAGAGTAATTCTTTCTACTTGAAAACCAGAATCCTCTCTGTGAAGGAGGAGAGAGTCACAAATCAGATACTGAGCAAAGTGTGAATCTTTATATTAGATCAGTAGTTCTCAGACTCTAGCACGCATCAGGTTCATGCGCAGGGCTTTTTAAAACGCATATAGGTATCCTTCTCTCCCCCAACCTCAAATTCCTGATTCATTGGTCTGGGATAGAGCCAAGAATTTGCATTTCTAATACGTCCTCGGGTGATGCTGGTGTTACTGATAGGGGATTGCATTCTAAGAACCAGGGCATTAGCGTTCCACCAACGTGCCAGATTGGAGAGTAGCTGAATTTGAAACATTGCCCCTGAGTTCCCAGTTGTTGTCATTGTTCAGTCACTAAGTCATGTCTGACTCTTTGTGACCCCATGGTCTGCAGCACACCAGGCCTCCTTGTCCCTTGCTGTTGCCCGGAGTTTGTCCAAGTTGATTTCCCTTGAGTTGGTGATGCTATCCAACCATCTCATCCTGAGTTCCCAGAAGGGGTAATAAAATCCTAGTAGGCTATTGTACAGACAGGTTAGGAGCTAGAGGAACAGGTCAGGTTTAGAGATAAATTTTGGATGTCAGCACATAAGACTTGCTATAAATTAAGCCATGGAGATAGGTAAGCTTGTACAGGTAAAAATGTGTACAGTGAGAATAAATTAAAAAGTGAAGAAAGCTAACTAATCTTCCTGAAATTTTTTTATCAGGTAACTTTTTAAAAAACTATAATTGCTTCCTATTTTTGACCATGTGGTTCTCAAACTTTTTAATCTAATATCTTATAGTATTCTTTATTGATATAATACAATGTTAGTACATTTAGGGATTCTCTGGTAGCTCAGTTGGTAAAGAATTTGCCTGCAATGCAGGAGACCCCGGTTCGATTCCTGGGTTGGTAAGATCCCCGGGTTGGTAAGATCCCCTGGAGAAGGGAACGGCTACCCACTTCAGTATTCTGGCCTGGAGAATTCCATGGCCTATATAGTCCATGGGGTCACAAAGAATTGGACATCAGAGTTGGTGATGGACAGGGAGGCCTGGCGTGCTGCGATTCATGGGGTTGCAAAGAGTCAGACACGACTGAGCGACTGAACTGAACTGAGTAACTTTCATTCGCTAGTACATTTAATTATGGTATAATATGAGGGACACTTTTGCTACAATAAAATAATCACAGTTAATACCTATTGATGGCTTCTGTGCCAAGGATCATCGAATAAACTATACATATATATATATATACACACACACACACACACACACAGGGCTTCCCTGGTGGTTCAGACAGTAAAGCGTCTGCCTGCAATGTGGGAGACCCGGGTTCAATCCCTGGGTCAGGAAGATCCCCTGGAGAAGGAAATGGCAACCCACTCCAGTACTCTTGCCTGGAAAATCTCATGTAAGGAGGAGCCTGGTAGGCTACAGTCCATGGGGTTCCAGAGTCGGACACAATCGAGTGATTTCACTTTCACTTTTATATATATATACACACACAATATGCATATTATAATATACATTTACATCTATGAGATAGGTGTTATTACCACCACCACCACCACCATCATCTTCTTTATTTTGTATAGAAGACTGAAGTACAGGTAAATAAACTAACTTCTTGAAGGTCTATATTGTTAAGAGGTAGAGCTGGGATACCATGTCCTCTTACTCTGAGTCTGTTTTTTTTTAGTTATTACACTGAACAGCTGCCCTATCTGACAGTAATAAATATATGTGACTGAAAAATTAGAGCCCCAAGCACAGGTTTTTTCTTAAAAACAAAGCAAAATGCAACCTGTCAGATTCCTAGTTATTGAATGGTTCTTTTACTCCTTAAAGCTTTTAGAATTAAGCTAGCAAACAATCCGCAGCAGTCACCACAAGTTTAAGGAAATTTGGGGTTAAATATGAGACAGAGAATGAGATAATTTTATCTCCCTCCTTCCTTCTCTAATGGAATTGAAAGAAAACATCCTCTTACACTAGGAGTGAAAGGCCTTATCCAGCTGGGGCTTCTCCAGCTTTCTTCAGGATTGTATGGGAATCAGCCATCCATCTTATCCTTATAGATTCTTCTGTCTAAATGTCAAAGCCATCACCTGGCCACATCTTAGCTACTGACTCTCTCTTGATCTGCTTCTGTCTGCTGTTCCCCACTCTACTCCAGTTAGGGAGGGTTTTCTGTTTGCTTGCTTCTTTTGAATGTTGTTTTCTGTTTCTTTATTTGATTAAGTGATTGTTTCTCACTGGCCATGAACAGATTGGCCCCTTTTCCACTTCTGTTGCCGTCAAGCTTTTCCATAATGGAATCCACCTCAAAGAGCACATCTTTGGTACTTTCTCCCTAACATTCACCCAGGGTTCTGATTCCCATTTGTGTATCTCCTACCCTAAGTGTTATGACTCCGAATCACTCAAGGTCCATCTTTTGCTTTATTAAGTCACTAGTAGGTGTCTTCTTTCCCTACCAAGATGGAAAGCTCTTTGAGGGTCTGGAAAAAACTTACTTCCTAATATACAAAAGAGTAATTTAATTAGCACTAGGCTGAGTACGATGTCAGACTTTATTTTGGGGGGCTCCAAAATCACTGCAGATGGTGACTGCAGCCATGAAATTAAAAGACTTTTACTCTTTGGAAGGAAAGTTATGACCAACCTAGACAGCATATTCAAAAGCAGAGACATTACTTTGCCAACAAAGGTCCATCTAGTGAAGGCTATGGTTTCTCCAGTAGGCATGTATGGATGTGAGAGTTGGACTGTAAAGAAGGCTGAGCGCTGAAGAATTAATGCTTTTGAACTGTGGTGTTGGACAAGACTCTCGAGAGTCACTTGGACTGCAAGGAGATCCAACCAGTCCATTCTGAAGGAGATCAGCCCGGGGATTTCTTTGGAAGGAACGACACTAAAACTGAAACTCCAGTACTTCGGCCACCTCATGCAAAGAGTTGACTCATTGGAAAAGACTCTGATGCTGGGAGGGATTGGGGGCAGGAGGAAAAGGGGATGACAGAGGATGAGATGGCTGGATGACATCACCAACTCGATGGACGTAAGTTTGAGTGAACTCCGGGAGATGGTGATGGACAGGGAGGCCTGGTGTGCTGTGATTCATGGGGTTGCAAAGAGTCGGACATGACTGAGTGACTGAGCTGAACTGAACTGAACTAAGTACATGCTCTACAGATAATTGTAAACTTTTAAAACTTTCCCCAGGTGGGTGAAGCTGGATGCTTCTTGTGCATTAATTTTGCTTCCTTCTGCCTCCTTCAAAATGTAAAGACAAAAAAAAAAAAAGTGATTGAAACTCAACTACCTAGAGAACAAATTAAGTGGGAAGCTTATCTTTTCAATTCTAATAAAATGTTTAAAATAATTAATATGCCAAGCAAAAACTATTATTCTGTCATGAAACTAGTTTATAATATTTGATTTCTAAACAATACTTTTTATTATTAAAAATGTTTGCAAGAAAAAGAAATCTTGTACCAAAAATGTATATAAGTATCAGAAAAATTATTTTACTTTCAAAATAAGTGACTAAGTACAATTTTGCTCATCTATTTGATTCTAACAGAAGGTCAGTCACGTTCTGTCACTGAATCTGGATTATTTAATTGTCACTAGAATTTTATGCTAATAGGAAATATGCCACATATGGTGAACAGAAAATGGAGGAACTTTATGTTAACCAAATGTTACAAAATGCAGAAATGCAGTCCAATCCCTTAAACCCTGCTTTATTGTCACATTGTATTAGAAGGAATCACATTAGCTATTCTCAACCATTTCAAAATGTCGCAATCTCATCCCTTTGATGATACTGACCTTAAGTTTCTAAGGCATTCATTTGCCTCCAGCTGTTTCTTCTTATTTGGTGACTGTTAGGTTGCAAATACTTAAGCTTAAATTGAGTGAGTTATACCAAGATGTTGAAACATTACTATGATTCTTGAAGATATGTGTTGTCAATAAAAAATTCTGTCCTTTCCCCACCAAGTTTACCTTTCTGAATTCTAGCTGTTCTGTAAATCTGCTTCTGGGCTGTCTTCTATGCTTTTGTCTATTTTTGTGACCTTCTGAGAGACATAGGAAACAGTAAAGAACTTACTATTCCAGGCTGATTTCTGATTAACCACAAATATATAATTAAATGGAAGCAGTGAAAACACATAGGTCAAAAATTTCTTCAATAGGACAGTTCAAACCCCCCTTATGTAATGAAAGCTTTCTTTAACCTCACAGCCTGGGGTGTTCTCTGCTAGACCTTAAGCCCCACATTTCCAGCAAAGAGTTTTGAGCAGCATTTTGATATTTAAAAATTAATTTTCTATCTTCCTGTGACTTGCTTCTTTATATATATATATATATATATATATATATATATATTTATTTATTTATTTATTTATTTATTTTAATTGGAGGCTAATTACTTTACAATGTTTTATTGGTTTTGTTGTACATTGACATGAATCCGCCACAGGTGTACATGTGTTCCCCATCCCGAACGCCCCTCCCAACTCCGTCCCCATCCCATCCCTCTGGGTCATCCCAGTGCACCAGCCCCAAGCACCCTGTCCCATGCATTGAACCTGGACTAGCGATTCATTTCACATATGATAATATACATGTTTCAATGCCATTCTCCCAAATCATCCCACCTTCGCCCTCTCCCACAGAGTCCAAAAGACTGTTCTATACATGTGTCTCTTTAGCTGTCTCGCATACAGGGTTACCATCTTTCTAAAGTCCATGTATATGTGTTAGTATACTGTATTGATGTTTTTCTTCCTGGCTTACTTCATTCTGTGCAATAGGTTCTAGTTTCATCCACCTCATTAGAACTGATTCATATGTATTCTTTTTAATGGCTGAGTAATACTCCATAGTGTATATGTACCACAGCTTTCTTATCCATTCATCTGCGGATGGACATCTAGGTTGCTTCCATGTCCTGGCTATTGTAAACAGTGCTGCGATGAACATTGGGGTACACGTGTCTTTCAGTTCTGGTTTCCTCGGTGTGTATGCCCAGCAGTGGGATTGCTGGGTCATATGGCCATTCTGTTTCATAATATTTCAATTCATTGATGGCATGAGAGATGCCTTTATTTCCCTGCTATAATAAAATGCTTAGTATAGTACTTGATACATCGTACACACATAATATAAAGTTGTGAGGGGTTTTTTGTAAGTTTTTTTTATGTGGACCATTATAAAAGTTTTTATTGAATTTGTTACAACATTGTTTCTGCTTCATGTTTTGGCTTTTTGGCCATGAGGCTTGTGGGATCTTAGCTTCCTTACCAGGGATCAAACCTGCACTTTCTGCATCAGAAGATAGAGTCTTAACACTGGACTGCCAGGGAAGTCATTATACACACGTAATTAATACAGTTGAGTAGAGGGTCAAAAAGAAGAGTTTTGTTTCAGCCAATAGACATTCCTACAGATGGACATGTAACTTGAAATTTATTTAATTATATGTTAAATAAATAGGAGTTGCTCTTATTTAAAGATGTAATAGAAAAATTGATCTTAGAGTTGGCATTTAAAAACCATAGAGTGTAGTTTCCAACCCACATAAACATACACCTCAAGAATGTTCTTATAAATAGGCATTGAGTCTCTTGAAACTCTCCAGTGAAAGAAAAAAAGCTATGGCACCAGAGTGTGAAACATTTCTAAGATTTCATAAAACAAAGTATCATTTTTAACCAACCTTGTAGAAAAGAATGAGGCTTCCCTTATGGCCCAGCTGGTAAAGAATCCGCCTGGAATGAGGGAGATCTGGGTTTGATCCCTGGGTTGGGAAGATCCCCTGGTGAAGGGAAAGGCTACCCACTTCAGTGTTCTGGCTTGGAGAAGTCCATGGACTATAGTCCATGGGGTCACAAAGAGTCGGACACAACTGAGCAACTTTCACTTTCACTTTCACTTAGAAAAGAATCTAACGGACTTCTCTGGAGGTCCAGTGATTTAAGACTTCACCTTCTAATGTAGGGTGTATAGGTTCGATCCCTGGTCTGGGAGCTAGAATGCTACATGCCTCGTGGCCAAGAAACTAAAGCCTAAAACAGAAGCAATATTGTAGCAAATTCAAGAAAGACTTTTAAAAAATGGTCCACATCAAAAAAAAAAAATCATTAAAAAAAATAGAAAAGAATTTGAATTTCTAACACCTTTATTTAAATCTACCCCTTCTTGAATCACAGACAACATTGTGCTTGCTCACGTGATTCTCAGTCAAATAGATTTCCCTGAAACACTGATATAGTTCAAAAGTCTTTTTGAGCAACCAGAGATTTATAGCCGCCAGTCAGTCGTGTGAGAATTAGCCAGCTCTAAGACAATATCTACAACAGCCCACTAAGTGCTCGCGGCCTCCAGGAATGAAGGAACAATGTCCTCTCTTGGCAAGGAGTCTGGAGGAGCTCCGTGGAGCCACAGGTAGAATGCAAATCTGGAAAATTGTGCTGCCAACATGCTTCAGCTGGAGAAAAATCTGTCGTTAGATGCTTATCAGACATCCTTTTATTGTCTCCGTAACAATGGAGAGCAGTTCCACAAGCAGTCATTTTGCATGCCCTTCTCAGCAGAACAGAGGTTGCCAAATAATGAAAAGAAGAATACAGTAATGTACAATGGGAGGGTCCCCAGCAGGAAGGCGATGGGGAGGGACCAGGGTCAGGATGAAACTGGGCGGGGTGGGCGGGATCAGTGATAAAGATGCTATCTAGTATGCACCCACCTTACTTCCTCTCTGCGTCTTAAATCTCTTGAAATAAGACCCATTTTAAATGGGCTGCATTGAGCACAATGATTCAGCCCGAAAGGCTTTTTTTTCATTGGTATTGTTTTGGCTAACAATTTGCTTACAGGAATCTTGCTCCAAACATAACTATTTTTTATGACAGCTTGTCAGGAAAGCTGAAAGAGGAAAAGTGGAGCCTGAGGAGGGTAAAAAGGAAAAATCTCTCAAACTGGGATGAGTTTTGGTTTTGATACCTGTGTGCTGCTAATGCTTCAGGAACTCTTTCCATTTCATCCTGATTCTGTCAGTGACTGGATTTGCTCGCAGCTCTGTTATACCAAGATGCTCTCAAGGCTTCTCGTGCGGTTCCCTGGGGGTCCTCAGGTCATTCTGACCGGCCAGCCAGCTTCAAGTCTCATCCTACCTAGCGAAGGACAGGCTCAGGCACAGTAATAATGTGCTTCATACGGGACCTCATTGCCAGCATTGTCTACGTAGGCATTTCACGAATGTCCATCTTTCTTGCGCTACTGTCACCAAGAGAGTCACTTACTCCCAGGGGTCACAGGAATAGAAAGAACATCACACCTGGCTACCAATTTAAGGATTTTTTTTTTTTTAATCAATTTGGCAAATAGAAAAATTATTTGTTTTTACTGTGTTTTATCAGAGGAAATTCTTCAGCTGTTTTCAAGTAATATTCCTTAAGCATGCTAAGGGCTGGGCCCCGAAATAAAAAGATTAATAAGTTGGTCTCATGCCCGAGTGGACTACTGTGTTTCCCTCAGAAAGAGCCAGCTTCACTGCCAGGGGGCAAGTGCTGAGATGCTGGATTCCCACTGGGGGTTGCAGAAGAGAGAGGTAGGCAGCCAGGCTGTGCTGCCTCAGGGATGACTTCCTGTGGCTGACGGCCTCTCTCTGTCCCCGTGGACACAGGATTAAGGACAAAGGGAACAGAAGTTCTAATAGGAGATACAGTCGTTTTATTTTTACTTAGTGAAACAGTATTTCATATCTTAGCCCTCATTTTTATTCATTTATTTTTCTAACATTAATTGTATATGGTATTTTTTGGTTTGTTTTGTTTTGCTTTACGATGTTGAGTTAGCTTCTGCCGTACAGCAAAGTGAAATAGCTCCATGTGTACACGTACCCCCCTCTCCTGCGCCTCCCTCCCACCCGGCACCCCACCCCTCTAGGTCATTCATAGAGCACCACGCTGAGGTCCCTGTGCTCTATAGTAACTTCCTGCTAGCTATCTATTTGATGTATGGTAGTGTATCAGCTGCTTATCATCCTGGTCATAACTTCTCTCCTTCCTCTTGGGTTTCTTTCCTTGCGGATGGCTTGTTGCTTTCTTCTCTCCTCATCTGACTCTGAATCACAAGGGCTGAGATGAAATAAGACAGCAAAAGTACCGTGTTCCATCCAGGTAACTTTGGGCAGCTCAGATTTATGCCTTAGGAGGTTCCCTTTCCCTTGAGGTGTATGTTTCTGTCCTTTTCTCACAAAGGACAGTGTGCAGTGGCTTAGAGATATATTGTGGATGAGAAAGATGAGTGCAACCACAGCTAGAGTGGGACAGAGTCACAGAATTGGGAATATTGATTGGTTCTTCTTAGAAACGTGACTTTCCACATCCCAGGTATTGTCACATCTACTGATGGTTTGTCCCAACGGTGAGAATCAAAACAGCCATGTTGCAAATTCTGTTTCTAATGCTACTTAACAAGCACATGGGACATGATCCCTTTGGGACCCTGTTGGTAAGTGGTTTATTGATTTACTTCCATCTTCTTCAGGTGCAAGTGAGAACTGAAAGAGTGCCTGGGCTCTGGTGATGCTCAGGGGAGCTGCCAAGATGTCAGGAGTAGACATGAGAGTCATTCTCCCTGCACAGCCCCTCCCCTGTCCTACTTGGCTAGTGTGAGCGGAGGAAGGGGGTGTGGAAGGGTGTTGGTAGCACTGGAAGTTGATGTGTCAAAGAGATACTGCAATGGATCGAATGTTTGTGTCCCTCCCAAAATGAATATTCATTGGAAAAGACCCTGATCCTGGGAATGATTGAGGGCAGGAGGAGAAGAAGGTGACAGAGGATGAGATGATTGGATGACATCACTGACTCAATGGACATGAGTTTGAGCAAACTCCGGGAAATAGTGAAGGACAGGGAAGCCTGGTGTGCTGCAGTCCATAGGATCACAAAGAGTTGGACATGACTCAGGAACTGAACAACAAAATAATTAATATGTTGAAAGTCTAATCCCACTGTGATAGTATTAATATTTGGAGGTAGGACCTTTGGGGTAATTAGATCATGAGGATGGAGCCCCCATGAATGGGACTAATACCCTTATAAGAAGAGGCCACAGGGCTGGCTAGCAACAAGGAGTGGGCAGTCAGCAACCAGGAATCGGGCTCTTCTGAGACCAGGATCTGCCAACACCTTGATCTTGGACCTCCCAACCTCTAGGACTATGAGAAATAAATCCTGTTGCTTAAAAGCCACTCCGTCTATGGTAGCCTGTTAGAGCAGCCTGAGTAAGACAGAGACAGACAGGGAAATGGGAGCATCGGTGTCAGACATCAAGTGGAGATCCTCGAAGCCTGAGGCCCATGCTGTCCTGAGCTGCAGAAGGCGCCGCCATGCCTGGCCTCTTTCTTGGATGCTGTGTGATCCTGCCTCGCCTAACATTGTATGCCTCCCTAGAATTAAACCATCGTCTCATCCCTGACGAGTCTCAGTGACCAAAGGTGAGGCAACGGGCTAAGAGGATGAAATATACCTAGATGGTCCCACGTTGACTTTGGGGCCACACAGAAGACTCTAGAAATGACCAGGAACTGAGTCTAGCAAGAAAGACAGACACATAAACACACAGTTGTAACATTAATGTGTGATCTGGACTAAGACATCCCTCAGCCAATGGAGCTGTGACTGAAATGTACGTTGCTTTCGTAAGATTTTGTGGATTAACTTTATATTAGTTCAGTTCAGTCGCTCAGTTGTGTCCGACTCTTTGCGACCCCATGAATCCCAGCACGCCAGGCCTCCCTGTCCATCACCAACTCCCGGAGTTCACTCAGACTCACATCCACCTAGTCCGTGATGCCATCCAGCCATCTCATCCTCTATTGTCCCCTTCTCCTCCTGCCCTCAATCCCTCCCAGCATCAGAGTCTTTTCCAATGAGTCAACTCTTCGCATGAGGTGCCCAAAGTACTGGAGTTTCAGCTTCAGCATCAGTCCTTCCGAAGAAATCCCAGGGCTGATCTCCTTCAGAATGGACTGGTTGGATCTCCTTGCAATCCAAGGGACTCCCAAGAGCCTTCTCCAACACCACAGTTCAAAAGCATCAATTCTTCAGCACTCAGCCTTCTTCACAGTCCAACTCTCACATCCATATATGACCACAGGAAAAACCATAACCTTGACTAGACGGACCTTAGTTGGCAACGTAATGTCTCTGCTTTTGAATATACTATCTAGGTTGGTCATAACTTTTCTTCCAAGAAGTAAGTAAATAAGTAAGTAGAGTCACTCAGTCATGTCCGACTCTTTGTAACCCCGTGGACTGCAGTCCACCAGGCTCCTCAGTCCATGGGATTCTCCAGGCAAGAATACTGGAGTGGGTTGCCATTTCCTTCTCCAGGGAATCTTCCCAACCCAGGGATCAAACCTGGGTCTCCTGCATTGGAGGCAGACGCTTTAAACTCTGAGCCACTAGGGAAGCCAAGTAAGCGTCTTTTAATTTCATGGTTGCAGTCACCATCTGCAGTGATTTTGGAGCCCAAAAAAATAAAGTCTGACACTGTTTCCACCGTTTCCCCATCTATTTCCCATGAAGTGATGGGACCAGATGCCATGATCTTCGTTTTCTGAATGTTGAGCTTTAAGCCAACTTTTTCACTCTCCTCTTTCACTTTCATCAAGAGGCTTTTTAGCTCCTCTTCACTTTCTGCCATAATGGTGGTGTCATCTGCATATCTGAGGTGATTGATATTTCTCCCGGCAATCTTGATTCCAGCTTGTGTTTCTTCCAGTCCAGCGTTTCTCTTGATGTTCTCTGCATATAAGTTAAAAAAGCAGGGTGACAATATACAGCCTTGACGTATTCCTTTTCCTATTTGGAACCAGTCTGTTGTTCCATATCCAGTTCTAACTGTTGCTTCCTGACCTGCATACAGATTTCTCAAGAGGCAGGTCAGGTGGTCTGGTATTCCCATCTCTTGAAGAATTTTCCACAGTTTATTGTGATCCACACAGTCAAAGGCTTTGGCATAGTCAATAAAGCAGAAATAGATGTTTTTCTGGAACTCTCTTGCTTTTTCCATGATCCAGGGGATGTTGGCAATTTGATCTCTGGTTCCTCTGCCTTTTCTAAAACCAGCTTGAACATCAGGGAGTTCACAGTTCACATATTGCTGAAGCCTGGCTTGGAGAATTTTGAGCATGACTTTACTAGCATGTGAGATGAGTGCAACTGTGCGGTAGTTTGAGCATTCTTTGGCGTTGCCTTTCTTTGGAATTGGAATGAAAACTGAACTGCGGCGAGCTGGCACACTAAGCGTGGCCGAGAGGAGCTACCCCACTTCTGAGGTCAGGGGCAGCGGCTTAAAGTGCCAGGCTGCGACGGCACAGGAACGGCCGAGAGGAGATACCCTGCGTTCGAGGTCAGGGGCGGTGGTCAAGAGGAACTTTATATTAGCTGATTGATTATGTCCTCAAGGCTTTTCATTCCTTTTCTCTTTCTTTTTCTTTCTTTTTTTTGTTTTTAGCATTGCATGCTGGGGGTTTCCTTCCCTGGTGACTCAGGGTAAAGAATCTGCCTGCCATCGCAGGAGACACAAGAGACATGGGTTTGATCCCGGGGCTGGGAAGCTCCCCTGGAGGAGGTCATGACAATCCACTTCGGTACTCTTGCTGAGATAATCCTATGAACAGAGGAGCCTGGTGGGCTATCATCCATGGGGTTGCAAAGAATCAGACACAACTGAGCGCACACACACACACACACATACACTTTGAGTTCTAAGAGAGAATTTGGTTCTTGGCTTGGGGCACTGGTTGACATAGGACACAAACCCAGATTAATAGGTAGGGTACACGGTGAACCAAGCCAGACATTAACTGTGTTAGAAGAGCAGCCGAAGGAAGGAAATGCACTGGGTCCATGCTTTCTCTTCTGAACCAAGACAACCACGTAAGACCTAGGAGGGTTCCTACAGATAAGCCCCTGTCCTGGGGTCCCTAAATGGCTGAAGTGACAAAAGATGGCTTGCTATTACTTCATTGTACTTCACTGTTATCACTTCAATTTATAAATAAAGAAACAAAACCAGAAGCCTCGCCTATGGACAGTATTCAAAGTTCAGCCCTAATCCTTTGCTCCTCAGGCCTCAGAGAGGAGCAGTTGTGGCAGCTCAAGAGTGATTTCCGTGTGTCAAGCACTCTTCTAAATGTCTTTGTACAGTACTTTTATCTGGAACTCTCCTGAAAGATGGTACCATTTTTATTACACCCATTTTATAGATGGGGAAAATTGAGGCATGGCTTTTTTAGGCCACTTGCCCAAGGACTTCCTTATAGCCTGGAGAATATAAGACATGGCAGAGGCACTTCTGCATTGGCCTAACTTCTTCCCTGGGGAATAAAAAAGAATCAGAATTCTTTGTTGGAAGTCCTCCGGCAGACAGTTGGCAGTAGCCATGGAGGGTTTCCAGCTTGAATTCACACCTTTCAACCACTGCCCTGCAGTGGGTCTTATCCAAGGAAGGAGCAACTGTGCGATTTCAGAGAATCTGGAAAATGCCCCCAGTCCCCAAAGTGTTGCTCCCTCTCTGCCAGGGGACACTGCCTGCTCCGTATCAGCTGAGGGAAGCATGAGAATGATAATTCCATTCAGAAAGGTAGCGGTCAGCCTCAGTCTAGACTCAAATGTCAGGCAGCAATCGGCACACCTTCTAAAGCAAGCTTGTGGGCTAAGTCGCTTCAGTCGTGTCCGACTCTGCGACCCCACGAACTGTAGTCCGCAAGGCTCCTCTGCCCATGGGATTCTCTCAGCAAGGATACTGGAGTGGGTAGCCATGCCATCCTCCAGGAGATCTCCCCAACCCTGGGATTGAACCCATATCTCTGTGTCTCCTGCCTTGGCAGGTGAGTTCTCTACCACTAACTCCATCTGAAAAGCCCAAAGCTAGTTTGGGTAGAAAGAATTAAGACGACTCAAGAAGCTCAAAGGGCTTTCCTGGTGGCTCAGACAGTAAAGCGTCTGTCTACAATGCAGAAGACCCGGGTTTGATCCCTGGGTCGGAAAGATTCCTGGAGAAGGAAATGGCAACCCACTCCAGTACTCTTGCTTGGAAAATCCCATGGACCGAGGAGCCTGGTAGGCTACAGTCCAGGGGGTCACAAAGAATTGGACACGACTACGTGACTTCAATTTTCAAGAAGCTCAAAACGGTGTAGAAAAGACAGCCAGAGGGCAGGAGCCAGAAGATAAACCTCACCGATGTCCAAGGGTGCCAAGGCCTGACTCATGCTGACCAGATGGCTTCAGAAGTTGCGGGGCCCCTGCAGAGGCAGGAGTGACCAAGGGCATCCCTAAATCTGGTAGTCCTATTTAGCCTCAGGGCCTGGCCCAGCCACACAGCTAGAGCCTCATCCTATTGCAGTCTCAGCGCCTGTAAGATCCTGAGGTTGCCAGACCTCTGCTACCATTCCACTGTCCTCTGTCCCTGGAGGGAACCATCTGAATTGTCAGGGCCAGATGACATCTGACAAGCCAAACCATTTTTAAGGGGAAGGGGTCATGTAGAGCCCTTTCAGATGTTGGAATTAATACCCTCCACCCCACTGCATAAACCACAGCTAGTTCTCAAACACTCTGAAGGCCCAGGCATCACTGTGCCTGTTTACTGGTTAGGAGTCCTAGGTTTTTCTTCTTGGGCCTAGTTAGGAATTTTCTCACAATCACTAATTCCCTGAAGATAGAGGCTATTAGAAAGATTCCAACATCTTCTCTTTGTTTTTAAAACTCTAAAGCTCCCCCTTTATTTCTTTGGCATACAGATGCAGAGCAACTGAAAAAGGAAATTAATTTCTCAGAGCTGAGAGATGGCTGTTAAGAAACCAAGAAAATGAAAAATTACCAGGAAGAAAAAAAACATTGGCATGGAATATTCTCCACAACCAGCCTTCTATTTCTGTTACTACTCTTCCTTGAGCAGGAAGAGGGCGATAGTAACAGAGGAAAGAGTGGTGGGGGGAAAGGGGGAAAGAAGAAGAAAAAATAAATAAAAGGAGAAAAACTTTCTAGATTTTTGGATATTCCAGAAGAAGCTCTTGATCCACCCTCTGGTCCCGGCAGAGGCCCTGGGTAAACCAGTTAACCACATTCTTACTCATTTCTTCAGTTTATATTGGTTAAGACTCCCCTAGAGATTTACCTGGTTGTTCAGTGGTTAAGACTTTGCCTTCCATTGCAGGTGGTGCTGGTTTGATCCCTGGTCAGGGAACTAAGATTCCACGTCCCATGTTTTTTTGGCCAAAAAGCTGAAACATAAAACGGAAGTAATATTGTAACAAATTGAATGAAGACTTTCCAATGCATGAAAGTGAAAAGTGAAAGTGAAGTCGCTCGGTCATGTCCAACCCTTAGCGACCCCATAGACTGCAGCCCACCAGGCTCCCCATCCATGGGACTTTCCAGGCAAGAGCACTGGAGTGGGGTGCCACTGCCTTCTCCATTAAAAAAGTATGGTCTACATTAAAAAAAAAAATTTTTTTTTTAAAGAATCCCCTAAACCCACAGTGATCAAAAGGGTTAACCTGGGACATGGGTGGCCCTCAGACAGAATGCTGATTCTAAATGCTATTTGCTGTTGCTTAGTCACTAAGTCATGTCCGACTCTTCTGCGAACTGATGGACTGTAGTCCGCCAGGTTTCTCTGTCCGTGAGATTTCTCAGGCAAGGATATTGGAGTGGTTGCCATTTCCTCCTCCAGGAGATCTTTCTGACCCAGGGGTTGAATTTACTTCTCCTGTGGTTTCTGGATTGTAGATGGAGTCTTTACCGCTGAACCACCAGGGAAGCCCCGATTCTAAATGAGTCCTTCCCTGAATTCTTACAGGCAGGCGACAAACAGGCGGCAGTACAAGGCCATAGATTTCCATTTTGCATAGAGCCAGTCTGCTCAGTTAATGATCAAAAGTTATATAAACTTCACAATCATAATCCAAGAATAGCCTATTACTAGATTTTACTGAAAATTCTGACCTCACGTCCACACACACACACAAAATAGAGCCTCACGGCAGCACTGCCCAGGCCCTACGACACAGGCATGCATGCTGCTCTCTGAAATCCCACAGTTCCTGAGAAGGTGACTTTCACAACAGTGCCTCATCATTTTTGTTTTGGTTGGTTGGAGTTTCTAATGGCTATCAATCTTGCTCTTCAGTGATAAATTACTCTCGGTCCAGCGATATTATTATCCTAGCTTGATGTAATTTATTTGATTAACCCTGTAATGTGGAGTGATGCATTTTTGCATGAAGTTTATTTTTGCCCTATGATTTCCTAGTTGCTAAACTAAGACACATGTGTGTTCTGGTTCAAATATGACTCTCCCACACCCGTGTGCGAGAGCAAATGTAAGCCCCAAACTCGACTTGAATAGTATCACCTCCAGGTATTATGTGTCTTCTATGCGTTTGTTCTAAGTCATTGGCAACTTACTAACAAGATAAATGTAGTAACACTACTGGGTTAGTTTAGATTTACTTGACATGCTTCACAACTTTCAGTCATGCATACACGCTCATGTGATTTTCACATAGAGTACTCCTTCCATACTGCCAGCAATTATGTTACTGCAATGTGTTTCATTTTGCTTCTCTCTAAATTGATACAACCGGTGGAAAGTGGAGAGGGTAGGTCATGGAGACTTTCCCTGTTTAACTGGGCTTTCATCTTAAGAATGTTTGGGACTTATTGCCTTCAGATAGTCTAGAAGAAAACATTAAAAAAAAAAAAATCTTGTGCTTGATGAAGTTTACAATAAACCCAAAGGACTGGAAACACTACATGTAACAAATCTTCAGAGTATGGTCCTCTCTGTTTTCACCATTGCACCCCCTTGTAAGGTCTAGAGTGCCACTCTATGTCTTCAGCTTTTGGGGACTACTTCAGAAGCACAGTGAGAAAAGAAATCAGACTTTAAAGAGTACTTCTGTCTCAGGACAAAAGCAATGAATGTCCTTTTTCAAATTTTTCAAAAGTACCGTCAAATCCGAAGACAAAAGTATCAACAGCCCGAGGACTTCCCTGGCAGTCCAGTGGTTAAGACTGTGCATCCCCTGCAGAGGGTGTGGGTTTGATGCCTGGTTGGAGAACTGAGATCCTGCATGCTTTGTGGTGTGGCCAAAAAAAAAATATATATATATATATATATATATATATATATATATATATATATCAATGGCCCAGTTGTTTGATATACTGGAATATTTAATCTGTCTTCATTTTAAGCAAATATAGGTATAAATGTAGATTCTTATTACAAACTTAGAATCATTCTGTATAGTTTTCCTGAGCAGTGTATCAAGAACATTTTCCAGGTTTTTCATTTTTTTTCTCTTTTCCTAAAACACCATTTTAATCATTCTAAAATAAACATATTTATTTTAGAAAAAAAATATATATAAAAATATACTGCCATTTACTTAAACAGTTCCCCAGGTCCAGGATCGTGTGGTTTTAAAAACAATGTCGTGCTATCGTTGCAGCTAAATCTTTGCCCTTATCCAGATTTTCTTCATGATTAATTTCTACAACCTGGGATCACTGAGTTAAAAGTCATGAATATTCACTAACTTTTGAAACCTGTAGTTAAATGCCTTCAGAAAAGGAACCAGTCCTTTTCTGTACTTTAGAGAGAAATATGGGATGTCGAGTGGCAGAAAGCCCAGTTTCCGGGCTCCCTTGGAAAGTTTGTCCTATGGCTGGGCCGCGGGAGAACTTGCCAGCCTGCTTTGTGAAGGCGACTCTAAATAGTCGTACCATGACCTTGAACTATGGAAGGACTGCCTTTGCTGCAGACCCATTGTTGGGAATCTAGAAGGCAGTGGGAAGGGTCCCCGGTCTGGAGACAGGATGTCTGGGTTCAGGTTCTGAGCCACACATTAAACAGGTGACAAAATGGAGCAAATAATCTAATATCCTTTACCTGTAAAATGAAGGATTTGTTCTAATTGATCTCTGTAATGTCTTATAACTCAAAAAGTACAAAATTCGGTCTTTTGCTTTAGACAAATCATCGATCTCTTCACTAGCACATGGAAACTGTGAACTGTGGACTTGGTCTCTGGGAAGTTCCAAGTCGGGGTCCCCTAAGAGTGTTGACCGTAAGAGGGGGTACACAGTGAATTTCAGGGGGATAAAAGATGTTTCATGTTTCATCACATGAATTTTATCACCTCCAATTGGTGATACTGAGAAATAACCGGATTTTGGAGCCTTATTAAAAAACAGCTGTGTAATCTGTATGGAATTCCTCTATTATGGGACACTGCTTATAAACACTTTATGCTACAGGATAATGACCTGAAGCACAGGTGGGAAGAGAAATCCTGTTCAGGCCAGTGAGTTGTCCCAAGAGGGCAGCCAACTTACTCACCCTAAACAGAGGCACCACATTCTTCAGTTTTTCAACTGGAAAACAGCCCAGAAATAGTACAGCGTCTTAGCCAGACTGGCGTGGAAGTCAGAAGGAGGTGAATGTGAATTGAGATCAACTTTTTATTCTTTGCTATCTGTGCTAACTTATTATTCTCACCAAATACGTAAGCTCTAAGGACAAAGATGCAACCTGCCAAGAGGTGGAGATGCAGGTTGACTTGTCATCATCACTTGGCTTATTCTGGACTTCAGCTTCCCAAACTAAGAAGAAGGGAAAACTGTTTAATCATCTTTAATCATGAGAACTATCATTTGTTGTGAGCTTACTACATCCTAGAGCCTGGACTAATTACTTTCCAACATTAGCTGATACAGTGAAAACAACTCTATGTGCAAAGCCCAACTGCCCTAATTTTAAAGACAAGGCAACTGGGCAGAAGTATGCTAAATAATTTTACCAAAGTCCTACATATAGGGAACGGTGGACTTTGGATCCGGATGCAGGTCTGACTTCAAAGTCAATAATCAGTTTACAGTGGTTTTAAATAGAGAAGAAAAGGGACTTATAAGAGAGGAAAGTGCTACTAATTTCAAGGCAAAAGATATTGGAGTCTATAAATGAAACAGAATATTTTCTAATCAGTTCTGTAATACTTATTATTCTGGTTTATCTGCATGAGTCTTATTGTGCTTCAGCCAGACATTAAATTTATTTTATATTGAATAAAAATTTTCCCATTAAATATGAAAATAATTTTCATGTCAGTATATAATATTAAAAACATTTAACCCTTAAGGGAACGTGTGATCCCTTAGGTCAATATTTCTCAAAATGTTCAAGCTCTATGTACAGTTAGGAATAAATTTTATATTGTGCTTTAGTACGTATCCCCACCCATAGATTTACAAAGCAAAATTTCATGAATAGGTATGTCTTCTTACTACACAAAATACACCTTGTTTTCTATTTTATTTTATTTTTTACTGCTATTTGTGATGTAATAAACCCATTCATGATCTACCAGTGGGACCTGTACTTTGACATACCTCCCTACACACTAAACATTCAATTAATAGTGAACATTTGCTCAAGGCTGAGTGGCTGATTCTTTCATTATCTCCTCTGCCCTCCATTCCCTCCTTTTCTGATGCTCACCCTCCAAGAGAATAATCCAACGCTTCATATCAAATATTTTAATTTCTCAAGACTCTGCTTCGCTTTCTACTCCAAGGGAAGTCTGCCCTCTAATGATACAAAAGCACTATTGATCTCAAAGACTCATCTAGCAAGTGAACAAAAAAAAGGAAATTCTGAATGTAAGATGGTTGGGAAGGACCTTAGTGTTCACTTAGTTCACTTCTTGTTTGGAACTAAGAGAAACTAGGAGGCCCAGAGGCATCTGCCCCATAGACTCAGGTGCAGCGGCTGCAGGTGAGAAAAGGATGCCATCTACATCCCAGTGTGGATGAGGAGGATGTTCTCTGGACCCCAGAGCTGTCTGAGAGCCAGGTGCATCAAACGAGGAGAAGTAAGGACAGTTACACACCAAGGTCCATGCCTGATGGAAACCAAAATCTAATGCATACTTTAAGAAAGATCTCTTAATTTGGACTTATGGGAGCAAAACAGGAGGATGCATTTCAATTTAATACTGAATCTTTTGATCAAAACTTTTAATATGTCTGATAATTCTCCTAAGGGACTCCAACAAATAGTTTGCTTTGTTGCTGTGGAAACAATAGCAAGAGAAGACTTCCTCTTCCCTTCACTGAGGCAGGGCCCCAGCGGAGGCAGCATGGAAGTAGGGGCCTAATTTTCCTCATCTTTCTACTTGCATTGTGTGCTGTGCTTAGTGGCTCAGTTGGGTCTGATTCTTTGTGACCCTGTGCACTGTAGCCTGCCAGGCTCCTCTGTCCGTGGGATTTTCCAGGCAAGAATCCTGGAGTGTGTTGCCGCTTCCTCCTCCGGGAATCTTCCTGAAACAGAGATTGAACCTGCATCTCCTGTTTCTCCTGCACTGCAGGTGGGTTCTTTATCCACTGAACCATCGAGGGAATGTGTTGCTAAAGTACACCATCCCTGTTCTTTTTGCTGGCTTCAGTCAGTCAGTTCAGTCTCCCAGTCATGTCTGACTCTTTATGACCCCATGGACTGCATGCAGCACCCCAGGCCTCCCTGTCCATCACCAACTCCTGCAGCTTGCTCAAACTAATGTCCATCAGGTCAGTGATGCCATCCAACCATCTCATCCTCTGTCATCCCTTGCTCCTTCTGCCCTCAATCTTTCCCAGCATCAGGGTCTTTTCCAATGAGTCAGATCTTAGCATCAAGTGGTCAATGTATTGGAGTTTCAGCTTCAGCATCAGTCAGATTATATTTTTTTAACTTGTCTGTAGTTCTTAAACAACTATATCACCTTGTTCGATGAACACAACCAGGTCCATCTTATTAATCACTATATTCCCAGTGCTCAAGCAAGTTTTTCTGGGAATGAATGAATGAATATTTAAGCAGGCCAATACTGTGCCATATGTATTTGGAAATGGTAGTGGTGGCTTAGCCTCTGAGTCGTGTCTGCCTCTTGTGACACCATGAACTGTAGCCCGTCAGGCTCCTCTGTCCATGGGATTTCCCAGGCAAGAATACTGGAGTGGGTTGCCATTTCCTACTCCAGGGGATCTTCCTGACCCAGGGATTGAACTCTTATCTCCTTCTTGGCAGGCAGATTCTTTACCTCTGAACCATCAGGGAAGTCCTGTATTTGGAAATAGCCACCTGCTTATTTCCTACTTGTCCTTCACAATCCAACTTAAATATCATCTTTTCTATAAAAAGATCCTCAACTTGCTCAGAAAGAATCAGAAATTGCTCTTCTGGACTGCTTTTCCACTTTGTATTAATATAAGAAATGCTTATAGCCACTAGATTATTCAGGCATCTTTGTTCTACCATTTAACATCAAGAAGAATAGAATAAAAGTATAATTTGACCTGACAATAAAGAAATGCTGCAATAATACAAGTTGAGTGCAGAAAGGCAGAAGAAATGGCTTGGGGCTGTCACAAGCAAAAAAAAAAAAGAAAAAACCCAATAAAACAAGAAAATACAGTGTGTAAAGACTTAAAAAAAAAGAATAATTGTTAAATATAAGCCATGCTAAGTCTGAATGCAGAATTCAGAAGTCACCCTATAAATCTAGAAAGCTAGCAATTCAGATCCAGCCCCAGTTTCTAGACTCTTCAATCTGTTTTTCTCCAGAGTCACTGGGTTGCATGGTGTCTGAGAACGACTCTGAAGAGAATCTCTTTCACGTTTGTGTCTATGTATGTGTGTGTGTGTACAGCGGGCAGTACCGTTTAGGTGGGACAGCCAGGAACTATCCCCTCAAAAACATTTTCAAAAAAATCATAAAAACTCTCCTGGGATCCACTCAGCTGTTCTTATTTGTGATTGGAACAATGGACCTTCTCAAAACAGATTTTATCAGCTGCCCTTCTCACAGCAGGTATGGGGACATGTCTAAATTATTTGAGGGGAAGCGGGAGCTACCCAGTCCAATCCCGGTAGGGCTGGCTAAACCGAGAAATGGTTCATTGTGAGCAGCTACAGTAAAGCTCACCTCCCTCAGCCCTGGCAGAGCAAGGACTTGCCCAGCCCCCTGCCAGACAGCGTCTTAGAAAGGCGAAAGGAATTCGGTATTATCAATGTGCTGGTTTATCAGATATGAATTCATTTGTTTTTCTCAAAATGACTTATCAGCCTGCACAGAGCTGGCTGACCTACGTGTGAATTGTGCTCCAGCCTCGGGCTTCTGAGTTCCTCAGAGCCCAAGAATGTTTTATCTCTTGGTTTGGTTCCCCTGTTTGTTTGTGTTTTTTTTTTTTAAAAAAACTTCTTACCTATTGAGGTGCATTTCTGGGTCAGGATTCCTGTAAAGACACTAGGAAATTAGGGCTGCTGCAGGAAATGCCCAGCGTAGGCGGGCCGGGGGCCAGGGTGTCGGGTAGCAAGTCAGCTCTCGTGGGAAAAGAGCAGACAGTAGGGAGTAAGATGGATTGCCTGGAGTTGGCTCCTGGGCTGAGCCTCGGGGTCCTTTCTGGGACCAATAGCCCTCTCCACCTCTCTGTGCACAATGGAAAATGTCTAACAGAAAAGACAGCAGCCTGTATGCTAAAGTAACACGCCAGGGGAGAAAGGGAGCTTCCTTCAGCCTAATCCCATTACCTGCCTTCACCTCACCTCTGGGGGCCCTGCATGACCCAGAGCAGTCTGACCAGGGCTTGTCCCTTCCAGACTCTTCGACGTCTGTCATCAGTTCACCTTGTTCTGTGTTTCCAAGACACACTCTCACCTTACACCTTTCTGGGCCCCAAGGTCAATCTGTAGAAGTCGTCACCATGACCTGCACACAGAGGTGTGAGGGGAGGCTTCATTCAGAAAAGCCTGACTTGTTTCCAACCCCTTGGACAAGGGCTTCCCAGGTGGCGCCAGTGGTAAAGAACCCACCTGCCATGCAGGAGACGTAAGCGATGCAGGTTCAATCCCTGAGTCGGGAAGGTCCCCTGGAGGAGGAAATGGCAACCCACTCCAGTATTCTTGCAGGGAGAATCCCATGGACAGAGAGGAGCCTGGCGGGTCACAAAGAGTCAGGCACAACTGAAGCCACTTAGCATGTGAGCACAATTTAAAGCTCCAGAAATCTCTCTAAAGGTGAAATAAATGATACGGGCTGCCAATGTAGATTGCTTACTAGAAACATTTAGCGGTCAGAGGGGAAATAGAAGTGCTTCATTTTTGTGGTTCTTGCTTTAGTCTACATCGTTGTAATGCTACATTCCTTTTTGTATTTCCAAGACTTACATTTACACAAACATGACACATCTCCTGTGAGGGAGACCTGAGATTGAACCTGAGAGGAGATTGTCAGAGATGTTTGTTGCCCACAGAAATTCTTTCTTTCCAGCGTGGCCCCTGTGGTTTGCAGCAACAATGTTGGTGAGGGTCATAGAATTACAGGGACGCCTCTGAGGCCAAGGCTAGACGCGCACTATCTAAGCAAGTTTATTCAGCCTTTCTTATGAAAACTTCCCAAGGAAGTGACTCCACAGACCTCCATAATGAGGTCTTACTGGAGTGTGGGGTCTGAGAATGGGAGTGAGGTGAGAATTCAGAGCCAAGGTTAGGACTAGCGAGTGGGACACCTGGGTAGGAGGGTCCTCCTGGTTTAATGCCAGCAGGAGCCAGGTGTGGGAACTCAGGTGGTCAAGGTCAAAGGCCTACAGCAGTTTCGAGAGGTCAGAACAGGAAAGGAAGGCAGGGATCCGAGGTGATCAGTCACAGATCATTGGGAGGACAGGGAGCTGAGGTTCAGGCAGGGGAAATGCTGAAAAGCTAAGAAGAAAGTCAGGTAAGACCACCTGCCGGTGGATAATGCCGATATAACTGATGCTTAGACAAGGTCAAGCACAAACAGGGGTGGCCTGTATGGGCCTGGGGGTGGGGTTCTGGTTAGCATGTTCAGGGGAGCTATTTCCCTGGAACTACCTGGTGAGGACGAGGACCCTAACTTTAGGCATCCTTACAAGCACCAAATCTCTCCAGAAATACAAAAACCACCTCACCTCCTTCAGCCTCTGTTTCCATTTCTCTAAACTACTGAAGTAATTAACACCAAATCCCATCCTGATTAGATTTTTCTAGAATGGCTGCTATCCAAGTTCACGACACCCTCTTACTCCATGAAGCTATGAGACTGAAAAACTTAACAGGGAAGATACCAAATTCTCTTAGCTGCAGCCAAGCTCCTCACCCCCACCTTAAAATTCTGAATCAATTTGTTTTCTTGAAGTTCATTTTTAAAACAAGCTACATTTCTAGGAAGGGCAAGGTGCTTCCTCTGCAAACCCAGCCAAACTTAAGTAGTCTCTGCTGACTTGGAGGTTGAAAATCCATCGTTGTAGATTTAGGAAAAAGCATGGGCCTTTTAAACCATATTTTTAAAATATATTTTAACATTGTGATAATTCTCTACACAGCCCAAAATTAAATTTGCCATTGGTTTTTGCTACTCCCTAAAAAGGGGTAAAAATGAAGAATAAAATTCTGCATGTGGCTTGCAGCCACTAAAATATAAAGAAATTTCAGTTATTTTGTATATGTTTTGATTGAAGGAAAGATACGTGTTGTGTTAAGCAATTCAATGACTTTTTCCTGTGAGTTTTTAAAGTCCTTGAAAATAATTTAGAGGCTTTCTACATGACTCAGGATAGATCTGAAGACCTTGGAAAACACTGGTAATTAGTGCTGCCGGAGGCTGTCCAGGGGCCAGTGTGTCGGGCAGGATTTCTGGTCTCATAGGAAGACACTGGACAATTAGAAGTGAGATGAATTGCCTGAAGATGGCTCCCGAGGCTGAGTGTCTGGGGCCCTTCCTCCTGAAGGCATTGTCTCGTTTTTTGGCTCTCTCTGGGCACCAGCTTGAAGACAGAGCCTGGGCCAGCTGTCTTGCGAGCTAAGCCAACATAGAATCAATCACTGTATCCTAATTCTCACGTTCATTGCAGCATTCGTCACTCTTACGGCACTTCTTTCTACGTCTGTCCTTAACTCGTGTCTCTCACATCACTCCGTGATTCTGGAAGTATCTGGTGAGTGGGTTAGTTCTATTACTGTAGAGTTCAATGTTGTCTACAGGATAAAACTGAAACCGATTCCTTTGGCATTCTAGGCCTCCTTCCTCTGCTAAACTAATCTCACTGTGTGTGTACCACACAAACTAATTGCTATACCCAGAACACATCCAATATCTCTCCATACCTGGGTCTTTACTCCTATCTCTACCCAGCTAGGGAGACCCTAACATCTTCTCCAGTTACTGAAATCCCACTCATTTCTCAATACATAGATCAAATCCAACTTCCACCAGGAAATCTATTCAGAAGTTCATGAGAACTTATCATCTATGTCCCACCTGCTGGGCATTTATTATCCCATGTTAATATTTCGACTAAATTGTATATTGTTTCCTCACCTACTTATTAAGGTTCTTAGGGACAGAGACTAGGTCTAAATTTTTAAATCAACCTTTCATTTATCAGTTGAGCTATTCACCTATCTAAGAAGCTTTTACTGAGCATCTAATATGGGCAAGTAGCACGTTGTAAGGAAAGAAAGATGCATTAGATACAGCCCTTAATTTCAAGGATCTTCAAATGAATAAGAGAGCTCTTTCCATATAACAAAGTTTAAAACCTAACAAAGATTATTGATTGATGACCATTAAAAGAAGTCATATTTCATGATTAACAAAGAATGTAGAAGTATCTTGCATCAGAATCATAGAGACAAGATCCCATTTTTGAAATTTAATACATGCATGACATCATAAAAGATTAATTTTGGCCAATCCAACAAGACTATCAAAAGAGACTGTGTATCCCATAACTAGTGTCTCTACCTGGGAAAAGTCAGAAATAAGTGAGGCCTGTTAGCAGGGCCTTGAGAACTTGACATACTTGTTCTATAAGAGCTGCTGAAAGATGAGGTGCTTGGGAGGAACCTCTTTAGGGCAGAAGGAAAGCAACTGCTTGGCTCCTGTTCGCAGTATCTCAGTTGTGTCCTGGAAATGTGTGACCTCAGGAATGTCCTGTGAGATGATAACTGGGGCATGACCTCTGTCCTGAAGGCCTTCCTTGCTGATAAAACAGTGGTAAGAACAGAGCAGAGGAAATAACTTAGAGGCACCATCGGCCCCATGGGTTCTGATTTCCTCCATTACCTTGAGGCCAGAATTAGCTTGATTCCTAAGAGAAGAGAATATCTGTGCTGTCAGTTCCCTTAAAAATGAACATTTTCTGTGAAGATTGGTAATAGCTCTGATTGTATTTCTGCAGATGGTCTTTACTTCTGATAAAACCCTGCTTTTTGATCATTCCCCCAGTCCTCTCCCCTTCCAAAAGACAGATTATTCCATAGGAATGAAATTGTTCCCAATGCTCATGGCTTACTGAAGTCAATGTTATCCTAACACCACATCTCTTCTCTGCTGCTTTCCCTAACATGTCTTTTTCCCTCAGTGGGTTCACCCAGTCACATTGCTTCCTAGATTGTCCCACGGCATCTCTAAAATTTAATTTTTCCAAAAATCTGGTGTCCTGATGATGCTTCAGGTATTTTCCTTCTAGTTCCTTTACTTGGGCAATAGAAAATCAATAAAATCATTCCTTTGAATTCCAATTCTGCATCCATGAACTTACCTTCAGTAAGGACTCTGAGTAGAAAATGCTTAGAGACGATCTGAGCATTTTTTAAACAAATATTCTAAGTAACAAATATATTGAAAGAGAATTCTTCTAAATATATTTCTTGGAATTTTAAAAATACATAGGTCTCCCAAGTTAAATATTGTATTTGCTGAAAGCCCAAATTATTTCTGGTGAAATCCTTTGTTCTCATCTCAAATATGATGCATCAAAACAATAGTATTGATCCCTTCCAAGGAGTCCTAGTCCTTGAATGAACCAAAACTCCCTTTCCATATATTATAAAACTATAAGAGTTACATTGTATTATAGTTAAATAATCCCCTGGAGGAGGGCATGGCAACACACTCCAGTATTCTTGCCTGGAGAATCCCATGGACAGAGGAGCCTGGCGGGCTACAGTCCATAGGGTCACAAAGAGTCTGACATGGCTGAAGCTACTTAGGGCACACGCACAGTTAAATGATAGTTAAAATTCATTGAACTAACTTTAAAGGCAACAAACTATATATCAGTTCAGTTTAGTTCAGTTCAGTCTCTCAGTTGTGTCCAACTCTTTGTGACCCCATGAATTGCAGCACGCCAGGCCTCCCTGTCCATCACCATCTCCTGGAGTTCACTCAGACTCACGTCCATCAAGTCCTTGATGCCATCCAGCCATCTCATCCTCTGTCGTCCCCTTCTCCTCCTGCCCTCAACCCCTCCCAGCATCAAAGTCTTTTCCAATGAGTCAACTCTTCGCATCAGGTGGCCAAAGTACTGTAGCTTCAGCTTTAGCATCATTCCTTCCAAAGAAATCCCAGGGCTGATCTCCTTCAGAATGGACTGGTTGGATCTCCTTGCAGTCCGAGGGACTCTCAAGAGTCTTCTCCAACACCACAGTTCAAAAGCAGCAATTCTGTGGCGCTCAGCCTTCTTTACAGCCCAACTCTCACATCCATACATGACCACAGGAAAATATATATAAACATATATATATATATGTATATGTATTTATTTATTCAACAAACATTTATCAAGACTCAATATGTGCCAGACAGTGTCTAGGCCTTTGAGATAAATTAAAAGTTCTGCCCTAATGGAGTTTACTTTGCCCTAGAGGAGGATAGACATAAAACAGATAAATAAGATAGTATATTGGATGGTGATAAGTGTCTAGGAGATATATAAAGCAAGAGAAAAGGATGGGAGCAAATCTGGTTGGTCGATGAAGGACTCACTAAGAACGTGATAACTGAGAAAAGACCCAACGAGGTCAACGCATTAATGATGTGAAAATCCTGAAGCAATGAAAACCTGAGGGAGGAGCTGCCTGCCGTGAGTGGAGAGCAAGGGGCCAGGGAGGGCACAGCAGAGTCCGTGAAGGTGAGGAGAACTGTGGTTGATGAGGTGAGAAGGGAGAGTGGTGGGATGTAATCGGCACGGCTTTGGTGGCCTTTGGGGTGTCCAGCTGGGAAGGCAGCGGAGAGTGTGGAGTAGAGGTCTCATGTGCTTGGCCCTGGTTGTTGTTCAGTCTCCCAGTTGTGTCCGACTCTTCGTGTCCGACTCTTCGCTTCATGGTGTTGCAAGGTTGAGATGAAGTTGGCCTGACTGGCATTTCCCACTTAGAGAGGAAAAATAAAATGGAGATGCCACTGAAATTAGAAGACATTCTAAAGAGAAAATCACGGGAAAGAAGACAAAGAAAATTCCTTTTTACTCATTGTACCACAATTTTTAAGTGTTCCTAATATAAGTTTCTGTGAGAGCATCCTGCTATTTCTTCTTCATCTCAAAGACCCCACTTCTAGCATCTATTTTGGCCATTTATTCCTATCTATACAAAAAGTACTAAACAAATCCATCTACATCTGCACAGTTCATTATTTTAAAATTATACATTTATATCTGCATCATTATGACTATAAAGTATAAATTTTAAAGGAGTAAAATTAAAATAAAATATGTTCTTAAAGTAATTTTTATTTCTCATTGGTACTACTTTGTTATATTTTGTTCTCTATTTATTAAGAGTACCAAATAATTTTTTGTTGTTGTTTAGTCACTAAATCTCGTCTGACTCTTTTGTGACCCCATGGGCTGTAGGCCTCCAGGTTCCTCTGTTCCCCAGCAAGACTACTGGATTGTGTTGCCATTTCCTTCACTGGGGTGGAGGGGCGGGTAGTCTTCTTGACCCAGGGATCCGACCTGGATCTCCTGCATTGGCAGGTAGATTCTTTACCGCTGAGCCACCAGGGAAGCCCCTACCAAATAATTTTTAGCTTCCACTTAAAATATTAATAATGTTTGAATTTTTAAAAAAACATCTCTCTAATTGCAATGGTTGATACAAACTGAGGTTGAGGGCTGAAGCCAGAAGCAGAGCTGGCCTAGAATGCAGGCCAGTCCTTAACATCCAGGCCTGGCTCCCAGTGGGGTGAGAGGAATGGTGACTGAGGTTGGCGGGGCCGGGTGAGGGGGGTGCTGTTTAGGCAGTGTGAGGCGAGACACTCCAATTACCTTTCAGACTGCTCTGTGTGAGAATGAACTTGACTAGAGAACTGAAAGAGACCATTAAAAAAAGACAAAAACTGGGAACTACAGTGCCAACTGCTGAGAGAACAAGGAGAAACTAAGAACTCAAAACAGCTTGGTGTCCCAGGAACAAACTATGAGGGTGTTACCCGCCCAGTTCAGTGAGCTGAACAGAAAATGAACAGAGAAGCAGAGAGGGTCATGGCGACATGGCTGAGAGAAAATGCCAGGAGTGAGGGAGCCCTGAGGGAAGATGAAGACCAGAGAGCAACAGGAAGGGGCGGGGGGTTGGGGGGAGGGGGGAAGGCGGCCATCTTTAAAGGCAGCCGGACACGGAAACCCCTCCGAGGAAAGTTCTCTAAGGAACCTGGGCTTCCGGTGACCTGCTAGTGGGCACGAAACTGTAGATTTCCGTTCTGTGGCTGCTATTTATCAGCCTGAGGCTGTTGTGATATAGGAAACTTCTTCAATAAGGGTTTTCTGTGAGAAAAGTTACTCTGGCTTTTCTGAAGAAGTAGTAGAGAAACTTAATGAGTATGTAAACTTCTCTCACTTCCCTTCTTAATTTAAATGTAGGATGGAAGCAGATACCAGCTTTAGTCTAGCCTAGATTTTGGAACTCTGGAGACAGTCTAGCATAGGGGTTAGAAGCATGCATGTATCTTGGGGCCAACAGACCCAAGTTCAAACTATTCACCAGACCTGAGATTGAGGCCAGGGTGATCTCTCTAATCTTCAGTTTTCTCAACAGCAGAATGGAAATTGTAACGGCATACAACTCTTAAAATAATTGGAAACTATAAATGATAAAATACCCTCAGTAAACCTAGGGTATTAACCATGTGGAGCATACAAAACACCAGTAAATTGAAAGGAGGCAGCCCAGATAAGGAATAAATGTACAAATATGGCAAAACAGACTTTAAACAGTGCCAAGTAAGGACAGCCCCAGAAAGTTCACGACACAGACTAAGCTAGGAACCTGGGAAGTCTATGCTGCTGGTTCTCTATACACAACCAAAGATCTACTGTACTCATTAAACATCATCCATCTTAATTGTCTTCAGGGCAGACTCCTAAAATGCTCTTCCTCTTTTCAACACTTCAACTAAAGCAGTCACAAATAGGCTCTAGTATAAGGAGGGGGCATAGAGCACAAAATATGTTTGGAGAAGAACAGAATTCGCCCACTGCCCAGCCCATGAACTAGTACACTCTGAGTGTGCCCACAGGTTTGTGCATATCTGTGTTCTTAAGTACATAACCTGTGTGTGTGTGTGTGTGTGTGTATTGGTGGGAGGTAATGAAGATCATGGCTTCTGGCCCCATCCCTTCATGGGAAATAGATGGGGAAACAGTGGAAACAGTGTCAGACTTTATTTTCTTGGGCTCCAAAATCACTGCAGATGGTGATTGTAGCCATGAAATTAAAAGACGCTTACTCCTTGGAAGAAAAGTTATGAGCATCCTAGATAGCATATTCAAAAGCAGAGACGTTACTTTGCCAACTAAGGTCCGACTAGCCAAGGCTATGGTTTTTCCAGTAGGCATGTATGGATGTGAGAGTTGGACTGTGAAGAAGGCTGAGCACCAAAGAATTGATGCTTTTGAACTGTGGTGTTGGAGAAGACTCATGAGAGTCCCTTGGACTGCAAGGAGATCCAACCAGTCCATTCTGAAGGAGATCAGCCCTGGGATTTCTTTGGAAGGAATGATGCTAAAGCTGAAGCTACAGTACTTTGGCCACCTGATGCGAAGAGTTGACTCATTGGAAAAGACTTTGATGTTGGGAGGGATTGAGGGCAGGAGGAGAAGGGGACGACAGAGGATGAGATGGCTGGATGGCATCACTGACTCGATGGATGCGAGTCTGAGTGAACTCCAGGAGTTGGTGATGGACAGGGAGGCCTGGCGTGCTGTGATTCATGGGGTCGCAAAGAGTCAGACATGACTGAGCAACTGAACTGAACTGAACTGAAGCATATTTCAGAGAGCATCTTTAATAGTATTGTTTTATAACCTGGAATAATCCAGGTAAACTTAATCCCTGGTGAAGTTAAAATAGGATTTTATAATCTTCACAGGACCACCTTAGACTCCCTCTGATAGGTTAAAAATTAGTAATTAGGGGGGTGGTCCAATGGTTAAGAATCTGCCTGCCAATGCAGGAGACATCTGCCAATGGAGGTTAGGTGCCCAGCCTGGGAAGACTCCACATGCTGCCCATGGGCCACAACTACCAAAGCCCATGCGCCTAGAACCTGCGCTCCACAATGAGAAGCCCACGCCCTGCAACTGGAGAGCAACCCCACTTGCTGCAACTAGAGAAATCCTGCAAGCAGCAGTGGGGACCCAGGTAGCCATAAATAAACAAATTAATAAACAATAAATTTAAATGATGGATCTTAAAAAAAAATAACAATAGCTGTAAACTTTCAGGGAATGGATGAAATACCAGCAAGTAGATGAAGTCCCTATAATTTATGAATTCAAGACAGAAATCTGAGCTATTAATAGTTTCCATTAGAGTTCAATTTTCCACGGTTCTTTAAACTTTGAAGAATTTACATGCTGGTTTCTCAGTATTTCATTTCACTGTTATTACCATCAATTTACATTTGTGTTTTGTTGTAAGTATGTTTATTTTCTGAGCCCCTACTTAGAGTGAAAATGGTGTTAATAATTTCCCAAAGACTTGTCCTCTCATGGAGCGGTGTGTGTGTGTGTGTGTGTGTGTGTGTGTGTGTGTGTGTGTGTGTGTGAAAGAAAGATGAGGTGCTGGCTGTTTTTTCAAGACTCCAGTCTAACTCAGTATGCATAGGTTATAATGAATATACAAAGCTGTATGCACTTTGTTAAAATAAATTTGAAGGGGATCAATGGAAAAACATTCCTAGTTTTATCAGAGTCTTAAAAATACATATTAGTTTCCATTGTACAGGGACCCCATGCTTCTTACTATCTGCTTTTCTTGTGAATGCTCAAACCTGATAAAAATTAGAAGCTTGTGATTCTCAAGGGTTCCCCCAGGACAAATGGACAGGTCTTGAAAGAAACCAAGAGAGGATTTTTTATAAAAGTCAGAGCACACGTAAAATATAAAAATAGGCTTTTTGGAGAACTAGACGTGTAGAGAATAATTATTCTGCCCAATGGTAGAGACAGAGACCAAGACAAGACTTAAACATGTCACTGTGCTTGGTCCAATACTACAGATCACAAATATCTGCTTCTTGCCGAAAACATGAGATGAACCCCTCACATGTTGCTACAGTTTACAATAGCTCCCTTCTTATTTATCATTTCTGAAAAAGGATTATGTTGACCAAAGTGAGAAGTAGGCAGTGCCACAAAAGTTAAAGAGAGGATTAAGATGATTTGAAACTTAGATGCCTATAATTTTTATATTCTATACAAATTTGAACAAAAATAAGAGTCACCACACTTGGAGCTCCACAAAAAACTGGTGCTGAGGATGAAGACGCAAGCAGCGTTGCGTTGTTTCCAGTTCCAGCATATAAACACCTGCAACACTATTGTCTCTACTGACAGTGGACACCATGAAAATTCTGACCTCAGCATCCAAGCCCCCAGGAGAAGGCATGGTTGAATAAAGGCTTTTTTGTGAAAATACAGGAATTTCCTAATTATGTTGGTCATTTTATCTCAACACCTGGGAAATGACCCTAACCTAAACAAACTGGTAAAAGGAGGCAGCAAGAAACTGCTGTTAGCAGGACAGTGACGCTCATTACCAGGAAGATGACAAAATTCAGACCTGGATTTTGGCCGGTGAATTTGGACATGCCCACAAGGAAAAGTAGGGCTTCCCTTGTGGCTCAGCTGGTAAAGAATCTGCCTGCAATGCAGGAGACCTGGGTTCGATCCCCTGGAGAAGGCACAGGCTACCCACTCCAGTATCCTGGCTTGGAGAATGGACTGTATAGTCCACGGGGTCTCAAAGAGTCAGACACGGCTGAGCGACTTTCACTTTTCACAAGGAAACGGGGGAGGGAAAGGGAGAGAGACATTACCATTGGAGGTCTGGCTCCCGGAATGATTCAGGTGTCCCATCCCCAGGTCAGACCAGCCTGGCGAACCACACGAAGAGAAGGATGCCCCAGTTGTGGACAAAACTCCATCAGCTGGATGGCATGAAGCTACAGCCACTGCTGTGGCCAGCTCAGCACTTCCCCAGGAAAGGTTCTGGACGTGCGGCGATGCTGAGAGCAGCAGAGCCAGGGTACATTGGTCTTCCTCCAGCTGCTTTGTTCAGACAGACTGGGGAAGCTTTCCAGATGTGCGGAAAGCTGGTTATGCTTCACACAGAGAACTCTTTATGTCTTCCTAACACATTCATGAAGACCCCCTCGGAGAGAGGAGGAAGGCCCGGATCCTTCAACACTCTTATAAGACATGTATCCATATCTTATACGGACACTGTGTGTCTGTATCTTGTAAGCAACCCCAACGGCCTCCTTTGATGTCTGTCTGGCATGACGACAAGTTTAAGAGAGACAGAAAGCTCTCCAAATATTGGATCTGAAAGGACACTTGTCCCGAAAGACAAGGGAAGGATGTAGACCAAGGTGTCGGCCCACCTCCTTCACAGGGTCCTTTCCTAGAGGCACACGGGAAATGGTGGTGGACAAAATGCCCAGGAGCTTTAGGTGGAGGAGGAAGGGGGAATCCCTGAAAGAGAAGGAAGCTGGCTGGTGTGGAAAGAAGACAAGGATGACATCGGGTTTGCATTTTGGAACCTCTCCCTCAGCAAGCAGAAGTGTGTACAGCCTTTTGCAGAATTTGCATGAAAAAATGGCAACTGAACATGTGAAGACAGAAACCACCCATCTCAGCCCCACAATACCATCTCTATTTGGCAAGGGTCTGCATCAGGGTGCCTGCCCAGCTATGCTCAAGGCTCACAACCTGCTTTGCAAATCAGTGACTTTCCCAGCGTTTTGTCAGCCAAGTGGAGTTCTCTTTCCTAGGCAACAAATCACCTCCAAACTTGTGCTAACCTTAAAGAGCTTACAGTTTACTTAAGAGTACAAACATGCACACAAATCCGGCAGACTATCACAGGTGCTATGACAGAGAACCATGGCTCTTTAACCCAGATTCTAATGTGAACTCCAGACTTCGATATTCAGCCTTCTACGTGAGATCGTCACTGAGACACTGAGTGTGCAGCTCAAGTTTACTACGCTCCTCATTCCCTCCCAGAGCTGCTCCTTCTGCTGGATTCCACATGGCAGGAAATAGCAACCCCAACCTCCCTAGTCGCTCAACCTAAAACTTTGAAATCATTTTTAATTTGCTCTCTCTCTCACCCTTTCCACCTCCCTCACAGCTATTCCTTTAATAGATCTGTGGACTCTATTTTCAGAATGCATCCTAAATTCCAGCACTTCTCAGCACGCCCATTGCTGGAACCCAGGTAGACATCACCATGATCTTTTCCTGCTTCCTACCACACCCTGTATTTGGCGTCTTTGTTTCTACCCTAGCTCTCAGCACAGATCCACGGCGATCCTCTTAAAACATGTCAGATCATGGTAGTGTTACACTTGAAACCCCGACAGTCTCACCATCAGATCCAGTTTTTCATAAACCATCTCCATACAATGGAGATAGAATGCTAACATTCAGTGGATTAGGTAATACTTGGTTCATTAAAAGATCCGCATAACCGTTTCATCTCCCGTGATCAGGCATAAACTGGAATTGCTTTTTAAATGGAGATTTGTTGGCAGGAAAGGGCACACGCATGTTCAGTCCCTTCAGTCGTGTCCGACTGTGTGTGACCCCATGAACTGTAGCCCACCAGGCTCCTCTGTCCATGGGATTCTCCAGGTGAGAATATTGGAGTGGGTTGCCATTTCCTCCTCCACAGGATTTGAAGTGAGGGAAAATCTCCAATGTACGTAAGGGAAAAAATTTACAAAATGTAACCTTGGGGCTTCCCTGGTGGTCCAGTGGTTAAGAATCTGCCTTGTAATGTAAGGGACACCTATTTGATCCCTGGTCATGGAAAATCCCCGGAGAAGGCAAAGGCACCCCACTCTAGTACTCTTGTCTGGAAAATCCCATGGATGGAGGAGCCTAGTGGGCTACAGTCCATGGGGTCGCTAAGAGTCGGACATGACTGAGCGACTTCACTTTCACTTTTCACTTTCATGCATTGGAGAAGGAAATGGCAACCCACTCCAGTGTTCTTGCCTGGAGAATTCCAGGGACGGGGGAGCCTGGTGGGCTGCTGTCTATGGGGTCGCATAGAGTCGGACACGACTGAAGCAACTTAGCAGCAGCAGCAGCAGCGTGAAGATCCCACGTACCGTGGAGGAACTAAGCCTGTGCACCACAAGTACTGAGCTCACCCTCTGCAACTACTGAAGCCCATGAGCCTAGAGCCGTGCTCTACAATAAGAGAGGCCACCACAATGAGAAAGTCACACTCTTTGATTAAAGACTAGCTGCCACTCACCGAAACTAGAGAAAAACTGCATGTTCAGCAACAAAGACCCACCACAGCCAATAAATACATAAATAAACCTTAAAAAAAGTCACCCTAGATTTCCAGACTGCATTAAGCTATGATTTAGAAGCAAGTTAAAAATGAAGGTATTTTCTTTTATAAGTAGATACAGTGACTAAGGGAGGATTGACCCTTGTTCATTAAACAAGGACGGAAAAGAGTGAACACTGAAGGAAACAGTAAGCTCCAAAGGCAACAAAGTGGTATAAAATCATGGCAAGTATAAGGAAATGCTCAATGGAAACATAAATAATGTTGGCAAAACTTTTTTCTTTTGTATTTAAAATGCACAGAGCCTAAGACATACATTGGGCCTCCCTGGTGGCTCAGATGGTAAAGAATCTGCCTGCAGGGCTGGAGACCCAGATTCAATGCCTGCAGTGTGGGAGACCCCAATTCAATTCAATTCCAGGGGTCAGGAAGATCCCCTGGAGAGGAGAATGGCTACCCACTCCAGTATTCTTGCCTGGAGAATTCCATGGACAGTGGAGCCCGGCAAGCTATAGTTCATGTGGTCCAAAGAGCTGGGCATGACTGAGTGGCTAAACAATTGAGGGGAAAAAGTTAGAGCATGCCTTAGAAACTTTACTTCTTTAGGGAGGAGTGTAAGGATACTGAGTAATGGTTTGTTTTGCCTTGTGTGGCCTTTTTTGCATACATGACGTTTATTTTATTCATGAAAATTGCATGTGATTAAGATGCACAACATGATTTGATACTCATATGCCTAATCAAATAATAATCAAGGTAATTAACATTGGTATCTTTTTTGTATGTGATGAGAGCACCTGAGATCTACTCTCAGTAAATTTTTGGCTTTCAATGCAATATTATTTACTATAGTCTCCAGGCTGTACATGATATCTCTAGGCTTACTCCTCCTACATAAGTGCCACCTTCTACCCTTTGATCAACATCCCTCCATTTCCCCTACTTCCCAGTCTCTGGTAACTACCATTCTACTCTCTGCTTCTATGTGTTAAGTTTCTTTAGATTGCACATGCAGATGAGATAATGCAGCCTTTTGTCTTTCTGTGTCTGGTTAATTTCATTTAGCCTAATGTCTTCCAGATTCATCCATGTTGTTGCAAATGGCAGAATATCCATTTTGAAGGCTGACTAATATTCCATGGTGTAAATGCGGCACAGTTTCTTTATCCATTTATCCATCATTGGACACAGACTATTTCCCAATCTTGGCTATTGTGAATAATACTGCAGTGCACACGAGGGCGTGAGAGTGGAGATGTCTCTTTAAGACGCTAATTTCATTTCCTTTTGGTATATATCCAGAAGAGGGACTGCTGGGCCATATCGCAGTTCTATATTTAGCTTTCTGAGGAATCTCCATTGTTTTCCATAGTTGCTACAACAATTTAAATTCCTACCAGCATACAAGGTTCCATTTTCCTTCACATACTCACCAATACGGTTTTTTTTTTTTTTACTTCATTAGAAGATTAAACTAAGCATGTAGGTAAAATTTAAGAATGACCATTGACAGGATTAGATTATAAAAATTAAAATGTCTTTCCTTTATGTTGGTGAATAGTTATGGAGAGAAAAGCTACTTGGAGGTAGTTGGAATGGTTCTTGTTGTAACAACTAACAATAAAAGCATTAGTATAACAAAGATAAAGGTAAATTTAAAAATTAAAGGGAGAGAATTGAGTAATAGAGGTGAAACTGTAATGACAGTTTGTAAATAAGATAAAAACAAAACCAAAACTAAAAACAGATCAAACAGATAAAATGTCATAAGTAGGTAAAAATAATAATTAAAAGGGATACAGTACAGAGTTAGCTGAAAGACTCTAACTAGAGAGTTGTAAACATTGCTAAATATCTAATATTTCTTGAGTGCCTGCTTTGTCTCAATCACCATATAACAACTTTACATGTGATTACAAAGACACTGTCATTTTATTCTTCATCTCAAGGGGAAAGGGTTTAATGTTCCAATATTCAGTATAATGTCTGCTATAAGCTTTTTTTCCTGTAGACATATTTTTATCAGATTAAGGAAATTCTTTTTTATTTTCTGTTTTTTAGAGTTTCCATTAGATGCTTTTTTTTCTTGCATGTGTTATGATAGTCGTTGATTTTCTCAGTACTAATATGGTGAAAAATCCAACTTGGTATGGTATATGATCCTTTACAATATCACTGAGTTTGTTTCACTAAATTTTTAAAGGAACATTACATATACGTTCCTGAGAGCGATTGGTCTATAATAATTCTTCCTTGTAAAGTCCTGGTCAGGTTTTAAAACCAATGTTATGCCACCTCTTGAAGAGTATAAGTGTTCCTTCTCTTCCTTTCCTATCTTTTAAAATGGGATATAATTTCATAGAGTGACATGTATAGACACTGACTATTCTGTTTGATAAGTTTTATTACTTTGCCGACTAAGGTCCGACTAGTCAAGGCTATGGTTTTTCCTGTGGTCATGTATGGATGTGAGAGTTGGACTGTGATGAAGGCTGAGTGCCGAAGAATTGATGCTTTTGAACTGTGGTGTTGGAGAAGACTCTTGAGAGTCCCTTGGACTGCAAGGAGATCCAACCAGTCCACTTTGAAGGAGATCAACCCTGGGATTTCTTTGGAAGGAATGATGCTAAAGCTGAAACTCCAGTACTTTGGCCACCTCATGAGAAGAGTTGATTCACTGGAAAAGACTCTGATGCTGGAAGGGATTGGGGGCAGGAGGAGAAGGGGACGACCGAGGATGAGATGGCTGGATGGCATCACAGACTCGATGGACGTGAATCTGAGTGAACTCTGGGAGATGGTGATGAACAGGGAGGCCTGGCGTGCTGCGATTCATGGGGTCGCAAAGAGTCGGACACGACTGAGCGACTGAACTGACTGACTGAACTGATGGACCCAAAACAAGATATAAACATTGCATCAGTCTAGTAATTCCTCTCCATTTACTCCCACCCAGATGAAGGTTACTTTGTACCCTCAGCGTTTGTTATTCTTTATTTCCTTATAGGAAAAGGAGTGTGTCAAGGCTGTATATTGTCACCCTGCTATTTAACTTATATGCAGAGTGCATCATGAGAAACGCTGGGCTGGAAGAAGCACAAGCTGGAATCAATATTGCCGGGAGAAATATCAATAACCTCAGATATGCAGATGACACCACTCTTATGGCAGAAAGTGAAGAAGAACTAAAAAGCCTACTGATGAAAGTGAAAGAGGAGAGTGAAAAAGTTGACTTAAAGCTCAACATTCAGAAAACGAAGATCATGACATCTGGTCCCATCACTTCATGGCAAATAGATGGGGAAACAGTGGAAACAGTGTCAGACTTTATTTTTGGGGGGCTCCAGAATCACTGCAGATGGTGACTGCAGCCATGAAATTAAAAGATTCTTACTCCTTGGAAGAAAAGTTATGACCAACCTAGATAGCACATTGAAAAGCAGAGACATTACTTTGCCAACAAAGGTCCGTCTAGTCAAGGTTATGGTTTTTCCAGTGGTCACGTATGGATGTGAGATTTGGACTGTGAAGAAAGCTGAGTGCCGAAGAACTGATGCTTTTGAACTGTGGTGTTGGAGAAGACTCTTGCGAGTCCCTTGGACTGCAAGGAGATCCAACCAGTCCATTCTGAAGGAGATCAGCCCTGGGATTTCTTTGGAAGGAATGATGCTAAAGCTGAAACTCCAATACTTTGGCCACCTGACGCGAAGAGTTGACTCATTGGAAAAGACTCTGATGCTGGGAGGGATTGGGGGCAGGAGGAGAAGGGGACGACAGAGGATGAGATGGCTGGATGGCATCACTGACTCGATGGACGTGAGTCTGAGTGAACTCCTGGAGTTGGTGATGGACAGGGAGGCCTGGCGTGCTGCGATTCATGGGGTCACAAAGAGTCGGACACGACTGAGCGACTGAACTGAACTGAACTGAACATTTTCACGTTTCCATCTGGACTCGCTTTTTGTTTTTGAGTCTGAAGGATTGGGTTTAATGTCCTTTAGTTTTTCCTTTGGTGCAGCCTGTTTTTCACTAATTATCCAATTCTTTGTCTGAAAATGTATGTATTTCACCTTCATTGTTGAAGAAAGTTTTTTCTGCATGTTAATTTTTTTTCCTGAATTTAAACTGGCTACTGTTTTCTTTCAACACTTGAAAAAATATTGTAGTTATTAAATCATGATGGAACTGTTGCATCAGTAGACAAATCAATAGAATATAATAGGAAATCTAGATATAAATGCAAAGAGATAGCTACTGGTAGTATGTGATAAAATTAGCATTTTAAATTCATGAGAAAAAAATAGAGGTCATTAAGTAATGATGTTGGAACAACTAGAGAAATTTGGAAAAAGAGTAACATTTCATCCATGCCTTTTACCTTATATCAAAATTAATTCCAGGCTTATCACAGATTTAAGCATAAAAATCAAAAGAAAATACTAAAAGAAAAGAAAACAGAAGATTTAAAATACATACTTCTTAGAGTAAAGAGGGCTAAGCCCAAGTCACTCAGTTGTGTCTGACTCTTTGCAACCCCATGGATTATACAGTCCATGGAATTTTCCAGGCCAGAATACTGGAATGGGCAGCCTTTCCCTTCTCCAGGGGATCTTCCCAACCCAGAGATTGAACCACATTGCAGGCAGATTCTTTACCAACTGAGCCACAAGGGAAGCCCAAAGAAGGCTAAATATACATCAAAATCCATATTGAATTAGAAGCCATAAAAGAAAATATCGACAAATTTGAAAAGTTTTCCATGGTAAATGATGATAAGTTAAAAGTCTCAAAATGCACTAAATTAAGAAATTCAGAGACTTCCCTGGAAGTACAGTAGTTAAGCCTCCTCGTGTCCAATGCAGGGAGTGTGTGGGTTTGATCCCAAGTCGGGGAACTAAGATCCCACATGTTTTGCAGCATAACCAAAAAATAAAAATAAAAAAAAGAAACAGTATTCATAACTTACATGAAGTAAAGAGCTAACTCTCCTGACATAGACTTCCCTGGTGGTCCAGTGGTTAAGACTATGTTCCCAATGCAAGGGTCAGGGGATTGATTCCTGGTCAAGGAGCCAAAATCCTACATGCCACAGAGCCAAGAAAAGAAAGTCCTATAAATGAATATGACAAAAATCAATAGCTAAATGGAAAAAATATACAAATAATCAGTTACTGCAGATTCTTAAACATATGTTGTTTAGAGACTAGGTCATGTCTGACTCTTTGTGACCACATGGACTGCAGCACACCAGGCCTCCCTGTCCATCACCAACTCCCAGAGTTTAATCAAACTCATGTCCATCGAGTCAGTGATGCCATCCAACCATCTCATCCTCTGTTGCCACCTTCTCCTCCTGCCTTCAATCTTTCCCAGCATCAGGGTCTTTTCCAATGAGTTAGCTGAAAAGATGTTTATCTTCACTTGCAATAAAAAGAATGCAAATATAACCTTCACTGACATACCATTTTCAACTTTCTTGTTTACGAGGACCAATTAGTTTACTTACATACAAGCTGGTGAAAATGTCAAGAAATAAGCACTTTTATTGTTTTGGGGAGTATAAACTGGTACAACTTCCATGGAGGGAATGACCAAGATCATTTTCTCATTCCACAGATATTTATTATGAATATCATTATGCTATTGGGACCAGGGATGTTCTTAGAGATCTTATATTTAGCTAAGAAAATACTAATTGAGCACCTATATTAAAAAGTAATACATTTAATGAGAGAGCCATAACTGGATGTCAGGAAGAGTATTCCAAGAGAAACAATGTTTAAGTTGAATCCTGAAAAGAGGCTATTAGTTGAAAATATAGATTACTTCTCTACCCTTCTCTGCCTTGCTGTCTGTCAGACAGAGTCACATCTCTCACACCTCTTATCCTGTGGCTGCAATAAGAAGTCAGGTGGGAAGCCAAAGGCAGTTCAGTTCAGTCACTCAGTCGTGGCTGACACTTTATGACCCATGGACTGCAGCCCACCAGGCTTCCCTGTCCATCACCAACTCCCAGGGCTTGCTTAAATTCATATCTCTGTGGTCCCCTTTTCCTCCCGCTTTCGATTTTTCCCAGCATCAGGGTCTTTTCCAAGGAGTCAGTTATTCGCATCAGGTGGCCAAATTATTAGAGTTTCAGCTTCAGTATCAATGCTTTCAATGAATATTCAGGGCTGATCTCCTTCAGAATGGACTGGTTGGATCTCCTTGCAGTCCAAGGGACTCTTAAGAGTCTTCTCCAACACCACAGTTCAAAAGCATCAATTCTTCGGTGCTCAGCTTTCTTTATAGTCCAACTCTCACATCCATACATGACTACTGGAAAAACTATAGCCTTGACTAGACGGACCTTTGTCAGTAAAGTAATGTTTCTGCTTTTTAATATGCTGTCTAGGTTGGTCATAGCTTTTCTTCCAAGGAGCAAGCGTCTTTTAGTTTCATGGCTATAGTCTCCATCTGCAGTGATTTTGGAGCCCAGAAAAATAAAGTCTGACACTGTTTCCCCATCTATTTGCCATGAAGTGATGGGACCAGATGCCATGATCTTCGTTTTCTGAATGTTGAGTTTTAAGTCAACTTTTTCACTCTCTTCTTCACTTTCATCAAGAGGCTCTTTAGTTCTTCACTTTCTTCCATAAGGGTGGTGTCATCTGCATATCTGAGGTTATTGATATTTCTCCCAGCAAATCTTGATTCTTTATCCAGCCCAACATTTCTTATGATGTACTCTGCATGTAAGTTAAATAAGCAGGGTGACAATATACAGCCTTGATGTACTCCTTTCCCAACTCGGAACCAGTCTGTTGTTCCATGTCCAGTTCTAACTGTTGCTTTCTGACCTGCATAGAGGTTTCTCAAAAGGCAGATCAGGTGGTCTAGTATTCCCATCTTTTGAAAAATTTTCCACAATTTGTTGTAATTCACACAGTCAAAGGCTTTGGCAAAGTCAATAAAACAGAGGTAGATGTTTTCCCAGAACTCTCTAGCTTTTTTGATGATCCAGTGGATGATAGCAATTTGATCTCTGGTTCCTCTGCCTTTTCTAAAACCAGCTTGAACATCTGGAAGTTCACAGTTTATGTACTGCTGAAGCCTGACTGGAGAATTTTGAGCATTACTTTGCTAGAGTGTGAGATAAGTGCAATTATATGGTAGTTTGAGCATTCTTTGGCATTGCCTTTCTTTGGGATTGGAATGAAAACTGACCTTTTCCAGTCCTGTGGCCACTGCTGAGTTTTCCAAATTTGCTGGCATATTGAGTGCAGCAGTTTCACAGCATAAACTTTCAGGATTTGAAATAGTTCAACTGGAATTCCATCACCTCCACTACCTTTGTTCATAGTGATGCTTTCTAAGGCCCACTTGACACTGCATTCCAAGATGTCTGGCTCTAGGTGAGTGATCACACCATCATAGTTATCTAGGTCGTGAAGATCTTTTTTTGTACGGTTCTGTATATTCTTGCCACCTCTTCTTAATATTTTCTGCTTCTGTTAGGTCCATACCATTTCTGTCCTTTATTGTGCCCATCTTTGCGTGAAATGTCCCTGTGGTATCTCTAATTTTCTTGAAGAGAACTCTAGTCTTTCCCCCTTCTATTATTTTCCTCTATTTCTTTGCACTGATCACTGAGGAAGTCTTTCTTATCTCTCCTTGTTATTCTTTGGAACTCTACATCCAAATGGATATATCTTCCCTTTTCTCCTTTGCCTTCAGCTTCTCTTCTTTTCTCAGCTATTTGTAAGGCCTCCTCAGACAACCATTTTGCCTTTTTTCATTTCTTTTTCTTGGGGATGGTCTTGATCACTTCCTCCTGTACAATGTCATGAACCTCCACCTACAGTTCTTCAGGAAAAAGAAGATCTGTGTATCAGATCTAAGCCCGTGAATCTATTTGTCACTTCCACTGTATAATTGTTAGGGACTTGATTAAGGTCACACCTGAATGGTCTAGCGGTTTTCCCTACTTTCTTCAAGTCTGAATTTTGCAATAAGAGGTTCATGATCTGAGCCCGTCAGCTCCCGGTCTTTATTTGCTGACTGTATAGAGCTCCTCCATCTTTGGCCGCAAAGGACAGAATCTATCTGATTTGGGTATCGACCATCTGATGATGTCCATGTGTAGAGTCTTCTCTTGCGTTCTTGGAAGAGGGTGTTATGACCAGCACGTACTCTTGGCAAAACTCTATTAGCCTTTGCCCTGCTTCATTTTGTACTCCAAGGCCAAATTTGCCTGTTACTCTAGGTATCTCTTGAATTCCTATTCTTGCATTCCAGTCCCCAGATGGTGAGGAAAGGGGAAAAAAAGCTTGGTATTTGCCCCACCTTCTTTTTCTTTCAGTAAGTTCCCAAGCAAGAGCTGCCTCTCCTCCATAGCTCCAGGTCTCACAAGATGTCTCCTCTCTCAGCTTCTGCTCATATTTTAGCATCTGCTTCTGAGATCAAAGAATACCATCTCCTCCTTTGGTTGCCTCCAGGCATAATGCTGATAACTATTTCTTCTTCGTGGCAGCCTCTGAGTTGTATCACCTCCTCTGCTTGCTTCCTCGGTTCTTCCATCATGTCTGTGACCAATTCCTTATATTAAATTTCTTTCTGTCTGAAACTACAGTGGTTTTTCATTTCCATCAGTGGACCTTGACAAGAGAAGGAGGGCTAATGCTGCAGAGAGAATACATCATGCCATAAAAGTAAGTCTAGCTAGAGGAATCGAGAAAAAAAAAAAAGAAAAGAAAAATAGGATGGAGGGAGGGGTGGGGAAAGAGAAGTGATATGATTCAAAGTCAAGTTTTTCAGGTGGGATTTTTTTTTTCAGGAGTATCACCCTAGGGGGTAGACGAGAAGACAGGGACTGCAGTGGTCGTTTAGGCAAATGATGATGGTAGCGTGAAAGGAGATGGTAGAGCAGTGGAGATCGGGCGTGAATGGGCCTGGAGGTCACAGTAAGCCCCTACGTACGGACGTTCAGGTTTCAAACTATCAAAGGTACAAACGTGCATTCGCACATCCGGTCGTGTAAGTTCATGTGTCTGGTGCACACCTCAAGCGTGTGCATCCTCTACAAGTGGTTGTGCTTTTGAGTACATTACTGTATAGAGTACAGTTGTGCAGAATCTTTATTTCAGGCCCAGGATGTCCAGAACAAGGGAAAAAGCAGCTGCGAGGTAGCTGATACTAGTGTACTTTTTCAAGATATAGTACTGTTAGATTTAAAATGTCTTCTTTAATTATTGTGTTTGTCTTCTATGTATTATTTGTGTGGAAAGTATTATAAACCTATTACAGCACAGTAGTATGTAGCCAATTGTGTTAGTTGGGAACTATGTTGGGTTTATAAACAAATTGATGCTGAAGCTCCAATACTTTAGCCACCTGATGAGAAAAGCCAACTCTTTGGAAAAGACCCTGATGCTAGGAAAGATTGAGGGCAGGAGAAGGGGGCGATAGAGGAGGAGGTGGTTGGATGGCATCACCGACTCAATGGAGATGAGTTTGAGCAAACTCCAGGAGATGGTGAAGGACAGGGAAGCCTGGCGTGCTGCCATCCACGGGGTTGCTGAGAGTCGGACGTGACTGAGTAACTGAACAACAGTGTACAAGTTTGACTTCCGAATATGTTCTCAGAATGGAACTCATTTGTATGTAGAGGACTTATTGTTTTTAGGAATAAGAATGAGTACAGTTTGGTGGTTAATTGAATAGATGGAGAGAGAGAAAGGAATGCAAAACCACTCCCTTTTCCCTCCATTATCTGATCTGATTACATAAAGAGTGTTACAGAACAAGCATTTTTTTCAGCACACTTATTTGGGGATTCCTCTTGAGTTATTCGAAACCTGCCCTAACAAATCAAGTGAAACATTAGGGTATTTCCACATGCATTTTCAAGTCTTTTGTACCTGGGATCCTGCGAGAGATTATCAACCTAATACCTGTTGGACACCTGAGGTGGGTTGGTGCTACCTTGCCAGAGATAAATGAAGCCTCTGTTTCGGCCATTGGTTTATTGAGGTTAGTCATACAAAGGGATCCTTGTACAATCCAGACCTATCCATAATAAGGAAAATGCCAAAGTCACTACTACAAAGTTCAATTTAAAAAAATTTATTGCCGCCTGTCCCAACCAGCTTCTAATCATTTATTGAAATTATTCTGGGAAATTGGAGTAAGTAAAAAAAAATTTTTTTAATAAAAAAATAAACAAAAGTAGATAAGAGTGATTCACATTGCAGTTAAGAAAGGAAGGAAAGGGTCACTCTAAAGAGAATAGGCTATAAATCTTCATCAAGCTTCTAAAGTTTGAAAGCTGAAGGTTTGTTGTTTACAATTTGTCTCCCTTTCATAATGAATTGTTGGAAAGAAGTCGTTTGGAAGGGTGAAGGAAGGACAAGGAGGAGTGGTCAGAAACCACAGAAGCCCTGATTTTCCACTGGGAAGCAGCTAGAATCTTTCCCCCTCTTGAAGGCTCCTGAGGGTCCTGCAGTCCACTTCCTGCAGTGATAATGCAGCGGGACATTCAAGAACAACTCTGGAGTCATGCTGCCGGGAGTTCAAATCCCTACTCCGCAGTCTGGGAGTAGCATCAAGCTACTGCTGCTGCTGCTGCTGCTGCTGCTAAGTCGCTTCAGTCGTCAACCTACTACTAATGGGTCAATTTCCTTAACATCTCTCTTCCTCAGTATCCATGTCTATAAGATGAGATATCAATAGCAAGATTAGTAAATGATTCCATATCCAATAGCATCAAAAAGAATAAAATAATAGGAATAAACTTAATCAAGGAGGCAAGGACTTGTACGCTGAAAACTGCAAAACATTGTTGAAAGGAGTTAAAGACAAAAATAAATCAATGACATTCTGTGTTCAAAGCTTGGAAGACAATATTGTTACTATGTCAGTACTACCCAAAGTGACCTACAAACTCAAGGCAATTCCTATCAAACTCCCGGCAATTCCTATCAAACTCCCGGCAATTCCTATCAAACTCCCGGCAATTCCTATCAAACTCCCTCTGACCTTTTTTTTTTTTTTTTTGCAGACTTAGAAAAATTCATCCTAAACTTCTTATGGACTCTCAAGGAACCCCTGAATAACCAACCAAAACCATCTTGAAAAAAGAATGAAGTTGGGGATCTCATACTTCCCATATAGTGACAAATATTTGAAAGTGAAAATACCAGTTCAATTGTGTCTGACTCTTTGGGACCCCATGGAGTGTAGTCCTCCAGGCTCCTCTGTCCATGGGATTTTCCAGGCAAGAATACTGGAGTGGTACTAACAGCAGTGTGGTAGTAGCATAAAGACAAACATGTGAAGCAACGCAATTGAGTCAAAAACCTAGAAATCAACCTTGGAATACAGGGTCAAATGATTTTTGACAAGGATTCCAAGACCATTCAATGGAGAAAGGACTGTCTCTTCAACAACTGGTATTGGGAAAACTGGATGTCTGCACGCAAAAGAATGAAGATGGACCCTTACCTTACATTCTAAACAAAAATTAACACAAAATGGATCAAAGACCTAAATGTATTAAAACTATTAGAAGAATAGCAAGATTAAATGCATCTGAAGCCTAGAACAGAGCAGATGGTGCAATCTCTGCAAAAATCAAGCATGCACAGCTCCATCAGGCACAGAGATCGGTTTGCCCTATTGAGCCATGCGGTGCAGAGAAGGGCTTGTCGGAAACCAAACCAAAGAACTGAAAAAATAAAGTGGAGAAGAATAAAGACAATGAGGCCACTAAAGTTGCACACCCTAAGAATTGAATCAAATATTATGGTTCCTGAAGAGTTGGAAGTCCCTCCAAACACTGGAATAAATTCCCAGTGAAGGGACATTTGCTACCCCACAAGACAATCCAGGATCTCTTTTAAGCTCTAGGTCCTTCTCTATGTTTCTTCATAGTTATCTGCCTCTCTAAAGCATCTACTATTTGGGAGAGTTCCACTCTCCTTCAAGACAACTTTAATATGTATTTGGAAATATTTATCACGAATCTTTGGACAGACATCTCCCCAGTCTTAGCCAGGAGGCGGACTCAGCTCAAAGCAGATGAGGACTGTGCGACAAAGCTGCTGAAAAGAAAGTTAACACACCATGGACCTATTTTATTGAAGGTACAAGGAAAATAAGAGTCGTCCTGCACTTATCCTGGATTGTCTTGTGGGGTAGCAAATGTCCCTTCACTGGAATTTATTCCAATATTTGGAGGGACTTCCAACTCTTCAGGAACCATAATATTTGATTCAATTCTTAGGGTGTGTAACTTTAGTGGCCTCGTTGTCTTTATCCTTCTCCATTTTATTTTTTCAGTTCTTCTGTTTGGTTTCCGACAAGCCCTTCTCTGCACTGCATGGCTCAATAGGGCAAACTGATCTCTGTGCCTGATGGAGCTGTGCATGCTTGATTTTTGCAGAGATTGCACCATTTGTATATCCCAGAAAATAGAGCTTTGTGTGAATAATTGATTGTCTGATAAATCAAAGAATGCAAGAAGGGCAACCAGCGTAAGCCGTGTAGAACCATACAGAAAACAGTCATTTACATTCCAAGCAAAGAAAAAAAAAATCAAGTTAGACATGTCTTAATATCTTTGTTTTAAGTGTCCAAAGGATTGTTGTGGAGAAGGAGTCTTTCATTTTTAAACTTACAAATTGAACCATAAAGGATATGAAATGGCCAAAAGAAGGATCGATCATATATGTTGTTTTAGAGATGACATCTAGGATACAATGTGCAGAAGTTAGAATAATATAGACCAAAGCTCAAATTAAGGAAATTCTATTTTAAAATTAGAACCAAGAAAGACAAGTTTTCCCTGAAGATCAAGCTCTCCATTCTTTGCAAGGCCTGTAAAGGATGGAGAGCTTACCATTCCCAAGGTCTTACCAGCCTGCGTCAGGTAAGACCATCCACGTAGTATCCAGCACTGGGATGCTAGGACCATTACTGTCTCACAAGGCAGCTTCTTCAGGTTTCAGAGCAATGTGAGACATTGCACCCTTTTTTTAAACTAAAGTAGAGTTGATTTACAATGTAGTAGTTTCAGGGGTACAACCAAGTGATTCAGACGGTTCAGACGGTAAAGATTCTGCCTGCAACCCGGGAGACCTGGGTTCAATCCCTGGGTCGGGAAGATCCCCTGGAGAAGAGAAAGGGTACCCACTCCAATATTCTGGCTTAGAGAATCCCATGGACTGCATAGTCCTTGGGGTCGCAAAGAGTCAGACATGACGAGAGATTTTCCGTGTGTATAAGTTACTCCCAAATTCCTAATTTATCCCCTCACCCCCACCACCTTTACCGTTCCATACCCATATGTTTGTTTTGGCCTGTGAGTCTACTTCTGTTTTGTAAATAAGGTCATTCGTATCATTGTATTCTGATGAAACTCTTGTTCGTCAAAGATTATCTTGGATCATACGCATTGATTATACAAAGATTATCCTGGATCCCACAGGGAATGATTTTCATCCCCTTATCCTAGGATTCAGAAACCAATGCCTGAAAGACAAATAAAGAAACTTCCTTCGGCGCATTTCCACTCTTATCAATTTGTATTTTTGCTGAATAGATTTCTAGTCGCTAATCACATAGAACTCAGTTCCAGACATCACTTCATGGCAAATATATGAGGAAACAATGGAAACAGTAACAGACTTTATTCTCTTGGGCTTCAAAATCACTGCAGATGGTGACTGCAGTCATGAATTGCATAAAGGATGCTTGTTCCTTGGAAGAAAAGCTATGACCAACCTAGACAGCACATTAAAAAAGCAGAGACATTACTTTGACAACAAAGGTCCATCTAGTCAAAGCTATGGTTTTTCCAATAGTCACGTATGGATGTGAGAGGTGAGCTGTAAAGAAAGCTGAGCGCTGAAGAATTGATTCTTTTGAACTGTGGTGCTGAAGAAGACTCTTGAGAGTCCCTTGGACTGCAAGAAGATCCAACCAGTCCATCCTAAAGGATATCAGTCCTGAATATTCATTGGAAGGACTGATGCTGAAGCTGAAACTCCAATACTTTGGCCACCTCATAGGAAGAAGTGTCTCATTGGAAAAGACCTTGATTCTGGGAAAGACTGAAGGCGGGAGGAGAAGGGGACAACAGAGGATGAGATGGTTGGATGGCATCACCGACATGATGGATGTGAGTTTGAGCAAGCTCCAGGAGTTGATGATGGACAGGGAAGCCTGGCGTGCTGCAGTCCATGGGATCCCAAACAGTCGGACATGACTGAACAACTGAACTGCACTGAGACATGAGACTTCCAGACCTTGGAAATGTGAGTGAGAGATGTACAGTCTTTTTTACCAAAAGTTTCCTTTGCCACACATGGATCAAATTAAATAATATTGTACTACTGATTCAAGCAATGTCACCAAATTCATAGATGGTCCATGCCCTGTCCCTAAATCACCCCAACACATTCTGGCCACATCCCTGTTTATTGTTCTGAAATGTGGAATGTGGAAAAGGTGGCGTCACTAACCCTCCTCAGCGCACACAGCCCATGGGCATTCTCGGCACCAAAGAGAAGGTCAAAGATAATCACCAATTTTTCAAAATGAAAAACTAAATAAGCACTTAGGACAAATGTAACAGTTCATTAGCCTCAGAATATATATCCCTGAAACAGACTGCTGATTCTGTCATGTCCCATTTAGAAAAATTAAGGAGAACGTAATACCTAAGTCCATTGCCCTGAGTCTAGGAAGAGGGAAACCACGTTGCTGGGTAGACTGCAGTCTCAGGTGGAAACAGAGATGCTCTGGTCCTTTTCCCCCACCCCACCTTCCCAAGACAAGGCTGCTCAGTGACTGTAGGCAACTACTCCCCCTTTGCCTTAGTTTTTCTCAAGGATAACAGAGAAAATAATAGCCCTCCCCTCCTGTAAATAATAGCCGTACTCCCCTTGCAGTATTTGCTAACCAGTCAAATCTTTAGGTGATGGGTTCTTTAATTCCTCTGGCTAAAGTTAACTTATAGAACTGTAACATTTTCCCCCATTTGTGTGGTACAGGATTGGAATATTTACACCTTAACTCATCTGTGCTTTGTCCAGCCCTCTGTAACTCTGCAGGGCCTCAAGTTCAGGTTATAGGAAATATTACTAATGCTGAAAACACAGGCTTGAGCAGAGTTTATGCCAAATGGTGATCTACTGATTTCTTTTGGAAGATCTCAACAGAAACAGGTTGGTTTTGAGAAAATAGTTGGAAGAAGTTAAATTGTACTCTGTAGACACTCTGATTCGGTTGCTGTAATAAGCATTTTAGCCATCTCCTTTCTATTGTAACCGTCAGTAATACATTAAAAAGACATATGTGTTAGACCATCAAAAAAAAAAAAAAAAAGGAGAGAGAGACTGGATACACTTTGTATCTCTTCTCTTAATCCCACCAAATGGCTTTAGTTGGGCTCCCCCGAGTCCTTTACCTGGTGTACACACAGCCTTAGTATTACCTCTAACCTCTGCACCACCCATGAGAAATCAATACGCCTTTCTGTGTTTCCACGAATTAAGCTGAAAACGAGGGTTTCAACAGGGTTCTTGGTGTGCTTGCCTTCTAAGTCTCAGATTTGGCAAAAGGCAACGTGCTGCCGCCCTTAGTGAGCTGAGGCCTCTGATACGGTATCAGGTTAGTAAAGAACTAGCTCCAAGGTCACCTCAATTTCTGAGACATTTATGGCATTTCTCTGTTGATTATTTACCCTGGGCGCTATCTTAAGAGCTGCAATGACCTGCAGAGTAATATTGGCAAACTGATGATTCAACCTTTTGTCCGAATAAGGTGACCTAGGCAATGCAGGACGTTTTCCTAGTGTTTTCACTCAAGCTCGGCTTTTAAGAAGGGATCTGAGTTTCTTACGTGAGACCCTGCTTCTTCAGTCAAAGTAAAACATGCTCCTAGATACACTCGACTCATTCATGGAAAACTCTGGGCAATTCTCACTTCTGCTTCTTGTCTCACTGGAAATAGAAAAAGGGATCTAACTGGGCAGGCTCCCCTGCTGTCATTCATTCAACAAGTATCCATCAGCTCCCTTCTCTGTGCTGAACACTGTGCTACAGGCTGAGTATAATTTACACAGAACAGATAGACATGGTTCCTGGCTTCTTGACACTGACACCCCTCGGTGTGCATGTGTGCTAAGCTGTTTCAGTCATGTCCAACTCTTTGCGACCCTAGGGACTGTAGCCCGCCAGGTTCCTCTGTCCATGGGATTTCCCAGTTATGAATACTGGAATGGGTTGCAATGCCCTCCTCCAGGGGAATCTTTCTAACCCAAGGATCGAACCCACATCTGTTGCATCTGCTGCGTTGGCAGGTGGGTTCTTTACCACTAGGGCTACCTGGGAAGCACCCCCATACACCACTGGGAGGGACCCTTCTGAAAACAGGGAAACAAATAAGTATTAATTGTGATAATACTAAGAGGTAAGCAAGCAGAATATAGTGCTAGAGAATTAAGGTAGACTTTACTCTGTGTTAGGTGGTCAGTGAAAACCTGAAGGAACTTTAATGCTTGCTACTCAAAGTGTGATCTGCAGACAAGCACAGTGACATTCCCTGGGAACTTAAGGAAAATGTAGACTCCTAGCCCCCAACCTCAGACCCACTGAACCAAAATCTGCATTTTTAACAATCAGGGTACTTGTTTTCATATTAAAGTTGAGGAGCATTGCCAAAGCACTGGTTCCAACCTTGACAGCACACTGGAATCTGCTGGGGAACTTTGGAAAATTATGATGTCTGGGTCTCTCTTCCCCAGAGAAGAGTTTGGTATGAGCTGTAACATGGGCCTCAGGATTATTTTTAAGTTCCCCAGAAGATTCTGAAATGCCACAACATTTGAGAATCAAATGACTCAATCAAATGTGCTTTAGCACGGTGCCTGGCCCACAGTAGGTACTTGATAAATACTTGGGAATCAACACCCAGATTCTTTAGTTTTCCCAGAGATTCCCTCCAGAGCCTGCAGGTGAGCACAAATGTTACCCTCCTCTGACTTTGTGCCTTAGAAGAGCCACTGTCCTCAGACACACGAAGTCAGACCCCTAAACCAGTTGTAAGAATGAATTCAAGGACAAGCATCCATCCCAGAGCCATCAAACTCTTCCAAATGTTGCCTAACTATTCATTTGGGGCATTTTTTCGGTGAAATCATGAGTCATAAGGGATCATCTCTCTAGTGGGAGAACACAGGTGAGGAAATGCAATCCTGGGTAGCACTGAGCATAACTTTTCCAATTCTCTGCACAAATCGGTGGGGAGAGCCCACACCAGAGAAAAGCCTCTTCAGGCCAGTCTGGTAACATTCTTGGCTAATGATCTCGGGACAGAATGTCCCTTCCCTGGCATTATCAGGGAAGACTTGAGGGAGGGGAGGTGTGAAGAGGGTACAGACTGTGATCAAATCCAAGATGTACAAGATACAGAGCTGTGGGGAAGCCCCTGGGTACGTTCTGCACCTGGGGGAGGTAAGACGTACCCAGCCAGCAATGCGTATGTTGGTGAGCACAACAGAACCCCCCAGGTCAAGGACGATTTGGTGACCAGGGACACAATCAGCTTTCCGTTCTCCCAGAATGGTCCAGACACCAAGGAGACTTGAAAGCACATAGAGCAACCCCTGAACTTGCCACAGCAGGTTGCAAAAGGTTTTCTAGCAAATAAACTGAATTCATTTCCTCCCTGTGGGTGTCCTAGGCTTTCAAGATCTCTTTTGAATAATGCTCTTCCAGGCAAAGGACAGGCAGGCAAGTTGGGTAATAATATCAGCTGACAGCGTGGAGGAAAGGGACAAGAAGGAAATTTCGGTGACACACATCTGTCTCTAAGGACTTCCTCACCCTTATGGGGGAAACAAAAGGTTTCGATTGGAACATAAAATAAGCAAAATCCTGACATACAGGAGATACCACAAGCCCCAGAAATAGTTGGTTTAACCCTTTCAGGCTTTTCAACAAACTTCTGAGTCAGCAGAATAAACACATTTCCAGTTGGGGGCTGCCCACTGTAGCGGTATGCACTAGATAAGGTCCCCATGCTTTCAGGAACATGAAAATGCTTAAACTCTGGGTCTAAGCAGAGTTGAAAATGACATAGGCAAAGAAATATGTGAATATGTTACTTCCTCAGAGATAAATGTCTTTGAAAACAGGAATGTAGAAATCTAATGTGGGCAGAGTAATACCAAGGAAACGGCATATTCTTTGAGAGTAAATCATTTCCTGTAATGTAAATAATTCAGATCCAGTGAACTTGGTTCGTGAGTTTCCTAATGAACTGGCATATCTCGTCCTTCCAGTGGCTGTGTGTACATGGTACCAAACCGCAAGTTCAGCCTCACGGGCTATAGCTCTTGGCCCATTCCACACCTGCACCTGCACCTGCGTAGCTAAGAGACCAAAAAAAAAAAAAAAAGAAAAGAAAAAGAAAGAAAGAAACTCTAATACGCTGCCTGGTCCCACAGTGCGGTCCTGACCACCAACCCCTGGTTGGATCTCACCACTGCCCAGCTGGCACTCTACACGCTCACGCCCTGTTCCATCCATCATGCTTGCTGACTGTTCCCTGCCTTCTCTCCCCTGAATCCTTCCTCTCTCTGCCTTATTCATTGCCCTAAGCTGATACTTGCAAGGAGATCCAACCAGTCCATTCTTAAAGGAGATCAGCCCTGGGTGTTCTTTGGAAGGAATGATGCTAAAGCTGAAACTCCAATACTTTGGCCACCTCATGCGAAGAGTGGACTCATTGGAAAAGACTCTGATGCTGGGAGGGATTGGAGGCAGGGGGAGAAGGGGACAACAGAGGATGAGAAGGCTAGATGGCATCACTGACTTGATGGAAGTGAGTCTGAGTGAACTCCGGGAGTTGGTCATGGACAGGGAGGCCTGGCGTGCTGCGATTCACGGGGTCGCAAAGAGTCGGACATGACTGAACGACTGAACTGAACTGAACTGAAGCTGATACCTACTTTGCCTCTTTTTCAAAGTCAATATTTGTTGGCGTATAGTTGCTTTAGAGTGTTGTGTTAGTGTCTACTGCACAGCAAGTGAATCAGCTCTATGTAGCCATATATCCCCTCTGTTTTGAATTTTCTTCCCATTTAGGTCACCACAGAGTGCTGAGTAGAGTTCCCTGCACTATACAGCAGGTTCTCGCTGGTTATCTATTTTATACGTGGTCTCAATTATCTGTATATCAATCTCAGTCTCCCAGTCTGTCACACCCCCCACCCCTCCCGCCTCAATGTCCCTGTGTTTCTTCTCTATGTCTGGATCTATTTAATAAGATTGACTATACCGTTTTCCTATATTCCACACATATGCATTAATGATATGTACCTTTTTCTCTTTCTGGCTTCCTTCACTCTATACGACAATCCCCAGGTCCATCCACATCTCGACAAATGACCCAGTTTTGTTGCTTTTTATGGCTGAGTAACATTCCATCATATCTAAGTACCACATCTTCTTTATCCATCCCTTTGTGATGGACATGTAGGTGACGTTCGCGTCCCAGCTATTGTAAGTAGCTATTTTGCTCCGTGTTTGGGGTTTTTAAAAGCAGCGCTCAGAAGAGAAACTCCCGCTCTCCCACCGTCCCTCTGCCCGACTGCTGGCATCTGTGGCCCCTGTGCTCTGCTTTCTCTCCCTTCTGCCACTGGATAAACTTGCCGTTGCCGACCAAGGCCAACCACAGCACTTAAGCATGAGATTCCATCTTCTCATGTTGTTATCTCAAGGAGTGGGCCAACCCTTCCCCCTCCACTATCCCCTTGTCTGGATGCCCACGAGTATGCAAACATGCTGTATCAGCCTCCATCTTCTCAACCTGCTATTGACACTCCAACCCCGAGTCTCCCTCCATGACCACCGAATTTCTCTGCTTCTCTTTAGAATAAAAACCTCAAAGGATTTTCAAACGAGTTGTTCCAGCTGTATCTTCAGCACCTAGGACAGAATCTGGAACAGAGTAGGTGCAAAACTTTGTCAAATGAAGGAATGGACACACGTATGGCTACAGCCATTTTATTCATTGCAGAACTGGGAACATATTAAGCAAGTCAAGTCAAGCTTACCTATCAGAATGGTTGTGCATATGGACATAGAGAATTCCACAATACCAACAACGCACTGTATGCTAAGCATTGTGCTAGATAAATGACATTATGAGAAGACAGCAGTTGTTTTTTACTCTCCCTTCAAGAGAACTAAAGATCAGTAGAGAAGGTGGTACACAGATGCAAACCAAATAATATATTTAAGAAAAATATGGCAAATCTTACCTGGAGAGGGTTTAATAACAAAAGTATTTGTGGAAGCCCTGCTCTGTTGTGTTTTTAGCTAACATTTTTAAAATTTTTTTTTTTGATGTGAACCACTTTTAAACACTTTATTGAATTTGTTACAATCTTGCTTCTGTTTTACGTTTTGGTTTTTTGGCTACGAGGCATGTGAAATCTTAGCTCTCCAACCAGAGACCAAACTTGTACCCCCTGCTCCTCTAGGCAATGACTTCACTGCTAGACCCCCAGGGAAATCCCCTAACATTTATTGAGTTCTTAAAATATGCCAGGAACAATGTGCCAAAATGAGTGTTTCACATTTATTACCTCATTTAAAGCTTACAGCCTTCCCTTGTTGTTCAGCTGGTAAAGAATCCACCTATAGTGTGGGAGATTTGGGTTCCATCCCTGGGTTGGGAAGATCCTCTGGAGAAGGGAAAGGCTACCCACACCAGTATTCTGGCCTGGAGAATTCCATGGACTGTATAGTCCATGGGGTCACAAAGAGTCAGACACGACTGAGTGAGCTTCACTTTCACACTTTCACTTTCTTTAAAGCTTACAAGAGTGTTATGAGAAAAATACTACTTAGAATCCCATTTTACAGAAGACAAAACTGAGTCACAGAGAGTCAAGTAACTGACCCGTGATAGCACAGCATAGAATTAGTGTAATTAGATAAATAGTAAACTGGAAATGTTCAAACTAAAGAACAAGAAGAATTTAGACCTATTGATCATCAAAACAGACCTATTTCTTCATCAGCTACTTAACACATGTACTACACAAAAACAGTCTCTAATAGAGTATCATACTTTTGTATATAGACTCTACCTTCCAGAAACACCACTAATGGGGTGGCAGGGGCTTAGACCACTGCTTCTCAGACCTTATTATGAATAGAGATCAACTGGGGGCCTTGTTAACATACAAACTCTAGGGTGTTCCTAGTGGTTCAGTGGTTAAGACTCTGCCTGCAAGTGTAGAGGACATGGGTTCCATCCCTGGGCTGGGAAGATCCTGCAGGCTGCTGGGCAACTAAGCCCATGCCCCACAACTACTGAAACCTGCTTGTCCGTTCCCCACAACAAGAGAAGCCACTGCAACGAGAAGCTGGAGCGCCGAGACTGGAGAAAAGCCTTTGAGCGGCAACAAAACCCAGCACAACCAAAATAAATAAATAAAATTTTTTTTAATTTTTAAAAAAGTACAGATTCTAATTTGGCAGATCTTGGTGGGTCCTGAAGCCCTGGCTTTCTCACAAACTGAAAGGAGAGTTGGATCTGCTGGTCTATGGTTAGTACTTTAAGCAGCATGCACTTAGACAAATTAGTACCTACGTGCAGTCTTTATTTAACCGGCCACCCTGTAGCTGACAAGTAGGGAAGTCACCTCCAAAGAGGAAAGTATGAGCTATAGTGAAAGATAAGCTCCTTCTGCCTATTTTGACCGTATATCAAAGGGAAAAATCAAGACTTCTTGAAAAATCTCTTTTCAAGTGAACAGTTGTTGCCAATTTTTATGTCATTTATAGTTTCTTTAGAAAAAAATTACTCAGTGATGAAATTGGCTTAATCCCCAGACCTTTAACTTATCTATTGTTCCCACTAGACCAACAGCTAGCTCTTAAAATACCTTCTCAGTTTATCTTTAACCCAGAAGCATGGGGCTTTTCCTGGTCTTTGGCTGGCCCCTTGCTTCCCCAGCCTAAACAGAAGTCTACCCTGCTGTGGTCACCTTTCCTGCTGGCTGCAAAGGGAACTTTAGGGAAACAAAAGCACAGAGGCTCCGTCTCCCTGCATCCCCCATCCAGGAGGCCTTTATGCTTTGAGATTCCGCTGAGAGGCTCCTAAAGTGAAGTTGCCCCAGGAGCTGAGCACCTCCCCTCATACTTCACAGGCACAGGGAGGTTAGAAGGTTAAGGCAGCCTGCCCTTCAAAGCGTTTCGCAAAGTTTAACTAATCCAGACAACACCCAGCCTCTGGCAGAGCAGAGCAACAGGTGATCTATACTCACAAGGGGAAGCTAGCCCCAGGCAGTCAAGGGACTGGGATTTCTACAGACAGGAGGGAATTTCAAGCACAAATTGAACAGCATCCCAGAATCGTGTGTATATGTATAACCATACAAATAGAGTATATTACATATAATAATATAATTACAAGAGTATATTTTATTTTGCAGATTTATTCTATATGTATTTAATCCCATACAGGGGCTTCTCTGGTAGCTCAGTGGTAAAGAATCCACTTGCTAATGGAGGAAGTGAAGGTTTGATCCCTTGTTTGGGAAGATCCCCTGGAGACAGGAATGGCTACCTGCTCCAATATTCTTGCCTGGAAAATCCCATGGACAGAGGAGCCTGGTGGGCTACAGCCCATAGGGCTACAAATAGTCAGACATGACTTAGCAACTAAACAACAACAATCATATATATACTTGTGTGTGTATGTTTGCATGCAGGCTCAGTCGTGAATCATGCCTGACTTTGCTACACCGTGGACTATAGCCCACCAGGCTCCTCCGTCCCTGGGATTCCCCAGGCAAGAGTACTACACTGGGTAGCCATTCCCTTCTCCAGTTGATCTTCCAGACCCAGGGATCGCAACCAGATCTCTTCATGGCAGGCAGATTCTTTACCATCTGAGCCACCGGGGAAGCCCATGTATGTATATACACATATGAACATGCATATTAGTACGGGCTGAATTGTCACCCCAAGACTCATACTGAAGTCCTAAACTTCAGTACCTTAGAACGTGACTGATTAAAATAAACTGAGGTCAGTGGGATAGGCCCTAACTCAGTATGATTGGTGTTCTTACCAGATGTGGGAGCTAGGATACAGATGATGCACAGAAGAAGCAGCGTGTGAGAACAAAGGAGAAGAGCTCCATCTGCAAGCCAAACAGAGAGATTTCAGAAGAAGCCAACCATGCTGACAACTTGACCTTGAAGGGAAGCCTTCATTGTTAAAAAAATACATTTTTGTCATCGGTTCAGTCACTCAGTCGTGTCTGACTCTTTGCTACCCCATGGACTGCAGCACACCAGGCCTCCCTGTCCATCACCAACTCCCAGGGTTGACTCAAACTCATGTCCATTGAGTCGGTGATGCCATCCAACCATCTCATCCTCTGTTGTCCCCTTCTCCTCCTCCCTCAATCTTTCCCAACATCAGGGTCTTTTCAAATGAGTCATTTCTTCACAACAGGTGGCCAAAGTATTGGAGTTTCAGCATCAACATAGGCCTTCCAAGGAACACTCAGAACTGATTTCCTTTAGGATTGACTGGTTGGATCTTCTTTCAGTCCAAGGGACTCTCAAGAGTCTTCTCTAATACCACAGTTCAAAAGCATCAATTCTTTGGCGCTCAGCTTTCTTTATAGTCCAACTCTCACATCCATACATGATAACTGGAAAAACCATAGCTTTGACTAGACAGAACTTTGTTGGCAAAGTAATGCCTCTGCTTTTGAATATGCTGTCTCAGTTCAGTTCAGTTCAGTCTCTCAGTCGTGTCCAACTATTTGAAACTCCATGAATTGCAGCACGCCAGGCCTCCCTGTCCATCACGAACACCCGGAGTTCACTCAGACTCATGTCCACTGAGTCAGTGATCCCATCCAGCCATCTCATCCTCTGTCATCCCCTTCTCCTCCTGCCCCCAATCCCTCCCAGCATCAGAGTCTTTTCCAATGAGTCAACTCTTCGCATGAGGTGGCCAAAGTACTGGAGTTTCAGCTTCAGCATCATTCCTTCCAAAGAACACCCAGGACTTATCTCCTTTAGAATGGACTGGTTGGATCTCCTTGCAGTCCAAGGGACTCTCAAGAGTCTTCTCCAACACCACAGTTCAAAAGCATCAATTCTTCAGCACTCAGCTTTCTTCACAGTCCAACTCTCACATCCATACATGACCACTGGAAAAACTATAGCCTTGACTAGATGGACCTTTGTTGGCAAAGTAATGTCTCTGCTTTTGAATATGCTATCTAGGTTGGTTATAACTTTCCTTCCAAGCAGTAAATATCTTTTAATTTCATGGCTACAATCACCATCTGCAGTGATTTTGGAGCCCAAAAAATATAAAGTCTGACACTGTTTCCACTGTTTCCCTATCTATTTCCCATGAAGTGATGGGACCAGATGCCATGATCTTCGTTTTCTGAATGTTGAGCTTTAAGCCAACTTTTTCACTCTCCTCTTTCACTTTCGTCAAGAGGCTTTTTAGCTCCTCTTCACTTTCTGCCATAATGGTGGTGTCATCTGCATATCTGAGGTGATTGATATTTCTCCAGGCAGTCTTGATTCCACCTTATGCTTCTTCCAGCCCAGCATTTCTCATGATGTACACTGCATATAAGTTTAATAAGCAGGGTGACAATATACAGCCTTGACGTGTTCCTTTTCCTATTTGGAACCAGTCTGTTATTCCATGTCCAGTTTGAACTGTTGCTTTCTGACCTGCATACAGGTTTTTCAAGAGGCAGGTCAGGTGGTCTGGTATTCCCACCTCTTTCAGAATTTTCCACAGTTTGTTGTGATCCACACAGTCAAAGGCTTGGGCATAGTCAATAATGCAGAAATAGATGTTTTTCTGGAACTCTCTTGCTTTTTACATGATCCAGGGGATGTTGGCAATTTGATTTCTGGTTCCTCTGCCTTTTCTAAAACCAGCTTGAACATCTGGAAGTTCACGGTTCACGTATTGCTGAAGCCTGGCTTGGAGAATTTTGAGCATGACTTTACTAGCATGTGAAATGAGTGCAATTGTGCGGTAGTTTGAGCATTCTTTGGCATTGCCTTTCTTTGGGATTGGAATGAAAACTGACCTTTTCCAGCCTTGTGGCCACTGCTGTGTTTTCCAAATTTGCTGGCATATTGAGTGCAGCACTTTCACAGCATCATCTTTCAGGATTTGAAATAGCTTAACTGGAATTCCATCACCTCCACTAGCTTTGTTCGTAGTGATGCTTTCTAAGGCCCACTTGACTTCACATTCCAGGATGTCTGGCTCTAGGTGAGTGATCACACCATCGTGATTATCTTGGTCGTGAAGCTCTTTCTTGTAGTTCTTCTGTGTATTCTTGCCACCTCTTCTTAATATCTTCTGCTTCTGTTAGGTCCAGACCATTTCTTTCCTTTATCAAGCCTATCTTTGCATGAAATGTTCCCTTGGTATCTCTAATTGTCTTGAAGAGATCTCTAGTCTTTCCCATTCTGTTGTTTGCCTCTATTTCTTTGCATTGATAGCTGAGGAAGGCTTTCTTATCTCTCCTTGCTATTCTCTGGAACTCTGCATTCAGATGCTTATATCTTTCATTTCCTCCTTTGCTTTTTGCTTCTCTTCTTTACACAGTTATTTGTAAGGCCTCCCCAAACAGCCATTTTGCTTTTTTTGCATTTCTTTTCCATGGGGATGGTCTTGATCCCTGTCTCCTGTACAATGTCACGAACCTCCATCTATAGTTCATCAGGCACTCTATCTATCAGATCTAGTCCCTTAAATCTATTTCTCACTTCCAGTGTATAATCATAAGGAATTTGATTTAGGTCATACCTGAATGGTCTAGTGGTTTTCCCTACTTTCTTCAATTTAAGTCTGAATTTGGCAATAAGGAGTTCATGATCTGAGCCACAATCAGCTCCCAGTCTTGTTTTTGCTGACTGTATAGAGCTTCTCCATCTTTGGCTGCAAAGAATATAATCAATCTGATTTCAGTGTTGACCATCTGGTGATGTCCCTGTGTAGAGTCTTCTCTTGTGTTGTTGGAAGAGGGTGTTTACTATGACCAGTGCATTCTCTTGGCAAAACTCTATTAGCCTTTGCCCTGCTTCATTCTGTACTCCAAGGCCAAATTTGCCTGTCTAGGTTGGTCATAACTTTTCTTCCAAGGAGCAAGCGTCTTTTAAATTAATGGCTACAGTCTCCATCTGCAGTGAATTTGAAGCCCCCCAAAATAACGTCTGTCACTATTTCCACTGATTCCCCATCTATTTGCTGTGAAGTGATGGGACCAGTTGCCATGATCTTAGTTTTCTGAATGCTGAGTTTTAAGCCAACTTTTCCACTCTCTTCTTTCACTTTCATCAAGAAACTCTTTAGTTCTTCATCTTCTGCCATAAGGGTGGTATCATCTGCATATCTGAGGTGATTGATATTTCTCCTGGCAGTCTTGATTGCAGTTTGTGCTTCATCCAGCCCAGCATTCTTCTGATGTACTCTGCATATAAGTTAAATAAGCAGGGTGACAATATACAGCCTTGATGGACTCCTTTTCCTATTTGTTGTTCCATGTCCAGTTCGAACTGTTGCTTCCTGACCTGCATATAGGTTTCTCAAGAGGCAGGTCAGGTGGTCTGGTATTCCCATCTCTTTCAGAATTTTCCACAGTTTGTTATGGTCCACACAGTCAAAAGCTTTGGCATAGTCAATAAAGCAGAAATAGATATTTTTCTGAAACTCTTTAGCTTTTTCAATGATCCAATGGATGTTGGCAATTTGATCTCTGATTCCTCTGCCTTTTCTAAAACCATTGTGAACATCTGGAAGTTCACGGTTCACGTATTGCTGAAGCCTGGCTTGGAGAATTTTGAGCATGACTTTACTAGCATGTGAAATGAGTGCAATTGTGCGGTAGTTTGAGCATTCTTTGGCATTGCCTTTCTTTGGGATTGGAATGAAAACTGACCTTTTCCAGTCCTGTGGCCACTGCTGTGTTTTCCAAATTTGCTGGCATATTGAGTGCAGCACTTTCACAGCATCATCTTTCAGGATTTGAAATAGCTCAACTGGAATTCCATCACCTCCACTAGCTTTGTTCGTAGTGATGCTTTCTAAGGCCCACTTGACTTCACATTCCAGGATGTCTGGTTCTAGGTTGGTGATCACACTATCATGATTATCTCATTCGTAAAGAGCTTTTTTGCATAGTTCTTCTGTGTATTCTTGCCACCTCTTCTTAGTATCTTCTGCTTCTGTTAAGTCCATATCATTTCTTTCCTTTATCGAGCCCATCTTTGCATGAAATGTTCCCTTGCTATCTCTAATTTTCTTGAAGAGATCGCTAGTCTTTCCCATTCTGTTGTTTTCCTCTTATTTCTTTGCATTGATTGCTAAGGAAGTCTTTCTTATCTCTCCTTGCTATTCTTTGGAACTCTGCATTCAAATGTGTGAACCTTTCCTTTTCTCCTTTGCCTTTCGCTTCTCTTCTATTCACAGTTATTTGTAGTGGAAGTCCCCTAGTCACTGGTATTTTTGTTATGGCAGCCTGAGCAAACTGTCACACGTGCACACACACACTCTTGTCCTTTGTTGTTTAGTTGCTCAGTCGTGTCCAACTCCTTTGCCACCCCATGGACTGTGTTCTGCCAGGATCCTCTGGCCATGGGATTTCTCAGGCAAGAATCCTGGAGTGGGCTGCCATTCCTGCTCCAGGGGATCTTTCCCAAGGATCAGACCTGAGAGTCCTGCATTGGCAGACAGTTCTTTACCACTGAGCCCCCTGGGAAACACACACACATGGTGACCGCAAAGTCTGGAAAAAGAGACAAACATATTTCAAAAGATTGATTGCCATCACATTACCATAAATGACAAAATAATATTATCTAAGAGTCAAGACTTTATGGCCACCCTCTAAAGGTATGAACTCTCACACACGTCTTGCCTTGTCCTTGGTCTAGGACACAGAATGGAGTTTTAAAATAAAAAGCCAACTAATGAGGTGAGAAAGGACTCTGGAATCCTACCACATTGCTTTCTGCCCAAATTGGGAGTGGGAAGGAGTGTTCTCAGTCCTGGATGACAACTTCTTGGGAGTTATCTTTCCTCTGTTGGCCCTTGAGTTCTCTTCGACGTTATTCCATTAAGTGGCCCAAACTCATACCTTCACTTTACCTAGATGGGCTCCTTGCCTTAGACTTCTTTGTTCTTTGCCAACATCCTTCCTAAACTCTCTCCAGTGAAGCCTTGGATTGGGGGAGACTTACTCTGTTTGGGGATGGTTAATCATTTCCAAGAATTTGTGAATACTTTGATCATCATTATGTACAGAAACTGAAATGTAAAAATGAAAACAAAACCCCAGAAATGAGAAGAAAGATGACAGAAAGGAGAATAACTAGGCTTGACCAGTCCAGCTGTGGGAAATATATGACTTTAGAGGAAAAGAAAAAAACTTCTCCTTTTCTGTTATAGTAACGATTGTAAAAACAACACTGTCATCATTTTGCTAAATGAGGAAGTCTAAAAATAAGTATTTTAGACTGAGTTACCAACTTACCATGAGATCTCAGGTCATTGAAAGTGAAATGAAGGGAGCTCAGATATTTAAAGAATATGTTATGTAAACCAGGGACTTTCTGTAGCTTACCTCATGTAATTGTCATCACAATCACATGAAGTAGATTTCGTTATCCTCCATTTGTACATAAAGAACTGCAGAGAAATTAAATGTAGACATTACCAGTTGAATGACTCAACAGACGTTAGTGTTTTCTCTTGCTGCCCTTCATCATGGAATATGGAAAAGGTAAACATTTGTTTTCTCTCTTATTGTCTCTAGGGATAGCCTGACTGTATGACAAAGTTCTAGTTAATGATATGTAAGCATATGCAGAAGATTACCAAATTGATATTGATAGTCTAGACTTCTAGTCTAAATCCAGATTTTTGTATAAAACTTCCTGCTCAATATCCTTGTGTCAGAAGCTCGGCCTGACAGATTCCATCTGTCCTGAGCTTCCTAGCCGGGTCTGCCATCCAAGTAAATGCCAACTCTGTTCACCCACATGCACACACCTACCAATGTGGTCAACCTTGTCTCCCTTTCTTTCACCCTCCATCCATATCCAATCCGCCTTCAGATTCAGTAGCTGTCCTCGCCCCCACTGCTACTGTCTGCTCCAAGTCAACAGTACTTCTTGCTTAGAAACCTCGTTGCTGTTGTTCAGATGCTAAGTTGTGTCCTTCTCTTTGCGACCTCATGGACTGTAGCATGCCAGGCTCCTCTGTTCTCCACTGTCTTTCAGAGTTTGCTCAAATTCATTTCCATTGAGTCGGTGATGCTACCTACCCAACTCATCCTCTGCCACCCTTTTCTCCTTTGGTGTTCAGTCTTTCCCAGCATCAGGGTCTTTTCCAATGAGTCGGCTCTTCACATCAGGTGGCCAAAGCATTGGCGCTTCAGCTTTAGCAAGAGTCCTTCCAATGAATATTCAGGGTTGATTTTCTTTAGGATTGACTGGTTTGATCTTGTTGTCCAAGGGACTCTCAAGAGTCTTCTCCAACACCACTCTTCAAAAGCATCAATTCGTTGGTGCTCAGACTTTTTTATGGTCCAACTCCCACATCCTTACATGATTACTGAAAAACCATAGCTTTGATGATACTGACTGTGTCGATGTTTGCATCCTGTCTCCTTCTTGAGTGCTGTCTCAACACAGTACCCAGAGTGAGTCCGTTACATTGTAAATCTGACCACGTCCTTCCTCTGCTCACAACGGTTCCATAGCTTTTTGTCTCATTCACAGTAGAAGCCAAAGTCACCACAGAAGCTCAGAAGTCTCATATAACCTGGCTCCCTCACCTACTTGATCTCATATTGCACCCTCTCCCCTTGGCTCTGATTCAGCCACATTGATCTTGCATGAGAACTTTGCACTTAATAAATGCCTTCTCTGGAAAATTTTTCCACAATCTAGTTGCATGTTTCACTCCTTAAATACCTTCTTGTCTTTATTCAAATGTCACCCTCTCAGTGGCTCCTTAGAGGAGCCAAATAGAACTCATTCTATTTAGGTTGGTTTTTTTGGGGGGTGGAGGGGGGGCCCACCACCATTCGAGATCTTTAGTTCCCTGTCCAGGGATTGAACCTGTGCCCCTTGCAGGGAAAGCTCAGAGTCTTCACTGGACTTCCAATGAAGTCCTTCACTCCATTTAAAGTGTAACTTCTCCCTGGTACCACCGACCAGAACGTGCTACCCTCTTCCTGGTTTTATTTTGTCTATAGCATTCACCATCATCAAGTACTATATATTTAACTTATTTGTCTTGTTTACTGTCTGTCTCTCCCCAGTGAAATGTCAGCTTCATTTGGACAAAGATTTATTATCTGTAGGATCACCTAGAATAATGCCTGACCTGAAATAGCTACTCAATAAATATATGATTAATTGACTAATTAGTTAATTAATGCTAGAGGACTAGGGGGAAATAACTGTCTCCTTTATGTAAAGGATAGGTAGTGGAAAAGCCACTGCTAGCTTTTAAAATGCTGAGAATAAATGGAAAAATGTTAGGTCATGTTGTGCCACACAAGCATCCCCTGCAATCTCTTATCTCTAAACATGTCATCATATGAGGAAATTATCATCTTATTCATGTAAACCAAGTGCCAGAAAACTAAGCCCCATGGGCAAACTTTGGTTTTCAGCCTGTTTCGTGTAAATAAAATTTTATTGGAATAGAGTCACACATATTTACATAATGTCTATGACAGAGTTATATGGCTCACAAAGCCTGATAGATTTACTACCTGCCTCTTTACAGAAAAAGTTTTTCAACTCTTGATGTAAGCAAGAGTTAGCAGAGTTTTATTTTCAGTTAACTGCATTTTGGGTCCATGTGCTGTTCAGCTGTCCCACCATGGGGAGCAAAACTGGATGACAGCCCCAGCTGCTGCCCCTGGATTCATGACCACATGTTTGGGATCCGTGCTTCAGGCAAACTGCATTTACCCAAAGGCTAAGCACAGATGTCATTTCTGCGAGACTCAGGGATCTTCCGACAAGTGACATTGGCTCAAAGACACACAACTGCGTGGCCAAAACTTCCTTGCAAGAGTTCAGGAATTGAAGACTCTTCTGAACCAGACTTTCCTCCTTCTCTCCTTCCCAGGGGTCAGCCTACCGCTCTCCCCACATACTCTTCTACCTTCTTTTTCATCCTTCATGAGTGCTTTCTCCAATAAATCTCTGCCATGTCTGGTCTTACTTTGCCTTCCGCTTCTCAGAGGACCTCTAATAATGTTAGTATTCTTGACCCAATGCTTGTGTTAGCCCAAGTCCTTGACTGCAGTCACAGAGCTGCTAAGAAGTGATTTTTAGACTTGAACCAACATGGACCTGACTCAAAAGCTCATCCTTCCTCAATATTGTTCTAATATTATTAGTCCTCTAACCACTAATTTCACTTCCCTCCTTATAGTCATTCATTCAATAAGGAATCCATAGCACTTTTATGGTCATGGACCATATTTTATTCAGTCTCTACTCCAACACCTAGCTGCTGCTGCTAAGTCACTTCAGTCGTGTCCGACTCTGTGCAACCTCATAGACTGCAGCCCATCAGGCTCCTCTGTCCCTGGGATTCTCCAGGCAAGAACACTGGGGTGGGTTGCCATTTCCTTCTCCAATGCATGAAAGTGAAAAGTGAAAATGAAGTCACTCAGTCGTGTCTGACTCTTAGCGACGCCATGGACTGCAGCCTACCAGGCTCCTCCATCCATGGGATTTTCCAGGCAAGAGCACTGGAGTGGGTGCCATTGCCTTCTCCTACTCTAACACCTAGCAGAGCTTATCAAACAGTTAGCAACTTTGGATTGGATGAATGAATAAATGGCTGAACAAATATTCATTGGATATCTAAAATGTATGCCTTTGGTTAAAGGATTTACTATGCATACAATCTAGTTGAAGAAATGCTATACAAACGACCAGGTACAAGAATAACTCAGTTGTGTTGCCTAAAATGTACTAATAGATAAGAGTCTGGCAACAATAGGATCAGCAAGAGGTTATTATAATAGCACTGATAGGATATAATAAGGGGCTGAACTTGGTCACACAATGGGGATTGAATTAAAAGGGACATAAGAGTGAGATCTTACAAAAATGAATGTTCAGCAGGCCATTAACTGGTCACAGAAGTCAAGCAAGAATAAGGAGCAAGATGATTCAAAGGTTCTGAGCCTGGATGACTGGACACAAACCAGTGACATTTGCCAATATAAGGATTTTTAAGAAGTGGAGCTAGTTTGTTAGGCAAGAGTTTACCAATTCTGTTTGGAAATGGGAGGATGGTTCAATAGGAATCACTTAAAAGATGATTACAAAAGTGAGATTAGCCTCAGGAAGGGCTGACAGGGCAAGAAACAGTCTTGAAAGCCACTCTACTCAGAGAAGACAGTAGTAATTATGACTGAATTAGTTAGGATTGTTATTGTTTAGTCCCTAAGTCATGTCCAACTCTTTGAGACACCATGGACTGTAGCCTGCAGGCTCCTCTGTCTATGGGAGTTCCCAGGCAAGAATGCTGGCATGGGTTGCCATTTCCATCTCCAGGGGATCTTCTCAACCCAGGAATTGAACTCAGGTCTCCTTACTGCTGTGCCACCAGAGAAGCCCCAAATTCTACGATGGAGTGTATGAAAAAAAAATAAAATAAAATCAAGTGTGATACCTACATGTAGGAGATGAGAAGTGGAGAAAAAAAATATAAAGAAAGTAGTAAAGGAATAAACAAGGAAAGAATGAGAACCAAAATAACAAGGTGGTTCAGAGATCAGAGAAAAGCGAATTTCACAAAGAGAGCGGTCAACGATTGCAAAGAATGCAGATAATATAGATAATAAGGATTAGAGACTTGGGAGCACGTGAAAAAGCTTAATTAAATGGGAGCTTGAAGAATCAGCATGATTGAGCAAGTTTACTGGTTTGGTTTGGTCTGTTTGTCTTCGCTTTCTTTTTCTTTAAAGAAAAGTAGACTTCATGTTTTCTTGTAAAACCTCTATGGAGGCAAGAAGTTCAGGAGAATGAAAAGGAGATGACTGAGGTAGCAGGTTTCAGAGGAGGAAGGATGGGGTGGAGAATAATAACGAGGAGTCTAGTTTTGAAAAGGAAGATGAATCAACACTCCCTTCAAGTCAGAAAGGAAGGACGAGAGCATCTGTCCTCCACCTGCATGCTATTCAGCATTGGGGACACACTGACATTTAACTCTGACATTTGACAACCCTGAAAGAAGGTTAGATCTGATTGAAACCAACTCCTCACATATGCAGAGGACACTACTCTAATGGCAGAAAGTGAGGAGGCACTAAAGAGCCTCTTGATGAAGGTGAAAGAGGAGAGTGAAAAATCTGGCTTAAAACTCCACATTCTAAAAAAAAAAAAAAAAAACCTAAGATCATGGCATTTGGTCCCATCACTTCAATGCAAATAGATGGGGAAAAAGTGGAAATAGTGTCAGACTTTATTTTCTTGAGCTCCAAAATCACTGCAGATGGGGACTGCAACCATGAAATTAAAAGATGTTTGCTCCTGGGAGGAAAAGCTATGACCAACCTAGACAGCATTTCAAAAAGCAGAAACAGTGTGTTAAAGACCATAGTCAAAGCTATGGTTTTTCTAGTAGTCATGTACGGATATGAGAGCTGGACCATAAAGAAGGCTGAACACTGAAGAATTGATGTTTTCAAACAGTGGTGCTGGAGAAGACTCTCGAGAGTCTCTTGGACTACAAGGAGATCCAACCAGTCCATCTTAAAAGAAATCAGTCCTGAATATTCATTGGAAGGACTGATGCTGAAGCTGAAACTCCAATACTTTGGCCACCTCATGCGAAGAGTTGACTCATTGGAAAAGGCCCTGATGTTGGGAAAGACTGAGGGCAGGAGAAGGGGAAGGACAGGGGATGAGATGGTTGGATGGCACCACTGACTTACTGGGCATGAGTTTGAGCAAGCTCTGGGATATAGTGAAGGGCGGGGAAGCCTGGAGTGCTGCAGTGCACGGGGTCACAAGGAGCTGGACATGACTTAGTGACTGAACAACAAGAACAATCCAACCATATTGATGCTGAGCCTAACAGATAGATCTTTCTTTTGTATGTGAATATGCCGGGTACCCATGTTAAAAACTTAATGCTCGTCCAGCTAAAACTTTCGTGACTACCCAGATGGAAGTGATAAAGGAAAAAATCAAGTCATCACATATGAATGCAGAAATTGCCTTGATTTCATCAAAAGAAAAATGGTAAAAAGCAGTAGGAAATGGACCACTTTCTGTCTGGATGGTGGATGTCTGAGCAAGTCACCTACATTTGCTTCTAAACGGTGATCTTACTGATGAACTTTCTGTGGGTTATTTAAAAACAGACATTTTATTCAAAGTCTTAAATACCTTCATGTAGATTTCAGGTTGCCATTATAGACAGTCTCAAAGTTACTTTAGTTGGGCAGTTCATATGCTGCTGGAAGTCTTAAACTAGGTTGTGAATTATCATTAATGCCCTGTCTCAAACATTTCAATATATGTCAGTTTCTCAATTAGTATTTTCCTAATTTTTTCCTTCACTTTTCTGATTTCTTGAACTATTACATTTTAATGTGGGGATGGCCTGGGAGATTGGAATTGACATATATACACTACTATGTATAAAACAGATAACCAATGAGAACCTATTGTATAGCACAAGGAATTCTACTCAATGCTCTGTGGTGACCTAAGCAGGAAGGAAATCCAAAAGAGAGGATACACGCATACCCATAGCTGAATCACTCTGCGGTACAGCAGAAATTAACACAACATTATAAAGCAATGATACCTCAGTCCAAAAAAAATTTTTTTGAATAATTTAATGTGGAAGTGTGCCACAATGATGCCACAAAGTTTAAGTCAAAACTATTAACCGAACAGACAGATTTTATCAGTGGGGGGATGGGGACAGGCTGGCGAGGAGGGAAATGAAGGAAAAAGACCTGGGAGGGCTTGCTTGTTTACTCATAACAAGAAAAATTTTCAAGAGTAAATACCACCCTCCCAGATTCTTTCTAGTGTTTCCAGTCAGTGGGGTTGTTTTAATGAGCCCGAATTGAGATTAAAGCAATTGCCGCAATTTTGATTTCAAAAGCCTTTGCCAATAACGATGTCTCCATTTGGGGGAGGTGAAGTGGAACAAACTGGAGGTTAGGAATCAAGACCTTTGGATTAGATTCCTGGCTCTGATCACTCACTCCGCTGTAACCTTGGGCCAGCGGTTCTTCCCAGGTACCGGTACACGGCACAGGGGCCCCCAGGAAGCGAGAAGTGCTCCCAGAAGCGCTGCCTTATGGAAATCACTTCAATTTTGTGGAATTCCACTTGCTTAAGGCTAACAAGAGGGCATAGGACTCACTGGGTAATTCTGAATTCTTGCCACAGACTAAAAAAACAGCTGAGGCACTTAAAAAAAAAAAAAAATGATGCAGGGTCCCATCCCAGACCGACTGTATCAGAATCTCTGAGGGTGGGGTCCACGCACTGGTGCTTCGTCAGGTACCTCAGGTGGTTCTAGAGTTCAGCCAGAGTCCAGAACCTGCACTGATGCTCAGGCTTAACTTTCAATAGACTAACAACTTACAAGGGACAGAGAGTAAGAAGTAATCAAACTAGGGGCCTAATTTACGAGAGCGGTTTCCTACATGAGGAGTTTGGGTCTTGAGAGCCACAGAGAGCAGAGAAGAAGTAGAGAACCCAGTGAGTGGAAAGTTCTAGCAAGCCGTAAGGGCAGGCCTCCAGCTAGTCTTGTGCGGTACAGGACAAGCACATTACGTGCGTTGAAAACAGAAAGACTGTGCTGAGCAGAAACTAGAGAGGAAGCAGAGATGTGAAAATGGAACCAGTTGGTGAAGGTGTGAGGTGATAGCCCGCATTCTTTCTTGTGTCACTGGACGCACTGCAGACAGCCTTTCCACAAGCTTGCTCCGGCCGTCACTGGAGGGCGGAGAGAAGGCTGAATGCAAGTGAAGTGATGAGGAGCTGCTTCCGCCATTCAGACGGGAACCTTTGGGGGGGTTAGTAGTAATCATTATGGACTAGAGCTGACCCATGGCGTTTTTTTAGAAGGTGACGGGGATCAAGTTCAAAATCCTACTGTGGATACTGGTATTAATCACACAAACGGGAAACCTGAGACTCGGTGACCAGCTGTAGGAAAACCTGATGGTTTTACCTTGCTGTTCTTTTTGACGTTCAGAACATTTTCCATCTGGCATTTGGACGAAAGCAGGTGGCTCAGGGGTAGAGAAGTCACGTGCAAATGAAGGAGAGGCAGGAGACGCAGATTTGTTCCCTGGGTTGGAAAGATGCCCTGGAGTAGGAAATGCAGCCCACTCCAGTAGTTTTGCCTGGGAAACTCCATGGACAGAGAGCCCTGGTGGGCCACAGTCCATGGGGTCATAAAGAGTCAGACACAGCTGAGCATTCATTCCGCGTGGACGTGTTTGGACAACACCAAGTCACCTTCGAAACAAGCGGACCTCAGAGAGGGAAAAAGGAGAGCAAGCCCACTCCCTCCTCTGCTCTGACATATTTTGAATCAGTGAGGCTCACCACTGCCTAAAGTTGAGTTTCCCCACACTTCTTAGGCTCTAGACACATTTCAATGTATACCTAGGCCCTCCAGGAGAAATAATGAAAGAGACAGTTCGCACAAACCTGGAGAAACTGGTGGGGCCACCCCTTTCCGATCAGGTAAAGGGGTGTCTGCAGTCTGCAGGTCTGACTGAGCCCTTGTCTGCAAACATTTGAACATCCCTGATTTGGACTCAATAAGCGAGAACCTGCTTGAGAACCTCCCACATCTGGGCATCAGCCCTTATTAGCAGCAAAAGCTAGACAGTGAGATGATTGTGTCTCTTTAAAAGGTGCCAGATGATTAATAACTAGGCTTACATCTTAGTGTTGATATGACAGCAAAGATAAACACAATCAGAACAGAATCTTCAGGAGGGGAAGTGATACATGGTCTAACTTACAAAATCCAGCCATGCCATGGACAGCTGTTATTTCATAATTGCCCAGGGTCATCACTGATGGTCTCTTTTCCCTACATTGTCAAATACTAGAGGCAAAATAGCAGTACTGAAGAGGAAATAACAAAGTCTAACATAATCCTTCTTAGACAGTAGGAGCATACCTTCTCCCTCTTGGGAGTCTCAGCACTTGACAGCAGCTGCGAAAACAACAACAACAACAATAATAATACCCTCCAGAATCTGGAGGCGCATAGGCCTCTTGTGGCAGCAAAGCAGGGAATGTTGGAGCTAGGTGACCTTTTTTTTTGCCAGGAATTCCTCCAGGAAATTGTTCAGGTAATTTATGTCACTGAACTCTATAAGCTGTCATCTTCTAGACAGTAGAAAACAAACACACACATAAAAAAAAGGAAAGGAAAGAAAATAATCAAAACAGCACACAATAATATTCTTTGCCATACAGGATTTTAAATGCTGTTTGCCCCTGTTTTTTGTTTTCTGTTTTTTGGGGGTTTTTTAAACACAAAATTAAGGACTCCCAATTTATGTGCGTCCATTCTGGCACAATGTTTTTTAAAAAGTCCTTTGTCAGTAACATGGGACTAATGCATTTTAAATTTGGTCATAGCATTTCTTTCTTCCTTCCTTTCTCTTTCTCTCCTTCAGTTTTCCTTTCTTCTTTCTTTCCTCTTCCTTTTTGGCTATTCCATAATAAATGGCTCGTGCAATGAGATTGGGACTGTTGCTTGGCCATGATTGTATCATGGCCAGACACCCACATCTTTGCAAGCTCCTGTGACCAACTGCATTTGCTAAATGGCAGTGGTAGCCCAGGTTCGTGATAAGTTAAGAATCCAGCATTTTAACTCAAGATATGCAACATAGAAATGCGGAAAAATATTCATCATTTCAGGCGTATTTTGCCTTGTACAAGTCAATCTCAGATTCCATTTGGTCAAAATTCTATTACAGCTGAAATAACATTTGTTGTAGGAATTGGCAAAACTATAGCAGACACCAGAGAATATTCCGTGAAGCCTCTAAAGTTATAGCTGAAGTTGGGATGAGAGCCAAGAAACATTGTGAAAGAGGCAAAGTGGGTCTTCTGTGCCTCTTTCCTTTCAGCAGGCACCATTTCCAGGTCCCTTTCCATCTTCAGATTATGTCGGTCTTGACTGTGTGCAAGTCAATCAACTTCTAGTGATCAGGGCATGAAATCAGGACATTTCTCCACAATGGTGCACAAGGGATCACTACAGTCCTGCTGGTGAGCAAGAAACATGACCTTGATGCACATGAGTGGCTCACTGCTGATTTCTAGTAAGCTAGGCAGTGTTTTCACGGCTTGGGAAAGAAAGAGCTAAAAAGAAAGTTCGGGTTCATGTTCAGAGTTGATACTTTCAATGTTCTTACATAATACATATGCAGTGATGCCTAGAAAAGACCCTTGTGTAACCCTGTGTACACCTAATGTTAACATTAGGTGGAGTTATAGGAAAACGGAGAGCTGAAATAAAGAAAAGAGATGGCTAGTGTGTGGATTAAGAGTTTAAAGAGTGAGAACTAAATTTCAGAGGTGTTTTTATGGCGGAGGAAGGACAAGGAAAAGTAATCAGTAGTCTATGTTCAGAGAATCATTCGCAGAGGAGAATTAAAAGATCAATCAAAAGGCTCACTTGCCAATCAGGATAAATTTTAGTCTCTATTTGCAACAACAGAGGATCACTGAGAACAAAAACAACGATAAAACACATGTGTCCATTCACATGCCCCCAGACTCCATTATTCTTTGTCTCCAGGGAGCTGTCTTTGTTTCCTCCTTTTGTGAGAAGATTATTGAAGTTAAGGTGGGGAGAAATGTGTCCTCCAAGCTGAAGCTACAACAAAACTATTTTCTCACTTTGGTATTTGTGACATTCCTTTATTGTCGTGGAATTTGAGGGGAGTTAAACATTGCATCAGTTACGTCCAGGAATCCCTCAGTAAACAGAGTGGCAAAGTGGACTTCTGGTAAGGGCAAGTCTATTGTTCCTTGGGTGCTAAGTGTTCAAAAAGTAAAAGCCTAGTAAAAATGCCTCTGCGACTATGAATAAAACATCCATAAAAGTGAGAATAAGTGACCAAACCCACTTTACAGTCTGTGTTATTCAAGTTTCTTGCAAATAACTCTGTGCAGTAAGGTTCAATGCTTGCCCGTAAAGTTAAGGTGGGGACATTAAACGTTAAACGTTCTTAGCTTACACTTGGTCAGAATGTCCCATTAGGATATTAAGAGGAAATTCAGAGAAACTCAAAACCCGTTCAGAAGACAGAGTAGCTCCTGACCTGAGCATCCGTTGAGGGGTTCTGATCCCAAACTGCTGAACACACTACTGTTTGACTTCCAGAACTCATCCAACAGCCCAGAGCAGCCACAGTCACACCTTCTTTCATTGACTCATTTAACAAATATTTATCGTGCCTCCGGTATGAGCAAAACACTCTATTAACGCTGTGAGGGTGTAAAGATGAAAAGACACAGAATCAAGTGTGGGAGGGACGTGCAAATCAACAGTGAGAGTGTAGGGTGCTGGCGGGCTGCGGCAGAGGCAGAGCCCAAAGAGACCACACAGGTGAGGGCACCTACCTCAGCCCGGAAGTGGCAGGGAAGCCGGGCATGGCATTCCAAGTATGAATGAACAGAGTCCCACGAGATCAAGAATTCCAGGGGCACAAGGTACGTGTAAAGGGGCAACAGGAGATGATGTTGCCTAGTTTAAGGCATCTTAAGACCCCTGTGCTTCCAAGTGTTTCCTCATTAACTTGATGCTTGAAATGGTCTCATCTCTGATGACTATAAATTAAGGTTCAGTTAATATGAAAATGTTTTTGGAAGGAGTAAAATATATGAGTATTATTTGCCACCAGCATTTTGGCTTAAATTAGCAAGCCCTGAGAGAATAAAACATCAGATAAGAAAGTGTCATGGAGGAGATAAAAGGAAAGACAAGATTAGCCTAGGCCTGAAAGGTACAATGGACCAGTTCAGTAGACACCCGAAGTCAGGGAAAATGGTTCTGGATTCTTGAAGAAATCTGTACCAACAGAGAAAAGGAGAGTGTAATAAGAAGCAAAGGTTGGTTGTTCAGTTGTGTCCGACTCTTTGCAGTCCCATGGACTGTAGCCTGACTGTAGACTGTCCATGGAATTCTTCAGGCAAGAATACTGAAGTGGGTTGCCATTCCCTTCTCCAGGGGAGCTTCCTGACCCAGGGATGGAAACCGGGTCTCCCGCCTTGCAGACAGGACCTTAAAAACAGACCATGTCATTATTGCCAGCTCATTTGAATAGATGTCGTGGCATCAGGAAGCACTCACCATTAGCCACTGAGCTGTTGTGATGCCTGAACACAGGGTCAAAGTCATCATATAGCCATTTCTCATTGCACCCTGCCAGGCAGGCAGCCTTAACGCAGTGCTTTTGAAATTCCAGAGGGAGCACATGGATTACTCCGGGGTCATGTCAAAATGCAGAGTCTGATTCAGCAGAGCTAGGATGCTTGGCAGATTTACCTCTCTCACGATCCCCCAAGTGATGCTGAGGCCACGGGCCCCAAGACCCTGCTTGGAGTCACCAGGGTCGAGCAGACTGACCTCCCTGACACCATCCATGGCTGTTCTCTTGTCTCCCTCTGCTCTGCTGTTACCTTAGTTCAAGCTCTCTCTGCGTCTTCCCTGCAGAAGTATTTCTGGACCAATCTATTCTCAACACAACCCATTTATATATATCTCACTCTGGGTTGCCCATGTGCAGAGTCCTCACTACTCAGAGGCCAAAGTGGGGCCAGGGGTTCCTGTCTGCATCTCCCCTCTTTGACTCCCTAACCCCTCTCCTTGCCTCCCAGAGTCCACGTCGCGTCTGCCCCACCAGAACTCCAGTACACAGTCCCAGCGGCCTGACTCTGGATGCATCTTCAGAATTGCCCTTCCCTCAGCTCTCCGCAGTGAGCAGGTGGCAAAACACATGGCAGGGTATCCTCGGGCAGCCTGGAGGAGGCGTCCCAACAGGCGTGAACAGGCTGCTTCTTTTCACCCAACAGGACGTCTCTATGTGAAACCCCAACCTTATTGCCGCAAAGATTTTGGCTGTGTGAGGTTCCTGTTGTCAGATCAGGGTGCTCTCCCTGCGCCCCTACCAGGCCCATCAGCAGAACATTTCCTGTGCAAGAAAGTGGGTCAGGCTCACTGTGGGGCCACGGTGCCATCTCAGCTCCTGGGAGCGCCTGGGAGAGCAGCCTCAGAAGGTCTTATCAAACCTCAGCATCTCAAAGCCCCCTGCAGCGCTGCTAGCCTAAAGGCAGAGTTAATAATTAGTTAAGAGCAGTGAAAAGCCAAACACATCCTCAGCTCCGGTCAACAACAGGGAGCCAACTGGGGGGCTGGCAAAGGAGACGAGAGAAAGACAAATAAGGACAGAGGGAAGATCCACCCAAATCCAGAGACTCAAGGGTGTGAACGCCAGGAAAGTGGAACTCGTATGTCAGACTCACGCAGTCTCGTTGTCTCTCTTCCATCAAAATTATGTTAGCAACTGAAATTTTGCACAGACAAGAACCCTGACCATATCTTTCCACACCATGGGGCTGATTGCAACAATGCCCACGGAATCCCCAACTGGAAACAGCTGGGTGTCTCACAGTCCTTTTTCAACCACAACGAAATCAGAATAGGTACACCCAGAAAGCTTTCCAGGTGTCAAACAGCTATAGGTGGACTTTCCTGATTCTCTCCTTAAACCTGCTTTGGACAAACACCCAGGGTTGAATGTCTAAGGCAATACATCCTAGGACTCTACCATTGTACCTGTTTCACCAGGGAGCCAACTTTGCAGCAAATGGTAAGAAGAAGCATGGAACTTGATATAGTATCCAAAAGAAGCACCGATAACTTCTGTGAGTTTTCTGGGTTGGTGGTGTAATTCTAGGTCCTCCAGGAAAGGAAGGGCAGGTTCTACTCCTGTGAGTTGCAATTCATTACAAGCCCAGATAATAAAGGCTCTGTGTGCTAGAGAGGTTCTTGCTTAAAAAAAAAAAAAAAAAAGTGTTTTCACATGCGGTCTCTCGCTAGCCACACACCACCCTGTGTGGAAGTCATGTTGGAGTGAAGGAAGAAAAGCCTGAAGATGCCCAGTGGTCTGAGCGTGGCTCTCGATTCCTGGCCCTGGTGCTTCTCCTGTGCGGGCTACTATGACTCAATTCAAAACGAAGCTCAAGAAACAGGGAGTGTCACTGGACACAACAAATCCGAAACCCAGACTTGAGCCAACAGCAGAATTTGGACCTCTGCAAGTCAATCATTTGTAAGCAGCAATACTTAAGGACTTAAACAGTGCTGGTAAACACAGGAAAAGAAATAACATTTTTATTTTCCCTTTTTGATTTTGCTAATTTTTTATCATAAGGAGACTTCAGGAAAAAACACAAGTTATGCAGTGAAGAGGGTTCCCTTTCATGTCTTTGATTAACAGAAGCACAGTCTTGCCTTCCCTGGCTGGGTTTTTTTTTTTTTTTTAATTAGAATGCAAATAAGAAGGCAGAGGTTTTTAGCAACAGAGGTAATATATTCGAAAGCATTTTATATGTGATACAAATGAACTTATTTACAAAAGAGAAGGAGACTCATAAACATAGAAAACAACTTATAGTTGCCAAAGGAGAAAGGGGGAAGGGGAGGGCTACATTAGGACTTTGAGATCAGCAGATACAAACTACTGTAAGTAGAATAGATAAACAAGGCCCTACTGAATAGCACGGGGAACTATATTCAATATCCTATTTGGGTAATAAACCAGAATGGAAAAGAATATGAAAAAGAATACGTGTGTGTGTGTGTGTGTATATAACTGGGTGCTCATTGGAAGGACTGATGCTGAGGCCAAAGCTCCAATACTTTGGCCACCTCATGCAAAGAGTTGACTCATTGGAAAAGACTCTGATGCTGGGAGGGATTGGGGGCAGGAGGAGAAGGGGATGACAGGGGATGAGATGGCTGGATGGCATCACCGACTCGATGGACATGAGTTTGGGTGAACTCTGGGAGTTAGTGATGGACAGGGAGGCCTGGCGTGCTGCAATTCATGGGGTCGCAAAGAGTCAAACACGACTGAGCGACTGAACTGAACTGATGTATAACTGAGTACTTTGCTGTACACCAGAAACTAACACAACGTTGTAAATCAACTAAACTTCAATTAAAAAAAAAAAACAAAACTTTAAAGCATTTTATATATTGTATAGAATTTGTGAAGAGAGTAGAATTTGAGAGTTTGAGGGGAGCATAAAATATTAACCAAGGACCAATAACAGCTCCTAGAGTTTCTGTTGGGTTTTTCTTTTAAGTAATATTTACCTGTTTATTTATTTGGCTGAGCCAGGTCTTAGTTGCAGAATGTGGGATCTAGCTCTCTGACCAGGGATCAAACCCAGGCCCTCTGCACTGGGAGTGCAGTCTTAGCCACTGGACCACCAGGGAAGTCCCCGCGTTTCTGGTTTTTAACAGCCCTGCTCCAGCCACGCTTTTCAAGCTTAGAGGCTGTCAACCAAGAATCCCAGCTTCACTCAGCCTTGAGGGAGCCAGAATTTCACCTCCACCAATATCCCACCTACACAAAGCTTTACTGACTGTGGGCAGAGCAGTCTCTTGCTGGATGCTAACGTCTATGGGATTCACTGGTCTCTTGATTTAAGAACCGGGGCTGCCAGGCAGGTAACCCGGAGATCAACCATTCCCAGTGGCCCTGAGGGGACAGGGAGGAAGTGATGTCTTCCCGATATTCTTGCAGCATCAGGAAAGACCCTTGAGTTAGCCCCAGTGATCTTCACTAGCCCTGAGTGCAAAAAGGGGTAAAGGAATCCTTTCTAACCATTTGGTGGAACCATTTTCACAGAATTTTTTTCTGAAGTCTACTGTACCTGGCCCTCCCTTATGAAACAGAACACAGCAAACACGAGTAGTCTTTACATGATGACTATGAAAATGGTTGTTTCCATGAAAATGTTTGCTCTGCTGGATAGAAGAGCCCCCGGGGCTCAGGTTGGGTAGGAGACCTTATGCCTCTGTCCTCTGTGGAGGCGACAGCTGGCTGTGCCTTTTGAACTCTCCTTCCTGCCTGTGTGAAGTGAAATGGGTCTTCTCGCTTTTACCTGTTCCTTCTATCTGCCCTGGGCTGAAAATGGAAAAATGCCAGGCTTGTCGCAGTTGTGTTTACAGAAGTGATTGTTGTTGTTCCGTTGCTAAGTTGTGTTCAACTCTTTGCGACCTCATGGCCTTTAGCATGCCAGGCTTCCCTGTCCTTCACTATCTCCTGGAGTTTGCTCAAACTCATGTCCATTAAGTCGGCGATGCTATCCAGCCATGTCCTTCTCTATAGCCCCCTTCTCCTCCTGTCCTCAATCTTTCCCAGCGTCAGGGGCTTCTCTAATGAGTCAGCTTTTTGCACCAGGTAGCCAAAGTGTAGGAGGTTCAGCTTCATCTTCAATATCAATCCTTCCAGTGAATATTCAGAGTTGATTTCCTTTAGGATTTACTGTTTTGATCTCCTTGCTGTCAAATGGACTCTCAAGAGTCTTCTCCAACACAATTCGAAAGCATCAATTCTTTATGGTCAACCTTCTTTATGGTCCAACTCTCACATCCGTTCATGACCACTGGAAAAAATATAGCTTTGACTACATAGACCTTTGTCGGCAAAGTGATGTCTCTGCTTTTTAAAAATGCTGTCTAGGTTTGTCATAACTTTCCTTTCAAGGAGCAAGCATCTTGTAATTTCCATGGCTACAGTCACTCTCCACAGTGATTTTGGGGACCAAGAAGATAAAGTACATCTCTGTGATCAGATTCCAAATAAAGGACTGAATAACTGGATACATCCTAGTGGTGTCTAGAGCAAGGATTTAACGGCAATGGCTGTTTAGAAATGTTCTTCTTCCAGCCCTCTGTGGTGCGGTGGAGGTCACTGGGCAAAGCCCCTCAGGATGGCTGAGACACAGCTGGACCTCCCTGCTCGTGCTCCATTGCTAAGTCACGACTGACTCTTTCTGACCCCATCGACTGTAGCTTGCCAGCTCTTCTGTCCAAGCAAGGATACTGGAGTGGGCTGCCATTCTCTACTCCAGGGATCTTCCTGACCCAGGGATCGAATCTGCATCTCCTGCCCCTCCTGCCTTGGCAGCAGATTCTTTACCGCTGAGCCACCAGGGAAGCCCCACTCCAGCTGGTTACACTGGTGGAACGGTTATTGACCAGGCCAGCACAGAAGTCACTAGAAGTGGCGAGAAGTTTGAGAGTCTCTGCCTGGTAGAACTGTGGACAACAGGGACTCAGATACTCAGCTGGAGTTCGAAGAACCTGCGTCTGGATTTCCTCATTACTGGAAGAGAAATAATGACGGAAGTGACACTCCAGAGCATCCAACCATTCTCACTGTGGGGTGGGGACCAGGCTGGCAGAAATGCCTGTATGCTTTCTTAGGTTAAAATGGGAAGGAAATAAAGCGCAAAGCTCATTTGTTCCTCCTATACATTAAAAAACAAACAACAGGACTTGCAGCTTCATGGCCTAGCTGTTTTCTGAGCTTCTCTTTTCACCACTCCCCCTCACAAAGAGGATGCTGTGACCTCTCTTCCCAGAACCCCCTCCCCTCCCACCTCACCAACAGCCCCTTTCTCAGCCTCAGGTGCCCATCCCCCACCCAGCTCATGAGGCTCATCCATTTCAGTGGCTGCCAACGAAGGTCTGTCCAGTCAAAGCTATGGTTTTTCCAGTAATCATGTATGGATGTGAAAGTTGGACTATAAAGAAAGCTGAGCACCGAATAATTGATGCTTTTGAATTGTGGTGTCGGAGAAGACTCTTGAGAGTCCCTTGGACTGTAAGGGCATCCAACCAGTCCATCTTAAAGGAAATCTGTTCTGAATATTCATTGGAAGGACTGATGCTGAAGCTGAAACTCCAATACTTTGGCTACCTGATTCGAAGAACTGACTCTTTTGAAAAGACCCGGATGCTGGGAAAGATTGAGGGCAGGAGAAGGGGACGACAGAGGATGAGACAGTTGGATGGCATCACCGACTCAATGGACATGAGTTTGAGAAAACTCCGGGAGTTGGTGATGGACAGAGAGGCCTGGCATGCTGTAGTCCGTGGGGTTGCAAAGAGTTGAATACGACTGAGAGACTGAACTGAACTGAACTGAACTGAAGCATCCAGCCCAGGGCCTGCCACCCAGATGCATAATTAATGTGGGATGAATGAGTGAGTGAACACACATTTTTCTTCTTGAGAGCAGCCCAAGGGAGCAAAATGCATTAAAATATCACCTTGGGCAGGGGCTGGTCCACAGTTGAGATTCCTGGGCCCACCCCAGCATCAGTTCATCAAAGGGGATCAAGGAACAGATATTTTAAATGTGTTCCCAGGAATTCTGACCTGGAGCAAGGCAGAGGGTGGCAAAAACCACATTTTGGAAAACATACGGTCTGTGACGGCCAGACAGAGACAATTACTGAGAGACAGGGAAGCTGAGGGCCAGAGAACTTATTTGAGATCACGTGAGAGACTCACAGCATGGCCTGCGTTCCTGGCAGAGGAGGGGGAAAGCTGGAGTCACAGTCATTCATGCTGGCCCATGGTGGGATGTCCAGGGTCAGCCCCCCGCTGCAGAGCCTCCAGGATGACAGCCTGATTCACAGGATGGGTGCCTGGTGTCTAAGAGAAAGTGAGGAAGAAAAAGTCCCTGCCCTCCCAGGCGCTGGCAGACCCACAGTCCGAGGACTCACTGGGGAGGATGAAGTCACCCCCACCCCCATCCGTCCTCTGACCCGATGGCCATTCTGCCCACTGAGCTGCCCCACAGAGGGGTCGGGCTCACCGCTGGGCTGACCCACAAAGATCAAGATCTCCGAGCAGGATCACCCCGGGGAAGGTGTCTTCTGACGGGTGAGTAAGCTGACAAATGGCCAGGTGAGGGCACATCCCCCGCCCAGCCCCCCAGCTCCACCTGCGGCATTTTGGTGGCACCTCAAGCAGAACTTTCTTTCTCCACCTGGACAAACCCAAACAGCTGACGCATCACCAAAGTGAACGGCTGCTCCGGATGAGCTCTGATCTTCCCAGATGTCCGTTCGTCACCGATGAGAGGATCTCCCATGGAGGAGGCTGGAGAGAGAGGCGGGAGGCCAGCATGCCCCAGAAAAGAGCAGGGTCTCTGTAGCCCTCTGCCCCTCTCCTCTCAATAAAAGACATCCCTCAGATGTCACTGAGGGACCAGAGTCCTCAGCCCTGCTTGGTGCTGGTGCTGGAATCTCAGGGGAGATAGGACTTGAGCCAGCCCTCCAGGTGAGGCTGTATCCCGCATCACAGACATGCACTATGGCAACACACAGGGTCTCCAGCCACCAGTCCACTCAAAATCCCTGACAGCTCTTGTCTACTGAGCTGTCGCAGGCCCAGGATCGACTGGTGAGATGTGATGACGGTGATTCAGTGGTCCCCAGCTCTGCCCCATTATGCCCGAGAGGCTTACTGTGAGAGGATGAAGATGGTGAAGTTTTTCTAATGCCTGTTGGGTCCTGTTGCACCAGGACCCTGTGCAAGCCGCCTCCTCCTTTGAGCTTCTGTCTCCCTATTTGTAAAATAAAAACTTTGAATTGTCTTTCAATTCACTTCCGGCCTTGCGAGTTTACCCCTCCCAGGTCAGAGACCTTGAAGGTATTTCTTTTTGTTTCTAACTGGGTGCAGACCCGCAGGGCAAAGAGCCAGGAAGGGCAAAGGTCACTCAATCATTCCTGGCAGGAGGGTAGACACCTGTTTATAAGAGTCTTATAAACAAAGGAAAGCTCTTACCTTGTTTATCTTTGCATCATTGGAACAAAATAGGTGTTCAGTAAATGCTCGTAAAATGGTTGTGTAACGCATCTCATAAACGGCTCCACAGAACCTATTCCTGACCTGCTATCCTATTCAGAGAAGCCTTGCATAGCCATCAATATATATATATAAGTAATTACAATCGTTACTGTGTCCCTTGAGGCACATTTAGGGAGGGAAATCTAATTCACGACCCCCAGGAATCCTTCTTAAAGCTTCTGTCTGCTTCCTTCCAGCTCCCTTCACACCTGCTGCTCAGGAACCTCTTGTGTTTTGAGTCCCCACTCGCAAGTCACTCACCTGCCTTCCCCAGACACGGCGTCCTCTGACCCTAGCTTTTTTGGCTCCTCCTTTCCTTTCTTACTCCTTTAGGTTTCTCTCAATTTCCATATCAATTTCTCCCTCTCTCTCTCTTCCCTATTTTCCATCACAAAAAGCAGATGCAAGCAGAGACCGAATTTCTTTTATATATGTGAAGGAGTAAGAACAGAGAACAAAGGAAAAAATGTTTCTAGGACTCTAGGGCTGTGTAAAAAATGTTTCTAGGACACTAGGGCAGAGTTGGAGAGAACTCTGTAAGAGGAAAAATTAGGATGCCCTGGTTATCGACTTTTTTCTCTATGATTGAGTCAACATCAGTGTCCGTAAATAGATATTGAGGTGCTTGGCATCATCAGCTTTGCAAATCTGTTGCCCACACATCCATGATTCTGTAAGAATTCCCTAGATGCTCTGATTCCTGCAGGAGTCAGAAAGTTTCTCAGCCTCTGTTAACTGTAAGATCCATTATTCTGAACATACACCTTCAGTGCTTTAAGTCTCCGAGGCTTATGGGCTTCAATTGGTCAGTTAACAAAGGAAGTGGTGCAGCCAGTAACTTTTGAGGGGCTCCGGACAGTCACCCAATGCCTCCAGGCTTCTGTTAAATTGCAAGGGCAGGACTGGGTGAGGAGGGATGACCCTGATTCAAATGGGCCGCAAGAAGGGTCTTGGGAATGTTTTTAACACCCTTAGTCTCAGCCCACTCCTGCATTAAGTAGCGAGGCTGAGAGCTATTTGAGATTTCAACCAAATTATAAAATATAAACATTCAGCAAAAGTCTTGGCCCACAAAGAACTAAATAGACATTTCTCCAAAGAAGACATACGGATGGCTAACAAACACATGAAAAGATGCTCAACATCACTCATTATCAGAGAAATGCAAATCAAAACCACAATGAGGTACCACTTCACACCAGTCAGAATGGCTGCGATCCAAAAATCTGCAAGCAATAAATGCTGGAGAGGATGTGGAGAAAAGGGAACCCTCCTACACTGTTGGTGGGAATGCAAACTAGTACAGCCACTATGGAGAACAGTGTGGAGATTCCTTAAAAAATTGCAAATAGAACTACCTTATGACCCAGCAATCCCACTGCTGGGCATACACACCGAGGAAACCAGAATTGAAAGAGACACATGTACCCCAATGTTCATCGCAGCACTGTTTATAATAGCCAGGACATGGAAACAACCTAGATGTCCATCAGCAGATGAATGGATAAGAAAGCTTTGGTACATGTACACAATGGAGTATTACTCAGCCGTTAAAAAGAATTCATTTGAATCAGTTCTGATGAGATGGATGAAACTGGAGCCGATTATACAGAGTGAAGTAAGCCAGAAAGAAAAACACCAATACAGTATACTAACACATATATATGGAATTTAGAAAGATGGCAATGACGACCCTGTATGCAAGACAGGAAAAAAGACACAGCGGTGTATAACGGACTTTTGGACTCAGAGAGAGAGGGAGAGGGTGGGATGATTTGGGAGAATGGCATTCTATCATGTATACTATCATGTAAGAATTGAATCGCCAGTCCATGTCTGACGCAGGATACAGCATGCTTGGGGCTGGTGCATGGGGATGACCCACAGAGATGTTATGGGGAGGGAGGTGGGAGGGGGGAGGGGGTTTCATGTTTGGGAACACATGTAAGAATTAAAGATTTTAAAATTAAAAAAAAATAATAATAATAAAATTAAAAAAAAAAAAAAAGTCTTGGCCCATAGAAAGCAATCAACAAATGTTAGCTGTTATTATTATTATTATTAATGTTGTGGTTCTGCAACGTTGCTTTGAGTTTGAATGGTCCATGAATCTCTAGGTGTTGTCTGACTCAAACTAGGAGCTACCTGGGTGAAGGTGGCTGGTATAACAGGCATGGGTAGCCGGAGTTTACACACAACAGTGTCTAGAATGAAAGAGGTCTCATTAAGGGGGTGCTTCACCAACTCATCAATTCTAATTGGAAAGAGAAAAATACATGAACCAGAACTACCCAAGAGGAAATAAACATTCAACGTTAAGTTAATACTGGAAGATTCCCCGCTTCACCTGTCGAAAGGTCAATTTTCCTTCTAGGACAATGACAAGGAAAAGTCCTTATCAGCTGACAACTGATCCCACAACACTGCCAAGGTGACAGGCATGGGATAAAGGCCCAGAGACAAGCCCTTCCTTCTTCCCTGCTGTATTTAGAACCATCTCTGTGGCCTTGTGCTCAGCAGGTGAAATGTGGTTGCTTGGAAGAGCTTCAAGGACTGTTTCTAGATCCCCCCCAGGTTTAAGGCCAGCAGGGCTGCGTGAGTGCAGAAGCAGTTTCCAGTGATTTCTTGACTTCCAGCTACTTCTCTGTTCGCTCTTGCCTTACGGACTGCTAGCAGAATCTCCTCCTTTGTCTGTTTGTTTGTCGGCAGGTATGTGAAATCCGGTGAGTCCTCAGGCAGGCTCTGCCCTGAAGGACTCTTTCGGGAAGAGTGGAAGTGCTCTTTCCTCATTCCAGCCCAAAGAAGCAAAACGGGGAGAAACACACAAATAAGGAACTTTTGAAAGCAGTGAAGACTGAAAGATTGGCCTCTGAAATTGGGACAGCTGGGAAATCTGGACTGCTGAGAAAAAGCAAAATCCCTCAGCCCTCTGCACAAGAAGACGGATTGCCTTTGCTTCTGTGGGCAGGAAAGCTGGGGCGGGATTGGCATCGGCTTGTGGTTTCTCCTCTGATCTCTCTCCAGGCCTCGAGACGCTCGGTTAATCAGTCCACCTAAAGGAAACCCTGGAAGCCCAGAGGACCGGTGTTTTCATTGTGACTGCAGTATTTTAAGAAGCCTGGAGGGACTCTGATAAAAAACACACACACTGTTCGCTTTGATAAGTGAACCCCTTGTTCTTATCAAATTTCTACCATCATGAGATAACAGGGCCTAGAGAACAAGGGCTTGGGAATCTACAGGGCCTTGACTACATCCTTCTCGACTTACTAGTTCTGTGAAAGTGAAGACTGGAAAGTGTTAGCTACTCAGTCTTGTCCGACTCTTTGCGACCATCCTCCCGGCTCCTCTGTCCATGGGTTTCTCCAGGCAAGAATACTGGAGTGTGGAGCCATTCCCTTTTCCAGGGGGATCTTCCTGACCCAGGGATCAAACTCGGGTCTCCTGCATTGGCAGGCAGACTCTTTACCACTGAGGCACAAGGGTAGTTCTGTGAGCCATGGCAAATGACTGAACTTCCCTTAGGCTTCCTAATTATAATAATATATATATATATAATAAAACAGGGATATTATGAACATTGAATCTGAGATAACAGATGACTTGTACTTGGCACAGTGTCTGACCCAGGACAATCCTCCATAAAAGTTACCTATTGATCTGACCTGTGCTTCAGGTTCCAGTATGTAAGTTGGAAAATGAGACATAAAACAAATGCGTCTTAAGTGGAAATTCTTACTCTCAGAGGCCAAGTGGCTAAGGAAAGGGGTGATACTATGCCTCACGGGATTAGAGACTATTTAATAGAGAAACGTAGCAACATTCACAGTGTCATTCATTCATGCATTCATTCAACATAAAATGAGCATCGACTCTATTTCAAGCACCATGCAAGGTTTTGGGGATACAAAGCTGAATTGGAACTAAGCATGCTTTCTGGGCTTCCCTGGTGGCTCAGATGGTAAAAGAATTTGCCTGAAATGCAAGAGACCCAAGTTTGATCCCTCGGTTGGGAAGATCCCCTGGAAAAGGAAATGGCAACCCACTCCAATAATCTTTGCCTGGAGAATTCCATGGACAGAGGAGCCTGGCAGACTACAGTCCATGAAGTCACAAAGAACTGGACACGACTGACCGACTAACACACACACACACACACACAGAAGCATGGTTGCTGCCCTCAAGGAGCCTGTGATTGAGTCAGGGGCTTAAACCCACACATAGTTAATGAGCAAGGCAGTGGGTGTGAGGTCCACTGTTGTGAGAGCTGTGGGGAAGGGAGACGCCCTGGCACAGAGGCATTAGGAAAGGCTTGCTAATGCACGAAAGCACGTTTGCATTGGTTCTTGAAGAAGAAGTGGGGTTTGTTAGGTAGAAAAGAGGAAAAATGAAAACCTAGGCCGACAGAACAATCTGAAGGAATAAAGCGCAACAGATGCTCCAGGCACAGCAAACGTAGGAAGCTTATTATGCGTATTTGTGCCAGACTGGACATGGGGCTGTGCGTACGGGCAGCTGGAATGCACTGTGAGAAGCTGAGGATGTTACGCTAAGTGAGAAAGAAGAAACAAGTGCAAAATGGAAGAGAGGTGTTAGGTCCAGGGAACAGAGGAATTTCTTTCAAGACAAAAGGTCTCAGACATTGGTAGAAGCAGGAGAGGGGGCATCTCAGACTATAAATCATTCCTTCATGAACCCCAGGACCAGAGATGAATTGTGCTGTGGAATCTCTCAGCCTCCCCTGGTCCTCCATATACATGTTCATACAAGTTTTTGAATATAGGTTGGAAATTTAATAGCAAGCACAGAAAAATTTAACCTAAGGGGGTGCCGGGGGTTGTAGTTTTGTTTGGTGTGAGATATTGTGGGACAAGTGTGGGTTTCATTTGTTTTAATCATTAAACACATGTTTTTATAGTTTCTAAGTCAAGAACCATATATGTTAGTGCTTAAAATATGAAAATGAAGGCTTGAAGAAGGAAATAAAACTTACTCTGTGGATTCAGATAGAATATATATATGATGCTCTTTTAAAAATAGTTTCCCTTGGGACTTCCCCGGCAGTCCAGTGGTTGAGACTCCATGCTTCCAATACAGGGGGCACAGGTCCTTGTTGGAGAACTAAGATCCCACATGTTGCAGGCATGCTAAATCTATGTCCAGCTCTTTGCGACTCTATGGGTTGTAGTCCACCAGGCTCCTTTATTCATGGAGTTTTCCAAGCAAAAATACTGGAGTGGATTGCCATTTCCAAGGGATCGTCCCAAAACAGGGATCGAACCCATGTCTCTTACATCTCCTGCATGGGCAGCCAGGTTCTTTATCACTCGTGCCACCTGGGAAGCCCCATGTGTCAAATATATATATAGGGTTCCCCTTTCAATAGCTCAGATAAAGGTATTCCTCTTATATTTTCTTATAATCCTTTTATGTTTTTAGTTTTCATGTTTAACTCTGAAATCCATGTTGAATTTATTTTTACAAATGATCGTAGGCAAGGTAAAGTCATGGTACAGTTAGGAGCCTTGGACCACTTTTCCCCCATTAAACTGTTTCTTCATCTTGTCATTAGTTTCATCCATTTCCCATTCCGCAGTTATCAACAGTAGGACATGAGTTTCCTGGTAGTTTTCTTACATTCGCACTAAGGTGCCACTGGTAAAGCCATTCCGTCTGCTATATTACTTCTGTCCTCAAACTTGGTCTTGTGCCCCACAGGCCACCTCCTCCACTCTCTGAGCTGTTGCTAGCAGCTTAGAAGTGGCTCCCCTGGGGGCTCCCAGTGGTAAAGAGTCTGCCTGCCAATGCTGGAGATGTGAGTTCAGTCCCTGGGTCAGGCAGATCCCCTGGAGAATGGTATGCTACCCCAGTATTCTTGCCTGCAAAATCCCACGGACAGAGGAGCCAGCTACAGTCCACGGAGTCACAAAAGAGGTGGGTATGACTTACCAACTATACAACAACAACAGCAGCTTAAAAACCGAGCCTATTGAAGGGGCCCCCATTTGTTTTCATTGGGAAGATTTCCAGCAACTGCCAGGCACCAGCCATCACTGTGCTGATCTGCGGGACCTTCCAAGCTGAGGATGCGGTGGGACTATCCCAAACGTTTATCTGACATCCACCCCTAGAGCAATACAGCCCTCCACTCATTCCCAAAGCAAACACTGTGCACCAGATACAGGGGTGAATGAGCGTCTGTCCCCGCCCCCAAGGTACGCACCCGCCTTATAGAATATTCTAGAGGAGCTGCCGAGCTGAGTTACCTCATGGCTGACATCATGGGAATCTACCCAATCTCATTCAATTGACTCAACAAATATTTGCTACGCTCCTACTGTTTGCCAAGAACTGTGCTGGGTGCTGGGTTACAAGATCTCAAGGAGCTGACTGCTGAGTGAGAAACAGACAAATAAATAGGCGTTTCCACACCACGTGACAGAGCTAAAGTAGGTGAAAGCAGAGGCCTCTGATGTTATGGGTTCCTGGGTTATTCATTCTCACCTGCCAAGGACTTCCCAGCCACGCACATCAAAGCATTTCTTTTGTATTCAAAGAAGAGCAACTTACATTGTACTCTAGGTCACTTTCTTCAGACCCAACTCTTGGAGGGACACAGGAAGTCAGCTCACTGTGAGTGAATAAATGGGTGAATAAATGGTTCAAAAAGTTAAAAGAAGGGGGGGAATCAGTGAATGGTTTACTCCTCTCAGCCGGGAATTTCATTGGCTACTTGGCTGCAGAGCGTCAACCCCGTGGGCAGCAGACTAAGAAGAGATAAAGTAATCCAGGCACCTTGTAAATGTTCTTTCCTTTTATCTCTGGGACCCAAATCCATCGGCCCCTGCTGATGTTTGTTTTGGGTTCTTTGCTCTGAAACCTAGGGCAGCTCATGTGTGGTGAGCTGTTTAGTTGATGAATCTTTTCATGGACGAACGAGCAAGCTTCTTGTGTGGGTCCCCTGATAGGTTAGCAGCCTTCAGCCACACACACAGAACTGGTAAAGAAGCCTTTGTTTTTAAACCCCCAAACTTCGAGCAACTAAATCTTGATCGCTTTATGAGAAAACCTTGGGATAATCTGAGCTCCCTCTCTCCATTTTCCTATTAGGAAAGGGAGAGAAAAGACACAGAAGGAAAGTAAAATAAGAGATACAAATTTAGCCAACTTTAGCAGTCTTTTCAAGCAGAATGGTTGGAGGAAATGAAAACGAAGCTTTTTATATCGTTTTGTTTTTCATTGATACGTCCCCTCATTTCTGGGAACCTTAATGACAGCTAATCAATAGTGGGTTTTAGGGACTTCCTTGACGGTCCAGTGGTTAAGACACCAAAATTCCACTGCAGGGGGTGCTGGTTGGATCCCTGGTTGAGGAACTAAGATCCCACATGTCCTGTGTCATGGCCAAAAAATAAAATCAAACAACCAAATTAATTAATTAAACTAGTCTGCATAAGTTAAAAAATAATAACTTGTAATCCATTGTCTGTGAGTACAAACCAGACATGATTACTACAGACAAAAGTTTAAAAGAAAAAGTGGATTTTAGAACCAATCTTTACTTCCTTAGGGTTCCCTTGACATGTTCTCTAATATCGCTTTTTTCTTTTTTTTTTAACCCAGCAGCTACTTCAAAGCTTTTTGTAGTCCCCTTTGCAGTTCTAACACCAGAACCTCCTTCCCCCTAAAAATAAATCTGCTTGTGTTTAATAATTCACACTGTATTGACCCAGCATTGTCATTCTAACATAGGGGTTTGGGTAAAGAGGGGTGGAGTGAACAAATGAGCCCTTCCTGCAGCTACCTTGTCTGCTCTCATTAATCTTGGATATTTTCATTCATTCCCTGAACTCCAGTCTGCCAGGTGTTTATTAAAGCACACTGTCACACACTACTGCATTGTCAAAGATAATTAGAATCCAATTCTTGGAGCTTTTCTACTTATCTTCAGTTCATTACTGCTTAGAGTAACTATCAACTCGACTCAAGGCTACATTCTTCCCTCTCATCTGTGAGAAAGAAAATAGCAAAGAGAAAGGTTTACAAGAAACAAAATTTCTAGATTCATTTAGTGCTTCCCAAGCCTTGATTTTTTTCATATATAAAATGGAGAGAATCCTCATCTTACAATGCTGTTGTGAAAAGTGGGGATAAAATACGGAAATGGTCTTCTACTGAGATTAGTGAGTGGAGGCACTCAGCAATCAGTAGACATTACAGCTGACCCTTGGACAACACAGGTTTGAACTTCATGAGTCCACTTATACGTGACTTTGTTTTCAATATTTTTTAAATTTTATTTTCAACTTTATTTATTTTTAACAAATATATTGAACAATTTTTTTGGAAATTTGCAGCAATTTGAAAAAAAACTTGTAGACAAATTATATGGACTAGAAATATTTTAAAAAATTAAAAAAAATTAGACATGTCATAATGCATAAAATATATGTAGATACTAGCATATTTCATATTTACTACTATAAAATAATGTACAAATCTATTATTAAGAATTTTAAATTTATCAAAATATATGCACACACTTACAGGCTATACCTGGCACCCTCTATTAGACTAGACTATCACAGAGCAATCAGATTGGTGCTCTTCATTATCAATGTATGAATGTATGTATCATTTAAGGCAGTACTAATGTATTAATAGGTTGTTGTTCAGTTGCTGAGTTGTGATCCAACTCTTTGTGACTCCATGGGCTGCCACACCCCAGGCTCCTCCATCCTCCACTATCTCCCAGAGTTTACTCAAATTCATGTCCATTGAGTCAGTGATGCCATCCAACCATCTCATCCTCTGTCACCACCTTCTACTCCTGCCCTCAATCTTTCCCAGCATCAGGGTATTTTCCAATAAGTCAGCAGCAGGTGGCCAAAGTACTGGAGCCTCAACTTCGGCATTACCTTCTAATGAATGTTCAGGGTTGGTTTCCTTTAGGATTGACTCATTTGATCTCCTTGTGGTTCAAGGGACTCTCAGCAGTCTTCTCCAGCACCATAATTCGAAAGCATCAGTTTTTTGGCGTTCAGACTTCTTAACAGTCCAACTCTCACATCCATACATGACTACTGGAAAAATCATCTGTGTGACTGTTAGTCACTCAGTCATGCTAGACTCTTTGTGACCCCATGGACTGCAACCCAACAGACTCCTCTGTCCATGGGATTTTCCAGGCAAGGATACTGGAGTGGTTTGCCATTTACTTTTCCAGGGGATCTTCCCGACCCAGGGATCAAACCTGGGTCTCCTTCACTGCAGGCAGATTCTTTACCGACTAAGCTCCTAGGGAAGCCCAGAAAAATCATAGCATTGACCAAATGTATTTTCTCTTCCTTGTAATTTTCTCAATAACATTTTCTTTTCACTCTTATCGTAGGACTGAAGTACATAATGCATTTGTTGTTCAGTCACTCAGTCGTGTCTGACCCTTTGCCACCCCATGGACTGCAGCAGGCAAGACTTCCCTGTCCTTCACTATCTCCCAGAGTTTGTTCAAATTCATGTCCACGAAGTCGATGATGCCATCCAACCATCTCATCCTCTGTTGCCCTCTTCTCCTCTTGCCCTCAGTCTTTCCCAATATACAAAATATGTGTTAATTGACTGTTTAGGTTATTGGTAAGGCTTTTGATCAGCAGAAAAGTAGACTGTTAGTAGTTAAGTTTTGGGGGTGTCAAAAGTTATACTTTTGACTTTATAAGTGATCAGTTCCCAACTTCTGCGTTGTTCAAGGGCCAGCTGGATTAGCATTATCATATATAGCATTTGTTAGAGAAGGCAGTGGCACCCCACTCCAGTACTCTTGCCTGGAAAATCCCATGGACGGAGGAGCCCGGTGGGCTGCAGTCCATGGGGTCGTGAAGAGTCAGACACAACTGAGCGACTTCCTTTTCAATATTCACTTTTCACTTTCATGCATTGGAGAAGGAAATGGCAACCCACTCCAGAGTTCTTGCCTGCAGAATCCCAGGGACGGGGCAGCCTGGTGGGCTGTCGTCAACAGGGTCACACAGAGTTGGACATGACTGAAGTGACTTAGCAGCATATAGCATTTGTAGTGCCTTATTTTCTGAGATTTAAGTTCTAACCCAAGTATCTTTGATCCGTCAAGAAAACAACCCAAGCAACTTCTGCATTTCTTCTCCTAGCTGGTGACACACGATAGGAGGGACAGAAGAGAAGAGACCCCCAATGGGATTAAACTCTACATCCTCATTCCTATCCCACCTGGCTGGTTGTTTACATGGTACTTATTCCAAATCTGTTTTTGGCTCCATGACTTTCTTTTTTTCCTTTCCTCTAGCTCTTCTTCATTCTCTGCTTTGTTCCCTGAGTTATCACAGTTATTCTTTATGTTCCCAGCCTGAAGGGACATCTGTCATCTGAAACAGGAAGTGACCTGTGTCTCAAGACTTGGAAGGATAGGCAGGCTGAATGATGGATAACAGCACACACTTGCCTAACTTCCTCCTCACCCCACCCACCCACTCAGGATTCCCTAGGTTGGAATTCTTTGTCCAGAGGCCAGCTTTGCATCCCAACTCAGGGAGGTGGCCAGACCCACTGTCTCCCTTCTGCCTCCCTCAGCAAGCTCATTAGATAAAACAAAGCACATCACTGATGTGACCTGCTCCAAGCCAAGAAGAGAGTGAATAAGATTATTTGAAAACAAGTCTCTGGTGTCTCAGTGGTAAAGAATCTGCCTACCAATGCAAGACACACAGGAGACGAGGGATCCCTGGGTCAGGAAGATCCCCTGGAGAAGGAAATGACAACCCACCCCAGTATTCTTGCAGGGGTAATTCCTTGAACAGAGGAGCCTGGCAGGCTGCAGTCCATGGGGTCGCAAAGAGTAAGACACGACCTAGCGACTAAACAACAATTTTGAATTCTCGAGGAAAACCTGAGTGGCTGGCTAGGTTTTCACTCTGTTTCAAATCTCTCTTCGTACTCCATGGCCTCTCCCTATACAACCTCATTCATTCACTCATTCATTCATTCAGTATTTACTTTTTAGTTACCTACCTTACATCAAGGGACTACTGTAGGATTTGGAGATATAACAACTTCAACAAAACCTATGCTCCTATGAATTTACACTCTACCAGTGTCGGGGTGGCAGACAAAAAACAAGCATATAAACTCTGCAAATTAGAGGGAGCCTGGCCAGGGGTGGGGAGGGGAATGGAGGCAAGCTCAGCAAGAAAGGGGTATGGCAGCAATAAGGTGGCATTTGAGGGGAAAGAAAGGAAAGATGACTTAGGTGGACTCTGAAGGAAGAGTATCCCTGAGAACAAAAAATGAATGCAAGTGGGCGACATGAAAACGTGGTTCAAAGCGATTGAGCCACAAGGAGAAGAAAGTCAGATGGATCAGAGTAAGAATTGGGGAGTGGCAGGAGCGGGGCTCAGAGAAGAAGCCAGGGACCCATCCAGGAGGGCCTTGTGGGGGGTGGTTGAGAAAAGGGATTTCATTTTAAATGAAGTAGATACTAGTGGAGAGTTTTGAATGGAATGCAATCTGACTTAGGTTTTAGATAACTTGAGCTATGGGATGGGGAAAAAAATGGGAGAGCAAGGGTGAAAAAGAGGAGATGGAGTCAGGGGTGGCTTCCCCCATCCAGGTGGTTGATGCTGTTTGTCTTTGGCAGTGACGGAATCCATGCCTGTTGTCTGAACTGATGTTCCTCTCTGGATAGCTTTCTTCTCCTCCCTTCTGAACCCCCACTCCCTATAGACTTAGGGTTTCCTTCCTCCTTACTGTGTGAGGATACCCATCTCTGCCCCAGATTCTGCTCTCAAAAAGCACATTATAAAACCCCCACAGTGTTTGGAAAATAAACGACCCCACCAGTTAACAAAGTCTACCCTCCCCTCAAGGCAAAGCAGAAGCCATTCATTGGTATGTCAGTGTATGTTTGCAATCTAACTCCCTGCCCCAAATAGTTCATCCAAGCAAAGTGTTTCCTCTAAAAAAGAATTTGGCCACTTGAAATATTCTACACCTCGCCGCAGCTATATTTCGCATACGTTTCTTTTAGTCTTTCAGTGAATTTGTTTGTTCATGACAACACCCTTCAAGGGACTTAAACTTCCTAAGAATAGGCAACCCTGTCTAGCTCTGCACTCCCATTGTTACGAGCACATGCCCATCACTTAGCAAACAGCAGTGGAATAGAACCAAATGGCCTGAAGTCTTTATCTTGCTATCGTTTTATGAACCACACTGTATGGATCTGGAGCCGACGGGTTGGTGCTTTTCCGAGTTTTGCACACTGCATGTGAACTAACAACGTGGGATTTCAAAGTGGAGTGCAAAAGTTTGCTGTCAATTGTTCTTGTCTGAGACAGTAACAAAATCTTCACCTTTCTTCTTTTCTTCCTTCTTCCCTTCATTCCTGCATCGTGCGCAGAGGTTTCCGAGCCTTCCTCTTGCTTTGCCAATTCAAACGTCTGCAGCATTTCCAGGGTGAGACAGGGAATATCAGTGTCCCATGGACAATGGAAACTTCCAGGGATGGGGGCCTGCTGCCTTCATGTTCTGCTGTTCAGCACCTGAAACGTGTTTCTCTTACCACTGCACCAGGATGGACACTTTCCTGGAAATGTGTCTAATTGCACTGAGCAGAATGTGGATGAATTAATTCGCTAAGTCCCCATGACCTCTCTATACCTGGTTTCAGAGCTTTGCATGGAGGGTGTCTAATAACTGCTGTGGATCAGCTGCCACGTGTCCACTTTCACCACCTCCCCATCAGCAACTCAGTGAGTGTAGAGTTGAGGATGGAAGGCAGCCACTAGGTTGGCATAAGAAACCGAAGCGCTGAGCTGTGACCAACCCACAAGCTCATCTATGAGGCCAATCTTTAAAATAGCAAACTGTGAAGCATAGAGGATCTCTAGCATCTAGCCTGATCTATATAGAATGGCAGGCTTTGAAATTTAGTGTGTTGACATTACTAGATATTTTTATACTAGATAAAAATATCTGGGAATCTCAATTGTTTAGTTGCTCAGTACATATCCAACCACATGGACTGTAGCCCACCAGGCTCCTCTGTCCATGCAATTTCCCAGGCAATGAATACTGGAGTGGGTTGCCATTTCCTTCTCCAGAGCATCTTCCTGACCCAGGAATTGAACCTGTGTCTCCTGCACTGGCAGGTGGATTCTTTACCCCTGAACCACCTGGGCAGTCGTTGGAACCTCAGTAAATCATTGAATTCTATGGTCAGTAGATTATGAGCTACATGAGGGTTAAAGGCTGGCTCCAACTAACATTATTCCTCAAAATAACCTTGCATGCTGTCTGTCTCTTGGCAGGTGCTGAATTAACTTTTCTGGAGTGAATGAATAAATAATCCCCTGTGTGCTTCCTCCAGGCTGGCTTTATCTTGCTAATTACAGAGAAATTATGCTTAATCATGTTCTTGAAGATAGCTGGGGAAGACGATCTCACCATATTTCTTAGTCTTAACAGTGACTGCCTAGGAATTCTTCCTGCCATGAGTCTTTATGATTCTCTGGCACATCTCAGAAGCTACTATATGTTTAAAGATTGTCATATCATCACCCCATTCCTGTTCCTTTCTCAAACTACTTTTACAAAAAAAAAAAAAAGAAAGAAACACCTCTAATTCCACTAGAAAAAGCCTAATTAGATGCTGAAACAAAAGTTTAATGAATAAGCTCTTGTCAATACCCTTGGGATGTTGACAAAGTCCCTCCTCAGCTGAATCTCCCACCAGGAGCTGGCAGGGCTCCGACCACCCAGGAAAGTGATAGACAAACCAAATTTAATGCCTTGCCCCGAGGGCTTACTGCAAACTGGGAATACGAGGCAGGGCCGCCTCCAGAGCAGTGAGTGGGATAACCTGCTAGGCCTGTGTGTAGGCGGCGTGGGGGGGTCCCTGTGTTTGTGTTTCCTAACCGCATCCTTGCTGAAGGAGCAGAGGAGGAGGTGAAGTCTCAATTAGTCACCGGCAGCTTCAGCCTGTATCTACTGACCTTATCTTCATGACAATCACACAGTCAGAGCTGGAAGGGCACACACCTCTGTCTCCTTTCCCAGCGTGAAGATGAAAAGAGACCCACAGGGAGGGAAATGGGAGACACAGTGATCTGAACCCTGTCCTCCAGCATTCCTGAGTCCAGACCTCGTGAGAAATAAAGAGGACACGATTGCCCCATGATCTCAGGGCGGGTGCATGAAGATCAACAGAGATCCAGGCTTTCGGATTACTGAGTCCCTCTTTCTAAGTCATCACGCAGCCCTGCTTGGCTGAATAAAGAGCGCTATGAGGACAGCAAACACTGTCTCTGGCTTCCTTCAGTTCAGTTCAGTTCAGTCACTCAGTCATGTTCGACTCTTTGCAACCCCATGAATTGCAGCACACCAGGTCTCCCTGTCCATCACTTTAGGCTGAGTTAACAAATTTTATGCTGGTGAATTACACCTGGGACACACCTTGTCCCCTGAGCCCTCGAGAAATGAGTCATTAGGCACTGAATACCTTTCACTTTCTTGTACTTCTTCCATAGACTGGCCTCTTTATTTAAGATGGCCTTTCCCGTCTCTGACTTACATGGTGGTTTGATGATTTAGTCGCTCAGTTGTGTCTAACTCTTGCAACCCTATGGACTGCAGTCTGCCAAGCTCCTCTGTCCATGGGATTTTCCAAGCAAGGCTACTGGAGTGGCTTGCCATTTTCTTCTCCAGGGGCTCTTCCTGACCCAGGAATGGAACCCAAGTCTCCTGCTTTGGCAAGTGGATCTTTTACCAATGAGCCCTCTGGGAAATCCTTCCCCTCTTTGACTTATAGGGTCATTTAAGAGGACCCCATTCATGCAACATATCTGGGGGTGAATACTTTGAGTGGGACCGTGGGCAAATGGACCTGGCTGGGGTCCCATGTCAGGGCGGTTTTCAGGGGAACAGGTATGTGTTCCAAATACTCACCCATGCTGGCCACCTGGCAATGTCACATCCCTACCCTTCCACCAGAACTCTTAATACTACAGCAATTTTAAGAAGGCACCCAGGATATCTACTTTAAAAATCAAATGGGTAATTAGGGGGACAAGAATGAAAAGCCTTCATGAAAAGATGAAGAAATTGTATACCATCTATTCATGAGATTCTCATTATTGATGAGTTTGAGCAGCTTTTTAAAGAAGAAAACTGCTGGAGCTTTCTGTGAGAAAGTTGTATGACAACACGCAGAACGCAAATATACATGCCCACACATACACACATGACTTACCTAAACTGTTTGAATTGGAATATATTTGACAAACATTTCCCCGCTAACTATTTAAGCCTCAGTGAAAAAGCCTCAGGACTCAAGCATTATAATAAATCATTCATTCAAATATTTGCATCAGATAACTAGAGCAAAAATAACAAAAATAAAAGCCAGTAACCCACATAAGTCTAACTCATAATACTTCTCTGTCTGAGTACATTGGTGGTAAGACTTGCATCTTGTCTCCAGAATGATTTTGGAAAATATATATTTCTTCTGGTAATTGGTTTTAAAAATGCGGAGTTTCAGCAAGTGAGCTAAATTTATCACTCTAGACTATGGCCTAATCAGTTGTTTATCTTTTCAGGATTTAAACAGTATTTGAGGCGATGCTTTCAGAAGAGCCAAGATCAGGAACACGGCTTTACTGACTCGCTTTTCTGTTGAGCAGATACTGAGAAGGATCCCCTAAAGACAAAAATCTGAGTATGTGCATGCTCAGTCATTCAATCGTGTCTGACTCTTTGTGACCCCATGGGACTGTATCCCTCCAAGCTTCTCTGTCCATGGGGATTCTCCAGGCAAGAATACAGGAGTGAGTTGCCATGCCCTCCTCCAGGGGATTTTCCCAACCCAGGAATCAAACCTGAGTCTCCAGCATTAGCAGGCAGATTCTTTACCATTGAGCCAGCTGGGAAGCCCTAACGTTCATGTAGTTGCCAATATATTATCTCAAGGCCCAACACAGTGGCCAGTCACGAATGTGGAAATGGTTTTGCAAGAACACCCAAACAAAGTAAGGAGATACTTGACCTAGTTAACTTCAAAATTCAGGCCATAACTGTATTAACTCTTGGGACATGTATTTCAAATGCCCTAGTCCTTTAACAAGCATGGGAATGCAGGCACTGGAATGCTTGGGGAAAGGCTTCATAGAGGGGACCTACCAGACGGCAGGTGGCTTCTAAATTTTATCCCCTGAGTCATTCACTCATTCACGCGTTCATTCCGTCAACATTTATGACCAACCTGATGATGGCAAGTCACTGTGGTCAAGAATGTGTTGTGTGTAAATCCACTCAGTTTTCCCAGGATCAGGGAGATAATACAGCTATTTTTCCTTTCTTTCCCATTTCTTTTTTTATTTGCTTGGTTCAGTTCAGTTCAGTTCAGTTCAGTCACTCAGTCATGTCCAACTCTTTGCAACCCCATGAATCGCAGCATGCCAGGCCTCCCTGTCCATCACCAACTCTCGGAGTTCACTTGGTAGCCACCCCCAATTGAGAACCACTGATTTCAAAGAGGTGGGCAACAGAAGGTGGTTTGGATGGCAGAGTAGGGAAACATTTCAGAGAAATTAGGAAATAGGGAGTTGCTTTATTTTTTTAATGATTGGTATAGAATTTCAGTTGCCAAATACTTTTTAAATATTATTTTTAGACATTTGCTTCCTGCTGGGATAGAAAATGTAGAAGATTATTGCTTCTACCTTTACAGCAAAACACACCCAGAGAATCTACATAATTGTAGTTGTCAGAAAACTATGAAAGAACCATGGAGCAAGAAAACCTAAACAAGATGAATTTCAGGACAGGGAAGCCCGTGGCCTTGACTGAAACCCTGGCCTAAAGAGGAGTCTTCTGCGGAGGGAGTGTGGAGAAGTCGGCTGAGCTTTTGAGGGACTTCTGATCCCAGAGGTTAGCTGGGATGGTGGACTGGAGTCTCAAGGAGTCCTAGTCACACACCAAGTGACTCCCTGTCTCACTCTTCCCTCCAGGGCTTCCCCAGGGCCGTGAGGCGGTGCACAGAAGTCTGGGTGCAGGCCAGTGTCCTGAGGGACTCATATGAGACAAAAGGGGGCTTGACTAGTTCAAGGCAGAGGCTGCCAAGGGCTGGAGGCCGGGCAGGAGAGCTGATATGAGCCCAATAACTAGGCCCTCTGGGTTGGAAGCTGGAAGCAGGGTAGGACCCATACAGGATGGACCCCTGAGACACCCCAGGCCCTTGCTAAGAACAGCCCAGTGGCCTGCTGAAGTCTGGAGTCAGGGCGCAAGGACTGAGCCTTTCACGGTACCTTTGCCCGCAGTCACCACCTGTTCAGGTGGAGGACACAAGGCAGAGAAAAGCCTCTTAAAGACCAGAGGAGAGAACCAGAGAGGAAAACCTGAGAGAGAAATCCAGCCTCCAGACTAAAAGGCAGAGAGAGCAATCTCAAGAGTCAGAAAGCTGAGCCTCCAAGCCCAGATGAATAAAAAGTCCCGAGGGTGTCTTCAAAGATTCAAGCCAATGGTGAAGGGAAGCTCACGGCGCATGCCCACTGCTTGAGCCTGAAGGGAGAGTGGGAGAATCGAAGACACTGCCCCATCCTTCAGGCCTCGTGCCAAGCCTCCGCTGAGAGAGGGTTGGAATCCTGAGGAAGGGAAGGGAAGGTCATGTGCCTGTGTGAAGGCAAAGCCGGAGGGCGAAGTAATTGGTCGAATCCATCTAGATTCCAGAACCCACATGGAGAATTAGGAGGAGCAGCCCACCACCAGAAGGGTCAGAGCATGGAGAGGAACCTCCCTGAAGCTCAGCTACACAGAGCCTGTGGAGGGCTGAGGGAAGAGCCTGGAACCAAGCCTGGACACTAAGGAAGAGGCGCCGTTGTCTGCCTGTGGTGGGATCGGGGCAGGGAAGCTGAGAACGCACAGGTGCAGGAGACCCGTGAGAGCCTACGGGTGGGTCAGAAGAGCTCAGAGAAGCCCACTCACCTGGCTTTACACTAAGTGCCACCTATCACTGGACTAAGGGGGAAATGCCGAGAGAGACGCCTGCTGTGGAGGGACCAGGGACTTCTGAAGTCTGCGGGCCGAACAGGGGCCTGAGGGACACTGTCTGGGACCCCGGGGTTCATACGAAATAGGAGGCTGCCGAAGGGCTTGGCTGGGAAGGGTGTGGGTTATGGACATAACCACAGCGACTCAGAGCTTAGTCCATCCCGAAGGTAATGGTTACTGACCAAACCGCTCTCCTAGAAGTTTGACAGAAGATGAGACACGCCCTTTCCTGAGTGCAATAAGTTTGTCTTGGTCTCTTTTTTCTGGCCGCCTGATGTGAAGAGCTGACTCACTGGAAAAGACCTTGAAGCTGGGAAGGATTGAGGGCAGGAGGAGAAGTGGGTGACAGAGGATGAGACCATTGGATGGCATTACCGACTCAATGGACATGAGTTTGAGCAGACTCTGGGAGACAGTGAAGGACAGGGAAGCCTGGCATGATGCAGTCTATGGGATTGCAAAGAGTCAGACGTGACCTAGCAACTGAACAACAGCTTGCTCTTTTAAAAAGCACAACATCTGGCATTAAATCTAAGGTTGAACAACATGAAAAAGCAAGAAAACAAACAAGCAAAAAAGAAATCATTGTCAAAAGAAAAGAAAGTCAATATAACTGCTGCTGCTGCTGCTAAGTCACTTCAGTCGTGTCTGACTCTGTGCGACCCCATAGACGGCAGCCCAACAGGCTCCCCCGTCCCTGGGATTCTCCAGGCAAGAACACTGGGGTGGGTTGCCATTTCCTTCTCCAATGCATGAAAGTGAAAAGTGAAAATGAAGTCGCTCAGTCGTGTCCGACTCCCAGCGACCCCATGGACTGCAGCCTACCAGGCTCCTCCGTCCCTGGGATTCTCCAGGCAAGAACACTGGGGTGGGTTGCCATTTCCTTCTCCAATGCATGAAAGTGAAAAGTGAAAATGAAGTCACTCAGTCGTGTCCGACTCCCAGCGACCCCATGGACTGCAGCCCACCAGGCTCCTCCGTCCATGGGATTTTCCAGTCAAGAGTACTGGAGTGGGGTGCCATTGCCTTCTCTGCAATATAACTAGACCTCAAGAAATATTGGTATTTTCAAAAGGAACTTTATATGTATTATAACATACACATAAATAATATATTCAATCCTTAATAAAATATTAGTATAGAATATCTGACAACATGCAAACAGTCATAATTAACAAATAAAAGTCACAGCAAGTAGGTCTTATCCAGAAATGCAAGATAGATGGTTTGACATGGCAAAGTTAAAAATCAATGTAATCTGCCAAATCAGAAGAATAAAGAAAAAGATTATGTCAATAGATGCAGAAAATCCCCTTGGGAAAATAAATCCTCCACTCATGATAAAAACCTACCAGAAACTAGAAATAGGAGAAAACTTGCTCTATCTAATTATAAGCTGTTGTTCAAACTTGTAACTTTGAATGCTTTTCCTTTAAGATTGGGAGAAAGGTAAAAAAATGTCTACTCATAACACTTCTAACATGGACAATTCAAAAAAACATTATGCTGAGCAAAATTTAGCCAGACCCAAAAGAATACAAATTGTATGACTCCAGAGCTATTGAGGAGCCTGGCGGGCTACACTCCATGAGGTCATAAAAGAGACGGATATGACTTAGCTACTAAACACTAGCAACATTAATAATTTATGACAAGAGAAATCAGAATATGATAAGAGAAATCAATTTTCCTCCAAGTTTCATTGGACATAGGGTGAGGAAAGAAGGGGTGTGTGTGTGTGTGTGTGTGTGTGTGTGTGTGCGCGCGCGCGCGTGTGCGCGCAATTGTGTCTAGCCTAGTAAAGTTACAAAGTTTCTCTGGCCCTGGGTCAGATAGTCGTGGAATTGACCAAATGGAAAGACCAGTGGAATTGACCAAAAGAAAGCAAATGCTTGGTTTGATCTTGAAGTTGAGACCAAACACATATTGCCAAGGGATGCTCATCCTCAGCCCTGGTTTCAGGTCACAGGTGGAGAGAAAGACACTCTTCGGGAGCCTACTTCTGTCAGTGAGTTCTTGGAGCCACATTCTCCAAGCTGCTCAAGGCAGCCTGTGATAGATACCAAAGAATTGCACTCACACAGGCCAGTTTTCCCTGGTGCTCTTTTCCTGGATATGCATGTCGATGGGAGTGAGCAACAAAGAGAGCTTAGAGTGAAAACCAAGCATTAGTAAGAAATTAGAGTTGATACATCAGTGTGGAGTGGGCGGGGAAGGAGGGAGTGGGGACCACATCTCCCAAGTCAAGCATATTTCCCATTAGTTACAATGCTCCGTATTCTCTGATATGGCCTTTCCCAGGCAGGAAGTTCTTTGTGAGAGAGGGGGACGTGAGCTAGCTCATGGGAAAAAAATGTCCCGGGCTGTGAGCAGTAAACTGGCTCATTCCCAAGCAGTGTCCTCCAGGTGTGCCACGAGAAATGAAATCACCTGGCTCATTTTACCATCTTCATGATGGTGTCAAGACCGGACAAACCCAGGCAACACATACAAGGAAACTAATCTGAGACACAGCAATGGTGCTAGGCAGCCAAGATGGGGACCTTATTCGGGGGAAAAAAATGTTAAGGAGGCCTTTACTCCAGAAAGGAGAGTGAGGTCATGGACCAACGAAATGAGTTGCATCAAGTGAAATGCACATCTGATGGCCAGACAGAACCAAAACATCTATGCCCCTGCAGCACGCTATAATTCTGGCACCACTTCAAACTATCATTCTGCGTATATTTGTCCAGCACTTATCTACTGAAGTAAGGGGGAAAAAAACTTTTTGCGGGGAGAGAGAAGTTTTCTTCAAGTGTAAGACACAGAAAAGAGCATATGTCATAATGGACAGCTCGAATTCCCCCAAAGTCAACACAAACATGTTTTCAGCACTTGAAACAAGAATATCACAAGCCCCTCAGGCTTTCTACCAGTCTTAGCATGCAGTCTTAGCACGCATGCTAAGCTGCTTCAGTCGTGTCTAACTCTTTGTGACCCTATGGACCATAGCCTGTCAAGCTCCTCTGTCTGTGGGATTCTCCAGGCACGTATACTAGAGTGGGTTGTTATGCCCTCCTCCAGCGGATCTTCCCAACCCAGGGATCAAACGCACATCTCTTATGTCTCCTGCACTGGCATTGCGTTCTTTACCACTAGCGCCAAACTGGGAAGCCCCTACTAGGCATGACCACCCTCAAAGCGAGCAATTGTCTTCACTTCCAGCATTGAAACAGCTTTCTTCTTCACGAGGTTGTAAAACTCTTTATGTTCACACATTGCAAAGTTTATCATTTGAACTTATTGGGAATTATCTTCCATTCCGTGGCTTCTTTGGTTGTCCATAGCTAGAGAGTAATGTTTACTCACACTCTTAAGTGAAGGTTAGCAAATAATTACAAAACTTTGTTCCCTAGAAAGACCGTCTCATCATGCTTTGTTTAGGTTCAGAATGGCGGCGGCCTGTTACTGCTGACTCTGGAGCTGGACTCAAGAGACAGTAGTGCCTCGTCCTGGCCCTAGTAATGTATCCATGCACGAAAGTGCAGGGATAGGATGATGTTATTACTTTGTTTTGCATACCACTGAACAACCAAAATTTCTTTGTCAGTTGCATTATTTTTATGATGAACCATCGTTAGACATTTCACTATTTTTTAAAAAAAGTAATAACATGGTATGTTAATAAAATATTACTCAGTCATTAAAAAGAATGAAGTGATGCAATTTTCAGCAACATGGATGGTCCTGGAAATTTTTATACTAAGTGAAGTAAGTCAGACAGAGAAAGACAAATATCATATGATATCACTTAAATGCAGAATCTAAATCTGGAATGATTTACAAAGCAGAGACAGACTTAGAGAAGGAACTTATGGTTACCATGGGGAAGGATGGGGGTGATAGACTGGGAGGTTGGAACTGACATGCACAAGATTGCTGTATTTAAAACAGATAACCAGCAACAACATACATATAACACAGGGGACTCCACTCTGTAATAATCTCCATGGGGAAATAATTTGAAAAGAACAGATACATGTACATGTATAACTGAATCACTTTGCTGAATACCTGAAACTAACACAGCACTGTTAATCAATTGTACTCCAATGTAAAGTTTTTAAACATATTTAGTTAATCAGTGATAAGTTAACCACAGAGATATTATCTATTGTCATATGCTGGTAATTTTTTGGTTTGCTTTAAACTCTGTAATCCCATAGCAATTCCACTTTGCCAACAAAGGTCCATAAAGTCAGAGATATGGTTTTTCCTATAGTCCTATACGGATGTGAGAGTTAGACCATAAAGAAGGCTGAGCACCGAAGAACTGATGCTTTCGAATTGTGATGCTGGAGAAGACTCTTGAGAGTCCCTTGGATTGCAAGGAGATCAAAACAATCGATTCTAAAGGAAATCAGTCTTGAATATTCATTGGAGGACGGATGCTGAAGCTCCAATATTTTAGCCACATGATGCAAAGAGCCAATGCGTTGGAAAAGACCCTGATGCTGGGAAAGATGGAAGGCAAAAGGAGAAGCGAGTGGCAGAGAATGAAGTGCTTAGATAGCATCACTGACTCAAGGACCATGAGTCTGAGCAAACTCTGGGAGATCGTGGAGGCCAGAGGAGCCTGGTGTGCTGCAGTCACTGGGGTTGCAAAGAGTTGGACACGATTTAGCCACTGAACAACAGCAACCCATGAAAAGGACTATGTCAAGTGCTTTTGGGTCCAGAGTTCCAATGGTGTTGCTTAACAACTTGGAGATCATACCAGTGGAATGAATCAGGATTTCTAGACTCTAGTTGAGAAACAGTTGGATTATGACACTGCTAACTCCAGAGTGAGCAGAATAAGACTTAATTACATAACACTGAATGAACTGATGAGGAAAGACTGTGGTTTTGTTTGGAATATAGTTCTAATAACTCTATTTTTTTTAATATTAGTGAAGGCCTTTCTTTTTCCTCTTAAGCTTTCTATAACTCATGGTAATTGAGTAGACTTTCATAAACTGAAATGAAACATTTATACATGATATATTTTCCCTGCTGGATTCTTCCAGAATTCAGAAAAATCCTGCTAAGTATTTTTATTCCTATAACAATGTATGTGCATATGTTCAACATGAATGTCTCCTTCTTGTTACTGTGACATAATTTCAGTCTTAAAGTATGCAACCAAGGTCTTACCTGGAGTGTCCTATTTGACTCATATAATCAGATATGACCAGATACTTTCAAGGAATGAAGGGAGGCTTTATGAAACCATTATTCATAAGGCCCTCATGGGCAAATAGGTCTGATACTGGCTTACAGATTCCCAGCCTCATAGGTAAGTAAGAAGGTCTCTTCATGGCCGACCAGGAATCTTAGGATATTGAGGAGACTTGAAGAAGACAAGAATTTACCCAAATTTATAGCTACTCCAGGTAAAACCTGGTATCAAGTTCTTGACTTGACCCTCTAGCTTCAAAAGACTTTCATAAAAGCCCATTCTGAAATTCCTATGAAACAGTTCAGAAAGCAACTTAAAATGGCCTACATGATACATCACCATTCTTGCCATGCCTATCTAAATATGTATGCTAAATTTAATGAGATTAGGCTGATTTTGCCCTCAAGAATAATCTTTCTTTGAGTTTCTCTTTCATCAAAAGTATGATGACTGTAGAGAGAAATTTTCTGTTTTAATGGAAAACAGTCTGCTATCTAGCATAAACTTCCAGGATATCAGATTCTAGCTCTGTTCATGGCTTTTAAGGTCTTTTAAATCTCTTCAAATTGTGGACAGCTGATGCAGATGCAAATTCTGTCTTGTCTGGTGGAGAGTTAGTTGACTTTCTCCCCAACTCTGGAAAAATCAGTTTGGGTTCCTGACTGTAAAATGGACTGACTCCTGTTACCTTCCCAAATAGTCAACCCTTACCAGATTTCTGATCCTTCAAATTTCCTTCAAGTTCTGACTATAATCTTTCAAACGAATGTTTTCAGTTTTTGTCTCTGATGCCTAATGCAGTGTCGCTAGAACCAAGATCACGTTACCCGAAGTCCCTCTGGCATGTTTCCCTAGGACTTGCAGAAGCACTGTGACTGAAAGCCCAATGGCCTGGTGTGAACTTTGAAGGACTGACCATCATATAAGACCATTCACGGGTCTGACTTCCCCCTAGAAAAGGCACTGTCTGGACCACTCAGCAAACTTAGTGGAATTTAAGGGTCCAGGCATGCCCTATAAATGCCAGGACCAAAACAATCAACATCCCAGTTCAAGAGTTCTAAGAAACTCACTTAGCGGTACTGCATACCTGGAAGATATTCCTCCACTGACCTCCTGGAATCCACTGGGCTGATTAATACAATTTGTTACTTTAACATTTCCCTTTTTTGTGTGTCTGGCATCCATTTTTTTTAAGGAGTCTGATCTTCAGGACTCTAAAACCACAGACCTTTGTCATCACTTTTGTACAGTTCAGCTGCTTTTACAGTAGCAGCATGAAGTCACCTTGAGAAACTCTGAGATCTTGCTTCACTTCACTCAGAAGGTTTAGGATTATTATCTGGATGCTCAGTGATGATGCTTGTTCTTCTTGAACAAAAAGGGGAACAATGTTAAACTTGATCTGAGCCCTGTGTTCCCAAAGCGCAAGAAGTCCCCCTCCAGGATTCTGAGAAATAGCTAACCTCAAATGGCCCTGCCTCTCTCATATTCCCCTCCACCCCTTCTCTGCAATTCAGAGAAGACCATCTCCATCTCTCTCATGATTCCCATAAGACTCAAGGACAGCTTCCTTGCTTACCTGCTTTGATAAAATCCCAAGCCTCCTTCCTTTCCTTGAAACATTCTCTCTTAATGAACATTGTCCTTATTGCAGTAGCCTGCATAGAATTATTTCCTTAACTGCCTCATGCACCGTATCTTTCAACAAACTGAGGGGCATCATCAATGGCCATTTGATCAGAGCAAAATGAGCCGATTATTGTTATTTGTGTCCGACTCTTTGTGACCCCATGGACTACAACATACAAAGCTCTTCTGTCCTCCAGTATCTCTCAGAGTTTTGTTCAAATTCATATTCATTGAGTCAGTGATGCTATCTAGCATCTTATCCTCCGCTGTTCCCTTCTCCTTTTGCCTTCAATCTTTCCCAGCATCAGGATCTTTTCCAATGCATTGGCTCTTTGCATCAAGTGGCAAGAGTATTGGAGCTTCAGGTTTAGCAACAGCTTTTCCAGTGAATATTCAGGGTTGATTTTCTTTAGCATTGACTGGTTTGAACCAGTTATGGGGGGAAACAAACCAGTATGCTACATCCTCAACAAGGTGATTGCTAATGGTATCACAACAAGTTCTTCAAGCCTGAAGAAGACATTTAAGTTGACAGGGAGTTAAGCGATCCCTACCCATAGATCAAGCAGGAATTCTTAACTCGGTGAAAGGACATTTTTGACCATGTGACAAACAGTAGGAAATTAGCGGAAGACTTGAGCTATACAATAAATTCCACATTTGGTTAAGTACAGAGACTTCTAGTGGAATCATTTCATCTTATTAGCCACAAATCTAGTTACATTTTCCAAATTTAGTTGAAATGTATTCAAGTGGATCTATTTTTATTTTTAAAAGCATGTCCCCAAATTTCAAATCCAATTGATGCCACTTGAAATTAAGATATTGCAGTTCTGTTTATTGTTGTTATATTCTTTAAAGATTTTCAGTATCACTGAATTACTTATCCTTATGGATTTTGTCAGGATAATTTAGTAGAATAATCAACATCACTTAGGAAGATAGAATTTTTATTCTCTTAATGTGGTCATGATGCTGGAAGATTTTTAGTATCATTGAATTAAATATCCTTTCTGAATTTTAGTAGGATAAATTACCTCTTGATGAGATAAATACCTGCTTACTTACCTTTGTGATGAATCAACCACATGAGCACATTTAAGCTGCCTTCTTCTTATCAAGTCCTCCGTAGATGAAGTATTTTATTGAGACTCTTCCATACTTTTGATTGAGTTATAAAACTCTTGAGTGCTTTCTTGCTTAGGCAAGGGCTCAAGGCCCATCCTCCTAGTCTTTTCCCAGAAACCTACACACTTCCTGTCTTCTTTCCCATCAGCCTAGGACTTGTTCATCCCACAGTGTAGCCTTAATAGCCGAATTCTTCTTAATCACAAAGCAAAGTGAACTAGTTTATCATACCAAAAGCTCTGCCTCTTAATTTGCTGTCTGACCTTGGACAGCTTACTACTTAATCTGTCCCTGAGTTTCCTCATCCATAAAGAGGAGCAAATGAAAGTGCCTACCTCATTCTGTGATAGTAGGAAGGAAATAAATTGATGCCTGCACACCTCTCAGAAGAGTATTTGGCGTGCTGTGTAAACATTAGCTATTCCACACATTTGCTGCCTTTGTCTTGATGGGTCCCCTGAGGTCTGGGATCATGTATTTCTCATTCCCTCTCAGTTCCAGACCCACACACCCAATTGGCTATTTCACATTTGACTTGGTTGAACAAAGTCTATCTATAGCCTCAACTCACCGTATCCTCACTGAAATATTTATAGATGAGATGGCAGTGATACTTGGGGTTGCTTCGAAGTCATCCAGGAAGGCAGGGCAGAGTGTTAGTAGAGGTTCAACAGTATCAGTCAAATTTTGACAACTGGGACTTCCCTGGTGGTCCAGCAGGTAAGAATTTGCCTGCTAATGGAGGGGACATGGGTTTGATCCCTGATCCAGGAAGATACCACATGATGCAGAGCAACAAAGCCAAAACTACCGAACCTCAGTGCTTCAACCGCTGAAGCCCTGGAGCCCGTGCTCTGCAACCAGAGAACCCACCACAAAAAGAAATGCACACACTGCAGGAAGATTAGCCCCTGCTCACTGCAGCTAGAGAAAGCTGCAGGAAGGTTAGCCCCTGCTCACCGCAGCTAGAGAAAGAGGCAGGAAGATTAGCTAGCCCCTGCTCACCACAACTAGAGAAAGCCTGAGCACAGCATCAAAGACTCAGCACGGCCAAAAAATAAAGTGGCTCTTTAAAAAAAGAAACAATGTTTGACGGCTGTTAAACGGTATGATGCGTATGATGACTTTATTATACTCTTCTCTCACATGTGGGCTAGGTTTGAAAATATTTATAAAAAAGAATGAAGAACTCAGAAATTATAATACTGCTTTGTCTTTCTATCTGGTCCTTCTCACTGTCAGTAGACAACATTTTGTACTCTAGGAAGCAGAGAGTGAGCGGCAGTGGGAGAGTGTTTGAGATGGGGAGGTGACATCGATTATTCTTCAAGTTCTTTCTAGCGGTGCATCCACGGCTGTGGTGACTGAAGCACAGGGAGAAAGCTGTGGCTAGAGTGCTAATATCGGGGTGAACCAGAGTACAAAGAAATAGAAAGACCCACCCCAAACTGGGGCAATTGTCACTAAAGTCGAGCCTGAATAAAAGAACATTTTAGCCACACACTCTCCAGAAATCCCTATAAGTAGGTCTTATAAACCTTCTGAACTCTCATTATTACCTTTGCTTTTCTCTTACTGAACCCTGTCACCCATCTGTACATTTATTAATTCATTGATATACTATGCCTGAAAACCTGTACTCAAGGTTGGAGGCACCAGAGAAGGTGAAAGTTCTCTGCCCTTGCCTGGTCTGAAGATAAAGAGATACAGACATCGAGTCTACTTAAACAGGGCCAAGGTCCATGTCGTCTCTAAGAGATCAAGGTGGATCTGAAATTCTAATCTCCTTCAAGGCTTCTCCTGTTTTAGGGTGATCATACTTCCCAGTTTGCTCATGACAGGCTGTGATCATTGCTAAGAGCATCACCAAGCTCCATTTGAAGTGTCTCAGATTTAATGAGAAATTATCTGGCTACCTTTCTGGGTCCAAACTTAATCCAAGAGGCCAAGACCCAATCTTACAAGCACCTCCTCTTGACAATCCTGTGCCAAGTCAGACAAAGACAAATATCATATACTATCACTTAGGTGCAGAATCTGAAATAATGATACAAAGGAACTTGTTTACCAAACAGAAACAGATCCACAGACTTAGAGAATGACCAAGGGGGAAAGGTGGAAGGGGGAAAGGATAGACTGGGAGTCTGGGATGAACATGTACACATGGCCATACTTAAAAGAGATAACCAGGGAACTTCCCTAGTGATGAAGTGATTAGAACTCCATGCTTCCAGTACAAGAGGCTGGACGTTCTGATAGATTGAGGACCCTAGCAAGTTCTGGTCTGAGGCAAACCTCAGTTTTGGCCACGATCAAACTGTCCTGCTAAAAACCTCCCAGGAGACCAAGAATACCTTCAATTATTTCCGTTTATACCAGAGATCAGTGTATGAGTGAGGTGGGCATGGGGAGTGAAAGGATGACCCAGAGGGATGATGATATAGCAAGTTCCCCATCAGGTATCGAACCTGTGCCCCTTGCACTGGAAGCATGGAATTCCAATCGCTTCACCACTAGGGGACTTCCCTGGTCATCTGTTTTAAATATTGCAGTGTGTCCATGTTCATTGCAGACTCCCAGTCTATCCTTCTCCACCCCCTCCCCCCACGTTTCCCCCTAGGTTCATTCTCTAAGTCTGTAAGTCTGTTTCTGTTTGGTAAACAAGTTCATTTGTATCCTTATGTCAGATTACACATCTAAGTGATAGTATATGATATTTGTCTTTGTCTGACTTACTTCACTTAATATGACAATCTCCAGGTCCATCCATATTGCTACAGACCCCATTATTTCATTCTTCTTAATGGCTGAGTAATATTCCATTGTATATACATACCACAACATCCTTATCCATTCATCTGTTGATGGACATTTCGGTTGCTTCCATTTAGGTAGCTTCTGGGCTATGGCTGAGATATTTATTTTCATAATAGCTGGTAAATAGCCATAGAGCAAGGAGTCTAGAAATTCCATCCTGGCTCCCTTCGGCTTCCCCAGACTTCTGGACTTTCCCACACTTGGAGGTTTAACACCTGGCCTAACTGGAGACCACCAGGAGCCTGCTGGAGCCTCGGAGCCGCCCCATGACTCTGCCCTGGTCTGTTCCAATTGGTCAGTGCCTTTGCCACGCCAATGATTGTTAATTTCATCCCTGGACACTTCCACAGCAGTTTCGGGTGGAGGCTTGGAATGACTCAGAATATAAAAGAGAAAAATGAGCTGCAGAAAGAAGACTTGGCATGTCAGAGTCTGGATGGGCTGCCTCCCAGGGCACGCTGCCTGTCAGGCTGGGAATGCATCACTTCCCTCAGTTGGTGACCCCCACAGCTGAGGCCCTTCTGTTCTCATTATCCAATGGCATCAGCCCTAGATCTTTCTCTGACCATCATCCAGGGCTTGAGGAAACACCACCACCTCTGCCATCACGTTCATCACCATTGCCCTCTCTTCCTGTGTGTTGGATCTTCTAGAAGTTGTCAGGGAAGCCCTCATGGCACCAGATTTGAAGACGGACATTGTAAATGACAGTGAGTTTCTGCCTTCTGTGCGTGGGGGTCATGAAGATGAATCAGTGAGCAAATAGCATACAACTGAAATGTCCGTGAGCGGGGCTCTGGGGCCCAGCGATGCTCCCGAGAGAGTACTAAGAAGAATGGGTCTGGCAGGCCTCGCCAGGGAGGCTAGAAGGCACAGCTTCTACAAAGAGTGATTTTGCTTCACCACCTAGAACCCTCTCATAAGGTGTCCTTAAGGCTCTGTCTCCACAGACCTCCAATCATCTCTGAGTGATACAGCCCTGCTCAAGGTCTCAGGCCCCAGAGGTGCTTGCTGTGTGACCTTGAGTAAGCCACTTCACTCTCTGAGCCTCGGCTTTTTCATCCGGCAAAGCCAAAGATTGCTCTTTCTTTCCTGAGAGAACTCCTGCTTAGTGTGGTACTGGTGGTTGTAAAAACTCTAGTTAGTTAGTCTAATACCCTGAGCATTTCAGGGAAGCACAGGCAGGAGAAAGGGCAATGGTTTCCATCACGCAAGAAGCCCATCCCTGGAGAGAGAATAAAGCGTGGTAACAGATGCCTCTCACTTCACCAAAGACCCTTTCTCCCCACCCAGGATCCTCTGGTCCTTGGAGCCCTGAGATCAAAGCTCTGCCCACTCCTGATCATGAAGAGAGACATTAACGTGAAGAGAGAAATCTTAAGTGGGCTTCTAGAACTCATGCTTTTACTGGAAAAACAGCAAGAAGTATGGCCGACCATCCCATGAGTTCACCCTTGAGCTAGCATGGCCCTTGAGTAATATTCAACCTTTCCTCTAAATACTCCAAAAATATTGACTTCCTAAAAACCTTCCAGTTTATTTTACTACTGACTCTCATGCCCTAAGAGCGCTGCTTCATGCTTTTATTTTTTAACTTTTCTTGCTGGTTACCGAGGCAGGAAGCATGGAGGAAGAGGATTTAAGAGTCTGAATAATTATTTTTTTAAGAAAGAGAGAAAAAAAATCTTATCTCTGCTGCTTCCTGTGTTTTACTTTTGCTCAGTGGCTTCTTCCCACGGCAACTCCCTCTTAAATATCTTAGATCCACGTTCTCCGAGCTTGGATCTTCACTACTGCCATCACCTCCACTTCTTTGTGTGATCTCAGGCTTGCTCTTATGGCTGTTAGAGGAGTTCCTCGTTTTCTTCAGGGCACAGATGAGGAAATCCACAATGCCCGGGGATGGAAGAGCTGTTCAGGATTAAGCAGGGGCTAAGTTCAGGCCAAGGCCCTTGTCAATGTGGGCAAAACTTCACTATCCTCTTGAGAATCGCAGGCCGAGAAACTGCGCTAGATAAAGTGAACTCTGTAAGCAATCCCCCCAAAGACAGTGGTGCATGCGTGCAAGCTCAGTTATGTCCTGCTCTTAGTGACGTCATGGACTGTCGCCTGCTAGGCTCTTCTGTTCTTCTCCGGGGTACGTTCCCTGGAGAACATTTGTTCTCCGGGGTATGTTCCCAACCCAGGGATGAGACCCATGTCTCCTGCATCACAGGCAGATTCTTTACCACTGAGCCATCTGGGGAGACCCAAAGACACCGGACTGTCTTCTAAAAACAAAACAGTGAAAGATGAAAAGCAATGCCTGCAAAGATGGAAACCCTGCCCAGGGCACTGGCTCTGCCTACCTGAAGACTGTTACTGAACATCCTTCAGATGTGCCACTGTCGAAGAATAGTAACTCCCGTGAGCTGTTATTTGAGGAAAAACCAGGCATTCCTTCGGGCTTCCCAGGTGACTCAGTGGTAAAGAATCTGCCTTCCAAGCAGGAGACTCGAGTTTGATCTCTGGGTCAGAAAGATCCCCTGGAGGAGGAAATTGCAACCCACTTCAATATCCTTGCCTGGGAAATCCCATGGACAGAGGAGCCTGATGGGCTACAGGCCATGGGGTTGCAAAAGTGTCGGATACGACTGAGCAACTAAAACAGCAAACACCAACATGGGCATTCTTTCAGACCCTGCTAATGAAAAGCGGTGAAGATTCTCAGAAGCGGATCAAGCTCATATGGGCTTCTGTGGGCAACTAGCATCTGCAAAGCTATTCTCCCCACTGGGTTGGCAGGTCAGCCAAGGCAAAGTGGAGAGAAGGGAGGGAATGAGAAGCAGGAGGGGCCCAGAATCAGCATTTGGCATCTCTGCCTCCATGGGCGTGTGTCCAGCGCTGGGCTACCGGGAAAGAGCAAAAGTACTTGGTGTTCCTCAATAAACAAGCTTCTTAATCTGAGCAAATAAAAAAGCCACTGGGAGCCCTGACTCGCTCTGAGCAGGCGATTTTCCCAAAGCAACTCTGGTGTGGAATGTGTGTAATTAGGTACCTTCAGGGAGGTGGCCTTGCTATCACTTCCTTTAGTTTATTAACATGGAGAAAGCACCTCTCACCACACCATCAGCCTAAACTGCTGGATCCTAGCAGGCCAAGCCAAGTTAATGGATGAAGTCCCTGGAGAGTCTGCAGGTGCGAGGAAGCAGAGAGCGGCTATGTAGGAAAAGACAGAGGTGTGAAAGCTGAATTTTTGTTTTGTGTTTAGCTAAATGCAATGGCAACCCAGTACTCTTGCCTGGAAAATTTCATGGACAGAAGAGCCTAGTAGGCTACAGTCCATGGGGTCACAAAGAGTTGGACACAACGAACAGCTTCACAAATGCAATCTAAAAGCAACTTTTAAGATATAAATCAAATTCTTGTCGTTAGCGAAGAACCTTTTTCCTTCTGATTGTCACCTTTCCAAGAAACCATCTTTAATCATTCCCCTTTTTGAATCTTACCACTGTGGCTCACCTCTCAGAAATTTCAGAGATGATGCAGAATTAGTACAGTAGGGAAAAAAAAATATTTATTTTCTAAGGTCATTACCTTGACAGGCAAAACAAAGCATTTTTTCAATTTCATTCAGAAATACATTTAAAAAAATACATAGACCAATATGGCCTGCCCAAACATATATTTAACATGGTAAATATAAGGAATAAACTGTTTGAATATAAATATCTATAAAAATATAAGTACATCAAAATGTAATCCAACCTCTTCCATGAGCCAATAAAGGAAAATAATTTTACTGCTTTAAAGCATCACCAATGTTTACCCTTCAATATCTCTCCACAACAACCCTATACCATTGTGTTTCCAAAAATCAAGGTAAGTAAGGGAAACTCCTGATTCAACTGATCATTTCATTTTTCCTTAGGGAACAGAGCTAGTAGATGACCATGAAAACGTTATATCTACTATTGATGCATTAGACAGACTTCCACGAGGCTAGAAATTAGGATGGGGTGTTTTTGCAGGGGAAGAGTTTGGGGAGGCAATAATTAAAGGTGGGAAATGCTTTGTCAGAGTGCAATACGGATGAGGTAGTCTCCTATGCATGAAACTCATTCTGATTTTCAGTAGTAACAGTTTCTCTCAGTTTTGCATTTTACAAATTAGAAAAACAAGTCTTTTTTTTTCATTTTTACTCGAGTGTTTGTCCTTCGAGTGTTTTCAATTTGTGCATTCCTTAGAAAAATCTTCACGGGGCTTTGGAGTTTCTCCCTGAAATGTGCCAGGCGCCTGAGTGAGACACAAACACTCCCTTCGGACCCTCTTGGGAACTCCGCCCACAAGTGGAATCTCCTCGCCTCCTCCAGTTTGCAGGCCACTGGGTCTCTTTGCCTTCTTTGCGGGGCCCATTGCCACCCCCATGGAGGAGAGACGGATGAAAACAGTCAGCTCGGATGGAGACAAGACTGGCTGGGGGCACTCCTTAACCTTTCCTGGAATGCTTGCACCCAGGGCGCTGGTTCCCTGCCAGTCTGGAACAAGAAATCGTCTGACCAGGCAGGATGCATTTGCCTTGATCCCAGCCGCGTGGGCAGCGCACAGAGTCAGGCCCAGGGCTCTCCATGGATGAAGAGCTTCAGACAGGCCCCAAAAACCTGCCCTCAGTGAGCACGGTTGTAGATCACTTTCTTATCTCTATAGAGCTGGGCTTTCAGCTTGGCAACACGAAAAGATGTTTTGATGCTGTTGCTGATGGCCTCCAACCTATTAAAACCAGACAAGAGAAAACACATTTCTTTTTTAGAAAAAATTATTCTTGGGTAAAAGAAACATCTAAAATTAGAATCTGGCCCAAACAAATCTAAATCTGGATCCTCAACTTTCACCCTCAACCATGACCGCGTGCTTCTCTACTGACCTCAAATGAAAATAAACTGCCTCTGATGCCTAGGGTAAGCCAGGGTTCAGTGAGCAAGGAGAGGGGTGATGAGGTCATATCTACAGGGGCTGGGAGTTAAAGAAATTTTAAAGCACAATTTTAAGGTGGACTAGAGATACTTTCTTCTCTTTTTTTAGCCCTATTCCAAGCACTGTTGCAACTCTGGTGGGATTGTATGGAGACAGTTACTCAGCAAAGGTTTCAAATTCTCAATCACATAAGGAATTGAAGTGGGCTTCGAGGGGAAAAGGAATTCAAAACAAGAAGGCCTACAGGCAGGGCCCAAAGCAAATGTCTTATGGCAATTAAAAACTATCGTTTTTGCAGGCTTAATGTTTTCTTTGGGTGGGAAAAACAGTAACATTGATTTAATAGTTGATGTAAAAAAAATAGTTGATGTAATGGAAACTAATAGAAAAAAATAATAATTTCCAAGTCAGTTCAGAAATGGTGGTTTACATAATCTTGCCGTCTGGAGAACCACTGTGCTGTGCTCAGTCATGTCCGACTCTTTGCGACCCTGTGGACTGTAGCCCTCCAGGCTCCTCTGTCCATGGGGATTCTCCAGGCAAGAATAGTGGAGTGGGTAGCCATGCCCTTCTCCAGGGGATCTTCCCGACCCAGGAAATGAACCCAGATCTCTCACATTGCAGGTGGATTCTTTACCATCTGAACCACCAGGGAAGCCCAAGAATACGGAGTGGGTAGCCTATCCCTTCTCCGGGGGATCTTCCCCACCCAGGAATCGAACCCGGGTCTCCTGCATGGCAGGCGGATTCTTTACCAGCTGAGCTACCAGGGAAGCCTGGAGGAGCACTAGTGGCCTGAGTTCATAAACATGGAGACTTCAAGGTCACGTGGGAAGCGCTGAGCTTGGCCCCAGACAGTAGTAAACAACTCAGAAGTCGTCCATGACCTCCTGGCCTGTGCTCAGAACACTTGGATCCTAGAACTTCTTGCCACTGGATTTCTAGGAAAAAATGCCTCTGACCATGAGAGGGAATCATAGACCACAGGACAGATCTGAAAGCAGGACTCCTCCCCGCAGCTTGCGAATTTCAAGATGCTTAGGTTGTGGAAGGTTTATCACTACAGAGCCCCTCAGAGCAACCCTGGGGTGTTACTAATCCAGATCCCAGCTCATGACTGCTTAAAAAATAAGAAAGCTGTTGAGAATGACATTGAGTCTCCATCGAATGCATTTCCCTATTAAAAAAGTAAATAAATAAACCTGAAAAACGACATGTTCTAACTCTCACCAACCCTACTTAATGACTTTAGTTTCCCTCTGGCCATTTGAATAACTGCTATGTTTTTGAAGAAGTTGATTATACATGATTAAAAAAAATAAATTTTCCCTGAAATGATGTTTAATTTCTCAGGGAAAGCTGTAAATATATTGACTCAGAGATGCAAAAACTAGATGTAACCAAATGACAGAGGTATCCCTAAACAGATTTTTGTTTGGATGAGTGGCGTGTGTGCTAAAGGGCAGCACACTGAATTACGTAAACCACTGTTTCTGAACCGACTTGGGAATTATTATTATTATGCTGTTAGTTTCCATTACATCAAAAAAACTTTTGAGAAGGATTCTTTGGCTCTTTTAAGTCTAGAGAACACAGAGATTTCTCTTTCCTCCCTTCCCTTCATATTGGCTTGTAAGCCTTTCTCCCACGGAGGTAAGAAGGACTGGAGACTGTTTATAGGTGAAGGGGACCAGCTGTTCATAAGAGTCTTACCTTCTTGTTTTCCTTCCGGCCACGAGCTGCTGCTGAAGACACTTCTCTCCTAGCTTAGGACAGTCTTTTCCTCTCTTTCGGTTGTTCCAGGCTTTCTCCATGGAGTCTTGGTCCCTGTCAAAATACAGGGAGGACATTTCAGCAACAGGAACGCTGGTTGTTCTCAGTGTCTCTGTTGCTTTCTTCAAAACAAGAAGAGAGCATCACGAGAGGAAGAAGGTCAGGAGGCCAAAAAGCTGATCAAAAACAAAGGTGTTTCTACTCACTTGAGCTCTTTTCCTGCTTGGCAAAAATTCTGGCATTTCTTGTCTGTCTGGCTAGCACACTGGCATCTCTTTCTGTGGACTGTTGCCTTTGTAGGAAAGAAGTCCTTTAAGGAGCGCTTGGACCTAGAAGGGCTTCCGAGTCCATATGGAACAACGTGCCTATTATGGAAAGAGAGAAACAGAAGATATGAGCATAATTAATCCTCTCCAAAGGCTGAATTCTCTGGGGGCAACCGCCTTCCATTAAGACAGAAGGAGAGCCCGCCACAGCATTTGGTAGTGAAATTTAGAGTCAAAAGTGGTAACAGTCAGGACCACGTGCCCATCAATGGCCCTGAGGGTGTGGACCCACCCGGGAGAAAATCACTTTCTCTAAGTCAATGACATTCCGTGTCAACTCTGGACACAGTTCAGTTTCTTCTTGACACAGCAGCCTTGCTTTTTGGCCAAAACTATGACATTTCTGCTTTGGTATCTGTTTCATATTTTCTTCCTTTTCTCTCTACTTAGTTAACAGCTCTTGGGAGGTGGGGGACTTCCATGCAAAACCATGACTCACATGATTTTGAAAACTGATTTTTCAACTCAAGTGATACATGGATATGCTAAAAGGGGCCCCCAGGGAGGCTGGAGGAAACACACTACCTGGAGCGTGGTTCGTGCCATATCTGCACACCTCCGGGGATTTTGGTGATTATTATGTGGCTATAGAGGACTCTTTGCCAGAAGGCTCTCCAGTAATTTCCCATGTGTTCATTATGATTCTCACCCAAGGAGTAAAGTCCTCCCCTTAGAAGTATCACCTTACTAAATATTAGGCCTGTCATGGTTTTTGTTTGGTGTGATTTGATTTTGTTTGGATTTTGGTCATCCTCGCTATAACGGGACTCTGCAGTGTGTTTTTGTTTACAGTTCTTTCTGATGAATGAATTATTTTGCAGGGAGTAAGGGGAGAAACTGCTCATCTGATCAAGGTGTTCCTCCTGCTGTCATGAAACTGGCTTTTCCAAAGGGCAAGGACAAAGGAGTTGAGACACTCAAGTTCCAGGTCTCGCTCCGCACAAACTCAACCTTGCAAATGACTTCAACAATCTGGGTCTTAGTTTTTTCCAAAAGTAAAATGGGGAGACAGCCTGTAAGTCTCTGTCATCACTTCTGCCTCTCAAGTCTCTACGCTCCCATGAGAAGCACAGGTTAGACTAACCCACAGATGACCTCAGCAGTGGCTTCTTCAAACCCAGGGAATTCGAGAACATTCACCTCTAGGCCTAATACAAAGATGTTCCCCCCAACCCCCGAGATGCATGACACCCTCTGGAGGGGTGTTTTGCCCACGGAGGCACTTTCCTGTGGTCAGCTGTGCTACCTTCAGAGACCACGCCAGACAATAACCAGAGAAACTGGGGCTCCGGTCTCCCGTGGAGCCAGAGGGGAGAAAGCCTAGCGTAAGGATGCCCTCTAGAGACTCACTCTGGAGTGTTGACCCAGATGATGTCCAGGTGGCAGAAGTAGACACACTCTTTATCCATCAGGGAAGAGCAGGAGCAGCGCTTGGACCTGCGGGGTCTCCAGGGCATGGTGGGAACTGGCCTCTCCCCGCCACTCTCCGCTCCCACGCTGAGCTCGGTGCCCAGGACTGCTGGGGAGAGAGAGACAGCAGGTCAGAGGGAGGTGTCTGCTCCGAGGTCCCGAGGCACACGGGCCACGGCCTGGGTGCCAGAGCCAGCAGAGCAGGGAAAAGTGGATGAGGCACACCGCCAGCCTCCAGCAAGAAACACAGAGGAAAAAGGATGGTTTCTTTTTTCCCTCCCTCCTTAACATGACTTCACCTGTGTCGCCACTGGCTTCTCTGCCTTCAGAGAGATTAAACACGTGCAGGGGAAACAACCGCCTGGAAAGGGACTTACCAGCGCCACAAAGGACGCGGCCTTCAAGGAAATACTTAGAAACACTGCTTATGGGACATTTAGCTTGGCTTCTACACGGAACCGTGCGCAGCCTACCGTGGCTTAACATGGGCTGATGACCAAAAGAGCCTCAAACTGTCCGTCATCCTGTCCTTCCCTAGACTCCGAGCCACTTCCCCAGGCGGGTGACCTTCCATCCAGTACCCACCGCTTCCCACCTCGTGCTAAGGCAGGGAGTAGCTCAGAAGAGCGGCACCTCTAGAACTCGGGTGGAAATCCAGAGCTTTGGGGAGGTGATTGGAAACAGAGAAGTCAGCTGAACAGGCGAACCCCGGATTGAACAAGCAGCCGCTCTCGGAACCCAGACAAGGTTCTGTGGGCTTTGGATTCTGAATCCCGGGATCAGGAGGGTGTGCGTGGGATCTACCAGCTCCCCCTTCCTCACAGCAGCCTTGCCTCCTCTTACTGACAAGTGAGCCCTGCAGCTTATCTGCCCAATTTTGTACATTTCAAATGATCAGACACATTCCAGGATTTTCATTCCCTTGACATCCTTTTCTCTTCAGTCGGGGTCACGAAAAGACAAAAAAAAGTGCATTGACCCTAGAAAGAGAGAAACGGGCAGATGCTCACACACTATCTAAATCCCTCGGTAGCCAAGATTTATTCTAGCTCCCCTCCCAGGACAGGTGAATAACACTGGAAATGGATATCACACTGTTGTGAGTGCCAAAAACCTGCCAAAAGAAACCCAAAGTCAATAATGACAAATTTTAAAGAAAACATCTGCTTCGCCCTGAAACCGCCTGGAGGGTTTTTTTCCCCAGACTGTTCTGCAGGTGATTTCAGTGTGCATAAACTGCTTGAATGATTTGAATAAAATTCCTTGGCTCTGAGTTGAAAAGTATGAATATTTTACACATTAACACACTATTAAAACAGTATTTGAATAAGATATAAATACCTATATGTCCTTTTACCTGTCTGAACAGAAAGACTGCAGACACACATTTAGCTAAATTACATCTTGTCTTTAAGTCATATTTTTAAAAGCCAAGAAACACACTAGGCAATAATAATCATGTCACTTTAATGCTAGAGGAGCAATGGTCTTCCACAGAGGATTCCCCCCCCCCCCCCACCTCTAGAAAACTTCAGCAGCTCTGAGCACTAACTCCCCTGCGCTTGATTTCTGAGCGGCAGTCGTAAAACGCACCGGGAGAAACAGAAGCAAGAAAAGCATTAAGGTGGGAAAAAAGACCAGCATTCAAGGATTTTACAAGTCACCGTGCCTACCTGCTTCTGGAGCTCCTTGGAAAGCCACAAACAGCAGAGCAAACATCATGGGGAAATAATCCATTCTGGGGTGGGGGCGGATTAAAGGAAGGGTTCAAAATCTTTCCCCCTGCAAACTAAACTCGAAGGGAATAAAAAAGAAAAAGTGCAGGAAAAAGAAAAAATCAGCTTCAGTTCTTTCCAAGCGCTTCGGGTTCTCCGGATCTCAAAATGGTACTTCGACCTGATTGCTGTTTAACGGGGAGAAAAAAGAGAAGTCTCTGCCCTGCAGAGAGGCAGAGCGAGCGGTCCCAGGACGCACGCGGCGGCGGCGGCGGCGCGCGGACCCTGGAGGCGCCGGTCCCAGCGCGGAGGCAGGAGCGCGTCTGACCTGGACAGCTCTCGGCCGGCTTTTTATATTGAACCCCTATAGAGTGGGGGTAAACAGCTCCGATTTTATTCCAGCCCCCAGACAATGTTATTGTGTCATTAGTCACCACCAGGCAACGTGCAGCCGGAGATAAGGCCGGGCTCTAGAGGAAATCACTGCTAACTTCAGAGGCAGACGCCGTCTGACAATTCAGGGGCAGGGCTAAGAAAAAGAAAATACCCATTAGAGAGGGACCTTTGGTAAACCTGCCCGTGCGGCGCGCAGCCGTCTGCTTCCCTTTTGCAAGCTGCCAGCCCCGGAGTTCAGGAATCAGAAGAGGGACTCCAGAAAAGTCATACCATTGGTATGAGAAGTATGAGCTCCAGTTTAAATAGATTGTATTGTTGTGTGCGGGGGGGAATTTTTTTTTTTTTTTAATTGTTGTTCGCTTCACTTGCCTTTTATGTCTCTCTGATTCCTTAGTGCTGATCAGACCGGGGGACTCTCTCCCTCCGTTCCCTCTCCCCACCTACTCGGGGTAAGTTTATCTTGGCAGATAGATCCACACACTTTTCTCTGACTTCTGATCCCCCTCCCCTCGAGTCTGTTGGGCTCGAGTTCTTTGCTTCCACAGTGGGAAAGATCGGAGAAGGATTGTCAAGGAAAGGAAGTTGTGTGTGTGTGTGTGTGTGTTTTTAAGAAAGAATCCTTTTAGGCACATACCCAATTCTTTCAGGATTGCTGATTAGAACCCCGCCATGAACTTTTTATTTTTGTATCCCCCATCTTCGCTTCCCCGGGTCCCCTCCACCTTGGAGGGGGTGGGGCACCAATCTTAAGAAATAGGCAGAGAGGAACGCCAGGGGGAGACGGAGAGCTACAGGGGCGGATGTTCAGGACAAAAGGGCCCAGCCTCGGCTTCCAAATAAGTAACAGAAGGCAAGGCAGCCACCTGAGGAGGGAGCTTAGGAAGGGAAGGGCTGACGCCTGACGCAGAAAGCAGGCTGCCCCTCGGAAGAGTCTATGCACTCCCTCCCTCGGGACATCTTTTCTGGATCTTTGTTTTCCTTTGGCTTTTGCTTGTAAGTCCAAGGGGTGTCCTTGTGCAGGCTTAGGTGAACATGCCATGCGGGTCGTGTTGGGAAGGAGGAAATGCCCTCATTGAATAAGGGATCAGATAATACCTCACATTTAATAATAAAGTGTTTATGTTTTCAAAGCGATTTCCTGTCTCCGTAACTATGAAATAGCCCCTGAGGCTCCCACAGGGCAGTTATCCGAGGAGGAGACAGCCTGTTGTCATGTGCAAAGGAAAACATGAAGACAAGACACTTGGCCTTTTCAATTAGCCTCATTTTTCAAGTGAGACAGCCGAGGTGCCCAGAATTTCCTGGCTTCCTCCAAGTCTTCAGGGGGTGCGGCTGATTTAGGCCCCTAGGATAAATTTACAGCATCTTCCCTGCCCCAGAGAAAGACCTGTCTGTGTCTCACTCCTGGGGACACCATCAAATAGATGCTTCTTCCATTTCCTCATCGCGTGTCACTCTAAATCCACCTCCACACACCCGCCCTTGGGGAGATTCAAACGAGGATTCATTTCTGATACTTAGGAGAATGCCACAGAGCCACCTCCTCCGCCTTCTCTCTGCTTCCTCTACTCTAGAATCACAAGGACAGATTTTTGTCCCCACACCCAAGCTGTGGACCTGGGCACACCGGTCTCCCTGGACCTCCTTGGGGGGACAGTGGCAGTACAGTATCAGATCCATAAGGAGGTCTGTCCCCTAAACCAGCCGTCGAAGAGCTGGAGACGGGGCTGGGTGGGGGCAGTCAGGAACCCTCCCTCCCCGCACCCCTGGAGAGGCCTCCACCCAGGGCTCTCTGCCTGGGCCCTCTGCCTCCTCTCTGTGTGCTGACCTCTGCCCCGCCCTGGGGGCCAAGGAGGGCACAGCTCCCCTCAGACTGGCTGACACCTGGTAGGGAGCCAGCTCTGGCCAGCATCTTCCCACTTCCTCCCACCAGCAGGACCCAGAAGCGCAGAGAAGACCTGAGTGGCATTCGCAGGATCCAAGCTTCCCCCAAGGAGGCAGAGGTGCCCTGGGCAATGTGTCGCGGCAGAAATGTATCCCATCCCCATTTTTTTTTTTTAACCTCCTGCAAAATTTAACAAAACATTGGCCACAGTTAGTACCTACCTGTTCTCCCCAGAAACTCCCGCCCAGTCCCTCCCAGTCTGTCTGGGTCCAGCCCGGGATATCCTCTGGCAAGGAAGCCCCTCTCTTAACCTCCCCCACTTTGGTGAGGCTGCCCTTGTGGGTGCCAGCAGTGCCCAGCGTTCAGGTGGAAAAGTGAAGCAAAATGCACCTGCCCACACACCTTCCCACAGCCCGCCTTCCGCTCCTTGGCTGTGTCAGCGGTGACTTATTTAAATTATAAATACAAAACGTAGGCAGCAGCCTCTGCCCCCTCCCAGCACCCCAGACCTTCTGTTCAAGTCAATACACGGGGTCTCAGATCCAGGAGGGTCCCATGGTTCCAAAACCCATCCAGGCCCCATCTCTTTGAATCTGAAGTTTCCAGGATGCACATGGCCGTGAATGTGTGTGTGTGTTTCCATTTTTCTTTGTGCATCTTGGGGAATGGCTGTGTCTGTCCTCCCGCCTTGCTTACTGGAGGAGGAAGTGGGAGCCCCTTCCAAGTGCAGAGAAGGCAGCTATCTGCAGGGCAGCTGCCCAACAAAACATTTTGCCAAGAAGCAAGAGCGGGAGGGAGGAAGAACCCCAACAAACCAGTTTTACAAGCTAGATGCTGCCACTGCTTTTCCCCCTGAAGGCTGCTGGGGAGGGAGGAGGAGAGGAGAAGGTTAAAGTCGCTGCACAAAGAAATAAAAGGGGAGACCCCACCGCCCTCCCCAGGCCCCAGGCTGCAGCCCAGCCCTCCGGAACCTAGCAGGTCAAAGGCTCTTCGCAGCCACAGTCCAGCTCAGAGAGGAAAGGGAAGGGAAGGGAGAGAGAGGTCAAGAAGATGGCTTTTCTCCCCCAATAGAATAGTTTTCTGTTGCTGTTCTTGTTTTTGATGTTACACTTGAACACTGGAAACTATTTGATAAAGCTATTTTTTGTGTATGTGTTTCTTTCTGTATCTTTTGCTAATGTATTAATAGATAGCTATAAATAAAACACCCTGCTCCCCAAATACAGATGCTACACAGTAGCAAAGGGTACTGTTTTTAGCACTCCTCAGCTTTGCTCTTTCTCAACTTTTGCGTAATAAAATTTGCAACTTTGCCAAGCCAGTAAATTGGGGGTGAGAAGTGGCATTGAGCTCAGCAAAAAAAGAACGGCCGTTAGGTGGCTGGGCGAGCGAACGAGGAGCAGGGAGCTGATTTTGTGTGGGCTCGGTGAAGCTGCCCAGGCCACCAGTTCAGTCGTGTATTGTTGACTGTTTCAAGTTGCTACTTTGCATAGCACTGTTATGAAAGAGTGCACTGCAGGCGCTACCCTGTGACATATTACACCCTCCGGGAGTCATGAACAAACAGCTTCTCCTTCTGTCAAGATCTAGTGGTATTTAGCACAGGAAATAGGATGGTGCTCCAGAGAGCTTCATCTATGCATCTGGAAACATAGAACGTGAGAGTCGATTGATATGATAGATGAATGCATAATGGTGTGGTGTATAGGTATACATGTACTAATTCCACGTGTATATAATGGAATACTACTCAGCCATAAATGAAAACATGGCTAGAATGAGAGGGTATTATGCTACATGAAATAAGTCAGACAGAGAAAGAAAATGCCATGTGATTTTATTTACACGTAAAATCTTAAAAACAACGAAACAAAAACAGACTGATGGATGCAGACAGCAAGCTGGTGGTTGCCAGCAGGGAGGGACGAGAAGGCTGAGTGTAATAGGTGAGGGAGATTGAGAAGTACAGACTTCCACTCGTGGAATAAATAGACCATGCGGATTTAACGTACACCACAGGGAATATGGATAACAGTAACTTTGGTAATAACTTTGTATGCTGACAGATAGTAATTGGACTCATCATGGTGATCATTTTGTAATGCATAAAACTATCAAATCACCATGCTGTACACCTGAAGCTAATATAAGACTGTAATACAGGTATTTGAAATGTAATATCTACAAAACAGAAACAGATTCACAGACTCAGAGGATGAACTTCTGGTTACCAGGTGGGAAGGATTGGGGAAAGGGATAGTTAGGGAATTTGGGAGTGACGTGTACACACTGCTATATTTAAAATGGATAACCAACAAGGACCTACTGTATAGCACAGGGAATTCTGCTCCATGTTAAAAAAAAAAAAAAAAGAGTTTCTTGTAGAATGGTGGTTTCAGGAGATGGAGGTGAGGAGGTTGAGGGAAATGGGAGTGATGCTGGTCAAAGGATATAAACCTAGAAAATGAGTAAGATCTGAGGGTGTAGTGTGTAACCTGGTGAATATAGTCAACAATATTGCATTCTATGGCTGAAAGTTTCTAACAGAGTAGATCTCACATGTTTTCACCACAAAAATAGAATGGTAATTATGTGATGTAAGGAAGGTGCTAGCTAACACTACCTTGGTAACAATTTGCAACATATAAGTGTATCAAATCAACACACCATACCCCTTAAGCTTACACAGCTTTATGTGTCAACCATGTCTCTATTTGAAAAAAAGTTTCTTTTGCACCTCATATAGAATGGCAAAAAAAAATAAGCCAAAGGTCCATCCTCATTATCAACTTCTGTGTAATAAAAATCCTTTGGTATCCTGCTGAAATTGATAAAGCTACCCTAAGAAAGTATCAAGAAAAGGATTCATTTGAAACTCATTTTCATATTAGAAATCAGGAAGCTGTCTAGTATTCAATTTCATGTGCACATATGATAATCAGGTCCACATGGCTGCCAAAATGTTATTCTAAGCATTTTGTGCGTTCCAGGTTCAGTTCAGTCCAGCCACTCAGTCGTGTCCAACTCTTTGCAACCCTATGGACTGCAGCATGCCAGGCTTCCCTGTCCTTCACTAGCTCCCGGAGTTTGCTCAAACTCATGTCCATCGAGTTGGTGATGCCATCCAACCATCTTACAGTCTGTTGTCCACTTCTCCTCCTGCCTTGTCTTTCCCAGCATCGGGACCTTTTCCAATGAGTCAGTTCTTCACATCAGTATTGGCCATGTTACGGCCAAAGTATTGGAATTTCAGCTTTTGCATCAGTCCTTCCAATGAATATTCAGGATTGATTTCCTTTAGGATTGACATGTTGGATCTCCTTGCAGTCCAAGGGACTCTCAAGAGTCTTCTCCAACACCACAGTTTAAAAGCATCAATTCACTTTCTTTATAGTCCAACTCTCACATCCATACATGGCCACTGGAAAAACCATAGCTTTGACTAGATGGACCTTTGTTGGCAGAGTAATGTCTCTGCTTTTTAATATGCTGTCTAAGTTGGTCATAACTTTTCTTCCAAGGAGCAAGTATCATTTAATTTCATGGCTGTAGTCACCATTTGCAGGGATTTTAAAGCCTCCAAAATTAAAGTCTCACTGTTTCCATTGTTTCCCCTTCTATTTGCCATGAAGTGATGGGACCAGATGCCATGATCTTAGTTTTCTGAATATTGAGTTTTAAGCCAGCTTTTCCATTCTTTTCTTTCACTTTCATCAAGAGGCTCTTTAGTTCTTCTTTGCTTTCTGCTATAAGGGTAGTGTCATCTGCCATCTGCGTATCTGAGGTTATTGATATTTCTCCTGGCGATCTTGATTCCAACTGTGCTTCATCCAGTCTGGGATTTTGCATGATGTACTCTGCATATAAGTTAAATAAGCAGGGTGACAATATACAGCCTTGATGTACTCCTTTCCCGATTTGGAACCAGTCTTGTTTCATGTCCAGTTCTAACTGTTGCTTCCTGACCTGCATACAGGTTTCTCAGGAGGCAGGTCAGGTGGTCTGGTATTCCCATCTTTTTAAGAATTTCCCACAGTTTGTTGTGATCCACACAGTCAATAAAGCAGAAGTAAATGTTTTTCTGGAACACTCTTGCTTTTTCGATGATCCAACGAATGTTGGCAATGTTTCAAGTTCAATGACTTCCTATTCACAGGTCAACAGATAGACATAAGATTAATAAACTCCACTAGGGAAAAAGCAGCACCAGGGACAGTCATTGACGATAATCAAAAAAGACAGTCACTGAGGTGGGAAAGATAAATTTAAAGTGAGAGTTGCTCAGTCATGTCCGACTCTGCGACCCCCATGGACTATAAAGTCCATGTTTATAGACTGTATAGTCCATGGAATTCTCCAGGCCAGAATATTGGAGTGGGTAGCCTTTTCCTTCTCCAAAGGATCTTCTTGACGACCCAGGAATCAAACCAGGGTCTCCTACACTGCAGGTGGATTCTTTACCAATTGAGCTATCAGGGAAGCAGGGATATGGTGATCCTAGAATGATTCAAGAACTAATCATGGAATGAAAGAGGCTAAATGAATACTTTAAAGAATAGCAAAAAGATCTTCAGAGATGAGAGGGCTTAGGAGCTGTGGCAAAGGGGCTAAGAATGGGCAGAAAATGTTAGCAAGATGGGTTGGTTACCGAATTTACAGTTTCATTGGCTCGAACGATTGATGATGATGTTAAGAGAGCAAGATTGTCCAGGTGACCTATGAAGGTAATGCTAACGTCTCGGCGATGTGCCAGCTTAAAGTTCAACGTCTTTCAAGGGCTCACACTGTGACATCCTCAGGATGCATACGGGGCACAAAAAAGAAAAGCCGCAGAAGCTGTGAGGAGCTCCTTCCTAGTGAACCCACTGATTTTGACAGTGTCTGTATATGGGCTATGTCAGCATTCAGTTCAGTTCAGTTCAGTAGCTCAGTCGTGTCCGATTCTTTGTGACCCCATGAATCGAAGCACTAGTTCTGGATTTTATTTGTATTAGAAAAATATTAAATGAGTTAAAATTATTCCCACATTTTGCAAATCTCCTTTTTTGGACTCGGTCATTTGCAGGAAGGGAAAGTCTGCACTATAGAGTTAGTTTATTAGCCATTCAGTCATGTCCAACTCTTTGTGAACCCATGAACGACAGCCCTCCAGGCTCCTCTGTCCAGGAGATTTCCTAGGCAAGAATACTGAAGTGGGTTGCCATTTCCTTCTCCAGGGGATCTTCCCAACCCAGGATGGATCCTGGGTCTCCTTTACCATCTGAGCCACCAAGAGTTTTAGGAACGTTCTCTGACTACCTGCATTTCTTCTCATCCCCTTCCTTTCATGAGAAAGATTTAGTACAAGGATTATTTTTATTATTTTCATCAGCTGCCCACCTACAAGTAATTCAAGTTTCCCTCTTTAAACTAGGATTTTGATGGAAGAACATTTCTCTTCCAATAACATGTTTTCTTAAATATGAGTAGGCATGTATACTGGCTGTCATCATAGGGGAAAAATTTGGGAAAAAGAGGGTTACTTATTTACAGGGGCATTTGGATTCGTTTTAAAATGCTAATTCAATTTCACAAGTTCCAGAATATATCTAATGCTAAGGGTTTGTTTGATTTGGCATTTCCACTTCTTTAGTTTGTTCTATTGATGGGAAAAAAAAGAAAAAGCTTTTTGGACGGGTTACAAGAATAATTTTCCTGGAAATTGATGTCTTTAAATTCTTTTTTTCTGTGAAGCTTAAAAAACATCCATATACTTTTTGTTCATATTCAGTTCAGGTCAGCTCAGTTCAGTTCAGTTCTGTCACTCAGTCATGTCCAACTCTATGCGACCCCCATGGACTGCAGCATGCCAGGCTTCCCTGTCCATCACCAGCTCCCAGAGCCTGCTCAAACTCATGTCCATCGAGTTGGTGATGCCATTCAACCATCTCATCCTCTGTCGTCCCCTTCTCTTCCTGCTTTCAGTCTTTCCCAGCATCAGGGTCTTTTCCAATGAGTCAGTTCTTTGCATCAAGTGGCCAAAGAGTTGGAACTTCAGCTTCAGCATCAGTCCTTCCAATGAATATTCAGGACTGATTTCCTTTAGGATTGACTGGTTTGATCTCCTTGCAATCCAAGGGACTCTCAAGAGTCTTCTCCAACACCACAGTTCAAAAGCATCAGTTTTTCTGTGCTCAGCTTTCTTTATAGTCCAACCCTCACATCCATACATGACCACTGGAAAAATCATAGTTTGACTAGACAGACCTTTGTTGGCAAAGGTAATGTCTCTGCTTTTTAATATGCTGTCTAGGTTGGTCATAGTTTTTCTTCCAAGGAGCAAGTGCCTTTTAATTCCATGGCTGCAGTCATCATCTACAGTGATTTTAGAGCCCAAGAAAATAAAGTCTCTCACTGTTTCCATTGTTTCCCCATCTATTTGCCATGAGGTGATGGGACCTCAGATGCCATGATCTTTGTTTTCTGAATGTTGAATTTTATGCCAGCTTTTTCATTCTCCTCTTTCATTTGCATCAAGAGTTTCTTTAGTTCCTTTAGCTTGTTCATTTTATTTAATATTTATCAATTATTGTCTTTCTCTGACAGTAGTTTTTACTAAGGACAGTGAAATAAGTCAAAAGGCTTTGAAGGACATTTCTTTCCTACACACAATTCACAAAAGCAGAGAATGTGAAGTGATGCCATTGTGTCTGCTGTTATCTTCTTATGTCGATTTATTGTGGAGAAATACAGGGAAGAGATAAATGGAGCAAAATGAAAGCTTTTAGGAGATGTCTGCTTTTGGCTGAATTTCAGGCTACAGCAAGACTCCAGGGAAAGCAGTGTTGAAGACTATTTTTTTGTTGTTTACTTACAATATTATATTAGTGTCAGGCATACAACATGGTATTTGGGCTTCCTTAGTGGCTCAGACCGTAAAGAAACTGCCGCAATGCAGGAGACCAGGATTTGGTCTCTGTGTCAGGAAGATCCTGTGGAAAAAGGAATCCCACTCCAGTATTCTTGCCTGGAGAATCCCATGGACAGAGGAGCCTGGTGGGCTATAGTCCATGGGGTCACAAAGAGTCGGACATGACTGAGTGACTTATACTTTCACTACAACATAATGCTTCCATATTTTTATAGACTACGCTTTGTTTAAAATTATAAAATATTGGCTATATATCCTGTGCTGTACGATATATCCTTATAGCTTATTTAATTTGCTGAAGTATAGTTCTTTCCAATATTGTACTAATTTCTGCTGTACAGCTCGGTGATGAAGTTATATGAATATACATATTAATTTTCATATTCTTTTCCACTAGGGCTTAATTACAGGACATTGGATATAGTTCCCTGTGCTGTACAGTAGGACATTGTTGTTTATCTGTTCTCCGTGTAACACTTTGCATCTGCTCATCCCAAACTCTCAATCCATCCACCCTCCAGATCCTCTCTGCCTTGGCAACTGCAATCCTGTTCCCCTGGTCCTTGTGAAGACTCACTTTAAGAGGAGGAAGAGGAGGAGGAAGACGATGAGGCATCAATCCTGTGGCCCAGTTCTCAGCCCTCCTCCTTCCTGGGATGTGAGGGAAGCAGGGAGCATTAGTGTAGAGAATCTTGAAACTGATAATGTTCACGTAAAGCACGTTATCTTGCTACAAAGTGGAAAAGATTTGGGGAACTGCAAAGTAGCTTGTTTAACGACTTTCTTCCAAAGTTGTTTCAAGACTAGTCAGGGAGGGCTAACACTTGCTAGATTAAAGCCTTTTACAGCATTGTTTCTTTCTGGCTGTTCTTTCTCCCCCAGCCTCCATTCTATTTTTGTACATTATCTGGAAGAAACTATCTTTTTGGACTAATGACCAGGTCTCTGCACGAGCCGCCTCCTTTTTTCTCAGTTCTCTCCCATCACCTCCCCGTTCCAAGAAGCATTGTGCCACTTGATTGTGACTTGAATCCCACAAAATGGGCCACAGAGTATAACTCCCACAGTACACGTTTCTCACCAAGCACCCACTGCTCCTGTTTGATTGGTTAATATCTATCTATTTAGCTCGGTTAAAACATGGATTCCCCCCCGCCCGCCCCCCCCACCACCACTTTCAAAGGAGGACTGGAAAACACCTAGGACAGTTTAATCCTAATATACTTGTTAGTTTCTTTCCATCAAATTGATACTTACTTTATTCCTTTTGCTAAGGTGATAAGAGTTCAAAACCCTAGTGACATGATCTAGAAAGGATAAATAATTAATAAATTCTTAGTAATTTTTCAAAGACTTCCTTCCCTTCCAAAGAACCCTAAATCTGAAAAGTACAGCTGCCCTTGGAATAGCCACCACCCTCTACAGTAAGAGCAGAAGAATAAATAACACACTGGAAAAAGAAAGAATTTAAGGATGGAAAATGACCCAATCTAGAATTTAGCTGGAATGCCAAAACACGAGGATACCCAATTCTTTGGAAAGTGAAACTCAGTGGTATCGTGGTCCAAATGTAATTTATACAACTTATCAGCAACTAGTATCAACTGAACAACCCCTCACTCAGACAAAGTATTTAGTCTCTGTCTGCCTTTTCCCAATGTAAAATGAGAAAATATCACCTGCTACTTATCTCAAGATGCTGACATGAAAGTTTGACTGAGGCTGCTTAGTTGAGACAAGATGTCAATTGGACAGGTTTAATTAGTGAGGTATACAGAGATCCACATCAATTCTTCTGAAGTCAAGGATTCAGAAAGAAAAATAAAAAAAAAGAGCAAGACATGATCAAGATTCAATGTAAATAAGAAGGAAAGAAAAACAGAAGTATAGTTTTATGTAAGCTCTGTTCCTAACAAATAATGGCAAATCTTTTAATTTGAAAAGTCAAGAAGGAAAAAAAAAAAACCCTGAAACACAGAAGACCATGTACACGGATGTTTGAAAAAGAAGAAGGAAGGATGAAGCAATAATCATAAAGGCATGGTTTCTAGACTGAGTGTATGCAATCTCAGTTCTCGCTGAAAACTTAGGATTCAAGCTATGCCAAGGGCAGTGGAGAAAACATGGTTTGTAGATATCTAAAGTAGAAAAAAAATGATCAGAGGATAAAACCTCTTTCACTTGAAAGGACTGTAATTGTTTCTTTATGCAGGATGGAATTTGTTATAGACTTTTTTTTTTTAATTTTAAAATCTTTAATTCTTACATGTGTTCCCAAACATGAAGCCCCCTCCCACCTCCCTTCCCATAACATCTCTGTGGGTCATCCCCATGCACCAGCCCCAAGCATGCTGTATCCTGCATCAGACATAGACTGGCAATTCAATTCTTACATGATAGTATACATGATAGAATGCCATTCTCCAAAATCATCCCACCCTCTCCCTCTCCCTCTGAGTCCAAAAGTCCGTTATACACAGCTGTGTCTTTTTTCCTGTCTTGCATACAGGGTCGTCATTGCCATCTTTCTAAATTCCATATATATGTGTTAGTATACTGTATTGGTGTTTTTCTTTCTGGCTTACTTCACTCTGTATAATCGGCTCCAGTTTCATCCATCTCATCAGAACTGTTATAGACGTTTTATATCAACTTGCAAAGATGCTAAACTATTATATATAAGCAAAACACAAAATGCCTTAAGTGAAATGATAGTGAATGCAAAGTTTCAATTTTCTCGTATATGAAAATGTGTTAAAAAACATCAAATACTATTTAAAATAGTAGCATATGTAAGCTGTTCTAAAGTATGAAATTATTAATAATGAAAATATGCTATTAATAAGACCAAGTTATTATAGATGATAAAGAAATGTTCTCTATTGGTCTTTTATATTATTAAAAGTCACAAAAGCAGAGTGGTACTACTCATCTTTACTGAGAACACAGGTTTTAACAGACCTTTTTACTACTCTGCTTGAGTGTTTTTGCAAGTTTCAACTCATTGCAGAAGCTAGCTTTTCTTTTATTTCATTGCAAAGTTATTTTTTCACAGACAGACTAAAGCCATCTTTATATCTGTCCTTGGTTATATTCCTCTTCTTCCATTTTTATGTAGATTTTTTTTACAAGCAACTCCAATAAGACTTCTTCCTGATTTATTATACAAATGTCTTTTTCCTTTTTTATCAGGATGGCTTCAGATTGGACTTCTCATAGTTAATTAAGCCATATTTTTTAGCCTGCCATTCTTCTTAAACAATTTCCCTTTTAACAATCTTGGAAGTTAACACCTAATTTTTACTGTAAGTTTTGGAGTCGACTTTCTGGAAACCAGTGGTTTGTATCGGCTCATTCGAGATTTCCCTGCTTACACTTTTGATAGGAGGAGTAGGTTGCAGTTTCATTTAAGGTTCTTCAGCATTTTTATTTCACCAGTCATATTTCTTATTCAGTTCAGATTTTCCTACTGGCATCTTTCTGAGAAATGAGAGCAAGACGATGTAAAACGAAAGACAAGAGGAAATCAGGGCTCATACTCCCTGACTTAGCAAAATGTATCCCAAACCAGCCCAACTTTGCTCTCTCTGAGCCCTCCTCCCATCCTTCCAGCTTCCCAGGAGTGAGAGCACTCATTTCAGCTCATATCTTGGTTTACAAGCTCCTTCACCCTCCATCCTGACACTTCATCTTCTAGTTCTCAGCTTAAACTGACCTCTAGCTTTAAACTCAAACTGACCCATCCCTCAGGCTGACACTGCACTGCTCCGGGAGCTTCAGGAGTGGATAGATAAATCTGCCCTTCCCAGTCCATTTCTAGGGACCACAGGACCATGGTTCTAGAATGTTCCTCTTCTCTTTGCCTCTGGTACCCTATGTTGCAATTTTTAAAAAACTTTTTATTTTATATTGCAATATAGCCCATTAACGAGGTTGTAACAGATTCAGGTGAACAGCGAAGGGACTCAGCCATACATAAGCATGTCTCCCTTCTCCCCCAAACTCCCGTCCCATCCAGGCTGCCACACAGCATGGGGCAGAGTTCCCTGCGCTCTGCAGTAGGTCCTTGTTGGTTATCCATTTTAAATATAGCAGTGTGGACATGTCCATCCCAAACTCCCTAACTTTAAAAAGCAGTGAGCTTGAATTGCAAATAGAATTTGCACTGGTGAGTTAAAAAAAAAAAAGTACACACACAATTCCTGTCTCTTTAGATCTTTAAGCCAAACAAGTAAACAGATAAAATAAAAATTGACAAGTTTGGCCAAAAGCTATACAGGCAGAGACTCTGATGGTTTTGCGACACTAAATTGGGAGTTTAGCTGCAAGCACTGCAAGAGAAAGAAGGAGAATATAAAAATAGAAACATTCAGGTGGAAATGCAGTATTCTTTCAGAAAGCAAGCCAAGTGTTTAACTTCATAAAGGATGCAAGGACTCAAGCTGATTTTTGCAAAAGATTTTTTAATATAGAATTTGAAGGAAAAGTAAATATGTGGTGTGAGTGACTAGCCTCCTAAGCGAGAGTGGCCAGGGGTTAAAGACCTTTGGGGACCCAAAGGAGTTGCCCCAGCAGTGCTGTGCAAGGACGAAGACCAGCAGACCACCGCGCCCTCTGGACCTCACAGAGTTCAGGAAAAGGAGAGGGACTGACCAGCTACCCAGTGGCCTGAGAAGGCAGAGATCCCCCAGAACTGATGTGCTGAATTTTAATTCAGAGCAAATATTCCACGCAGTTACCTTGGTAATTATTGCAAATAATAAGGATTGCCAAGAAACTTTGTGAGCTGTGAGCTGTCAAGCCTAACTACACCAACAGAGTGTGTCGTGTGTCGGGGAGAAACTGGGGTCTGTTTCTCCTCCTAGGTACTTTGTAGCCAGTTTTGGAGACAAAATCCAAACCGGTTAATTTTTAAAGTCATTAAGTGTTCCAGTAAAAAAATTCATGCAGGGGAAAGTAAATAAACAGCCAGCATTATAATAAAGGGATGATCTGAATTTTAATGCATAACTAAGTTCCAGTCCCTCTTTCCTTATCACTCCAGATAACCAAGCGTCCAAAAATAAGAACCACGTGTCAGTCTTCCAAATGCTGCTGGAATGGCAGCGCAGCAGGAAGCACAGGATGTCTAGAACTCCAGTAAATCCCAGCTCCACTTCCTCCCGGATTCCATTTCTGCCTCTGGGAAAAGCAGATGGCAACCCCAACCTGGGGACCCTTGGCGTCTATCACCCTATTGTCTTCCGAGATCTTCAATCTCTTGGGCTGATCCAACTCTTTCTCTTTCACAAGCATCTCTTCCTCCACCATCTCCTGAAATATTGGAATTTCCCTGAGGTCCTGCCCTTGGCTTTTTGCTTTTCTCACCAACAGATACTTTCTGGGCAATTCCATCCTTTTTTTTTTTTTTTTCCTTTGTCTTCAGTACCTCTATAAACTGACCAGTCCTAAATTTGTTTCTTGCTAATTATATGATCTTGGGCAAGCCATTTATCCTTTTCATTTTCCATTTCCTCCTCTGACAAGAGTGGTACTTAATCACTAGTTGTTATAAGAACTGAGCCCCTGTCTGTCGAGCATGTAGAATGGTACCTGGCACACAGTTAATGCTCAATAAATGTTAGCTACTGTTTTATCAGCATCCTCCTAGGGGCCTGAGCCAGCGAGGCACAAGTCATCTTTGCTGCCTCTGTCTCTCCCACCCGCTCCTCCCCAGTTGCATCCATTCTGTCTCCTGGAATCACTGCCACTCCTTCCTTGCTCAACAACCTCATGACCAGTCGCCTGTTTCCAGTCTCTTTCTTCATAATCCATTCACCACATTGCAAGACAATGAGCCGAGATCAGCTTATTTCATAACTTACTAGAAGTTCCAATAAAAAGTGCCATGGGGAGAAAATTAGGCTGAGAGCCGGCATCATATTCGGGGGATCATAGGAACCAACGTGTGTTGCAAGGTCCCTGTCCTTCATCCTTTATCATCCCAGACAATCAAACTCAAACAAAACTCATCACATGCCTTTATTCAGCATGCTGAGATTTACTTTCATGAAATGCAAAATGAATCTTGTACTTTTCTTCTATTTCAAGCCTTTGCTGCTTTCCCACAGCCATCAAGATAAATGGGAAGCCTTTAAGATGGCCTTGCCTCCTAGCCTTACATATTTGAGCAGTATCCTTGAACTTTTCAAGCCCTCTCTTGCTTCTAGCAGCTTTCCTGTGTTTCTCTCCTCTCCCTGCAGTAAAGCTGTCTCTACAGTTCTGCACCAGTGTTTCAAAACTTATTGTGAATGACACCTCCTTAGGGAAGTCTTGGTAAAGTCCACTCCCCCCACATACGTATTTACCCAGCTTGCTCTGACTGCCTGGTTGAAGGCTTGGCACCCTTCAGCTGAGATTAAGCAGAGGTGCCCCTCCTAAGAGCTTCTGCATAACAACTCTGTACAGAGTTCTTGCATAATAGTCATTACACCCGATCATAATCACCAGTTGTTCTCCTGCCTCACCTTCTAGACTGTAAATTCCTTGGCGTAAAGGAATGCACTTTATTCATCTTTGTTTCCCAGCCTTTGCCTAGTAACTCACTTTTAGAAGGTACTTGGGAAAATCAGATTTTTAAACACAAGGTGAGTTCATGATGCACATTAAGTTCTTAACACAATGTCTGCACAGTCACAGGGTTCCCTTCTCTTTCCCCTATTGGAGCATGCCAGCTGGCAAAAAAAATTTCCCTCCTAGAAATTGTTGTGAAACTATCAACATCTTTGTGTAAATAACAAAACTCTCTGTGTGCTAGGATTCTTCTTGTATGCATATACAGGCTCGATCACACGCACACATACACACACCCCCCAACACACAAGCCAAACCCCTTGCACTCCAAGTCCTCACTTTATACCCTAACCAGCTAATTAGGAAGGGTGCTAATTAAGAAGGGAACCAACACATGTTGGTTCCTTTGGTTGCGAGGCCTCTGCCTTTTAAGTGCCTCCTACAACTTTCCCAAAATAGCATTTGTTTATCCTTCCTGAAGGCCTTTACCCTGGACCTTGCTATGAAGGAACTGGGGGAAATTTTCTGTTTTTATGAGTTATCATATTCATGGTCAAGTCCAAAGGTGGGGTGAAAAGTGAATTTTGGTTACAGTAGAGGAGAAAAATACTAACTGTAGATCTCCTGTGTCAAGTGAAAGATGTCTATTTTAATTAGGATTTTATAACAAAAGAAATATGTGTAACCAAGCCAAGTCTCTCTCTTCAAGGATTCATGCCAAGACTCTGTCCCATCCCTCTCCTGCCTCCTGAGTGAGAGGTGGCTTCAGGGCCAGTGATGACTCACTGGGACAATACTGTCTGTCTGCTCGTGTGACTCTTAAGGAAGCCTGTGTGCAAAGAGGGGAGCGGGGTGCCAGCAGCAGGCAGTTAGGTGCAGGGCCCTGAGCCCAGTGGTCCACGTATAAGCAAGAGCTCTTGGGGGGACTCCATGGATACCACTGCAGGGGCTCTTGGGTTAGAAGTTTTTTTAATTTTTTCGGTTGTGCTGGGTTTTCATCGTTACGCACAGGCTTTCTTTTGTGGCTTTTCTCTTATGGGCTTCCCTTGTAGTTCAGTCGGTAAAGAATCTGCCTGCAGTGCAGGAGACCCGGCTTCGATCCCTAGGTTGGGAAGATCCCCTGGAGAAGGAAATGGCAACCCACTCCAGTATGCTTGCCTGGAGAATCCCATGGACAGAGGAGCCTGGTGGGCTGCAGTCCATGGGGTCGCAAAGAGTGGGGCACGACTGAGCGACCAGCACTTACTTACTTACTTCTCTTGTGATGAGCAGGGGCTTCTCTTTGTTATGAATCATGGGCTTCTCACTGCATTGATTTCTCTTGTGGAACACAGGCTCCAGGCTCCCAGGCTTCAGGAGTTGCAGCCCACAGGCTCGGCAGTCCTAATGCATGGGCTTAGTTTCTCCAAGGCATGTGGAATCTTCCCAGACCAAGGATCGAACCCATGTCCCCTGCATTGCCAGGTGGATTCTTACCCACTGTACCACCAGGGAAGTCCAGGATGGAAGTTTCTGAAGGTTGCCTGGCATCTTGGCATATCACTAAACATTTCGATCTGGAAGGAAATCGACTAGTAACTTATACAGTTTACATCGTGGGTCTTTAAGGCTATACATATCAGCACCAGAAGAAAAACTTCCAAAAGTTTTGAGTAGTCAGAATCCAGTCCTCCCACCAACGAACCAGAAATTATTCCCTAATCCCAAGGTAAAGAGACAATACGGAGAGTGAAAATACAAAGCCTGGGTGGAGGCTATGGCCATCCCACCCTGAACACACCCAATCTCGTCTGATCTTGGAAGCTGAGCAGGGTCAGGCCTGGTTAGCACTTGGATGGGAGAAAGCCTGAGTGAAATCCTAGATCTGTCATGCACGGACTGTTTTCTTCAACAGTTAGCCTCTCTGAGGCTCGGTTGCCACAAGGACCTGGGAGAGACCTCCCTAGCTAGGATGGAAGTCAGTGAGACAAAGATTGCAAAGCCCCCCACACAGCGCCTGGCCAAGAGTAGGTCGGCTGATGATTTTAGTACATCCTGGAAATACTTATACAATGTCTCTTATGGACCAGGCTGTGTTCTAGATGCTGGCAATACAGTCATTAACCACACAGCCCCTGAACACATATCCTTAAATTCCAACTGAGGGAGAAACACAATTAGAATTTGGGCTGAAATGAAATCAACATTGCCCTGCAGGTCAGCAGAGTTGCTACCACAGCAATGGGACGGTCTGCCTTTTGCCTTACAAGGAAGTCATCGCAGTTTTCCAGCGTCTCAGTGGGTATCTTTCATGCCGGGATTCCCATTAAATAAACAAAAGCAATTTAGGGACCTATGATAATAACCGGACCAACACCGCCCCAGGACTTTACTCTCAACAACTCTCCTCTGCCTCTTCTGCCATCTCGCCAAGCTCCCTGTCTCTTCACTTGTTTTTGTCTCAAATCTATCTTTCGTGCCCAGGCCCCTAAGAGCACAGCTCAACAATTACTAGCTCCCTTTTCAGCCTTGACGTTTATTCTGAATTATTTTCCATGTATCAATATGAAAATGCAGGAGGTGGTCGCATGAATTGTCCCTGACTCTAGTTTGCTTGCTTCCCTAACCGAGGTCCGGATTCCATCTCCTCCTCCTCCTCACTGCCCCCTGCCATCCCAAATGTGAAAGTGTGAGCTCAGATGATGTCTCTGATATCTGCCTTCCCTTTGGTACTAGTCAGTTTTCTAGGAAAATCTTCTGTCAAGCAGTGACCAGTTTCTGAGTCACTGGGAAGGGATGGAAAGGGTTCCCTCAAGCTTATACCCATCTCAGTTTGTTTCTGTTCCCCATTCCCCTATGACATATTTATTGAACTTAATTTCTTCATTTGTTAATTTCTTCAACTCTCACCTAGCTTAGTCATTTAGAGTGTTTAAACATAATTAGTTGCTACCATGGGGACAGACAGCAAATATAACCAGGGCATAATTGTCACCTGGAGGGATATTAAATGAGGAGGGTGGTGTATTATTTTACCAAGACTGCCATAACCAAGTGCTGCAGAGGGGTGGGTTAAAGATGGTGATGGGTGGGCTGGCAGTTCTAGAGTCGAGACCTTGAGGCCGAGACGTCTGCAGGGTGGTGGGGGAGAGACCTCTCTCCTTGGCTTGTGGCTGGCTGCCTTCTCACTGTCCTCGCGTGACCATCCCTCTGAGTGCACATGCCTGATGTCTCTGAGCGCCTGATCCCCGCTTCTTATAAGGACACGAGTCACTGGGTTAGGACTTTGCTGTTGTTCAGTCGCTCAGTCGTGTTCAACTCTGCAACCTCATGGGCTGCAGCACCCCAGGTTTCCCTGTCCTTCGCTGTCTCCCTGAGTTTGCTCGAACTCACATCCATTGAGTCAGGGATGCCATCCAACCATCTCCTCCTCTGCTGCCCTCTTCTCCTCCTGACCCCAATCCTTCCCAGCATCAGGGTCTCTTCCAATGAGTCGTCTCTTTGCATCAGGTGGGTTAGGACCCTAACTATCCTGTCTTACCTTAATTACCTCTTTAAAGCCTTATCTCTAATTAGAGTTTCAATCTCAGGGAAGGAGAAATACTGTGTGACTTCTGCTTTGTGTGGAATCTAAAAAGAAATGATACAAATGAAGTTACTTACAAAACAGAAAGAGCCTTAGAGAAAAAACTTATGGTTGCCAGGGCGAAGGGATAGTTAGGGAGTTTGGGAAGTGTGTTCATATACACACTGCTATATTCAAAATGGATAATCAACAAGGACTTATTGTATAGCCCATGGACGTCTACTCAGTGTTATGTGGCAGCCTGGATTAAGGAGGGTTTTAGGGGAGAATGGATGCATGTATATGTATGGCTGAGACCCTTCGCTGTTCACCTGAAACTACCACAACATTGTTAATTGGCTGTATACCTCAGTATAAAATAAAAAGTTTAAAGTTGAGGGAAAAAAGCATAGTAAATAAATACCATCACATTCTGACTAATGAGGAGGGGTAGGGCTTCAGCATATGAATTTGGAGGGGGCACAATTCAGCCTTTAACAGGGAGATTCTTACTTTCATTCGGATAACACATTTAGAAATTAATACACATCAGCCAGGCACCTTGGATGGCATTGGACAAGGTCTGGTCCAAAGCTTCCTACAGCCTGGACAGACCTCCCATCAAGACCTCCCATCGCTGTGGGGATCTAGGAGCCTTCCTCCAAAGCTCTGTCCGCCTTGGAGCTGCTGTGGTACTCCAGTCCATGCTCATCACTGACTCTACATCCCCATCACCTTTGTGACAGGGCCAAGAGGTACAGCCCTGCCTTCTCTGCTTGTTCCCTGGGTGCCAGACTTGTCTCTTTAGATAAACGAGATTGCGATGGAGCTACGTTGAGAGCATGGTTCACAAAGGAAATCCCCAGTTAGGAAATCAAGGGCCCTATGATATCAGACTACCCCTAAAGAGGCCATTATTCAGACTATGAAACACGTGGGCAGAGAAGGCTGCCTTAGTCACCCCTTGCTGTCTTCATCTCCTCCTACTCCCGACTCACCTTCCCTCACCTCTCTCCTCATCCGCATCTGAGGACATCGCCAAGCCACGCCCGATACCTGGAACATCCTCTCTTTACTGACCCCCGCTTCCAACCTGCTCACCGAAGTGAAACAAGACCCTCGAATAATATCCCCTCTTCTATACTCTTCCCTCATCTTCAGAAAAGTAGCTACCCTGCCCTTCGACACCATTACTTGGCTTCCAACTTGTCCGCGTCTCACCTCTGCCTACACACACTGACGCTCAGGGCGGCTAAGAAACTTGTCAAGTTTATACAGCTCTTGGGGTGATGGATTAAAGCTCAAGTTGGTCTCTCACTCCTTATCATGATACTCTGCTTCTAATCACACTGCTTCAGGTACCTGGGTTTTCTCACTAGACTCATCGGACCTTTGATGAGCAGAAACTGAACCATGAGAAAGATGAGAATATTCATACCATTATCAGAGCTTGCATACAGCTCAATGTTGCTTTAGAAATTGCTCTTTAAATTTCTTTTTTTTTTTTTTAGTTTGGCTGTGATGGTCTTAGTTGCCTCATGTGATCAAGCTCCCTGCCCAGGAATTGAACCTGAGTGCCTCCTGCCTTAGGAGCTCAGAGTCTTAGCCACTGGACCACCAGGCAAATCCCTCTTTATCCTTTACTCAACAGAAAATCCTTGGATGTTGCAGGTAAAATAGTTATATAAGAACTGTTGTTAAATGGTATTTTGTCTCTTAAAAGAAAATAATACTAAATGTTTCAGTGAGTTCCAAAGAAAAAGTTGTCTCATTAAGTCTAAGATTAAGGAGAATTAGACTGTCACGATCACTTCTCCTTTCACTCATTTTGGAAATCAAGGCAACAGAGTTTCGTATGCAAAGTTCAGTTTACAAAGACAATTTCAAAGAAACACATTCTTTTTTTAACAAACACCTGGAAAGGATAGAGAAGATGATTGCACTGAAATTAAGAAATGGCTCGGAAACGGAATACACAGCAGAGAAATGTGAGGGGCATAACGATGTCCAGCGTAATCCATTTAACCCTCTCTTCCAGGATCTCCTGGTGTTTGCGTAACTTCAGCCCGAGCATCAGCAACAATCAAGTTGATTTATGGCGGTGAAAGATTGTTTTTTTCCGTGAGAATGCTGATGATGGAAGTCCAGTATTAGGAAGACAGAAGCCTCTGTACAAACCCAGAGTGGTGGGCTGGACAATGTCCAACGGGTGAATGCCCACAGCCTGGGTGAGGACAGAGGTAACCAGCAGAACTTGGGTGTATTTTTGTTCTCCTTCAGTAATTTGCAAATGTGCATCCTTTGTAACAGATTTCTTTCGTGTTAATCCCACAAGGAAATTGCTTCCACTGGTTTTGATAGATGTGTTTGTAGATAAATGATGCAGAATATGATTTATTCGGAACACTGGACAAACTCAGTTCTGTAGATTGACCAAAGCGTATATTTGGCAAGTCAAATTCAGAAAGCCAAGTGCAGTAGCTGGGGATTCTGGAATGACGTTACAGCTGGTTCAAGAGGGTGTGAGCTGCTCTGAATCTTGGTTGTCAGAAGACTCAGTGCATTCGCTAATATCTACAGGAGGCATTTCTTGAAAGGTGAGCCAACAGAACATGAAAAGTGCTAATGATTCCAAGGTTGTAGGACTGTCTCCTGCACAAGTATATGGTTACTCTAAAGATACTTGTGCACACTGACTCTTTACAATTACCCAGACAGAAATAAGAAAACATCTGTAAACATGCTCACCTCCCACAACCCCACCCACTTTGAACTATGCCCAGGTTAAACATAAACACTTGGGGAAGTGGGGAACCGAAACTTTCTCAGGTGGGTAGTTGGAACTTTCGTGTGTCTGCTTCTAAAGGGTGAATCCTTTTCGTTCCTTTTTTTCTCTTCCTTCACTATTAACTCTTGCCCCCTCGGTTTAGTCCAAAATGATAGCCACGTCTTCCAGATGTTTCCCTCAACAGTGGGGTAAGATTCCTTCTGCTAGGAAGCCAGATCCATACCTTGCTCCACCCTGACCCAGAACTCAGCCCAGATTTCACATCATCCTGGAACGTTCCCATGCCAGCACCCAGCCTGTCCCAGCTCTCTTGAGTCAATGTTGGATCTTCCATCTTTACCTGGTGCACCTTGAACCCTCTCTCATCTGTGCTTTTTGCTTTAAAACACACGTAATCCTAAATCCATCCTCCTTACAGCTTCATTTTCTTGCAAAGCATTCGTTCAAATGACTAAATCATAGGGCTTTCCCCCAAATATTTGTGCATGAAGTCATGCTTAAAATCCTGATAAGCAAACAGGTGGACCTGAGCGAGTTGAAACAAAAGTCTGTGGAGGCATTTCCACAATTCATTCCAAAATTTCCTTTGTAATCCTGGGGCTGTCAGTTACACCCTCTTAGTTCTGTGGCTGCCCTGCGTCTTTCCCCCTCAACTCTCAGAATTTCTCATCCTCAGGATTGTTAAGGAACAAATTTCTGGTGTCTCTGCCCTTCATTCCGTGCGAAGGAACCTGACTGTCTTGTAGGACGTCCTCCCTTCTGATCCTCCCTCTACCTTGTTCTGAGAGCCAAGAAACTTTCAGAAATTTGGAAATGTTGCCTCAACTACACACTCCTCTCCCTCGTCCCAGCCGAAACCTCTGGATTTCCCCTGATGACATAATTTCCCTCGTCATTCTCAAGGTGCCTCATTCCCCACACACCCTTTCCCCAGAACCTTAGATCTGGGGCCATTGTTTGCAGCTCCCTGTGAACTTTCAGCCTTTCTCCAAGAATACCTTTTCCCTTCCTTGTAAGTTTCACATACCTACCAAGCTCCTCATACCCATTCATTCTCAGCTGTCTTCCTCATTGCTTGGAAGCCTCACCACCATCATTACATTATATATATTTTATATATATATATATATATATATATAAAACTGAGACCCATGTAGGGCATGCATGCTACAGAGGGTTACCCATGTGAGTAGCCATGCTGTAGTAATTCAACACTTGGGACTTTGCAGTGTGTATGCTTGTATCTTTTGATTTGCAAACCGTTTTGAGAGCAGACTTTGCATCTAGGTCTTATGAAGATGATGTGTGAAACATGGGCAAGCTGGTTGACAATCATGTGGTTTTCTTTCTCCATTTCCATTTATTACATCCTCGGTTTTAGATGTATGAAAATAGCTACTTCTCTCTTTGAGGTGTTTCCCAAGCATAGATTTCAAAAACTGTTCTACCAATAAATTTCAAGAAATACAGAATACTCCATGAGTAAATGGACATTTAAATCACTCCCACTATTTCACATAAATATCACTGAGTAGATATCCTAATAACTCTGTATTATGTCTCGGGTTGCTGCATTAGGAGAAATTTCTAGAAGTAAAACATGGGGTCAAAGTCTTTGTTTATAGCTCTTGACACATATTGACAACTAGCTCTCAAGAGTGGTTGTAGCCATTTACCCTCCACCAGCACTATTTGAGTGTCTCACCACACCCTTTTTTTCTACACAATCTTTTAAAACAAATCTTTGCAGAGGAACCAGCAAGATTGGAGGAGAAAATTCCAGGATCCTAGGAGGGTAGTTTAAGTTCAGGCGAGGATTTGCTAGCATGCTTTCAAAGGACAAAAAGTTAAAAAAAAAAAAAAAAAATCCTTGGCTATGTGATAAAGGCAATTAGTGCTATAAAAAAATAAAAGCAATCAGAAATTCCAGGGGATCAGGGGGCAAACGACTGTAAAAGACATATAATCATAAAACATTCCCTGGTTTTGCAGGGAATGATACTTTGACGGTCATAACGATGTAATGATTTAACTTTAAAAGTGATATAATTGCATGGGTAAGAGAGGAGAAGAAAGTGTATTGTAAGAGGGCTGAAATTATATTTGTCACAACAGAGATCAATAACTGAGGTATAAAAATAAAAACAGGGAAAGCAATTTAAGCTCATTGCTCAGAGATTTGAACATAAATATGAGAAGAAAGAAAGAGTTAAGTGCTTGCCTTCAAAGAGTGGGACCTGGAGGAGGGGTGGAAAAACAAGAAGCATATAGATTTTCATTGCTGTACTGCGTGTTCAGTCGTGTCCAAATCTTTGCGACCCTTTGGACTGTAGCCCACCAGTCTCCTGTCTCCATGGAATTTTTCAGGCAAGAATACTGGAGTGATTTGCCATTTCCTCCTCTAAGGGATCTTTCCGACCCAGGGATCAAACCTGCATCTCCTGTGTCTCCTGCACTGCAGGCAGGTTCTTTACTGTTGGAGAAGCCCTTGATTTTAATTATGAGGCCTTTTGAACCAGGAGCATTTTAACTTTCATAAAATAGGTTTTAACAGTATTCTAACATGTTGAGATTATTGGAAATCCTGATCGGTTTTTAAATTTTTTATTACTTTGAATTAATGTTTTTATAAGTGTCAAAATTTCATATTTCTTTTGTAACTTGTCTGCTCATTTATTTAGCAAGAGATGTTACTGGTTTTCTTATTGATTTTTAAGAACTGTTAATATATTTGTTTACATATTTTCTAGGAAATATTTTACCTAGCTTATTGCTTCTTTTGTCTTTTGTTTCTCCTGTTGGACAACATATCACCAAATTTATTAATGGTTACATTTTTAGACCACCTGACCTGCCTCTTGAGAAATCTGTATGCAGGTCAGGAAGCAACAGTTAGAACTGGACATGGAACAACAGACTGGTTCCAAATAGGAAAAGGAGTACATCAAGGCTGTATATTGTCACCCTGCTTATTTAACTTATATGCAGAGTACATCATGAGAAACGCTGGGCTGGAAGAAGCACAAGCTGGAATTAAGATTGCCAGGAGAAATATCAATCACCTCAGATATGCAGATGACACCACCCTTATGGCAGAAAGTGAAGAGGAACTAAAAAGCCTCTTGATGAAAGTGAAAGAGGAGAGTGAAAAAGTTGGCTTAAAGCTCAACATTCAGAAAACAAAGATCATGGCATCCGGTCCCATCACTTCATGGGAAATAGATGGGGAAACAGTGGAAACAGTGTCAGACTTTATTTTTCGGGGCTCCAAAATCACTGCGGATGGTGACTGTAGCCATGAAATTAAAAGATGCTTACTCCTTGGAAGAAAAATTATGACCAACCTAGATAGCATATTCAAAAGCAGAGACATTACTTTGCCGACTAAGGTCCGTCTAGTCAAGGCTGTGGTTTTTCCTGTGGTCATATATGGATGTGAGAGTTGGACTGTGAAGAAGGCTGAGCGCCAAAGAACTGATGCTTTTGAACTGTGGTGTTGGAGAAGACTCTTAAGAGTCCCTTGGACTGCAAGGAGATCCAACCAGTCCATTCTGAAGAAGATCAGCCCTGGGATTTCTTTGAAAGGAATGATGCTAAAGCTGAAACTCCAGTACTTTGGCCACCTCATGCGAAGAAGAGTTGACTCATTGGAAAAGACTCTGATGCTGGAGGGATTGGAGGCAGGAGGAGAAGGGGATGACAGAGGATGAGATGGCTGGATGGCATCACGGACTCGATGGACATGAGTCTGAGTGAACTCCGGGAGTTGGTGATGAACAGGGAGGCCTGGCGTGCTACGATTCATGGGGTCGCAAAGAGTCAGACACGACTGAGCAACTGAATTGAACTAATAGAAATTTCCAATTCAATTTATATTTTCCTTATTTCTAAGTGTTTGATGCTTTATCTCAGGTGGTATAGTAGTAAAGAATCCACCTGCCAATGCAGGAGATGTAAGAGATGTGGGTTCAATCTCTAGGTTAGGAAGACCCCCTGGAGCAACCCGATCCAGTATTCTTGCCTGGGAAATTCCATGGGCAGAGTAACCTGGGGGGCTACAGTCCATGGGGTCCCAAAGAGTTGGACACGACAGAGCATCCACGAGTTGCTGTTCCCTTTCTTATCTTGACAGCTTATGCTTTGGTTTTTATTTTTTTTAAATAAATACTTATGAAACTTACTATGTGCCAGACATTATTGTAAGATCTTCTTACACATTGATTCAGTCAATGGTATATAAGAGAGAGGAGGCTCTTAATTACTTCTCCCCAAACAGCTAATCTTTCTATGGTATTTACCACAAATACCATCCCTTCTCCTTAGATTTGAAATATATTTCCAACAGTTTATTTTGTTTCAGATTTATTTTTTTTCATTAAAATCATACTATTCTACTTAATGTTACTTTGCAATATAGTTTATATGTGAGACCAATTTCTTCCCATCACTTTAATTTTTAAAAAAATCCTTAACAATTTCCCCACTTAATCTCTAGCTAGTCTTTTGACATTTTAAATGTAAAAATAAGTTCCATTGGAATTGTGACCAGAACTTTGTTAAGCCAACAAATTTAATCAAGAAACATTTACTCAGGACTGCCCTAGTGGTCCAGTGGTTAAGAATCTGTCTTGCAAAGCAAAGGATGTGGGTTCGATCTCTGGCTGGGGAACTAAGATCCCACATACAGCAGAGTGACTGAGCGTGCACTCTGAGAGCCACAACTAGAGAATCCAGGCACCCTCAATGAAATATTCTGCATGATGCAATTAAGACCTATGTTGCCAAATAAATACCTTTTTTTAAAAAAAAGAACATTTACTCTTTATAATGCTAGTTGGTCTCAGAAGTTAAAGTTATATCTTTCTAATTATTGAAATCTTATTTTAAAACTCTAAGCTGCTAAAATTTTGAGTTGCTAATGAACTCAAACTCATGAGTTTGAGCAAACTCCAAGAGATAGTGAAGAAGAGGGAAACCTGGCCTGCTGCAGACCATGGGATTGCAAAGAGTCAGACATGAATTAGCTACTGAACAACAACAATGAACTCACACGAGTCTGAGAATATTTCAGTTGGTGCATAGATTTTCTGCCGTTATATTTATGCCATCTGTAAATAATGGTGGGCTTCCCTAGTGGCATAGATGGTAAAGAATCTGTTTGCAATGCAGGAGACCTGGGTTCAGTTCTTGTCAGTAAGATCCTCTGGAGAAGGGAATGACTTCTTGCTGCAGTATTCTTGCCTGGAGAATTCCAAGGACAAAGGAGCCTGGGTCGCAGAGTTAGACACAACTGAGCGATAACACAAATAATATTACCTCCACTACTTCAGGAATTATATTTCATTTCTATTCAATGATCTAAGGCATTAGGTAGTATTTTCTGAACCATATTAAATAGAGGGATACTGAATACACAATTTGGATGACTGTAGAAAACCAAAGGTTAAAAATTGCTGTTTACCCAAACCATGGCAAAGTCATATATCATCAACATCAAACAAATTGCAGGAAAACAAAGTTAATCTGAGATTTTATTTAAAGCCATCATAATTTTATCACTAACATTTTTAGTAGTCAATTAAAAATTTGATATTATGATTTAAGACTGGTGATTCCGCAGCCCGGCTAGGCACTAAATTACTCCTGTGGGTATCACACTGCACATTGATGATAATAAATAAATGCTCTGTTTCAGCAAAATTGGCAGAGGAGAGAAATTTTCTGGCTAGTTATACAAGAATAGCCACTGTTTATAGGCACCACCAAACTTTCCTTCGTCTCTGACAGTAGCAAAGTTAGTTTCCTTTTCTCTAACTCCTAGCCTTGGAGATTTGATTGATGGTGACGTAGTTTCACCGAATCAATGGCCCCAACTTAAGTTGTGTACACTGCTGGAGTAACAGCTTTTGAAATACTTTCAGAATCATACTCGAAAATTTTACTTTCGCTTATACTATCTTTCTAGTAGGCTTTACATTCAAATAAGTCATCTGATAAAAATTTGTTTGAACCTAAAAATGGGAAAATGGAATGTAATCAACTTTCAAGATAATAGAATCATCAGTCTCTGATTTTCCCTCTGCATCTCAGCTTCTATTGCCTATAAAGAAATTGTCGTAATCTTTTCTGGAGTGTAGTGATAGGAGTGTTTTTATAATAGGAATCATGTAAGAAGCCTTTGCACTCAAGTTTCACCGGTTTGATTATTTCGTGAATAGGCTCCAACGAACAAGCTACTTTCCCTGAAAAAGAACACAAAACAAACAACGCTGGGTGGCTGGTACATCCTGCTAGGCTGGTGCGGTTATTTGTCTCCTGCAGCACTGACGCTTTATTTGGTTCAAACAGCCTTTTTACACATAATAGTTACATTCCTACTTTTTTTAAATATAGAAAGTCCATTCCAAAATCTCTTATCACCATGAAGTTTGTCTTTGATTAAAGAATAAGAAGAGTCTTGTCATCTTTCTTCTTGGGTAGGTAATTCTGTTAAAATACACTGTGCTAGAATTAGTTTCCCAAACACAGCTGAGGGGTATAAATAAGAGAGTGTGTGCCCATGATTTCAAAGTCAATTACAGCCTTTATCGTGTTTGCCCATCATGGATAATAATTACCTTTACTGATTTTCCATTCATCAGATTCATTGTCTGTGTCCTCAAATCTCTTATTCAGCACATAAAAGAGAAACATAACTAATTCACTAGGAACCCACCACACTGTCAAATTTAAAAGGACTTCCGGTGGGTTCTACATGTCTCAGTGATTGAGACACAAGATATAGAAATAACATATTTTAAAATGTCAATTAATGTACTTTTGCCCACAGTAAATGGAATTTAGGAAAATATTTCTTAGTGATATACACACCAAGAGTGGATTTTGTACCTAGGATTCATAGATTGTACGAACCTGAATCATCCTTCGTTTTCAACTCCTGAAAAGGATAACCAGTCTGCAGCAAACATTTTGACAAGTTTTAGAGTAAAATTTTTACCTTTGAAGACTCAGAGATATGAAGGACTATCTTCTTAGAGTATTCTTGTGAATACATTTTCGGAAGGTAGATTAGCAACATCAACTGTGGCTTAGCTCCTCATTTTTCTCTTACCCCCTTCTCTCATAGTCTTCACTGTATCATTCTAAACCATCAGCATTATTGTTGGCCACAAGTTTGGAGACTTACCTCCCTGTGAAAATTTAAGGCAGTAATGTTGACATTCTGCTGTTAACTCATCTTCACAAGAAGATGAAGACTTCCCAAGCAGCATTACTTTCCTGAAATACCCACAGCTGACACACAGTTAAATAACTGAAAATTCAACACAGTTCTTAAAGATGAGTTTATTCCATGAGGTGAGTACTGGCATGCAAACAGTCCAGGAAGATTACCAGCACTGTGCCGTCTAATTCCATGGTTCTCATGCTCTTATCTCTGGTGTAGATAATACAGTATCTTCTGCTGCTATCTATTGTATTGTGTAGATCTTCGTTGGTTCAGAATGGATATTATCATGTCACAGACTCAGGCAGACCACGGCCAGCATCACTGGGTGAAGGACGGAGCTCATGCAGAGAAAATCTGCAGTTTCCTCTCCACCCTTGCGGCATCTTGGGGATGGTGGATGCTCTCCCTGGTCACAGCCTCATGCACCCCGGAACTGTGTCCCAGGAGAGGGTCTCCGTGCCTTGCTACTCTCTCTTTGAAGTAGGGACGCATATTTTGAGTTCCGATGACAAGCAGTTTCATTTCATACCAACCTTTTAGGGGAGTGTAGGAAAACACTGGTTTCGAAGCACCCAGGTGAGAGAAATTTAGGCACAGATCCCCTCCTTAGCACATGAACGTGTGTGCTAAGTCACAGTCGTGTCTGACTCTTTGCGACCCCGTAACTGTAGCCCACCAGGCTCCTCTGTCCACAGGCTTCTCGAGGCCAGGAGCCTGGAGTGGATTGCCATTTCCTCCTCCAGGGAATCTTCTGACCCCAGTGATTGCACTTGCGTCGCTTATCTCTCCTGTATTGGCAGGCAGATACTTTACTACTAGGGCCGCCTTAGCACACCCCTGCCAGCAATGTCTGGTTCACGCGTGAATTTCTGCTCATCTCCGCAGATACGATGTCTTCTCTGAAGTTATTTAACAAAACATTTCCTCTCAATTCTTATATTAGACTAAACCGTAAAAAAGGGTGACGTTTGCTCATTTTGTCATACCAAATGAAACTCTCATAGGAGTTAGCCCAATGTTAACTGTGAATCCCATCTTTGATTAGATATGATGATCATTTACATAATCAAATAATTTTCTGATTGGGCCAGATCTCAGGATGCCAGAAATCCAGCTGACGCAGGTATTTATCTATTCAGGCTTCAGAATCCAAAATCAAAGAAAAACATACTAGCAGATCTTGGTCAGTTATAAGGCAAAAGTGATGCTCAGAGCATTTCAATAAATGTCAATGCTGATACTCGGCCTCACAGTACTAATGCTGATTTTAATGGGAAAAACCTCTGCTGTTTAGCTATCAAATATTCATTAGCAATTTGAATAACTCATGTTTGTGCTTTTGTTTTATGAGAATATTTGTCCAGAATGATTTTGAAGTGGTTTTCTGAGCTTTGCTGTTTTTTTTCCTCATTAGATACATTTATGTAACATGCTAACCTATTCCCCGCATTAAGTCATTTTTGAATTCAGAATAAATTTGGCTTGGGTTCAGTAGGTGGGTAACTAAGGTGTTGTTTGATTTGGATTGTAATTTCTAACATTTTTAAAGATTTCTGTAGTTGTGTTCAAAGACGAAGCTGCTATTCAATTCAGGAGTTTTGAGTTATTTATTTAGCTTTTTGGCGCAGTCATTTCATCATCATAAGATGAATGTGATAGCTTTTTAATTTAAGCACAGAAATAATCTGCACTGTGAAAATCTGTAAAGCTGTCCAGCTTAGTATCCTTCTTATAAACATGATTTTTTGAGAACTTTTCCCATTTTTTCCATAGTATTAGAGTTATCAGATTTCCCACTTGTTAAGACTATTTTGGTCACCATGCTTATCTAGGAAATTTCTCATTTTGAAAGATGTTCTAACTCTTGGCCATTTTTGCCGTCTGTTGTCTTCTCTCATGTCAAATGCTTCGGTTGCACACGTGCTTTTCCCCTCGGTTGTGTTTTACACAGATGTGCACATTTCATGTAGCTCATGCTCCTTTCCAAAGAAATATCACCTTTCTGATATTTCTTTATCATGGCTGAGTCCTTCTGTTAACTTACTTTCGCACATTTTATTATTCTTTTTTCAGGATTCTTAGATTAAATTCTTGCTTCTTCTTCTTCTTCTTCTTCTTCTTCTTTTTTTTTTAGCATTTATTTATGTATTTGGCTGTGCTAGGTCTCAGTTGTGACATGTGGATTCTTTCAGGTGCAGCATGTGGGATCCAGTTACCCCAGTCGAAGATCGAACCTGGGCCTCCTGCATTGAGAGCTGAAAGTCAGCCCCTGGGCCATCAGGGAAGTCCCTCTTACTTCCTTTTCCTTCTTATTTAATAATAAAAGCCCTTCATGGCTGAGCTTTGGCCTTGGGGACGGTCCACCGTTTCTCGGGGTTTATTAATATAATCTAGTTTGGCTTGCAGATAAACCAACGGGCTATTCTAATGAGAAAGGTGCTCTGGCAGGGCAAGTTCCAGGTTCTAGCGGAACACTCAGAATGGGCGCTCACCCAGATCTGCTAGAGGGTGAGCGACGTCAGCTTGGAGAGGTGATCAAGAAGCAAACCACGGAGGGTGAGGTCCTGGAGTCTGGACAATGGAATGTCCATGGAGTTTTAGGGTTAAGCATGACATCGTCATTTTTTGAAATGACTTTTTTACTTTAAAAACTTTCGAATGATTACTTTGATCTCCTTGCTGAGGAAGCTGACTTTGGAAGATGACTTTGATCTCCCCAGGAAGAACACATTTGATGGAAACAAGACAAGAACCAGTTTGGAGACTGCTTGTGGTAGAAAGTCAGATGAGAAATGGTGGTGCCCTAAGTGAGCAAAGCAGCGGTGAGCACGGAAGGAAGAGACAGTTGAGATGTATGTAAAAGACGGAAAAACAGAACTTGGAGAGGGATGAATTGGGAGTGTGGGGTGAGGGGCAGGAGGAGAGGGAAGAATGATGCCAGGTTTTAGCCTTTGGCTTTGCGGCTGTAGGGCCCTTCTCTGAGTCAAGGATGCAAGAGCAGAAACCAAGTCAGATGAAGAAAAAGGTTGACTTGGGATACTCTGACTTTTATTATTCTTTATTAATATAAATTGTTCTTTTGTCCCACTTAGTGCTGTTTACTTTGACTTCTATTTTATCTAAGAAATCATTTTTCTGTCCTTTGTTTGGTGTGTCCACATGTGTGTAAGTACCTGAAAGTAATCAAAATTTTTTCTTGTCTCATAAAAATGAAGAACTTATCCCTCTTTTGCTCACTTCTTTTTTCTATCTCTCTACCTATCTATCCTTTTCTATCTATATTCCAATTTGGGTTAATAAAATCTCAGGTATTGTGCCTAAATTGTTGCTATGGTGCTATTTTGTGTTACGCCGTTCACTTATTTTATCTTGCTCATTTCCTCATTCTTCTGCTAAAATATAAACTCCAAGAAGAAAGAGCTCCACTTTGATTTGATTTTTGTCTCTTTAATTTACTGCTCTAATCTGTGTAGAACAATGTCTACATTACTTGAGTGATCTGCCAAGAACTTTATTTTTCCATTATGTATCTTTTATTTCTCTTTTATGACAGTTGCATTCAGTTTTTAAATCACTAAATTCCCCATTCATTGGTAATCTGCTTCTCACCCAATTCAAGCTCCAATCTTATTCAATTCTTGGTTGCCTATAGCATGAGCTGAAGCATTTTTTTTCCTCTCAAAGAGAGGGGGGGAACATATTTTCTGATCTCCACCAGAGTGACAACATGCAGAGTGTGGTTTGGTCACAATCCTGTAAGTTGCTCCATTGTCTTCGGCATTTAGAGTTTTGAAGAAATGTTCTGAGGTTGCCCGGATTTCATTTCTCTTTTGTAAATTTATTTTCTTCAAGTAGAGTTGATTTACATCGTTCTGTTAGCTTCTGTGTGTGCTCTCAGTCACTTCAGTCGTGTCCAACTCTTTTTGACCCCATGGACAACAGCCCACCAGGCTCCTCTGCCCGTGGGATTCTGCAGGCAAGAATACTGGAGTGGGTTGCCATGCCCTCCCAGGAAATCTTCCCGACCCAGGGATTGAACCCATGTCTCCTGCATTGCAGATTGATTCTTACCTCTGAGCCACCTGGGAAGCCCTGTGTTAGCTTCTACTGTACAGCAAAGTGATTCAGTTATATGTATATATATTCTTTTTCATATTCTTTTCCACTGTGGTTTACTACAGGATATGGACTATAGTCAATACTGTAAGTATTGATCGCACCTTGTTGTTTATCCACTCCATATATAGTAGTTTGCTGGATTTCATTTCTTTTTTATTTTTCTTCATAGGTACAATTTGGGTATTTGGGTATTTTTCTTTATCTCTTAAATTTAAAATTTTTGGTTCCTGGAGGACAAGTTCATTTGTGTTTGTATATCTGGCATAGCGTGTGGCTTCTGATATGGGTGGAGAGAATATCGGATAAACACACACATGAATAAAGATATAAATTATGTTTGGGAAAACTTAAAACCACACCACCATTTCTCTTCCTGACTATCAATCTCAAGTTCAACTGACATCGATACAACTTAAGAGAAGTCAGGCCTGTTACCTTATGTTCATGCAGAATGACCAAGACCAGAAAGTTCTGGAAAGTTCACCACTATTGGAATTCAAATCAAATTAGCCCCTCTTTCAATACTTTTTTAGCTAATAAACTTCAAAGTCCTGCTCAAAATGCTTAAGTTTTTACCTTAGAGTGTTGACATGATAAGAGACAGAAATGGAACCTAATTTTTAGTTTATTTTATGATTTGGGTGAAACAAAAGTATTGCCAATGATGCAAATTATGTGTGAAATGACAATATCTTTCTCCTGTTTCCCTTTTTGATCCTTCCCCTGGCTGCCCCAAAGTTGGTTTCTGTAGTAGGTCCAGGATCCCATTGGAATCGGCAGCAATCGTTCATATTTACACACTATATCAGGAACACTTATGTTGGCGCCAAGTCTTAGGAGCAAGTCAGATGGAGAACAAAGCAAAAGGAATCCAAATCAACTAGCACCTAACAGGTGTACTGATCTAGCCTAACATAAATGCAGACAGTAAAAGGATATTTTAGTTGCATACTTATACCTACACAATTAAACACATGCAAATTAATTTTTTTAAAGATTTTTTTGGTTTGGACCATTTTTAAAGTCTTTGTTGAATATGTTCCAGTATTGCTTCTGTTTTATGTTTTGATCTTTGGGCAGCAAGGCATGAGAGGTCTTAGCTCCCGAAACAGGCATCGAACCTGCACCCACTGCAATGAAAGGTGAAGTCTGAACCACGGAACTATCAGGGAAGTCCTTAAACACGTGCAAATTTAAAATGCATTTCTGTCAGTCACCTAAGAGTGCACTTGTTTTAGACAATGTGATAATCTCTTTGGAAATTCAGAAGACAGAAATTGCAAGTATGTCTTCATCATTGGAGAGATATCCATCAAAGGAATGTGATCCATGTAAATAGTGTGATTCTTGATTTTACTTGATTTATTGACTGCAGAAAGGCCTATGTCATTTATTGCTTTCATCATGTAAGACTGAAATGCTCCTACCAAAGGTGTTTATCACCGGTCTATTCATTTTATCAAATGGTGAAAAGACTGTTAATAGCCAACTGACTAGGTTTTGTTGAGGATGACTCAACAAAGAAACACCTTTTGCTTTGTTTCATTTTAATATCCTTCGAGTTACATGTGAGTATTGTGATGTCTGCTTTTTCAGTATCCCTCTAATTAACTTTAGAGGCATTGCAGCAAGGGTAGATCTCCCCTAATTCTGGTTTTTTGCTGGTATGTGCCTTTCATCAGTCCAACATCCCTTTATTTTGCATTTGCAGTAATTTTAGAGACATCTGCCCTCATTAAATTCATGCTAACCTTTCAGTCTCAGAAAACATGACTTGTCCTATGTTACATCAGTTAGACAGAAAATACTTGCTGGATTCCATTCTGCATTTGAATCATATTATAGGCAATGATGGTATGGTATAACCTGTTGGAATGTACAAATATGCCGGAAGACACTGGAAATTCGTGCTTAGGGACCATTGGACTTATAGAACCACAGCAGTAATTGGCCTCATTCTATCATTCCACCTCTTAGAGCAGGAATCTTCTGAAAGAAGCCCTTTAAAGGGGTATTATCTTTTAAAGAAGATTTTTATGATGAGTCAAAAGGAGTATTTTTATGGTAAAATGTAATCTGGACATAGAGAAGATTAAATGAATTCTTGATAAACCGTTGAAAAGGTTGCTTAGATGTAGGCAGGAACAGGCGTTCCCTACGTTATGCAACATGAAACTTCTTCAAAACTCAATCTTATCCAAAATGTTTTCCATGGAACATAACAACTTTTAGGAATGCTGAAAGTTTCTATTCATTGATAATGGCAAGAAACCCAGAAATTTGGGATTATTTGAGCTAAGAGTTGAAATGAGCTGAGCCTGAAAATACTTCTCCAAGTCAACTATCTGCCAAATTTTTAGCTGTTTTCCCTGCTGGCAGGTGCCATGAACACCTGTATCTTTTGTATCAATACACAAAAAGAATACTGTATATCTTTTATTATTTGGATGAAGCAAAAGTATTGTCAATGACACAAATTATGTGTGAAATAAAAATATCTATCTCCTGTTTTCCTTTTTCATTCTTGCCTTGGCTGCCTCGAAGTTAGTTTCGGTCATTAAGTATAGAATTCCATCAGAATCAGCAGCAATCATTTATGTTTATACAGTATAACTAAAAGTTACATTGACAAAATTCCAGGGTCGTCTAATTTACAAAAGAAAACAAAAGCAGAGACTACTAAGCAAAATACCCAAAAGAACTTGCACCATCTTTATCCAACTTAAGCCACGGACAGCAAACGTGGCATGATGGTATTTCCAACACTCAACATCTGTGAAGTTGATTTGTCTTGTGTACTTCTGACGAATCTTGTTCAGTAGGAGTGGGAAGGTAAAGCACATTTTTAATGTCAAAAATGCTCTTGAATTTTAACTTTACTTTATAAATTATAACCTCTTACCTACTACACACGCATACATGTGTATGTGTATGTACAGGCACGCATATTCTGAAAAGGTAAGGAAGATTGCTTCATGGAAGAGTTTTAGCCTTCCCTTGACCTCTGGTAATTTCCTTGCTTTGCCCACAGGCAAACCTGGTTCTGGCAGTCCCTAGTGTCTGATGGAGGAAGGTCCCGAGAAGGTCCTGAGAAGGTCCCTGATCAGCCATAGTATCAGCAGTAGGAATTTGCTTGTCCTAAGTCACAGTGAAATAAACAATAGCACACCCACGTGCTTACCAAATCTTGCAAATAAGCTTTACTAGCTTACTAAACTTCTCAGTGCCTCTCCTTCACTCTAGGAGGCACCCAGTCATAAAATTATGAAACAAACTTCCTGACCATTTCTGAAACCAATTTCTCACCTCCGATGAAGGACAATTTGCAAAAGGGCTGTATTGCTAGTCTTGGATGAGCCATGCTTTCTCAGTGGCTCTAATACCATTAACTCTGTCTTGTCTCTAAATGTCCAGAATTCGAGAGCCCCTAATAGGAATGCATCATTATATATCACTGGGGAGACATCCATTACGTATCTCTGAAAATCTGCTTTCTGGAAATTAACCAATCAGTCAGTATTAAGCTCATGTTTATGTCAAGCATTTGAAGCTCAAATCACTTTACAATCCCTATAATGTAGCTCTTCCAAGTAGAAGGTTTGGACCATTCTTAGAGGGGACGTATGATATACTGCCAAAGAGAAGACCAACTCAAGCTCACGTGATATTTTATTCATGGAAAAAAAAACATGCACCTCAACATTGGGTCTAATACACAGTAAATGGAACCTTTGCTAGATCGGCAGCAGCAGCAGAAATAGAAACTCAGAAAGGCAGGATCTGGGGCTCCATCCAAGACCCGCCAGGTCAGAAACTGTCTTTTAACTAACCTTTCAGGTGATAGGTAAGAACACTAAGGTTTGAGAAAGAGGTCATAGGCTAACTTTGACTCGTTCACGTCTAACCTTTTTAATATTTGTGCTAAATAATAAAATGACTGTGGTTTTCCCTGATGGTTCAGCAGTAAAGAATCCTTCTGGAATGCAGGAGACTTGGGTTTGATCCCTGGGTCTGGAAGACCTCCTGGAGAAGGAAATGGCAACCCACTCCAGTATTCTTGCCTGGAGAATCCCATGGACAGAGGAGCCTCGCCGGCAATTGTCCATGAGGTCGCAAAGAGTCAGACACGACTTAGAGACTAAAGAACTACAACAGCAGGAAGACTGTGGCACCACTCTTTCAAAAAAGATTAAAGTTAGAGAATTAAACTTGAGCTCCAAAAATTCATCCTTCACACTTATTCTATCACCATGTTATAAAAGAAGCGCCTTTATCACTCTCCTGTGCAGATATGCTAGCCATACCACCTCGCTGTGACTTCAAATAGTAACAGCAATGGTGTGAATATAGTTGATTTGTCACAGCCAACTTTGGTTTAAAAAACCTGGTGCAACAGAAAGTCATAAACCTTATGCATGTGGTTTTCAGAAAATTCCACAGGGTAACTGAAATAACCTACCCCTGGTAACTCTCCTGAGATTTAATGACATATACCAAAATTAAAATTGTCTCCGGACAGGCAGGTAACAGAACCGCTCTCGACAATTTACTGTCATTCAGTGAACTGAAACTCTTCTCTTGGCTTCCATTCTGCTTGGATCACGAGGATATTCAAACACATATTCAATTCATGCCTGGACTGCTATGTGGCTTTGCACGAGGGGTGGAGGCTGAACTATGGATTGCAGGCTAAGAAGTGAGCCAGAGGGACTGAAAGGAGGGGGGGAGAGTCTGAGCCCAGGCTGCCGTGACCAATTCCACAGACTAGGTGGCTTAAACAACAGACACTGATGCTCTCACAGATTTGCAGGCTGGCGTTCCCAGATCAGGGTATCAGCCAGTTAGGTTCCTTGTGAGAGCTCTCCTTCCTCACTTGCCAACAGCTTCTTGAGTGAAGCCCACATGGCCTTCCCTTTGTGGCCCCCAAATAGGGGCATTTGCAGGAAGAAAGGGTTTGGGAAAGACAGAGACAGTTGGTGTTTCCTTCTCTGCTTATCAGGACGCCGGTCCCATCAGATTGAGATCCCATCCTTATGAGCTCATTTAACCTTTATTACCTCCTTATATTTTCTGTCTCCAAATCCATTCACCCTGGGAGTGAGGGCTTCAACATATTAGTTTGGTATTGGAGGGGATACAGTTCGGTCTGCTTCACCCTCTGGCCTCCCAACACTTGTAACTTTCTCACAGGCAAAATACACTCACCCCATCGCAACAACCCCAAAGTCTTAATTCCTGTCAGCCTCAACTTTACAGCTGAAAGCCCAAAGGCTCATCTAAATATTATCTAAATCAGTTACAAGTGAAACGAGATGTGATTCATCCTGAGACAAATTTCTCTCCAGTTATGAATGGTGTGCATGTGTGTGTGTGTGCGTGTGCGTGTATGTGTGTGTGTGCACGTGCGTGTGCAGCTGTGCTCAGTCATGTCAGACTGTTTGTGACCCCTTGGAATATAGCCCGCCAGGCTCCTCTGTCCTGTGAAACCAAACTGTTTGCCCCCTTCCCAAATACAATAGTGAGATAGGCATAGGATGGACATTCCCATTTCAGAAGGAGAAAATCAGGAAGAAGAAAGGGATGCTGGGTCCCAAGCAAGACGAAAACCTAACAAGGCTAAACTGCATTAGATAGTAGATGTCAAGAGTAATCTTCTCTGACTCCATGCTCATCCTTCCAGGCTTACGGGGGCAACAGTGTCATCCCCGTGGCCTTTGTTGGTGGCCCTGTCCCTGAGACTCTGGCCTGCTCATACCAAGACACAGCTCCACCCTTTGAAAACAAGAAGGAATGAGCCATGCTCCCTGGGCCTCTGGTGCTAATCCTGATGATCTCTGAGTCATCTTTGGCACCATTCTTCCCTTTTCTTGAAGGATAATTTATGTTTACAACTGGATAGCTCTATTGTCTGGTCCTGTGTATATATATATATATATATATATATATATATATATGTTTTTTTTTTTTTTTGCAACATCGTGTGGCATGTGGAATCTTAGTTCCTTAACCAGGGATCAAACCCACACCCCCTGCACTGGAAGGACCAAGTCTTAACCACTGGACTGCCAGGGAAGTCCCTGTCCTGTCCTGAAGAATCCCAGAAGTCTGACAGTCTTCCATCACTCCTCTTTCCTCTGTTTCATGTAGTCCCAGCTGGTTGTGTTTCTGATGGTATAATCCCATCTTTATTCCAGGTTTCTGCTGGAATGGCTCATTAAATTTGTGGTTTACACCCGCACTAATCTTATCAAATGAACAAGAACACCTTTGGTGTTCTCTTCAGAATGCCTTCCTCATTTTTTTTGCAAAATGAATGAGCTGAGAATTTTCCAAGTTTTCAAGCTCCGGTTCCTTTTTGGTTAACAATTCCTTCAACTCATCTCTCTTTTCTTGCATTTTACTCTAAGCAGTAAGAGAAAGAAAGATACTTCTTCATCTTTGCTTAGAAAGTTCTTCAGCTAAATATCCAATTTCATCACTCACAATTTCTACCTTACACAAAACTCTAGAACATAAATCAGTCAAGTTCTTTGTTACTTTATAACAAGGATTGCCTTTCCTCCAGTTTCTAAGTTCCTCGTCATTAGATCAGCCTTTAACGTCCATATTTCTACCGGCATTGTATTCATGATAAAGCGTGTCTTCCCTAAGAGAATATTGGGTTGGCCAAAAAGTGCCTTCAGTTTCTAAGTAAAACTAAAAGATACTTTTTGTTTTCACCAAGAACTTTATTGAACAATATATTCACTGTTTTGTTCACCTACCTTCTGCCAAGTTCCAGGCAACTTTATAATTTCATCTTCCCAAAACGTTTTATCTTTGTAAGCAATGAATTGCTCTAGGTGCATTTGCAGTCATACAGGGAATTGAAATTTTTTCCATTAAAATGATTTTGTAAAGACCAAAATAAATAGAAATCCAAAGGTGCAATGTCTGGTGAACACGGCTGATGAATCAGAACTTCCCAGCTAAGCCCTAACAGTTTTTGCCTGCTCATCAAAGAAGCATGTGGTCTTGCGTTATCCTGATGGAATATTATGCATTTTTTGTTGACTAATTCTGGATGCTTTTCATTGAGTGCTGCTCTCAGCTGGTCTAATTGGGAGCAGTCCTTGTTGAAATTGATCATTTGGCTTTCCAGAAGGAGCTCATAGTAGAGGACTTCTTTCAGTCTCACCATATACACAGCATCACCTTCTTTGGATGAAGACCAGCCTTTGGTATGGTTGTTGGTTGTTCATTTTACTTGCCCCATGATCTGCTTCATTCCTCTATATTGTACAATATCCACTTTTCATCACCCATCACATTTTGTTTTAAAAATGAAAAGTTTTCATTACATTTGAGCAGAAAATCACAGGTGGAAATACTGTCAAGAAAGTTTTCTTTGCTTAATTTATATGGAACCCAAACATCAGTGATTAACATAACCAAGCTAGTGCAAATGATTTTCAGCACTTGATTGGAATATTTTGAGCATGTTGGCTATCTCTCACATGGTATAACATTGATTGTTCTCAGTGTCTCAGTTTGATCTCTACTGACTTCAACTGGTCTGCCCAACTGTGGAGAATTATCTAGAGAGAAATCTCCAGTACAAAACCTTGCAAAGCATTTTTGACATGTTCGATTAGTCAAAGCACCTTCTCCATACAATGCACACATGTTTTTTTAAGTTCCAATTGATTTTTTATCTTTCTTGAAATAATAAAGCATAATATACTGAAAATGTTGGCTTTTTTTTCCATCTTCAATATTAAAATGGTTACACAAAAGTTCTCCAATTTTGACAAGTTTTTGTTTTTTTAATGCACCATGGTCCAGAGCCCTTTCCTTTCTTCTGTAAGATACTTCTATCCTTCCTAGATTTTATATCACCCTTCATCCCAAAGGGCTCACACTTTTAAACTGAGGATAGTAAAATGATGAAACAACAGAATTGAGATGGGTGGGGAGGAAGTCAAGAGATTATATAAAAGGAGTGAGGGTGGGGGAGATAGGAAAACCAAATAATGGCAGAATGATCCCAGTATTCCTCCTTGACATTTACACTAGCACCAAACACAGGGATTACAAATGCGTGGATGGGCACGCCCAGGATCTCACCTACCTTTCATGGGAGAGGGACTTTTGGACTGATTGATATTCTTGGCACAAAAGAGCAATGTCATTGCAACTCCTAGGCAAATCACTGTCTGAGAAAACGGTTTCCCACCCAGGCAAGCTGTTTTTCATCAGTAAGAAGTGATTGCATCCGAGTAGCGTGTATTCTTGTGATCTCTCTCTGACCCCTGAGACACGAGGTGAGAGAAGAGGACGCTCAGCTGGCTTGGGTCGAGCGGGCTCCACTCAAAAACACTTCCTTGTGCCTTCCTTTCAGATCCAGGGCTAGGGCATAAAGAGTGTAGAGCGCGATGGAAATAAGATGGGAAAAAACTGAATATTTTCAAGAGAAAACGACCGCATGACACAGAAGAGGAGGGAAAACAGTCCCTTGTCCCTACATACCACTGGAGGTCTACGTGTTTCTTTGAGGATCTTCCTCTGCCTTTGGGAGGTAAAATATGGGTCATATGAATACAGCATTGTTATGGCAACTACTCAGTGGTGACAGGTAGGGAAGATTCTGTTACCTGTACCAGGCTGGGAAATACAAAGGCGAGGTTTTAAGACTGCTTCTGCTCATGGCACAACCGGCTCACATTTCATTCTCTTCTACTCATCACTGGTCCCCACCTACATCCTCTTCCCCTTCATCACTTTCTGCCTAAATCTCCAAATAGTATCCCTCATCACTCACAAGAGGCAAAGGGCAGCAGACGCCTTAGCCAAGTTTCCCCTCCGGTTCCAAAGAGGAAGGAAACACACATGTGTAGTTTCAGAATGAGCCCCTCCAGGACACCAGGGATGGAAGGCCCTGTCATCCGAGGGTGTTTCTCTAATCTGGAACTCCAAATTTAGCCGGTGATCCAACCCAGGCTGAGAGAGTTTCTTCCTTTCTATACACTTCAGCCTATCAGCAGAAATAGAAACTGGAAAAGCTCAGGGGAGTCACACTGTCCCTGCAGGTTTTCAGTTATTTGGCAAACTCTGCCTTAGGGATTTCTGCAGTCTCTGAGTTTATTGGAATCACCTCTCTTTATTGAAGTGAAACATGCCTGCAGAGGCCAGATGGACCAAGTGGTTCAGAGTGGTAAAAAAATGAAAAGGCTTTCAAATGTTAACCAGGAAGAACCCCTGGTGGCTGGGCTTCCCAGGAGGCACTAGTGGTAAATAACCCACTTGACGAGGTAGGAAATGTAAGAGAAGCGATTTCGATCCCTGGGCAAGGAAGATCCCCGGGAGGAGGGCATGGAAACCTATTCCAATATTCTTGCTTGGAGAACCCCATGGACGGAGGAGCCTGGCAGGCTGCTGTCCATAGAGTCGCAGAGTCAGACATGACTGAAGCAACTTAACACATACACACAGAAGGAAACTCTGGTTCCACCGCCCTTTTCCTTTGTGACTGTAAGTGAATCTCATTTTCTTAGACTCTTGACCTGCAAAATGAAGGGGATATGAAGTCCTGCACAACTGCATCACAGAGTTTTTTTCAAGTTAAAATAAAACAATGTAGGGGAATTCCCTGGTGGTCCAACGGTTAAGAGTCTGCCTTCCACTGCAGGGGACACACATTCAATCCTTGGTCAGGGATCTAATCTCACGTGCTGCTGGGCAACTAAGACCAAAAACAGCCAAAATTAAGAATAAATACATAAATAAAAATTTTTGATAATATAAATCTTTAGGAAAAGAGCTGCTGAAAATGCACCCAAAGGAGATTTTGTACTTATTCATTATTATTATTATATCATTATAGGATTATTACTGTCACCTCTAAAATTCTGAAATGTGTTCAGGGATAGAAATTTTTTAAAAGGTATTCTGAGACTTTTTTACATTAATAATTATTGGTAAGATATTACTTGCATATTGATCAGTTTTAGATTATAGCAGTCATCATAAATGTTTGTAACATTTTTCTCCTGGTTTATTTGTTTCTGATGGGAAAGACAGTGCAGAAAAGACAGTTAAAAGATTCTATTACTGTAAACTTCGTCCATGTGATGCTGATGGGTCTTAATTTAATACTAGAAACCTCTACCATAGCCATTCCTAAAGTGTAATCTGATTCCCCCAGGTATTCTCAGAGATCCTTGTTCTGGTCCAGAAAAGGAAAATGATTTTCATAATAATACTAAGAAGTCATTTGCCTTTTTCATTGTGTTGACATTTGCACTAATTGTGCAAAAGCAAAATTAGGTATAATAGCTGCTGCCTTAGTATTAACAACAATCGAGGCAAGGGCTCGAGCCTACATCAGTAGTCACTCCATTTTTTTTTTTTTTTTTTTTTTGGTCACAGTGAACTCACAAGGAAAGTGGCGGGCGGAGGGGAGGGGAGACTATCTCATGTCCTCGATAAAACAGGAAAATGATTAACTTAGTTAACCTTGACCCTTGACCAGATGTCTTTTTCAATATTCTATGTGATAAAATAGGGAGCATGCACAAAGCACTTTAACAACTATACTCCAGCACATATGCAGTTTTGAGTTGCAAGCTAAAATAGCCTGCTCTTTCATGGAACACCATTTTTCTCTGAAAGACATGTGTGCCCAATCGCTCAGTAATGTCCAACTCTTGCAACCCCAGACTGTAACCCACCAGCCTCCTCTGTCCACGGGATTTCCCAGGCAAGAATACTGGAGTGGGTTGCCATTTCCTTCCCCAGGAGCAGCTTCCCAACCCAGAGATCAAACCTGTGTCTCTTGCGTGTCCTTCATTGGCAGATGGCTTCTTTACCACAGCGCCATCAAGACAGTTGACAATAAACTATTGTTATTTGAACTATCTTTTTGACAGAATTTTTCTTGAGAGTAAATAAAAAGAGCTTGTCACTTCAAGGAAAATGACAGACATTATTTCTGCCAAAGATAAAAATTTGAGCTTAATAACCTCCTGATGCTTAAAGATTTTTCTAATGAGCTCAGTGATATTAATAAATGTGATTTTTAAAAAATATTGTATATTCAATATTTGGAAGCTCAAATATTCACCCAATGAAGCAAAATTTTCCAATGATCGAGTCATTATATGGCAAAATCACACTTGGGCAAAAGATCCATTCAGAAAACATAATTAGTTTCATTAAAATCAGTTATTTTTTGCTAAAAGTTGCACAGTTTATCAGTTATTTTTAAACAAATATCTTAAATTTCTTTCAGTTTTGACTTCACTAAAATTATTTTATTTTAATGTATCGAGTTTCTCATTGCTATTTAACAAAAATTAGTATTTTAAATATTTTCAGTATTAGTTCTAATATTTTAAATATAACCTACATAAACAAAAGCTTTTGAGGAGCGGTTCCTCAAAAAATTTTAAGAATATGAGGGATTCTCGGCTAAGTCAAAGCCCCTCACCACTATTTATGTCCACTTCTGCTCCTGAGTTGGAAATCAGCCTGGTGAGCACAGGCTGTCAAATTGCACCATCTATTGAAAAACATTTTCCAAATTCCGAAAGATTGCTTGCCTTGGGAAAGTGCTTGGTATAAGATGAAGGGTTGCAGTTTTCCTCCTGTGTCTCACCTGATGTCTCAGGGACAGCTTTGTAGCAAAGGGGAATATACCATTGAGGAAAACCTTTCAAAGCTGAGTCTTTCCCTTCCTCATTCCAGATAAATGATATCAATGCACAGCCTATTACCTAATGGGATTGCGGTTTAACTTCCTTTTCTCAAGCCTTTTATGGGAAAGCACTAGAGACGGGGGCAGCCCGCAGTGTACAGTGGACTGTTCGAAGAGCGATTCCCACCACCGCACCCTGGCTTTCTCTGCTTTATGAGTTTAAATTTCTACCAAGCATATGTGTTGAAGCAATTTGCATATGTGGCTTAAGATAAACCTTTGCTGGGGAATGTAAGAGAGTAGAAATGAGGATTGAATCTTCAAAGAGGTGTTACTCATGTGATTGTCTCCTATGGAATGATTAAGAAAAGAAAGACCTGGTTTCCATTGTGAACTGCATTTCATTTCTGAAGAAAGAAAACAGATGAGCAATTGTATTGATATTCCACCAACCATAGAGCATTGGGCAGTCTCATCAGGGAAAAATGTAGAACTATGACTCTCGCAAATAATTTCTATTATGTAAGTACCGAGCCTGCACCCCTTCCGTTTTCTGAGCCATCTCTCCTCCCACCATGACTTTCTAAGACGTCTACTCAATGTGTATATCCACAGTTTTTCAGAGTGAAAATGTTTTCCTGAAGAAACTGGGATCAGGTTCAACTGAGAGTGATTGAAAAGTTAGAATAAAATTGGCTTAAATGAGAGGAACATTTGTATAATCTCTTATGTGAATGTGGCTGATCCAGGAATGATGAGACCATCATAATCAGGGCCCTCAATACTTTCTACCTTGATGTTCCATTATTCTCATCAGGACTCAGCACCCACCGTCATATCTGTATTCCAGGCAGCAGGAGATACAGAAAAAAGGAGGCAGAACAAGGCTACAGCCTTTCTTTTAGTGACACTTCCTAGATATACACACTACTATTTATAGCCCTTGATTCTTTCCTTGAGGACGATGGGGAAAATGGATATTGGAAGGCAGGAAGACAATTTTTCTTCTAGGTGGTCACGGCTGCTGGCATTCAGAGGTTTTATGATGGAGGGAGAAGAGGAACATACACTTTCAGCAATGATCAGCAGGTCCATGTACATTTTAAAATGAGTTTAGGGGAGTGAACAATGATTACAGAGCCTGTCATGTGTATCACAGCAAGAAAAGAGCAAGCATTGAGGTGTCATTCTGAACAAGGTATGTCTTATTTAACTTGCCCCATTCTGTGCCCAGAATTTAACAGCAAATGTTGATTGGGGTTCTTCAGCCAATGTGTGTCCTGCCATGCATCAGCCTAACTGATTCTGGAAAAGTTTCTAAAAGTTGAAGTTCTATACCAACTACTAGAAGATCAATTGAGGATGACTCAGCAGACCCAACTGAGACATATGCTTCTTCAAACAATTGGCCTCTGCACTGCATACATAAATCAAGAAATGAAACAGAGTATTGTTCTCACGTAAGTTCTAATTCATCTTCACTGAGGAATTGGGAAACCTTTAGTCAGGCGGATCTGAAGGTGATGCCTTGTTGCAACCCTTGCTGGCACTGTTTCATTTTCGATACCACTTCTGTGTTCACACTAGCAATTGCCTCAGCTCAAGGCTGACTGTAATCAAAGAGTCTCAGTATCTCTTCCTAGGAAAGCTACATGTCCCTGCTTTCCCCACAGTTGGCATCAACCCGGTTCTCAGAGGAGGGGCCCTCTCCTACGAAGACACTCAGCCTCCTGAGGATGATATTAGCCAACCCTGGAAAAGGTTTGCTCTTCGTGTGTGTTTTTTGGTAACTCTGACAAATGCTGTCCACCAGCTTCTTCATGCCTCTGACGGTCTCCAAGTCGCAGGCAGCTCTTGTCCAATGATGTGAAATATTCCCTCCTCCACTGCAGCCGCTTGAGTGGGTGGGGTGTGGGCTGGAAGGGGCCTCGGCTTCCTCTAGGGAACCAATGACTCAGGGCTTGGGAAGTGACCCTGCTGGGATCTGGGCTGTTTTCATCATGGTGCAACTGTGGCTTCAGACCCCAGTGAAACCTCTCCATCCTCTCATACACGCAGTCCCCTATAAAGACAAAATGCCAGGGAATTGACATGGACAGACTGCTATATGTAAAACAGATAACCAACAAGTCCTGCTGGGCAGCGCAGGGGACTCTGCTCAATGTTATGTGGCAGCCTGGATGGGAGGGGAGTTGGGGGAGGATGGATGCTTGTATATGTATGGCTGAGTCCCTTGGCCATCTACCTGAAACTATCAGAGCACGGTTAGTTTAGGACTTTCCTCATGGTGCAGCGGTTAAGAATCCACCTGGCAGTGCAAGGGACAGGGGTTGGATCCTTGGTCCGGGAAGATTCCACATGCCAGTGGGGGCAGCTAAGCCTGTATGTCACAACTACGGAAGCCCTCACACCCTAGAGCCTGTACTCTGCATGAAAAGAGAGGCCAAGGTGGTGAGAAGCCAGAGCACCAAAACCAGAGTCGCCCCCACTGGCCACAGCCAGAGAAAGTCCGTGCGCAGCAATGAAGACCGGCCCAGCTGAAAATAAACAAACAGATGTATTTTAAAACTTCGAAATAAATAAATGTGAGAATAAAAAAAGAAGCATGGGCTGCCTTTGTTTGTTTTCTGCAGCACCTTGGTTCTAAAATTGATTTCCATTCATTTGTATTTGAGTACAGCTGCTTGATCTCAGGTAATGTAGTTTGGGGGTCTTAAGTCACTTTCTGGAGTGGAAATGATTTTATGCACCAAGGTTAAAAGTGTAGGAAGCGTCCTTCAAATAGAGCTCTGGTCCCTAGGGTAACACTGTCTGCATGTTGTCACCACAAAGCCAGGACCAGCCCAGAGCAGCAGGTCATCATGTGGTCCCCTCTTGAAAACTTTGTCATCGCCGGGATAAGCAAAAACACTGAGGCACCGCTCCTTCACGCAGGTGACAGTCAAATCTCTTGCTTGCTCGCTGTCACCGTGGATTTTGAAATACCTCAACATGCCTTCTCGTAAAAGCTTCCATGCATTTCTCAAAATTGTTTACAGGATGTTTTTAGTCTTTGCTTCCAACACAGGAGTCACTTTCTCAGGACTGTTACCTATCTGTCAGCCTCTTTATATTGGTGGAGGATAAAGGCTTTATTTTGAGATTAATGGATATGATGTTGCCCAATGCTTGTTCCAGTTGAGAAATCCTGGGCTAATTAATTAGAAACATACTTGGAATGTAAAGTGAGCTCATTTAGGATAGGAGTTATATAATAAAGCATTGAGAATTTCACCAGTTTGTTTTTTTTTAGTTTATTCTACAGTCAAATATTTTAGGGGAAAATACACCTATGTATAATTCCTACTTCAAAGGATAGGATCTTTTTTTTTAATTTTATTTCACTGTAGTCTCTTTTTTTTTGACATGTACACACTGCTTATATTTATTTATTTACTTGCTTATTTGGCTGTGCTAGGTCTTTGCTGCTGCACACGGGCTTTCCCTGGTTTCAGAGAGCAGGGGTTACCCTCTAGTAGCGGTTCACAGGCTTCTCATTACAGTGGCTTCTCTCACTGTGCTACACAGACTCTAGCATGTGGCTGTCAGTAATTGTGGCTCAAGAGCCCCGGAGCATGCAGGCTCCAGCAGCTGTGGTGCGCAGTCTTAGTCGCTTCGTGGTATGTGGCATCTTCTGGATCGGGAATCTAACCTGTGTCCTCTGCACTGGCAGACAGACTTTTATCCCCCGCACCACCAGGGAAGTCCTAGGATCTATCTTTATCATTAAATGTTTGACACAAAAAATATTCACTAGCTGAAAGACATTCTAAGATCACATTCAAATTTGATTATTGACTGGAAAAAAAATCTACAGTCTAAGAAAATACTTCTCTTTCTTCTTAAAATGAAAGAATAAGTTCTATTTCTATGGACTCAAGCCAGGATTTATTTTCTATCATTTAGTGTAAAATTAAGAAAAAACTCAGTTATCTCAAAGATTGTGGTTGTTCGGTAGCTCAAGTGTCTGACTCTTTACGGCTCCATGGACTGCAGCACACCAGGCTTCCCTGTCCTTCACCGTCTCCTGGAGCTCACTTAAACTCATGTCCATTGAGTTGGTGACGCCATCCAGCTATCTCAAAGACAGACTGCATTTTACAAAGACTGATCCCCCATTGTATTTTTAACATCTTGTTTTCAAGAACACAGAAAAGCATATATGACCCCCGCAAATCATCATCTTTTAAAGGTCTGCTTAAAAAGCCAGGATTAAGGATAACTCTCTTATAATATATCCTTGACAACCTAGAAAAACCACGAAGTCTTCCAACAAAGATCTGTGTTATAACATATTATAACTCTGTACTCATTAATATGATAACAACAAGGCATATGTGAAGTCGCTCATTCGTGTCCGACTCCTTGCAACCCCATGGATTGTAGCCTACAAGGCTCCTCCATCTGTGGGATTCTCCAGGCAACAGTACTGGAGTGGGTTGCCATTTCTTTCTCCAGGAGATCTTCCCAACCCAGGGATCAAACCCAGGTCTCCCGCATTGCAGGCAGACACTTTACCGTGTGAGCTACCAGGGAAGCTCAAAATGAAAGTGAAGTTGCTCAGTTGAGCAACTTGAAGACCTACAAGACCTTTTAGAACTAACACCCAAAAAAGATGTCCTTTTCAAGGCAATCTCTTTAACAAGTGGTGCTGGGAAAACTGGTCAACCACTTGTAAAAGAATGAAACTAGAACACTTTCTAACACCATACACAAAAATAAACTCAAAATAGATTAAAGATCTAAACGTAAGACCAGAACTATAAAACTCTTAGAGGAGAACATAGGCAAAACACTCCGACATAAATCACAGCAGGATCCTCTATGACCCACCTCCCAGAATATTGGATTAAAAGCAAAAATAAACAAATGGGCCCTAATTAAAATTAAAAGCTTCTGCACAAAAAAGGAAACTGTAAGCAAGGTGAAAAGACAGCCTTCAGAATGGGAGAAAATAATAGCAAATGAAGCAACAGACAAAGAACTAATCTCAAAAATCTCTAGGTTCGATGCATGATACTGGATGCTTGGGGCTGGTGCACTGGGCCGACCCAGAGGGATGGTACAGGGAGGGAGGAGGGAGAGGGATTCAGGGTGGGGAACACGTGTATACCTGTGGTGGATTCATGTTGATGTATGGCAAAACCAATACAATATTGTAAAGTAATTAACCTCCAATTAAAATAAATGAATTTATATTAAAAAGAACTAATCTCAAAAATATACAAGCAAATCCTGCAGCTCAATTCCAGAAAAATAAACGACCCAATCAAAAAATGGGCCAAAGAACTAAACAGACATTTCTCCAAAGAAGATATACAGATGGCTAAGAAATACTTGAAAAGATGCTCAACATCACTCATTATCAGAGAAATGCAAATCAAAACCACAATGAGGTACCATTTCATGCCAGTCAGAATGACTGCTATCCAAAAGTCTACAAGCAATAAATGCTGGAGAGGGTGTGGAGAAAAGGGAATCCTCTTACACTGTTGGTGGAAATGCAAACTAGTACAGCCACTATGGAGAACGGTGCGGAGATTCCTTAAAAAACTGGAAACAGAACTGCCTTATGACCCAGCAATCCCACTGCTGGGCACACACACCGAGGAAACCAGAATTGAAAGAGACACATGTGCCCCAGTGTTCATCGCAGCACTGTTTGTAATAGCCAGGACATGGAAACAACGTACATGTCCATCAGCAGACGAATGGATAAGAAAGCTGTGGTACATATACACAATGGAGTATTACTCAGCCAGTAAAAAGAATACATCTGAATCAGTTCTAATGAGGTGGATGAAACTGGAGCCTATTATACAGAGTGAAGTAAGTCAGAAAGAAAAACACCAATACAGTATACTAATGCATATATATGGAATTTAGAAAGATGGTAACGATAACCTTGTTTGCGAGACAGCAAAAGAGACACAGATGTATAGAACAGTCTTTTGGACTCTGTGGGAGAGGGAGAGGGTGGGATGATTTGGGGGAATGGTATGGAAACATGTATAGTATCATATAAGAAATGAATCGCCAGTCCAGGTTCGATACAGGATCCTTGGGGCTGGTGCACTGGGATGACCCAGAGGGATGGTACGGGGAGGGAGGTGGGAGGGGGGCTCAGGATGGGGAACACATGTATGCCCATGGCAAATTCATGTTGATGTGTGGCAGAATCAATACAATATTGTAAAGTAATTAGCCTCCAATTAAAATAAATAAATTTAAATTAAAAAAAGAAGAATTAGAAAAAATAAATGTCTTTAAAAAAAAGATGTCCTTTTCATTATAGGGAACTGGAATGCAAAAGTAGGAAGTATAGAAACACCTGGAGTAACAGGCAAATTTGGCCTTGGAATATGAAATGAAGCAGGGCAAAGGCTAATAGAGCATTGCCAAGAGAACACACTGGTCATAGCAAACACCCTCTTCCAACAACACAAGAGAAGACTCTACACATGGACATCACCAGATGGTCAACACCAAGATCAGATTGATTATATTCTTTGCAGCCAAAGATGGAGAAGCTCTATACAGTCAACAAAAACAAGACTGGGAGCTGACTGTGGCTCAGATCATGAATTCCTTACTGCCAAATTCAGACTTAAATTGAAGAAAGTAGGGGAAACCACTAGACCATTCAGGTATGACCTAAATAAAATCCTTTATGATTAAACAGTGGAAGTGAGAAATAGATTTAAGGGACTAGATTTGATAGGTAGAGTGCCTGATGAACTACGGATGGAGGTTCATGACATTGTACAGGAAACAGGGATCAAGACCATCCCCATGGAAAAGAAATGCAAAAAAGCAAAATGCCTGTCTGAGGAGGCCTTACAGATAGCTGTGAAAAGAAGAGAAGCAAAAAGCAAAGGAGAAAAGGAAAGATATGAGCATCTGAATGCCGAATTCCAAAGAATAGCAAGGAGAGATAAGAAAGCCTTCCTCAGTGATCAATGCAAAGAAATAGAGGAAAACGATAGAATGGGAAAGACTAGAGATCTCTTCAAGAAAATCAAAGATACCAAGGGAACATTTCATGCAAAGATGGGCTCGATAAAGGACAGAAATGGTATGGACCTAACAGAAGCAGAAGATATTAAGAAGAGGTGGCAAGAATACACAGAAGAACTGTACAACCAAGATAATCACAATGGTGTGATCACTCACCTAGAGCCAGAGATCCTGGAATGTGAAGTCAAGTGGGCCTTAAAAACATCTTTACAAACAAAACTGGTGGAGGTGATGGAATTCCAGTTGAGCTATTTCAAATCCTGAAAGATGATACTGTGAAGGTGTTGCACTCAGTATGCTAGCAAATTTGGAAAACTCAGCAGTGGTCACAGGACTGGAAAAGGTCAGTTTTCATTCCAATCCCAAAGAATGCGCAAACTACTGCACAATTGCACTCATCTCACATGCTAGTAAAGTAATGCTCAAAATTCTCCAAGCCAGGCTTCAGCAATACGTGAACCGTGAACTTCCTGATGTTCAAGCTGGTTTTAGAAAAGGCAGAGGAACCAGAGATCAAATTGACAACATCTGCTGGATCATGGAAAAAGCAAGAGAGTTCCAGAAAAACATCTATTTCTGCTTTATTGACTATGCCAAAGCCTTTGACTGTGTGGATCAAATAAACTGTGGAAAATTCTGAAAGAGATAGGAATACCAGACCACCTGACCTGTCTCTTGAGAAACCTGTATGCAGGTCAGGAAGCAACAGTTACAACTGGACATGGAACAACAGACTGGCTCCAAATAGGAAAAGGAGTACGTCAAGGCTGTATATTGTCACCCTGCTTATTTAACTTATATGCAGAGTACATCATGAGAAACGTTGGATTGGAAGAAACACAAGCTGGAATCAAGATTGCCGGGAGAAGTATCAATCACCTCAGATATGCAGATGACACCACCCTTATGGCAGAAAGTGAAGAGGAGCTAAAAAGCCTCTTGATGAAAGTGAAAGAGGAGAGTGAAAAAGTTGGCTTAAAGCTCAACATTCAGAAAACGAAGATCATGGCATCTGGTCCCATCACTTCATGGGAAATAGATAGGGAATCAGTGGAAACAGTGTCAGACTTTATTTTTTTGGGCTCCAAAATCACTGCAGATGGTGATTAAAAGACTCTTACTGCTTGGAAGGAAAGTTATGACCAACCTAGATAGCATATTCAAAAGCAGAGACATTACTTTCCCAACAAAGGTCCATCTGGTCAAGGCTATGGTTTTTCCAGTAGTCGTGTATGGATGTGAGAGTTGGACAGTGAAGAAAGCTGAGCACCGAAGAATTGATGCTTTTGAACTGTGGTGTTGGAGAAGACTCTTGAGAGTCCCTTGGACTGCAAGGAGATCCAACCAGTCCATCCTAAAGGAGATCAGTCCTGGGTGTTCATTGGAAGGACTGATGATGAGGCTGAAATCCCAATACTTTGGCCACCTCATGCGAAGAGTTGACTCATTGGAAAACACCCTGATGCTGGGAGGGATTGGGGGCAGGAGGAGAAGGGGACGACAGAGGATTAGATGGCTGGATGACATCTCCGACTCAATGCACATTAGTTTGAGTAGACTCCGGAGTTGGTGATGGACAGGGAGGCCTGGCGTGCTCCAATTCATGGAGTCGCAAAGAGTCGGACATTACTGAGTGACTGAACTGAACTGAGGCATAATGGCAACTTAAATTAAGATTTAAATAAACTAAAATTAAATAAAATGAAACATTAATCCATGGGCTTACGAGCCTCATTTCAAATGCTCAGCAGTCACCTACAACTGGTGGTTGTTGACGGACTACCACATTGCAAAGCACAAATTCCATTTTCAGCATTACACCAAAGTCATTGGACAGTCCTGGTCTGGGGTCTACTCTAGTACAGACGATCTGTTTTTTAAAAAGGGCTCAACAAAGAGACCTCCAGAGTGAGAGCCCAGGAAGGAAAAGAGAAGGGGAGAGGCTATGAAACAAACAGGCTCTGCCTTGATGTCACATAGTAACCTTCCAAGGAAAGCCATCTATAGCAGTGCTTCCTCTTTTTATAGAACTTTTGAAATCACTGCTTGGATTTCCACTGTATGCACAGGGACTAGGAAGTCATTAATTGTGGGGATTTACCGCCTCTGGAAAAAGAGAGACTCGTGTATGCCCCCAAATTGTCATCACTAGAGGATGCTATCAGACTTCTCTGTGTGCGACTCACTGTGTGACCAAAATTGGCAGCAGATTTAGTTGAGAACAGGAAGAAAACAAGGGCAGGACAGGCTTTCTAAGGAAATGGAGAAGCTGAGGTTCTCCACTCAGATTTTCCACGGTGGTGTTGTGCTCTATTTTAGAATGGCTACCTTTTCGTCAAGTCCATCCCCCTGTTCTACAAATGAGACCACTGAGGCCCCGAGGTGAGGAAACGACTTGCACAAGGATGCTCACACGGTCCCAGGAACAACACAAGGTCAGGTCTCCTTTCTATAAATATTTTATCCTTCTTACTCCTACCCGCTTACCTTATACACCAGTCAGACAGGCACTCCAACCCTCCCTTTAAAACAAACACAATGACAAAATAATTACTTTTTAAAACAGACACTCCAACCCTCCCTTTAAAACAAACACTATGACAAAATAATTACTTTTTAAAGAAGCTAAAATATGGTTCAGGAAAGTACTGAAATGGTAAGCACTCGAATGGTACAAGCAAGTGTTAGTTAAATATCACTTCCTGGTTTTATTTCTTCATGAAATGATTTAAGGTCTGGTTGCTGGCTCAGTTGCTCTCTTAAGTGAAGTGAAGATGTTAGTTGCTCAGTTGTGTCCGACTCTTTGTGACTCCAGGGACTGTAGCCCACCAGGCTCCTCCTCCAGGCAAAAATACTGGAGTGAGTACCCATTCCCTTCTCTAGGGGATCTTCCCAACCCAGGGATCGAACTGGGGTCTCCTGCATTGCAGGCAGATTCTTTACCAGCTGAGCCACCAGGGAGGCCCCAGGTGCTCTCTGCCCATCCTCAAAATCCCTCCCCTCTGGACATCTCAGACAGTGGATGGGCACCTGTGGATTCTCTGAGTGCAGAATTTCCTTACCAAAGAAACTTGGGGAATAGGTTACTTCCAGCCCTCTGAGTGAACTTAAACTAAGACTTCAGCTGTTTTAGGGACTGCCCTGGTAGCTCAGCTGGTAAAGAATCCACCTGCAATGCAGGAGAACCTGGTTCAATTCCTGGGTTGGGAAGATCTGCTGGAGAAGGTATAGACTACCCACTCCAGTATTCTTGGGCTTCCCTGGTGGCTCAGCTGGTAAAGAATCTGCCTGCAAGGTGGGAGACTTGGGTTCGATCCCTGGGTTGGCAAGATCCCCTGGAGAAGGGAAAGGCTACTCACTCCAGTATTCTGGCCTGGAGAATTCCATGGACTGTATGGTGCATGGGGTCGCAAAGAGTCAGGCACAACTGAATGACTTTCACTTTTCAGCCGTTCTTGCTTTGATTCAGAGCCCAGAGCCACAGCTCCCTAGGAGAGTGAGCTTGAAGTAGACCTTGCCCTTGGTCCTTGTTTGGGGATCAGCAGAACAGTGTTTAAGAGTAGAGATTTTGTGTCCAAAGGGCTTGACCTCAAACCCAAGCTCAGCACTAAGGGCAGTTTGATCATGTAGTGACCTCAGCCTCAACCTACAAAGTTCAAATATTAAGACCCATTTCCCTGTGGTTTTGAAGGGATTAAATTGGTTCCACTATGTAAATAACACAGTATTTTAGTGTCAGAAACATGAAACTCACACCCTGGAAGGTGATGCTGCTGTTACCTGATCCAAGAATCCGCAGACACTCGGGGCTCCCGCTTCCCATCAGCCACCTTGGAGTCAGTGTTCAGACCTTGGCTTCTCTGCCACCAGCTGGGGGAGCATTTCCAGTCTCAGCTCTCAGATTTTACCACTTTAATAAATGCATCAGACCACAAGGTGGTGCTTTATTCTAATGTTTGATATTAGGAGGATTTTTCCAACCACAAGAAGTGAATAGCAAGGAGCACTCAGCATCATTACTAAGTGTCAACTCTGTAACTCTAAATGCAAACGTCTGGGTGACTGATCCTGTGACCGATCACTGAGGAGCAGAGAGCTCCATGGAGCAACAGGTCCTCCTTGTTCTGCCCCCAACTGGGAGGGAGAAGAGAGCCCCAGCAAAGCTGATGCCTTTCCTGGGTTTCTCTTTCTATAGTGTTATGTAAATTCCTGTCAAACCTACGCACCCACTGTGTGGCTTCCTCAATTTTTATCTTACTCCCTCTCCTGGTGAGCAATGGTTCACAGAGTGCAGTGAGGAGGAGGAGAAGAGGGCGTCTTGGTGACGTCTGCTCTTAGATGGTGAGATGTCCACTTGCTCCTTGTATTGACCAAAGCCTCTGGCCGCAAGTGGAGATCACTGGGCTCTGTGTGCAAAGCAGCCACCCACCCCTCTTAAGGTATAGCTTGCCAACACATGTGCCACCCCAGTCTCATTCCACAGCAGCAGTTTTGCCCACTGGGTTAACTATATTCAATTGGCAGAGCAGCTTAATGATCTAAAGGACTTTATAACCAATACCCAGTCATTATTAGAGGCCATAGAGAATTAGCAATTCTGAGTCCTAGTCTAGGCTCAGCCACTACCTGGCTGCATGAATTCAGGCAATTTCATGGATTTTGTTCACCTTTAAAATTTTTGTTCACCTAAAATCCAATTTCATGGATTTTGTTCACCAAGAAGGTAGGAAGACCACGTGTACATGCTCAGTTGCTCAATTGTGTCCGACTCTTTGCTACCCCAGGGACTGTATCCCTCCAGGCTCCTCTGTCCATGGGATTCTCCAGGCAAGAATACTGGAGTGGGTTGCCTTTTCCTCCTCTAGGGGATCTTCCAGACCCAGGGATCAAACTTGTGTCTCTTACATCTCCTGCACTGGCAGATGGATCCTTTACCACTGAGCCACCTGGGAAGCAGGCAGGTAGACCAGTTGGTCTTTATGCCTGTCCTGAGGTCAGTGTCCTTTCTCCCTTAGACGAGGTTGTGCATCTGCTGAAGGTGTGAGTTCCTGTGGAGGCTGGGAAGGCTTTACGGGGAATCCCAGAGAACACCCAGCAAAGACAGTAAAAGATGAGAGAAAGGCAGGAAATGGGCAGAGTGCGGAAGGGCTAGGCTTGGAGACTGGAGGATACTGAGAAAAGGGGAGAGAGCTGGGGAAAGAGATCTTGGATCCTGTAAACTTGGGTTAAGCCATCAGGGCAAAGTGAGAGGCTTTTGTGGAAAATGGCTGCTGTAAAGGAAAAAGGCGGTGGGGGGTGGTGGGGGGGGGAGAGGGGAAAAAAGGTAAAGCGCTTTCTTTGGATCCAGGCAGAGGATTAGCCTGAGGATGGTTTTCTATTATCCCTGATCCTCTGATAACAGCTTTCTAAAGGCTTGTGTAGGCGTCCCTTCACCAAGACCTTTGACCTTTTAATCCTTCTGAAAGCGACCTGCCCTCTCTTTCCCCTAATGAGAACAGAGACAAATAAAAGAAAGTTTGCCAGCAGTCATTCCAAGAACATTCTGTTGATTTTCTCATTCTGCTTTAAGGCTGCACCCAACAACCTTCCATTATAAGATAATGAAAAAAAAAAAAAACCCGTCCATGAGTCACAACAGCTATGGTCAATAAGCTGCCTCACCAAGTCACATCTTCGGCCTGTTCATAGTCTGAGTGAGAGAATCAGGATCTGGTAGGCTCAACTTCATTTTCATAGACTCACTTTCCTTTTAATTAAGAAAGTCATACATTTTGCTTCGAGAGATACAGCACTTGGTGGAAGGCCCAGGAGATGAAGGACAGCACCAGGCAAGACCGTCACATTCCACCACTTACTGAATCTGGAGGAGCGCTGCGTTTGTCCTCGTGAAAGGATCTGACTCAGCTCCTTTGAATTTTATAAGTGCTCTGGTCATGTTATTTGAGACTCATCCGACCCTTATTTATTTGTATTAGACATTTTATTGTTTGGGAAAAAAATGAACTCAATTACTACAAGTATGAACAGACATCTGGAAGAGTGATCTAGTCGAGTATTAATGGAGACACTTATTGTGTTACTAAAAGTTATACACATTGTATATATTAAGATATACAATGTATTAAATATATATTGTATATATTAAAAATACATAAAAAATTTAAATATATTTGATGTTATATTCTGAAAGATTATATAAAAACGGTGAAGAACTGCTCTCTCTTGGAGAAAATGTTGGGATTTTAACCTTTCTCTCTTTAGTTCAAATGCTAATGCATTCTTTGTGGTTGTAAGTCTATGAATTTTTTGGAAAAACTTGTTTCGATCCAAATTCATCACTGAATACATCAGAATTTTGTGAGAGATAAAAACTTACCAAAAAGAAGGGTTTACCATCGGTATGTATGTGATGTCTCTAAGCAAAAATTAAATGAATAAATCAGATGAGAATATTAGTCCACAAAGCCAGAGTCAGGGTTACAGTGTCTTTAAATTTCACCCATTCCCTTTCTGTTTAATAAAATAAATTTATAGCTTTAACCTATGACTCCACAGATAGCCAGTGTTTTCTTTTGCAATGGTTGTTGAATAAGCCCCTGAAATATTTTCATTTTGCTTCTGTTCAGAGCACAACCCTGGAAGGATCTAGAAATCAAATTATAGGCTAGTTTGAGTAGGAGGGAAAAAAATCATTTTTAATAGTCAAGCTGGAGCAACAAGAACCTACGGGAACCACAGCAGCACATGTTTTGGGGGGATTTCAGGATATGACTTTTCCATTAGTTTTTAGATTTTTAAATCAGTGATTTTTGTCATGTTCTGTTAAATATGGATTTCACTTTTGATTTATCAAAATTGGAGTTTTGATGCATCACTGGTCCTTGAAGTGAAAGTGCCAGTCAGAGAAGGTGGCTCCCTGAAGCCCTTGCACCCCGCTGTGGGCAAGTGTATTCCCATCAACCCCTCCCTCAGGACCCCAGTACAAGCAGGAGGGCCAGGGTTTGATGGCTGCGAGTTCAAAGCAGCTTCTGGGCCACATAATCTCATGGCTTACTGTTGAGTTATAGATCTATTTTTTATTAAAATATAATTGTATGTACAAGGTGACAGTGCTCACATTTTACGTGCAAGCCATTTTTCACACTAGGAGTTCTGCAGATAGATTGCTGGAGGTGCAAGGAATTCTGTTTGTCCACCTTAGGCTATGAGCTACTGTCCAGGTACCATATCTCTCATAAATTATTTTCAACAGTCTCTCGGGTCTCCAAAAGATGCCCCGTTCCCTCCTTACACCATTTTCCCTGCCATCTGGAAAAGGCTCCCAACACTTAATAGGAACAGACACAGGCAAATCCACCTACTTGCTGAAATGTATTTGTAGCCCCCAGATCAATACTCACAGCACTTTCACGATGATTTATGAACACATGCCAGATGAGGAAGCATATGAATTACCAACAGGCATGTTCCCAGCTTCTTGTTTCAGCTCTCATGCTAATAAAGTCTCCTCTCTGCTGTCTCCTTGGGGCCACATTTTTTGCATTTCTGTGCTCTTTGGAGTGATTGTTTAAAATGGCCCCCAACTCCACCTTGCAATGCAGGAGACACAGGTTGGATCCCCGGCCCAGGAAGATCCCACATGCTGCAAAGCAGCTGAGCCCGCAACTACTGAGCCTATGCTCTAGAGCCCAAGAGCCACGACTATTGAGCCTGTGTGCTACAGCTGCCGAGGCTCCTGTGCCTAGAGCCTGCGCTCTGCAACAAGAGCAGCCACTGCAAAGAGAAGCCCACGCACCCCAACTAGAAAGTAGCTCCTGCTGCCACCACTAGAGAAGGCTCACATGCAATAACAAAGACCCACCACCTGCCAAAAAAAAAAAAAAAACAATAATAATACTAAAATGGCCCCCAAACATAGTGCCCAAACTTAGTGTCCCAAGCACAGCAGCTGTGTGAAATGCCTTACGGAGAAAATCTGCATGTTCCATAAGCTCCATTCAGGTGTGAATTCTAGCATCATTGGCTGTGAATTCAATGCTAATGCATCAGTGTGATACATAACATTAAGTACATTTCAGCAAAAACACACAGACTGTAAAATAGGCGAGGTGGATCAGAAGATTCTCATCCCTGCTATCACCCTTCTTTAAACAACAGCACTTTGACATGTACACATGCTTCACTGAAAATGGATAACCAACAAAGAGCAACTACCTAGCCAGGCTCTGCTCAATACTACGTAACGACCTAAATGGGGAAAGGATTTGAAAAAGAGTAGCTACATGAGATACGTGTGTAACCGAATCACTTTGTTGTACACTGAAACGAATACAACTTTCTCATCACCTATCGGTTCAGTTCGGTTCAGTTCAGTCGCTCAGTCGTGTCCAACTCTTTGTGACCTCATGAATCACAGCATGCCAGGCCTCCCTGTCTATCACCAACTCCCAGAGTTCACTCAGACTCACGTCCATCAAGTCGGTGATGCCATCCATCCATCTCATCCTATGTCGTCCCCTTCTCCTCCTGCCCACAATCCCTCCCAGCATCAGAGTCTTTTCCAATGAGTCAACTCTTCACATAAGGTGGCCAAAGTACGCTCAGCCTTCTTCACAGTCCAACTCTCACATCCATACACTCCAATACAAAATAAAGAGGTAAAAAATTAAAATAAAGTGGAAAAGAAAACAATAGGAAAACCCCCAAAACACACATAAAACAAGGCTAGATGTTGGTTGACTGATGCAAATGTCACCAACGGCTCATGGGAACCCAACCTTTATTTCCTCTGGGGGCACTGTCTTCATCAATTCTATGTGCAAACAGCAATTCTGTAGAACACAGTACCTCCAATAACAAGAATCAGTTGTAACTGCTATTGCTGTCTTTTCTGTTTCCCAAAAGGCATATGCCTACTTTTTTTTTTCAGAAAGGAAATTGGAAACAAAACAATTCAGAGAAGAGAAATGAATACTTTATAAAGAGAGAAAATGAATCCTAGGGTAAACTTTCAAAGGAACTGGGGTTCGCTGAGTTCACAGAAGAAATGCGCTTAAGATCCTTTCCAATCTCCCTTCCAACAGAGGGCCAAAGAAGGGAGAGATGGACCCACACTCACGCAGATAAGACGGAGCTGGAACCCGGGGGAACATTTTACCGGTCGGGGTCATGAAACTTCAGAACACAGAGTTCCTCCCCTAGACAACTTCCAGAGAAGAAGAGAAAACTGATATTCACAAAACTGCTCAACTGCATTCGAAAGTTCCAAATCAGGCACTCAGACTGGCTTTTTACAACTCTGGGATCCTATGAACAGCATTCACTTGTGAGGGGCCCCTGCTAAGCTGAGAGGCGAGGTCTGTGATTATGGAATGTTTTTACCCAGAACAGAATTCACTCGAATGAATAAGCCTGTATAGGGTTTAAAGCTAGGCCACTGGCCATACTCTGACCAGTATTTTCCAGGCTGCATTTTCTGGAAAGTGAGGCTGTATTTCACGTGTGTGTGTGGGGGGGGGGGGGGGGTGCAATTAGTGGTTTGTCTTTCTTATATTCACATTTTAAATTTATGTAAGGGCATATTAGTTAGCATTTTGCCTTTTCTCTATGGGATTTATGATCACATAGATAACAGTTTAAAACTACCTGATCTTGGGTAAGTTATTTGACCTCCCTTCCTTCTGTTTTCTCATCTGTGAAACAGACATCCCCATGTCTGCCTCACCAGGTCCGTTAGAAGATTTTCTAGTTTAAGTGGCTCTTCCTCCCTCCGGCTGGCCCCAAAGCCCATTTTCTCACCAGTAAACTGTAGGTTCCACCAGGATGGATACCTTATCAATGTGAGCCTCCCCCTTAAGCAGGAGCTCAAGAAGGGCCTGCTGAATAAAGTTCTGTTGGAGCATCATTCTCAAGTTTAATTCCTTCAAAAAGTCATCACTGCTCACAGAATGAAGCTCAAATTCTTACAGGGTCACAAAAGCTGCTTGTGAATCCGCTTGCGCTTATTAAAGACAGGTGATCAGTTCCGGTCATTCTCCTCCCCACTCCCAAGGCTACTGGACCAGCTGGGCAAGTAGCCTGGACAAGGGGAAGACGGAGTGCACGGTGGAGAAACTCGATCATGCTGGAGGAAAACTCCCTTTTTTCTAGTTGGTCGGCCTTATGCAGCTTGTGATGACATCGTTTTCTGTTTCGCCCTGAAGCCACAGTGGACAGAGCAGCCGCTCTGAACGCCAGGCGCGAGGTCTGCGGTTTCACCGGATGCGCTGAGCAGCCTTGCCTCCAAGTCTTTAAAGGAATTGCTGTTTCTTTCTTGGGCTCCACACCATTTCCCTGGAGGATTCAGCGTAAATACCACTTCTTCCGCAAAGCCTCCCTGACCCCAGGAATAGAGTTCATGGTCCCTAACTCTCCACGCTTGCCTTTCGCCTAGGGCCCAGTCATTTCCTCGCTCAGATATTTAGCAATTATTTATTAAGTGCCTGCTGGCAAGAGGCCAGTTCAGTGAGTCCGCAGGAGGGACTCGAGTCCTGCCTCTTGGACTGACGGTAGATCCGGGGAGGTAGACATTAAATACAAAGAGTTTGGTTTTAATTTTGAGGAGACCACACCCTGCTGTACCCACTCCAGTGTTCTTGCCTGGAGAATTCCAGGGACGGGGGAGCCTGGTGGGCTGCTGTCTATGGGGTTGCACAGAGTCGGACACGACTGAAGTGACTTAGCAGCAGCAGCAGCAGCAGCACCCTGCTGTGAAAGTGTCTATTAAACTGGAATAACATCACACTTCTCAGACTGTGTGGTAACTGCCTGATTTCTTGTGTATCCCTTTAGGAGATGACAGGGTTTGTGAGCTCTAAATTTCAGTTTTTCTCAGAGCTGTAGCCCCAGACCTGAGCGCAATACACTATATGCATTTAAGACACTATAAATGCTGTCACGGATGCTGTTCAGTTCCTAAGTCGGGTCTGACTCTTTGTGACCCCGTGGGCTGCAGCACACCAGGCTTCCCTTTTCTTCACCATCTCCCTAAGTTTGCTCAAACTCACATCGGCTGAGTCAATGAGGCCATTCAACCATCTTGTCTTCTGCCACCCCCTTCTCTTCCTGCCCTCAATCTTCCCCAGCATCAGGGTCTTTTCCATCGAGTTGACTCTTCGCATCAGGTGGCCAAAGTATTGGAGCTTCAGCTTCAGCATCAGTCCTTCCAATGAAGATTCAGGATTGATTTCCTTTAGGATGGACTGGCTTGATCTCCTTGCATACCAGTAGCCATGTTGCTGTCTGGAAACTGCTCCTAGAAGGCTCTGCGATTGCTCACTTGTCACAACACAGGATTTGGAGTATGCCTGTCCACAATCTTCATGTGTCCCTGAATAGATAGACATAAGGGGCACAGACGTCAAAAAAGTTCTGTGAAGCTCAGCTCAGGGCAGTTGCTTTTAGCGTGTCTCCCTGGCCCCTCCCCTGGCCCCCTGGCACCCACAGAGCTGGCACCACGTGTGCTTTGCCTGAAGCCCATTCATACCAGTGTGCCACCTCTCCCCGGCAGCTGCAGTTTTAGCTTTCCTTTCAGTGTCTAGCATGAAAACTTGTGTGCTCTGTAAAAGGAATTTCAGATTAATTGGGAAAAGTTAGTGGAAACTGAAATACAAGGTCCCCCACGGACATGTGAACCTCATGCCTACTAGCGTTTAGGTTGTAGTTTTGTGACAAAACTGACTTGGGTAGCCTACATTCTTTTGCCTGACTTGAATACCACAAAAAAAAACCACTTTGACATGAAAAGAATGCGAGAGCCTGGAGGCAATCTTGGTTTAGCCATTTCTAAGGTAATGGAGATGTGATGGCTTGGGAGTCAAGAGCCGCAGGTGCTGTAGAACAGCTGGCTTAGCGCCTCCCCGTCAGCCTTCACCGCCCCCTCCCCTCCTGCTCCCCTAGTTCCCAAACACCCCAGGCTCCAGGGCCCAGGATCCCTGTGCCATCTGTTCCGTGTCCCCATCTTTGTGTCTGAGTCTCACCTTCCCTCCTGCGCTCAGCCTGTGCGCGTCACGGCCCCAGCCAGGCTGCTGAGAACTCTCTCTGGATTCCCAGGTCCCTGGGCAGCATGGACTCTTAGGGATGGGTGGAGTCAGTGTGTTGTCTGGAGTCATGTGCAAGAACGTGGGTGCAATGGGAGGACAAGAGTGGACGCATGTTCCTTGGCTCTGGGTCACAAGGAAGAGCATCAGAACATCTCAGGACTGGGAAATCTCAACTCTTGGTGGCATCAAATGAGGATGTGATCACCTGTGTATATTGGAAACTCCTAGAGTCAGTAGGGGGCTTCCCTGGTGGCTCAGATGGTAAAGAATCTGCCTGCCAGTGGAGGAGACTAAGGTTTGATCCCTGGGTCAGGAAGACCCCTGGAGAAGGGAATGGCAACCCACTCCAGTACTCTTGCCTGGGAAATCCCATGGACAGAGGAGTCTGGTGGGTTACAGTCCATGGGGCTAATTTTAGTCCTTTATGAAACTCCTCAAAATTGATGCTTAAAGAGCATGCAGCACCTGCTGTTTGCAATAGCATACTAAAAACAAATATCATATATAAGAAATCTAAAACAATGGTACTGATTAACCTATTTGTAGGGCAGGAATAGAGACACAGACAGAGAGAACAGACTTTGGACACAATGAGGAAAGAGAACGTAGGACAGAATTGAGAGAGTAGCATTGAAACATATATGTTACCATATGTAAAATAGGTACGTAGAGGAAAGTTGCTGTTTCTATCGAATTCATTTGGTTACAGAGTGCTGATTGTATTCTAGAAAGCATCAAGAACAGGGATTACTCGAGCCAGACATGGGTTCATGCCCTCATGGATCTGACGGTCGATGGCATGCCTGTGTCTCATCAGGGAATCACCCAGGAGAGAATGTGAGGTTGTGTCTTCAATGGTGAGTTCCATGGTACTAAGCCAGCATCTCAGATCAGAGTGCAACTTGTCCTCTTGTTGTTCAGGTGCTAAGTCATGTCCAACTCTTTGTGACCCCATGGTCTGTAGCCCGCCAGGCTCCTCTGTCCATGGGATTTCCCAGGCAAGAATGCTAGAGTGGGTTGCCGTTTTCTTCTCCAGGGAATCTTCCCGACCCAGGAACTGAACCTGTGTCTTCTGCACTGGCCGGCAGATTCTTCACCACTGAGCCACCTGGGAAACCCGACTTGCCCTCTTGCGAGGTATCAAAAAGGGTCATGGATATCTCTCTGAGTGAGATTACATTTCTTGTGACACAAAACCATTATGGTCAGGATTATTCTTTCGTAACAGAGTTTATGTCCCCTTTGTTTCAGTTTTTTAAAAAATTTGCCTGTTATGCCATAAGGCTGCCAGGTGAAACCTGTAAGCTGGAAATTCATTGTAAATGTTAGCTTCCTTCCAAGACAGTATGGTACTGGCACAAAAACAGAAATAAAGACCAATGGAACAAGATAGAAAGCCCAGAAATATACCCATGCACCTATGGGTACCTTATTTTTGACAAAGGAGGCAAGAATATACAATGGGGCAAAGACAGCCTCTTCAATAAGTGGTGCTGGGGAAACGGGACAGCTACATGTAAAAGAATGAAATTAGAACACTTCCTAACACCATGTATGCATGCGTGCTAAGTCGCTTCAGTCGTGTCAGACTCTGCACGACCCCATAGACGGCAGCCCACCAGGCTCCCCTGTCCCTGAGATTCTCCAGGCAAGAACACTGGAGTGGGTTGCCATTTCCTTCTCCAATGCATGAAAGTGAAAAGTGAAAGTGAAGTCGCTCAGTCCTATCAGACTCTTAGCGACCCCATGGACTGCAGCCTACCACGCTCCCTCGGCCCTGGGATTCTTCAGACAAGAACACTGGAGTAACCCACCTCCTAGAGTAACGTAAATAAAAACAAAAGTAAACAAGTGGAACCTGATTAAACTTAAAAGCTTTGGCACAGCAAAGGAAACTATAAGCAAGGGGAAAAGACAACCCTCAGAAAGGGAGAAAGTAATAGTAAATGAAACAACTGACAAAGGATTAATTTCCAAAATATACAAGCAGCTCATACAACTCACTACCAGAAAAATAAACAACCCAATCAAGAAGTGGGAAAACGGCGACCTAAACAGACATTTCTCCAAAGAGACATACAGATGGCTAACAAACACATGAAAAGATGCTCAACATCGCTCATTATTAGAGAAATGCAAATCAAAACTACAATGAGATATCACCACACACCAGTCAGAATAGCCCTCATCAAAAAGTCTACAAACAATAAATGCTGGAGAGGGTGTGGAGCAAAGGGAATGCTCTTACACTGTTGGTGGGAATATAATTTGATACAGCCACTATGGAAGATGATATGGAGATTCCTTAAAAAAAACTAGGAATAAAACCACCATATGACCCAGCAATCCCACTCCTAGGCATATACCCTGAGGAAACCAAAACTGAAAGAGACACATGTATCCCATTGTTCACTGCAGCACTATTTACAAGAGCTAGAACATGGAAGCAACCTAGAAGTCCATCCACAGATAAATGGACAAAGAAGCTGTGGTACATCTACACAGTGGAATATTACTCAGCCATAAAAAGGAACACATTTGAGTCAGTTTTAATGAGGTGGATGAACCTAGAACCTAATATATAGAATGAAATGACTCAGAAAGAGAAAGATAAATACCATATTCTAATGCATATACAGAATCTAGAGAAATGGTACTGAAGAATTTATTTACAGGGCAACAATGGAGACACAGACATAAAGAATAGACTTATGGACATAGGGAGAGGGGAGGGGAGGATGAGACGTTTGGAAAGAGTAAAAAAATAAATAAATAAATGTTAGCTTCCTGGCTTTTTAAACATGGCTAGATTTTGAAATTGGAGAAGGAAATGGCAACCCACTCCAGTATTCTTGCCTGGAGAATCCTGTGGACAGAGGGTCCTGGTAGGCTGCTGTCCATGGGATCGCATACCATCGGACATGATTGAAGCAACTTAGCATGCATGCATGCGTTGGAGAAGGAAATGGCAACCCACTCCAGTATTCTTGCCTGGAGAATCCCAGGGACAGAGGAGCCTGGTGGGCTGCTGTCTATGGGGTCGCACAGAGTCGGACATGACTGAAGCAACTTAGCAGCAGCAGCAGAATTTGAAATATCAAACATACGACTTCAGGACTTTATATTTTCTTATAACTTTACAGGCAATTTCTGGGTTTTTTGTTTAAGGTTTTTTTACTTTTTTTGATGCAGATCATTTCTAAAGTCTTTATTGAATTTGTTGCAATATCTTTTCTGTTTTCTCTTTTGGTGTTTGGCCACAAGGAATGTGGGATTTTAGCTCCTTGACCAGGAATTGAATCCCCAACCCCTGTACTAGAAGGTGAAGCCCTGCACTGGGCCTCCAAGGAAGTCCTGTGCAAGGTCCACTGTTTTCAGTCACTTATTCACCTGCTCAACCAGTAACTCTGACCCTAGACATGTGCCACACCTGGTGCTGAGTATTCAGGGCACAGAAGTGAGCAGGAGATGCCAGCTAACAAGGCCATGTACAAACAGATACAGAATTAAAATCACAGTGAGGGGACATCTGTATACTTATGGCTGATTCACTTTGTTATATGGCAGAAGCCAACACAATATTATAAAGCAATTATCCTCCAGTTAAAAATAAAATTTAAAAAATGTTATAGCTGGCTCACATTTTAAAGAGACCTAAAGAAATCCTATGGACAGAGGAGCCTGGTAGGCTACAGTCCGCAGGGTTGCAAAGAGTGGGACATGACTTATAAACAATAACAAAGAAACAACCTCTAGCAAAAAATGACAATATCAGTGCCCCAAAGTGCATTGCAAAATGAGTCGATTCAGGGAGCTGCTGCCTTTGTCAAGGCAAGAGTCACATCTCCTCCTCCAGGTCCCCTGCCAGCAGATAACTCCTCCACCCATCTGTCTCTGCTCATGCAACAGCATGGGAAAACCACCTCTGTATATCTGATAGGCAGAATCTCAACTCCATGTAGAACCCAGTTCCCAGGAGCCTGGGAAAGGCAGCCTCAGCCTCAGTCCTTGCCCTTCCAGGAGGAAGTTGGAACACTCATCGAGTGGCCCTCCCCACAGTCAGCCGCAATCACCGAGGGCAGAGCAGGGAGGTGTCACAAGCCATGGTGTGCGAGATCTGCTTTAGATTGGGTGATAAAGCAAAGCTGTTATGAAGAAGCCGCCTTAAAGCTTAAAGCTGTATGTAGAAGAAGGAAGAGGACACAGTCAGTGTGTGCAAAGGCCCTGTGGCAGAAATTTGGCCAGGACAGAAAACAAGGAAGGAAAGGAGAATGTGAGGCGGGAACACAGAACAAAGCCTGAGAGTCCTTGGAAAGGTGGAGGGGTGATGTGCAGAGCCTGGTGGGTCCAGGCAAGGACTCTGGACGTTACTCCACCTGCAGTGGAAGCCCTCCAAGGGGTCTATAAAGGAGAACTGGGATTGTACATTTCATTACTACACGGCCTAATGTGTTGTAACTTATTGTCTATACTCTCTGCTGCAAGAAATAAAATATCTGACCAAAAGGGGCTTAGACAAGTTCCTTTCTTACCTAACAAGAAGCCTAGAGACAGGCATTTCCAAGATTGGTTTAGTTGCTCAGCAATGTCCAGGCTTTGGGTCAGCATCTTCAAGATCTTGGGGCTGTTCCCACATGGTCACAAGACAGCGGCTGCAGTTCCAGGCATCATATGCCTTCCCCATGGAAAAGAAAAAAAAAAAAAAAAAAAGACAAGCAGAACTCTCTCTTCAGAAATTAAGAGAAGAAAGGTATCTTCCTGAAACATTCAAGTTCCTTTGGGCACAATCAGGTGCCATTGATCGGCTGAGCTGCAAAAGACACCGGGAAAATGGCTCTCTGCCACGGTCAGATTCTACGGTGGGAGGAAACCTCTGCCAAGAAAGGGCAAGGATGGAGTGGTTTTGATGGGGAGCTGGAGCGAGTGCCAGAGCTGGATTCCTATTACAATAGTACTCTCCATACACGCCCATGTCTCCCACAGGGGATGAACATCTCAAGGTTAGGGATGACCCAGAAAAAAGTGGTGGTAGCCTAGACTCACCTAGGGGGGTGTGTGTGTGTGTGTGTCTGTGTGCTCAATGGGGTCTGACTCTTTGACCCCCATGGGCTGTAGCCCACCAGGCTCCTCTGTTCATAGGATTTTCCAGGCAAAAATACTGGAGTGGGTTGACATCTCCTTCCCTAGGGTCATCTTCCAACCCACGGATTAAACCTGTGTCTCTCACATCTCCTGCATTGCAGGAGGATGCATTTCCACTGCACCACCAAGGAAGCTCCTCACCTAGCTGGAGAAGGGCATGAAATGGAATGGTTAAAATAAATCCACACTTGTATATATCAGTCATTTTAGTTTCTTGCGTAATTGTGCTACTTGGAAACTTTGTTCATAAATGTATCCATAGGACTTCCCAGGTGGCCCAGTGGATGAAAATCTGCCTGGCAATGCAGGGGACATGGGTTCAATCTTTCAGTCCGGAAAGATTCCACATGCCGCAGAGCAATTAATTAAGCCTGAGTGCCACAACTACTGAGCCTGCAAGCCACAACTACCGAAGCCCGCTTGCCCCAGATAGAGCCCATGCTCCACCACAAGAGAAACCACCACGAGAAGCCTGAACCCACAACTAGAGAGTCGCCCCCACCTACTGCAACTAGAGAAAGCCCTCACGCAGCAAAGAAGACCCAGTACAACCAAAAATAAAGAAATAAATAATTTTTAAAGAACAGCGGCATTAAAAGTAAATAAATGTATCCATAAACATATTGGTAAGTGATGCAAATCAGTGATGTGGTATTTGCAATACACTATTCTGGGCAGGAGCCTTACAGTGGGGCAAGGCAGCCTGACTAGCACTCTGTGTCTGCCTGGGGGTGTGCAGACGACGCCCCTCAGTCTACTTTACGGCCGTCTGACCACTTGTGCCCTGGATGTCCTTCCCCCTCTACCTGCCAGGACGCCACGGTGGGAGGATCCTACCCGGACGATTGTACGTTTTGCAGTTGGTCTTATGAAAAATGGATATTCCCTTTCTCAATTCAGGAACAGCATTTTAACCTCCTCATCTAGTCCCATTCTTTCATCATCTCAGAACCCCCATTCTTTCCAACATCTCAGTTCCCTATTTCTCCCTCCCCCATAGGGGAGGGAGCAAAGTCATAGTTTCCTGTTGTCGTTTGCATGAGAGAAAGGCAGACAGGCACACCCTCTGATAGACACTCTGTTCTGTTTCTTTCTCCTGCTTGTTGGAAATATGCTAATGACTGTCAGACCCCAAGGCAATGACAAATCTGGAAGGCTACACTCTTGCCCACTGAGATGGAGTGGGGGCTAGTCAGCTGCCTCTTTTGTTCTCATTACAGACTTCGCCTATTGTATTCCCAACGCCCTTGACCAAATCCCTGTTTGGGCTGCTCTCCATCTGGGAAAGCAAGGTTTACAGACATCTCCGCACTCTGACTGCGGTTTCGTGACCCCAGTTGCAAGAGGGGCTTATTGTTAAGTAGAATAGACTCCACGCCCGAGATTTGTTTGCGAAATGTCCAGTGGAACATGTAGAGAAAAGGCAAGAGGCAGAGGGACTGATGGGCAGAGAGGAGAATTTCTACAAAGCCCTTCAGCTAAATAAGAGATCAGGTGACCGACCAGAGCGGGCGGCTCAGCGGAGCCGGCCTGAACGTTGGGGACCTCGGCCTTCCTAGGAAAACCCAGATCCCAGCCCCACCAGAAGCTGAAACAATGGCCTCCAAGCCTGAGAAGAGGGTCACCTGGTCTTTATCACCCTGGTGCCCCCACATCGAGATGAGGCTGTGGTTGAGGAGGTGAGGCGAGCAGCTTGTGAGGCCCGGCCTGGCCGCCCCGCTCTGTTCCTGGATGCCCCCTGGCAGGGCTGCAGCCCCAGGGCCGGCTGTTCCACCTCAGCTCTCCAATGGAGGGTGTTCGCTTCCTCCTCGCCCCTGGACGTTGACGATGCGCTTCCAGACCTGGACCTCCTCCCACCTCCGCCTCCGCCCCCTCCAGCGGACCTGCCCCCTCCTGACGAAGAGCCCCTACTCTGCGATGGGGGCATCACTCATTTCAGACTAGAGCAGTTGCACCCGCCCCTCCCCCACCCCCACCCCTGCCACAGGCCCTGGTGGAGGGGCCTCCACTGCAGCCTCGGCCCAGTCATCTCAAGCCTGCAGAGGAGGAGCTGCCGCCCCCGCCCCGAAGAGCCTGTTGGCTTCCCTGGGAGAGAGGCCTCCGCAGACATCTGTGCCTTCTGCCACAGGACTATGGCCCCCGAGAGCTGGCCGTAGAGACCATGAAGAGGCAGTACCCGCCCAGTACTTCATAGACGTGTCTGCTGCCGCCAGCTGGCCGGGCAGAGCTTCTACCAGAAGGATGGGCGGCCCCTCTGTGAACCCTGCTACCAGGACACCCTGCAGAAGTGTGGCAAGGGTGGCGAGGTTGTCTGGGAACACATCATCCGGGCCCTAGGCCAGGCCTTCCATCCTTCCTGTGTGTGCCCTGCGCCCGGTGCACTGGGGAAGAGAGCTTTGTCCTGGACAGTCAGAATGAGGTGTACCGCCTGGACGACTTCTATAGGAAGTTCGCCCCGCTGTGCAGCATCTGTGAGAATCCCAGCATCCCCTGAGACAGGAAGGATGCCTTCAAAATCGAGTACGTGGGAGGAAACTTCCATAGAGTTGCTCCCGGTGTGAGGACTGCAGGGTCCTTCCATCTGTGGAGCCCACGGGCCAGGGGTGCTACCCGCTGAACAACCGTCTCTTCTGCAAGCTGTGCCACACGAAGCGGGGTGCTGCTGGGGGCACCGCTGGGCCAGGGGGTGCGGCTGCACACTAGCCCTGCTTGTCGGGGCCCCTTCCCTACCTTCCCGACCTGTTCTGGCATGCTTTCCTTTCAAGCCACACTCAGGGACCAGCTTGCAGCTCCGCCCATCACTTCGGCCTCTGAGCCCTGGCCTCCTCCCAGCTCAGAGCACCCTTCAGACTCTCAGTGGTTCCTTCTCTCCTCTGGGCACCAGAAGGCTTTCGTACTGTGAACGTCATGCCCGGGGGTCCCACCTCCACCGCTCTGGCTCCTCTTGAGCACTGGCCTTGACCTCCATTTCCAAGGGTCAGTTGGGTGAGTCTCCAGCGGGCACCCTGTGTCCATAGCAATGATCCATGAGCTCTGAGGGGCTTAGCTATTAGAGTACAACCCCAGAGTCCTTTCAAAAGCACTACTTTTAACATTTGAAGGTTAAATGATGAGAAACATACTTTGGATTTTGGGGGAAGGTGGGGAAATACCTTCCATTGTGCATAAATGTACAAGACAGTGACCCTCCTGGTGGCACGGACTTCCCACCTTGGGGCCTTGTTGACATGGGGCTCAGGGCACAGCAGCAGCAGGAGCAAAGGGTGACACGCTGACACCCAAGGACGATGTCAGCAACTCCTCCACCTGCCTTCTGGCGGCGCCTCCCGTGTGCAGCAGTGATTCTGCAGACACAGATTAAGCGCCTGTTGTCTGCCGGGGAGCGGAGCACAAGAGCCCTTGGGTGTTCCTCCTGCAGCCTTGATGGGGACTGTGCTCACACACACACACACACACACACACACACACACACACACACACTCTCCTCCAGGACAGTAACAGGGGTGTCCCCCAACCCCTGCTTGGGCCCTTCAGCCCAGGCTGCCCTGTGACCACTGCCCACTCAAGGCCACACCTCTCAGATTCTTTTCCCTTTTAAGAAAACATCACTTGTTGCTTTGTAACTTCTAAGACACCTTGTAGGTCATGAACACAGGAACCAAAAGGTGCTTTCTTCCCTGGGGTCCTCTCAATGTACCACGTGCTCTTAGGAGGATTCTCGGAGCTCCAAGAGCCTGGAGGGTTTCTGTGTAGGGCCCCTTAAGGGCTTCAGACCAGAGCAGAGCTTCTTGCCCAAAGCTTAGAGCAGCGAGTCCCAAACTCCAGGCTTTCCCATAACCTCCACAATTTTCATCATATGAGGACCTCCTGTTCTCTCACTTCCTTAATGTTTTCTTTAACTGAACATCCTTTTTCTTTTTACTCACTTACCGATCTAGTCTTTTGCTAACTAAGCAATATATCCACACAGGCATATGTTGATGTGCTAGTTATACATGAAAATGCATAACTTTTCCCCAAAAATAAAATAAATAAATAAGAGATCAATTTATGAGAATATCATGCTACGTTTTTAATGTTGTAAAGTAGTGATAGCTCTCCTGCTTGCTTTCTGGTTGCTGCACTGAGATTTGGAGCTTTAATGCTCAAAACTTAAACCTATGCCCCCCTCTTCTGCCTGCCCCCGCCCCCCATACACCCCAGCCCCACCACCATCCTGCCTCTGTAATTCTGGAGGTTGATGTGAATGGTGAAACAGGGGTAGGAAAAAATGAAAGAGAAACTGGAAGAGAGTTGAATACAGAAGGGAAAATCAAAGGACTTTAATCAAAGAATATAGTCAATGGGCACCCCACTCCAGTACTCTTGCCTGGAAAATCCCATGGACGCAGGAGCCTGGTAGGCTCCAATCCATGGGGTCGCAAAGGGTTGGACATGACTGAGTGACTTCACTTTCACTTTTTACTTTCATGCATTGGAGAAGGAAATGGCAGCCCACTCCAGAGCGCAAACTTTTGGACACAACTGAGCGACTGAACACAGATGCACATTTTCTTCATGTTATATACATATATGCATAGTATTTATAAATGCTTAATATTATCATATAATAGATAATGCATATTTATTTGTATACATACAGAAAGCTTATAAATATGATATATGTAGAGTTTGTTTTTGACATCCAAATCCTGATACATTGTTGCATTACAGAAATATAGTCTCTCAAGCAGAAATGAGGATGGTGAAGGTACAAAGGGGATAAGGGGATGATGGAGGCACGGCACCCATAAACCGTGATTGTTCCATCACGTGAATACGTCGCAGCTTATTTAGCTCGACTATTACTCCAAGAATTTAAGCTATTTCTTTATTTTTTGTTTATAAATATCAGTGCAACGAAAATTGTATTTCCTCCGATAGTTTACCTAGGAGTAATTCCTAGAGGCAACTTAAGAAAGCAAGAATATAAATATTTTCATGAAACAATTCAAAATGCCCTTTGACTTTCAAATACAATGTACACGCTTAGGTTTTGTTGTTTAGTCGCTAAGCCATGTCCGACTCCTTCACGTCCCCATGGACCGTAGCCTGCCAGGCTCCTCTGTCCATGGGATTTCCCAGGTAGGAATCCTGAAGTGGGTAGCCATTTCCTACTCCAGGGGATCTTCTCGACCCAGGGATTGAACCTACATCTCTTGCGTCTCCTACATTGGCAGGTGGGTTCCTTACCACTGAGCCTCCTGGGAAGCCTGTGCTCCCTGGTAGGTGATTCTTTCCTATGTCCCTTTCTGCTCTGCTTTATGTCCTGGCAAGTTCACCGGTGAGAACTTGATGACATTGCTGAGCCTTTTTGTATAAACGAGAAGTTTCCATGGTCTATTTTAAAAGAATAATGAAAAATGATGAAAGAAAATGGAGGCCAATGGGTTCACAGTATCTCCTCTCCTGGGTTCTGGGGTTTTGCCGCTTATTAGCTGTGTGTGCGGAGAAGGCAATGGCACCCCACTCCAGTACTCTTGCCTGGAAAATCCCATGGACAGAAGAGCCTGGTAGGCTGCAGTCCATGGGGTCGCTAGGAGTCAGACACTACTGAGCGACTTCACTTTCACTTTTCACTTTCATGCATGGGAGAAGGAAATGGCAACCCACTCCAGTGTTCTTGCCTGGAGAATCCCAGGGACAGGGGAGCCTGGTGGGCTGCCATCTATGGGGATGCACAGATTTGGACATGACTGAAGCCACTTAGCAGGAGCAGCAGCAGCTGTATGTGACCTTGAGTGAGTTACTTAACTTCTCCATGCCTCAGTTTACTCATCTAAAGAAAGGAGATGGGCCTACTTCTTATGGTGATTTAGGAGGATTAAGAAAGAAAAAATATATTTATAGGTGATTAGACAAATAGCTAGCCCCTGGCAAGCATGATATAAATGTTAGTTGTCATTATTATCATTATCATCTTTTTCTGGAAAATTGCTCAGAAGATTGGGAGACATTAGGTGATTCAAAGCACTCAACTGAGTTAATGGAATGAGTAAATCAAGAACTAGAAAAAAGTAATTGCTACTGTCTTGTTTCTTCTATTGAAAGATTAATATTAATGAAGCATTGATTTAATCATTATGGACTTTCCTTCTTATAGGGAATTGACAGCTTCTTCAGAAGCCAAAAGAAACTATACTCTTTATTATTATTATTATTATTATTATTATTATTATTATTGGGGGGAAGTAATGGCTTCAGGGTCTTCCCTGGTGACTCAGCAGTAAAGAATCTGCCCGCAATGCAGGAGACTCTGGTTCGATCCCTGGGTCAGGAAGATCCCCTTGGAGGAGGGCACGGCAACCCACTCCAGTATTCTCACCTAGAGAATCCCATGGACAAAGGAGTCTGGCAGGCTGCAGTCCATAGGGTCGTATAGAGTTGGACACAACTTAGTGACTAACACTCTGGTGTGGTGAAATCCGTCTTCAGCAGGCACACTATGTCCCAGTGTGCATGCTACGGAAATCGTTAGTGGGAATTAAGACCTCAGGCTAAAATGAAACCACACAACCAGCAATTAAAATGAGGCAACATATAGGCGATCCATCCAGGTGCTTGGCAATCTCTACTGATCAAGGATGATTTGTTGTACTTAAAAAGTCAGCTGAATCAGAACAGACTTTTTTAAATGCTTCTGAAAATTTGATGTGACATTTTTTCCACAGGATCCAATTTCCTCAGGTTTTATTTGATCACTGATGGCAACCCCCTAGGTTTATTAACAGGTGGTGTTGCTGGGTTAATTACGGGAAGAAATGAGTGCAAATCAGAGACCCAGGTGAGCACGTCAACATGCAGTCACCTTAAATCGCCAGTGATTTGCTACAGCTTCTCAGTCAGCTGCTGGGCAAAGGGTTTGGACAGCAGTGGAGCTGGATGCAGGGGCTTCCCAGCCGGTGCGGTGGTGAAGAATCCGCCTGCCAACGCAGGAGACGCAGGAGACACGGTTTTGATCCCTGGATGGGAAAGATTCCCTGGAGAAGGAAGTGGCCTGGAAGTACTCTTGCCTGGAAAATTCTATGGACAAAGGAGCATGGAGGGCTACAGTACCTGGGGTCACAAAAGAGCTGGACATGACTTCACAAGAAACTAGGCAACAGCAACAATGAAATGCAACATATTAGCTTCCTGTACAGGCTGTGTCGCTTCAGCCAAGTCCGACGCTTTGCGAGCCCCTGACCTAACTGACCAAGGCAGTAGGTCAAAACTGCCATGCAAAATATTTTAAAGAGTTCTTTTAAATGGTTTAATTATATTATTTAATATATATTATATTTATTATTTAATATTATATTTAATAAATATATTTAATAAATTGGTAGTTTACAAATACTGATTTCTAGAATCCTCATAACAACCCTAAGGGGTCAGTAAATTTATCACTCAGAAGGCACACAAAAGTAACTCACCCTCTATCACACAACTAGCAAGAGGGACGACTCAACATGGGCAGCCTGGCCTCAGACCTAAGGACTTCACCACTGTATGATGCAGGAGGTCACATCCTGCTTGCCTTTGCTAAAAAACTTTTTCTGGCTTTCCATTTGAGTCAGAGGGAAAGTCTAGACGGTCCTCATCAAGAACTCCCGGACTTCAGGAGGGCTCACTCCTGCCTTCCTTGTGACCTCATTTCCCATCACCCTCTCAACCTCTCTGCTCAGGCTAAACGGCCATTCTCAACCCCCAACCACTCTGACTCATCTTTGCCTTCGCCCTTCCCTTGACTTTTATGCATGTGAATGCATGCAAATTATCCCTCAATGAAGTCTCAGCAGCGTACAAAGGTGCTGGCCACAAACCGTGAACAGACTTCTGGCCCCGCTAGTGGGTTACAACCTTCAGTGTGATAAGCATTAGCTCCAGGGACTTGCAGCGCTGGGAATATGAGCACAAGGGTCTAATTTAATCCTCCAAGTCTTGGAGAATTCCTCTTTCTACAATTTTATAGAAATTTTAGAGAGGAACTGAACCATAATTTCAAAGGGGACTCTTCTCTCTTTTACTTATTTAGCATCACTGGACACCTGTAGTCTATGTGGTCAGCATTGAAGAGGCAGAATCGACCTGGCTGTCAACAAAGTTCCTAGAACACCTTTCCCCTTGGTTTCTGCAAGACTTGCTCCAGTCTGTTCCAAAGGCAACCATGTCTCCACCGGCCACTCTCTATGTACCTTACACTGCATTTCTCTTCCTGCCATTCATTATGTGATATGTGATAGATGTTTACTGACCCATCATTTGTATATCGCTTCTCTTTCCCACCCCCAGAGCTTCGTGAGGACAATCTTTGGTGTTTATTGCTGTAATCCCAGAGCTTAGTGGGTAACAGGGGCACGGTAAATATTTGTGAATGGAGAAATGAAGCAATGAATTAGGTGGCTACGACTGGGCCTGATCATGCTGAATAAACAATCATTGCCAGGTTTAAAGTGCAGAAACTAAATGTATTCAAAGTGGCATAGAAGGGGGCTCAGAATAAATTCCTTTGGCCAGGGGGCTTTTTTTTCCCCCTTAAAATTAGGAGGATGTCTGTTGCTGAAGGGCTTTCCATGTGGTGTGCTAGAGGTAGAAAACCCAGACATAAGAGACGCAAGTTCGATCCTTGGCTTGGGAAGATCCCCTGGAGAAGGACATGGCCACCCATTCCAGTATTCTTGCCTGGAGAATCCCATGGACAGAAACCTGGAGGGTTATAGGCCATGAAGCTGCAGAGAATCAGACACACTGTTGCTGAAATCCACCCAGCATGAGGCTCTGCAAACTTTTCTTGGTCACAGTACCTGGGAGAGAAGGAAAGGAGCGGGGAGGTGGGAGAAAGGACAGAATAGGATGGGGAGGGAGGCAAAGGCCGCAGAGGAGGAAGAAAGGGAAGGGAGCAAGTGTGAACACCCACCCTGAGCAGAGCAGTGCAGTGAGCAGTGGCGACAAAGACGAAAACCAGGGGTGCCCGTGAGAAACCCGATGTCTAACAGCCAGGGATGCGGCCTTGTCCCTGACGGTACAAAATGGCAAGGCCACCCTACTTTCTGGTGGGACGAGCTCTCTCGGTACCTCTGTTCTTCGTTCTCATTTACGAAGAGAGAGGATTTTCTCTGAACCCCTGAACATCACTTGCCCAGTGATGCGCAAGTGAAGCTTCTAGACAAGAGGTCACCTTCAGACGCGTGTTCTGTCCTCAGGACACATCACTCAGCCCCACGTCAGTTCATTTGCTCATTGGCTTGCAGATGTCCAGATAAATTATTTTCCAAAGGGCTTTTTTTGCCTCCTCCTGCTGTTCTCAGCAAAGGAAGCAATAGCTTGCTAGTGACTCTGTGTACCTGTGTCAGCCCTATGATAATAAATGGCCACACTGAAAGGCTAGCAGAGGCTCGCTCAACTCCATGGGGTACATGTTGGCTGTAATTCCAAAGGTCTCAAAGAACAATAAGCACAGCCCAGGTCCTAGTCCATGATGAGTGAAAACTCAGCCTGCTGCTACTCTTCACTGGCCTGAAACAAGGACCACGTCTGACGGGTGATGGTGCTGCAGCCTCCTTCCTCAAGCTGACCCCAGCATCCCTCCTTCGGTGGAATGTCCTTATCAGCCTTCGAAGTCACCACATTCCAAACCGATCTTTCTAACGCAGGGCGTGTGAAGCGATGCTACTATATAAGGTCCTTTCCAGCTGCCGAAGTGGTGCCTTCAGTGCCAAAGCTTCATGTGTCACCATCCTCCCCAAAAATCAAGGGCAAGAGGGGGAGACTTCTTCTTGGATGAGATTTTTTGGGAGCTGGACAGCAAAATGCAGAAATGTGCTGCAATCAGAGATGTCTGACATCAATGTAAATTTGACATGCAAACACATATGCCCTGTTTTGGAATCTACAAAGTCAAATCTTTAGGGGAAGCACACTTCACAACTGTGCGGTCTGTACTTACATTCATTATAGATTAGAAGGGGTGCACCTGTGATTACTTCATTTTCAGAATATTGAAGGAGGAGAGAGCTCTGATTTTCAGGTACTGTCCTAGTAACTATAACTTGTCTGACATTTAACTCAAGGTTCACAGTGTAGATGATGGATCGTGGGAGACAGAGAGATTGGCATCTGCTATATTTGATAAAAGTGGTGGTGGAATACACTCACCTTCTTTGGAATGTGTTTTTAAACTTCATAATTCAATGAATCTGCATATTCCAGATAGGCACCAACTCTTTTATATTCAACCAGCATTTATCTGCCACATACTCTGCTGACATAAAATGTTTGGAAAGAAACAGAAAATTCAGGAAGGGGAGAAATGATCCAGAAATATCCTAAATCAATTATGAGAGGGGGTAGAATTAAAAATGGACAATACCCAGAACTGTCAATAAGTTTGCATCTTCAAACTTTCTCCTTCGGTCCTTTCCTCTCAGTATTAAAAAGACATCTTCCAGAGGGTCCATTTTAATAAAACTAAACAAGAGAATAGAAAGTGAAAGTGCTAGTTACTCCGTCGTTTCTGACTCTTTGCAACCCCGTGGACTGTAGCTGGCCAAGCTCCTCTGTCCACGGGATTTTTCCAGGCAAGAACACTGGAGTGGGTAGTCATTTCCTTCTCCAGGGGATCTTCCCGACCAAGGATCGAACCCAAGTATCCTGCATTGCAGGCAGATTCTTTACTATCTGCTGCTGCTAAGTCGCTTCAGTCCTATCCAACTCTGTGCAACCCCAGAGACGGCAGCCCACCAGGCTCCCCTGCCCCTAGGATTCTCCAGGCAAGAACACTGGAGTGGGTTGCCATTTCCCTCTCCAATGCATGAAAGTGAAAAGTGAAAGTGAAGTCACCCAGTCGTGTCCGACTCCTAGCAATCCCATGGACTGCAGCCTACCAGGCTCCTCCACCCATGGGATTTGCCAGGCAAGAGTACTGGAGGGGAATCCCTACACAATACAATACGCAACAGAGACCACCCACAAATCTCTCCGTCGAGTCCATCCTCAGAGAATGTCTAACCTGACCACTCCCTACCTGGGTGATGTCATCATACCCAGGGTTCCAGCCATGATGTACACACAGGCCGTGTCGGTTTACAGCACGCTCTCCAGCCTAGGCCAGTCTTCTGGAGCAGCAGATCCTTTAAGACAACTGTCCAACATGCTTCCCAGCACCACTCCCCATGTTTCACAAATGTCTCAAACCCAATGTTTCCAACACCAAAGCCACTGTTGCTGTTTAGTCACCCAGTCGTGTCTGACTCTTTGTGACCCCATGGACTGCAGCACACCAGGCCTCCCTGTCCCTCACCCTCTCCCAAAGTTTGCCCAAGCTCATGCCCATTGCTTTGGTGATGCCATCCAGCCATGTCATCCTCTGATGCCTTCTTCTCCTCCTGCCCTCAATCTTTCCCAGAGTCAGGGACTTTTCCAATGAGCTTCAGTTTCAGCATCAGCCCTCTCAATACGTATTCAGGCTTGATTTCTCTTAAGATTGATTGGTTTGATCTCCTTGCTGTCCAAGGGACTTTCAGGAGTCTTCTCCAGCACCACAGTTCAAAGGCATCAATTCTTGGCATTCTGCCTTCTTTACGGTCTAGCTCTCACTACCGTACGTCACCACTGGGAAGACCATAGCCTTGACTATATGGACCTTTGTTGGCGGAGTAATGTCTCTGCTTTTTCGACACACCATCTAGGTTTGTCATTGCTTTGCTGTCAAGTAGCAATTGTCTTCTGATTTCATGACTGCAGTCACCATCCACAGTGATTTCAGAGCCCAAGATGAGGAAATCTGTCACTGCTTCCACCTTTTCCCCTTTGATTTCCCATGAAGTAATGGGGCTGGATGCCATGATTTTAGTTTCTTTAACATATAGTTTTATGCCAGCTCTTTCATTTTCTTCCTTTACCAAAGCTATTATCATTCCCCAGAACCTACGCTTCTCGTGTATTCTCTGTATATGATAAACTTGTCCAAACAACTTGGCCCAGCCAGAAATTAAGATTCCCTTATGCCTCTTCCCTCTTCTTCATCCCTGCAGACATATTTCGTGAAGTTCTTTCACCTCCTACATCACTCTCCACTCCATCCTCTCTTGTAGCGTCCCATTCAGACCCCACCCCTTTTGTTGACGTTACTTCCCACCCCGTAACAGTCCTTCTTTCCTTTTGCCTTTTCCCTGCTGTCTTAACCCCCCAAGGCTGCCAGGAGTGGTCCCTTCAATACGCAAATCAGATCCTGTAGTACCCTAGCCTAAAACTCTCCCTTGACTCCCCACAGCTTTATGAAGTAGAGGTTAAAGCCTCCTAGGACCTCAAGTCAACCTACATTTCTCACCCACTTTTCTACACATCCCTTCTGCTCTGTACCCTCTAGGCACCAAACAGAAAGCGGTTCCCAAAGCTTCACCTCCTCAGACCTTCTTGCCTTCATGCACACGGACACTTCTGCCTGGAACACCCATCTCCCTTTTACTCGCACAGCCCGCTGGTGCTTATTCTAAACACTTCCTGGGCTTCACTCTCGTGTCTAAATGGTTTAGCTCTTCTTTCTCTGAGCACTCACAGCATCACCTCTGTGCGTCTACTAGCATCTAGCATCTATGACCCTGAATTGAAATTGATTTACTCAGTAGCTCCATCTCCCCAAACTTAACATTTTTTGAGGACAAGGAATGTGTCTTTATATATTTTTATCCCTCGTCCTTAGCTCTATTCCTGGCATAAAATAAGAGCTTAATAAATCTTATTGAAATGAAATAATTGCTTTTCTTGTCAATTCCCAGCACAGCATTAAGTTAAATAAATCTTAATTAAATGAAATAAGTGGATTGTGACACTCAGAGCAGTTTGAAGTTAAGTAAAAGACGGGGATACTTTCACCAGGAGCCTGGGAAGCAGTTTCCACCACTGGTTCCCTATCTCCACCAGGGTAATGCTTCAGAAACTGAAAGAGCCATTCAGAACTGTGATGGGGGTAGCGAGTTAGTGAAGGAGAAGGAGGAGATGAAGGAATGATTTGGAGCAGGGAGTTGTGTTGACGTGAAAGCAACTCACCCCAAGGTCAGTCTCATGTCAGTTCCCATCAGCAGGAAGACTAACAGAGCAGCAAAGATGGGGCTTCTCTGGTAGTTCAGACGGTAAAGAATCTGCCTGCAATGCAGGAGACCTGGGTTCGATCCCTGGGTCAGGAAGATTCCCTGAAGAAGGGAATGGCTACACGTTTCAGTATTCTTGCCTGGAGAATCCTCTGGACAGAGGAGCCTGGTGGGCTATAGTCCAAGGGGTCGCAAAGAGTCAAACATGACGGATCGACTAAGCACACACAATGTTCCAACACGCTGTGATACCGAGCACAGGGCCAGTGGCTGCAGAGAGCGAGAGTGCTTCCCATGCAGAACCTGATTGATGCCCGAGAGCCCTTTTTGCGGTGATGATGCAAATGCGGAGATTACGATTGTCCTGATTCTTTCTTGAGGGCAAAAGAGTGAAAGTTTTCATTTAATGTGGGCATAAACATACATGGATTAAATGCCAAAGTATAGCACATTGAGATCACTTGTTCTACGGGAGGAAGAAGAGGTAGAAAAAGCAGAAGTGTAAATGTGAGGATATAGGCTACTAGTTCAAGTGTAGGAATTAATATAGAATCATGTGACCACATGGGAATGGTATTATTTCCTCGAAATTGCCCAGCTCAGCTATAGACCCATCATGCAGACTGTTAGGCTATTCATGCTGTTCTACTACGTATGCTATTTATTATTTCCTTTTAATATTAGATTAATTTCCTTAAACTAATACATTTGGACTATGAAGAAAGCTGAGTGCCGAAGAATTGATGCTTTTGAACTGTGGTGTTGGAGAAGACTCTTGAGAGTCCCTTGGACTGCAAGGAGATCCAACCAGTCCATTCTAAAGGAAATCAGTCCTGGGTGTTCTTTGGAAGGAATGATGCTAAAGCTGAAACTCCATTACTTTGGCCACCTCATGCGAAGAGTTGACTCATTGGAAAAGACTTTGATGCTGGGAGGGATTGGGGGCAGGAGGAGAAGGGGACGACAGAGGATGAGATGGCTGGATGGCATCACTGACTCAATGGACGTGAGTCTGAGTGAACTCTGGGAGTTGGTGATGGACAGGGAGGCCCGGCATGCTGCAATTCGTAGGGTCGCAAAGAGCTGGACACGACTGAGTGACTGAACTGAACTGAACTGAATGCATTTAGTTTGTACAAACTTTAACAAAGGGTTAAGGTCCCTTAAGACCTAAAACTGAGCCAGTGTAAAGTAGTTCTTTTGTTGTGAGCTCGTTTTCTGACTACCGCTTCCACTTTTTCTCATAACCTATTGATGTACCTGACAACGTCCTCTGAGATAACCCTCACCTTAGTAGGGGGTCACTTATCATTCCTGCCTCTGTTCTCCTCATCTCTGCCCTTTATTCCTTTTCATCTTCAGTGTCATAGCTTGTCATTAAAAAAAATTAGATTAATCTAGCCTTACAAGTTATCAGGTAAAGAAATGGGAAAATGTTTTCCTCAATAACAAGCAAATAAATGAAAAATAAAAGAACAGTTGTAAGATATTTGCCTATTAAACTAGAAATTCATTTTTCAATGACAACATCCAGTGAGAATAAAACTGAGTGAAATGTTTCTCACGCAGGATTGGTGTTATTGTCACACCCTTTGAAGGAAAACCATTTGACAGTGTGAGTCAACGACTTTAAAAAAAATTCATTTTATTTGATCCTGTAATCATCCTTCAAAAATCTGTCCTGTAGAAATTGTCAGAGATAATTGACGATGATATTCACATGGAATGTTTACTTCAGAGTTATTTATAAAAGCAAAATGTGAAAACAATCTCAGTCTACAAAATAGGAAATGGGATAAGTAAATTACACTATGTTCATTAGGCGGCCTATGATTATGAAGCTGTCAGCAATAAAAATGAAAGCATAAAATGTCAAGCAAAAAACACAAAATGAAATTTTATATGCCTTTTAATATATATTTTACAATATGTATTTTAACATACAATATCTAACATTATTATATAAAATGATTGGTATTAATACCTTTCTGTAAAGGACAGATACTAGAAAATAACATTCCCAAATGAAACCAATGATTCTATTTGGGTAATAGGATATAGATGATATTTTTTATTGTACTGTGTTCTGGGTTTTAAAAGAAAAGGGTGCAATTTATTTAAATAGATAGATTTTTCTATTCTAAGTGTCATTTGTAGGATGTTCAAGTGTTGCAGGAGCATATTCAGTCAGTTTTCAGTTGCCCAAGGACCTGGATCCTGATCTTAATGAGCTATGAGACTGGAACATGCCTCTCTAAGGCTTTCTTATCTGTAAGATAAGAACACACCTGGCCTCAGCTTTCTTATCTATAAAACAAGGAGCATGACATTGACATTGTAAATTTTCCTGGTCTAAAACTGTATGATTTTATAAAAGTAAGGGCCAAAATGATCTCTATTGTGTTTTTATAATGAGATACTATTTATCAGTTCAGTTCAGTCTCTCAGTCACGTCCGACACTTTGCAACCCCATGGGCTGCAGCACCCCAGGCTTCCCTGTCCATCACCAACTCCCAGAGCTTGATCAAACTCATGTCCATTGAGTCAGTGATGCCATCCAACCATCTCATCCTCTGTCATCCCCTTCTCCTCCCACCTTCAATCTTTCCCAGCATCAGGATCTTTTCAAATGAGTCAGTTCTTCGCATCAAGTGGCCAAAGTATTGGAGTTTCAGCTTCAGCATCAGTCCTTCCAATTAATATTCAGGACTGGTTTCCTTTAGGATTGACTGGTTTGATCTCTTTGCTGTCCAAGGGACTCTCAAGAGTTTTCTCCAACATCACAATTCAAAAGCATCAATTCTTCGGTGCTCAGCTTTCTTTATAGTCCAACTCTCATATCCATACATGACTACTGGAAAAACCATAGCTTTGACTACACAGAACTTTGTTGGCAAAGTAATATCTCTGCTTTTTAATATGCTCTCTAGGCTGGTCATAGCTTTTCTTCCAAGGAGCATCTTTTAATTTCATGGCTGCATGAAATTATATTTGAAAATTTACATTTTAAGATCAAAAATTAAATCTTTTAATTTTAAATTTATTAAAGCAGTTTAAGATATGAGAATCATCATATCCCAGTACCATCGATATTGGTACTACTAAAATTCCAGCTCTGCAGATACACTGTGTGTGAACTTTGGCAAAAATAATCAAATGGTATTAAATGTCAACTTGCCTACAAAATTTATTATTTCCTTTATGGATTGGGCTACAGCGGAAGATATTTCAACACACTGATGTAGATAAAATAACAGGCCCCCTTCACAAGTGTGCTTCCTCTATATTTTACCTCTTATCTGGGGCTTCCCAGGTGGCTAAGTGGTAAAGAATTTGCCTGCCAATACAGGAGATGCTGGTTTCGATCTCTGAATTGGGAAGATCCCCTGGAGAAGGGAATGGCAACCCACTCCAGTATTTTCGCCTGGAAAATCCCATGGACAAAGGAGCCTGGCGAACTACAGTCCATGGCCATAGAAGAGTCGGACATGACTTAGTGATTAAATGACCACAATATAACCGCTTACTTAGTTTACTGTTATAAGAAAACTTAGTTGAGAATTATGCTTCCTGAGAGTTTTTAAGACTTGCTACTAGAGTTTTTAGTACAGTTAGTAGTTACTAAAATTGCACTTTTCCAGGATTCCACCACTGCAGCTTCTAGTTTTTTCAGTGGGTGTTCTCTGATGGTAATCACGGAACATTGCTCTGAGCATGCCCAACTTAGTGTCCGGCAAGAGACATAAATCTCACAAATCTCTCAGAAATCTCCATGCAGATTTCTAAAGCCACTTTTCCGAGCAGCGCTTTCCCCTCTGGATATCCTTTCTGCATGAGTTACAAATGACTCAGCAGCCCTCAACTCTGGTATCTGTTTCCTCCACCCAAGACCTCTGCTCTCAACCTGGGTTAACTCCAGCGTACTACAGTTTGGAAAGTGCACCAGGCAGAAAGATAAGGCGAATATAAGATATATGTTCTTCTCCTAGGAAGAGCAAAGAGAGTCCCTTCGACTGCAAGGAGGTCAAAGCAGTCGATCCTAAAGGAAATCAACAACACTGAATATTCACTGGAAGGACTGATGCTGAAGCTGAAGCTCCAATATTTTGGCCACCTGATGCAAAGAGCTGTCTCATTGGAAAAGACCCTGATGCTGGGAAAGACTGAAGGGAGGGGAGAAGGGAGTAGCAGAGGATGATGAGATGATCGGATGGCATTACCAACTCGATGGACGTGAATTTCAGTAAACTCTGGGAGACAGTGGAGCACAGAGGAGCCTGGCATTCTGAAGTCCATGGGGTCACAGAAGGTTGGACATGACTTAGTGGCTGAACAGTGATGACAAGAAGAACAGCAGACCTGGGTGCTAAATTGCCCAACGTCTGTGAGCAACCATTTCATATATTCTGTCCAGGTTGATAGTTGATTACTTCAGGTAGCTAAATCCAATAGCTGTTACTTAGTCATATCCAGAGACAGAATTTCCTTCTTTTTAAACACTAAAAGGTGTAGGTTTATCCCATACTTTAAAAGTACATATTCGTAGAGCATATTTATGTATATATCTCTATCTCCAAATACATTAACCTTTAGACTGAAATTTTGCAAATGTATTTTAAAGACCTCCCCTGCTTTTCATTTTTTAATAAATAATACTGTCTTTTTCTAGAAAGATTTTTATTTATTTATTTTTTTAGCCATACCCGATGGCATGCAGGATCTTAGTTCCTCAACCAGGGATTGAACTCTTGGCCCCTGCAGTGAAAGTTCAGAGTCTTAACTACCAGACCACCAGGGAAGTCCTTAGATTTTTAACTTTTAATTAGTTTAATGCAATAAACTAATAATACATATCTGCTTTCAGCTAAATCATTTACTATGTGGAACAATTAAATAATCTTTTATAAAAGTTTTGGTTTTTATTGGCAGAATGTAATGAGCATGAAGAGATTTTATTTTCCCCTATTCTAACTGCCTCATAGAAACAGAAAATGTATGTTAAAATATTCCATTTATGACAATAGTCTGATGCACCAAAGGGCCACAGTTCAAATTGAAGAGGCCATTCAAAGAGAAAATGGGAACATGAATAGCCTCATTATTCTGGTCATAATGAAACTAAAATGTAAATATAGTCTACCAAAACGGCACTGTTAGTGGACACCACATTAACAGAGGGCCATGAATACGGATCAAAGTAGATTTCATGGGCACCTCTGCAGGAGTGGAATGAAGAGATGTTCCTCTGAGTCTGTGTTTGCTGTGATGATACTGTGATTGAAGGAGGTGATAAGGAAAAGATAACTTGTGTATTTATACCAAATGTTGTTACAAGGGTGCATATCTCTATCACTTTGTGTAGCTAAGATTTTTTTTTTAATGTTTATTAGCATGTATTCGCTTGACAATGTTGCATCAGTTTCTGCTGCACAGCAAACTGAATCTGCTGCACTTTTGTATTTCCTTCCCATTCAGGCCACCGCAGAGCATGTGTGTTAACAATGTAGCTAACATTCTAGAAAATTCCAGATCGGCCCATAAATGGATTAGCGGCCTTATCAACACAAAGGTTTTGAGAAACCCTAAAGTAGGATCTTTGCTGAAAAGACTCTGCCTGTAGTCTCTCACAGGCAAAAAAGAAAGGCAATCACATTAAATATGTAACTGCTTCTCAAGTGCATGTATCTGACAGAAGGATTCCAACAGTCCCCTTCTAAATTATGAGAGATATCTCACACATCCCCAAAAGATTATCTATCAATGAATTCACATCAATAATGTGAGTCTCCTAAAACCATATTGAGCTTAGTCATCTGAAATTCTTTAAAATTTGTTTTTGCTAGCAATTTGTATCTCAAACCTTATTCACTTCACATGAAAAAATATGAGCATAGATTCTACCCCAAGTGTTTATATTTCTAATTTCAAGGGATATAACAAAATTATTAAGATTACACTTTAATTGTATTCATATCTGTATATAAGCTGTGTGTGCCATAATATAATTTTGAGTGGTGGTAGTCACACAGGGTCCAGAAATGAGCTGAAGTCACTGTCCAATAAATAAAGATCATATCTTGTAACTGTGAAAAATGGTCAAAGTTGGCACAAAGATTAGGAATCAGGAAATCTGAATTCCAGCCCAAGAAGGACAAGATTAAATTAGGTGATTAAAATTTAGTTATCTAAGTATTCTTCTCATCTAAAAAGATCTTTGCAGAGCACATATCTCTAAGAACTCCATTATGTAGCTTTGCAAGCAAGACATTTGCACAGAGTATTGAATCAATGCGAGAGGGGCTGGAGCTAGAGTCTGCCCCATGGCAGAGTCATACCCTTTAAATGTGCCCTTCCTTCTCTCTCTCTTAGCTTGCCTGCTGAGTATACCATATCTGTGATTAACACTGCAGAGGACATTAAGACAAGTAGCAACAGCAGCTCTGTTGTTCCACGTTTATGAATTCATCGGCTCTCAAGTATTCTTGCGTCTCAAAATGATTCAAACTAGAGTTGGTATGCTCCCAGCATTTCATTTTCCTTTGGCTTCACACTTTCTTAAAATTGAAAAAAAAAAAAAAAAAAGAATTATCTCACAGGTTCTACTGGAAAGTACATCATCTTTTTAAATATGTCAATTTTCTCTTTTAAAATATCCTGCAACGCAGTCTCCCCCATAGATAATATTGTACTGCAGTTTAACCTCTGGTATTTCTCTTGCTTCCTGACTTTAAAAAATTTGCCTTCCTTCCGCACTGACCTGTCCACGCTTCTCTGAGTCACTTGAGAGGGCAGCTCTCTGAACTGACACCTCGCCCCTGCAGTGAGGACAGGGCCCCACTGTCATCAGTTATCACAAGTAAATTCTGATATTAGTGATGGCATCTTCCACTTGTACTGTTTATTAGCTGATTCTAAGATAGCACTTCATTGACTCTTCCTCACAAGGCTCTTTGGAGGCAGGAATGGCCAAGTGTTTTCTTTAAGAAGGAAGAAATGGGGACTTCCCTGGTGGTCCAGTGGCTAAGACTCAGTGCTCCCAGTGCAGGGGTCCCAGGTTCAATCCCCAGGCAGGGTCTTAGATCTCTCTTGCCATAACTAAAGATCCTGTATGCCACACCTAAGACCTGTTGCAGCCAAATGAACAAATATATTTTTTAAAAAAGAAGGAAGAAGTGAAAAATTAAAGATAGCCCCAGAGCTGGAGGGGGAAACCCGTGTTCTCCAGCCCCTAGTCGAAGGCCCAGTCCACTAAGCCAAACTTCCTCTCTGAAGAAATAGAGGAATTAAAAAATTAAATTAAAAATTAATTTCATTTAATTTTCCTGAATTAAAGTGAAAAATCTTGACATTTCTATGAAAATTCTAATCTTTCCCGTTCTATTGTTTGCTTCTATTTCTTTGCAGTGATCACTAAGGAAGGCTTTCTTACCTCCCCTTGCTATTCTTTGGAACTCTGCATTCAGACGGGTGTATCTTTCCTTTTCTCCTTTGCCTTTAGCTTTTCGTCTTTTCTCCAGCTGTATTTCAGGCCTACTCAGACAACCATTTTGCCTTTTTGCATTTCTCTTTCTTGGGGATGGTCTTGATCACTGCCCCCAGTACAATGTCACGAACCTTCATCCATAGTTCTTCAGGCACTCTATCAGCCCTAATCCCTTGAATCTGTTTGTCACTTCCACTGTATCATCATAAGGGATTTGATTTCAGTCATATCTGAATGGTCTAGTGGTTTTCCCTACTTTCTTCAGGCTGTATTTCAGGCCTACTCAGACAACCATTTTGCCTTTTTGCATTTCTCTTTCTTGGGGATGGTCTTGATCACTGCCCCCAGTACAATGTCACGAACCTTCATCCATAGTTCTTCAGGCACTCTATCAGCCCTAATCCCTTGAATCTGTTTGTCACTTCCACTGTATCATCATAAGGGATTTGATTTCGGTCATATCTGAATGGTCTAGTGGTTTTCCCTACTTTCTTCAGTTTAAGTCTCAGTTTGGCAATAAGCAGTTCATGATCTGAACCACTGTCAGCTCACAGTCTTGTTTTTGCTGACTGTATAGAGCTTCTCCATCTTTGGCTGCAAAGAATACAATCAATCTGATTTCAGTATTGACTATCTGGTGACGTCCATGTATAGAGTTGTCTCTTTTGTTGGAAGAGGGAAGTCATGTGAGATCTTGTGTTGTTGGAAGAGGAACATTTCATGCAAAGATGGGCTCAATAAAGGACAGAAATAGTATGGACCTAACAGAAGCAGAAGATATTAAGAAGAGGTGGCAAGAATACATGGAAGAACTATACAAAACAAGATCTTAATGACCCAGATAACCACCATTGTGTGATCACTCACCTAGAGCCAGACATCCTGGAATGTGAAGTCAAGTGGGTCTTAGAAAGCATCACTACAAGCAAGGTGATAGAGGTGATGGAATTCCTGTTGAGCTCATTCAAGTCCTAAAAGATGATGCTGTGAAAGTGCTGCACTCAATATGCCAGCAAATTTGGAATACTCAGCAGTGGCCACAGGACTGGAAAAGGTCAGTTTTCATGCCAATCCCAAAGAAAGGCAATGCCAAAGAATATTCAAACTACTGCACAATTGCACTCATCTCACACGCTAGTAAAGTAATGCTCAAAATTCTCCAAGCCAAGCTTCAACAACACGTGAACTGAGAACTTCCAGATGTTCAAGCTGCATTTAGAAAAGGCAGAGGAACCAGAGATCAAATTGCCAACATCCGCTGAATCATCGGGAAAGCAAGAGAGTTCCAGTAAAACATCTATTTCTGCTTTATCGACTACACCAAAGTCTTTGACTGTGTAGATCACAACAAACTGTGGAAAATTCTTAAAGAGATGGGAATACCAAACCACCTGACCTGCCTCCTGAGACATCTGTATGCAAGTCAAAAAGCGACAGTTAGAACAAGACATGGAACAATGGATTGGTTCCAAATTGGGAAAGAAGTACATCAAGGCTGTATATTGTCACCCTGCTTATTTAACTTATACGTGAAGTACACCAAGCGAAGTGCTGGGCTGGATGAAGCACAAGCTGGAATCAAGATTGCCAGGAGAAATATTTAATAACTTCAGATATGCAGGTGATACCACTCTTATGGCAGAAAGCAAAGAGAAACTAAAGAGCCTCTTGATGAAAATGAAAGAAGAGAGTGAAAAATCTGGCTTAAAACCCAACACACAGAAAACTAGAATCATGGCCTCTGGTCCCATCACTTCATGGCAAATAGATGGGCAAACAATGGAAACAGTGACAGACTTTATTTTCTTGGGCTCCAAAATCACAACAGATGGTGACTGCAGCCATGAAATTAAAGGGCGCTTGCTCCTTGGAAGAAAAGCTATGACCAACCTAGACAGCATATTAAAAAGCAGAGACATTACTTTGCTGACAAAGGTCTGTCTAGTCAAAGCTATGGTTTTTCCAGTAGTCATACATGGATGTGAGAGTTGGACCATAAAGAAAGCTGAGTGCTGAAGAACTGATGCTTTTGAACTGTGGTGTTAGAGAAGACTCTTGAGTGTCCCTTGGACTGCAAGGAGATCAAACCACTTAATCCTAAAGGAAATCAGTCCTAAATATTCATTGGAAGGAGTAATGCTGAGGCTGAAACTCCAATACTTTGGGCACCTGATACAAAGAACTAATTCATTGGAAAAGCCACTGATGCTGGGAAAAAACGAAGGCAGGAGGAGAAGGCGACAACAGAGGATAAGATGGTTGGATGGCATCACCAGCCTGATGGACATGAGTTTGAGCAGTCTCTGGGAGTTGGTGAAGGACAGGGAAGCCTGGCATACTGCAGTCCATGGGGTCCCAAAGAGTTGGACATGACTGATCAACTGAACTGATACTGATGAAAATTCTTGGTTTCATATTAAATTCACACCTGTTCAGAACTTTTGCTCTAGGTCCTGGTGGCTCACTGACGGAGAGTCCACCAGCCAATGCAGGAGACTCAGGTTCGATCCCTAGTCCAGGAAGATCCCACATGCTGCGGAGCAACTAAGCCGAGTTCCACGACTACTGAGCGTGTGCTCTAGAGCCTGGGAGCAGCAACTCCCACAAGCGGACCACTGCAAAGGGAAGCAGGCGCACACTGCTACTAGAGAGTAGCCCTCGCTCGCCGCAGCTAGAGAAAAAGCTCACTCAGCAGTGAAGACCCAGCATGGCCAAAAATAAAGACATAAATAAAATTATTCTTTAAAAAAGAACTTTCACTCTTCATAGAAAAGAAGAACAAGAGATCTCTTAGACATGCCAATAATTGGCCAGCTTCATGATCGATGCATTGAGGACTCTGATATTTTTGTCTCACATCCTGCAGCTTGGGATGAGGAAGTAATTTCTTAGTGTGATTCTTCATATACCTTTTCTTTGGGTATTATTTTCTCCATATACCTTTTCTTTGGTCTTGTTTTCCTTCTCTTTATATAAAAGGGGAAATATAAGAACAAAATGGAAAAAAAAAAAGAAGCACTTATATTACCTGTGAATTGTTTTCCCTCTGGCTTCTCTGCATGACAGGTTCCTACAACAAATTTCTAAACACACACTTTAACCAGCATCTTAAATTGCTTTAGAGTGATACTTTGCTCCCTATTGTTAACACAGAAAGTGCTTGAGCTCTGGTCCCCGTGTCGGAGCTGTTTAATCCCTCAAATCTTAGGTGCTGCAAATAAACTGCAGAATTATTGGATTCAGATATCTAGAGAATCAAGTGTTGGGAGAAGAAATGTGAGGTTTCTGTATCTTGGCTTGTCATAATCTCAGTCTGTTTATGCAAATTTAAAAAGTAGCTTTTCTTATCTGGACTGCAAAATACATTATTATTATCAAAAGAGAGGGAAAAGAGGATTTTAAGGTGAGTCATCAAGATGTTAGCTCCTTCGTTTTATGATACAGAAAGGATCAAATCTGCACTGACAAGTGTAGGCTCTCACCTTTGTACACTTGCGTTAGCACATTGGCATTCCAGATAGTGCTCACATTTTCATGTGTTGATTTTAGCGAGGAAGTCAGGGCTTCGGCATCTGGGTGTATTTCTGTTGGCTCAAGAAGCTACTGGAAGTCCCCAAATACTTTTCCTTTGCATTACCTCAGTGCTCTGCAATAACAGCTTGGATCAAGTATGCAAGCCAAGCTAAAGATACATACAGAGTTATAAGTAACTGTCCACACCTTCAGAGTATCAGTTCTGACCTTGAGTCTGACCCAGGTGCTCTCATTGCTATGAAGCAATGTATTGATATATTTTAAGGAAATCATATGTTGTTTATACCTGTACTTGATTCCCTGGAAAAGGAAATGGCTACCCACTCCAGTATTCTTGGCTAGAGAATCCCATGGTCAGAGGAGCCTGGCGGGCTACAGTCCATGGGGTCACAGAGAGTCGGACACGACTCAGGGACTAACACACACCTGTACTTGATATAGCGTTTCAAGCCTGTCCAATATTAAATAGCATTTATATGGATGCGAGAGTTGGACTGTGAAGAAGGCTGAGCACCAAAGAATTGATGCTTTTGAACTGTGGTGTTGGAGAAGACTCTTGAGAGTCCCTTGGACTGCAAGGAGATCCAACCAGTCCATTCTAAAGGAAATCAGTCCTGGGTGTTCTTTGGAAGGAATGATGCTGAAGCTGAAGCTCCAGTACTTTGGCCACCTCATGCAAAGAGTTGACTCATTGGAAAAGACCCTGATGCTGGGAGGGATTGGGGGCAGGAGGAGAAGGGGACGACCGAGGATGAGATGGCTGAATGGCATCACTGACTCAATGGACATGAATCTGAGTGAACTCCAGGAGTTGGTGATGGACAGGGAGGCCTGGCATGCTGCAGTTCATGGGGTCGCAAAGAGTCAGACACGATTGAGCAACTGAACTGAAGTGAACTAAAAAAAAAAAAAAAAAAATCCTTTGCTACAAATGGAAACGAAGATATGTTCATGTATTTGAATATAAATTTGAGTACATTTCTGACACTGTAGAGAAGATGAAATAATCCAGAAGAAAAATAATCTGCCGGGGCTTCCCAGTTGGACTGGAGACACCCCAGTGTGGCCAAACCCTGTGCTGTGCTTAGTCAGCTGTGTCTGACTCTTTGCAACCCCATGGTCTGTAGCCTTCCAGGCTCCTCTGTCCATGGCATTCTCCAGGCAAGAATACTGGAGTAGGTTGCCATGCCCTCCTCCAGGGGATCTTCCTGACCCAGGGATCGAACCCAGGTCTCCCACATTGTAGGCAGATTCTTTACCATCTGAGCCGCCAAGTCCTGTGGCCCAACACTGCTGCTGCTGCTAAGTTCAGTTGTGTCCGACTCTGTGAGACCCCATAGACGGCAGCCCACCAGGCTCCCCCGTCCCTGGGATTCTCCAGGCAAGAACACTGGAGTGGGTTGCCATTTCCTTCTTCAATGCATGAAAGTGAAAAGTGAAAGTGAAGTCTCTCAGTCGTGCCCAACTCTGCGACCCCACGGACTGCAGCCCACCAGGCTCCTCCATCCATGGGATTCGCCAGGTAAGAGTACTGGAGTGGGGTGCCATTGCCTTCTCTGGGCCCAACGCTAGACCATATCAAAATATGGAAATTGTGATGAATGCAAATTATGTGGTGTTGATGAAATACAGGAAATACTGAATATCTCTCTCATTTTTCATACCAAAACACCTGTTTATAATTACTTGTTAAGAAATTTAGAAAACAATAGTCATTTGGGAGAAGCTGACAATTAGACCAATCTGTAGGTGATTATTAAATACCTAGTGAAAATAGACACATTTTTCCCTCTTAAAATATTGAATGCTCATAATTATCATTTTTAAGAATTAATGACTCTTTTTTTCTCAGTAGATGAAGATGCAAGTTTGTGAATCATTGCAAAAGTATAGAAGAAAACAAATGAATTTATTTAAATTTAATATGCATATTTTCGGCTTACTCGATGATGGCCTGGGAGCCGAAAGAAAATATGGGTGAAGAACAGGTGACATAAATACACGGTTGAACAGGCTTACCTTTTCTGGGGCCTTAAGCAAATACTTATCCATCCCAAGCCTCAGTTTCCTTAATTGGAGAGGAGTGTTGACCTCATGGTGCTAATTAAAGTATTAAATAAACAAACAATGTAAAGTGCATAACAGAATACCTGGCACATAGTCAGTGTTCATATATTCTAGTAATTATTGTTTTTTTTATTACTTCACAAATGTTCAATATTTTGAATGTAGATTGATGTTGATGTAAAGTTGACCAAATTTCTACATGTTAAATTTAATGGAAATAATTTCTAGTCTTCTCAAAGAAAATTCATGTCATAGTTGGTTAGCCTCCCATCCTGTTTTCTATCTTGATTTTCCTTTTATTACATGAATGCATTTTCCATTTTGAAAGCATTAAAGCATTACTCATAAGTGACTACTGTTAGGAGTAAAGCCTAAAATCCATTGTGCTGGATTGGCCAACATATTCTTCCAGTTTTTAAGTAAAAATAAATGACACATTTTTCATTTCACTAAGAATTTTTTAAACAATATATTCACCATTTTGTTCCTCTACCTTCTGCCATTTTTCAGGCAACTTCATAATTTCATCTTACCCAAACTTTTTATCTTTTTGAGCAAAGAACAGTTTCGGGTGCTTTTTACAATCTTCCAGGGAACTGGAATTTTTTCCATTAAAAGAATTTTGTAAAGGCCAAACTAAATGGAAATCTGAAGATACGATGTGGTGGCTCAGATGATAAAGAATCAGCCTGCAACGCAGGAGACCCAGGTTCAATCCCTGGGTTGGAAAGATCCCCTGAAGAAGGGAATTGCTACCCATGCCAATATTCTTGCCTGGAGAATTCCATTGACAGAAGGCCCTGGCAGGCTATAGTCCATGGGGTTGCACAGAGTCAGACATGACTGAATGACTGACACTTTAACTTTTCACTTTCAATGTCTGGTGAGTATGGCAGATGAATCAGAACTTCTCAGCAAAGCTTTAACAGTTTTTGCCTGGTCATCAAAGAAACATGAGGTCTTGCCTTAGCCTTGTGGAAAATTATGTGTTTTCTGTTAACTAATTCCAGATGCTTTTCATCAAGTGCTACTTTCAGTTGGTCTAATTGGGAGCAGTACTTGTTGGAATTGATCATTTGACTTTCCAGAAGGAGCTCATAATAGAGGACTCCCTTCCAATGTCACCATACACACATCACCTTCTTTGGATGAAGACCAGCCTTTAGTGAGTTTGGTGGTGGCTCATTTTGCTTGCCCCATGATCTGTTCCATCCCACATTATTGTACAGTATCCACTTTTCATCACCTGTCACAATTTGTTTTAAAAGTGGAATGTCTTCATTATGTTTCAGTAGAGAATCGCATGCAGAAATACTGTCAAGGAGGTTTTTTTCACTTATGTGGAATCCAAACATCAAAGTGATTAATCAAAGATGGTGTGAATGAGTTCCAATGTTTGATTTGAATATTTTGAGTATGTCGGCTATCTCCTGCATGATATAAAATTGATTGTTCTCAGTTGATGTCTCTATATGATCGCTATCAACTTTAACTAGTCTACCCAACCATGGAGCATCACTCATTGAGACATCTCCAGCATGAAACTTCGCAAACCACTTTTGACACATTCAATCAATCACAGACAAACTTCTCCATGTACTGCACAAATCTTTTTTTGACTTTCAGTAGCTTTTTTTCCCCCTTTACCTCTCTTGAAATAATAAAGCACAATATGATGAAAATTTGCTTTTTTCCTTCTATCTTCAATATTAAAAGAGCTACACAAAAATTCATCAATTTTGATAAAATTTTTTAATGCATGCTGATATGACAGCTGTCACAATACAATCTAACAAAATTGTTTTGAATGAAGTTACAGACAACAGACAATAGAACAGCGACTTAGCAGCAGCAGCAGCAGCAGAGCCATCCAATGGAGAAAGATGAACGAGCCTTTTCACCAACCCAATGTTAATCTTTTATAGTAGAAAACATGTGTATTTTTTGCCGGCCCCATAAAACCCAGCTACTCACCTGAAGTTCTCAGTTCCTCTTCAGTTATAACCAGTCTCATTCCAGCCTTTTTCTGTGCTTTTACTTAAAGAGATATGACTTCAAAAATCTATACTTCACTTGTTTATGTCTCTCTATGTGCATTTTAATGTAAATCATATCTGTTAATGAATTTTTCCGCAACTAGTTATTTTATTTTAAGATATGTCTTGGAGAGCTATCCATGTATCTTATGCTTTTCTTTGTATTCAAGCTTAGTATTCCAGAAAAGGAATATGATTTATTTAGACATTATCTTACTGAAGGACTTTGGGTTGTTTACAGTTTTTCAACATTACCAAAAACAAAATAACACACACAAATTTTTAGTTCATGTCCCCTTGGCAAGCGTTCCTCCAGGTTGATATAGAGAAGCAGGAGTTGCTAGGATGTAGACTGCATTTTTAGTTGCTAAACTGTCCTTCCCCAGTTTAAAAAAAAAAATCTCATTTTAATTTTCATTTTCCTCATTTCTATCGACAGTGTATGTTTTTCTAGTATATTTTTTGGCCATTTGTGTTTTTTTGACTTGGCATTTCTTATTCTTATCTTTTGAACATTTTTCTATTGAATCATTTGAATCTATCTTACTGATTTCTAAAATAGTTTAAATACAGTTTTGGATGAGAACCTTTGCTTGGGTTTATTCATTAGACTTCAGCGTTGTCTGGTTTTCCTGCAAAGCAAAATGTTAGAAAACATTTTAAGCATAACACAGCATTTTAAAAAGGGTGTCAGTGGTTTTTAACAGTCACAGATAAGAACTTACGGGTCCTGCATATGGTGAGTGCTTCTTAAGTATTTGTTGCATGCCTGTCAGTGTCTGTCCTAACGTAAATCATTCAAAACTACTGTAAAACTCCAAAATTCAGAGTTAACATTTATTCAGATATTGTTATAAGGAATTAACTGCTTTACATACTATCTGCTTTAATCTTCCCCCAAACCCTGTGAGGTGGCTATTTGCTTTTGCCCTAGATGACAGATGAGAACCTTGAGGCATGGAAAATAATTTGACAATTAGCTGGTAAGTCAATGACCTGGAATTTCAATTTAGGCAATCTGTTCTTAAGATTGTTCCCATATGCAATACGTTACTTGTTTGCATATCTAACATTTAAAAATAACTGAAAATTAAGCTTATGTTTTGATTTGACTAACAGATAAACTATGGAGCTTCAGTATGGTCTGTGCTAATAACATTGTTGCAATGTGTAGAATATGGACCTTTTTTTTTTTCTTTTTTTGCAAATCCCTTCCCTCTTGTCCATACCCTACATAATCACAAATTTATGAGATGATTTACAATAGCAGGGATACAATCTTATGGCCACTGAAATAAACCTTGAAAAGAAACTGAACCAAAATTTAATCACACTTCAGTCAACATATCCAAGTGTTCCTGAACCCTGGACTGAATTAATGAGATGTGCATGTTTTACAAATAATTTATTTTCAACTCATTCACAAATATTTTCAGCATGCATTTTAGCTGCTGCAGAGACAGTTAAATAACATAAAAAGCAAAAGCAGGGAAAGACCACGGATTTGCCTCTGAGAAACAATAATGAAAATCTGTTATGAAATAGTTAATCTGTTTCAGCTGAAATCCTAAAGAATCCATGTCTCTGTCTACCTATAGCAGAAACTTTAAATGTTTTGACACCTGAATCTGTTTTGTCTTCCAAATCCCTCTTTTTTTCTTTTTTTTTTGAAGGATTTAGAAAAATGACAACAAAGAGTTCATAGGAATTTGTTTAGGGACAAAACAAAACAAACAAAACATTTTCCAGGATAGGCCCCTGGGGTCCCTATGTCAGTTCTGATCTTTATCTCCATTTAAAGGCCCTTCTGAGCATTGACCTGAAGGTATTCAGGACTGCTTAAGCATCAAAGAGGATTGATGTACCATGTACTGAACATCTTACAACTATTTCCAGCAGAGCCCAAGACAAAGAAGAATATATTCTAATAAGCATTTAACTTCAAGGCCGTTAACAACAACAAAAATCATTAATAATATTTGGATCTGATATTTACCTTTGAAAAAGTAAGTTTAAAAATTATTGTATTTTTCTCCTCATGGATTTGTTTTTAAAATTCAGTCACCAAAATGATGAATTCAAAAGGTCAGAGACCCTTTCAGATTATGAAGTGATAGCAGATATTTCATCAGAATAGTTCATATACTCTTAGTGAAGACTGGGTCTTTCAGTCAATGATGATCACAATTGTTCAAGGTTGGTTATAAAAGAAGACTCTTTGCATGAAATCTTAAGCTACTTCTAGGGAACTACTTTTAGGGAATCTGAGTGTCAAAGTAACAGAAAATGTCTCACTGTAAGAGGTATAAAGCTGTTCCTAGGTTTAAAAAAATCAAATGAATCAATGGATACAACTGTTGAATCAAACCCAGTCTTAACATTTGACCCTAAGGGGCAAAAATAAACCTTGTTATTAGCAAAGAAAACTAGGCATGCCTGGCTAATTGACTGATCCCAAAGCTGGCTTTTCTTTCCATGACTGACCTTCAGGAATGTGAAGGCTCCTTGTCTTTCACCTACATGATCTCCTTAGGTCACATTCGGCAACCCATAGGTAAATAACTAAACACACTTTCTTTCACTTAACTGAAAACAATGAATGAAAGATGTCTCAAAATCAACTTCCAACAAGTGTCTATTGGTTTTTATATCTTTATAAAAGCCAGGAATAGCTGAACATCATAAAAGGTATCTAATTATTCACTTCTATATCACAGACACCAAAATTAAGAATTAGAAGGAAAAATTGTTAAATTTTCTACACTTAACATCTATTGGTTTATCCTGAGGTATGGAATCATTTGCTAAACAGATCAATTATTTCTTTTCCTCTCTTACTGCTTTTGCAAAAAAGAATTTATAAATGTTTTCATTGCCTTCTAACTTCCTAGCTTTGCTTTCTTTACATTATTTTTAAATCTATACCTTGGAAAAAATAGTACAATTGGATGCCTCCTCTTTGGGGAGAAGTATGTTTAAATAATTTTCTTCTCTATCAGAAGTAATGGGAAATTGTTCTATTTCTTTCTGAAAATATTTCTGAAAAGATCAAATTCAGAGGCTTGATAATATTACGCTATGCTGTGCTCAGACCTTGTCTATATCCTGAACAGTGTGAATCCGCACATGACCCTCCTCCTTTCACTCTAACTTTTATCATCATGTGATATGTGACAAAACCAGTTTTCTCAATAACGACTGATAACTGAAACCTAATACACTTTGGAGCTTTACATGTCTTGGGCTTGATTGTGATTTTCATTTTAGATTGCCATTTTGTCTCCCTCTATTTAAATTAAATATTGCCTCACTAAGTGTTCTTCTAGCTCCCATTATATCAATTATGAAAAAGGGTATGGAGAAAGTTTATAAACTACATTATCTAAACAAATATACCTGGCACTGGACATATTCATTTCTGTAAGAAATTTAAATGAAATGACTTATGAATACTAAAGGTGACTTTCACCTAGAAATGAATACCATTCCACCCAGTTACTGTAAAGCATTACTGAAAGAAGCATGGTATAGTGGAAAAGAACAGACCTAGTTTTCAATTACAGCGTCACTACTTAACTAGGTTTGTAACCCCGAGACATTTTCTAGAACATAGCATGGAGATAACATCAGATGGTATTTGTAGGAAATGTTAAAATTAGAAATACTGTGTTATACATAATGTGGCTTACTCATGAAAGTGAAAGTCACTCAGTCGTATCCGACTCTTTGCCACCCCATGGACTATACAGTCCATGGGATTCTCCAGGCCAGAATATTGGAGTGGGTAGCCGTTCCCTTCTCCAGGGGATCTTCCCAACCCAGGGATCAAACCCAGGTCTCCCACCTTGCAGGCAGATTCTTTGCCATCTGAGCCACAAGGGAAGCCTGCAACTTACTCATAAAATACTATCATCGTGTCAATGGGGCATGACTGTGTATAGCTTCAAAACTGAGAGCTATATGAAGACCTAAAAACACTTACTAGAGTTTGAAAACTAATTTATCATATCCTGTTAAACCAGGAGATTTTTACATTTCCTTTGAGGTTTCATTGTACTTACCTGAATTACTTATGTCTTTGCAGAATTGGGTGAATGACCTGAGCGTGCGAGCAAATAACATCTAGAACTTCCTAGATCTTTAACTTCCATTCTTACATCATTTCCCCAATACGCAGTCCCCACTTCTACTGCAACTGAGTGCCTCCAAAGAGAAATTCTTCGGTGTCCTGAAACAAATCCTTAATTTCTAATGTAACCCTCAGACATTATGGAATAAGAGAGGCCTAACTTCTCAGACAACAAAAGCGAAGCAATAAGAAAACTTACATGTAAGAAAAATACAACATTTCAGGTGGACTTTTTAATTTAGAAAAGACCCCCAAACTGCACTATAAGCCAAACTCAACCCATGACTTAGAGAGAGAAACATCGGCTTGGTCCTTCTCGCTGATGTTCGAATGTGGGTGGATCACTGATCAGAGTCTTGGGCTCTGCTCAGCTGCCTCTCTGCTTTGCCAGAGCAGGTCTGGGACCCAGCATCCGGGCCCTTGGAAGTCATGCTCTCCCAGAACTTGCTTCAGAATAAAGTGGAGCTACCTATTTCCTCCTCGGCTGATCTATCTTCAAATACTGGCGTGAGGAATACTGCAATTTTAAATTTTGCAGTCTTTCTTCAAGATAAATATGTTCCTAGTATTTCTGCCTGATTTTTATGCACTTGAGTTTTAGTTTGTGAGCCCTGGCTGTTTTACACAAAACACAAAATTTTGTTTCACACACAAAAAATCCTGGTTTTACACAAAAATTAATGGAGACATAGGATTTCCTTAAGAGTTGGACTATTAGGGAAAAACTCTCTCCTTTACTGAATCAAAAGACAACTTTACTATTTACTACAATTATTCTTTATATTTCCACTGCTGGAACTCTCTCAACGTGACTTCTTGGCTGTGATGTTGAACCATCTGGGTTTCTCTGCCTCCAGGGCCTGGTGGTCTGGAAATACGCTCATTTGTCTCTATCTTGTTCAAGCTTGGAGTCCAGAAATCCCAGTGAGGAAGGATCCTCCCATGATGCCCTGTTCATGAGCGTTTAGAGTGTGGATATCTTTCACCTGGGTCTGAATACTGTATTTCTAATATCTCCAGAATGATGCTTTGGGGAGGTGGGGTGCAGACGGTACAAATAGACTTTTTGTATAAATGGCTACATTTTAAGATACAGTTTTTCAACACAAGTGCCAGAGCATCTGTTCACGTCACTTCTCCAGTTAGTCCAATCTTCTTGGATGTTAATCCTCATTTATTTGGATTGAACTGAACTTTTATACAAGTATGTATATATAATACACACAATAACCTTTACTGAATATTAAATATATAATTCTCCAAAGTCATAGGGAGTCGGTTTGGGAAAAGATTATTGCTTTAGGGACATTTAATATTCCATGTTTTGAATTAATAGATGGTTTTGAAACAAAATTATTCTAATGAAAGTCACCTTTCTGGTGTTGCTTGATCTCTAGTTGATCTCAAACTTCATCCTAAAATGTAACATTAAAAAACAGAGAAGTTAAGAAGAGCACATATTTTGCCCTGAGCATGCATCATGAAAGAAACATTACCCTTCTCAACAGTCTTCCAATGAAAAGAATGACCCCCTAGTCCTTGTTAATCCCCACCATTTAAAATTCAGGTCAGAGATTAATAAGAAAAGTGTTATTTATACCATTTCTGTGAAACGAAAATCATGACTATATTTTGAAAAAAATGAGAAACAAAGTCTCTATATTAAATGTTATCAGTTGATCGTCTCATTCTGAAATAATTACTCTTGTAGCCTAAAGTTTGGGGAATAAGGAGCTACTTTAAGGCAACTGATTTCTGTTAACGCATAACAGATACTCATAAAACAGATGGATTAATCTTTGAAAACTAGACAAATGAATTTTGATGCTTTTGCTATTTCCCGACACTTCTGATGGTGTCAGTGGATTCATACAATATGCTAAAGTTGCTTCACATGTTTTTCACCTGTTTTGCTAATAATTTAAAGAAATTTGTTATATCCTTGCAATCTATTTGTTTGCTAACCTGGATCTTTCATGAAGCATACAAACATAGTTCCCCAGCTCTCTGGATTACCTGTAAATAATTTATTCAAGTCATTATTTGCAAGTCATTGATAATCTGAGAATGACTTGCTTCTTAGGACAAGACAACTTTGGAGAAACAGTTCAAAATTACTCCCTTATATTTTAGTCATGAGACTATTTCAAAAAATAATGACACAAACTTTGATATGTTTCTGATTTAGCTACATATTTCAAACGCTAGCAAAATATTTGAAAGCTACATGAAAGCATTATAGTCAGTAATATTAAAGGTATATGTACAATATAATGAATTTTGAAAAGTCAAAAGTACAAAATAAGCCTAAGGTATGTTATGACATTATGAAATTTTCAAGGGAACGTCCACGCATACCATAACATTTAGTTTTTGGTTAAAGGTGGGAATTGAGTGCAGCACGTTCACAGCATCATCTTTTAGGATTTGAAAGAGCTCAACTGGAATTCCATCACCTCCACTAGCTTTACTTGTGCACTCAATATGCCAGCAAATTTGGAAAACTCAGCAGTGGCCACAGGAATGGAAAAGGTCAGTTTTCATTCCAATCCCCAAGAAAGGCAATGCCAAAGAATGCTCAAACTGCTGCACAATTGCACTCATCTCACATGCGAGTAAAGTAATGCTCAAAATTCTCCAAGCCAGGCTTCAGCAGTACTTGAACCGTGAACTTCCAGATGTTCAAGCTGGATTTAGAAAAGGCAGAGGAACCAGAGATCAAATTGCTAACATCTGCTGGATCACCAAAAAAGCAAGATGAGTTCCAGAAAAATATCTACTTCTGCTTTATTGACTATGCCAAAGCTTTTGATTGTGTGGACCACAACAAACTGTGGAAAGTTCTTTAAGAGATGAGGATAACAGACCACCTGACCTGCCTCTTGAGAAATCTGTATGCATGTCAGAAGCAACAGTTAGAACTGGACATGGAACAACAGACTGGTTCCAAAGAGGGAAAGGAGTACGTCAAGGCTGTATATTGTCACCCTGCTTATTTAACTTATGTGCAGAGTACATCACGAGAAACATTGGGCTGGAAGAAGCACAAGCTGGAATCAAGATTGCCAGAAGTATCAATCACCTCAGATATGCAGATGACACCACCCTTATGGCAGAAAGTGAAGAATTAAAGAGCCTCTTGATGAAAGTGAAAGAGGAACGTGAAAAAGTTGGCTTGAGGCTCGACATTCAGAAAACGAAGATAATGGCATCTGGTCCCATCACTTCATGGGAAACAGATGGGGAAACAGTGGAAAGAGTGGCTGACTTTATTTTTGGGGGCTCCAAAATCACTGCAGATGGTGACTGCAGCCATGAAATTAAAAGACACTTACTCATTGGAAGTAAAGTTATGACTAACCTAGACAGCATATTAAAAAGCAGAGACATTACTTTGCCAAGTCAAGGCTATGGTTTTTCCGGTAGTCATACATGGATGTGAGAGTTGGACTATAAAGAAAGCTGAGCACCAAAGAATTGATGCTTTTGAACTGTGGTGATGGAGAAGACTCTTGAGAGTCCCTTGGACTGCAAGGAGATCCAACCAGTCCATCCTAAAGGAAATCAGTCTGGAATATTCATTGGAAAGACTTATGTTGAAGCTGAAACTCCAATACTTTGGCCACCTGATGCGAAGAACTGACTCATTTGAAAAGACCCTGATGCTAGCAAAAATTGAAGGTGGGAGGAGATGGTTGGATGGCTTCACCAATTTAATGGACATGAGTTTGAGTAAACTCTGGGAGTTGGTGATGGACAGGGAGGCCTGGCATGCTGCAGTCCATGGGGTTGCCAAGAGCCAGACACGACTGAGCAACTGAACAGAATATGTAGGAATTCTTCAAATTAAGAAAATTCTATTTATATAAACTATAAAAACAAACAAACCCACCTCAATGCCAAAATTCTTAGCATTGCTTTGAATTTAGCTTTGTCATATGTATTTAAAATGTGCCTAGGAAGCAAGAATGTTTATTATACTGCTTTAAAATTTTAGGCAATGAAATTATAAGAGGTGTGACACAAAGTTAAAACTTATTTTGAGAAATCTGACAGACAATGGCCCTCATTTTCAACAACCATTTTGTTAGACCAATACAATTCCTATGATAAGTTTCCAGAACTCTTTTCAAATACATCTTGGGGTATAAAACATAGTTTTATTGTTGTTGCGATATCTGTTACTTAATCTGCGGGCAAGAATAAATGTACACTGAAGCATGCATCGAAAGCATCACTGATCTATCAGAGTCTGCGGGGACAGAGGCATATTCTAGAGGTCATAATTTAGATTGGGGCTCACAGGCCCAGATGACAGGCTCTTTTCGCCAAGCCCCAAGTTTGGAGCCGGGGCTGGGTAACAGCAGGCTCCCGAACCCCTTAGACTATTTTCCTCACGCACTGCTGTCCTACTGACCTCATGGCTCCCAGATCGTCACCGAGCAGGCCTTGAAAACATGAACGCAGTGCTTTAAATTCCAACATTAAGATGTTTTTTTCACAAATGAAGCATCTGTAGCCTCAGGTAATGCTGCACCTCATCGCAGGTGCAACTGTGGGTCCCCTCCCCATTTTTCTAAATAACGCAAGCCTCTCAGGACAGGAAGCAATCATTTCCAAAGAGTCAACTTAAGTAAGTTCAAGTCTGAATTTGGTTCTCCTGTGAAGCCCAGACCTCCCGCGGTTTGGTCCGGGGCGGAGGTCTCCGTAAGGAGCAGGGCCCAGGGGACACAGAGGCCGGTTCACACACAAACCTGGGCTGAGGCCTCCGGGGCTCCAAGCTCTCAGGACTGACTTGTAACATGATACGCTTCTCAGAAGCTGTCATACCCACCTTTACGAACTTTGCCCTTTTCTGTCCTTATGCTAAATACACTTACCTGTAGTGTTCTTAAGTACTGAATCTTCTCAAAATAGCTACAAAATTATTCCTCCTAAGTTGGAAAAATTGGTCTCTTGGCTATTTCCCTTGGCAGTAACTATAAAGCCCTGATTTCTCAAAAATACAGGGGGTGGGGGTGAGTGTGGAAGGAATGTTAACCTCAGGCTCTTTTTCGAATGCAGGTTGCTGGTCACTACATGACATAAAGAAACCACCACTAAAGCAATGGTAAAGTCAGTAAACAACTTTACTGAAACATTTCATAACACAGAAAATCTGTCTGAAGTGTAATTTTACTGTCTTACGCAAGGAGGACAGACCCATTTTCAAAGACTAATATGAATACAATAAATATGGAGTTTACATACTAATTTATACACAGAAACTCTGCCCCACAGCCATAAAAATTTAATATTTAACAGTGCAACATATAATTTAATCATTGGATCTGACAGGTTTTTCTTGCTAAACACAAATAACTACCTGGCTTTCATGTACATATATAATATATACTTTATGTATATAGATATTCAACAATCTGTACAGTTTCTAAACATAAAACTCCTAAAAGGCACAATTGTCTATACAACATGTACAAAAATGGCTGGAGCTGACACAAAATAATTATTGGTCAAAAGTTCATGATTGCACAAAGATTAGTCATGAGTTTATGTCAGAAAAATGTGCTTTAAGGAAAGGAGGGTTTTCAAAGAAACCTGTAAGTGTTTATATAAAAAAACCAAAAACAACAAAAAACAAGAAAAAAAAAACCCCAAACCAAACCACCCCCCCTGAATAAACAGCCCCCTAGGTGGCGATCACAAGCCTGTCCTCATCCTCGTCGCTACTCACGTCGCTGAACTGAGTGACGGGCCTCCGGGGCGGGGGCCGGGGTCCCTCCGGGTCCAGGAGGAGCCTCGGCCGGCCCGGCGGGGGCGGGGGCGCCGAGGCTGGTTTGCAGGGCGCGCCTGGGGTGTCGTGCTGGGGCTTCGGGTGACTCGCCGAGGCCCCCTTCCCCGTGTCCTTAGGACTGGAGCTGTCCCGCCTTGCCTGGTCTCTGGCCGGGGCAGGCGGATCTAGACCCTTCTGTGCGCTTTCCCGCTGGACTCTGGGTGAGCCCTGTGGGGATGGGGTCCCGCCGCCGGGATGCGCCCCTGCAGAAGGCTGCGTGGGTGGCGCCTCCCGGGGAGCCCTGTTTTGGGGAGCAGGCATCTCGGGGGCACCCTGCGCGTCCACAGGGACCTGGCTCACGGAGGGGATGAGCGTGGGCAGGGCGATGTTTAGAATCTGGAGGCCCGGGATGGGCGCGGGGGGCGCGGGGCTGCTCTGGGAGGCGGGGTTGGCGGCCACCACCTGCAGCCCCACGGCATTGAGGGCCAGCCCCGGCGGGCGCACGGGCGGGCCGAGGCTGGCGCTGGCCAGGCCCACGATGTTGACGGTCTCCATGCTCAGGGCCGGCAGGGGCTGCAGTGTCGGGACGCGGATCTGGCCGATGGGGATACAGGGCACCACGCTGCTCAGTTCGGTCACGCCCGCGGGGCTGGCAGCGCCTGGCACGTCCGCGCTCAAGTCCCCCGGGGTGCCCAGTGGTCTGTGGATGACGTTGACAGCCGGGATGGTGAGCTGCACTGGCCCGGCCTGGATGGGGACGAAGGTGGAGTAGGTGAGGCCAGTGGGGACCACCTGGATGCCCCCGACCGGAACCATGTTATAGGGTGTCCTTGACTGCTGCTGGGAATGCAGAGGCAGGTGGCTGAACAGGTGCGTCTGTGGAGAAGGCAGGCCTGCGGGTGGAGGCAGGGAGGCTTGCGGCTTCTGCTCTTGAGGGCCGGGCCGAGGCGAGGTGGACGGAGGAGCGCCTCCTGGCTGAGGGAGGCGCTCAGATGCCGGGGGAGGAGGAAGGCTCAGGCATGGAGGGCCCTGAAAGACAAGATGGAATCACCTCTTGATGGCTCAGCTTCCTTATTAGTCACCGTGAAAAAGTTTTAGCTCTTGTAAAAAGTCTCTTTTGTCCTGAGGTAAAAGTGTGTAACAAGGATTTCATAAAAATAAGCTTGCTAAATGTTGGTATGTTGATTTTAAAAGCAAAATTCCTATTACACCATTTAAGCTCTTTATTTTCTAGAATAAGTAACCACCACAGATTCTGTATAGTACTTAATTTTCAAACAGATTTCCTGGATATCATCTCATTTATACCAAAATTAACCCTGAGAGGCGGCCATAATTATCTTCTTCTTCCACTGCTATTATTATTGCTGGCACCTCTAGCTCCACCCTAGTTTAGAGATTAGGGATTACTGAGAAATTCTGAGGTCTTAGTTGGCCATGAGTATCGACTCAAGGGGGAAAAATTAACTGGAGGACTACTCATTTATGAAATAAAGAGCTTCCATTAACGAAGAGGTCTGCAGATTTCATTTGTTCATTTATTTTAAGTGGATGAAATGTCTACTGAAAACTGGATCTCCAGACACCGGTAGGTGTGCGAGAGATTTAGGGACAGAAGCTTAGAGCACAGGTGACTAATAGGAAAGGAACGAAACGTTAGTAGAGGAGTAAATCCTGCCAATTTTCCCACCCAGGATTATCATCTAAATATTCACTTGTCCTCATTACAGAACTCCATTAACGTATATACTAATTTAAGTATTAATGCTACTTAAATGTGAATGTAATTTAATTAAATAATATTAACGTAGGATAGGCTCTAGTGAATTCAAGCTTAGTCTTCCGAGTTTTCTCTAGTGTTACCCAGCAAACTAAAATCTGCCACATTTAGAAATAAATCCTATGGTGATCCTCAGTTCATCCCAGAGGTAAGAGAACTGTCCATGAGAGAAAACAGGTTTCTCAGGAGCCCGCCAGGGGTGTCAAAGCAGGAAGTCATTCACTGCTCACATGGAGGGTGACTTTCCTGAGTCCTGAGTCTGGTTCGGAGCTAGTTCTTGGGCAGGAAGCTGTCCTAAGTGGTGACAGCAAGTTGATGATTCAAGCAAAGTGAACTTTTTAATATTTTTTTTTTCTTTTGGTTGGGAGGGGTGGGGGTGTCAAACTGGTAGCTGTCTTGTCAATAAGGGTAGCATACAAACTGTTTGGATAATAAGTGCAAATCCATCATATCAATGCCAGTGGAAGATCTTCTCAGAGGAAGCCATGGAAAATGGAGGTCCCGAGACTCATATTCTCCACTGGCACACAAATATTTTTTATTCCAAGATATTTATAAAAAACCAAATAGTAGTAAATGAGCATACTGCAAAGATTACTTGGTTCTTTTACAGATTTATAATACAATAGATGAACTTTGACTAAGATACATAACACGAATCCAAAGGGCATAAATGTCCTTTAGCCTTAAATCAAACAAAAGAAAATAAGGTTAAAAAAAAAAACCTGATGTAGCTACAAATGAGCAATTTCATACAATAACTCCTGAAGTCAAAAGGAAAACGGCTACGGATCCATTACCTGCGTTAAAGCCACAGCCTTTCCGGCCGCAGAGCCGCTCAGCATCTCCTCCGGGTCGGGGTAGTCCACAGACATCTGGTGACACGGGGACCTGGGCGCTCCCTCGGGTGGGTGGGCGGCCGCCTCTGCATTGCCCGCGGGCCGCGGCCCGGCGCTGCTGGGGGACCCCGGGCTCCCCCCACGGTCCGACTGCAGCGCGCTCAGCACCGTCATCTTGGTGGGCAGAGCCCTCGGCAGCACATCCATCGCGTCCGCGGGGCCCCCGGGAGAGCCCTCAGGGGCACCGGCGTCCTCGTCCGCACCCGTGGGGTCTCCAGGGCCGCCCCTGGCCGGCAGGTGCTGCGGGCTGGCAGCGGCCGAGGGCGCGGCCGACAGCACCGACTCGGCCTGGCTGTCTTCGTCCTCCTCCTCGTTCTCGATGTCGTCGTCCTCGGCGCCATCGGATTCCTCCGGGTCGTATCCAGACCTCTCGAAAATGAATCTCTGTTTCTCGTCTGAGAAAAAACAACCGAGAGGGGATGTTATAGATGCTTGTGCAAGTTTAATGGATGGGATCTTCTTTTTTTATAAGTTTGGCAATGCTGCGAGGAATATTCAAGGCCAGGACGCTGCCTACACAGAGCCCCCAGTTTAGTCGGGGAGGATGACAGGGGAGGAAGACAGTCAGGTCAGCGGGGATCAGAGGGATGCGCCGGCAGAGGAGGGGAGTGGCCAGGAGGGCTTCCTGGAGGACGCGGACGGTGGACGAACCTCGCCAGAGCAGACGGGCAGAGGATGATACATAGTGCAGACCAGAAACAGAAGCCTCAAATTTTATACCTTCAAAACAAGCCTGAACTCTACAGAGAACGTGAACCGAGAGTTCACTGCAACGCATTCTCTGAGCGCTTCTCTACTTGCTTGTACCGCCCTTTGGTTGAACAAACTAAAATGAAACCAAAATACTGGTGGCATTTCGTATTTGCAAACAATAATTTTCCATGATATTTGCATAGCATTTTAGGCATGTTTCTGCTGTTCTCCGAGTAGTAATAGTCTGTAATTTTTTTTTCCATGATGACTTAACCCATTTCTCACAGGAAATGGAATATTAATTAAAAGTCATTAATGTCACATGAGACTATGTTTAACAAGGAATAGTCAAGATAGCCCAGGGAATAGTTTTAAAATTCTTATAAGCACATGCAAGACTGGATTTAAAACCTTGTCTATTCAAAACTTGCAAAATCAGAGGCACTTTCCCTTAGAAAGCTAATAGAGTTTAAACAGTTAAATGGAAGAGCAATGTAAAATCTCCACCCCATTCACTGTCGCTGAGCTATACGACATTCAGCTTTGCTGCAATGCAGTCTGCATTTACATGTACTTTTTGAAGAGAAAAAATGTTAACAGAGAAATAACTAACAGGTATCTTTCCTGGGTTTCCCAAATGGTCTGTGTATTAATTTACCTTATTACTCTTTTCTACATTACAAAGATAAGTTCTTAGAAAAGAATCTTGAAGTATCAACACCAACAATTTATGGGTGATTATTTCTAGGAGACAGAACAGATTAGAACTTTAAAAAAAAAAGCTCAAGCACATGTTACTTTTGTGCTTAAAACATTCAAACACAAAACATACATGTAGGCTCCTAATATGTGATTTCATGCCTTCTGTTTTATGGGTTCTACCATTTTGTTATAAAATAACAGATAAAATAGCACCATCTATTGAATTCCACCAGGTGCCTGCACTGGACGTGGGGTGGGCACGGTCTGGGTAGGTACTCTGCCCCCTTCCTCAGATCCCTCTATGATACCCTGTCTGATGTTTGAAATTCTAAACTTAGACCATCACGCCTCATATGTTTTGAATTTGCCACATGAATGCCAAATCAGATATATTTTTAGAGATTTTAATAAGAGAAAAAAATTCTTTCATAAAAGAAAGTAGAGAAGAAAAGAGAAGAAACTGAGGCGAGGGATCAGAGGCCAGTCCTGCCGCCAAGACCGACTACGGTGAGACTTGCTCAAAACCTACTACTGTTTTCTTTTTTTTTTAAGAACAGGCCTAACTTTAAATTTATAACTCTTCCCAAATCCATTGTAAGGCTGAAGTCCCATCAAACAGCTCAAGCTCCAGGGAGCGTCTGTATAAGAGAAGGGAGACGAGCTTGAGTCATCCGGGGCAGATGCAGCAGGACGTGGTCAGAGGCTGGCTAAACGGTGGACAGCCTGGTCAGGGCCGAGCGCGGGCGGGGGGCGCTGGGTGGACCCTCTGAGGCTGCCTCTTCCTTCAGGCTGTAGATGATGATCACCGTTCAGCCCCACAGAAAAGTGGACTAAGCATCCACGGTGGTTGGGGTCCAGGGGAGAGAAGCAGCATTGAGGAGGGGCAGGGAACCCCCCGCACCCCCTCCCTTCTCTCCACAGGGAACAAACACCCCGTCCTGTGAAGAGGGGCGCTGAAGCATCGCTGCCCTGGGACGCTGGAGGGAATTCACTGCGGTGAGGAAATGGAGTGAGGAAGAGGAAAAACACAACTCTACTCCCTAAGGAGGGACAGGGTTGCCAGCTGAGTCCACCACAACGGCTGAGCTGGGGCAGGAGAACGAGAGGGCCAGAGCCCGGGGACCCGAGGAAAGGGTGCCCGCAGGAGGCTGGGGCAGGGCCAGAACAGTGCCACCCCATCCTCCTCCTCACCCCCTAATGCCAGGCTAAGGCGCCTCAAGTGAGAGCTAACAGCAAAATACTGCAGGAAGGGCACCAGGAGAAGAACAGAACGTGTCCAGCACCCTCTCTGATGCACAGCGCCAAGGGAAGACCTAAAACGGGAATCGAACAAGCATTTCTCTTACAATCCAACCGCACCCCAAACAAGAAATGCCTCTTTAGGAATCTGAAGCCTTTTGTGCTCTGATGGTAGTAATCTTAACAGCAACAGAGCTCTCCAACCGAGTCCAGCTCCTGACCAGAAATAGCAAGGCTTCGAATCTCACTTGAAGGGACTTGCCAGGCATAAACGCTATTTACATTCGTCTTGATTGTCTTATGCAAGATGTCTAGCTCTCAATAAAAATTACAAGCCATACAAAAAGGCAAGAAAAAAATACTCAGAAGAGGAAAAGCAATCAGAACCAGTCAGATATGGTGCAGATGTTAGAGCTTTCAGAGAATTTAAAATAATTGATCAATATAGTATGTTAAAAGCTCTGATGAGAATGGTGAGCAACATAGAATACCAAGCGGGAATTTCAGCTGTGAGAAGAAACTGTGAGAAAACAAAAAAATGAAATGCTACTGATGAAAGACACAGTAATAATCATAGGAAAACAAAACAGAATTCTATGCCCATTGAAAGGAATTTTCAAAGATGAAAACTTTCTTAAAAAACAAAAACTCACAAATGACACTAAAAGCATAATTAGTTTATAAAAATGGATAAACTAGGCTTCATCAATATTAAGAAAACTTTGCTCTGAGATAGACACTGTAAAAGAGAGTAAGATAAGCCACAGACTGGAAGAAAACGTCTGAAAATCACACTTCTGACAAACGGATTATATTCAGAATATATTGAAAACTACCCAATTCAACAATAAGAAAGCAAACAACCCACTTAAAAAAATGGGCAAAACCTTTGAAGACCCTTCACCAAAGACAACTGGAAAGCAAGCAACACACAGAAGCATGCTCAATGTCATCAATCTCTAGGGAAATGCAAATTAAACCCACAATGAAATGCCACTACACACCTGTTAGAATAAATGGTCTAGACACTTTGAAAAACAGTTTGATAGTTTCTGCCAAAGCTAAATATACACCAAGCTAACGACCCAGCAATTCTACTTCTAGTATCAAACCCTGCAGAAATGGAAACTTCATTCACATAAAAACCTGTATATGAATGTTTTATAGCAACTGTATTTATGACTGCCAAATACTGGAAGAAACTCAGATTATCATTCAAGTAGTCAGTGGATAAGAAGCTATGACACATTAAGACAACAGAATACTACTCAGCAATATAAAGGAATTGACTCCCACAAAAACATGGATAAATCTCACATGTATTTTGCTAAGTGAAAGAAGCCAGACCCCAAAAGCTACTTATTCTGACTCCTTTCATATGAGACTCAGGAAAACAGAGAAATACAGGGAGGGAAAGAGATCAGTAGCTGCTAGGGGCTCTTATGGGGGTCGGGGAGGAGCAGTTATCTGTATATAAGTGGCACAGGAGACTGTCAGGGTGATAGGACTATTCTACATGGAATTGTGGGGTGGATATACAATCCTAAAGGAAATCAATCCAGAACATCATTGAAAGGACTGATGCTGAAGCTGAAGCTCCAATACTTTGGCCACCTGATGCGAAGAGCTGACTCACTTGGAAAAGACCCTGATGCTGGGAGATTGAATGTGGGAGGAAAAGGGGGCCAGAGAGGATGAGATGGTTGGATGGCATCACTGACTCGACGGAAATGAGTTTGAGCAAGCTCTGGGAGTTGGTGATGGACAGGGAAGCCTGGTGTGCTGCAGTCCATGGGTTGCAAAGAGTTGGACACGCTTAGTACTTGAACAACAACATATACAATTCTATACATTTGTCAAAAACCACAGAACGGTACAGCATAAAGTGAATTTTATGGTATGTAAATAAAAGCATAATTAACCAGGACATGGGAAAAATTCAAGATGAGATGCAAGGTCAGACTGATGACTTGAGCATAAATAAATCCCACAACCATGACCTAGGGAACCTTGGCAGAAGGGGTTCTGACCAGATAATATGAAAAAGTGAAAGTCACTCAGTTGTGTCCAACTCTTTGAGACCCCATGGACTGTAGCCTGCCAGGCTCCTCTGTCCAAGGAATGCTTCAGGCCAGAATACCGGAGTGTGTTGCCATTCCCTTCTCCAGGGGATCTTTCCAACCGTGGGATTGAACCCAGGTCTCCCACGTTGCAGGCAGGTTCTTTACCAGCTGAGCCACAAGGGAAGCCCAAGAATCCTGGAGTGGGCCGCCTATCCCTCCTCCGGTGGATCTTCCCGACTCAGGAATCGAAGTGAGATCTCCTGCATTGCAGGCGGATTCGTTACCAGCTGAGCTACGAGGGAGATAATATGGCAAAAGACAGAAAGAGCTGCCCAGAGACACTGTGCTGTGCTTATAAATCCGTTTTCACAGGCGGGCCAGCATTTCTGGAACTAGTTTATTGGTATACTAGAGTGGGACAAATGGGTGGACATCCTGTAGATGAGAACCAGGTTTCTCACTGTAGGAGACAGGAAAAAAGGAAATGGAACAGGCTAGACAGAATAAACTCTGCGGGGCTGGACTGGAACTAGAATTAGCAGTATGGACTCCTGTTCTCATTTGTGTGTGTGTGTGTTTATGTGTGTACACAGAAATAAATACAGATGTGTGTACCTATGATTTAGTATACATACGGTTATTTCCCAGCTCTATCCAACAAGAGGGGTTAGAAGCAGTGACAGGTTAGCAGCCAGAAATGCATCACCTAGTGGCTAGATCTTGGTTCCTAAATACCATTCTCCAATAAAAGGAACCAGGGGTCCCTGGAGAAATGGTCAGTTCCAGGCCTGGAACATCTTGAGGTGTCAAAAAGTAAAGAATAGCTTAAAGAAAAATAATAGTAATAAAAGAGCAGCAGCATATTGAAAAGGCATAGGGAAGACCTCAAAGAGCTCTCAATGGCCACTGAGAACTTGAGCTACACGGTAAATAACAGTACTGGGCCTGCAACCCAAAGAATTAAGTCCATAGCCTTAAGTCCATATGGAAGTCATGAATAAATGCATGGATGGATGAACAAATGGAGAAATGGTAACTTTTTGGTGCAGAAAAACTCTGATTAATAAATTAGAACACCACAGTAATACCACAGGCAAGGTCCATCAATACATAAACAGAATATCTACATAGTTTGAAGGTATCAGTTTACAGTAGCGAGTCCTGGCAGACATCACCTTGGCCAAGGAATGGAGGCTCACGTGACCCATGAAACGTAGTGACATAAGGTACCTGATGTGATGCCCCAAGAAAGTCACAGTCTCCCTATGGCACCTCCCCAAGAATGTATAACCTCAGTCCAGCCAGGAGCATGTATGAGAAAACCTCAAGTTGAGAAAATTCTAGAAATAACTGACATGGACTCTTTATCAATGTTGAGGTCATGAGAGACAGGGAAGACTGGGGGGGGCTATGACAGCCGGATGTGATGTGGGCTCCTGAAGGACAGCCTGGGACCGGAAAGGCCATCAGAGGGAAAACCAGCAAGTCCTGCTCTCCAGCTGGCAGTCCTGAGCTGGGGTTGGGTTCTTAGTATCGACGAGTGTTGTATGGTCATGTAAGATGCTCGAATAGGGGAGGCCGGATAGAGTATACACTCCACTAGCTTTTCAACTTTTCTATGAGACCAAAATAATCTTAAACAAACAAACAAAATGATATCAATCTATTTGCCAATGCTCCGGGATCTTCATTTTACTCTACTGACACCAAGATTCTGTCTCATTCAGAAAAGCGTACACACCCCTCATCTCCCTGTTGTCCTTATTATGCTCATTCAGATTTCTCTTTCTGACATGCATTTTTTTTTCCTCTCCTTCTATTGTTTCATAGGAAACTATTAATTGAGATAAATTCCAACATGGCTCTCGTTTAATTTAAAAGCTCAGGAAATTTCTCCAAAATACACCCTAACGCCCCTGTCCCTCCCCCACCCAAACATACACACACTCTTAAATCTTGCACCCATCTTGCAGTTCTCTCTACCCTGGTTCTAGCCAGCGAGACTGCGGGAGAACCCGGGTAGGCTCTATACACAGAGCACTGCTATGTGATTGCAGATAAAACAAAAACTAATTAAGGACCTGATTTTTTTTCTCAGACAATGATTTTTTAAAAATTTAAAAAGCACTAAATTATTTTACAGGGTGGAGCCCACAGCTCAGAAGTGTCAGAACCAAGATTCAAACCCAGGCTGGTCTGGCTCCTGAGTCTGTGCTAAACACTCCATGTTCCAATGTCATATTATAAAAACCCAACCAAAGAATGATCTGAAAGAAGGTCATCGATGAATTATAGTCAATAACCTAGCTTCTAAATATGCATGAGGGAGTTGAATGTTTACACAGACATTTAAAGCTTCAAGTAATTATTTTATTACGAAGAGTAGAATGTGTAAAATACAAGCCCGAAGGAGAAAGCAAACTGACAGCCTTTGAAATATCACAACAAATACACTGTATTTTACAGTGAGTATGGAAGTTTAAGAATCAGTTATACTACAAATCTTTAAAATTTTTAATTGTACACATAGATATTAAATTTCAGTGTATGCAATTTACATGAAAGGATATATAAAGAAAACCACATGCTTTTGAATGGGGAAGGAGGTAAAACTACTTGGCTCCATTTTAATCTGTCTTTGCCCGGATGACACACTTCAGGATCAAGGTTCGCAGTATCAGGGGTGGGAAAACTCCGGTGTCTCTAGACCTGGCCTTCTCCCTGCACACAGCCACGTGCCTGCAGCCCACAGAGAACTTCAGAAGAGCTGAGGTTCCTTCCTGCAGTTTTCTGTCCCAAGATAAGGACTGAACAGTGTTTATATCCCTGTGTGCACTGGGTCGTGAAGCTTCTGAAGGGGGAAGACCACTGTCAAAATTTGGAAACTTAAAAATGAGTTTCCGGTCATTCCATACTTGTTAAACAGGGTAGATATTCCAGAGTGGCAGAAAGAAGATACAACGAATACCTTAAAGAAGCCTGAGACAAAGGCATCCTTCTAAATACCCAGAGCACCAAAACAAAGCCCAGACCTCTGCCCTCTGCATTTGTGCTTAAAAAAAAAAAGCCCTTTCATACTACTGTGTCGTCCCCTTAACCTCCAGAGAAGACTATTTCTATCTACTCAGAACCTGTGCCGATAGAAGACTGGGAGAGTGACCTGCCCACGACCACAAGTCAGCAAGGTCAAGGACACAGATATGCTAACTACCCCAGGAACTACCATTTCTGACTTTGTGACACTATGCATTTTGCTACAGGCTGTTGCTGAGCTCAGTAACGACGATGGCACACGACACTGACTTCCTAGTATATATCGGGGGCTGCCAAACCCCACGTGGCTCCCCCTGTTCTTTTACATAAAGTTTTATGGGAACACAGCCCAGGCCCCATTGTTGACATACTGTCTATGGCAACTTTTGCGCCACACTCACTGAGTTTCATCGTCATGACAGAGACTGTGTGGCCCATAAAGCCTAAAATATTTATTATCAGGTCTTTTACAGAAGCAGCTTGCCAATATCTTAATGGACTGTCATGTTTAAACCTGACAGCCACTTGTGGCAGACCAGACACCAAATTCATCTTACACAAGCAAGTTAAGCGACTTAAATACAGCAGGAAGCCAGAAGCCAGAACTTAGAAACAGGGTTTTTCTTTTCTTTTTTTTTTTTTTTTAAGAGCCACATCATTATTCCAATCAGATATACTCTGACAACTCTTCCTTCCTTGGTATGTACAATGTAGTAGCAGTGTGAGTTCCTCAGGCATGTCTGACTCTTTGCGACTCCATGGGCTGTGGCCTGCCAGGCTCCTCTGTCCATGGTATTCTGCAGGCAAGAAAACTGGAGTGGGTAGCCATTCCCTTCTCCAGGGAATCTTTTTGAGCACAGGGTTCGAACCCGGGTCTCCTGTATTACAGGCAGACTCTTTACCAGCATACCAGGGAATGCTCAGTTAAGTTCAGTGCAGTAGCTCAGTTGTGTCCGACTCTTTGGGACCCCATGAATCGCAGCACGCCAGGCCTCCCTGTCCATCACCAACTCCCGGAGTTCACTCAGACTCATGTCCATCCAGCCATCTCATCCTCTGTCATCCCCTTCTCTTCCTGCCCCCAATCCCTCCCAGCATCAGTCTCTTCCAATGAGTCAATTCTTCTCATGAGGTGGCCAAAGTACTGGAGTTTCAGCTTTAGCATCATTCCTTCCAAAGAACACCCAGGGCTGATCTCCTTTAGAATGGACTGGTTGGATCTCCTTGCAGTCCAAGGGACTCTCAAGAGTCTTCTCCAACACCACAGTTCAAAAGCATCAATTCTTCGGCGCTCAGCCTTCTTCACAGTCCAACTCTCACATCCATACATGACCACTGGAAAAACCATAGCCTTGACTAGACGGACCTTTGTTGGCAAAGTAATGTCTCTGCTTTTCAATATGCTATCTAGGTTGGTCATAACTTTCCTTCCAAGGAGTAAGCATCTTTTAATTTCATGGCTGCAATCACCATCTGCAGTGATTTTGGAGCCCCCCAAAATAAAGTCTGACACTGTTTCCCCATCTATTTCCCATGAAGTGATGGGACCAGATGCCATGATCTTCGTTTTCTGAATGTTGAGCTTTAAGCCAACTTTTTCACTCTCCTCTTTCACTTTCATCAAGAGGCTTTTTAGTTCCTCTTCACTTTCTGCCATAAGGGTGGTGTCATCTGCATATCTGAGGTGATTGATACTTTTCCCGGCAATCTTGATTCCAGCTTGTGCTTCTTCCAGCCCAGCATTTCTCATGATGTACTCTGCATAGAAGTTAAATAAGCAGGGTGACAATATACAGCCCTGACGTACTCCTTTTCCTATTTGGAACTCCAGTGGGGTGAAAGCTGTAGGCCACCCCTCTGCAACTCCCAGGGACCCAAGAACAGAAGTAAGGAACCCATACTTACTTAATAAATTCATAGATAAATGGCTTCTAAAAGTTCTATTTAATTTCCCTCCTCCTGGACACACTCTCAACTCATTATAAAGGAAAATTTCCAGTACTCAGTACGAGTCTACATATTTGTAATGTGAATTCTATTTTCTGTAAATTTAAATTTATGAGGGATAAAGAAGGTAAGCAGTGCAGCCATAGTGCTTTTCAAAATTAACTCATCAAACCACTCCCCTGAAGATGGATTATTTCCAAATCCCATTTCATTCAGTTAGATGCGCTGCAGGCTTGCCCTTTCACTGCTGCACAATAGCGACCCCTGCTGGCTGAGTCAGGGGCCTCCCTCAGACTGGCTCCCCTGGGAGGTCAGTGGGGCCTCCTCCATCAACGTTCTGTTGCTGCAATTTCTCTCTCTCCCTTTTTCCCTCATAATTTCTCTGAAATCCAAACAAGGGCAACATGGGGGAAAGTCTTCTAAAGCATGCGACTACAGCAATAATGGGGTTTTGTTAAACTATGTTTTCACCTTAACTATATAATGGGCCACAGTTCAACGTTTGCTAACTTGAGGAAGTAAACCAAAAGGCAGTCTTATCTGTGTTGCTCACTAGTGACATGAACACTTCTTTATTTTAACTACAGACTCCAAGACCTATCATGGTTTCACATTGTGTGTGGAGGTTTTTCTTAAAAGGAGTAAAAATATCTTCTGCAAACATCCCAGTGACAAAAACATATCCTACAGGTAATTTCGTTTTGAAAAGAATTTCATTTAGTTCTTCACTAATTTTAAGGGTAAATGTGATACAGGTTTTAAGTCCTGGGATCTAACCACTTCTTCTTACATACACCATCCTAAGAACTTCATCATCAACAGTGTTTCCAGTTGCACTTTGCCACTCTGAATGGTTCTCCCAGCCTGGCAGTGAAGGGCACACACATTAACAGTTGTAGCGTTGAAGCCCAGCGGTCTGTTGACGAAAACATTCTTTGGATCAGGGCATAAAAAGCAAATAGCCAGTGGTGTGATTTTTTGACACAAAAGGTGAATACAAAAGAAGTATTTACTGAGATCCAAAGAACACTGGGACAAAATTCCGGAGACTATATAATTTTGCAAGATTACAGGCAGGCGTGCAGCTGGCTGGAGGGTAAGACTTTTCATAAGCACCTACTATAATTACAGCTTGAGGTGCTAGGTTTAAACTAAATGGAAACGTGAGACGGCAGATGTCCAATGTTTAATGGCTGCCTTAGATAAGATTACAGTCCCCTCTGTTTAATTCAGAATAAATGCTTCCCAACATCTCTAAATTCACTCCATTTGAAAAGTGCGAACAAGAATTTTATCTGCTGAAGGATAAGATGGGCAGCCATACAGCCCACGTTGCTAAGGGGAGTAAAGAATCAACAGCTCAGGAGTATTTGGTCCTTCATCACAACACCTCCACAGTGACCTATAGTAAGTGCTCCATCAGCCAGGAAACACACACATTAGGCTGGTGTATGACATTTGGGGTAAAGAGCTGGTAGATGAGAAAACAGGTTTAGGACATTCCAAAAAAAAAAAAAAAAGAAAAGGTTGGAGATGATAGCAGGAGAAGAAATACTGTAGATAAGTAGAAATAAATCTGGAGTAAATCTCTGATGAAAATAAGGCAAATATAAAGGAATAATTAAATATGAACATGGAATAAAAAAGCCTGGACTCTTCCCAGAAAAGCCAGAAGCTGACCAAGACATTACCAAACGGTTATGATTTTTCAAATAAATATTATGGTGGGATACTCTGTAGCAACACTGGCCTTTAGAGAGCCTTTAATTTTGTTGAATAAGTGATAGCTCAGAGATGATATTTCTTGATGATTATGTGTGCTACAGAAAAGATCAATTAAATTTAAGACCAAGTGCCCCCTGCTCCTCCCCCAATTTTTCCAATAAACCTAAAAACACAATCCTTAGGTTTCTGGTTGCTATTCAGCAAACTCTGGCATTCGGAATCAGGTTCTCCCAAATAACATCCTTGTGGGTTTTTCCCTTTAAAAAGTTTATGCCCATTTCCCAGATGTCTGAGATTAATCAAGGCTTAAATACCTGGAGCAAGTTCTTGCATCTCCTGTTAGCACTGGCTGTTAAGGCTTACGTGACTTTCATCAAGTGTGCTGACTCTAACAGTCCTTCCTAAAGTGCTCTAGGACCCCACTTCTGACAGCACATCTCTGCTGTCCATGGGAAATTTTATTCAGCATCTAGAGAAGAGTTAACATCACAAATCTTCACAATGATCAAGATGAGGTGTTAGGGCACCAGTTGCTCCTGAACCTGCCTACTTGTCTTTAATCACTGCGCTATCTGGTGGCATCTGTAATCTAGCTGCATAACTGAGAAATCTCCACTTGTTTAGGAAAACCTAGGTGACAAAGGAGATTCCGCTGATAGGAGTTTACTCAGTAATTGCAAACATGGACTCTTCATCCAGTTGATCAGTAACGTCCCTGGATAAATGCACCTCCGAGGGCCAAATGGAAGGCGTCGGAAGAGCCCCTGGAATCACTACCTTTAGGGACACAGGTAAGAAACTTCTAACTGGTAGCCAAACCTTGGCATTTTCCTGAATGTTTCTGTAGGCACGCAGCAGATGGAAGCCAGCACTTGAGACCACTCTGCCCGGAGCAGCTTCTGGACCTGAGCTTTCCACCAGCAGATGTACATTTCAATTAGATTAAAACTGGGAGAGCTGAAAATGCTATTCCCCCTCCTATTTTAAGTCAGCCACTACTTCTGCTACATTAGTATGGCTGATAACTTATATTTTTCCTTGGAAAATAAAATTGATCCTGAAATGAAACACTTCATAACATACACCACTCTTCCTTACAACATCCTTATGGAATTGATAAAGGCAAGGTTTTAAACACACGCAGAAATGTGAAGGCAGGAACAAATCAAGTCCTCGGCTTTCAGACGGTCTATTCTGCAGGGAAATCTACCTTGTGGTGCTGCTGAGTCAGAGCAGAAATGAACCCCAAGAGAAATAAAGCTCCCTCATTTAATAAATGAACAGCAAGGCTTCTGAGTGAGTCATTATACATTTATACATATAAAACTGGATGGATGAGGACAAAGTCTTACTAACTATCCACCCAAACCTGTAAACTCCACCTGGTGGAGAAGGAGGGATGCTGACACCTTCAGGTACTCTGTGTATAAAAACACCCTTCCAGAAAAAGATTTTTGCTCCATGGTATTATTACTGTGGTTGCCAAATGGGACTATCCACCTAAAGAAATCATGTGTCTTTCAGCCATTACTGTCTAAATTCCCATCACAAAACGAAACAGCAGGGGCAGAAAGAAAAACAAAAGCTCGGCAATGAAGATTCCAAGGGGGCATGGATTAAAGACTCTACTACTTGTGCTTCCTTGTTTCAAGAATATTTGAGAAAATAATCCAGATTAAAAGTCAGATGTGTATGGGCGTGTGCTTAGTTGCTCAGCTGTGTCTGACGCTTTGTGATCCCCTGGACTGTAGCCTGCCAGGCATGAATACTGGATAATTTTCTCCTCCAGATCTTCCCAACCCAGGGACTGAATCCATGTCTCCTGCACTGGCAGGCGGATTCTTTACCTCTGAGCCACCTGGGAAGCAAAAGTCAGATATATAGTTGTTCAGTTGCTCAGTCATGTCCGACTCTTTACAACCCCATGGAATGCAGCACACCAGGCCTCCCTGTCCTTCACCAACTTCTGGAGCTTGCTCAAACTCACATGCATTGAGTCAGCGATGCCATCCAACCATCTCATCCTCTGTTGTCCCCTTCTTCTCCTGCCTTCAATCTTTCCCAGCATCAGGGTCTTTTCTAATGAGTCAGCTCTTCGCATCAGGTGGCCAAAGTACTGGAGCTTCAGTTTCAGCATCAGTCCTTCCAGTGAATACTCAGGGTCGATCTCCTTTAGGATGGACTGGTTCGATCTCCTTGCAGTCCAAGGGACTCTCAAGAGTCTTCTCCAGCACAGTTCAAAAGCATCAATTCTTTGATGCTCAGCCTTCTTTATGGTTCAACTCTCACATCCATATATGACTACTGGAAAAACCATAGCTTTGACTACATGGACCTTTGTCAGCAAAGCAATGTCTCTGCTTTTTAATATGCTGTTTAGGTTGGTCATAGCTTTTCTTCCAAGGAGCAAGTGTCTTTTAATTTCATGGCTGCAGTCACCATCTGCAGTGATTTTGGAGCCCAAGAAAATAAAGTCTGTCACTATTTCCATTGTTTAACCATCTATTTGCCTTGAAGTGATGGGACTAGATGCCATGATCTTCGTTTTTTGAATGTTGGGTTTTAAGCTAGCTTTTTCATATATATTTGGGACTAAAACGGCAGTGACTTTAAATTATTTTAGATAATTTAAAAAAAAACACCCCCAATCCCTCCGACTTTCTTAAAGGACCATGCTGAAACTCTCCTGTACAGCAGGACCCCGACCCGCACAGCTTGCCCAGTGCTCTCATCTCATCTGCCTCATTTACACTCTTAACACGCTCCACCCCTCTCCCAACCTCCGGGGTTTTGCCTAACAACTCCCTGGGTCCAGAATCCTTTACCCCACCCCCTCTCATCAATATTTTTTCGAACAAAGTGACATATGGATAAATACATTTTTTTCTATATTCCCTTCCTTTCCTTTCTCCTGGGATACCCCCAGTCATCCCTCTGTTCCCGACCAGGTATCTCTGTCCTCCCCAGATCCCAGCCTTGGGGAGTGGACCCTGGCCAGGCTGGGCTCACTCAACATTCCAGCATCACAGCCTCAGGCGAGGAGCTCCTGAGGGCAGTGACTTTGCACATACTGGACAGCGGCTGTGGCACTAAATCCAGAAAAGGAATCCAGCAGAAAGAGAACAAACTCTTCTCTGGAACCTGAAAAACGGCCACAGATACTTATCAGTCTGGGCAGATCGTTACTGGGGATGAAGAAATAGAATGGTCAGGGTAGCTTAAAATATCCACTAGTCTTCTGCTCTGATAACCCATAAATAACCAAGAGACAAACGAATGGGCATCACGTCTTTGATAATACCTGTGTCAAACACCTATAATACCGTGGCCACATCATGTAAAGGCTATTCAGAAGTAAAGGCATTAAGTGTTGTATTATGGCTACCATTTCATCACAGTGAAGGAATTTAATGGAAGATGAATAGATATTTGAAAAACAACAATATTGAGTTATTTCCTAACAGAAAAAGGTCACATTTCCCAGTCCTTCATTCAATCTACAACTATTTACCGCCTATGACTTGCTAGTTAACAGTCCCAGCAAGTCATAGAGCGGCAAGCACGAGGAGATGCCTGTCCTTAAGTTCTATTTTCTAGTTGAAAGGAACAGATAACACACACATACCTCGTGGTGATTAAGTGCCATACAGAAAAATAAGCAGGTCGGGGGTGTGAGTAAGGCTGGCGGTGAGAGGGGCAGGGGTTTCCTTTCTTCTCGGGCGATTCAGGAAGGCCTCCCTGATGAGGTGACATCTGAGTAGAGCGCTGAGAGATGATGGCATGCCTTCCAGCCCCTGGTGAGGAAGTGGGCGGGGGGGTGGGGGCAGAGAGCTCGCGGGGGGCACAGACCACAGCTCTGAACAAGCCAGGAGGCTGATGGAGGGTTTTAAGCAGAGTAACATCGTTTTAAAAAGCCACTTTGGCTGCTGGGTCAGAAGCAGCCTGTGAAGAGACAGGGCTTGAACTCCAGAGACCATCAGAGGCTACTGCAAGCAACTCAGAAGACAGGATGGTGGCTTTGACCAGAGCTGGGTGCCACAGGTGGCCCAAAGTGCTTTTCTGAATGCATTTGAAGGAGGAGGCGACAGTTTTACTGATGGATTGGAGGCAAAGGACATCAGACAAGACTTCAAGATTTCAGTGCAACAGCTGAAAGGATGGGGGGAATAAACCACAGGGAAACGTGCGTCCTAAGAGGAAAGGGATCAACCAGGAGTTTGGGGCACATCAGGTTCTAGATGTCCATTAGAACATCCAAGAGGAGACCGTGAGTAGGCAGATGGACGTGCAGGTCTGGAGTAAATATGGAACCATCAGCATACAGATGGTATTTAAAAAGTCAGAGGACTGGATGAGATTGCCGGAGGAGGGACATAGACAGAAAAGATGAGAGCTTAGAAATCATGGCCCTGGGCACCACGTATAGAGACTGGGAAGATGAGGAGGAATGAGCAAAGCAGAGTGAAAAAGAATACCTACTATGTTCTAGGCTGCTGTTGGACTAGAAAACAAGTCTACCCTGCAGACACGCGGCATCGTATTGCCGGCTTCTGGGCTTCCCTCTCTAAAAACACAGACATTTGAAGAGCTGCTCAGCAAGATCCCACCTCTCACTGTCATCAGTTTAACGGCATGAAACTACATTCCAAAGATCCAACCTTAGGATAGTAATCAAGAACACATAAATAAAGCAGCAAGCCATCATCCATCAAATTGCTCCCAAATTAAAATTCATACAGTTATTCGGTATAGTTAAGGATGTACAGAAATACAAACTGTTCTACAGAACAATTTAAACTTATAAAGCAAAATTAATTTTCTAGGTATGTACATATAAGGTGATAGTGTCTATGCAAATCTGGAATACAAACTTAAAAACCCACGTGTTATGTGTGGATATGCACATGTATGGTCAATGAACTGAAAGAAAATCCCTAAGTGTGGTTACTGTTTGCCTCTGGGGAGAGTGACATGCAAGGGTAAGTAAGGGACATTGCACCTAATGTGTGATCTTTATTTAGCTTGCTTCCCCCCTCTACCCCAAATACACTGAATTTAAGAGAAAGGCTTAAAGCAAATGGAAGAAAATATAATAACCGACTCTGGTGTGAATACATGAGTGCATATAATAAAACACTTTGTAATCTCAACTGTATTAAAAAAAAACTCAAAATATTTTTTAGAAGAACAGAAGACAACAATAAAGGCAAAGCAAGACCATTTGTTTCAAACAATAAATACTGACCATTTATTGCCTTCACTGCAAGCCTATAATAAAGCAAAAGTGGAGGAATACGTTTTGTTGGCATTTTATAAAGAAACATGAGGTCTCTGGTATAAAATAGCAGTTGGCAAAATCCACCGAAGTGCTGTTATTTACTACTGAATAAAAACCATGAAAAAAACCTGAGAGTATTACCAATAAATGCAGTAATTAAAAAAAAAAAACCACACACACACAGAAAAACAGGTAAAGCTATCTAGAGTTTTATCAGAGGATCTCAACTGAACTGGGAATTAGGGCCATTAAGTTTGAGTTGTAACCTAAAACCTGCTTCCAGCACTTCTGGAATGGGGTGAGAAATGACAAAAATGAATGGGAGATAATGTAAGATCATCGTCAGTCAGCCAATCGGAATGATGCTGATAATTCATGAATACTGCGCTTAATTCACCTAAGGAAATCTGGGATATAAACACAAGCTTCCCTTGACAATTCAGTAGATTTCTACAGATATTTACTTACTTTTGTAAGACTCATCTTCTTGAAAAAGTAAAACACTTAAGAGTATATATTGTAATAACAATGCTTTTAACATTTATACCTTTTTCAGAAATTAGTGTTACATATTCTAGCCCTTACTTTGAGCTTTTCCTAGTCTGTAGGTGATAAATATACTCACTGAAACCCTTACTCATTTTTCCTAGCCTTTTAATTCTGAATTGCTCAGTGTAACAGCAATAAAGCAAATAAATAATGAGAGATGTTTTTCACTTAAATACTTATGGTAGTTAATTTACTGCAGGATTACAAAGAGCAGAAAATAAATCAAACGGACTATTTATATTAGAAGTAAATTATAGGTATATTAATTTTATTAAATGTGTGTCTTTAAACAAAGACACCAACACAGAATTCAATTCCTAGCCATTCAAAAATCAGTTTTAATACTTTTGTTCCTAGGACAAAAAGTTACACATATGTTAATTTGACATATTACTTTTAAATCCTGATATTGCCATTCCCAATATGTATCAGAGTATCAAAGTGTCTATAAAACACTAAGAACCTCCTTTTTGTCCTAAGTTTGTTATAATTATCTTTTCCTTAAGAACACATCCATTTATTGCCAGTAATTAACATTTAAGGCAATCCTTTCCTTACGCTTAAAATACTAAATCATATCAACTGTAGCACTTACGATATGAGTCACTTCTCTTGAATATTTAGAAACAAATTCAGGCTGGTTCATCTAGTGCACTAATTGTTGTCAGGTGTAATGAAAAGCATTTGCTTTTTTTACCTATGTTTTCAAAGATGTTTTCACCATTTTCTCTTTGGAAATTTTTTCTACATCAAACTAGTACACACTAACTAAAACATAGCAAGCAGGTAAATGTTTAATTTAGGGTATTTTTCAAAAAAGCAATAGGACAACTTAAAAAAAACAATGTATCTCTTTTGTTGCTAAATTCTTGGGTTAAAACAAAATGCCTTACAAGAATACAATTCTACTGTCTGATTAGTCAGAACAGATGAACAGGTTTATTTCTCCTCAAAATTGGTTAGAGATAAATACTTCTAGTTGTTGAGCTAACATTGTTAAGAAAACAACCAGTTAACCTTTTCAAGACAATAAACAATTCCGGGAAGCAAATGAATACTTTATGCCACAAATATTTCCAGAGCAGCTGCCCTGAGCAAGGCGCCGCGCTGAGGACTGTGGGTGGCCGTGAGTTATACTCAGGCATGAATTCTACTCATGACATGCTTGAGAATCTCAGTGAGGAGGTGAGCGAGGAAGCGTGTAAATCATAATAAAAACATAGCAGAAAGGGATTCATTACTTTCACGGAGCAAACTCTAGAATATTACAGGTGTCGAGAAAAGAGAACAATTGCTTTCCACAAGTGCTGTGGCAAGGGGAAAAATCAGAGAAGGCTTCGTGACAGCGGTGGATTTGAGCTGGATCTTGGAGGAAAATAAGATTTAGACCGGGTGCAGACGGGGAGCCGCGTTTCTGCGGGGACTGAGGGCAGGGCCTTCAGGGAGAGGGGTACAGGCAGAGAACCAGATCAGCGTCACGGAAGCAGGAGACTCAAGCGGTGGGGCAGGTGAAAAGAGAGAAAGATGAGGGATACAGGCGGAGAAGCGGGTGGGCGTCAGACTAGAAAGGATTTTGAGGAATTACTTGGTGGTCAAGTGGCTCATACTGTTCTTGGTAGGCAAATGGAAACCAATGGAAGACTCGGAGCGGAGGGATAGTATGGTCAGACACATGCTGCAGAAGATTAACTTAACGTCAGTAGGGATAGATGTTAAAGGAAGGAAGACAGAGTAAAGATGGGAAACTGATCAGGAGTCTATCACATAGGATAAATAAGAGGCAATGAAAATAGGAACTGAGCAAAGTCAGTGGGAATGGAAAGAAGAGTATGGATGCAAAAAAAAAAAAAAGAGTACACTGTAAATAGCATTTATGAAAAATATGGAATAAAGCCTTACCTGATTCTTCTGTATCTTGTTCATCTATTAAACCTACTGAGACGCCTAAATCCACACATTTCTTGCTATGTGTCTTGGACTTCATGTGTTTTGTCAGATTTCCTTAAGGGAAAAGAATGTTTACTAAGCTTACATAGTATTATTTTGCTATTGCATTTGTCAATACTGGCAAATTCCATTCCTATTTCAAGTGAAAGTACAGACTGTGGTTACACAATTCCAATGACTGAAATTCGTTCAAAAGAAAATATTGGCATCTGTATGTTGCAATAACCCTGTTATTAAGTAATAATAAAGAGAGATTTATTATTCAGGTTATTACTTAATTACTATTAAGTAATAATCTCCTCTACTTTGATCATGTCTACCATTTCCTTATGGTTCCTATTCTCTAGTCCTTATTTATTTCATAGAACATTTTATACACACTTAAAGTCCCTTTCAGATTGCCCTGTGACCTGTGGTTTCTGAATTCTCCCCAGGCTGTGTTTGCTGGCTTTCCCTCATAGTATTTTATTTCCTTGTACACTTCTTATATTTTATTGTAAACTTATCTTGAGCAAGATGGTTCTGCATGAAGTTGTAAGTACCCTGGGCTGTAGACATCGCTATATGTCGGTTTTCCAGGTGCTTCTGCCTGAGACTTGAAAAGCTTCATTCCACTGATTCTAGATGAATCTGGGGATCTTTTTGGCATGGCAAAGGTATAGGGATTTGTTTTTCAGCAGGGAGCTTTTCCCCTACATGATCCAAAGACACTGGACAGGTGAGCCAGGATTCTTTCAGAGGCCTTAGGCTTCATTCTAGGACCAGTATGAATCCCCAGGTCTGCAGGCATATATCTGGCTTGATGCCCTTATGGACATTTTTTTTCCATATCTGTTCACCAGGCTAGTTTGGAGTTTCTTTTTTATTTCTGTTATCTGAGAATCTGTCTTTCTAAATTTCAAGCCTGGCTATCGATTCAAAACTATAGTTAGTTGTTGTATTACAAATAGTATTTCTGTGTGTTTGGAACAAGAGAAACAATTTTCTGCATTAATTTCACTTCACCCTTCTGACTAAAAGTCTCCTAACAATAACCCTAAAGGGGTGTTTTCTCTGGCAGCTGGTATATTGACCCCTGTAGGCATCACCGGGTTACACTGGGAACCACTGGGCACGCTGGCCCAAAGTGATCATTAATACAGGGAGAGAACTCAGATTCTCTAGAGGATAACAAGCAGCTTGAGTGGATAATGCCACACACACCCAAAATTGCCAAGAAGGGAAAATCACCTCTTTTGAAAAGAAACAAAATCTAAATGCTGGGTTTGGTGAGCAGGGGCATATTAGTATTTGAGAATAAACCTTTAGAGGAGCTAAACACGTCTGAATCACTGGTCTAGACTTGGAGCCAAATCTTGCGATAGCTAGAAGACCAGTGAAACTGCAATATTTATAGAACTTCAATTCCACTAAAAATTCACTAAGCCGGTGGATCTGGTCACACCTGCTTAGGCTACTTCTTGCACCAGTTCGTATGCACAACATCCCAGAGCTTGGGGCTTAACAGGTTCAAGTGAAAGAGGGGGCCCGGACTAGATACTAGGATCCAGCAAACCCTGACCTCTGTGATTCTAGAGATAACATCCAGCTTAAATGACTTGGCCATGTCTGACATTTATTTTAAAATAAAGCATGAAGCAAATTTGGCAACATGTTAACAACTATTAACACATGATGGGTATACTGGTGCTCATTATACAAATATCTACTTTTCTGTATGCTTCAAAATTTTCATATTAAAAGTTATGACTAGTTTTCCCTTCTTATTGTGGCTGAACTTTCCAATTACAAGTCAAAACACTTTCTAGTATGATAACAATATTATAAACCAAATTACAAGGTCCACGAATAGTTCTTTCAAAATGCTTTTGTTCCTTACATAGATAGTCATAGAGGTCATTTATTTTCTAAGAGATAGATGTAGAATTGTGAGGAGGCAAATTTGGGAATGTAAATTTTTAATAAGCATATTTTCTCATAGCTTGAGCTATTACTTATTATTAACCAACTTTGTAAATAATTTGAAGTACAGCAATTTGCATTTCATATGCAGAACATGCATATTAAAATGCAAATATCCCCTAGCAATGCTGTAAACTTGGTGCATTAATTTAACACAATACATTTTTCAACAGATTTAATAAACATTAATCTAAATCCTCTGGAAAGCAGGAAGCTTTTGTTTCTGGGTTCCTATAGCTATATATAGAGACAGCCCAACTTTCTGTGATATAAATGGCCCTAAATCCTAAAGAGATGCAAGCTCAATGTATATTTTCTGCTGACTGACCTTTAAAGTAGAATAATGAAGACAAATCAATTAAAACTGATTTGAAAATGCATTCATAAAATAAACTGAGAGGACAAATGATGAAGCATAGATTTACAAGCATGACCACCAGAAGCATCAAAGTCTAGGAGGACAGAGCAATGCTATCTTTGCATACTCCTATTTATAGGGCATGCCGTCACATCACTGTTACTTTCTGTTAATAATCAGACACATCCAATAAGAAGTAGAGGTGAACTGCTTGGGAAAACCAAATCAATCAGAGTAGGGCAAAATCTACAGTCTCATCAAAAAACAAGACTTTTATTAGTTAGCTGCCTTTAAAAGGTTCTATGGAATCTGTTCCACATGCATCCACAAAAGGTAGCCTTCTACAAGGAAGCTGACCACAGCAAAGAGAATTGCCCTGAGGAGAATAGGGAAATAGTGAATTTCTGACATTTTCTTCACCAGTCTCCTGAGCTTGGGTAGCTTTCTTTAAATAAGTATTTATTTATCACATAATTCCAATGAACAATCTGACAAAACAGAAAGTTTAACGTAAACTCACATGTGCGGCATGTTGGAGAAATGACAGACAGGAAGACTGCTAACATGCACTGCTCGCTCTTCACGGACCACAATGCCCCGTCCACCATTTAATAGACATTTATCTAAAATTCTACATGATGCTGGTTTGAGTTATCTCACTAGGATTCATACTTGATGATTCATGAAAGTTTTCTTTGCCAAGAAATCTCTGTGGTTCCATTTGGTTTTCCACATCTACGTTTTCCTTCCTTTCTTGCCCTTATAAATATACCTTTAAAATATCCTGACTCCTTTCCCTCCTACTGAGAAACACCCATTTCACATTATACCTTGATTCTCTTTTATCTGGTAACGTCACTTTGTACCTGGTCATCTTTCATTTGTAAATACTGGGCTACTGCTGATCTCCTGGTCTCACACTGGAAATTATTTAACAGACAGGTGTTTCATAATCATTAGGATCAAAACCAGTGTAAAAGCCATGAACTGGGTTAAAAGATCAAACCACTTAATCCTATCAAAAGCCTTCCCACAAGATCAGGAAAATCATCCTGAAATGCACCCTCCATTTCTAGAAGGAACTCCTCTATACACCAAGAAAGACAGAATCACGGTTGCTCCCAACTCATGATTTCTTGAAACTTTAGAAATATTCAAGGCTATCTGGATCACAGTTTTGTTTTCCCCCATCACTCCTGTTTCAGGTATTACTGGCATTTAAGGAGAGCTAAGTAGAAGCTACTTAGTTGCTATACACTATAACTCTCCTTAAATGCCAATAAACAGTAGCCAAAAGAGGTAATAAACTTTGCTGAAGAATTTATCAATCTTTAAAACAGAAACCTCAAAGTCAACCAGTACAATAAGAAAAAAGCAAATGTTAACTAAAAGGGATAAAAATAAAGTAGTTCTGTGAAAAAGTTACTGATTAAATATTTTTCATAGATTTTGTCCTTTCAGACAAATAATTTTATGATCACATTGCCTTGTATTTGGGAGAGTCTTATTTTGTAAAGGGTGGTATATGAAATCGAAGCCTCAAACAACTAATTTTTATATAATAACCCATAAACAAGGAACCTAATGGAGAAAGCAAACATTTTACAATAGCGCATTCATTATATGCAACAGGAAATTTGCAGAAGGTAAAATTACCTTAACTATAATAAAGCCTTACAATTTAAATAAAAACATATAAAGAATACAGAAATGGTACTAAATCTAACCTTAACTACTAGTTCTGAGTTCTATAATAATTAAAGAGTATAAAACTTTGAAACTAAAATTCAACAGAATTTGGGTAAAATAAATGTTTCATGGAAAACAAAAGAAATGGCTTTGCATGACTAAAATTAGATAATAAAACATGAACATAATCAGTATAATTTTACTGTACTTATTAATTTTTGTCTTTAATCGTTTAGCACTGAAATGCATTTAATTGTGATCACAAAAATTTCTTTTTCTTCTTTGGCCCCAAAATAAGTAATTTTGAAAATGTATTAGTCATCATGTTATACAACTGTAATTTGGGGAGTAAAAGAAAAAAGGGCACTTGCTCCTTTTAGAATGTCATATTTATTACATATATTCTAAAAGTATGTAATTAAAATCTGAGGTCTAGAAATATATAAAGAAATAAAAACATGATGCTAACAAGGTATAATTTAGTCTATTTAAACTACTACAGCGTTGGTCAAATAATCTGTAAAGCTGGGTCTTGGCTCTGCTGACTTCATGCATGTAATAAAGGACTATGAAGCAATGTCATCTCATACCTTTAGTCTTAAAGGAGAAGTTACAGTAAGTGCAGTGGTAGGGGCGGACATCTGTATGGGTTCGTATGTGTTTCTTTAACATACTAGGTTTCTTACAACGGATTCCGCATTCTTCACAAATGTACTTTCCTCTTCCCCTGCCTCGGACATATACATACTCTTCATTTGATTTATATCTAATTTAAAGAAAAAACAATGAATAAAGCAACTGGATACTATGTCTTGGAGAAAATATTGATGATTAAAATTCAACCTAAAAAATAAAACAAGGCACAATATTTACACTCAATAAATGTTATGCATGTACAAGTAACAGAATATTCCAGCTTTTCAAAGCAACACAATATTGTAATAGCTGATTCAATTCAAGCAACTTTATTCAATACCAGGTTTAATTTTAAAATAGTTCCTCTAAGTCACTTGTCTAAAAGTTTTGTTATTGTTAAATTCAGTTACAACTATCAGTACTGAAATATTTCTGAACTTCATTTTAACTACAATTGGCTGTTATGATTTTTCTCACAACCAAATTCACAAAAGATATCAAATAGGCAATTAATTCATCTCTCTTAGCAGATTTTTTCCAGGCCATTCCTTATTATGAATCAATGTGAAACCCAGGGTTCACTCTGAAAATACAGTGTTCAGCTGCCTCCTAGAACCTACAATGTTTCCTAAATAGTTATCATTTTCTTGATCAAAATGGAGTTATTTAACATAATACCTAACATATATTTTGCCATGAAGATTCTGTTAATAAGCCGAGAAACTCTGCAACATTTATATAAAATTGGCACTAGTAAGTCTTCATTCACATGAAAGCAAATGTACATTTAAAAAGTAAGTTTAAATGTACATTTAAGAAGTAAAATTTGTACTTGCCCTCCATCAAATATTTTAATTCTTCTTGGTTCACTTTTGATTAAGGAATTTTCTTTATCTTGCTCACTGTTAATTTCAGAGGCATCTTTACTGCTGAATTCAACTACTGTGGACTTTTGATTACCTAATGCTCTCTGAAAGGGAAAAAAAAAAAGAGAGAGACACTAATTTAATATAGCTGAAAACACAAACACGCTGATGTTTCACTTGGAAATTAAAACACGGCAGAGTACAGTGCATAAGGTTAGCTTAATGGAAGTCATTACAAGGATATAACAGCTTTAAAGGTCATTGCTTTCTCTCCTTTATCTGTCGGAATCACAGTGAACTGATAAATCTTATTGGACTTTAAAATTCCACCACATTCCAGTGACACCCCCAAATAAAGACTCTACAACCCCCCACCCTGGTATTCAATGAACTTAATACGAATTTAAAAAATAAACTAAATACTGTTCTTAGAGCTAACTAACCACTCATATTACAGCCTAAGCATGCTTGTTAAAGAGTTTACTCTTTAAAGATGGAAAAGAGCTAGCTACCCCTCTGGCAGAATGTCTCACACCCTGAAAAAGATGAGTAACTCCCCACCAGTATCAATGTGCTGTGAAGTTAAAGCAGTAGCCCTGTTTCCCAATATTTTAGCCTCCTCTTCCCCATCATTTTAAACCATAATTAGATTTCTTCTCTATATCCTCTGCAAAGTTCCTGAATAGTGATGACTGTGAATTATACATCACAGGTCAAAAGTTAGGTCTTGGCCTCATACTACTTAAATCTCTAGAAAAAATGCACTGAACACGAGAATAATGAACAGTGTGTACTTTCCCCGCCGAAACGCCGTAGTGACACCAACTCATGATTTTATACAGCTGCACTATTCCCAACCACCTATCTCACTCCCCGGTCCACTCTGCCCTCGAAGGCCCCTGGGAGGTGGGCAGCACTAGTGGATCACGTCCCAGTGAGGAAGGACCCTTGTCCGAGGTCAAGTGTTAACGGCAAGGGCACCAACCCCAGTCCTCTGGCCAAATCCAAAGTAAGGCCCAACTTTTCTGATCAAGGGCCTCTTGATTCCAGCCTCCCCGACATGCCAAGTAGACAGCTATTGTACTGTGACGGCATAGTAACAGTTAAGTGATGAGAGGGTGTGTGTACCACGAACAGAGGGCCAGTGCGGCCTCACCAAGAACTCCTTTGGGAAGGCCTTACAAAGCCAGGGGCAAAGAAGAGCAGCTGGCCTGTCTCAAAAAGGGGGTGTGAAGAGGTAATGGCACGGACCCTGACAAGTACAAAGGCAACTGTCTCCTCCTTTTCTGCCAAACACATCCGGTTTCCCTGCAATCTGGAATCTATATACTCACACCTTTCCTTGACTTTGTACCTTTAACAGCAGCAATCCTATTGCTTATCTTCTTCTCAATACCAAATTCTCACTTATCTTTTGCTCACATTCTTGCTATCAAATCTCATTTCTGTTCACCACTGAGCGACATGCCAAAGCTTTACTGTTTTCTCAGTCTATATGCTTAACTACTCTATCCCTTATACGTTGTTGACACCTCGTTTCTTTTGGCATCTGTCGATTCTTTTCCATTTTGAATTATAAATACATCCACATTTGGGTGTGAGTCCGCCTTCAAGCCAGTAGCCAGTCGCCCATGGTCACCAGTCCATATAGCTCAAGTCTCAGAGATATCAGACCGTTCAGTCCTGACACCATGCTAGACTTCTTTGTCTGACCTCTTGGCCCGAACAATTCTTAAAATATCTTCTTCCTTGCCTTGTATGATACCACTTTCTCCTAGTTCCCCTCCTTTTGAGATTCTCTTTCAGTTCCAACGGGGACTTTCTTCATTCATTCAACCCTTTGAATAGTAGGGATCTTGGGATCCACCCCAGGCCCCTCTCTCTTCTTCACAGTCTTCCTGCGGGACCTCATTAACTGCATCTATGCACTGAAGGATCTCTACACCTTCCACCTGGGAACTCTCTTCCCAGCTCCAAATCCGGGTGTGCACTTCCCAAGGCATTTCTACCAAGCACTCAGCACTGCAGGAGAGCTAGTTTTCATAGGTGCTTCAGGAACATAGATACATGAAGCTCTGTTTAAATTCTCATGCTCAAGTCTCATTTTCCATCTGATTTAGTAGACGTAGAGGCTGAGCATCTGAAAATTAAATTCTGAGTGGTCTAGATGCACCCTCCTCCACTGAGAAAGTAACAAAGGCTCTCTACCACCATTTGCATTCCTTTGTCTTTATTTACATTTCCAACTTCAAACTAGGTCAGTGTCTCAAGCTTCCAACACCTGCTAGCCATGCTGGACTCCTTGGGGTCCTATAAATGAACCACGCTCTTTTTCACTTCCACATCATTTCGCAGACTATTAAAATTTCTCATTTCTGTTTGCTTGAAAAAAAAAATCTCTACTTTTTTTCCTTCCTTAAAGATTCAGCTAAAGTATCACCACTCTTGGAATATCTTCCTTATATACCTTGAGTTACCTGGTAGTGTTAGACTTCCTTCTTTTAAAGTTGTATACACTTCTATTATAATACTGGTACTGTGATTATTATCTTATTGATAAATAAATATTTATGAACCTGTATAACCTGTACAGATCAAGAACTTAGTCTACAATTCTGAATGTCTAGAGTCCAACCTAATACCCTTATTTATGTATTTATTCTTAATCATTTAAATGATTTCCTCATTTTATAAAGCCAACAACTCTAGTAAGATTTATTTCACAAATAACCCAAACTTAATACTTTTATGACTTTTCTGTACAAATCTTGACCAAATCAACTTAATTATCAAGTGTATAGTTATTTTGTGAATCTTTTCTCTAGTAGTAAGATGATTCATGGGATCAGTATGGTCAGCGGAAGCTGGTCAGATTTGCATAAAGCAAGGATGAATGGCTCTCTGCTTCTATTTCAAAATGAAACAGAACAATCTCCAATATTCACAGCTCTGTTTCCCTTCATTAGCAGGGACAAGGCATAAATGTAGTCTTCTGTGACCTAACAAGAAAAACAAATCCTTAGTATAAGAGAAAGATGAAAGTAAAAATATGATTATATGTACCATTAAGACTTAAATTTCCGCCAGTAGAAAAAAAAGTGCTCAAGGCAGGTTATCATTTTCAAAATGCTTGAAGACAGAATCACTGAAGGGACTCTGGGCAATCTTGATCAATATAGCTCCCTGGTAAACTTATCACTTTCTTTCAAATAACTCTACACTTAGCACAGTTTGTCACTCAAAATTAAAACACAACCTCCAACTGAAATGTTTGCAGGCATCCAGACAGGTGGAAACTAACTTGCACAGACTCTTTCTGAAGATAAAGGATATTTTAAGTACCTTGCTTAAGTTGCTTTTCCACTTGCTTGAATAGACCAGTAAGTCTGACTTGAAATGGGTGGTTATTGCTTGACAGTACAGAGATTTTCCGGTCTTCTGCTTGGAGTTCAAGAGAGAAAGAGCCACTTTGGTTGGCAGGCCGAGTGGGTTTGGATCACTGGCACTCACGGTCCAGTCGGTGTAGGCTGAAGTTTTCTGGTCCTTCTGCGGCAGGTGCAGGGCCTTCTGTCTCATCAGGTAGCACCATGTGAAGCTGGTGGCCGTCTTCAGGCTGGGGAAGGACGTGGACGGCTGTGTGTCGCCAGCCTCACACGTGGAAGGAGTCGTGGCCGCATGCTGACTCTGTTCCTGGACATTTGCTTTGTCGCCTGGATTTTTAATCCCTGGAGACCTCCTTTCTTGGTGGTTGTCTATGGATTCCAAAGGAGAAATGTGAGTTTTCTCTGCAGGTGCAGCTGGGTTTCGAACTGTCGGCGTTAGCAAAACAGCTGATGGGATGCTTTCAAATTCCTGCAGTTCTTTCATGGGTTCTCTATCGGCTGGTGGCACATCAGTCAAGTGAAGGGCCTCGGTACTGACTTCGGGGTGAGGAACAACATCCTGCTCCAATGTCACAGCCTCAAGGGGCTCCGTGGTACACACCTGCCTCACTAGCACAGGCTTCTTCTGTTTGCTACCGTCAGGAGCTCTTGAACCCGCTGCTTCCAGCGGTCTCGTGTCTGTCGCACAGACAGCTCCGTTTTCATCCTTGGCTCGCTTCTGGTGCTTTTCCATGGCAATGTCTAAACTATTTGCTGGGGAGAGCATCCTTTTACTGGAAGCTGAAGATTCTTGCTGTGGGGAAAGTCTCCCGACAGACATCTTCGGTGTTGTGGGCGAGGATTCTGACGGAGATGGGTTTTGGCCCATCTCTGAAAAGACAGGTTGGCGGACGAGCTCTCCCTCTGGGTTTGGCAAAGCATTCCGGGTATCGTTTTGCGGTTTTGGTACGGAATTTTGTTCTTCGCTGATTGGCACCGTACTACGATTAGCCTGGCAAATCGGCTGATTGGAGAGATCCTGGGTCACTAGGATTTGTGGCAGAGCTGTGACTGCAGCGAAACAGTACGTGGGGACCTGAGTCTGCAGGTGCGTGGACAGCGTCAAGGACGTGGGCACCTTTGGCACCTGACCGCTGAGAGCCCCGACCTTCAGGGGTGGCGGAGGACACGAGTTAGATGTGGCTTCTGCTAATTTGGCTGGTAAGGTCAGTGAGGTCACACGAGGGGTGGCCCCGGCTGCATCTGAAAGAACTTGCTTTTGCAGAGGTTGCACAGGATTAGAAGTGCAAGGTTGGCTGGAGGGGACCGTGGGACACAGGAGCTGGTACTTGGGAGCAAAGCAATCCTCACTTTTAGAAGGTAGACGGCCACCGGGGCTTGCATCTGGTTTGACACTCTGCGTTGAAGACACCTGCAGGGACATCTGTGTGTCTGGGTGGCTAAGGGGCACGGGGATTTGATTCAACGAGTGTATACCTAGAAGCTGTTGAACGGGAAAGAGGTTTGGAGAGTGGGAACTTGCCGTTTCTGCTCGCACATCCTTCCCTGGAGTCTGGGAGTACAAAGTACTTGCAGGAAACGCAGCTGAAACTGTGTGAGTGAGCTGAGGCCCCTGCAATGGCACTGTGTTCACAGCGGGACGGGCGATGGTCTGGAAAGATAATGGGTTCCCGGAAGCCAGCTGATTCTCCGGAGCGATGTTTAAAGAGATCTGCCGTATCAGTGGACCCCTCCGTCTTTCCAAGAGGGGCACATGCCCGGCGACCCCCACGCCGGAAGCGGATGTCGGAGGATGCGATTCGGCCGGGGGCACCTTCTTAGATGGGGCGATGCTTCCACAGTCGAATGACTTGCTTCTGAAATCGGACACCTCCATGGATGTCTGCAGGCAGTGAATCTGTTCTGACGCGGCCCGCCGCATCTCCCGGTGACCCGCCGGAACACTCAGCGTGTTAGAGCCAGAGGGAATCAGGAGGAAGTCCGCTTTGTGCACAAAGTCGATTTTGGGGGAGGCCTCAGTCTTAGAAACGTCCTCCACGTCTAAAGACGCGGAGAAACTGGAAGTGTGCGATAAACTACTGTCCCTGCTGAGACTCCGGGAGAGCGTGGAGTCGAAACTCGACTCGGTGGAAGAATGCTCCATCTCGGCCAAGCGCAGCCTCTTCTTCTTGGGCGGCAGTTTCTCCGTGGGCAGCTTGGACAAGGTTTCGCTCCGCTGAGGCCAACTGAACTTCTCCGATTTCTCTGCATCATGGCCTTGGCCTTCCAGGTCCTGATCTGGCTCTTCGGTGACCAGGATTTCTGGGACTTGGATGCTGTGCTGCCGAACGAGTCTGGAGGGCTGTCCGAGCACGTGCCGCTCACCTGAGATCTTTCTGGAACCGTCCTGAAGTTCCCCCCTCAGAGCATCGGACAGTGTGGGCTGAGAGGTGTGCCGGGAAGGGCGTCCTTCCTCTTGGGAAATTCCTCTGACACTCAGAGACCCCGGCTTGCCCATTCTCAGCTCCTGGAAAGGCACGGGGGATGCGCCTTCGCCAGTATCCAGCTTGTCAAAGGCCCCGGGCCTGCCGAGCGAGTTTGTATGCTGGATGACCGAGATGCCAGCCCCGTGTCTCTTGGGCTCTGCCCTGTCCTGGGCAGCCGAGCTCATCAGCTCTTCCAGGACGGACGACGGCTTTGGGTCCCGGGGCTGGTCGGGACCTCTGGCCCCAAGCTGAATCTGCGTGGTCTGCCGCTGGTTTCGAGGCTGCAGCTCGCTGGGTACGGCAAGGTTCTGCTGAGACAAGGGAGCCAGGCCCAGCGTGCTCTGAGACTGGGAGCCCTCGGAGCTTTTCGGAGGTGCTCCACTCTCGTTCTGCTGAAGTTCGTCATCATCTCCGACGCTTTTCATTTTCCTCCTTTTCCGGATCTGGGTCGTCTGTTCCCAGACCCTGGTGGCCCCGGTGACCCTGTAGTGCAGGATGGGAGGCTGTGCCCCGCCAGGCACCGGGCTGTGCTCTGGGTCCCGCACAGCGACCTTGGTTTTTGGTCCGTGCAACTCTGAACAGTAAAATTTCTTATGGTTTTCAAAATTTTCCAGTTTCCGATACCTGTTTCTACAGGTCTCGCACTCAAACATGGTCCCTCGCCCTTGGTGAGACTTCTTCTTTTCCAAGTGTGAGCCTGGGGCCGGTGGCTTGCTCCTCGAGGCTGTGGTCTCCCCGGCGGGGCTGCCTCCGGGATGGCTCTCGTCCCAGGGCAGTCCGGCCCCAAGAATGTGGTTTTCGCTCGCTGAGGAGTCTTCCACCGCTGCCTGTCTCACCAGGGTGCGGGGATGTCCACTCTGGGTCACAGAAGGGTTAGGTCCTGGTACAAAGACATCATCGTAGAAAGCGCCAATTTTGTCATCAAAAGACTGACTTCCTCTCAGTGGATGTGGGGCAGGGATGATGCTGGCAGGTACTGCGGAGTACCCAGTGGTGGGCATGGAATTACTCCTGGTGATGGGCAGGCAGTCGAGGGAAGGTACAGACAGAAGAAACACTTGCTTTGATTTCTCTGTCGGGGTGAAAGGGGACTTTGGTATATCAGAGCTTGAACTTGTTCTCCGTCCCATTGGTTTCAAGTCAAACTGGAAAGAGTCCTTAAAGATGTATGACTTGGGGGAATCGATGCTTCCCCGGCGGGAGAGGGAGGTCCTCCGGGGCTTCACGCTGTCCAGCTGCTTGTCATCCACCAGGGCTTCGTTGTCGGAGATGAGCTTCGAGATCCGCTCCTCCAGTGTTTTCGGTTCCAGTGGAAGTCTCATCTGACCTGGGAAGAGGGGTGCTTTTTCACCTGCTGGAACAGCAGAGGCTGCTGGTGTGCTGACCCGAGGGGTCGAGGGCCCGCTGTTCTTTGCAGAGTCCTGCTCTGGGGCAGGTAGTGTCCTGGCAAAGGGGGTGGGTGGACTCACGGTTTGGTCGGCGCTCTCAGATCGGGAAAAGTAGCCCGAATCCGTGCTTCCCAGGCTGCGAGGACTCAGCAGTTTTCCTTGCTGCTCTTGGCAGTAATCAGTGGCCTGCTGCCTCTGCAGCTGGGCATGCGCTGTGCCCACAGGGGACTCTGGCTTTCCATCGGGCTGACTTGGGTCGCCTTTCTGATGGGCCTTCTCATCTGCCTCCCCGGAGGACGCCCAAGCCGGGTGGGACAGGACCCGGGTTCCTTGAAGGTCTTTCTGTGCACCAGGGAGCTCAGGCTTGGACTCCGTAACCTTCGGGCTATCAACTCTTAAAGGGGACATGCTGATGGGGTGGACCACAACCTTTGGTAACTCTGCCACGGCCTGTGATTCTGAAGACCTGTCCTGCGGTGCAAAGTCACCGACCACGTGCTTGGGATTGGTTGGAATGGAACCTGATTTTGGTAAAGCTTCCGAGCTGGACAGCATTCTTATCATCTGTGCTGGCTGCAGGTCCATGGAGCCCAGGTCGTTCGGCCTTTCATCGCCAGCGCCATCCTCTTCACTGTCTCCACTGTCTTCCACATCCGAATGGATGCTAAGTGCTTTGGGGGACTCGTGTGACATGAACAAGCCGCCGGCATCTGGCTGCAGGACAAGGCCCAGTTTGATAGTGTGTGCGTGGGACTTTTTGTGCTTGTACAGGTTGCTTTTAGTCTTAAATGAAAACCCACAGGTCACACAGGGGTAGGGGCGCTCCCCAGTGTGGGAGCGGATGTGCTTTAGAAGCACGCTGGGCTTTGCACAGGCTCGGTTGCAATACTCACAGATGTATTTTCCTTGCTTTTTTGGCTTCTGATCTTTCAGGAGAAGACTGCACATTTGCTCCACGCTGTGGTTAACCACAGCGGCGACAGGGCTCGAGTTGTAGATGGGGCGTGGGGGTGACTGTGTGGAAGGCGCGGGGCTCACCGGCACCGGGGCGGCAGCGTCCACTTGCTGGTTGGGAGGGGTGACCTGAGTGCGGCCGGGGGGTGACGTGGCCGCGGCGGTGTAGACGTGTTCAAGCTGGGCGTTCTCCTGGCTCTGCAGGTTCGTGAGAGATGGGGCGAAACCCGAACATGCGGGAAGCTGCTGACTTTGTGGGCCGGGTTTAGGCACGGGGAGTTCGTGTATGTGATACGCGGGAGAGGCGGCCCGGACTGCTGCTGGGTCCTTCCTCTGAGCGGCGGACACTGGCCCGGAAGGGTATGAGGTCCGAGGCGGCGGCAGCGGCTGCGAGGGGGCGGCCGCATCCGGCGGGCGCGGGTCGGGGGCCTCCCGCGGGCCTCCGTGGAGGTGAGCAGGGGCGCGTGTGGTTTTATTTGGTCTCAGGTTTTCGATCTTTGCGGCACAGGGTGAGCCCTTCTGCGACAGGGTGCTCAGCTCTGGCTCCATGGCCTTCAGCAAGACGTCAAAGGCGGTGTTTACAAAGGAGGAGGGCGGGGAGCTGTGGCCGGGGGAGGCTGGACCCTCGCAGTGCTCAGCTTTGCCCTTGCTGGGCGGGGACCCGGGGTCACGCTTTCCCTCCGGGACGCCGGCCTTGGCGGGGTCGGGGCCCTCCGACCGCCATCGGCGCGGCTCCGACGGCTGCAGCAGAAATGGGGGCTTCCGGGGGCAGACGGGGGCTTCGGACTTGGGGGTCCCGGCGGTCAGCCCTGGGGTCTCCCCGTTGTGTTTGGTCAGCGGCCTCCCCCCGGCCTTCACCGGACTGTGGCTCTGCTTCTTGTGGGGCTCTGCCGTGCCCGCGAGCACGGGGAAAGGGGACTCTTCGGTATTTTGTCTGTGTTTGGCCTGAAGAGGATTTCTCAGAGGGGATTTTGGTATTTTTTTCAGGTGATTCTCTGCTACAATCTTTTTCCGTTTCACACCTTTAAGCGATTCGGAAGTTCCTTTGATGCCAGCCTCTAAGAGTTCTGTTCAAAAAAAGGAAAAAAGAGAACCAATTGGTAAAGTGGTAGGAACACCAATTATGAATTTTTTTTTTTAATTACCATTACAATCATGAGGGTGTTATGACAACTGAAGAAGGCAGTTTAAGGAAAGCCCGTTTTGGATAAAACTGCATTCTAGCATTCCGGTGATATGCTGGCCATCAAAAATCTGTTGACCTTACTATATACATTTCTAGAACACTGTGTTCCTCTCTTGACCTCCATCTCACCAAGGTCCTGGGTGTTTTGTTTCAAAACAAAGTTATCTTCCACCTTCACCCTTGCAGCTGAGGACCCTAGAATGACAGTCTGAGAGAGCTGGCCCACAAAGAAGAAAATCCAGCTTTTTCATGCTGGGTATTTGTCTTTTCACGTTTAGTATCTTTTAAAGCAAACTTCTCAGCAAATTTCTAAAATAATAGCATTGCTCCAAAATAGGCAATACTGATATCCTTATGGGCTTCCCTGGTAGCTCAGCTGGTAAAGAATATGCCTGCAATGTAAGAGACCCCAGTGTGATTCCATATAATGATTTTTAGAGCAAACGTAACTCAGATGATCATGGGATATTCACTAGTAGAACTGTGATGAATTGCAAATATAGCAATTATACCCATAAACAAAAACATGAAAGTAAAATAATACACTTATTAGTGACTCTTCAACAACAAAATTTTAAAGTCAGAATGATGTAATGGCCTTTAGTAAAAAAAACCAAAAATCGCCATTTTAATTGCACAAAATATTCAATGGCTACATTTCTTTGCTGTTAATGATAGCCGAGTAGGTAGCTGCTGCTGCTGCTGCTGCTGCTACTAAGTCGCTTCAGTTGTGTCCGATTCTGTGCAACCCCATAGACGGCAGCCCACCAGGCTCCTCCGTCCCTGGGATTCTCCAGGCAAAAACACTGGAGTGGGTTGCCATTTCCTTCTCCAATGCATGAAAATGAAAAGTGAAAGTGAAGTCGCTCAGTGTGTCCGACTTTGCAACCCCATGGACTGCAGCCTACCAGGCTCCGCCATCCATGGGATTTTCCAGGCAAGAGTACTAGAGTGCGTTGCCATTGCCTTCTCTGGAGCAGGTCGCTAGATAGAGCTTATTACAGGAGAGAAGAGATGAAACCACCTCCATTTCTTCCTGTGTTGAAATAAATCACCATTCAAATGGCATCAACCACCCATAATCACTGTCAACTATTGTATTTTTGAGCAATAATTGCTTGCCATAATTCAGTTTCTTTCGATTTGTTGGATCTTCAGGCACATCAACAAAAATTATTCAAGCTTATATTACCTACTTATAGGGAAGCCAAATACTGTAATTTCTCATTATTTTCAAATAGCTGTTACAATGCACCTATTTGAAATTCATATTAGACCCAAATGTCTACACCAAAATAACTACTTTGCATTAACTGAAGAATTTACATAAAATAAAAATTTCTAGTCATCTTGTGACATCAGTTTATGTGCGCTCATGTTTTAATTTAACGGAAAAAAAAAAACACCATACTAATCCACTAAAGATACATTTAACCACTACAATCAGAGAGGCAAATAAAAGGAGGGAAGGTCTCATGATGAAAATACTTGCGCTAAAGAAAGCTAGAAAAAAAAAAAAGTATCAGTATTGTTGATAGAAGTGAAGTTACTCAGTCGTGTCTGACTCTTTGCAACCCCGTGGATTGTAGCCTACCAGGTTCCTCCCTCCATGGAATTTTCCAGGCAAGAGTGCTGAAGTAGGTTGCCATTTCCTTCTCTGGGGGATCTTCCCAACCCAGAGATCAAACCAATGTCTCCCACATTGCAGGCAGATGCTTTACCACCTGAACCACCAGGGAAGCAGTATTGCTGATAACCTCTACAAAATGACGTTGAGCACATCTTTTTGATTCTTCAACCCACTCAGTTATAAAATGGTATTTCCCCACTGGTTTTCCCTCTTCAGGACAAATGCAGTAAAGTCAGTGATGTACTTGATGCCTCTCATTAACTACACAAGCAAAAGGGCGAAATGAAAAATGATCAGCATCTTGGGTGAGAAGTTTCCCCACTCACTTCCTAAGAATCTGGAGGTGGGCTGAAACAAGACAGCCACTAGGCTGTTAAAACAGACACAAAAACAGAGCAGAGCAGCCACTTGGAGGAGCGGCAGTTCCCAACTCAGGCGACTGTCAGCAAAAAAACAAGAGATTTGAAAAAAAAACCTGCCCACGCCAAGCCCATCTACAGCCCAGTGTGACCTGAGCTTTGACTGGGGTGAACATGTTTACTTTATATTTTGCATACTTTCTGGAATAAAATTTTATTTTTACGTAAAGCTGTTTGTCCACAAAAAAAAAAAAAAAAAAAAAAAAAAAGTTAAACGATGGCTTACACTCTAAAGGAAAAAAAAAAAAAATGCAAAAATTCAACTCACAGGCAAATTACCAAGAAATACCATAGGAAGTTTTAAAGGGGACATTCTATGTATATATTAAAAAAAAGACAATTCAACAATTCAACTTTGTATTTTAAGAAAATGAAGTTGAGATGAAGGGGAAGGAATGACTTAAAATCCCTATTTCTTTATAGAGATCATTCGTCTAAATGTGAAAAAAAAAAACACATTTTAAACAGATTTTATGAACCACGTTTCAGTTTTAAATGAAGACCCACTCATCTCTCTCTGATGAAAGTTTAGAACATTTACACTCTATTTGCATAGTGGTTTACTCTTTGTTCTCTGAATTTTAATACCTGGTGCTAGTACAACATTTCTTTTCTTAAAAAGCCTGTACAGCTCTGCTTTCTGGAGGTAAAGCTTATGAAGAGAAGCCTGCTGACCACGTAACAAGTAGTTTCTCCTCCTCGAGGTGACTTACTTGCCTTTTTTCTGCCTTCCTGTCTGCAAGAACATTTCTTTTCAAAGTCTAATAGCAAAACTAGTAGTCAGCTCAGAACTGACCACTGTACAACTTTCCATTGTTTTTTTTTTTTTTTCTCCTGGAACACAATGAACCTCTAAGAGGAGATACATTTAGTTTATTTCAGAAAAGTTTTATTATTTATTCAAATACATTTTCTGGCCAAGTTTTTTTCTTTGGGGTGGGCTCTTTTACATTACTGACACCAATTATCTTTGAACAGGAGGACCACCCTTACGATGATTTAAACTGCTTCCATCTTTGTGTTTCTCTCCTTTGCTTTTTCTAGAATTATCTAAAGCTTTCCCCCTTACATCAATAATTTGATTTTTAGGCCATTAAGTTCCTTGCTGTTTCAATTTTATTAGTTTCGGACCAACATTGTTTTGTTCCCTAAGTTGCATATTTCCCATGTAATCTCATTTTATTGCCTCATATTATGTATGACAGTGTGTGTGTGCACACATGAGCTAATAGCTCAGTTGCTCCAACTCTTTGTGACCCCATGGACTGTAGCCTGCCAGGCTCCTCTGTCCATGGGATTTCCCAGGCAAGAATACTGGAGTGGGTTGCTATTTCCTCCTTGAAGGGGTCTTCCTGACCCAGGAATCGAACCCCAAGTCTCCTGCATTGCAGGCGGATTCTTTACTGTCTGAGCCACCAGGAAAGCCCACTGTGGCTTTAAAGAAATTAATTATCTTACTAAGTTTAAAGATGCTTAAAAAACGCTTCTGTTTCTGAGGTAATAATTTCTTTAAGGCTGAACTTTTGGTCCTTCTTTTCACACTCTCTCTGCTTTTCTATTACCTGAGATCATGGGGAATCACCGTGGGTAGTGTTCAATGGAGAATATGGTCCCAACAGTGTTTTTCTGAGCTGTGTTCACGCTTCTAAGATTTTGTTGGATCTCCTTTACCATTCTCCTTGTTCAAGGAATAAGGTTAAGGAAATAGGAGCTAAAGTATGACAAAGGATATTGGATAGGGTCACGTATGGTGAATTACAACCTAACAGTGTGTTCAAAACCCTGCCTTGATTGAAGGTGAGTCTCTTTTACTGATTGACTACAAAAAACACGAAAGTGAGAACAACTTCAGATCTCTCCTGGTTCTGGGAACCTGGGGACCACCTATTTTCTAACAACTGAGGTCACACTGGTGTCAGACAGTCAAAGAGACCAGAGGGAGGGGGCACCGTGTAGAAGGCCTTTCAGCAGTTCAGGAAAGGGTTAAAATGCTACCCTGAACTCAGGCAGTGACAGTGGACCCCTGAGCTAATTCAAAGCAAGAAAACCTGAGAAAGGTTTGCCCAAGGCTCTGCTGAGGCTCACTGTCTCTCTGGAAGGACCAAGACTAAGCTTGTTTGCCGGGCAGGGGGTGGGGGAGGGATGTGGCTGGGGTGGAAATCAACTCACTTTCCATCCCACCAAATCTCAAGCTCAATATCCACATGTAGAATTATAAATTACAGCTGTAGACCCAGGACGAGACATGTTCAGCAGGGAAATGGTAAGGCTAATAATGGCAGAGCCACTTAACATAATATTAGACATCCATTTCAAGTCATTACGAAGCTTACACAGCAGTATGAAAATGACGATGTATTAAACAGACGTGCACATATTCTTTTCTTTCCCTAGAGAGAGTAAGGGCTAGAGACACAGATCTGGGAGTATGCAGTGAGTGCTGTTTTTCATCAAAGTACAGAAATGAGAAGCCAGAGAGAATATACGGTAGAGAGCTCTCCCATCAGAAGTTTGGGTAATCCCTGCATTTAAGGGCGAGCCAGAAACAACAAGAATGATAATGACGACAAAAATGACAGCGAATGAGGAAAAAAAAAAAAGATAAGACAAAATACAAAACTCAGGACAGTGGAGGGCCCAGGAAGCCACAGTAACTTATATGCAGAGTACATCATGAGAAACGCTGGGCTGGAAGAAGCACAAGCTGGAATCAAGATTGCCGGGAGAAATATCAATCACCTCAGATATGCAGATGACACCACCCTTATGGCAGAAAGTGAAGAGGAACTAAAAAGCCTCTTGATGAAAGTGAAAGAGGAGAGTGAAAAAGTTGGCTTAAAGCTCAACATTCAGAAAACGAAGATCATGGTATCCGATCTCATCACTTCATGGGAAATAGATGGGGAAACAGTGGAAACAGTGTCAGACTTTATTTTGGGGGGCTCCAAAATCAATGCAGATGGTGATTGCAGCCGTGAAATTAAAAGATGCTTACTCTTTGGAAGAAAAGTTATAACCAACCTAGATAGCATATTGAAAAGCAGAGACATTACTTTGCCAACAAAGGTCCATCTAGTCAAGGCTATGGTTTTTCCAGTAGTCATGTATGGATGTAAGAGTTGGACAGTGAAGAAAGCTGAGCGCTGAAGAATTGATGCTCTTGAACTGCGGTGTTGGAGAAGACTCTTGAGAGTCCCTTGGACTGCAAGGAGATCCAACCAGTCCATTCTAAAGGAGATCAGCCCTGGGATTTCTTTGGAAGGACTGATGCTGAAGCTGAAACTCCAGTCCTTGGGCCACCTCATGTGAAGAATTGACTCATTGAAAAAGACTCTGATGCTGGGAGGGATTGGGGGCAGGAGGAGAAGGGGACGAGAGAGGATGAGATGGCTGCATGGCATCACCGACTCAATGGACGTGAGTTTGAGTGAACTCGGGAGTTGGTGATGGACAGGGAGGCCTGGCGTGCTGCGATTCACGGGGTAGCAGAGTCAGAGATGACTGAGCGACTGAACTGAACTGAACTGAAGGAGAAAGATGTGAGCAACAGTGTTAAGTATCACATTCAGATAAACAGGATGAGACATGAATCTGCTAGGTGTAGGGGTCACTGGGATTTCATTTTGTCAATAACCTGAGTGGGCAAGGAAACAGATTCTCTTTTAGAGACTTCAGAAAGAAACAGGGCTTTGCTGACACCTTGACTGAAGCCGGTGAGACCATGTGGGGCTTCTGACCTAAAGTATTTCTTGAACTGTAATTTATTAGACAGCAATAAAAAACGAACACAGGTAGCGACTGGGCACATACGACTATTTAAACTTAAAAAATAGTCTGTTGCTCAGAAAAGGAGTTTGTATGTTCTCTGACCACAACAAAATTAAATGAGAAATAAACAGCAGAAAGATATCTGGAAAATCCCCAAATATTTGGAAATTGAATAACATATTTCTAAATAGCCTAGGGGTTAAAGAGGAAGTCATAGGGGAATTAGAAAAATCCAAACAAACCCCATGCCCGAGGCCAGGGGCGGTGGCCGGGAGGAGCTACCCCACGTGAAGGAGAGGTGGCTGCGCGGGCGCAGGAGGCTCTAGAGGAGCTACTCCATGTTCAAGATCAGGAGGGGCAGCAGTGAGATACCCCTCATCCAAGATAAGGAGCAGCAGCTGCGCTTAGTTGGAGCAGCCATGAGGAGATACTCCGCATTCAAGGTAAGAGAAACCCAAGTAAGACAGTAGGTGTTGTGAGAGGGCATCAGAGGGCAGACTCACTGAGACCATAATCACAGAAAGCTAGTCAATCTAATCACATGGACCACAGCCTTGTCTAACTCAATGAAACTAAGCCATGCCGTGTGGGGCCACCCAAGACGGGTGGGTCATGGTGGAGAGGTCTGACGGAATGTGGTCCACTGGAGAAGGGAATGGCAAACCACTTCGGTATTCTTGCCTTGAGAACCCCATGAACAGTATGAAAAGGCAAAATGATAGGATACTGAAAGAGAAACTCCCTAGGTCGGTAGGTGCCCAATCTGCTACTGGAGATCAGTGGAGAAATAACTCCAGAAAGAATGAAGGGATGGAGCCAAAGCAAAAACAATACCCAGCTGTGGATGTGACTGGTGATAGAAGCAAGGTCCAATGCTATAAAGAGCAATATTGCATAGGAACCTGGAATGTCAGATCCATGAATCAAGGCAAATTGGAAGTGGTCAAACAGGAGATGGTAAGAGTGAATGGGACATTCTAGGAATCAGTGAACTAAAATGGACTGGAATGGGTGAATTTAACTCAGATGACCATTGTATCTACTACTGCGGGCAAGAATCCCTTAGAAGAAATAGAGTAGCCATCATAGTCAACAAAAGAGTCTGAAATGCAGTACTTGGATGCAATCTCAAAAATGACAGAATGATCTCTGTTCGTCTCCAAGGCAAACCATTTAATATCGCAGTAATCCAAGTCTATGCCCCAACCAGTAACGCTGAAGAAGCTGAAGTTGAATGGTTCTATGAAGACCTACAAGACCTTTTAGAACTAACACCCAAAAAAGATGTCCTTTTCATTTTGGGGACTGGAATGCTAAAGTAGGAAGTATAGAAACACCTGGAGTAACAGGCAAATTTGGCCTTGGAATATGGAATGAAGCAGGGCAAAGGCTAATAGGGTTTGCCAAGAGAACACACTGGTCATAGCAAACACCCTCTTCCGACAACACAAGAGAAGACTCTACACATAGACATCACCAGATGGTCAACACCGAAATCAGATTGATTATATTCTTTGCAGCCAAAGATGGAGAAGCTCTATACAGCCAGCAAAAACAAGACTGGGAGCTGACTATGGCTCAGATCATGAGCTCCTTATTGCCAAATTAAGACTTAAATTGAAGAAAGTAGGGGAAACCACTAGACCATTCAGGTATGACCTAAATCAAATCCCTTATGATTAGACAGTGGAAGTGAGAAATAGATTTAAGGGACTAGATCTGATAGATAGAGTGCCTGATTATGGACTGAGGTTCATGACACTGTACAGGAGACAGGGATCAAGACCATCCCCATGGAAAAGAAATGCAAAAGAGCAAAATGGCTGTCTGGGGAGCCTTACAAATAGCTGTGAGAAGAAGAGAAGCGAAAAGCAAAGGACAAAAGGAAAGATATAAACATCTAATGCACAGTTCCAAAGAATAGCAAGAAGAGATAAGAAAGTCTTCCTCAGTGATCAACGCAAAGAAATAGAGGAAAACATTCCCCAACAAGAATGGGAAAGACTAGAGATCTCCTCAAGAAAATTAGATACCAAGGGAACATTTCATGCAAAGATGGGCTCGATAAAGGACAGAAATGGTATGGACCTTACAGAAGCAGAAGATATTAAGAAGAGGTGGCAAGAATACACAGAAGAACTGTACAAAAAAGACCTTCATGACCAAGATAATCACAATGGTGTGATCCCTCACCTAGACCCAGACATCCTGGAATGTGAAGTCAAGTGGGCCTTAGGAAGCATCACTAGGAACAAAGCTAGTGGAGGTGATGGAATTCCAGTAGAGCTGTTTCAAATCCAAAAGTTGATGCTGTGAAAGTGCTGCACTCAATATGTCAGCAAATTTGGAAAACTCAGCAGCGGTCACAGTACTGGAAAAGGTCAGTGTTCATTCCAATCCCAAAGAAAGGCAATGCCAAAGAATGCTCAAACTACCGCACAATTGCATTCATCTCACATGCTAGTAAAGTAATGCTCAAAATTCTCCAAGCCAGGCTTCAGCAATACGTGAACCATGAACTTCCAGATGTTCAAGCTAGCTTTAGAAAAGGCAGAGGAACCAGAGATCAAATTGCCAACATCCGCTGGATCATCGGAAAAGCAAGAAATTTCCAGAAAAACATCTATTTCTGCTTTATTGACTATGCCAAAGCCTTTGACTGTGTGGATCACAAAAAACTGTGGAAAATTCTGAAAGAGATGGGAATACCAGACCACCTGACCTGCCTCTTGAGAAACCTGTATGTAGGTCAGGAAGCAACAGTTAGAACTGGACATGAAACAGACTGGTTCCAAATAGGAAAAGGAGTACGTCAAGGCTGTGTACTGTCATCCTGCTTATTTAACTTCTATGCAGAGTACATCATGAGAAACGCTGGGCTGAAAGAAGCACAAGCTGGAATCAAGATTGCCAGGAGAAATATAAATAACCTAAGATATGCAGATGACATCACCCTTATGGCAGAAAGTGAAGAGGAACTAAAAAGCCTCTTGATGAAAGTGAAAGAGGAGAGTGAAAAAGTTGGCTTAAAGCTCAACATTCAGAAAACAAAGATCATGGCATCTGGTCCCATCACTTCATGGCAAATAGATGGGCAAACAGTGTCAGACTTTATTTTGGGGGGCTCCAAAATCACTGCAGATGGTGACTGCAGCCATGAAATTAAAAGACGCTTACTCCTTGGAAGGAAAGTTATGACCAACCTAGATAGCATATTGAAAAGCAGAGACATTACTTTGCCAACAAAGGTCCATCTAGTCAAGGCTATGGTTTTTCCTGTGGTCATGTATGGATGTGAGAGTTGGACTGTGAAGAAAGCTCAGCACCAAGGAATTGATGCTTTTTACTGTGGTGTTAGAGAAGACTCTTGAGAGTCCCTTGGACTGCAAGGAGATTCAACCAGTCCATTCTAAAGGAGATCAGCCCTGGGATTTCTTTGGTAGGAATGATGCTAAAGCTGAAACTCCAGTACTTTGGCCACCTCATGCGAACAGTTGACTCACTGGAAAAGACCCTGATGCTGGGAGGGATTGGGGGCAGGAGGAAGAGGGGACGACAGAGGATGAGATGGCTAGATGGCATCACCAACTCGATGGACGTGAGTTTGAGTGAACTCCGGGAGATGGTGATGGACAGGGAGGCCTGGCATGCTGCGATTCATGGGGTAGCAGAGTTGGACATGACTGAGCAACTGAATTATACTGAACTGAACTGAAACAGACCTTCAGAGCACTAGGAAAAGATGATAAGGAATATTTACCACGCCAGTGATAGACAACACTCAAATCAAACACTAGAGAAACCTCTAAAGGTGGGGTCAACAAAAAGATTCTTGTAATAATCACTATGATTTTTAATCATTTCTCCAGATCCAGCCAATACAATAACAGAATTTTTATAAATGAGATACAAATGATGGTAAGGAAGAAAACAGTATTATTTGCAGATAACAGTGGTTTCCTAGGAGTACCTAGGAGAAATAACAAACTCTACTGCATCTAATAAGAGTTTCAGTAGGTCAGCTGTCTACCCAAAACATACATGTATTTTCACCCATACGAAAAACAGTTAGAAAATATAATGAAAAAAATATTCTATGTATCACAGCAATAAAAAGAGAAAAATGCCTAGAAATACATTTTGCACAAAATATTCAAAACCTACAGAAAATTTAAGTTTTCTGATATGAAGGTGCTTACAAAATGAAGACACACACATGTTCCTGGAAATAATCAATATTTTGAAGATATCAATTCTTTTCAAATTTATCAACTTTATACAATTTCAAACTGTTTAAAACTTGCTTTTTAAAAATACGATATGACTCTATTCCTCACTTAGGAAAATAATATTCTAAATTAGACAATAAAATTCTGAAAAAGAATTATGTAAAGATACCTACATGGACAGAGATTAAATAGTATTTTCTCAAAATCAGATTAATGGTTAAACTTGTGAATCTGTAGAAGGGCTATAAATGCATTTAGTATATGAAAATGTGGCATATTTCAAAATAATCGGACAGAAGTAATAAATTTGAGAAAATAAGGTCCAAAAGTTTCCACAAACTAATGAAACACATGAATCTACAGATTCTAGAATGCTATAAATCACAAGCAAGATAAATACACAGAAACCACACCTACGCACATCACTGTGAAACTGCAGGATTCCGAGATAAGGCCCCAAAGGACTGCCTTCAAACAAATGATAATCAGACTCACAAGCAGACATCTCGACAGTAACAATGTACTCAAGGAAATAAACGGCCGAACTCGAATTTTATGCTTCTGTACTTGGATTAAACATGTTTTTTCAAGAATTAAAAAGAAATAGACATTTTCTAATAAATGACACTTGAAATAATTTGTCACAACAGACCTGCATTAATGAAAAATGATGATTCTTCATGTAAAATAAAATCATTCCTCAAGGGAAGCTAGAGATGTAAGCCAAAATAAGTCCCAAGTTGATTAATACATGTAAAAAGAAAGATGAGTAGCAGCTGTATACAAATAGTAAAGAATATATGTGGACCCAAATACATGGTAATAATAGCATGTAAGTCAAAAGCAGCGTGAACGGACACACTCAAAAGAGAGGAAGGTACAAATGCTAGGAATGCAGAGCTGCCAAAGCTTAGAGTCGGTATCTAACACAGCCGCCGCCTCTGGGCACCACCCTGCCTCATTAAAGGCACGTCGAGAGAAGAGCAGAGTGGTTCGCATGGTATCAGCGAAGAATAAGTTTAGTTTCTTAACAAAAAGTGGATTCAGAGGCCTTGACAATGTTCCTAAAGGGGGATATACACTGCAAATCTATCAGAACAGAGCAGCAATTCTCAACAGGCCCTGAGCCCTGAAAAGAAAAGCAGGAATGGGATGTAAGTGGAATCTGAAGTCAGTTCCTCCAAATAAGACCAAGAATCATTTAGTTAAGGGTTTAAACAGTGCAGGACACAGCATTAACTTTTATCGTATAACAAATAGGCAATGGAATACATTTTTAGAAAACTATTCAAGAGAAATAGAAAAATAATTATAGGGTGAGGAAGGGAATCTGAATTCACCATTAACAGGCTATGATACAGAAAAAAAGGCAGGAAATAGAAAAAGAATACAGATTTTAACAGAAAAGGAAAATGTAATACAATAAACACATACTAAACTTTATATATTACAAAATCTTGGATAAAATTTAAAAATTCTTAAAGTTTAAAAAAATTAAAACATGATGGGATTGGAGTACAGAACTGGCAAATTTTTACCCATCACTGGAGTTTCATATTTTAAAAGTCATCACGCACATGTATTATTCACATACAACTAACATGTAATTCAACCCCAAAGCAGGAAGTTAGCAAATTAAGAACCTAACAAATACCTGCTTATTTAGCAATAACTTAAAATATAGATCAAAATCTAGCAGGTAGAGATGAAATAAATACTCAAAATATTAATGTCAGTAATCATACAAAGGCAAATAAATACTGTGGAACTTTTTTATATATAAAAGGAAAAATTTTAAGCAGTCAGTATAATTTCAGAGAAATAATTTTGATTGTAGAAATAGTAAAACCAGAGATATATCAAACTGAAAATTTTTAAAGCAGAATAAGTGACAATTCTGTTTGAAATTTTTAATTAAATAAAAAATCAACCTAATCAATAATAAATGTTCTCAGAAATGAGAAAGGGAAGGATACAGCAACAGTAAAAATTATTTAAACTTATGAGAGAAGGTTATACTCTATCTTAAAATATTTGCATACTTGTGTAACATACAGAATATAAGAAGTTATAAATATAGTCAACCCAAGAGGGCACAAACTTGAACAGGTCTCTAATTAGCAAAGAAAATAACAGTACATCTACTGAAGACACAGACATGCTCTTCTTCCCTCACTAACACTCAACTTTCATATAGTAACATTTCATATTAAATATAAGGAAACAGTACCAATCAAGTCACAAAACAGATTTAATATTACAGGCCAGTCTGGGTGCTCAGAACAGCCAAATAAATATTTGCCCAGTGCCTACTGTATGCACCAGGAACAACAGGAGGTGCCAGTATATGATCCTGGGCCAAAGGGAACCAGGGCACTCATCCCTACGTGTGGCAGGGGTGAGGCAAAGAGCCTAAAGGGCTGAGATCTCGTCGGCTGTTAGGAGCTCTGTCTTCACGCTGAAGAGACACAGGTAGCCATGAAAGGGTTCTGTTACCAGTTACCAAGTGGGTCACTCGGTGCTGTGTGGAGGGCTTCCGGAAAGGAGCCCGCAGAGCGGCCTCGGCGTTCTGCTGCAGAGCCGCACTTCCAATGCCATCACTCACTAAACCAAAGCATGCCCTCACTCACTAAACATCCAACCAGGCGCATACGTTACTCTATACGTTTGCTCTCATTTAAATTTTGTTCAGTCCTCTTCCTGCCTTTTCTCACTCACCCACAGAGTCTCATTTTCTTTTTCCAAATCTCTTCTTGAATGAAATAGCTACTACAGTATCCCGAGCTTGGTGGTTGGTGCAGAATTCTAAATCATCATCCTTAAAAATTGATATTCTTCGTACATATAGCACAGCCCAACAAAACACATCTGAATAGTGAAACAGGAGTAAAAGAAGGCTCTGTTTCAGTGAAATGGTCTTCTACTGTTTGCTTTCAATTTTTTCAAAAAATTTCTTCTAGAATTCCTCGCAGCTGTTCACCTATTTCCAATTGATTCTGCCTGCCCCTTGCATTCATTTTCTGCTCCTTCTTCCCCAGAATTGTATCCTTCACTTCCATGTGGCACAGGTGCTGCCTTCCTGCCTCTCTCTTTTTTTTTTTTTCTTTTGCCCCACACATAGGTCACAGAAGCAAGGCTGGGGAAAAGCTTAAATAAATCAACCAATGGCAGCACACATTATCCTTTTAAGTCACCCTACAACACAACTCATATAAAAAAAGTAATATTGAAGAGGCATATGCGTGAGGTCAATTATCCCAAAAGCGAAGATGGTAGATTAAACATAATCTGCCCCCCCCCTTATCATTCTTAAATGAATCCCCAAGTGAACCAACAGAATGAGACCCATTCCTTTGTTTGGCACCATCCTCGGGGATGCTGTCTTCAAAGCAGCTACATCCACATCTCATAATCTGAGCTGTTTTATATCTCTCTTGTCAAAAAACGAAGCAGCGGACCTAAACACACACTTCACAGAATCTTAAACAAATGTGTTTGGAACATTTTAATCTCTCTGAAATCCTGGTGCATCTTCTAATCACTTATAAAAGCACCCTGTCCTCCTTTATCTGTCACTCAATTTTTCCCTTCCTAAATGGTACATGAGATCACTGTGTACCTTATAATCCATAACATTTTGAAGTCAATGGAAAGGCTATAAAAGTGTGAAAGAATGCAAGCCTTTCAATGAATCTATAAAAGTAACATCTTGTTAGCTATTTTAGCTTCCAATTTAATAAATGATTATTCAATAGAGAGTAATCAATAACACTGTTAAGAAATATATTGAGAGTTTTGCCTCTCATAATTTGCAGGAAACAAGTTTCTTGCATTTCAACACCATGAACAGAATATTTACTTATTTTACTAAAAGATGGTTTGTTTATCATTATGTAAATCATCTTTTATAAAACTGGCGTAGTCTAGTTGTGAAGCAATGATCTCTTGGGATTTAGTATTTTTAAATCTCAAGATATTGGCAGGATTGACACATGATACTTTTAACTCATATACATGGCACAAATAATTAAAATAATACTAATTTTCTGGCAATCTGAGCCATTAGCATTGTCTATGACACTAAAAGAACACTTTAGGAGACCTGCATATTTAAATCTGAAATTCCAAGTAAGATAATATTAAAAGGAAAAAGAGATGACTTTCTTTTCTAAAAAATAGAAAAACTGTAGCTGTTTTCCCAAGGGAAATTTACTAGGCACTGCTGCCAGTCTACATAAAACCTCATGAATTTTGATTCCACCAATTCAGATTTTATGATAATTTGTACAAGAGCTGGGTTAAAGCTCATAGGTTCCTTTAAGGTATACACTTTTTCTTTTTTTTTCTTGCTTTCTAGGGCAAAAAAGAATGGGTGATGCATTAATAAAAAATTGCTGAAGAAAAAAATGAATTAATAACAACTTTATAAGAAAAATATGATAAACTTTTTTGAGCATTTAATATTAAGAAAGTAGAATTTATAAACATTTCAATTAAAAATAAACATCCACTAATGCTCATTTAATTACATTATTTCCTGGTAATTAATTTATAAACTAGCTAGCATTACTATAATACTGAAATAATTAAACTGCATTCCTTTAAAAAAATTCTCTAGTTCAGACATCTCACTAACATATTACACTAGCCTTCCCATTGGCTGTATCAGTGTGAGCTTTCATTCTGTAAAGTGCTAATACCTTTCCAAGTTTATAACATTGTAAGCAACCCAACCAAGTTTTGTTTTATTGCACAAATTTTCTCCCAGACTGTTTTAAAACATTTTAATCTTATCTTGCAGTAGCATTACTCATTTCAATTTAAGAAAAATCAGTCCAACTTTTCCATTATGCCACCTAAAGTTTAGTCTTAACTTAGGAAGGACTTCATCACTCCTAATTATGGGAACATGCTCTCATATTTCCTTAAGTATACTTGGCAAAATTCTTAAGGAAGAGAATTATCACTGGCGTAAAGGTATAAACTTATTAACATAAAATACTATTCCAAATCAACCTTCATTTCTTTTTTTTTTTAATATCACATTCAGTATTTAAAAAAGAAAAAAATAATGGGAGCTATTTTTCAGTCCTTGAAAACTTATTCATGTTATAAGGAGTTTCAATTAGGAAAGTAGGTGAGCAAATGCTAGCTTTCATACTGACCCACTAATCAGAGTTCACAATCTAGGTGTCTGCTCACTAGAGTGTCACGTTCACTTCTGAATTACCCAGTCTAGTTTTACATAGGAACCTAACTTCCCTCAAGCTTCCCCAGATAACAAGAGGGTAATTCCAGGCAGTACATTATGCCTATGTTAACAGAAATCCTGCTTGTCAAGTGACTCCTTGGAGCAAGTCTGAATATCACAGGGTTATTTCAGCACGATAAGTTGCTTACTGTACTTCTTAAGCCATATGCTTAGGACTCATTATTCTCATATACATGGTAAAATAAAAAACTTTCTGTTGATTAGAGTATATAATTTCAGAGTGATAGCTAATAAAAGGAAACTACAGATATTATGGTGGTGATTTTAGGATTTTGTTGTTTGAGACATAATAATACGAAAAATCTCAATGCAAGCTGACCTAAAATCTCCACCCTTTTCTATACCCATTGTTGGACTCCTCCTTTTTCCTAAATCATTAAAATATTTTTTTTGAAAAGGTGATCTCTTCACTCAAACGATTAATTTAGAACAGGAGTAACTAATATAGATTCAACTATCATTAGAACACAGCTCTCGTCCAGTTACAATGCAGAATAACAGTAGAATAGCACAGACGTGCTTGCTCCTTAGAAGAAAAGCTATGACAAACCTAGACAGCGTATTAAAAAGCAGAGAAATTACTTTGCCTACAAACATCCGCATAGTCAAAGCTATGGAATTTCCAGTAGTCATGCTTGGATGTGACAGTTGGACCACAAAGAAGGCTGAGTGCCGAAGAATTGATGCTTTTGAACTGTGCTGTTGGAGAAGACTCTCCAGACTCCCTTGGCCTGCAAGGAGATCCAACTAGTCCGTGCTAACGGAGATCGGTCCTGGGTGTTCTTTGGAAGAAATGATGCTAAAGCTGAAACTCCAGTACTTTGGCCACCTCATGTGAAGAGCTGACTCATTGGAAAAGACTCTGATGCTGGGAGGGATTGGGGGCAGGAGGAGAAGGGGATGACAGAGAATGAGATGGCTGGATGGCATCACTGACTTGATGGACATGAGTTTGAATGAACTCCAGGAGTTGGTGATGGACAGGGAGGCCTGGTGTGCTGCGATTCATGGGGTTGCAAAGAGTCGGACACAACTGAGAGACTGAACTGGAACTGGAACTGGAGGGTAGGACAAATAGAGAGAGCCTCTGCTGTCAGTCTTAAACAGAGTAACTCATTCTTTCTGTCTTTCTTGGAGACCTAAAATTCTATAACATATTCCCACCCATTGACTAACACAGTTATGTTTCTTGCGTGAGTTATTCTACCCTGTTAAGCAGAATAATAGTGAATTGTGGCACTAGAGATGACCTGAGAGTCCCTTGGACAGCAAGATCAAACTACTTCAGTCCTAAAGGAAATCCACCCTGAATATTCACTGGAAGGACTGATGCTGAAACTGAAGCTCCAATACTTTGGCCACCTGATGCAAAGAGCCAATGCATTAGAAAAGACCCTGATGCTGGGAAAGATAGAAAGCAGAAGAAGAAAGGGGCAACAGACGATGAGATGGTTGGATGGCATCACCAGCTCAATAGACATTAGTTTGAGCAAGCTCTGGAAGATGGTGAAGGACAGGGAAGCCTGGCATGCTGCAGTCCATGGGGGTCACAAACAGTTGGACAAAACTGAGTGACCGAACAAGCGTTATAGATTTAACTATCACGAGAGCGCAGCTCTCATCTAGTTACAGTGCAGAATAACAGCAGAATAACACAAACTTGGAAATTCCTCATCCTATGTTACAGTCCCTGGGATACAGTTATTGAACAGCTTTCAACTTCAGCGTTCCCATCTTGGTAAAATGATGAATTTTTCTGTAAAATGCTGAATTTTTAAATTTCTAATATAAAATGTAGGAGCATTTTTATACACCATTCCCTGAACCTTTTGATTACACTGTATTCAGAAACAGAGAGAAAATTATTTTAGAAATACGAACTGATTTCAAAAAGCAATTAATGTAACAGTGCAATTATGTCAGAAATCACTAACAAAAAATTAAATAAAATCCCCAACCATCCCTAAGGGAAAAAAATTCTATTGAGGGAGTCAAAGAAGAAAGCAGCACAAAAATTAATGAAGTAGCAAATATGAAACTACGTATAATACAGCCAAAGCAATGCTTATAAGGAAATTAATAGCTTCAAGTGATTTTAATAGAAAAGAATAGACTTAAAAATAAGCCCAGTTACCAACTTAAGAAACTGGATAACAGAATAAGCCCAAAGAAGAAGAAAAGATAACGCAGAGCAAAATGTAATTAAACAGGAAAGAATTATACAAGATGATATCAAGAAACTCAGAAGTTACAGTAAAAGGGGAGTGGAACAGACCAACCTTTGGCAAGACTAATCAGTGTAGAGAGAAAAGGCGTAAGTGAACAGTGAGAAAACGGAGACACAACTACGGATCCAGCAGCAATGAGAGAAAGAATACTATGAATGACTTTTTGCCAATAAATGTAAATGTCTAATAAAATGGATAAATTATAAGAAAAATACCAGACTGAAGAAAAAAAATGAAAGTTGGCTGTAATTTTATTAAATACATTGACAATTAATCTCTGACAAAGGAGGCAAGAACATACACCTGGGGGAAAAATGAAAAGGCAACTATTGTATGGGAGAAAATATATGCAAATGATGGGACCTATGAGGGACTAACCAACATCTATGAACAGCTCATATAACTGGACATCAAATAAAAACCCCCAAACAACCTAATTTAAAAATGGGGCAAAAGAAGTTAAGACATTTTTTCAAAGAGGAAATACAGATGACGACACAAACTTAAGACTTTCTACCAAGCAAATATTGAGGTGAAATGGAGTCTAGTATATAGGTTGATACAATAGTACATGTTAGCAACTGGCTATTAGAATAAAAGATTACCATGCTATTGTCATGATGTTATAATAATATATATTACATATACTAATAGAAGTACTATGTATTAAACATATGTGATAATACACAATATTACACACATATATAAAATATATACACAATAATATATGACACTGCATATATATATAATAATATATATTATATATACTTACATGGATTATTTTATGGGTCAAATATTGTGTGATAAAAATTTAAAACAAAGTATTAAAATCAAAATTTACTCATGAAACAGCACATAAAAGCTCTCCTAATTAACTGATAAATTTACTTCTTCCCAGTTCCCTTTATGCATATTCATCACTACCTCTGTGACATTCACTATTTATTTTATTTAAATCTCATGCAATGATTTTAGAAATAGTGTCAAGCACAATGGATATTAAAACCAAGTATATAGGACTATTAGGAAGAAAATAAGGACATTACAGAGAATTGATGAATGCTGTCTTCTATATTTATCCCCAAATTGGTTAAAACCAAAATAAATAAAATTCAAGCCATCTGATTTTCATTCATAAGCAGAGAGAAAGAATAAAAGGACTAAGCTACCATAATTTAGTGCACTTCTTTATTCTATTGGTATATAATGAACAAAGTCAGTTTCTCTGTCATCATATTGTACTATACAGATTAATCTTTCCTTAAAATGTTAGAAAACAGGAAAGATGTCTTTTTAAAATATACCAATAAGCAAGGTTTGTTTTCTTTAAGAGCCTACCAGTATGCTAAATGCTTCTGAAGATAAATTAGTTACTTGTCCTACGGGTAAGAAAAAGAAGAGGGAGAAAGAACCTCCAAAGGGTTAAGGACTATAGCACCTTCAACTGACACAGAGCCTTAGAACAAAGTAGCAATTAAAGAAGAAAAGGCAGATGTAGAAAAAGTTAAACTTTCGGGGGAAATCACCAAAAGTTGGAAAAAGTAGTGAAAAAACGATCTATTCTAGATGACCCATAAATCAATAAAAACAATAAATAACTCCAAATTTCTAAAGTATATTCTACAAAAGAACAAACGGATTTCCTTTCATCAAACAAGACAAAGATCTGAGAAATCTCAAAGACCTTTGTTACTCAAAAAGTTTATCTCGTGTTGTTAAAGACAAACTGATATTATTCCTCAATTATATTTTGGAGCAAAACTACTTTATTTTTAATTTGCCCAGAATGCATATGTAAAAACGAAAGCTGAGCAGTAACACTCGGCAGTGAACTGCACAAAACAATGCTTGCTTGGTATTCATCCTGGGTCTTAAATAAACGTAGCCTGCCAAATGCAGCCCACTGGATTACTTCAACCTCATTATCCCGTTTCTTTTTCTAGAACCTCTGTTCCATTTCCTCCTTCCTATCAGACACTTCGTTCACTGTTTTTAAAGCTCTTTGCCACAGGGGTAGGAAAGAAGGAAAAGTAAGACAAGAACACATTTATATCGCTAACTGAAGCAGCTCTAAACCGTTACTAGACATGGAAAAGATTGAACATGACAGAGTTTAAACTCTTAGGTTCTTACAGCCTGAGTGTCTCAAGTGCTTTAGGATTTCAGCAGTGTGCGGAAGGGATCTTCAGCCAGCCTTTCAAAGGGATGGCCTGGCTGTGGTGACGTCTCAACTCTTCTTAGATTGTGTTGTGGCAAGAGTGCCACTGAAGGGTCGTGTTTGATATGGGCTTTCCAGAAATCCCATGGAAAGTGGTGAGGGGGGCAGACAAAGAGGGGAGATACTTTTAAGATGTCTGCAATCACAGCAGAGCTACTCAGACCAGCCCCAAACAGTCCTGGAGGCTGCACTGGCTGGGCCAAGGGACAGAGAACGTGGACAACCTGAAATTATTTCCACCAGAGGCAACTACTTAGGAACCTGCTGCTGCTGCTGAGTCGCCTCAGTCATGCTCAACTCTTTGTGACCCCATGGACTGTCAGGGGTACTGTCCATGGGATTCTCCAGGCAAGAATACTGGAGTGGGTTGCCATGCCCTTCTCCAGGGGATCTTCCCGACCCAGGGATCAAACCCATGTCTCCTGCGTCTCCTGCATCGAAGACAGATTCTTTACCACTGAGCCACAGGGAAAGCCCAGTTAGGAATCTACTTAGATTAAAAAAAAAAAAAGAAAAAGACTTTCCATTGGAATCCTACATGGCTAAATTTTTCTGCCAAAATATCCTGCGGTAATAAGAAGATATAACAAGGACAAAGCAAAAATAAATCATGAAATCTAAATGCCATAAAGAGAGTCTTACATCCTTTCAATCAATTTTACCCATTAACATTAGAGTGTGTTGGAACTCTATCCACCTTCCTGTCTTCGTCCCATTCCACAGACTGTTCAACATCAAATGTCTTTTTTCAAATTAGCTGAGAAAATAATCAGTACGCTTTCTGTGATGAAAACCGCTTTTTGCTTGTGAGCATTTTATTCCTTATACAAAATTTACCCACGAAAACTAAGGAAAGAACACAGATCCAGATAAAGAAAAGTTAATCAACTTCCTCTGCCCCTTCTCTCACCACGGCAACGAATCATCACAGTCAACTGAAATAATTAACATTTTTTAAAAAGCTGAATAACATCCCCAAATTAGAAGGTACTACAACTGAGGCAACTATTACTGCACTGACTGGCATTTGGGTTATTTTGGTTGTCTTAGGCTTCTGTCACATTAAAAAAAAAAAAATTATCTGCCACTTGAGCACACATAAGCACACATATAGGTGAACACAGCCATCAGTACGCATTATCCTGGCCCTGTTTATAGCTATGTGATAGTCTCTCAAATAGGACTTTCAGAAGATCTGCAACAAGCTGTCATACTCCCCGCAGCAAAACAGTTAACACCTGGGAAATAGTCACAGGACATGCTATGTGCTTAAAACATTCCATAAAGCAAAGCCCATCAACTTTTAGGTATCAATTTTACATTGATTCATTTACAAAGCTTACATTAATAAGGTATTTATACAGGAATCTCTGCAAGAATAAAGCCTATACTGGGGTTGATTTTAACTTACCTTTTTTTGACACTTCTGCCCCATTCAGTTCTTTTTGTGCTTCTTCAATTTTGTCTAAGAAAAACAAAAAAAAAGTATAAATTAATTCATCATACACAAATAAGACAGCAAAACAAATATATTACTTATAAATGGTACCTGACACATAGTAATAAATATTTGTTGAATGAATTATTGATGAAACAAATATGTATAAGCTGTTAAATAATAGAGTCCTTTTAAAATTATAATTTTAATTAAGTCTTAGTCACAAGGGCTACTTCCAATTGTTTCCACAATGCAAATAATTAGTACGTTTTAAATACTGAATCATAATTTTTAAAATGTTTAGCTGCCTATTCAAAGTACATAAAAATAATTCTTTTTTTTTTTTAATGAAGACATACAAATTTCACTGGTGAGTTTCAACAAATGCCGACTGGCTTAGAAATAAGTCTAAGCTGAGTTCATAGACGGCCTAAGACCTAAGTCAAACATGGAAGAAATAAAAGGATGAACAATAAATGATGGGCTGAAAAGCAACAACATGATACTTTTGCCAACAGTTGGTTACAGAATAACCACCCATGAAGTGTGAGGGTGGAATCCTGAATTAAAGAGGTACTAAATAAAAACTAAGGGCCTCCCCTGTGGCTCCGCAGGAAAGAATCCACCTGCAATGCAGGAGACCGGGTTCGATCTCTGGGTTGAGGAGATCCCCTGGAGCAGGGCAGGGCAACCCACTCTAGTCATCTTGCCTAGAGAATCGCATGGACAGAGGAGCCTGGCAGGTTACAGTCCATGGGGTCACAAAAGGGTCAGACATGACTGAGCAACTGAAAAACAGCAGCAAATATTCTGCAACCATCATGTTCAGATGAGCACAGTTCTGAAAGAAGCAATAACTAACAAAGAGTGGCGGCGGCTGCCTCCCAGAGCTGCAGCTCTCCCATCCGAGCTTTGCGCACAACTGGACTTGGTAAGTAAGCGCATGTTCTACGTTGGTGACAAGTAATTTATATTTTTATAAGGATATACATATTTGATGATTGACAGAAACCAATTCTAAGTTTAATACAGTGGTCTCAATACTGACTGTAATGGCAAAAGTCAACAAAATTCCTAGGTACTATTCTGTACTGAAATGAATACTGTAACCATAATGATGTGACATTTCAGCTAGTCCACTGGAGTACAGTTTAAATGCTTCCAAAATATTGGTCTGTCAGCCATTCATTCCTCCCAGTATCCACTATCAGCTCCCCGAACGGTCACTGATACTGAACATCATCACCGGCCACGGAAGATGGCATCCTCCCCACCACAGGCCTTTCAATCTCCGGTGCTACCTGCCCCTTCCCCCAGTCTTGCCGAAAAGCCAGAAACTGGAAGAACCTTCCATTCACTGAGCAAACTTCTTTCAGCTGCATATTGATCCATCCAGCCTGCCTTATCAAGGCAGACGGGGAGCATGAGAATGAAGGAAACACGCCACGGTTTATCACAACTACATCTTCATCCCCACAGCAACGTCCTATTTGCTCCCTGCTAATTATCAGATCCAGAGTAAGATTTGAGGGGAGAAGAGACAGTATTCGGAAATAAAACATTTTTTTTTTCTCATTTGCAAGCTTTTAGTTATTTCTCATGAAATGATGAGTAAAATGAAACAGTAATGGAAAAAAAAAAAAGCCCTTAATAAGTGCAGAAAGTAGATTCTGTGTTTAGCAGTACTTTTACTTCAAAAGAATTCCAAATGTATGACTGAAATTTCTATTAATATATATGACAAAAGCACAAGGCCCACTTTTTCAAAAATAAATAATACTGAGTATATTGGAGAGTACATTGGAGATATTAAAATGTAAATAAGTATTAAATACACAGTCTTTGAGAAACATAAAAATGAAAAGCACTATTATTTCTATGCCAGCAGTTTGCCTAAACTTAAGAACCATAAATAATATATATGTATATATTGTACTGATATATATTCATAGCAATAATGACTATGTGTAAGAGTTTGTGCATACATAATTTGGTATTATATAATAAAATAACTTTTTATTAATAGGATTAACTGGGGCTCCAGGCAGCAAAAGCTCATGACTCAACATGTATTTAAAGAACAGATTCTGTTTAGTATATTGAAGTTTGGCCACCTTCTATTTGTACTTTAACATGACAAATTCTTGCAAAAATGACTTCAATTTACATCAGTAGATTTGGGGTATCTACTGTGTTAGGTATAGGCATTTACTTAAATGCCTTTACCTAGAACTCTAATTCAATAGGTAATTACAGTCTTCAATGACAGAGTTTATAACAGTCATTATAAGCTCTTGCCTCACTTTTTAGAAAAAGTCATGTTTATATTTAACCTCTGTTTTATGATTCTCCTGGTAAAATATGATGTTTTAAAGACACTCTCCAAAGCTACAGAGAAAGTACTCATTTATTATATGCTCTTAATTGGTCCAGATAAGGCAATTTACTAGTATTTAAAAGCAACACGTATCACTTTTTTCACTATGACCCAGAGTAAGGAATGTATTTTTACATTCCAACCAATTACACATGTGTGTGTATATATATTACATGTATACATAATTCAGAAACCAACTTACCTATACACTAATTTCTGTCCTTTCCTATTAAAAATGAAAAATGCTGCCTTGCCCAGATGCATTAGTTCACAGCCCCATGCTGGACAGCAAACCCACGGCTTGAACCCACAGACAGAAAATAGTTCTCAGCCAAGGGCTGCGCCTCCCAGCCAGGACACCTCGCGTCATAAGCCTTGATGCACAGGGGGGTACGTGTTGTTTAGAACAGTATCTCAAGTTCTTAGACATCTTCCATCATGCCCTCCCCAAGGTCACTGTTATCTGAGCTCATATAATTTCATAAAAACTACACATTCAGAAATAAATAGTAGTTTCTCAGCTGCTTCAAAATAAAAAGATATATGTGCAAAATGGACATTCACACCATGTTGTTAAATCTAAAATAAGTAATACATTCTTACTGTAATGAGTTCTTACTGTATTTAAATTAAGATGTAATTGTAATTAATTCAACTTTTACTAAATATGCTTGGAGTTGTCACCTGGAAAAGGTCCTGGCCACACACGAATGGATCCATAATTGTCCCTAAGATCCAGAAGGACCCATGGCTGAAAGAGTGACAGGCTTGGGGAAAGACTACTGACAGTGTAGGTTAAAGTCTGGTTCTGCAACTTTAAAAATGTGCTCCTTTTGACAGTTTTTCTTCTCTGGTAAAGCAGAGAAACTATTTGTTAATGGTACAGGCTATGAACAAGTTTGTTTAATGCCTTGTATATTTTAAAGCCTTTGTTTGTATAAGAAAACAATGCAAAACTATTTTATTTTCACCACAGTAAGTAATTGTAAATAAAGGAAAAAAAAAAAAAAAAAGACCGATTTGTGAAACATAATCTGAAACCAATGAGCCAAAAAAAAAAAATAAAATTCCTGGAGCCCTTAGGAAACCACCGTTCTTTTGGGGTTCTGGGAAGAAGATGGGATCATTAAAAACAAATCACTTATAAAAATATAAAACAATCCTCAAATAAAGATTTGAAGTAAGTGCCCGCTCTCTGACCATTTTCACCCTCCGATGACAGGGAGGGGGTCCCCTATACCATCTCAGAGTCGCAGCACCCCTTCTTAAGAGCACGAGGATCCAGGATGTCAGTTTTGGGGACCAACCCACCAAACTGCTAGGATTTGGTTCAACAACAGTTGTCTGTTTTCATTGCACTGACTGTCTACCTGGTGGCAGGTACACAAGGAAGAACTAGAAATATAAAGTGTAAAAAAAAACGGCTCTGCATTACAATACTCTTTCAACAATCATTTTAATACCAACTTGATGGTAAATATAAAGCCTGATTCCCCGGTGCAGCAAAGTTCTCCGTGGACCCACCCCCTCATCTGCAGCCGCAGCCACACCTCTGTGTAGGTGCCCTTGGGTCCCCAAGACTCTTCCACCTGCCGGCCCCCACCCCATCGCCTCAGGGTGTCGGCTCCTGGAGGAAAACCTGCTTTAACACCCCCCGCAGAGCCACCGCTGCTGCAGGGAGGACCCGTTTCTCCACCGCTCTGTTGTCTCATGAGCGTTAGCAGCTACGACAGTGAGGGGGACTGAGTGATTCACCCACGGTAGAAATGCTGACAGCAACCTGCCCAGTGACGCAGGGAAGCACGGGTGCATTCTGGAAAAGGGAAAAAGGAACAGGCGCCCACAAACTGAGCACTGGCCTTTGGTGGTTCCATGTAAGAACCTGGCGCTTTATCTTCCTTAGGGTTAAAGATGATTTCTGCATTGGAGGAACTGCATCAGTGCCCTGAAAGGCACCTCACGCCTTCTGACCTAGCGAGGAGTTAAATGATCACCCCAATTTCAGCAGCACCTCCTCCTCGCCTGCTGTCCTGACAGGCATCCGTAACCTCTGCTCTGACGCTCAGGGGGTCTCCTCCTTCACGCAGCCAAGTGGAAACACTAATAGTAGATTTTTATGAGGCAGATCCTAAGGAACTGTAAAAGGCACCTCTGTTTACGGAGAGGGAGACCATCTGATTGAAAAAAGATCACCATATGTGATTGCACTATTTTTACTACTGAATAAGCCTAACTCCCACATCCCGTCATCACACGTCAGCACCAGCTCCCTATTCTCACTGGTAACTGCTCGAGCTATTTCAGTAAGACTAAATATATGACCATGACGTAATATGAAAAGTGCACCCAACATCCATAACCACATACACGTGCTCTTCTAAATGACGGTCCTAGTGTTCACTACTAAGTCAGCTAAGTAAGCCTACCTTTGTAGGTAACACATTTTAACCTGTAAATTACATCTTTCGTATTTCCAGATCTATGTCTTTCAAGAAGTTAAGCTCCGCAATATATGCCAAAAAATGATAGTCTAGACTAGTAATATTTCAACCTGAACAATACGGTCTGAAATAAGTGGAGAAAAAAAAAAGAGCGAGACAGTCAACTCTCTCCTAATGAATTTGAAGACTGTGATTAACAAGTTCTAGAAAAATGTAAAATTACTCAGCTTGTCCAGAAAGAGAAACTCAACTAGACTAACTAGAGAAGACTGAGAAAGTAACCAGAGAATAACACAGAATTACTTTTTTAAGGTTAAAGGCCAAGATGGTCTTATCATCAGATTCTTACCAATTCTGAAGAATAAACATTTCTCCTAAACTGTCCCAGAGCACAAGCTAACACAAAAGGTGTTCTAAATAATTTTTAAAAGCTGCTACAACCCTGCTATCAAAATGTGACCAAACGGGCAGAAAAATCAACACTACTTAAAAATCTCCCAAAGGAATATAGATTTAACCATCCTCACCCAGAGGTACATTCCAAGATTAGAAAGCCATACCCAATGAGGGTGTAAAGTAAGTCTGCAAAGATATTTCAGGATTGGTGGTGGTGGTTTAGTCCCTAAGTCATGTCTGACTCTTGAGACCCCTTGGACTAAAGCCCGGCAGGCTCCTCTATCCATGGGATTTCCCAGACAAGAATATTGGAGTGGGTTGCCATTTCCCTCTCCCAGGGATCTTCCCTACCCAGGAATCGAACCCATGTCTCCTGCATTGCAGGTAGATTCTTTACTGCTGAGCCACCAGGGAAGCCCATTTTCAAATATTAGAAAACATGTTATTATCATCGGTAATAGGATACAGGATGGGTGTGAGGCGGAAGGTAATTTAAATAACGTTCAAAATGTACTTGATTAAATTATCTATCTTTAGTGTAAACAAAAAGCAAAACAAAAAAACATCAATGATAAATAAAACAGGTTACACATCATCATATTAACGGAGTGGTATTCTGATACACATCCCAAAACAGAGAAACTAGCCAATAACCTGTGATCACTTCCTTTCAGAAGCCTTCCCTGACCTGCTGCCTCAGGTCCCGGTCTGTGCCCCCAGCAGAGTTCTCAGCCCCTAGGCATCGTTCACCATGGGATATTGAGACCCTGTGTACGCACTTGCTTTTTTCATTAAAGCGATTTCTTATTCAACAGAGTACATAGGTGCTTAGACCAGTAGACCCTCAACACATATTTGTTCAATAAATGAATCACTATTGCAGTATTTACTACAGCATTTATGTTAACAATTACTTGGGGACAGTTTTACATGTAAAACCATAAGGGACTAGTTAAAGAACTATGATATTTCCATACAACGGAATGTTGGGCAGCCGTTTAAAATACTTTTTGAAATACTTATTGAAAGAAAAAAACGCTCAAAATATATTATGTAAAAACACACTGTGTCACGCAGATGTATGTGTGTATATACACACATACACAATTTCTGTAAATAGGCTCAAATATAATGATTATCTGAGGGTAGTACATTAATAGTTTTAATGTTATTTCTATTTTCTTCAATTAATAAATTACCTATATAAACATTTTAATATAAAATATTATCTAAATTTAGCAAAAACTAAAAATCCTAATACACGTATGCATGCTACTAAGTTGCTTCAGTCATGTCTGACTCCTCATGACCCTACCCTATGGACCATTACTTCCGTGGTGGCTCAGACAGTAAAGCATCTGCCTGCAATGCAGGAGACATGGGTTCAATCCTTACGTCTGGAAGATCCCCTGGAACCAGAAATGACAACCCACTCTAGTATTCTTGCCTGGAAAATCCCACGGATGGAGGAGCCTGGTAGGCTACAGTCCATGGGGTAGCAAAGAGTTGGACACGGCTAAGTGACTTCACTTTCACGGACCATAGCCTGCCAGGCTCTTCTGTCCATGGGATTCTCCAAGCAAGAATACTGGAATAGGTTGCCATGCCCTCCTCCAGGAGATCTTCCCGACCCAGGGATCGAACCCAGGTCGCTTATGTCTCCTGTGTTGGCAGGCGGGTTCTTTACCACTAGTGCCACCTGGGAAGTCCCTAAAAATGTGATTTAAATTATTTAAAGAAAAAAAAAAGTCCTCTGTCTATAGGTCCTAAATTCCAAATTTCCATATCATATGAAAGACTCTGGGATAATTTCTAAAACATAAAAACATTAATATGCTGAATGGTTCATTTGGTTCAGAATATATTTATTAGCTCCTGTGGGCTAGCACTAAGGATACACAAAGATGAACAGCCCTGCATGAAGGACCTTGGAGAAGTAAACAAGCAACCCCTCTCCATGCAGTGACTGTGTGACCAAGTCCATGGGGAGCTTGGAAGCGTGTGAATGCAACCGTCTTGCAAACAGGAAGAATGGTCCTGAAGCACCTTCGTGGAAGAAACAATATGGATGCTGTTACAAGCAGAGAAGAAAATGAGAATTCCTGTCTGGAGGAGGAGGGAGCTCAGAGAGGGGAGGACAAGGAAGCTGCAGAGGCAAAGACGCAGGAAACGAGTCAGGAACTCATCGCAGTTTGTAACATAAATGTGGAGACAGCAAGTCTAAAGACACGGGATTTGAGAGCCACCTTCTTATGTAACTGGTTGCTAAAACCATACCACGGAGTAGGTGGAAGCAAAAATATAACTATCCTATGAAGTAATTTGGCCATAAGCATCCAGATCTTTGAGACCAATCTCTGCATTTTAATATGCTGATTCAAGTACTGATTCTAGACTAAGACAATGAAAGGAGTGGAACAAAGTATCCACCGTCATTTCCACAAAGGAAAAAACATAAATCATCAGTGACGCCTAGAATATAGTGGATACTCAATAAATACCTGTTGAATACTTGAGAAATGGTTTGGTAAACTGTGGCACCTTCATACAACAGTCTATTATCATAGAACTACTGTATTACAGGCTTCTAGGAAGACTTACTGAATCAGAAACCATAGGAATGGTGTCCCAGGCTGTGTAAATTTTTAAAGCTTTGCCAAATGTTTTAATGGGCCACCTACCCTCCAGTCAAAAATCACTAGTGTGATGAGAGGTAGAGGAAGAAAAACCCAAGAAAAAGACCCCCCCAAAAAAGCTGGACAAATTAGGAGAATCAGAAACAATTTGGCCTCAGAAGTCAAGAGAACAGTATTTCATTGACAAATGAGAAGATGATGCAACTGAGAAAGATGGAAAAAGCTTCCACTGGATTGAGCAGTTAAGAGGTCCCAGTAACGCTTCCTGAAGCCTTGAAGTGGAAAGAGAGGCTGGCTGGCAGAGAGCTGAGAAAGTGATGGGACGGGAGGTGGACAAAATAGGGCAGAACTGTCTTTCAAAGCACTCGGCAAAGAAGAAGACAGTGAACTTGAGGTCCAGAGAGAAACACAGTGTAAAGGAAAGTTGTTTGGTTTGATGTGTTTTTCAAGGGTGTTTACAGACTCAAGCTATTGTTGTTTGCACTCTAAGTCATATCTGACTCTTTGCAACCCCATGGACAGTAGCCCTCCAGTCGCCTCTGTCCCTGGGATCTCCGAGCAAAAATACTGGAGTGGGTTGCCACAGACCCAAGGGATGGAACCAATAAAAAGAGAGGAGAGATACAGGCAAGAGTTGTGATGTGGAGGGCAAGGCTCTGAGGAAAGTGGAGGCCAGCCTGGAGTCTAGGTGGAGGGCTGATTTGGAATAGGGAAACACCCAGGGCGATGCTCTGAGGTCAGAGGGAAGACAGGAGAAGGATAGGTCAGGTGAAAAGTCTGCTGATGAGAAGGAAGTTGGAGGGAGTTCACATCCAAACTTCACAACTGTATTGAGATAACATCTGGCTGCCTAGAAAGAAAACGGAGTTTAGTGATTATGTTACAGCCTCTGGAAAGTGAAACTAAAAGTGAGTCTTGTCCTACCAGGCTCCTCCGTCCATGGGATTTTCCAGGCAAGAGTCCTGGAGTGGGCTGCCATTTTCCTTCTCCAGGGGATCTTCCCAACCGGGGGACTGTACTTTGGTCTCCCGCATTACAGGCAGATGCTTTACCATCTGAGCCACCAGGGAAGCTTAGAGGTCTCAAGGGGTCTTAGAGACTGGTAAAAGTTAGACAAAGTTATTGATGGGAGTGGAAGAACTGATCAATTTTAAGGACACATAAAGCATTGATGAACGCAACTAGGGATCCAAGGATGTTGAAATCCACATTATCCCTTGAGCCCCACTGCAAATGGAGCAGACACAGTGCATTTGTTGTCTAATGCACAGTTATAGGCGCCACTCATGGCTGTCTTTAAAGTAATTTTATCTATTCTGTCTTATTTTTTCTTGTGACTTTTTATTTCAAAGGACATTCTGTATTTCAAATGTACAAATATAGATTTGAAAGCCATAAAGAAAGCTATAAATGGAGTAATGCTGGCCAACAAGTGCATGTTCAAATATAATCTGATGATACGTAAAAATATCTGGAAACTTAAGAGGCACCAGTTAAAACAATTTTTAAAGAAATCTACTTATCCCTTGGACTGCAAGGAGATCCAACCAGTCCATTCTGAAGATCAGCCCTGGGATTTCTTTGGAAGGAAAGATGCTAAAGCTGTAACTCCAGTACTTTGGCCACCTCATGCGAACAGTTGACTCACTGGAAAAGACTCTGATGCTGGGAGGGATTGGGGGCAGGAGGAGAAGGGGATCACCGAGGATGAGATGGCTGGATGGCATCACTGACTCGATGGACATGACTCTGAGTGAACTCCGGGAGTTGGTGATGGACAGGGAGGCCTGGCGTGCTGCGATTCATGGGGTCGCAGAGTCGGACATGACTGAGCAACTGAACTGACTGACTGACTGACTTATATATTTGAACCTTTAAAAACAAACCAATAATAAAAAATTTTACAGGACAAAAAGCCTAGTTTCTTTGGTAAACGATTTGCAAAGAGAGAGAGACAGAATTGGGAATGGTGCCTATAGATTAAAAAAAAGAAAGATGTATCAAACTACAGAATACGTGGATCTTATTTTCCCTGATTCTAACACAATGTTTAAAAAATTATGACACTTGCAGAGAACTGATAATTTAAACACTGATAGAATAATTGATCTATTACGGAATTATTTTTCTTTGGCTTCATAAATGTACTGTGATTATGTAAAAAAAAAAAATTCTTTGTTTTTGAGAGCTTATATAACAAAAACGTATCAACAAAATGATGTATCTGAGGTCCTAAAACACACATAGGAGGGGAAGAGCCCAGAGGAGGTAAGGAAACCAGACTGGCTGTCCAGGGGTGAATTCTAAAGCTGGGTGGTAGCTAAACAGAGGTTTATTACACTGCTCTATCTGTAATCATTTTTAAACTCACATCATCAAAAGTATAAAAAAGAAACAAAAGAAGGAACTCAGTCTGAAAATAAAATTTTAAAAAAACAAATTACCAAAGTATTTCTCACATATCATTGGTTCAAATAATAATCATAGGCAAGAAATGATATGGAAGTGGGAAATAAATGAAACTAGGTATCCAAAGGTTGAGCACACAGTAAGCCCTCAATCGAGGTCACGGACTGAGAAATTAACTGCAGCCAACAGGAAATTCAGTAACTTCTGAGTTACCACTAGGAGTCAGGTTTGTACACACCAAAGCCGGAAAGGACAATAAAAAAAAATAAATCATCATTTCTAGAAATGTGATCACCAGTGTTCTTAATTCCTTTCAGTTGGGCAAAGGGAGGGTAAGAACTTGAAGACTGTAAAAGTTTCTAAAACACAACGTTTAAAAAAATAGAAAGAAAAATATAAAACCCAAGAAGCAGAACAACCTATACAGTATACATCTACTTGTATCAAAATATAAAAATGGATGTATTTTTTAAAAAACGCAGAATTGAAATAGATGATTTTCCTCCCAATCTATTTTCTAGTACACATTACAAATAGCAAGCAAATTATCAGCTCTGAATATCTTTTGAAAAACTGAAAGCACTTTTTCTTCTTCAAGTTCTTTTTAAATAAATTACTAATTAGTTCAGTCTATTAAATACTGTCAAAATGTGAGAGGTGATGTAAATTCCAGGGGAAGTGAAAAGGCTTCTCTGGGGAGAGAGCATGAGGAAAGCTATTATAAAGTAGGACGAAGTATACAGGGATGCCAGGAGTAGGAGTTACATGTGTTAGTCGCTCAGTCTGACTCTTTGTGACCCCATGGACTGTAGCCCGCCAGGCTCCTCTGTCCATGGGATTCTCCAGGCAAGAATACTGGAGTGAGTAGCCATGCCCTTCTTTGGGGATCTTCCCCATCCAGGGATCAAACCTAGGTCTCTTGCATTGCAGGCAGATTTTTATGGTCTGAGCCGCCCAGGTGTTACATGGCAGAAGGCAATTATGCAGAGTGAGAGGAGAAGGTGGTAAAAAGCTAGCGTATCGAATAAGGAATCAAGAGTCTAAACTAACATGGGAAGTTACGGTTTTGATGGCTGGACCAAAGATGGTACCAGTCTATGTGACCCAGAGGCAAATGGCCTGCTGTCACAACTATCTATTCACACCTAGCACAATACACACATATGACAGAGTGAGCATTTTATGAACATTCAGGGATCATTCAATCACTTACTATATGAACAAATGAACAGAGAACCTTGAACTGGTCTATGAGGGATGAGAAGTCCTTCTGCAAACATGATAATGAATTTGTAACACGAGACTGAAGGGACGGGGGCTTATTCCAGGAAAGCAGCTTCAAGAGAAGCCAAATAGAACACGATTGACAGGTCAAGGCTGGACATACAGATTCAGAATTAAGAGTCTAGGCTTCTTGTTTATTTTAATAGATTCTGGTTTGTGTTTTATCACGTTTGGTTACAAGAGATCATTGGAAGCATTTTGTTCTCATACTATTTCAAATGCATTCTGTAAATAATTCTATAAATAAAACTATTACCAGTGAAAAATGAAAAATCAGTAATATGATGGGTGGGAATAAATGGGAACCAGAAATCAAACAAGAGGTTTGAGTGGAGCCAAACTTCATCAGTTCATGAGTAGATGGTTTTCAACTGGGATGGATTTTGCTTTCGATTCATACTTATAACCCTGGGGATTTGAGCAATGACTTTATGGAGTTAGTATGAGAATCCTAAATTTAAGATTAGTGGTTCAGATCAGTAGGTATTATGGAATTCGATTTTTTTTGTGGACATGTATGCATATTTTTTAAATGATGCTGCAATTTTGGCGAAAAAAGTGATGGGAAATTAATATAGGTGGTTACCTCTGAGTAAGAGATAAAAAGCAAGGGCAGGAAAATGGTGAAATGCTCATTTTTTAAGTTGTATATGTTTCTGTGCTACAACTTTTTAAATTAAGTTTATTACATTGAAGATGTATTATTCACTGAAATATAAATGTATGTATAAAAATATATGTATATATGTATAAATATGGATAGTCAAATCAAAAATAAAACTTGAATGCCTCAATTCTCTAAAAGTATATGTGCTTATTTACTTATATGTTTAAAAAATACATATACTACTTATGTGTGTACGTATATTCACACGTATCTGAATGTACACATATGAATATATAGGCATACTTGTGGATTCTTTTTTTCAATATTCTCACTTCAACTCAGTATTACTCCATTGTTTCAAACTATTTGATACCTGTTTCCTCCTTCCAAATTGGGGTTATTTGAACATTTACTAATCACTCCGGGTGGTGCAGCAGTAAAGAATCCGCCTGCCAATGCAGGAGATTCAAAAGATGCAGGTTAGACCCCTGGGTCGAGAAGATCCCCTGAAGAAGCAAATGGCAATCCACTCTAGTATTCTTGCCTGGAGAATTCCATGGACAGAGGAGCCTGGTGGGCTACAGTCCATGGGCTTGTAAAGAGTCAGACACAACTGAACAACTGAACATCATCAGCAGCAATAATATCTTATAAATATTACAATCCACTATTCTTTTGGATTTTTTATTTTTTTTGGCCATACTGCAAAGCTTACAGGACCCTAGTGCCCTGACCAGGGATAGAACCCAGGTCCCACACAGCGGAAGCATGGCATCTTAGCCGCCAGACTACCAGGGAAGTCCCAGATCCACCATTCTTTACCTTTTAATTTATCTAATTCAACGGGTTGGTCAAAAATATTCAGGTCAGTTAAGAAGTCTGTTTTTTCAACCTAAAACAGTCCTATTTGCATCTCTCCCAAAGGGTAATTCCCCAACCAGCAAGAATCAGAGGTAAAAAGCTATGAAAAATTCTAAGTAGGTGGTAGAGGGGAATGAAGTAAAATGAAAACAAAGTCTAACAGGTTTAGTCACCAAGCACAGATGTGATCTTCATGGTGGGAATCACAGTCAAAATAAACTAAAACGCCCTCTCGTTTTGTTGTTCATCAAGACCCAGGGGCCACTGCGAAGTACTAATGGCACGTGACCCTGTTCCTGTCACAGCAGGCACCTCATTCTACTGCGAGCAATTCTTGTGTAAGGTCTGGTTCCTTACCACCCGGCGGGGCCCACCAGGACAGGGGCCAGGCAGGTGCTAATCACTGAGTCCCCACAACCTGCTGGACACCAGCAAATAGTCTTGACACTTTTATCAGGTAAATGCTGTTAAGTCCTACCGTTCTATACGGTATCAGGAAAGAATTAAAATTTGGTAACAAGAAAAACAGACCTAAAAAAAAAAAACCCCAAAGCTTAAATTAACTACATCTGTAAACAATCCTTATCATGCATTCTGTTCTGCTGCTGCTGCTGCTAAGTCACTTCAGTCGTGTCTGACTCTGTGCGACCCCATAGACGGCAGCCCACCAGGCTCCCCCGTCCCTGGCATTCTCCAGGCAAGAACACTGGAGTGGGTTACCATTTCCTTCTCCAATGCATGAAAGTGAAAAGTGAAAGTGAAGTCGCTCAGTCGTGTCCAACTCTTAGCGACCCCATGGACTGCAGCCTACCAGGCTCCTCTGTCCATGGGATTTTCCAGGCAAGAGTACTGGAGTGGGGTGCCATTGCCTTCTCGGGCATTCTGTTCTATAAGTTAATAAATGGCCTAGAAGAAAAGTTCCCAACTTTTCATAGCAGTAGAAGAAAATATATAGCGTATAACCATTTCCAGTTACTAATATTCTATGCTAAGATTAGTGATTTGGTTCATTACAAATACAAAATGAAAAGAAGTGCAGAAATGTATAGCTGGTCACAGGTGCAGACCAGAGTACTAATGGTCAACTATAGCTTCTTATTACTGGCCAAGACATGCAAAAGTGTAGTGAAAGTATTAAGTCAGTCATGTACTACTCTTTGCAACCCCATGGACTGTAGCCCACCAGGCTCCTCCGTCCATGGGATTTCCCAAGCAAGAATACTTGAGTGGGTTTCCATTCTTCTCCAGGGGATCTTCCTGACTGAGAGATCGAACCTAGGTCTCCTTCATTGCAGGTGGGTTTTCTACCATCTAAGCCACCAGGGAAGTGGAGTGAGGAGCTATTCTTTTCTCCAGGGGATCTTCCTGACCCAGAGACTGAACTGGGGTCTCCTGCATTGCAGGCGGGTTTTCTACCATCTAAGCCACCAGGGAAGTGGAGTGAGTAGCTATTCTCTTCTCCAGGGGATCTTCCTGACCCAGAGACTGAACTGGGGTCTCCTGCATTGCAGGCAGATTCTTTACCTTTTGAGCTACAAAGGAAGTGCCAAAGTCCCTAAAAGGACTTCCAAAAACGACTAACACTTAGAAAAGGCATCATTAAATCTTCTGATTACATTATGTTAAATTATATTTTAGGAAAATAAATTCTTTGGGAACCATTCACATTACTGTTTGAGTCCATTAGCCTAAATAATCAAATAACAGTTTGTTTAATTTTGTATACATGTACAAGAGCATGTGTATAATGAATGTCTGTTTGTACCATATAGAGTGTGCATGTATCTATTTGTTTGAAATGTAACCACCACACCATTAGACGTAAACATGAATATGTCCTCTATTTATTTGTCTTCACCATTATCTAGTAATAACAGTCCATGAGCAATAATGATATAGCATTGGACCCTTAGAACAGTTAAGTGGTTATGAACAAACTTTTATGTATGATAAATTTTACAACATATAAAATTCCTCATCTGCATCTTTAAAAACAATCATTAAAAAAAAAAAAAGACCCATATACTTTAAACAATCATCACAATTGAAACAATGAACAAATGTCATTTTTTTCCGCAAAGGAAGTACTTGGCCACCTCCCACACTGTCAAGGACTCTGGCCAAAAATAACAGTAATTAGGCTTGTAACCTCATATGTATGGATCTGATCTAGTCCAGCCAAAAATAGCTGTGGTTGTATATCAACTGTAGGCATTTGTTTCAGAGGCTGTGTCATACAGGCCAAGTCAGGCAAATTACAGTGAAAGCACACTGGAATATAATTGAACTTGAGAAAAATTCATGCTCTTTCAGTGTGATTGAAAGTTCTTTTCAATAATATTGTAGCACATGAGGGTACCCAGGATACCATTAACTATTTCTTAAACTCCCTAAAATATATGTTAAACAAACCAGCAAAATAGAATAAACACACGCATGCATTTTTTAAAAACTGGGTGGAGGAACCACAAGTTACCTGTCTGGAGCCATCATTAGAATCCCTCCTCCTGGAAACCTTCCTCCAAGAGGAGGGGCGGCACTGCCTTTGGGGTTGCCCACCTGCCGCTCGCCCACCCCCAGCATGGCTTCAAACTCTTGGGGTTACTTCTGAGAACCGCTTCCCTCACACCTGGCTGGGATGCCCTCACCCTCCTTCTGACCCTACTGGGGAGAAATCTACCAGTAACAGCTAAAACATAAGTGCTTGTCCTGTGCGGACACCATCCTGAGGACTCAATGTGGACCCACTCACTCAACCCTCCCCTAAAACCCACCCAGGACGGAGGAGCCGCCCATGACCTCCACTCAACAGAGAAGCAAACCACGGCTCCTGGAAGCAAATGCAGTGCTAACACGGAGAAACCTGTCTGCCGGGTTTCAACCCAGGCATGTGGCCTCCCGAATGTGAATTTAATGCTACGCTATATTACTATTCCATATCATTTAAAAGGCTGTTCCACCCAAGCTGGCAACTCCTCCTCTCTCGTGTTTGAGCTTAAGTGTCATGTGCTCTCAAAGCCTTTCCTGATCCCCACCGGAGCCGCCACAGTGCGTGCCCATGCACGCTGGCTCCTCTGGCATTGAGAGCATGCAACCACGTGTGTGGAAACTTACTGCTTTCAGGCCTGGATCATGTGCTAAAATCATAAACGCCACATGAACATCTATCCTGGCCACCGACGTCATGGCCCACAGTACTCATCTGTGTTGTCACTGCTGTTCAGTCGCTAAGTCAGTCGTGTCTGACTCTTTGCAGCCCCATGGACCACAGCGCTCCAGGCTCCTCTGTCCCTGGGATTCTCCAGGCTAGAATACTGGAGTGGGTTGCCATGCCCTCCTCCAGGGGATCTTCCCGACCTAGGGATTGAACTTGCATCTCCTGCATTGGCAGGTGGATTCTTTACTGCTGAGCCACCAGGGAAGCCCCTATTTATCCATTCCTCCCCAATTTTTCGGATATTTAACTTCATCCCCTTTGCCCACTGTTACTTGTCACCTCACTTATTTCTCCAGTTCTCCACTTTGCATGAGCTTCTTTTCCATCTCGGAGAATTTTAAGCTACCTGATGGGTGAATCTCTCTTCCATCTTCCCTAGTGGTAGGAAAATAAACCCTGCAGCACAGGTGCAACCCTCAAAACACAGCACGTGTCCAAACGTGGCTGAACTCACACCTGTCAGAGCTAGTGACCAGACAAAACGTTTTGACGACCTTACTCAGGCCCACTTGGCACGGGGACTCAGGGTGGAAAATGGAGCTGAAAATGTCTTTTCCCAGGAGAAAAGGAAACAGTCAAGAACTGATGTAACCGATCAGCAGAACTGGAGTGGGGATGTGGAGGAGGGGAGGGGATGCGGAAACAAAGCCCCACAAAGCTCTTAGGAGAGCAGCCTCTCACCCCTTTGTCTCCTTTTGGGCACCAGGCTTCACAACAACGACAGGCCGTGGCTCTGGCTCAAAGATGAATTTCCATTCTCCACACTTAGATACACCCAATTTCAGCAACATCGTTTCATGGGGGTTAAAGGGTTCATCATCACAGCTGAGGTCATGGGCATTAAAATCGTGTAATATCACATGTACATTGCAACTACAAGCCAGCAATTCCACTCACTACTATTAACAGAAGATCAGTAAATTACACTCATGGTGATCTTAGTAGAACAGCATCATTAAACAGCCTGCTGGAGTTACTTGCTGTGGAAAGAGAGAAATTCCATCGGGTGCGCCTCAATGCTCTGCTACAGAGCGGGCCTGGAATGCTCCATCCCTACTGCTTGTTTAATTTAGGGTGTATACCAAAGCCACTCTTGGGGTGCACTGCTTGAAAGAATCTGTAAACTTCCCACTTGGGACTGAAAAGCAAGATCCTCGCTTGCTGTTCCAAGAATTGACTTTGCAAGCGGCTGCGCTTGGACACAGACCTGGGCGGGAACAGGTGCCCAGGAAGAAGCAGGGAAGCACCCTGTCCGTGAAGCACGGCAAATCATTCCGGGTCCCAGATTCATGGTTCCCAATGTTCACGAAGGTCGAGGACAGCCTGTCAGTCCTAACTTTGCTGAGAAACACACCAGAGTCCCAGGCACGGCCAGGCAGGCCCCGAGGTTCACTGGGCTGGTGGGCAGCCTGCCCTGCGTCCACTCCTCAGACCTTCACTGTCCTTTTACTCTTCTAAGTCAAGAGTGCAAGATTCCAGCAAACCCTAAGCCCCCTGGCTCTCCCCTCTGAAAACCTGCCCAGACCGCCAATCTCCGCTCCTGGCCCTGGCCCGCCTCTCCCACCCAGACCTCCCACCCAGACCTGCGCGCCGGCCTCCGCGGCTCTCAGCCCCTCCCTGCTGGACCCCGCGCGCAGCCACACCTGCCATGGGAGCCAGCCCGCTCCCTCGCCTCATTCTCACCTACGGCATCTACTGGCATCCTTAACACACTGCAGCTACCTGACGTCCACTTGTTTGATGCATGTTTGTATGTCTCTAGCTGTGATTTTTGGCCAGGGGTGATTCTGCTCTTCAAAAGGTATCTGACAATATCTGGAGACACTTCTGGTCGTCACAGGGGAGGGGAGGGCTTGGCATCCACTGGGTGTAGGCCAGGGATGCTGCTAAACATCCCACAACACACAGGACAGCCCTGCCAACAAAGAGTTACCTGCCCAAAACGTCAATAGTGCCAAGACTGAGAAACTCTGCTTTGTGGGGTTTGTGCTGTTTTAGGCATTAAGTCATGTCTGACTCTTGTGACCCCATAGACTGCAGCCCTCCAGGTTCCTCCGTCTATGGGATTCTCCAGGCAAGAATATTAGAGTAGGCTACCATTTCCTTCTCCAGGGGGTCTTCCTGACCCAGGGATTGAACCCACGTCTCCTGCACTGCAGGCGGATTCTTTGGCACTGAGCCACCTGGGAAGCCCCAAACTCTGCTTTAAAATGATCCATATTTGAATGGACATCTGAAAAAGGTTCAATATTACTTTAACCATATTCTCTATTCCTCTTTTATCCTAGTAATTATTTCCAAATGGAGCAATAAAACATAATTTGGATCACAACCTTATATTTTAACATAATGAATCACAGTACATGACAGCAAGAACTATTGCCATGGGTGTGAAAGGAACCAGCCTGCACATCTGCACTAGAACTAAAGGACTCACATGTATTCTGTTGTCAAATGTGGGAAAAAAAATTGAGGCAAGAAGAGGTGCAACTTCTGCCATCACTTGGCTAAGATGTAAAAAAGCTGGGATTCCATCTCAGGAAACCCGGAAGGAAAACTTTTCACACTATGCCAGGCTAGAGTTTAACATGCAAAACAGAGTGGTGGCCAAAACCTGTCATGGGTTCAAATCCTGGTCCATCTCTTATCTCTGTGACATTAAATTACCCTCTAGACCTCAGTTTCCTCATCCATAAAATGGGGGCGTAGGGAGAAAAAAAAAAAAAAAAAGCACCTCCCTTACAAAAGTATGTGAGATTCAGAAAAGACAAGGGTAAATGTTTAGAATACTACTTTAGCTTGTAGTTAACATTCACATGGAATTCTCCAGGCCAGAATACTGGAGTGGGTAGCCTTTCCCTTCTCTAAGGGATCTTCCCAACCCAGGGATCGAACCCAGGTCTCCTGCACTGCAGGCAGATTCTTGGGTCACATGGGATGCCCAAGAATTACCTGTTTTTATCTAACCATATGCAAATATTTCACACCTCATCACCCTTTCACTTGCATGAGTAATCAAGAAAACTGATTTTGGTCTCCTGTTGAATGGGTATACCTGGGAATTAATTTAAAAACTAAGAAAAATAATGAAAAATATCAACTCCATCAACATCTATACCTAGTAATTTATAAACTTTTATGCCTTTAAATATTTTATTTAAGAAGCAAGGAAATTATTCTTAATATATAATGTTTCAAATATAAAAGAAGTAGGTTTTAGTAAGCCAAATAAAGTTATCACTTAAGAAAGTTTTAAATATATATACAATCTCTACTTTTATTGAAAAATTTCCAAAATGCCTTAATGTGAGATCATAGTTTCCAAGTAAATTCAGTAATAAATTTGTACATTTTACAAATCTTTATAGTAGTACTATGTACCACTATGTATGATACCATGTCTAGATTTTACTTAACATTACCTTTATTAAAAAAAAAAAAAAAAAGACTTGGTTTAGCATTTCTTTCATGGGTTAAATTAGGCAATTAGTTATCCTTAAAAATAAGCTGTAATAAGCAGTTAATGACTGTAACAGCCATACAATGCACCTAAACCACTTCTGACTCATCTACTATAAAACAATCATTCAGATTTCATCAGAAGACTGAGATGTCAAATAAGTTTCTTTATATTTGGTAAGTTTAACATCTTATATGACTTCCTCAAGAGAAACATATTTCGATGTAGAAATATTTTAAACAGCAGCTCAGAGTTTCAGCTAAAATTACCAATTACATTTGTTGTTAAACAAAGGCGTTATCCACAATGATAGCCACAAGAAAACAAAAGACCAAAATAGTCATCATATTTAATCTACCACTGACGTAAGAGAACAAACCAACAAGACCCCCCAAAATGATGCTACTACAAACACGTTAACAAGAATTTTCTGTTTGACATAAAACTATTTCCAATAAAACCTATTAACAGCAATGACAAAATTCCTAACATTCACCTAAGACACAAGCAGGCTTATCTATAAAACACACAACTGATCTTCCTCTACCTATTACGGAGGAAAATCCTTACAACTTTCATTGTTCCATGTTCTCGTATGCTCCGGCTACACAGCTCTGTAACACCCGTATGCTCATGACCCCAGGTTAGTGACACATTCATGTCTGGCTCCAGTCTCACCTACCCTGTTAGATCTTTCTGAGTGTATTATTCCCAGCATCGTTTACTTGACTTGCTGTTCTGTCATGCATCTATACACAAACATGCCGACTGAAGTGAGTCGGTTTCTTGTAACAAGGGCGTACATTTGGTTTAATCTGTTTCAACTCTTTTCATCGAATCTCGAGTGGAAGAGATCAGGAAGGGTGGGAATACATACAACATTACAATCCATTCACTTCACATAGAGAATCCACAGGCGCTTCCACGAACATGTCTGTCACCCCCAGGGGTCTCTGCACAGTCACGTTACCAGGCGTGACAGGTCAGCCGGCCCCCCGTGATCTGAGCCACCTGGGCCCCCCGCCCCGCACGTCACATTCGGGAGCAGCGCTGAGAAGGACCTGCCCGCTCAGGCTGCGGTCCTGGGAGTCCTCCCCGCTACCTCTCCATGGCAACGCAGCTACAGAAAAGCCAGGCCAGCTCTTACGCAAATGAAAAAGAGGCCACAAATGTCAGCAGTCACAACATCCACCTCTTCCCTCCCTGCTTGATTTCCTTCTTAAAGTAACAGCGGTGCATTCTTCCCATTCCGTATTTTCAGAACACCTTCCACCATTCCATAGATGGGAGAGTAGTTTAGGAAAATCAGAGTTAAAAAAAAAAAATCCATCTGTATGACCACTTACATAACGTAACTGAGAATTCAAAGAGGGTTATGATGTGCTGAGGTTCATTTACCGAGGCAGTATCTCACTGCGTCCCCTTTGTATCTGGGTATCCTAGTGTTTGAGAGAAGAATCCTTTATGATACTAACCATCCTGCAATTTGGCTTTCTTAGAGAGAGCCAGAGAAAGAGGAGCAGGGAGGCCATCCATCATGATTACCAGGAAACACTCAGCACTCAACACACACCGTTTCCTCTGCAAGTTCGCTTCTTTAGAAAAAGCAAGGTTTGCTTTTACTTTTTTGACCAGTCAATTATCTATTAATAATGCTACAGAATGGAGAAGTTGAACAAATTATCCTTCAGCTGTCATCAGGTTCAGCTTATATTGCAATTGAAGTTTCCTTTCATAAATATATTTTTTAAAAATATATAATGGCTAATTTACACTTCCTATGGCTACAGATTGGAGAACAGAAGCAATTCTTGTCCACAGAACCTTGACTAACAGCACCAGATAAATTTTAAAATGCCTTTATCTTAAAACATATGTTTTAATCCATGAGATGGACAAAGTATCAAATTCTGTAAACTGTCATTTGACATGTGACCATCTATTAATGAGAATTCTGACTGAATTCGCGGGGAGCAAGCTCCCACGGGTGGTTGATGAACAACATAACTGTGGATGTGGTTGTCTTAATATCCTCTAAAAGATATATTTTCCAAGGGAAAGCAAATTAGAATCCAAAACACTTACATTACCTAAAAGACAATAGCAAAAAATTGTAAATATACCCAGGTGTGTGGACATACATCCTGTCTCATGAAAAATGCAGCTTTAAAAGTTTCATTAATTACTCAGCATTTATCAAACACCTACCAGTGTGCTGGGCAACCTAAGTTTGGGAACAAATGTGAAGAAAAGAGACGCTGATATTTAAGACAAAACCTAAATGATGTGGAAAGAACTGCATCTGGTACAGCCAGGGGAACACACAACTCGAACAAAGGCCCGGAGGCAGAGGAGCCGCTGCAGGCCAGCACGTGGGTAAGGCCTGACACATGGTGCTCGTACAAGGTAGCTACTAGATTGATAAATGAAAAATTACACGTGATCTGTGTGCACATGAAGGGCAACAAGGACGGAAGGTCCAACAGCTGAGCATCAGCTATGGTTACGAAGCGATGAGATGAGGCACTGTCACAAAACACCATTCTGGGCTGGTAGTTGCTCTCCCTCAACTGGTCCAGCCCAGGGATGTGAGAGTTGGACCATAATGGAAGCTGAGCACCAAAGGATTGATGCTTTTAAACTGTGGTGTTGGAGAAGACTCTTAAGAGTCCCTTGAACTGGAAGGAGATCCAACCAGTCCATCCTAAAGGAAATCAATCCTGAATATTCTTTGGAAGGACTGATGCTGAAGCTGAAACTCCAATACTTTGGCCACCTGATGGGAAGAGCTGACTCACTGGAAAAGACCCTGATGCTGGGCAAGACTGAAGGCAGGAGAAGGGGATGACAGAGGATGAGAAGGTTGGATGGCATCACCAGCTCGATGGACATGAGTTTGAGCAGGCTCCAGGAGCTGGTGATGTACAGGGAAGCCTGGCGTGCTGCAGTCCATGGGGTTGCAAAGAGCTGGATGCGACTGACCTGAACTGAGGGTTCTGGAGGATTCCCCGGGGCGAAGCTATCAGAAAGATGGATGAGTCCACAGCAGAAGTGGAGTCAAGAGGTTCTGGGAAAAGCATGAAGCTGGAAACAGTACATCAAGTCAGTCGAACCACAGGCAGGTAGGCATCCAGCCTTTCTGAAGTTCACATGTAAAAGAGGAGGATGTGGCTGCAGAAGTAGGCATGGTCAGGAAGGAATAAAAGCCACAAAAAGGATCTGAGCCTTGATCCTGAGGTACATGGTAACAGTACAGGATTTCAGAGAACGTGTGATACCAGATTAAAAATTACTCAAGTGATCCCTCAAATTGCTTTTGGATCTATAGTGAGAATTCCTCCCCCAGGAAAAAGAAAATAAAAAAAAACCTATGAGATAAGCACATTAGGAATGACTAAGAATCTCAATGAAATAGCCGTTAAGCACACAGAGAATAAGCTACCTTAAAGAGAGGTGCTGAATGAAACTATCTTTCTCAAAGCCTTGAACAGGTCTCCCAGTGTGAACCAGATCACCAGACTTATGTCAAGAGACCAGGAATCTGTCAGCAAGGCCACCACCTCTAAGGAGCTGTATGAACCTGGGATGCCTGCCCAAGTGGGGGAGTCACTCCACAAAACTGGGGGATCCACCTCCGATCTCTAGGTTCCACTCCATAATACAGTATCCCCACAGAAGCTCTTTATTCGCTAGATTTTATAGGCTAGAGCCACATTTTGTTCATTTTTATAACCTTAACATCTAACAAAATATTTGCTCCGTCAGAAATGCCCCAAAATATTCTGAACAAAGAATCTTCAGGTTCTTTTCAGTTATTAAGAGCAATGACTCTAGAATTTTATTTGGGAATCAACTTCAAAAGAGCCAGCCAACTCAAAAGTTGGCCTAAAATGTAATTTACATCACCAATTGTTTCATTCCACCTTTTTTTTTTTGACTATCTGCATGTCACTAAACACAGGACTGGGAGAATACTATTTTCAAAAACTAAAGTTTTCAGACTTACTTGTAAGAACTTTATAAACACAGGGAGCATAAATTTTATATGTTTTCCAAATCACCAGCAATACTGACAACTAGCAAATGCTCCCAGATCAAAACCCTCTACTTTATAGCAGCATTTTGGTTTTAAATGATCTTCTTTCTCAAACCCACACATTCAGCTTCTAGATTGTATAAAAAATGGGTAAAAGAACATACCCAGAAATCTCAGAGATGTGGAGGGATTTTAAAAACAGACGTAACAGCAGTGAGAATACATCTGAACATCTGGATTTCTTACTTCTCACACTAAAGAGGGGCTTTCTTGGTAGCTCAGGTGGTAAAGCATCTGCCTGAAATACAGGGCACCCCACTTCAATTCCTGGGTCAGGAAGCTCTCCTGGAAAGATGTGATGACCCAACATTCAGGCCTCAGGGGTTTATTAACTCACGCCCTAATATTCTTCATGTTTTACAACTGTTGTGTGATGATTATTGACTGTTAGGAGGGATTTTGAAGAAATATCAACTCCCCTCCCACCCTCCAAAAATACATTTCACACTAACCATTCTAATCTACTAAGAAAAGGTAACTGAGATGATGTTTTAAAATCAGTTATGTCTGAGATTGTAGGCTGTGCACATTAACCTCAAGACCATCTTCTAGACAACACTCACAAGCGAAACTCCCAGAATGGGGACGAAGGTAAGCATGAACTTGCTTTTAAGTTCCGAGGCTAGTGACTCCTCACCATTTTGGGGGTGAGGACCTCTGTTTAAAAAAAAATTCTGAAGCCCTCCCAGGGATCACGGATATAGGTTTACTCCCTGATTGATTTAGGAATCTTATTGATGATAAAAGTATATAAAAGCAACTTTCAAGTGGATCTGTATTTCACTAGTCACGATACTATCTATACCACTGGTCTAAGTAAAATAAAGGAGCTCCAAAACATATTAAATGACTGAAGAAAGATCACCACACAAAGTCAGTTTTATCTCAGTAATAAAATGATAGCGTGACATCAGAAAAATCTATTCCTACAACTCACTACAATTCCATATGGAAAAATATCACTATAGAAGTCAAAACAAAGTAATAAAAATTGTATACCAATTCCCATCAAAATGCCCAGAAAGTTATAATTAGAAGATAATTTCTGAAACTATGTAAATAAGATCCACAAGAAGCTAACTGCAACTACTCTCTTTAACTGCAGACTACCAAAAGCATTACCATCAATGTCAGAATTTAATCAGTGGTACTATTTAATACTTTAACTAGAGATCCTGGACAACTCGATAAAATAAGAAAGGAAATTTTAAAGAGGCATGAAAAATGTAAAGGAAGAAACAAAGTCATTTATTTGTAGCTGATACGACAATCTAATGAGGAAAACTAAGAAAATCAACTGAACCGTAAGAATGAGTAAGAATTCAGTAAAGTGTGTGTGTGGTCAGTCGGGTCTGACTCTCTGTGGCCCCATGGAGTATACAGCTCGCCAGGCTTCTCTGTCCATGGGACTCTCCAGGCAAGAATGCTGGATTGGGTTACCATTTTCTACTCCAGGGGATCTTCCCGACCCAGAGATTGAACCTGCATCTCTTGTGAATCCTGCATTGGCAGGTGGATTCTTTACCACCGCACCACCTGGGAAGCCCCAAAGTAGCCATATATAGAGTCAACTCACAAAAGCAGATAGTTTTACTGTAGTTTTAAATGTACCGCAAGCAAAACCAAAACCAGAACATATGGACAGATAAGGTAAATGTGGCAAGATGTTAACTATGTGAATTTAAGGGCAGGAAACACGAGTATCAGTTAAGACTATCACATTCCTTTAGCCTAAGGCTCCATATAACATGGGAAGTAAATTCAAGATGTCCTTCCTCCTCAAATCTTCTCCTGTTGCCCAGTCACCCTCCTGGCAGTTTATCCTGTTTCACCCCCAAATAAATCTGAGGGCATTTTAAGCTTATTTTCTGCTCTGTGTTCTGTACTGTGGCTCTTCATTAACTCATCCCTCTAGATCTCAGCTTTTGTTCCAACTTTTGTACCCGATGGAGGTTAAATCTACTCTGGACCCTAAAATGGCCCAGAGGCTTTCTAGCGCAATACACATCTCTGTTAACTAAACTGCTGAGCAATGAAATGTAAAACAAAAGAACCAAATGTTATGCCATCCTTGCTTTGAGTAGTCCATGAAGCTTGGTTCCCTTAAATGATGTACTGAGACCTTCACGTATCACTGCGTTGACATTATAATCAGCACTGGCTTCACTGGTCCCTGTCTTGGGTACATGTTTATCTTTATCATTGTGCTCGCTTTGGGCTTAACTTACTTTGTGAGCAGGTTGGTGCTTTTTGACCATGATGATGAAATCTCATGCATCAAAACCACAATGCTGGCTGAAAGAATTCAACTCATACCTTGAAATTTGCTAACTCAGAAAATATCCTAGCTCAGAAGCCAAACACTCAACCAGAAGGATGAATGATTTCTTCTCTCCTAGACTGGGTATTTGGTGAGAGGAAGACATAAAATGCCTGCATTGTATCATCTGGTTTGTGGCAACTCCTTGGATCAAGCACAGAGGTTTTCTAGTTTAAATATAAGCTATGAAAGATAACAAAATCAGTAAGATAATCAATTAGTTGAAAAAATTAGTAAGAATAATTTTAATTGAAGAATTGTTTTCTTTCCATAGATTCCTCAAGTATAAGTTCTAATAGCCCCTTGTGACTTTTGGTTTGCAACATAAATTATAATTGTAATTCTATAATAATTTAGTTAATTGTTTCATATTATACTTTTCCACCAAGCAAAAAACGCTACAAGAAGAGGAACCTTGCCCATCTAGTTTTGCACTGAAGTCTGACTCCTCGGCATGAAGACGTTCAATCTTCATGGAAGAGTGGGTGACATGAGATCAAACTGAAGCAAACAACAGTTAAGTTTCTAAAACAGGTATTTAAAACACAAAGTATTTTTATTAAAAGTATTACAGGATAAATATAAAAATGAATATTACAATCCTGAATCAGCTTCTCAAATGCTCAGAGTTTTCAATGAACAAGAAGCAAGACATTTTTGATCAAATAATATGCTATGCCATCAAATCACAGTTAGAAAAGTGAAAAAAAGTTTCTACGATAATGATTAGATTAAATAGAAATAAACCAAGCATACAGCAGCAAGAGAATGTGAATTATGACAAAGCAGTATGACGCAATGTCATACAGTCATTCGAAACAAAGTCTAAGAGGAACACGAATGACACTGAGAAATACTAGTGACAGATACTATTAAAGGGGAGCACCAGAAGATAAGTACCGTATGATCCCCACTGTGCTTTATAATGTGTACATATGTAATTATCTGTGCATATGCAGATACATGCAAAGGTACACATGTACAGTCTACACACATGTATACACATACATATATGAAATATGTCAGGTTGTCACTAGTTATTTCTGGATGACACAGTGATGAGTGACTATAATTTTCGTGGATTTTTCAAATTTTCTGCAATAAACATATCAACAAAAAAAAATTTTTTTTTTTTTTTTTGGTAAATCTGCTACAGAAGGAGAGAGAAAGATGGACCTGAATTTCCACAGCATAAACATAGGTTTCAATCTAATTACTGACACAGTCATCAGGCAAATGTGTGAACCGAACATAATACTCTAACATGCCCCACACTGCATCAGAGCTGACTAAAGGAGCTCAGATCAAAGTTACCTGAATGTAGAGCAGACACTTTATATACCTGCTGCTGAGAGCCGAGAGCTAGCGTTTCAAAGCTACTAGCTCACGAATGAAGCAACTTAGCAGCAGCAGTTTTCAGGTAGGGGCTTCCCTGGTAGCTCAGCTGGTAAAGAATCTGCCTGCAATGCAGGAGAGCTGGGTTCGATCCCTGGGTTGGGAAGATTCCCTGGAGAAGGGAATGGCTACCCACTCCAGTATTCTGGCCTGGAGAATCCCCAGGAACAGAGGAGCCTGGTGGGCTACACTCCATGGGGTCGCCAAGAGTCAGATTAAGCACAGCACAGCTTTCAAGTATAGTAGACTCACCTTGCAATGCAGGGAAAAGATATATCTTTTTTTTCTCTGATTTTAACAAGATATATCTCTTATTTTTAATGGCAAATGATGAAAATGTATACATTTTCTCTCCTTCTGTTATCCTACTTGTAAGGCTCTTTATTTAAAAAAATTAAATAGTCACCATCCATGCAAATATTTGTCACAGTAGTACTTATTTTAGAGAAGAATGAGACACCACCACATAATAGAGTTGTGCATGTTTATTCTTTGGGTCTTAGGTCATCTCTTGTTTTGTTTGGGGTTTGACAAAACTGGGAAAGGAAGAGAGGCGTTTTATTTTCTCTCCCACCACACCCTGACACCAGCAGCATGTAACCCGCATACCTGTCCTCCTGGTACCAACAGGCTCGTTTCAGTTCAGACGTGAAGTCAATTCTGCTCTTGCCAGGTTTTGTTACAGGTCAACAATTTCCCCCAAGGGCCTGAGAACCTTTCTATTGCTCTTCTGCAACAAGACTCGCAGGATCTATTTATGTTTTCCTGATTTATCCAAACATTTGGGTTAGTTTATAATTAACAACAAGACCTGCTAGAACTAACACCCAAAAAAGATGTCCTTTTCATTATAGGGGACTGGAATGCAAAAGTAGGAAGTCAAGAAACACCTGGAGTAACAGGGAAATTTGGCCTTGAGTACAGAATGAAGCAGGGCAAAGGCTAACAGAGTTTTGCCAAGAGAACAAACACACTCTTCCAACAACACAAGAGAAGACTCTACACATGGACATCACCAGATGGTCAACATCAAAATCAGACTGATTATATTCTTTGCAGCCAAAGATGGAAAAGTACTATATAGTCGGCAAAAACAAGACCAGGAGCTGACTGTGGCTCAGATCATGAACTCCTTATTGCCAAATTCAGACTTAAATTGAAGAAAGTAGGGAAAACCACTAGACCATTCAGGTGTGACCAAAATCAAATCCCTTATGATTATACAGTGGAGTCTGGCAAACAGACTCAAGGGATTGGATCTAACAGACAGAGTGCCTGAAGAACTATGGACTGAAGTTCGTGACATTGAACAGGAGGCAGGGATCAAGACCATCCCCAAGGAAAAGAAATACAAAAAGGCAAAATAGTTGTCTGAGGGGGCCTTACAAATAGCTGCAAATAGAAGAAAAGCGAAAGGCAAAGGAAAAAAGAAAGATATACCAATTTGAATGCAGAGTTCCAAAGAAAAGCAAGGAGAGATAAGAAACCCTTCCTCGGCGATCAATGCAAAGAAATACAGGAAAACAATAGAATGGGAAAGTCTAGAGATCTCTTCAAGAAAATCAGACATACCAAGGGAACATTTCATGCAAAGATGGGCTCAATAAAGGACAGAAATGGTATGGACCTAACAGAAGGAGAAGATATTAAGAAGAGGTGGCAAGAATACACAGAAGAACTGTACAAAAAAGATCTTCACCACCCAGATAATCACGATGGTGTGATCACCAACCTAGAGACAGATATCCTGGAAAGTGAAGTCAAATGGGCCTTAGGAAGCATCACTAAGAACAAAGTTAGGGGAGGCAATGGAATTCCAGTTGAGCTACTGCAAATCCTAAAAGATGAGGCCGTGAAAGTGTTGCACTCAATGTTCCAGCAAATTTGGAAAAGCCAACAGTGGCCACAGGACTGGAAAAGGTGAGTTTTCATTCCAATCCCAAAGTTAGGCAATGCCAAAGAATGCTCAAACTACCGCACAACTGCACTCATCTCAGTTCAGTTTTTAGTTGCTCAGTCATGTCCGACTCTTTATGAACCCATGAATTGCAGCATGCCAGGCCTCCCTGTCCATCACCAACTCCCAGGGTTCACTCAAACTCATGTCTGTCGAGTCAGTGATGCCATCCAGCCATCTCATCCTCTGTCGTCCCCTTCTCCTCCTGCCCCCAATCCCTCCCAGCATCAGAGTCTTTTCCAATGAGTCAACTCTTCACATGAGGTGGCCAAAGTATTGAAGTTTCAGCTTTAGCATCAGTCCTTCCAAAGAACACCCAGGACTGATCTCCTTCAGAATGGACTGGTTGGATCTCCTTGCAGTCCAAGGGACTCTCAAGAGTCTTCTCCAATACCACAGTTCAAAAGCATCAATTCTTTGGCACTCAGCCTTCTTCACAGTCCAAATCTCACATCCATACATGACCACTGGAAAAACCATAGCCTTGACTAGATGGACCTTTGTTGGCAAAGTAATGTCTCTGCTTTTGAATATGCTATCTAGGTTGGTCATAACTTTCCTTCCAAGGAGCAAGCATCTTTGAATTTCATGGCTCAATCACCATCTGCAGTGATTCTGGAGCCCAAAAAAATAAAGTCTGACACTGTTTCCACTGTTTCCCCATCTATTTGCCATGAAGTGATGGGGCCAGATGCCATGATCTTAGTTTACTCAATGTTGAGCTCTAAGCCAACTTTTTCACTCTCCTCTTTCACTTTCATCAAGTGGCTTTTTAGTTCTTCTTCACTTTCTGCCATAAGGGTGGTGTCATCTGCATATGTGAGGTGATTGATACTTCTCTGCCAATCTTGATTCCAGCTTGTGCTTCTTCCACTCCAGCGTTTCTCATGATGTACTGTGCGCATAAGTCAAGTAAGCAGGGTGACAATATACAGCCTTGACGTACTCCTTTTCCTATATGGAACCAGTCTGTTGTTCCATGTCCAGTTCTAACTGTTGCTTCCTGACCTGCATATAGGTTTCTCAAAAGGCAGGTCAGGTGGTCTGGTATTCCCATCTCTTTCAGAATTTTCCACAGTTTATTGTGATCCACACAGTCAAAGGCTTTGGCATAGTCAATAAAGCAGAAATGGATGTTTTTCTGGAAATTTCTTGCTTTTCCAATGATCCAGCAGATGTTGGCAATTTGATCTCTGATTCCTCTGCCTTTTCTAAAACCAGTTTGAACATCTGGAAGTTCATGGTTCACATATTGCTGAAGCCTGGCTCGGAGAATTTTGATCACCGAAAAAGCAAGAGAGTTCCAGAAAAACATCTATTTCTGCTTTATTGACTATGTCAAAGCCTTTGACTGTGTGGATCAATATAAACTGTCGGAAATTCTGAAAGAGACAAGAACACCAGACCATCTGACCTGCCTCTTGAGAAATCTATATGCAGGCCAGGAAGCAACAGTTAGAACTGGACATGGAACAACAGACTGGTTCCAAATAGGAAAAGGAGTACGTCAAGGCTGTATATTGTCACCCTGCTTATTGAACTTCTATGCAGAGTACATCATGAGAAACGCTGGGCTGGAAGAAGCACAAGCTGGAATCAAGACTGGCAGAGAAATATCAATAACCTCAGATATGCAGATGATACCACCCTTATGGTAGGAAGTAAAGAAGAACTAAAAAGCCTCTTGATGAAAGTGAAAGAGGAGAGTGAAAAAGCTGGCTTGAGGCTCAACATTCAGAAAATGAAGATCGTGGCATCCGGTCCCATCACTTCATGGGAAATAGATGGGGAAACAGTGACAGACTTTATTTTGGGGGGCTCCAAAATCACTGCAGATGGTGACTGCAGCCATGAAATTCAAAGATGCTTGCTCCTTGGAAGAAAAGTTATGACCAACCTAGACAGCATATTAAAAAGCAGAGACGTTACTTTGCCAACAAAGGTCCATCTAGTCAAGGCTATGGTTTTTCCAGTGGTCATGTATGGATGTGAGATTTGGACTGTGAAGAAAGCTGAGTGCCAAAGAATTGATGCTTTTGAACTGTGGTATTGGAGAAGACTCTTGAGAGTCCCTTGGACTGCAAGGAGATCCAACCAGTCCATTCTGAAGGAGATCAGTCCTGGGTGTTCACTGGAAGGACTGATGTTGAAGCTGAAACTTCAATCCTTCGGCCACCTGATGCAAAGAACTAACTCCTTGGAAAAGACCCTGATGCTGGGAAAGATTGAAGGCAGGAGGAAAAGGGGATGACAGAGGATGAGATGGCTGGGTGGCATCACCGACTCAATGGACATGAGTTTGAGTAAACTCCAGAAGTTGGTGATGGACAGGGAGGCCTGGCATGCTGCAGTCCATGGGGTTGCAAAGGGTCGGACTCAAATGAACAAGTGAACTGAACTGACGATAATTAAGAATGTTTTCCCGTAATAATCTTCTTTTTTTCCAGAGCTTATAACACATTTCTATGCTATTTCTCTTATTTTTACCCTTGGTAAACTTTATCTTCTAATTTGACCAGGAGAAAAATCCCACTTCTCTTCTTTTAAAACAAACCATAAAATGATCTCAGGACCTCTCAATGTTTAAAGTGTAGCAAGTAAAATTTGACTAGGCCTGCCAGAGAAAAGTCCAACACACACAAAAAAAACCTGGCACATCAGAAAGTATAAAATTATAATAATTTTATATTTCTTCTTAGGCAAATCAATACTCTGAAACACTGCATACTTGAGAAAAATATCCTTTTAGGTTTTCCCCAAAATGGGTAGGTGAATTAGAGCAGTTGCACAGAAAGTCTTGTGATCTAGGGGAAAATCACAGCTGTAAAGTATTACAGGCATGTGGCCCACGTTACAGGAAGGGTATATCTCTTCCAACAGTGAAAATCAGATTATTTTAAATAGTACTTTTTTGTTTAATTTTTTTAAATTATGAAAGTACAGTTAACATATTTACAGGAGACTTGGAAAATACAGAACAAAGTTACATACGGTTCCACTATGTATTACAATTATTTTTAAGTAGATAAATTAAGATTTTTTTTAGTTGGAGTTTCAATATCAAACTCTCAAAAATTACTGGAATGAAAAGAGAGAAAAGTAGAAGGATACAGTAGGCCTGAAAAGTACTACAAACCAAGTCAACATAATTAAGATTTATACAATGTTCACACAACAGCAGGATACAAATTGTATTCAAGTTCCCTTGTCTAGAAACCAGGAGACACTGGGACATATCCAGGGGCATAGAGCAAGGTGCAAAGATTTCAGGGTCTTTTCTCTCATCACTGTGAAATTATGTTAGAAATCAATACCAAAAGATATTAATTTCTCATTTTGATACTAATTTCTTATTCTGCTGTAACCATCCTCTGTGTTTTTCAGTCTTTTAACTTTATTGAGGCTCTCAACAGCTAAGTCAAAGGTCTCTCTTGAATGACACACTACACTTGAAAATATGTTATTTTTAAATATTGTATTTAACGTGAAAATCTCCACCTCTTATTCCAAGGAATGACTGTTCAAGGATTTGTTCCAAGTCTTCATGTAACATTTCCTCATCATTTTGCATGGTTTTTAACAACTGTTGGGTCAACTAAATTTCTAGCTAACAAGTAGTTACCTAATCTTAATCTGGTGAAAGAAGATCCCTAGGTTTCATTTTAGGACAAGAAAAGGAAGTTGAGGCATCAGCGCACCCTGGGAACAGCAACGGTTTGTTTATAGACAAACCGAGGCTCTGTTTGGGCTGGGCCGCCCACCAGCTGCCTGAGACCAGGGAAGCAGCAACACTCCAAGCCCCACACCCAGCTTTTCCACCAAAGACAAAACGAAACAAAAAACCCAAAATTAAACAGCAGCATCTGCCTCAAGAGACGAGTTTTAATTCCCAAAAGAGATAACAGATGTAACATACCAGATACCAGGGGGAAGAGTCAATGGACGTCAGGTCCTGTTTCTTTCTTCATAAATACACTTTTTTTTAAACTATCAAATAACCTTCCATGCATATGGGTCAGACAAACTTGAAACTAGCTGATGTACCATGGCAGCATATTTAGAACATTACTTTTTTTACTGGGGTATAATGAGACCCCAGTTCGATTCCTGGGTCAGGAAGATCTGATGGAGAAGGGATAGGCTACCCACTCCAGGATTCTTGGGCTTCCCTTGTGGCTCAGCTGGTAAAGAATCTGCCTGCAATGTGGGAGATCTGGGTTCGGTCCCTGGGTTGGGAAGATCCCCTAGAGAAGGGAAAGGCTATCCACTCCAGTATTCTGGCCTGGAGAATTCCATGGACTGTACAGTCCATGGGGTTGCAAAGAGCTGGACACAACTGAGCACTTTCACTTTTTCATAACTGCTTTATAATTTTGTACAACGGAATGTATACATACATTCCCTCGACCTTAGCCATACTTTCCACCCCCTACGCCATCCCAGCCATCGAGGTCACCGAAGAACACAGAGCTGAGCTCCCTACGTGGAACATTAACTATTTTAAAGGACGTGTAAGGAAGTTAAAATGTATTCATTAAAGCCCTTATAGACTACATCATGCTTTACACAGCCATCCCTTCAATTAACGTGTGCTCCTGATCACACATTTCATTACTCACACCAGTGTCCTCATCACGTGAAATAAAACCTAAAGGCAAAGAATAACTCAACACATTCACAGTCTGCACGGACACGCTGTGGTTCTGTTACCATCAGAAGACGGCTCTTTACGCATCTAAGGCCTGCACAGTTGGAAGGGAGAGCTTTCAAACACGCTCGGGGCCCAGAGGCCAGAGTGGCTGGACAGCCTCCAGGGCTGGGTAGGCTGACCACACGGCCTCCCTCAGCGGAAAGTCCCCACTGGGCGTCTGAACTCATTCTGAAAGCAGGGGGCAGTTCCTCCTACGACTCATCTGGGCGAGTTTCTAGAAAAGGAGTTTGTAGAGAGCCACAGAGGTTCTCTCCTGAGTAGCTAGAGCGTAATTATGGGCGAGGGTAGTGATGGAGAGAGCGCGCGAGCTCAGGAAGGGTGAGGAGGGCTGAAAACAGCCACCGCAAATCCCGACCCTCTGAGGAGCTGACTGCAGAAACACCGGCTCACACGTGCCCCACCACCTCCCTTCCTGCCGGGAAAGCAAACAAACAAAAGTGGTAACAGTTTGTGTGTTCATGTGTAAAGTGTAACTAGACTCGTTTCCTTTCCTCTGGAGATACAGAGCATGGCTCAGTGTGACCGTGCATATACTTACACTTCTATATTTTACCTAAAGATTATATCATACGCACACCGTAAAGACAAAAATGGAAGAACCGTAATATTTTTGAATGGCCGCTCACTGCAGGGGAAGGAAGGACACACATGACAGCTGGACTTCTCTGACAGTCACTTACTTTCTAGATTATGCTGACGAACCACTTAAATATTTTACATAATTACAAAAGAAAAAGTTGAAACAAAACCATCTCTAAAATTCAAAAACAAAGTGACAAGTGAATTTCAGGATGTACTGAGTCGTGGCCTAACCATCCAAAGGGGAACAAGGGACACTAAAACGCGACACTTTGATGACATAACCCTAGTGATCTGCACGCTAAGGAAAAATGAAAATGCAGAAAAAACACAAGGCGCTGATGGTGCTGTTGGCGTTAATCTGAAACCTATGTCAAGGCTGTATATTCTCACCCTGCTTACTTAACTTATATGCAGAGTACATCATGAGAAACGCTGGGGTGGAAGAAGCCCAAGCTGGAATCAAGATTGCTGGGAGAAATATTAACAACCTCAGATACGTGGATGAGACCACCCTTATGGCAGAAAGCACCTTGATGAAAGTGAAAGAGGAGAGTGGAAAAGTTGGCTTAAAGCTCAACATTCAGAAAACGAAGATCATGGCATCTGGTCCCATAACTTCATGGCAAATAGATGAGAAAACAGTGGAAAGAGTGGCTGACTTTATTTTGGGAAGCTCCCAAATCACTGCAGATGGTGATTGCAGTCATGAAATTAAAAGACTCTTGCTCCTTGGAAGAAAAGTTATGACCAACCTGCTGCTGCTGCTAAGTTGCTTCAGTTATGTCCAACTCTGTGCAACCCCATAGATGATAGCCCACCAGGCTCCGTCATCCTGGGATTCTCAAGGCAAGAACAGTGGAGGGGGTTGCCATTTCCTTCTCCAATGCATGAAAGTGAAAACCAAAGTCGCTCAGTCATGTCCAGCTCTTCACGACCCCATAGACCACAGCCTACCAGGCTCCTCTGTCCATGGGATTTTCCAGGCAAGAGTACTGGAGTGGGTCGCCATTGTCTTCTCCCATGACCAACCCTGGAGAAGGAAACGGCAACCCACTCCACTACTCTTGACTGGAGAATCTCACGGGTGGAGGACAGCATATTAAAAAGCAGAGACATTCCTTTGCCAACAAAGGTCTGTCTAGTCAAAGCTATGGTTTTTCTGGTAGTCATGTATGAATGTGAGAGTTGGACTATAAAGAAAGCTGAGTGATGAAGAATTGATGCTTCTGAACTGCAGTGCTGGAGAAGACTCTTGAGAGTCCCTTGGAATGCAAGGAGATCCAACCAGTCCATCCTAAACGAAATCAGTCCTGAATACTCATTGGAAGAACTGATGCTGAAGCAGAAACTCCAATACTCTGGCCACCTGATGTGAAGAACTGACTCATTTGAAAAGAAACCTGATGCTGGGAAAGACTAAAGGCAGGAGGAGAAGGGGACAACAGAGGATGAGATGGCTGGATGGCATCACCGACTCAATGGACATGAGTCTGAGTGAACTCTAGGAGTTGGTGATGGACTGGGAGGCCTGGCGTGCTGCATTCCATGGGGTTACAAAGAGTCGGGCAAAATGGAGCGACTAAACTGAACTGAATTGATCTTGGTATATCGTGGGACAAAGCAAGTTCGTGATTCCTCCACTGCAGGAGTCACTGAAAATCAGGTTTGTGCCTGTGAGAGGAAGCAGACACATAAGATCAAAGAGGACAAAACCCTGCAGTCCTGAAGTTTGTCTTGAGCAATATTCATGTATTTGTCGTGTACACACACAGAGAATCTACCAAGGACAAATACAGTCCCTCTGTATTTGGGATGGACGGCCAAGCCAGCAGTGAGAACGTGCCCGGCACCCAGACTGTGGCCCCCAGAGACACCACCTCCTGCCGCATCTGGGCGTCATCAGCAGAGCATCTCCACAGTCCGGGTGCCAGGTACGTTCATGCTGCCGCTGTGACAATGGGTCCCAAAGACTGCTGCAGCCCAAGAGCACACAGCCTGTTGGACGAAGCACGTGGCCCAGCCTGGCCTGAGGATGTGAGGGGCAGGCACTTGGCAAGGCTGAGCGAGCGGGAGGGACAGACGGGCACACCCTGATGGCCAGGACCAGCAGCTCCTCCAGAAGGGAAAAGTGGAAGAAGGGAGGAAGTGATTCAGATTCAACCAGTACCTTCCCCGCTCGCTGTGCCAGCTCCTTGGGTGAGTTACAGCACTTCATCCGAGGATGCTAAGGCTTATCTACCTCACGGAGACGAAGCGAGGAAAACGAGATTCTAAGCCTGACAGTGTTTCCTGAAGACAGGGCTGGTCCCCGGGCTGGGGGACCAGCTGCCCTGCTGTCAGGGCAGACGCTGGGGTCACTGGTGGGATAGGTTAGGGGCAAGAGACCCTGGCGGAGCTGGGAGACAGGAGGCATCAGGTTTCCCAGGAGGCCCCAGGTCTGACCTACACCCGACACCAGGGAGCCCACCACACCCAGTGACACTGTTCATGAGCACCCCCGAGAAGGCCTGAGTTCACATCCTCATTTAAGGGCACGAACCAGGTCGTCCAATTCCAGCCTTCTCATTAGAACAGTTACGCGTTAAAAGTTTCACGGAAGAAATGTTCCCTCATTACATAATAAAAATTGTTCAAATCCGAAATAGGGCATGCTAGAAAAAGGCAGTTTATTCAATAAACCTACTTTGCGCTATACTTTGCCAGGCAAGTATACACTTTTTAATTACATAACCCCAAATTTAATTTGTTTTTAAATAACCTTTGAACCATCTGTAAATCATATATATATATATTTTTTCTTTCCTACATACAAATAGTATTTCTTACCAGAGGGAGCAGACAGAAAATTTTCTTTGATTACGTGTGTTGATTTTTTAACAGAGAACTGGGTGAAGTTTATATACTCGGATTTTTAGTAACCTACAGTCAGGGAAAGAGAAGCAATTCAGGCCGAACAACCAGCACTCTGGTCTGTGAGAAGCCTTACACCCTGCCCCCAACACAGAAAGTGAGCATGGTCACCCCACAGCTGCCCCAGGACCTTAAATACCACTGGCTCCTCTTCCCCAGGGTGATGACCACCCCCACCCCTCAACCAGGAGAATCTGAGGGGGTGGGGCTGCTCTCGGCGAAGGGTGTGCGTCAAAATCACCTTCCACCTGAAATACACATGGATTCCGCCATAGTGAACAGCATTAACCCCCAACTTCCATACACCGAAAAGATGCCTGTTCCAAGGGTGCTCCTATTACGTACTAATCTAAACCCCACAATGAATGTTACGGTTATAGATGGCTTTGAGAGACCACTCTCCCCTTCACCTACACACACCTTTTCTTAATAATCTCACCTCTCCCACCCTCCTTTGGACAACCGGGAGTTTAGCTGTACGCTCAAATTCAGAGTCTTACCACACTCAGCGGATGGCTATCATCCTTTTCACTGACTTTCCTGTTACCATGTAGTAAGCAGAAAGGAGGCATCATACAAATACTTCGAGGCTTGATTCTGGTTTAGAGCGACTAGGGCTGAGAAAAGAATACAGAAATGTCTCCAAGCAGGGAGCTATGCTCAACAATTTGCAATAACCTGTAAGGGAAAAGAATTGCTGTTCAAATAATCGTAGCAAGGAGAAAAATCTGTTTCTGACTTCCAGAGTTCTTCAACTCAACTAGAAAGACATTTTGAAAAATAATCATTCTGCTTTGCACCCTGCACATTGATTTTCTGAGCGAAGAGTGTCTCCAGGTTCTATTAACAACAGATTCCTATGCATGTTTTGAAATATGCTGTAAATCACAAAGAACATCTTGATGACTAAGGGAAAAAAAGGTAGGAACTTTTGGAGGGGTGGCAGACATTTCCGGTTGGAAGGAGGCCAAGAGCTGTTTGTAGAAAGAGGAAGTACTGGAAATATAAGCCACTTCTTCCAAGTACTAAATGGTCATTCAATGTCTGGGTGACAAAGTTCAGAAAAATACGATCATAATTCTGTCTTCAAGCACATTTTCATTCCCACATGGAAAGCAGTGGGAAGACGTGGACTCTTGGGCCTCTGCAGCACGCTGTTCTCAAGAACGGTGTTGACATGCCTTCCACGGCCAGTCACAGGCTCTGCAGCCCACCTGCCTCACTTCTGGATGTTGAGCCACTCAGGATTCACGACTTTTGAAAGGGAACAAATAACTGCCCCCCAAAAGGGGTGACTGCTTAACACAGAGCCTGGGAAAGGCTTAAAACATCCACGGGCACAACAGCTGGTTAAAAAACGAGGGCTATACTGTTGTTGCTCAATCATTAAATGTCCAACCGTGTGCGACCCCATGGACTGAAGCCCACCAGGCTCCCCGTCCATGGGATTTCCCAGGCAAGAGTACTGGAGTGGGGTTGCCATTTCTGCTAAATGGGAAGGTAAGTGGGTGCAGGAATAAATTCACAGCATCTCTGCGAATCCTCCCGCCTCGCCCCACTACGTGAACCTCAAGTCCCCAGATGCTAAAAAGCAATAAGAGTACAACGAACCCAAACAAGGGTCTGAAACTTTCCCAGCTGGCTCACCAAGACAACTCGGTTTACCCTGGCTGCAGGTAACAGGGCAGCGAGTTAAAATGCTGCCTCCTTGGTGCATCTGCAGGAGTGAGGCGGCGGCCAGTGTGGACCTAAAGCGCCATGAACTTAGAGATGGAGACAGCCGCAAACACCGCCCTCAGACCTGCCCCCCCGAGGCAGAGTGAGGGGAGCGCGGCCTTTGCGACAATGGAGAAGAGGTCAGCGGAGACGGCCTGGGTCTCTGACAATTCCACCCAGAGCCGGAGTGACCGGGGCAGGTTACACCACCGCCCGGGGCTGTAGGAGCCAACCCCCGCCCAGCCAAGTGCCCACATGGAGAGGGTACTCTCCTGACTCTCCAGGGGGCCTCCCCAAACAAGGCTTGTTTACCCAATGGCAACTCTCTGAATGGCAACTCTCTGACACCTCTGACAACCATCTTGGCAAAGTGCCTCCGATCATTTAAAACTGCACAGGCATCCGGGTCCAACCCTGGGCGAGCGGCATACTGTACAGAGCACATCCCCAAACTTGAACTGTATCAGACATACACAGATTTCACAGGCACTCAGAATTATGTTACTGTTATACTACGATGGCATTTACATATCACTGCAAAAAGTACAGTGTCTTACGCACTTAAGACACGTGGCAGCAGTAAGATGGGGGTAAGCCTCGGGGAAGACAGACTGCAATGCTACCTCCAGTCTCTGCTCGGCCACTCCATTTCTGCGAGCCTCTGGTTTCTCCCTCCTTTGCGCCTTGGTTTTCCTTTCTCAGATGGGGACAAACAAGTACAGTTAGCTACACAAATTTTTCGGAGGACTGAATGAGGTAATGAGATTAGGACAGGCTGAGAAATACAGTAAGAACTCAATAAATGTTGGCCATCATCCATAATAATGTATGCAAAATATCATTACCATACAGCTAATTTTCTAACTACTACTCAAGTTAAGAATATCAAAGAGTTTGAAAGCACATTTTAAAAAATTTAACACAATCTACCAGTTTACAAAATCTACAAAAGTAGTTCAGATATTCAGAACAAACAAGGTAAAATTTCTCTAGTTTCTATATAGCTAAAATTACTATTTTTTAAATCTTTTCCCAGTGAATTCTGGGTAATTTAAATTACATCTAATTTCATCTCTTGGGTCAGTGTTTCACAAAAGACGCTTAACATTCTTTTGCAAATCATATTCATTTATGAACAGAAACATCAAGCATTAGTGGGTTGCCATTCCCTTCTCCAGGGGATCTTCCCAACGCAGGGATCAAAACTGAGGTCTCCTGCCTTGCAGGCAGATTCTTCACCGTCTGAGCCACCAGGGAAGATCCCAAGAATACAATTAATTACTGGATTTCAAACTGGTAAAATGTAAAGCATGGCTTCCTGATATCTGCAAATGTTACAATCAAATTTTATTAGGGATGCTTCCTGCGCCACTACACTATGGAAAGCATTTAATAGACATGTACCTTAAAAATCATAATGAATGTTTAATTGTTGTTTCAGAGGTTATGAAAAGGTTGCTTACATGCTATGAACACACCCTCTGAGGCTCTTAGTGGGTCAGGCTCCACTGACCATGGGGCACACTTCCTTTCCAAGTGTTAACTCAGCATGAATTTACTGAAGAAGCCAAGGAGCTAGCCCCACGCCCTGCCCGGTGTACAACCCCAGGGGGTGCCATCCCCGCTGACTTTTGTAGTTGGTAGCACAGTATCCCCAGGCCACCTTTTCACTCTGACGGCACCCTGAAAAATGCACCCAACTCATGACATGTTAAAGGAAGTATACAAGCCATACATACATCCCCCTTGACATGTCAATCGATTCAAACATGCCCCACCTTCCTTCCAGATCAACAGAACCTGTCAGGAGCCAATTCTAACGTGGAGTAAATCTGCTCCTTCTACCGGGCAATTCAGGGGACCTCGAGGGGCCAAGCTGCATGTCTGAGATGGATGACGGATCTATTTGGGTCCACATAAACATATTCACACAATCTAACTTCTAACCAAGAGTGTACACACACACACACACACACACACACACACGCCCAGGGGACGACCAGGGTGAGGCCTGAGATGCATGCGCCCAGTGCCACACTGTGTCTCGTCACCTTGGTGACCTCTCTAGTCTAGCTCTTGACAACTCGACTGAATCGCTGCAGAAGCCCTATGACCAGAGAACAAATGCTCTGCAGACGCTGACCAGCAAGCATCAGAGCCAAGACTCCAGAAGGGCTGCAGAACAGGCACATGGCGGGCTCGGTCTGCTTGGGGGCGGTCATGGGTGTGCACAGGAAAATTGCCATCTCCACTGGCTGCAGTCAAAGGTGTGTGGTCTGAGGGGTGCTAGCTCGCGGGGGGCTCAAGTTTCTAGAGATACACTTTGGCGCCGCAACCGAGGCCCTCATTCAAATGCCACAGTTTCAAAGTTCAACTGAGAATCTTTTTGTTCGGAAGTTCAAATATATTTTCCTTTGGAGAAACATTATGCATCTTGGTTGGTGTGTTGACCAGCTCATAAAAAGAGTCCATAAACTTAGGGTGATAATGAGAAGGAAAAAAAACTGACAAACACTGATAGAGCCTAAAGAGTAGCTGCTGCTAAGTCACTTCAGTCGTGTCCGACTCTGTGCAACCCCATAGACGGCAGGCCACCAGGCTTCCCCGTCCCCGGGATTCTCCAGGCAAGAGTAGAGTTACAAGGAAAACCAAAAAAATCTTACTTAACAAGTTCTCATCTAAACTCGAGAGGAACAAGTTCTCATCTAAACTCGAGAGGCACGTCTAGTTGGTCTGGTCACTCTTCCCTGTTGGGAGGTATCAATAAAACTGTTACTAGCTAGCCATTGGTATAAACACCTAAACTATTAAATAAAAACTATCAAAATCAAACCTTAAACTATCTCTGAACTACTCAACATTAATCTCAAGGCTTATTTTCAGCTACTCTGTTAATAGTATGCCTATGTAACACTTAAATTTAGTAGGTATATTCAAACACTTTCCCCAAAAATATTCAAAACATGTCTAAACTGAACATTTTTCAGGTTTCTAAGACAACCTTAAACATATTCAAACTGCAGATTCAGTCTTACTTGTCTACCCTGACACTGAAATATTTACACTTTGCATACAGCAACCCTGCTTGCTGCCTTCTTTCTACCCACAGATGAGACATCAAATGCAGGGGTCTCAGTACACCTCCTTCTTGTCCCGATTACGACCCTACTTGTCACTTGAGTCATATTACAAGACAGTTAAAGTGTGACGTGTCTGCTAAGATATCCTTTAATCTTCAAAGATTTAAATCACATAAGCTTTCTGCCAAGCAAACAGTTATAACATTGAGTGTTTCTAGCTACATAAACAGCATTAAACAATGAGGATACTGAATGTATTACTACCTTTTCCCAGCTTTCCTAGTTCCCCCACCCCCTGTCCTGGGAAAAACAAAACCTCGTGTTACAGTCCCCAAAATCTATGGGTAGTTTAAGCCATGGCCAGCATTTGGTAAGCTATATAAATACATTTATTTCTTCATGAAAGACAGAAAGAAGGCAAGAAACAGATCAACGAGCCTTCGTTACATGGTAGAGCTGGACTCTTAAGAGAAAATGATTTAAATTTTTTCTTGTAAGAGAATTTAACTTCTGTGAACATCATAAAAGATTTGCACCACCTGGTGGAAAAGCAAAGATTCAAACACGTTATAGCTCTTTATTACAGAGCGTTTCTTAGGTGCTCTTGGATCAAAGGCCCCAATTTCAGGACTCCGATGAAAGCCATGGGGTTCCTCTCCTCTCTGAAAGCAGGCAGGTGCACGCCTGCTCACAGCGGGGGCAGATTCAAACACAGGACCAAGAAGCATGTGCAACATCCCCCGCTTCCGGCAGGAGGAAACGTCCACCTTTCTTTTTGCTTGTACTTCCTTTTAGCTGCTGGGCATCTGGATCCTCACCCCAGGCCGGGGAATCCACCATTCCACAGGGCCAGGCACTGCCCTCCCCGACCCTGGATGCGGGTGAGATCAGGCAGCAGCCCTGCGCTCCAGAACGCTGCATCCCCAGGGCGCTTGTACACAGGGTCTCCCCAGGGCGCTGCCCTGGGTCCAGGAGTGCCCTGCGTGGCCATCTCATCACGCTGCCCCTCGCTGTGACCTGCACACACAGCTTCCAACCTGTCTTTTAACCACAGGTATCCACTTGTGCGAAGGGATTACACGAGCTATTCGATATCCTTCCAGTGAGTTCCTTCACTGACTGAGAGCCTGCTTCTCTTCTTTGCAGTCAGGAACCTTGACTGTAAGTCTGCTCCTACCTTATTATAAGCCTCAGCCAGCGCCGTCCCCACCCCCACAATCAACCAGTCCCATGGCCTTGTCATCAGCTTGGAGTCAACGGGAAAAATAAGGCCCGAAGAGCTACTGCAAGTGAAGATAAGAGAGTGACCAGTCACAAAATGCAAGAGTATGCTGGCTGGAACTGAAGCGAGATTCCTAAAACCCATCCCAAAACAGGTTCGTTCACCAGGGCAGACGCCATGTCCTTCTAGCTGGCATTTGAGGCAACAGGCATAATTTCAATCAAAGGTGACTGGTAAGCATCTAATTAAAGAAAACTGGTTTAAAAAATAAAGCTAGGTGGTATAGAAACAAAAATCAATGCCCACCTGTCTTTAATCAACAAAGCAAAGATCTGTGCCCTCTTCCCATTACAGGTGTCACATAACAACGTACACATGACTCCAATCTGAAAAAGGCAACCCTGAATTTCAAAATAATCTCAGAACGTTTTCAGTTGAAGTAGAAATATACAAGTTTAAATCCATTTAGTTTAGATAAATGCACAACAAAGACCTGGAAATGATAAGTAATCTATCCAAAGACACAACTCTAGTTTCCGGGAAGAGTTAGGACCAAAGGTAAAAATGTTTATTCCAGGTGCCAGTTACCTTGCCAACTGTATTACACAGGCATGGGTGCTAAGTCGCTTCAGTCATGTCCGACTCTTTGCAACCCTATGGACTGTAGCTCACCAGGTTCCTCTGTCCATGGAATTCTCCAGGCAAGAATGCTGGAGTGGGTTGCCATGCCCTTCTCCAGGGGATCTTCCCTACCCAGGGGTCGAACCTGCATCTCTTTATGTGTCCTGCGTCGGCAGGCAGGTTCTTTACTGCTAGTGCCACTTGGGAAGCCCGTATTACATATGGCATCTATTTTAATCCTCATCAATACCTGTGATGGATATATCGTACTCATTTTGTAATGCAGAGAATGAAGCTCAAAAGTTAAAGGCCTCATCCGCATAACAGAAAGGTTGTTTAAGAGGCAGAGAACAGATTCAAAACTCTTATTTGCCAGTTTCTAAAGTTCATCCTGGTCCCTTCCTTTCCTGACTTTGAGGTGTGAGGGGTTAGGGAGCTGGGAGTTCTTAACTTTATGTGTGTGCTATGTACGCCTCTGCAGTCTAGCAAAATGTACAGACTTCTTCTCAGAATGTTTTTTAAATGCATAAAACATATAGGCTAATAACAAAATCATTTATACCAAATATTAAAAATTCTATTTAAGAAATATTATCTACTCTTCTTTAAGAAGACATTATATAAGATCTAACAAAACACTTAATAACTACTGCTTTTTGCGTTTGGTAGAAAGGACATCAAAAGCTCAAATCATTACAACATAATGAATGTGCACGACATTAAATGTCTAAGAGATATATCACGTTCCTTAATTTTTTCCATATAGGATACTTAAAAAAAGAAAAAGAATCATAAATGGCAGAGCTTATTATTTAGAGTCTATAATGTTGAAGAGTATGTTTTAAAAAAGGAAAATACTTACTGCTACTATTTATTTCACAGACAAAATTCTTTCCTATAATAGCCAATAAAAGTTGTTTGCCAACCACATAAAACCACATTATCCACAAATCTGTTTTTATTTAGCTGTAACCTATTACTCAGCAATAAACTGCTAAAGGGAATACCGTCTCATGTATCAAGAGTCAGAAAATCTAATTTTTGCCACTGATTCATGTATAGTCTCGAGAAAATCATCAATGCTCAACGTAGGAATGACCACAATAGGAAATACACAAAGCGACTTACATGGACAAGTATGTTTTGATTCTGAGTGACTCGTGTGCGTGCACGCTAAGTCACTTCCGTCGTGGTGGACTCTTTGCGACCCTAAGGACCGTAGCCTGCCAGCCTCCTCTGTCCATTTGGAAGCATGGACAAAGGGCAGAATACTGGAGTGGGTCACCGTTTCCTCTCCCAGGGGATCTTCCCAACTCAGGGATCGAAGCTGAAGCTCTCTTGTCTCCCGCACTCGCAGGCAGGTTCTTTACCACTAGCGCAAAGGTATTTAGCTGCCTGACCAGCAGAAGTTCAACAACCAGGAAAATGGGGCACCACTAACAAAGCAGACCGCTCCCACTGTGCTCAGAAAGAAGCAGGAGCTGTGAGGTAACCACGAGGCAGTCCTTCCCACGCCTCGTGACCTCACACCCTCCTCGGTCTGATCCTCAGCACCATCTCCCTGCCCTCCACCCCGCTCCTCACAGTGAAATCCAGTCTGAAGAAAAGACGGCTTTTGCAAATGTACCATCCTTCCCGGTTTGCACATCACACCTTTATCTGTACCGTTGCCTCTGCTCAGATTACCTCCTCCCTGATGATCATCTGGTCGACTCCTCCGTTCTCCAAGACTAGTTCTTGCATCGACTTCTCTGGAAGGTCACTCTCCTCAACTGTATTCTGAGCTGTGTCAGGTACCCACAGGCATGACCAGATAGGACGACCTGGGGAGCTTTGTACCCCTGGGGTCTAGAGCGGTACCCTGAACACAGACCGAGGAATTAAACTGAAGAGTCTCATGGCAAATGCTTAACTGATGTCTGAAAAAATTCTAAAATTTTCATACTGCTGTTACCCTAACAAAAGCATTTCCACGAAGACCATGTAATTATACATGTAACTGTACATTATATTTTTGCATGTAACAACAAGCATTTTTCGTATTTCCATGGGATCTCAAAAACTATCGCTTTTAGAGCCTGCTAGTACAGAGAATCACTTCACTATACTACATTAAACAGCATACAAGTCATGTCCACTATTTTGCTATTAATGATAACACTAAATGAACACAGCTCAGAAGCAAGAATGTCTCTCTGAAAGAATCACTTCTTTGGGATAAATTTCAAGAAACAGAAAACCTGGGTAAGGGGGTTTGTTTCAATGTGTTTATAGTCAGGTTTATACCCCTTAAAGGCCCACCCTTGTCACCAACAGCAAATGATTACACAACCTCCTCCACACAACCTCAGGAAACCTGGGTGGCTTTTTTTTTTTTTTAAATAACAAATGTATTGGTAAACAAAAATTACCTCTATCCCATTTTCACTTTTTATTACTGAGAGTAACTTTTCCACGTTACTTTATCATTTCTAGTTTCCTTTGTCCGTTTACCTGTCATATTTTCTTACATATTAGAATGCATGCTCAGTCGGTAAGTCATGCCTACCTTTGCAACCTCATCAACTGCAGCTTGCCAGGCTCCTTTGTCCACGGGATTTCCCAGGCAAGAATACTGGAGTGGGTTGCCATTTTCTTCTCCAGGGGATCTTTCCAAACCAGGGATCAAACCCACGTCTCCTGCGTTGGCAGGCAGATTCTTTACCAGGGAATTCTTTCCCAGTGAGTCACCAGGGAAGTCCGTATTTAGAACAAGTTACCTTTAACAGACTCTGTCTAACGACTCTTGGATAAATACTTTATACGTTTCTACGTGTCACGCTTTTTATTTGAATTCTAACTCTCCAAACAATCTCTCCAGAGGTCTGACATGTTCTTCCACATTCCCTACTTTTAAAAACATATGATTTTCTATATGTCCACTCTTTAAAATTTATGGGGTGAAGTTTCAGTATCTTCCCTCCCAAGTACCTACTCAATTAAACCCAACATCATTTTTAAATGATCCTTCCCTGCCAGTGTATATGCATTTGTGTGTGTATAAAAGTAATTCCAAAATTGTAAACGCTAAAAAACAAGATGCACTTTAGAAACAGACTTTAACATCAGCTTTGTTGACACACACACAAGTTCACAGAGCAAGGGGTACATGAAAAGTAAAATGTACCATACATAAAATGTACAAAGGTCCATATAGTCAAAGCTATGGTTTTTCCAGTAGTCAGGTACGGATGTGAGAGTTGGACTATAAAGAAGACTGAGAACTGAAAAACTGATGCTTTCAAACTGTGGTGCTGGAGAAGATTCTTGAGAGCCCCTTAAATAGAAAGAAGATCAAACCAGTCAATTCTAAAGGAAATCAATCCTGAATATTCATTGGAAGGATTGATGCTGAAGTTCTGATACTTTGGCCACCTGATGTGAAGAGACCCTGGAAAAGACCCTGATGCTGGGAAAGATCGAGGGCGAGAGGAGAAGGGGGCGAAAGAGGATCTGACGGTTGCATGACATCGCAGACTCAATGGACCTGAGTTTGAGCAAATTCCGGGAGATAGTGAAGAACAGGGAAGCCTGGTGTGCTGCAGTTCATGGGGTCGCAGAGTTCACGCCTTAGCAACTCAGCAACAACAGAAATGTGCCATAGGTAATTTTTCACTGAAATTATGTTCACTGAGATTTACTTGTAAACAGGTCCTGACACTCTACTTCTCTGAACTATTCTTATTTCAATTAAAAAAGCATGATTACAATTCTTTCCTAAAACAATCATCCACATACATTTCAAAAGGACAAGGCATTATTTAAATATACTTCGTCTCCACTTTTAGTAAATCCTATAGGCAGAATTCTAGACAATAAATCTGGTATTTTTGGAAAGATTAAGCTGTGACTCCAAACTAACAGATATACGACAATCTATTTTTAAAATAATTTGGGAAGATACTGAAGAGTTTTCACTGTCACTGATGAAACTCATGGATCAATCCAAGCAGGGCTATAGAGGTGTCTGGACTCACACACACACAGACTCAGCCACACACGCACACCCTTTATGGAACAGAAAAAAATAATACCCACATCCATGAGGTGTCAGTAGTTCTTCATACATTTGGTACCAAGTGCTTAATTCACACAAATGGTATTTTTCCCGAATCTAACATGTGTCCAAGCCCCTGTGCTTACTCGAGCTGTTTTTCCCGGATATTTCTGTTGAGACCCTGCACTTCCTGGGCTTTTCCAGTGACATGTCAGGTAGATGCCACACGCAGCCTGGCCCATCAAGTGGAGAAACCACACCAAGAGTCCAAGCTACTCTTTTCTCTCTTCCTCTTCTTTTAAATATATATATAATTTTATTTCTTTACTTTGGGCTGCGCTGGCTCTTCACTGCTGCTCGGGCATTTCTCTAGTTGCAGCGAGCATGGCTTCTCACTGCGGTGGTTTCTCTTGTTGCAAAGCACGGGCTCTTGGGCGTGCGGGGGCTTCAGCACTTGCAGCAATGTGGGCTCAGTAATTGTGGCTCCCGAGCTCTAGAGCAAAGGCTCAGTAACTGTGGTGCACAGACTTAGCTGCACCAAGGCATGTGCGATCTTCTCGGACCAGCGTTCGAACCCGTGTCTCCTGCATTGGCAGGCAGCTTCTTTACCACTGGGCCACCAGAGAAGCTCCTAAGCTACTCTTCTTAACCAAGTCTCTCACCACTGAATTCCTCTTTCCTCTCTTTCAGGCTCCCACAATGAAAGAAAATTAAAAATATATAGAGAGAGACAGATAGATAAATCAATAGATAGGTAGGTTGATCAGTTTTATCACTAGAAGAGATTTGAAGAATCAGTTCAATATGGACACAGGAAATAGAATTCTCAGGGTTTGGAGGCAGCTTCCCCACTGAGCCAGAAAGCACTGCCTCCCTTTTCAGGCTCCAGCGGCCCACAGCACTGACCCCTTTGCACTTGTTTGCACGGCTCGGGGCTTGTCCTGTCACTCCCCTTGAACCCGGGGCCCTGGGGTCTGGGTCCTGCCAGCCAGGGTCCCTGTGGAATCCTCCATGGTGCTCAATGGGCCAGCACCTTGCACGCTTACTCATCCAATGTTCACTGAGCACATGGGACAGAATATCCAATCTACACAGACTAGAAAGTCTCATCTTTTAGTTCATTTAATAAAACTCTTGTAAGATTTTTATCATAGAAAAAATGTTGCCAAAAATATGGTTTTTAAAGCCTGAAGGGAAAAAAAAAGTAATCATTTTTACAGACTTGTCTCAAGAGACAGGTTTGTATGCATGTGTAATAGGAACAACATGAATATGTTAACTCTGTCCTTTAGTCCTGCAGCAAATGCAGGTGCTGGAGGACCATTCGATGTTTACAAAATCTGTGGTTTAACTCTGGAACTTGGGCTGCGTCAAGCACGTCACAGGCATGTATGGGTTGTGAAATCAGGCCTCATTCTAGACAGCACACAGCTGCAGCTGTCAGTGGGAGGGCCCTACCTACACGGTGTCTGCCGGGCCCTGTCCACCTGAGACCATTGACTTCCTGACCTCATTTTAGAGTGAAGGAGCTCTGAACCCTGATTTTCCCTGCTTCTAAATTTTGCAATGTCAATGTTGCAAGAGTTACAGGTATCCAAGGATTTCAACGTCAAGCATTACTCTTTTTTTTAATGTATGTATTTTAGTGAAATCTGGTTGACTTACACTGTTTCAGGTGCACACCAGGTGATTCAGTTAAACAAATACACATATATTATTTTTGAAATTATTTTCCGTCACAGGTTATTACAAGATACTGACTATAGTTCCCTAGGCTATACAGTAGACCTTTTGTTGTCAAGCACTACCCTTAATAACACATATTCTGTGACAAACAAATTCTCTAGAAGAAAAAGAAGAATTCTAAGACAGAACATCTAGAAACTAAATTTAAAAAAATAAAATTTAACAAAAAGCATTACAAGATATTCTAGCATAAGGATCTCTGCCAGAGTTAAGTAAAATGTTAAGTAAGAGGAATCATTAACTTTTCCATCCCATGGATCATGTGAAAAGATGGCCACTGTTATGAGGACCTGAACACACCATAGTCTAATCAACCCTCTTGAAAACCAAAGATGACACTGAAACTTGATGTCACAAAAGTCACCACTTCCTTTGTATTAACAGAAACACCATAGGGCAGGGCCTCTGGGGTTAAACTGAATGAGTGCTGGGCCTACAAGATCTGATAGCAGCCTTCCATACTCTCTCCTAGAGACCTGGTTTCTCCCCTTCCCATCACGGCCTGAGAGTGTCTAGATAGTGATCTACTTTCTTTCATTTTATGGAGCTCCCCACAAGACAAGCTTTTATATATATGAGGAGTACGTCAAGGCTGTATATTGTCACCTTGCTTATTTAACTTCTATGCAGAGTACATCATGAGAAACGCTGGACTGGAAGAAACACAAGCTGGAATCAAGATTGCCGGGAGAAATATCAATAACCTCAGACATGTAGATGACACCACCCTTATGGCAGAAAGTGAAGAAGAACTAAAAAGCCTCTTGATGAAAGTGAAAGAGGAGAGTGAAAAAGTTGGCCTAAAGCTCAACATTCAGAAAACGAAGAACATGGCATCTGGTCCCATCACTTCATGGGAAATAGACAGGGAAACAGTGGAAACAGTGTCAGACTTTATTTTTCTGGGCTCCAAGATCACTGCAGATGGTGACTGTAGCCATGAAATTAAAAGACGCTTATTCCTTGGAAGAAAAGTTATGACCAACCTAGACAGCATATTCAAAAGCAGAGAGATTACTTTGCCGACTAAGGTCCGTCTAGTCAAGGCTATGGTTTTTCCTGTGGTCATGTATGGATGTAAGAGTTGGACTGGGAAGAAAGCTGAGCACCAAAGAATTGATGCGTTTCAACTGTGGTGTTGGAGAAGACTCTTGAGAGTCCCTTGGACTGCAAGGAGATCCAACCAGTCCATTCTGAAGGAGATCAACCCTGGGATTTCTTTGGAGGGAATGATGCTGAAGCTGAAACTCTAGTACTTTGGCCACCTCATATGAAGAGCTGACTCATTGGAAAAGACTTTGATGCTGGGAGGGACTGGGGGCAGGAGGAAAAGAGGACGACAGAGGATGAGATGGTTGGATGGCATCACTGACTCAATGGACATGAGTCTGAGTGAACTCCGGGAGTTGGTGATGGACAGGGAGGCCTGGCGTGCTGCGATTCATGGGGTCGCAAAGAGTCGGACACAACTGAGCAACTGAACTGAACTGAACTGATATATATATATATAACTTCCCTGGTGGCTCAGATGGTAAAGCATCTGCCTACAAGGCAGGAGAACCAGGTTCAATCCCTGGGTCAGGAAGATCCCCTGGAGAAGGAAATGGCAACCCACTCCAGTACTCTTGCCTGGAAAATCCCAGTCCACATGGTCGCAAAGAGTCAGACACAACTGAGCAACTTCCACTTTCACTTTCATATATATATATATTTTATATATGAACTCATTTATTACAAAGTGACTGTAAAAAGTTTCACAGCCACTTATAAACACATAAAATTTAGATTTTAGAAAGAAATCACTATGAAACACCTGGGAACATGTGGATATCTGGAAAGAGCATTCAACCAAAAGGCACTCTGAGAATAAAAAATGTTAGACACTTCAATTACCATACAAATACCAAAAACTTTTCAATAAAAAGAAAACTTAAGCGGCAAAAGCTAAGTAAAACAAGAAGCAGATAAACTGATAAAGAAAAACTTAACCCAAACTACACTCCCAACCACTAACATATACTGGATGCCTGTTAACGTACCACACCACTTGAGGCTATACGTGTGTATCTTGCTGTTGCTGTCTAGTTGCTAAGTCGTGTCTAACTCTTGTGTATATCAATGTGTATATATCCAGGTGGCTCAGTGATAAAGAATCTGCCTGCCAGGGCAAGAGACGCAAGAGACTGGAGTTCGATCCCTGGGTCAGGAAGATCCCCTGGAGGGGGAAATGGCAACCCACTCCACTATTCTTGCCTAGAGAATCACATGGGCAGAGGAGCCTAGTGGTCTACAATCCACGGGGCCACAAGAGTTGGATGCAGCTGAGGGACTAAGCACACACACGTGCTGCGTACCACATCTTCTATCTGCGTTATATTTAATCTTCACAGTAACTCGTCAGGTAGGTACTACTGTCCACAACTTAGGGTGAGGAAACACAGGCTCAGAGAGAGTAAATAACATTCTGTAAGTCATGGACCTTGTAAGCTGCAGACTCAGGATTCAATCCAATTTCACAGTCCCAAACTCGAAAGCCCTTGCTTTTCTTTCCCAGCTAAACCACATCTTCAGTGATTGAAGCTTCGATATAAAGTTATCAGTGGGCTAATATTTATATGAGTAGTACAGATAGCATCCTAAAAACACAATGGTCTCCCTTTTTTCTATCTTTTAATGTATGGCAAAAACCATGACAACATGGTAAAGTAATTAGCCTCCAATTAAAATAAATAAATAATTTTTTTTAAAAAAAGAGCAGCCAGATTTTCAGCCAACCAGATGGGTCTCGACGAGCAGTCAAGTGGAAGCCGGTTAAAACACACTATGGGACTTGACAGTCACGCGGCAGGAGCCTGATGCAGGGTGGGGGAGTGGGTGGGTATTTAGAGCGTAGTCCACGAAAACGCAGCAAGGGCAAAACTAGGAGGTCGATACATCCTCTCCCTACACACACCTTTTAAAATGAGACAGAACAACCAGCTCAGCCCTCCACAAGTCAATGAAAGCAGGACAGAACCAGAAGTGCGTCTCTGTGAAAAGCACTGAACTTCAGGTAGGACGGGCACGGTGCAAGCCCACGGCTGCTTCGCTCCGGGGCTGTCTCCACGCCCTTGTCCTCAGCTCCGGTCAGTGCAACAGGTCAGGGGACGGGGGTCAGCGGAGAAGACCACGAGCTTCACTGCCAGGCCAGGCCAGGCCAGGCTCACTAGATTCGGGGCACCGTCAGGGAAGGGGGGCCATGCCATCGGCAAGAGAACACAAGGGCCTGAGGCTCTTCCAGCCTGCGGCTGAGGTCAAGGCGGGTCAAGCAAGAGACCCTCAGATTACCAGGATTTCACAGGGAGCTCTGGGAAGTGAGATGACTCTCCACCGGCATCCCCGGCCGACTAGTGACCCTGCGCACACATCACAGATGCTGGAATGGACACATCTCGCCCCGCCCCACGTCCCCTCCTGGCACTGACACCCACAGAGATGCCGGGGAGTCCGGCTGGAAGTAGAAGCCAGGAAAGACGGGACAGCTGCCTGGAATATGAAGGGGCTCCCCAGCCCACGTGTGGGCCCATCAGCAGAGAGCAAAAGCTTTCCCAACTCCCCATCAACGTCTGAGGAGTCTTTGGCTGAACACAGAACTATGCTGCTGCGAGGGTGACCTCTGGGAAAAGCTAGGCTTTAAAGTAACAACAAGAAAAGAAACAAAAGAACAAGCTGAACAAGAGACACCAGCCGCTGCGCAATATGGGAGACAGCCTTCACAGATTGATTTCAGGCAAGTTACTAAACAAACAACTACAGAAATAACGGTTGAGCAGACAAGAGTCAGAGTCGAGTGTTGCTAGAACCCATTGTTTGAAGTGTAAGATATTCAACAAAAAGCTTGGAGACATGAAAAGAAGCAAGAAAGCGAGACCCATACTCGGGGGGCGGGAATCAAGCAGTCATTAAAACCTATCTCCAGTGTCCCCAAATGTTGGATTTCAACGGTCAAGGCTTCAGAGTAGCTAGCTATCATATGAACATGCTTCCCTGGTGGCTCAGATGACAAAGATCTGTCTGCAGTGCAGGAGACCTGGGTTCAGTGCCTGGGTCGGGAAGATCCCCTGGAAAAGGGCATGGCAACCCACTCCAGTATTCTTGCCTGCAGAGTCCCACGGACACAGAAGCCTGGCGGGGCACAGTCCATGGGGCTGCAAAGAGTTGGACATGACTGAGCAACTAATACACACACACATACACTCAAAGAACTGAAGGAAATCCTGCTTAAAGAATTAAAACATGGTAAGTCAACAGAGAACCTCAAAAAAGAGATATAAAGGGTCTAAGAAAGAGCCAACTGGAAACTCTGACTTTGAAAAGTACAATAAATGAAATGCAAAGTTTACTAGAGGGGTTCAGCCACAAATTTGAGCTGACACAAGAAAATAGCAGTACAGTTGATGGCAGCTCAAAAGACATTAACTAGTCTGAAGAAAACAGAAAAAGTGATCAAAGAAAAATACACAGAGCTTCAGAGGCCTGTGAAACAACATTAAGCTTCCCAACATATTTGTAATGGGAGAAGAGAAAAGGATGGAAAAACATTTGAAGAAATAATGTCCTACAACTTCCCAAATTTGATTAAAAATTGTTTTAAAAAGCACTAATCTTCACATCCAAGAAGTTTAACAAAACTTCAAATAGGGTAAAGACAAAAGAAACCCACACCTAAACACACAGTACTCAAGCTGCTGAAAGCCAAAAACAAAGAGCTAAACTCGAAATCAGCAAGCAAAAAGTAATCTATCATGCAGAGAAAACCAACACGATCAACACCTGATTTCTCACCATGAACAAGGGAGGATCAAAGGCCATGGGATAGCTAGAGTGCTGGGGGGGGGAGCTTACCAGCCAAGAATTCTATAGCCAGAAAACCACCCTTCGAAACTGCAGGAGAAATAAAAAGGCATCCCGTGACTTTTTGAAAAGACAAAGTTATTGCTAGAAGATCTGCCTTACAAAAATGCTGTATGAAGTCCTTCAGGTTGAATGGAAATGACATGGACAATAACTCAAATCCACAAGAAGAAATGGAGATGGCCAGAAGGGGTAAATGTAAGACTCCATTAATATTTTTCTTATTTCTTAAACTCTATCTTTTCTCGTTCCTTCCCTCAAATTCGTAAAAATACAGAAGACTGTACAAAGCCATAATTTAACACTGTAAAGCTGTGTTTGTAACATACAAGGATCACACATTTATGACAGTGAGAGCACAAAGGGAAAGAGAGAAAAGCCAAAACAAGGTCACCAGTGTTCAGTTAGCTTGATTCTCAAGTAGTGGATGATACATTAGGATGCATACTGTAATCTCTAAAATAACCAAATGACTAAAAGAAATGACTCAAAATGACAGTAACAACAAGAAAAGCAGCAGAGAAATAAAAACTGTACACTAAAAAATATTTAACACAAAAGACTGTGACATAGAGAAAAGCAAGATTATGAGACAAACAGGAAAACAAGTAACAAAATGGAAGATGTAAGTCCATCAATAACAACAATTCCATTGATGTAAACGGAACAAACACCACACTCAGAAGACAAACTGTCAAGACTGGATAAAAACACGGTTCCAACAATGTGCTGTCCACAAGAGACATATCTTAGGTTCAAAAAACCCAAAGTTTCAAAGGAAAAAGACGGAGAAAGATAATACTTTGCAAACAGCAACCCTAGGAGAGCTGGAATCGGAGATAATTGTATCAGGTAAGACATGTTAACAACCAACTTGACCTCAGTGACATTTAGAGAAACTCCAGCTAACTGTAGGTGTGGCATGACTGCTCACAGCAACATTATCCACAACAGCCAAAAAATTAAAACCATCCAAACGCGTCTACTAACTGGTGAATGGGTAAATGAAATGGGATCTAGGCACACAACAGACTATTACTTGGCAATAAGAGGTAACAAAAAACTGATACATGCTACATGAAGATGAATTTCAAATGTATTATATGCTAACTGAAAGAAGCTAGATATAAAAGTCTATAAATTGTGTGATCCTCATATTATTAATACAGGTCCAGAAAACGCAAACATACAGAGCCAGAAAGCAGACCAGGGCCTGGCTGCCTGGGGCCAGGAATAGGAGTGAGGATTGACAAACAATTCAGGGAAGTGTGGAGGATGCAATGGACACGACCTGAAACTAGAGTGTGATCAAGGCTGCAGAACTCTACAGAAGCACTGAACGCCACTGGACTAGACAGCGCACAGGGGGTGAGTTTTTCTGCACGTAAATTGTATCTTTGCAAATCCGTAAACTTATGTATTGTACTGTGGTTTGACAGAGCAATATAAACTACTGTCTGGAGACTGACAAGGGCGCTCTTTCCATGAAAGGGCATCACATACAAACTCAGTGCAAACTCCGGCTGGTCCAAGATGTTAGTTGAATGCTAGGTGTGTAACTCATCACTCATGTGGCATTAATTTCATCAAAACACAGCAAAGCAACTTAAACTCTCAACATATAAGAGGCCAAATGATGCCTTTAACCCTTGTCACACAGTCACACATCTGCTTATGTGTGTTAATTGACTATCACTTACATGTTCACTCATCAGATGTTTGCACAAGCTGGCTGAACTTGCACGTGTAAGCCATTATGGTCTTTCAACGTCTTCAACTATAAATTTCCTGGAAGACAGGGGCAGCACTGTTGAACTCCTCAGTGTGTCCCACACATCATAACAGGACCTTCAGAACTCCAAACAGAGGCTTCTGGGTCAGTTCATGACCCTACAGGCTCCTCCCTTTACCATGAGAGGCAGCAAGTTAACAGTTCCTGATTCTCAGACCATTTGTGGGTCACGTGCTAACATCAACCTGTACGGAAGTAGCAGCTAAGATTCCAGTGTGTCTGTGGAGAATTGATGGTGCTTTCAAAAGCATTCTTAAATCACTCAGATATTATGAACTCAATTGAGCCTCTCCTTAGGACAGAATATTTCATCTTAAGCAAAATAATATTTAAAATGGATAACCAACAAGGACTTACTGTGTAGCAAAGGGAACTCTGCTCAATGTGGCAGCTTGGATGGGAGGGGAGCCTGGCGGAGAATGGATACACATATACGTAGAACTGAGTCCCTTCCCTGTTCTCCTGAAACTATCACAACATTGTTAATCAGCTATGGCAACCCCCTCCAGTATTCTTGCCTGGAAAATCCCACGGACAGAGAAGACTGGCGGGCTATAGTCCACGGGGTCGCAAACAGCTGGACATGACTGAGCGCCTAAGCACAGCACCCCAATACAAAATAAAAAGTTTAAAAGTAAAACAAACTTAAGGAAAATAAAGCAAAATAAAAACGGATCACAGAAATATCATTTCCTCTACTCTTAGCCCACTATCCCAAACCACCAGAAGTAAAGAACTGCTCAGAGATGAAAGCAAGTGTTGCAGGGAATACTGCGAATTCAGGCACACCAGGTACTGAATCACATTCTCAGACACCTAAGCACAAAGTGTTAATACCTCGCGCGTGAGTACCATCCTCACTCAGACGACCTGCCCATCCCCAGGCCCACTCACAGGCAGCGGGACTGCCTTTTGGAGCCCATTTTTCAGAAGGCCCTCCGCTCAGAGATGGCTCTGCTTCCCTGCAGAACAATCCTGCAAAGAAAATGCACACCGCTGGAAATCACCGCCTCCAGCATCTTCTCCTACTGTGAGTTAAATACAGAGGCGACTAATGGGAACAATCCAACCCGGAAAACAGCAGGGCTCTACCTGATGAGCAGCTGACTCCTCCCTGACCACCCAGGCCTTCTGGGTGGGACCCAAGATCCTGGCATCAGAACATCAAAGACAACTGAATTTTCCCGGCAAGACCAACTCAACCTCTAAGCAAGACCAACTCAACCTCTAAGGCCGTCCCTTCGGCTCAGACCACAAGCAGAGCGGCCCCTCCCAAGAAAGCCTGAAGGGGAGCCCCTGACAGGTTTAGGCGGCAGCTCTGAGTCCCCGTGTCCCATGCCTATGGCCATCCTCCACAGAAAGAGGGGCGCTCCCACTTACTCCCAAACAGAAGTGGGCTGATAAATCACCTACTTCTCTACTTCCTGCATGGGGGTCGGCAAACGTTTCCTCTAAGTGTTAGACGCTGCCCAGATGGCTCAGCAGTCAAGAATCCTCCTGCCATGTAGAACACGGGTTCCATCCCTGGACAGGGAAGACCCCGTGGAGAAGGAAATGGCAACCCACTCCAATATTCTTGCCTAGAGAATCCCATGGACAGAGGAGACTGGTGGGCTACAATCCATGGGGACACAGAGTCAGACGCGACAGAGCGACCAGACAAAAACAAAGCGTTAGATGGCAAATGTTCCAGACCTTGTGACTCCTCGCTTCGGCTGCGGTGGCAAGTAAAGCAGTCAGATGACAAGGGAGTGAATGGACATGGCTCGTTTCCAACAGGACGTTCACAAAAACAGGTGGAAGGCTGGATCGGACCACTGGACTGCAGCCTGCTGACCCCTGCCTAGAATTGCAGCTATTTAAAGCTAAAAAGGAAATTACAGGTTGACAGTGCCCTGTCCCCAACCCCTGCCTACTCCTCTGTGGTGTTCTCAATGAAGACACGAAATTTAAGTTATTTGCTCGAGGTCACATACTAGCTTATGCTGGCTTGTCCATATGCATGAAGAGAATTTTCTAAAGTAAAAGAGAGAGAGAATGAGAGATGAAGAGGAAGGGAGAGTGGGAGACAGACCCTCCTTTTCACCCATTGTCCTATTTCCTGGATATCAACAAATCGTACGGGACTCAGGTGGTATTTTGGGTTTTAATATACTTTTTGGGAGCAGGTTTAGGTTCACAGCAAAATGAAGCAGAATGTGCATGGATCTCCCCTCCCTCCACACAAGCCCAGCCTCCCCCACCATTGCCACAGTCCACCGGAGTGGTGCATCTGTTACAAACAATGAAATACACACCATTAGCATCCAGAGCACACAGTTTACTTGAAGGCTCGCTCGTGGCACACATGCCATGAGTCTGGACATGCATCCATCCCTACAGCATCATACACAAGAGTTTCACTGCTCTCAAGATCCTCTGTGGGGAGGCTGTTATTTCATTTCAAAATGTTATAAGACAGTCCAAAGCCTCTGACATCTCTTCTGTAAAGACTCAACTTAGTATAAGAGGACGCAACTTGGTTGATTTTATAACTATCATGAATAGGCACTATATATATCAAATCAGGGTTTCCCTGGTGGCTCAGATGGTAAAGAATCCACCTGCAACAAGGGAGACCTGGGTTCGATCCCTGGGTTGGGAAGATCCCCTCGCAAGGGCATAGCAACCAACTCCAGTATTCTTGCCTGGAGAATCCCCATGGACAGAGGACCTTGGCGGGCTGAGTGACTAAACACACACGTATCATATCTAAACAGGTGCCTTTCTTCTTCTTCAGTAAAGTTTCAAGTTCACTGAGAAATCCACTCTAACCACCAAACTAGATTAACAACCACGTCTGTAATGATTTCCCCATCCCTTCTTCTGTGGAAGTCTCAAAACAACTTATTTTCTATTGATCTATCCTTCTTTCCTTTAAAATGCATCTCAAAACTCTACCTCCTTCAGGTTTTAAAGGAGAACAAAGTTAAACTTCTTCAATAAGTATTTTCTGATTTTTATCCCACTCTGAGGATTCCACACTGCATGTACCATATTCACCTGAAATTATATACATGTTGCTTTGCATTGCCCTGAGAGCTTTTTCATGTGTTTTGGGTCATATGAAAAACTCTTAGGAGATTTGTTGTTCACTGCTAAAAATGAAAGACTAATAAAATCTCCTAACTCTGATCTCTTATCACTAAAAGTAGTTCTTCACTTGACCTTCACCTACATCTGCAGTCTGGACATAGGCCCACATATGTGTAGAATAGTATATCTTTTTCTACTGCACAAGGAAAAATTATGAACTGGTTTATTTTACTTAGAATTTTAATATTTTCATTACTTTTCCCCAAAACAGCTTCTAAGCCTTTGTGTCCAAAATTTCAACCTTTATGTGGAGACGCCCACTTAAATACTGCTACTCTCCATCTTAAGCAAGACATCTTTACTTTCAACTACATCTTACTAAGCAAATCACGCAAGCAAACATCTCTGATGGAACAACTGTTCCTTCTCTCTTGAAGAGCTTGGAAATTCCCCTGACTGTTTGCAATAGCAAATCCAACTTGGACTGTGATCTACGTACACAACTCTGAAATGGATTTCCAACAATTAAAGACTTAGAGCGGGGAGAGGTCTTTCTCACCTTGTGAGTCACCTCAGTTTTATGTGCTATGCTTGACAAGTTTTATTTTGTAACTGGCCATTGTGCCACTGCACTCAGTCATGTCCGGCTCTTGGAGGCTCCACAGACAGAAGTCCGCAGGCTCTCCAGGCAAGTATAGTGGAGTAGGTTGCCATTTCCTCCTCCAGGGATTGAACCCACCTCTCTTGCGTCTCCTGCATTGGCAGATGGATTCTTTACCACCGAGCCACCTGGGAAGCCCCTCATTTTGTAACCGGGGTGAACAGCATTTCCCAACTCTTACTCTAATCTGGGGAGTCCTTTCTACTCTCAACATGAACAAGCAGAAGCGTGACATGCATGTGTGCGTGCTTACTCGCTAATTCATGTCCGACTCTTCTGCAACCCCATGGGCTGCAGCCCGCCAGGCTCCTCTGTCCGTGGGATTCTCCAGGTAAGAATACTAGAGTGGGTTGCCATGCCCTCCTCTGGGGTATCTTCCTGACCCAGGGATCAAACCCACATCCCCTGCATTTCCTGCACTGACAAGCAGTTTCTTTACCCACCAAGCCACCTAGGAAGCCCTATATGGATGACAGTTACGAGCACATTAAACTCCTGGCTATGGGACCCTGGGCCACCCACAACTTCTCTGTACCTCATTCCCACATCCATAAAATGGGGGTAGTAACAGCAGCCATCTCCCATGATAATAAGGATTAAAATCACTTTGACTAGAGCCGAGTACACAGACCTGTGGGCAGGCTAGCTCTTCTCATCATAAAAGTGATACACAACCTCCCTCTTGCTACTGGCCCACAACGAACTGTAACTAAGGGAATCAGTATAATTAAGAAAAAAAATTTAAAGACCACTCCACAAATATCATCTCAAACAAGACATTAAATAGCTACTGGAGATCAATTCACTTAAACTTCTCTGCCCAACTTTCTCATCTGTAAAATGAGGAAGATGAACCAAGTATCTAAGGTTCGTCCTCTCCAAGCTGTAAAATTTAGGAATTCTCTTGGAAAGGCATATGAGAAACGAGGGATGGGAAAGAGAGCTCCCTGACACTGTTTAACCACCTTCCAAGTCCCTGTGTAGCAGCTCAGATCATTTTTGTTGATTTTTAAACTATCAAACACTACCCCGTATGTTTGATCATCTCCTATGTGGATATGGGAATATTAAATGGCTATATGCTGATTATATCTTTTTCTTCACTGGAGAATCTGAAAGAATTGGAAGATAAGCACATATAACTAAGCACACATATAAATATGCATATTTCAAAATATAAAACAATAAATACACTTGAGCAAACTCATACTCTAATCACATAGGCACCTGAGTACCATAAACTTTTGTATCAATTAAGTAGGTATAACTCTTGGACTACTATAGTTCCATCTTGTATTCTGTGACTGCTATTCCAGTTAATTACACAGCAGCCAACTATTTTGTGATCACTACATACTTTCTAAATGCTTTTGCAAGGCAGCACAGCCTTAAGAATATTCTAGAACAAAAGTTGTTCTAGAAAATATCTAAGAACCTTCTGAAAAGTCTTCCTTCTAAAGTTTTTTTTTTTTTTAAAGGTCAAAGTTAATATAATATTGCACCAAGTATAAACTTTAAGCTTAATAGTCAGAAAGAACTTCCTTCTTAAATAATGATTTGAGTACTGGGAAGAAAGAACTCCATTTGGTGATAAGCTGTAGTGCTATGGTGAACAACGGCTAACAGTATTACAAACACCCAGTGCTTCATAAGAAGAGCTTCATATCATTTGTCATTGGAACATTATTAATATTCTATGGGTTTTCCAGTAGTCATGTATGGATGTGAGAGCTGGACTATAAAGAAAAGTGAGTGCCGACGAATTGATGCTTTTGAACTGTGGTGTTGGAGAAGACTCTTGAGAGTCCCTTGGACTGCAAGGAGATCCAACCAGTCCATCTTAAAGGAAACTAGTCCTGAATATTCACTGGAAGGATGCTGAAGCTGAAACTCCAATATTTTGGCCACCTGATGAGAAGAACTGACTCACTGGAAAAAGACCCTGATGTTGCAAAAGACTTAAGGCAGGAGGAGAAGGGGACGACAGAGGATGAGATCGTTGGATGGCATCACCAACTCGATGGACATGAGTTTGAGCAAGCTCCAGCAGTTGGTGATGAACAGGGAAGCCTGGCGTGCTGCAGTCCATGGGGTCGGAAAGAGTCGGACACAACTAAGCAACTGAACTGAACTGAATATTCAAAAAATACCACTTGAATGTTTTAAAAGAACTAACTATATAAATGAAAAAATAAGGTGCTTAATTTATTTATAAAATATTTTTTTCAGATCACATAAGAATCAACTTTAGCCCAGACTCACTTAAATTACACTGCATTCTAAAATGTGTGGCTTTAACATCTATGTATATGGCCAAGGGTTTTAAGCATGTTATGTATTTTTCTGTTCTATGGTAAGATAAAATTATTCCTCATCAGAACATATTTTCTGCAACGATGTTCTAAAATAAAGTCATTACTCTGATTAATCACATTATTACATTTTGTATTTGCTTTTAAAAAGAGAAAAGCATTTGCTTAATGTTACTAAGCATTCAAAAAGCATCAGATAAGCTCTCAACATGAGCTGAAAAATAATTATCTGAAATAAAGAAAACTAAGTGGCTTGCTATATTCAGTCTACTCTCCTATTTTTATCCTCATCAAACTAAATAATATCAGCTGCTTACATGAAAGTTCCTAATAAGTGCAACTGCTTTCTCACCTTTCTCATCAAAACTATATTTTGTTATATATTTCCTTTCTAGCTAGTCACATACAGAATTTATTTTTACAAGCCAAGGGACGGTTTGCCCTACAAAATTTCTAACTTCTCAAATCTTGAGGCTGTCGGCACAGAAGTGCTGACCTAACATTCAAATGTAAAAAAAAACACACAAGCAGCTGGAATTACATCTGAAAAATCATCAAAATTCAGCCTATTCTATAGATAAAGCTCAATCAAATAATCCCTACATAACAAGACAACGTAAGATTTTATTCACAGTCAGATTTTAGAAAACAATCACTAGAGTGGTCTCCTATCAACACACTGATAGGAATGCAAACAGTCACTTGATGATCTTACACCTGGGGTCCCAGCTGGCTTCTGTGCTCTCCCACAAGAGGAGCCAGGGAGCAGAGAGATGGGACCACGTCTACCAGATGTACTCGGTAGATGGATCTGGTCATGAAGAACCACAGCATGTCACTGCTCTCCCACGTGACGGTGACGTCATTTTTAACAACAGTGTGATGATAATAAAACAGAAGACCTCACAATCAGTGGCCTGAGAACTACATGCAGATAGAATAACCAGTTTCACTCCACTCAGGGCTGTCAAGACAGGAGCTGAGGTTTGAATGAGTTCAGCGGCAGCACAGCGGCTGAGAATTTTCCTCCCCGAATGACTGTCTGCACTGACCTCTCTCTTCCAGATCGCAAGCCCTGAGGAGTCAGGACGAGAAGGAGGCATACCGGTGATCCAAGATAAGCACAGATGCAGCCTCCTTTATGCAGTTTTCAAAATGCAGGTAGAGCCTTCACACAGGTATCCCCTGGTGTTCTGTGTGTAACTCAACAGTCGGACATAAACCAGGTTTTCACCGAAAGTAACACACAGGTCTCTGGACTGGGTGTCTATCCAGTGTCAGGCATTGTCCCAAATGCTTACACATCATCGAATCTTCACATGCATTATCTCTGTTTTACAGACAGAGGAAACCAACACTCCCAGCTTGCCCAAGGCCACCCGGCTGGTCCGTGATAGCATAAAGCCAAATTCTTCACCATTATATTAAGTAAAAGTACTAAGGGGATGAACGCTAGAAATCCTATGGCAAAATTTCACATGAAACAGAAGTTAGTAATAACTACCTGCTTCATCTGTTTGGAGCACTTCAAAATTTATATTAGAGCAGGTTTCTTAATCAGAGGCTACCAAATATAAGAAGCATTTGCTACTTAAGGTCAAAAACATAAACAAATTTCATGAGTACAAACCCGCAGTTTGCTAAAAAGCTAACATGAATGCGATTTTGCTGAGCACAGAAGACTAAACCAGTCTCTTCTGACACATGATTCACCCAGCTAAGACGGCAGGTCTACAGAATTACTAGTAATAAATCTTTACTGAGTTTGGTACGATATTGCTTCTGCGGTTTATGTTTTGATTTTGCCGGGAAGCATGCTCAATCTTAGCTCCCTGACCAGGGATCAAACCCACATCCCCTGCGTTGGAAGGCAAAGTCTTCACCACTGGACTGCCAGTGAAGTCCCTGCAAAGTAATTAGGATGGAATAACAAAGTCCAACAAGGCACCCGTAGACACAAGCAATGGAAACCCACTGTATCCTGGGGATATGGGTGGTGGGGGGAGAAGAGGAAAAGCGGAGGAAACTTGAAGAAGTGAACTCTTCAGCGGACACACCTCCCACACAGAGTAAGGAAACAGTGGAAGCAGAAGGGGATGGACACTGTCCAGAGAGATGGGCCACATGGAAATGCTGGGAAATGCTCCCTTTGCGTGCTGAGCTCCGGAGATGGCGAATGGCCGGCCGTCAGACACACAGGAGAACAAGGCCAGGGCGAGGCGGGTGTGTCCCAGCTAAGTTTGGGGCTTTGGACCTCATCTTCCAAGGCGATGGGCATCCACAGACCCCACGTGTGGGTCTCGGCCATGCTCTGATCACCCTCCTAAGTGTTCCTTCTCACCTTATGATACAGCTGGAGCTCAGAGCAGGAAAAAAAAAAAAAAAGCCCTCGTCTTCTGCAGTGGGTTCAGAGCCAAATGCAGTCAACCAATAAAAATGAAAAACAGCCCCACCAAACTCTCAAAATATGTTTTGCAAAGGTTAATACTTAGTATTTTCCACACTGATTTCCAATCTTCAAGCCAATGAGCCTTTGAAACCCTGGGCCCAAATAAAGCTAAAAAGGTTAACACCTATTTTCTTTTTCTTTTTTTTTTCTCCCCAAAGCTTTGAAACTTTCACAGTGGTGATTGGCAGAGCACAAAAACAGCTCTTTATCTAAACAGGACAGATGGAACCCCTGCAAGTCCCCAGTTCCTCCATTCCACGTTACCCAGGAGTCCCAGTTAAGACCCAAGAAGGCGTTGATTGGTAGGGAAGGAGTGCTGGGGAGGGAAATACGGTCACGGTCACATTCATCAGGACCCGATGGGAGCTGGCTTTGGAGTCTCCCACTTGGCAGCCAGGAGCCCTTCGCCTGGGACAACACATAAAGCCTTTCTTCCAAACACCAAGCCCACCTTTAAGGCTCTATGTTCCCCCCTCCCCCCGACACACACACCATGCAGGCAGGCATTAAAGACAAAGGTCCTGCCTGGTTTACATGGCCCGAGAAGAGACCAGAACTCAGCCACCCCCACTCTCACACTCAACAGGTCACCATCAGATAGAGAACTCTGACTTCGTTACGCTCCAAACTCACCTCCCACCCTTAACATACCAGCTCTTCTCCTGCTCTTTACACTGAAGAACAGAGAGATGCAAACGCCATCCATCTCCTTAGGGGAGCACAGCCTGTGCCTGACTTGCGTGTCCACCAAGTTGCTCAGTTGTGTCTGACTCTGGGTAACCCCATGAACTGCAGACCGCCAGGCTCCTCTGTCCATGGGATTCTCCAAGAACACTGGAGTGGGCTGCCATGCTCTCCTCCAGGGGATCTTCCCCACCCAGGGATCGAACCCTTGTCTCTTGTGTCTCCTGCACTGGCAGGAGGGTTCTTTACCACTACCACCACCAGGAAAGCCTGTGCATAATTCAAATCCAGGCAAATCGTTTATGCTTCTCCATGACAGAGCCCTGTACACATTTCTTTATACATGGGTGACACCTCAATACACAAATACACTCTTCCACACACACACATACATGCTTGTTCCAAGGAAACTTCATATTCTAGAAAGTCGCATATATTTATCCTGTGACTCTGCACGTCTGTGGGACTATACCAACCCCAGCTGAAGGACCAAAGATAAACCAAAGGAAAATTATATTTGAAAACTGCCGTGGAAGCACAATTAATAAATGATTTCAGATTTAAGTATAAAGTTTTAATTACTGACTTAATGACCAGGCACAAGAAAAGTACTTCCCAGGCTATTTTCTGAAGGAGCCTCAAAAGAGGCGACGTGTTTCATGGAAACCCCTGAGAGGACACCACCCAGAGGGTGAGTGATGAGCCGGTCTCTCCCCACGGCAGAGCGAACTTCGCGAGACAGGGCTGCTGGAAGCTGAAGCAGAGGGTACCGGTAGAGTGACGCAAGCGTGGCACTTCAGATGTACCCACAACTGAGATACGAAACACAGTCACCCCTCGGTATTTGCAGGGTCGTGGGTCTGGGCCCGGGCCCCTAGAAATACCACCCTCTGAGGATGCCCAAGTCCCATCAATAAAACGGCCTAGTAGAGTCAGCCCTCTGTACCCAGAGATTCCACACCTGAGGATTCACCCAACCCACGGCGGAGAAACATCCACACACACATGGACCCATGCAGTTCAAAACCTTGTTGTTCAAGGGTCAGCAAGAAGTGCTGAAAAATTCACTTCAGTAGCTACTGTTCACTTGCTCACTTTAACCCCCAAACTGTGCCTGGGGACAGAGTCCTCACACACATTTTTAGAAGGAAAGCGGAAATTGTAAAGGCGGTCCTGCCTTTGTGCGATGCTTACTTGGGCTTCCCCAATGGGAACAGCCTGGCCCTCCTCCTCCTCAGGTAGATGAGCTGGCTGGCCCAAGCATCATGCCTTCCACGAAGCCCCCCTCCCCTGGGCCTGGCCAGCCTGCCAGCCCACCCGCATGGCTTTAGCAAAGTCACTTCCATCATCTGTGCTAATCCACCCTGATCTTTTCTTCAGTGGCTGAGAGATTGTAACGCTTTAGACTCTCACCCGTGGGTCCGAACACAGTTTATCACAAGTTCTTGCTGAGAACTGTAAAAATACCTTAGTTCCAGAAAACAAGCAAGTCTTCCTCTTAAAACTTTTCATTTTCCATCCTCTATGAACTTAGACACATTTCATGGATCTTCATAATCTGACTCCTCCCAGTTCTTCTACTCCAGCCTCCCCTCTCCCGCTTTTCCTGACGCTCATGGACGTAACTTGGACGAGCCTGGATCCCAAGCGGCTTCGCTAGCTCTTACCCCAGGAAGAAACGCACTCCCGCTGTCCTGACAGCTTCTTGGGGCACCTCTCAGCCTTAAGAACTCAGTTCAGAGGTTACCTTTCCTTCCCACCCTGCCCCTCTCCAAACCAGCCCCCAAGACTGGGCTGTAACATGACGCCCACGCTCTGAGGGAATCTCCGAAAGGCTGCTCTCTCCCCCCGACGTCCCCTCGCATGGCCAGCCTCTGATGATCAGTTCATCCCTGTGGCCTGGGACACAGGAGGACGCTCAACGAACACCTACTGAGCTGTACGTTCATTTGACACAAAAAGGAAAAGACTATGGCCTAAAAATCTGCATTTCTCCAGACAGCCAAGTTATCTAGGATATAATAAAGGAGGTATTTTATGGCACGAATAGAGACACAGACGTAGAGAACCGACTTGTGGACCCAGCAGGGGAAGGAGAGTGTGGGATGAACTGAGAGAGTAACACTGGCATATATACGCTACGTATATACAGCAGCCAGTGAGAAGCTGCTATGAAACACAGGGAGCTCAGCCTGGTGCTCTGCGAGACTGAGATGGGTGGGATGTGGGTGGGGCAGGAGGGAGGCTCAAGATGGGGCGATCTAAGCCTACTTATCACTGACATTGTGGGGCAGAAACTAACACAACATTGCAAAGCAATCATCCTCCAATTTTTAAAAACAAGGATATATTTTAAATATGAAAAACAAGCATTTAGTGCTTATGACCTAATGAGTGATCTTTCAAATCAATCATGCATTCATTCTTTCAACAAATGTGTGGCCTCATTTTAGCTGCAAGGAGCTGTGCTGGGCTGGGGCCCCTGCCAGCCCCAAGGTTTCCTTCGAGCACACGGATCAATAGGAACAGGGCACCCTCTCTGGACAGATGAGTTATAAAAGCTAGGCTCAGGACTCCAAATGCCTGGCCCAGCTGGCTGTGAGCATGGAGGCTCTGCCTATAGAAGTAAATGAGACCAAGTCCTGACTTTGGGGGCGCTCAGATTCTAGTGCAAGAGACAGACAAATACACAGTCAGTCTGCAACATTTTCTATGTGACCCTAACATCCGACTCTGACATACAACACTCACTGTACTCCCTCTAAATCCTCACCTCATTGAACACTGGTGCTAGAATCATCAATTTGAACTCAGGCCAAGGCGTTCACCTGAGCCAGCAGGGACTTCTAGCCCACTTAGGCAAGCACTGCTTGCAGACTCAAGGAGGCCACATGACTGGCCACATTTTCAACTACCACCTTACAGGTACCAGCCGAATTACTTCACCAAGGAACATTCTTGATTAATTTGTCCAATTTAAGTCATTTCTTACCTTGCATGTGCTTGAGAATATTTTTTTCTGTAATAGTAAATATTTCAGAAGATACTTTACTCAGGTTGGAATTATTTGCTTTAACAGTTCTTTGCTTAAAACACTGCTATACTTTTATCTCCTAAGTTAAATATAAAAGATAATTACTGCTCCCAGTGGATAAAACACATTAGAACAATACAAATCTTTTAAAACAATAAGCTAAAATAGGCTGGCTTTCTTAATACTTAAGTACCTCTTCACAGTTAAAAGGAAATGCTCATTTTTATATGAAATGTATATATAATAAACATACACATATATATATGTTTTTTGACTGCTTCCCTATGGAAATACATTGGTGTGCCTATTTCCTGAGTTCTGCACATAATGGTCTGCGTTAATGTCAACGATACCTCTCCACTTCTCAAGCTAATATAACACTGATACAAAAATAAATCTCAACACAAGTGTGTGGGCAGGGTGAAGAAAGTAATTCAAGGTGATCCAGTGGGCAAAGAAGAGCTGACCATTTATTTCCGATTCCTCAATCCAAAAAGGTGCCTGTTGAGAGACAGTAAATCTCGGACTTTAATACCCACCCTAATGGTTGGGAAGGCATTGTAATTCTGTCGAATCCAATTAATTCATTTCACAAATATTTCTGAAGCATCTCCTGAGAGACAGGAATTGTGCAGCGCAAGAGGAAGGGAACGAGAGAAAGAGAACAGGTGGAGCTGACCCACCATCGGGCACGATCACCATCTCACAAGCTGCCTTTGCTGCCAGCAAAGAGATACTTGATTAAAGACTTATTACAAACCCTCCTTC